>NW_022882931.1:2618803-3928204 GCF_011952255.1 Bombus vosnesenskii | reverse complement strand
ACAGTTTTTCCGCGAAACGAGCTTAAAATCTCCCCCTCGTTGGTCGGAGAAGTGCCATTAGCAGCGGCGGCGAGTACTTTAGAAGCTTCCAGCTTCCCCGCTTCGTTGCATCGCCGAGCTTTCGAGTACAGCAACATGATGTTCGTCGTTGGTCGTTGTTCTCTTAGCGCTTTCGTGATATTGCATCCATTCGGGCGAGTTCCTACAGAAAAGGGTGGAACATCGATTCCTCGATTTCTCCTATTTTCGAATTGAAAATCTCACTAATTCCTCGTTTCACCCTTGAAAAAAATCTAACAATTTTTATTTCCTTGTTTTTATCGCGGATATGTCGTGCTAAAAAAAGAAAAGAAAAGAAAATTGTATTGAAAATTCACCTCGATGATTTTCACGGGAAGATAGTAATCCATTCCCCTGAAACGGAGGGGTGGTAAAAACCAGGAGAAGCAATAATGCGCGTGCAACGTGTGAAATCGCGCGCCGGGAAACCGAGCGCTTAAATCGTACGGGTCCGCACGAAGCGACCGGCCCGATCCAAGGCGAATTCAGGATTAATGCGTTTTTAATAGTGACATAACTGCACCGCTCGTCCGCCTTTTTCCCCCCTCACCTCCTCCTCTTCTACCCTCTTTCTCTCTTTTTGTTTCCCGTTCTCTTTCTCTTTTCCTCTCGGTTCGTATCGCGGTTTTTACGCGGCGAGTGTCGGTCGTGTACGTCGTTTCTATCGCGAAATACACTTCGCGGAACGCCGAAACGCGCGCTTTCGGACATTTTTAACGATCCTCCACGCGGTAAGGAGAGCAACAGACAGTGAGAGATGCAAGGAAGGAGGGTGAAGGAAACAGAACGACGAGCAGAAAATCGCGTGAATACATTACAACGAGCGCGCTCCACTTTCTTGCCGGCGGAATTGCGTTTTGCAAGAAAGTCGGCACGCCCTCCCCTCGTTTCACACAGAAACGTCCGGAATCGGCGGATTGCGCGGTCAATTTCAAGCGTGTCGAGAGAAAGCTCCATCGTACCGATCATCTGTCGCAGCGTTTTGCAAATTTTGCTCTTATACGATGCCAGTATATCGTTCTTGTATAATGTTTTCTTCGATATGAAGCTTTAGGGATGTGATAGGGACGGACAAGAGAAATCAAATTTACAGGGGGAGAGCTGTGACTCTTCCCTTTTTATCAGAAAAAGTTAATCTTAAAATAGTTGATAACAGAGTATATATCTAAATATACCATACGCTGATAGAAGTTAGAATTAAAATGATGTGAGCCAAGTTTCCATCTCAATAATTTTACCATCTCGTTAATCTTACTGAAATGGTCTGCACGTAGAAACGCAAGAAATTTGAAATCTACCACCTCGATAGATTACGTTCTACTGTTTCAATTTTAATTTTTTGTTTGTAACTGATCGTAAAATTGTAAGTGTAAAAATTGTAACTTTGGTAGTTCTACTGTTAAAGATTATGTGGTTAAAGATCCCAATATTTTATACGACACATAGATATCGAGTGTTATAGTTTCGTCCCAATCGCAACCTCCGAGCCTTTCTAAAATCCCTTCAAAAAGACATTCGAATGACTATAAAAATTACGCTAAAGATAGGTTACTTTCAACTATACCAATCTAGCTGGAAAATAAATCTAGAAAGGCGAGCACACAAAGCTGATAGCACCTATGGCTTTCTTCAACTGGCCAATTGTTGAAATAATTTTAAACCTTCTCTGAAATTGTTACACTTTCGCCACTCCTTTTCCTTTCTACGAGATTATGTTCCCGATTCGATATGAGCGTAAATTGCTTGCCGCGCCATCGGTATCTTCCGCGACGATTTTACGGGCGGCCATCAAACTTAACGCGCCCGCGTACACATTAAAAGTTGCTACGCCCAGCCCGGGTCATGAGATAATGAACCGGCCGTATGATTATTAGAATCAAGCGTGTCTGTCGCGCCTACGACTTGTTCATTTTTTTACTGCAAACGGGCAGATTCTTTTGAGGTTACGCCGATACGAGGCAGGTGGGGAACGGGCGCGATACCGATCCGTATCATAGTTTTATTCCTTCCACGGCCAAGGAAAAAATGTAATTGGCCTGACCGAAATCTATCGCATGGATAAGGGGGCCATGGGGGGAGAAAAGGAGCACCGAGGGATGCAAGGGGGATGAAGGAAGAAGAAAAAAAGCACGTGTGCGAACGGGCGACCGCTCGTAATAACAATGATTAGGACGACGAACGGAGCATGAAAAAAAGTAGAAGAGCAGCAGGTCCTGCCTTGGATCCATCTTAAGATGGCGGCCGGGGGAGCAAACCACGTGCAACCATCCTCGGTCCCATCTAAGATATACGAATTCCTTCGAAAAGTATGAGAAAATATTCTATCTGAAACTTTCTTTATTTCTTCCATAATTTAGAGTAACTAACGTATCGCGCAGAAATTTGTTTATTTGCAACATCGTGTCAGGGTGGTCGAACGTATACCATTCACCACTCGTGGGCCAACGAGCAATCCGCTCCGATCCTTTCTTATCTGCGTATCTTCGCGTCGGTTAAATCGAGGGTTAACTCCTCGTCGTCGTTGACGTCGCTGTCCTCTACGTTCATGTGCGATGCCGCCCGTGGAAAGAGTTGCTGGAGGAGAAAAAGATCGTGGCGGGGGAGGAAGAGGGTCCAGCATTGTTCGCGGACATTGTAAGCATGTCCGGAACAAAGAGCGGTAATCGACCCGTGTAACATTTATAACGTAATGGGAGGGCCTCACCGGCCCATAATAATATCAATTACGGGGCAACAGGAGAAAGTAAGAGAGAGAGTCTGAACTGTGGCGAGAAAGAGACGAGAGAGGGACGGAGGGTGAAGCAGAGGGCTTAGATCGAGGGAGCATATTCGCGACGCGGATTCGCGAATCTGTCGGCCAGAAAATTGACCAACGAAACCTTTCCAGCCGACCAGCTGTCTTGGGATAGGAAGAGAGCGTCGTGACGTTCTCGTTAAGTCTCGTAATCAAGCTCGAGGGTAACGAGATTTGTGTATCAGAGGGATGATTCGTAGATCTTTAGAAATCTTAGAACGTATAACATTCCAGGTTTTGGACTCGTTCGACTAACAGGCAGCGATTCATGAACTTAGTATTGCGTACATACTTCCTATCATTAACTTTCTCTAAGTTCACTGTATTTTAATTACGAGTTAGGAAATTTAAGTTTCATCTATTTCTGTAGTATCACTTAGCGTAGGTATACAGAAGAACTAGTATCCACGCCTAACAAGTTCTTCCTTAAAATTCTTTCTGCTCCAAACCTATTAAAACAATGACATTATTTATATTTAAATATACTTATCATCGAATAATTCTACAGCCCCTTCGAGTGCAATATGAGATCAAATTTTATTTTTGCTTTCTACGGTAGGAATCCTTATAGAATCACTTTGCGCCTCGGTTGAAGCCTAAGAGAAGACAAAGAGGAGACGAGAATAATCGAGTTGAATTGACGGGGTGCGTAAGTGAATCGACACGTCGCGAGGCAATCGCAATTGGCTTAGAGGTACCGAAACAGTGTCGGGGCAAGGTCGAGAACGTATCGAGGAGGGCCTGGGACCCTTCGTTTTTTAATTTCGCTCTCTTCTCGCAAGGTTTTGTTTAATGGCGAAGGCGGTAACCGCGCACAGACCAGTCGACCAATGAGAGCTCGACTGGAAATCATACGCGGGATCGCCGGCCGCACGGCGGCCTCCGAGAGTGGAGGTGAAGTTAGGTTAGGTGAGGTTATGTTCGCTCCCCGCGTCTCCTTAACATTCGACGGGCCTGTCCCGGCACGGCATCGCTCTCGTAAGAGGTGGGGCTCCGTCTCTTCGATCGGCGTTAGGCATTTCTTCTTCTTCTTCTACCTCCTCTTTTTTTTTTCTATCTACACTTTTTCTCCAACCTTCTCCTCCTCCTCCTTCTTCTTTTCTTCTTCATCGCCGTCGTCGTCTTCTTCTTCTTCTTCTTCGTCTGCTTCTTCTTCTTCTTCTTCTTCCTATTCTTCTTCTTTTCCTTCTCCTCCTTCTCCTTCTTCTTCTTCTTCTTCTACTTTCGTCGCTCCATCATCGACTCCTTCGCCCCTCCAATGCTGCTCGCTGTCGACGAAAGCCTGTCCACTATATACTTAGCATTGCCTTCGTTTTAGGACCACGTGAAACGCCAAGATAAACCGCTATCGCGAGTGTAAGTGGAGGTGGCAGAGCTAGTTATCGAAACTTGGTTATCTTTAAAACCGCCTCGTATGTTCATTGGAAGGTTTTGAAATATTCATTCTATTTTGTACTTTTGAAAAACCATCCTACATTTATTTATAGGTTGGTTCCAACATTTATAGTTTGCAGTATGAAGACGTTATTAGTTGATCGTTTCTGAAGATCTTCGAGGGTTCGTGATTACGTAGGAAAAATGATCGAATGTGGCTGAAAGTTCATTCTAAATTGCAACTACGCGATAACCTCGATGTAGCCACATAGTTTGATAATTCCCGAGATTCGATTGACTTGCGAGCTCGGAGGAACCGTTTCGGGTAGAAAATGTTTCTATCGATGCCTCGTTACAGGCAGCAACATCGTTGGCTTGGCTTTTCACTTCGCAGCAGCCTCTGTTGCTCCTGTCCTAATAATCGGGTTATCGGCCATCGATATGTCGAGAACTCTAATTACATTCTTCTGTGTTACTGCTTAACCGTGCTGCGCGCAATCTCCTTCTCCTCTGTCAATACCGAACAAAGCGTTTCGCAATTCCTTTCGAGTACAAGAAATTACGGGGTACGTTGAAACACGTGGGAAGTAGAAGAGCTCGTCGAAGACGAAAAAATTTGCGGGATTGTCGATACCACGGATCTAACCATTACAGATAATTATCAATAGCGAGGCTAATGATTTCACAGAAAATTTGGTCAGACAAAAAAAAAAGGGAACAAAAAAGGACCTGATCTATCTCATAGTAGCTTTACATGACGTTACGCAATTCTCCTTGTAATTCAAAGGATAATTATCAACATTCGTGAATCTTTGTTGAATTCTAGATGTAACAAAGAGGATAAAACGGAGGATTGATAAACACAAGCGACAGATTCCTCCGGCGATTGCGTGATTCTGTCGTTTACTCCGGAATAACAATCACGTGACAATGTGTTTTTCGCGTGCCCCATCCTAAGTCCGATTAATCCACACGATCTCTACATGGACGAGCGCATTGATACCGTTAATTATTAATTAGATACAACGGTATCACATTATTAATCAACGTTTCACACACTGTTACGATCCATTAAAAGAATTGATTTAACGAGAAACGGTACACATCGGAATAGCTTCGAGTACCAAGTTTCTGTTCCATTTCTGCGAAGTAGAATATGACCGCGCTCGAACGGTAACGCGAGACGTTCGTTGAGGTGATCGTCGCACCAAATGCACCAAAACGAAGCCGTGAAGGGAAGGAAAGGAACGTAGCCATTGATGCAGTCCGCGCAGGAACTTCGTTGATTCCTTTTTGCGGCTATTGATCGATGGTGACCGTAATTTTCAGATCGCGTGCCACATCAGCTGCCACCTTCCTCTTCAATGCAAACCAATGTTATCGGAGCGCGCGTTTTTCCTCAAACTCGTGCCTTTCACATTTCTTCTTTTTCCTTCTCTTTTTTTTTTTTACTTTTCACGCGGCCAACGAGCTACGTGTTTTCCTGCCGCGATATAAGACAGCGATTAGGGCTTGTTTGTAAGTTCATGACCAATTAATTTTATTTTTCACAGCATGCGGTAATGAACAGTCCTCCTCTCTGGAAGTAAAAAAGAGGAATATTCTGGAACCCTTGTTTTGCTCTTTTGTCTCGTTAAAGGATATTTCTCTTTCTATTTTATTTTTGCTTTATTCTCTCCTTTTCGTACTTCATATTCGTCGTTAGCAGACAAAAAGAAAAAATACAGAGAGAGAAAGAGAGAAAGAGACGTTGCATGTGCAGGGCGCCGACACAGCAATCACGTTTCCGTGTTCTTTCCTGTTGCAGGTGCAGCACAGGGACAGAGGAAAAAAGAGAACGAGAACCTTGAACCAATCGTAAATGGCGTGGAGTGAAAGCGGTCGGTCTCCGCGGTTTTCCCAGAAGAGCGCGAGCCACGAAATTATCGACCTGTAAATCGGAACGTAGGATCTCGTTTCTTACTTACCAACGTGGGTATGAGCTCGCTCTCTGTGCCAGAAGAAAAAGGAAATATAAAAGAGAGAACGAAGATTGAACGTAGACGTTGGTCCCGAGACGAAAATCGTGAATCCGGTGCGTGCTACGAACGACGATTCAGACGTTACAATTTGCTCCTCGCCGCGAACAGCTTTCTGCCACGTCAATCCTTGCACGTCGAAACATGGCTCGGTGTTCGCTACGATTGATTTACATCATCCATTTGACGGATTACGAATAACGATGTTTAGATGTTTCAGAAAATGACTGGCGAGCCGGGTTTGAAGATTTCTATCGAGAACATTATTGCACAACGCAACTGAGTGATTGATGGAGAGCGTGCACTATTTTCTGACATGGTTTCGATGAAAAAAAGTGTCATTTATTTCCCCCAGTGATAACTCTGGGAATCCTTCCACTTGGATTAATGACTAACCATTATCGTGCAAACTGTGTATCATTTCTTACACTTTAATTGCGAGTAACTGGAAAATAAAGCGGTAGCTTCGCCCACGAAAAACCAGAGAGAAAGAGAGAGATTTATTCTATGTCATTATAGTAATCAAAAAACGAGAAAAGGAGCTGCAATAGACGAGAAAGCGTCGTTGGGTCACACCTTACCCGATCGAAAAGGAAGATGAGATTGAACGGTGACACTCGACGGACAATACCCCGTGACTCGATTACACACGAGTACCGTTAATCATCCTAATAGCGTGCGCATAATGTCAGATACGATCTGCGTTCGCTTGCTACGGTAGATTCGTGATGCCACGCTCCTCCAACGATCGTTCGGCCCACGTGCGACTCGGCGTCGCACAGGATGAGTCGAATAGAAAATGAAATCATGCTCCGCCGCTTAGAAGTACGGCTTTAAGATCGTGAATGGGCGTACGGAGACAATCGGAGACGCTAGGCGCCTGAATTCCGATTGGACGTTGCCTTCTAATTGAGTCATCGTGTCATTAGCGTTATAATAATCACGGCTCGTAACGAAACGATCTCTCTTTGTCGACTGTACGCTGGCCTGGAACGCCACCGCCGGGAAAACACACAGATCCACCCGAAGATCGTACGTAGATCGATGGCCAATTAAGCTCAATTACCGACACGGATAATCGGCCACCGTCGGTGAAAGAATGATTATTCCG
The DNA here is from genome assembly GCF_011952255.1 of Bombus vosnesenskii. Classification (NCBI taxonomy): domain Eukaryota; kingdom Metazoa; phylum Arthropoda; class Insecta; order Hymenoptera; family Apidae; genus Bombus; species Bombus vosnesenskii. The sequence goes on along the minus strand of NW_022882931.1, from coordinate 3,920,847 downwards.
CGAATGATCGGTTAGGATATCGACCTTGGCTGATTTTGCAAGATCGATTGCAACGATAAAATAGACAGAGGGAGGAATTCTTGACCAAGTAGGAAGAATGATTGGATGGAGAAAGGAGTTTACGAGGGAGGAAAGAGAATTTCTTAAATTGAATTTGCGATTACATTTGAAGATATATTGAAATAATATTGCTAGATTTTATAGCTATATCGTACTTGTCTAATGTATTGCACAAGATAGGAATTATTCTGCAACGAATATGAACAACGATTGAAGAAAGAAGATCGAAAGGAAGGATAGTTTCCTGAATTGAATATTCTTGAACGAATATGAAAACCGATTGGACGAAGAAAGAAGTTGGAAAGAAAGGTAGAATAGTTTCCTGAACTGAATTCGCGATCATATTTAGAGGTATTAAAATAGAATTGGTATACTATATCGTATGTATTCGTCGAGCCGCCTATTTCACTGGAATCCGAACAAAGAGGGCCTCGCATTTTCGGAACGAGTTACCGGAACATCGCGTGCCACCGAAATATTCTGGAAATATGCTAATTACCAGTTAGTCAGTCAGTTTCTTGTGGCATTGCGCCCGTTTCTACGATCGCTATTGCCTCCTTTCCACGCGGTTCACCTTGTCGAGACGTTTCGTCCCTTCTTCCCTGACTCTTTGTCCCGGTTTTCAGGATTGTTCTTGTCCTTTGTCCGCCGCGTTCGATTGTCCCTTCGAACATGCGACAATTTGACGCCGTTTATCTTTCATTCTTTTCCTTTCGAACAGAAGGTTTAGTTTCTTTTTTTATGGAGAGTTTTAAAGTCATAAATATGGGTCAAAGAAAAATTGCACCTGTGTCCAAGTGGGTTCTTGGGAACTTCATGCCGACCCTTGAATTTTTTTTAATTACGCAAAGGAATACTTTACTTCTGTGAACCCTTTCTTAATAATCACGAACATTTGTCTTGAACTTTTTTGATAGATATTACGTGACAGACGAGTGATTTATTTAAAGATTTTTGAACTAGAAGCGAATCGATTGAACCTTCTCTGTAATTCTACCGTTACTGTCTGACGAAGTCCTATTCTACTTCGTACAACTTCAATCCTCCATAGCCATACATTTTACAGACTCTTTAGACGAAGTGGGTCGTATATATTCAAGTGTAAATCTTCTGCTGTTCTCGATTTTCAAAAAACGTACAAAACTTCTGGAGTACTTATCAGTGTTTCTATCTTATTATTATACAACGCTACGTTGAAGCAAATATTTGAAACCTTTTTTAATAAAAATGAAAAATCTTTTCTCAAGGAAATTGAATTGTTCTCGATGGATTGAATATGTAAGCGTACGATTCTCATAGAACCGGCAAGGTTAATAAAACTTAATTTTCTATTAGCGTGACAGGCAAAATGTTAATTTCTATTATTATGTACTATATTTTTCTTCTTATCAGAAATTGAAAGATTTACGAAGAGCTAAATATTGTGTGCAGCCACACAACTTTCGTAGAAACAAGAGGGTGAAAACATAAGTTCTTAACGCCATTGAAGGCAAGGTGCTAATTTGTAATTATCGTATACTATGTTTTCCTTTTTATAATCGAGCTTTCGACTCGTTTTTCATCGGTAGGGATCGTTGTCATTGAGGAAGGCCGGCCAACATCTCGCCAATGTGCTTTCTTGCCTCTCTGTTGTGTGCAGTACAAGCGTGCATACTTTCTGTCTTCACTCCCATTAATTAACCACACTGTGTACGCGGTTGTTCTCCTGTTTCGAGAATGAGGAGCGACCCCTGCGCTGTATCGCCGGCCTACAACATCCGCCCTGAATTAATTGAATATACGGTTCGCGTTTACACGCGATACGGAGCCAGTCTTTGTGTGTTGACTAATACGGGGCTTTGGTACGTTGGGGAAAATTAAAAATTCATCGGAAATCGCGCGTAGGACGGCCTACCTCATTCCCGCGAAACCGTAGGGTTTCGTGTGATTCGAGACCCGAGCCGTGGCACCCACACGTCCAGTCTTCCCGCGAATTCGTTCAGAAAAAACAACAACCTTCTTGGAAACCTGTATCATGCGAATATTAACAAATAGAATGCGAATTTTTATGCATTTATAAGAAATTTGAAAATACAAAATTGTACAGAGCACGCGTGATACGAAGAAAATATATAAAATATCGAAAATATAGCGCTTTGTACGATATCGATAGTTGGAATAATCTTCTACGGAGATTGGCAGAAAATGCGTATACGAATCCCAAAATATTATACGCGTCCTGTTCACTACCAACATATTTTTACGTGTCTCGTACAACAATGATTTCATTATGTTCTCAATGACGTGAATTTGCATGGAAATGCAGTCAATTAATAAACTTCGAACCACGTTTGGGAAGTGGTTCTTCCAAAGGTACGGCTCTGACTTGATGGCAAATGCGAAACGAACGAGTGAAATCAGGAAAACTGGACTACCATAGTCGTTGCAGTATTCCACCAATGTTTTTCTCCTTCGATGTCTGGTTCATACAAACTCGTCACACCATTTTCTAAACTTTGTTCTCGAGCATGTTCGAGTGGTAAAACCGTGACGTTTGCACCTTCGAGTGCAGCATCGACGGCGGCGCGTAGAGAACAACCGGAAACGAGGGCAGGTCTATTATCGCCCCGGAGGTTATACGAGCTAGCCGAAGTTTCATCGCCGTGGAGTTCCAGGTACAGCAATATGTTGTTTTATGGTGCAATCATCGGCGCGGTAATAATCATTAAATCCGTTGGCCGAAGCTGTGGGCTCCAGGGTCTCGTGGTCTTTGTCTCTTTCTCTCTTGAACGAGCTCGTCGTTAGGCTCAGATTAATTCGTTGATCCTGATGTTTCGCTGTTAAACGATCAACAAGAATAATCGTTTGTTCTATTAGCTGAAAACAAACTTTCTTACGAAAGAGAATTTGACTGAAAAAATTGCCATTCAAAGAATTTCTTAACTCTAACTAGCATTAATTCTTTTATAGAGAGGAATCGTCGGTGATACTGTACCGAAAAAATTTTCTTTCGTTCACCTTCGTATTAGGGAAAAATACGAGAGATTCCGAGATAGTTGATGGGTTAAAAACAGATTGAATTTAAAAAGTTGTAGCTCAAACACGGTTTTGCGTTTAATTCTTTCGCAAAGAAATTTCCCCAATAGGCTAAAGGCGCCGGCTATGATTGCACAAAAATCTTTTCTCGTTTATCTCTTCTATTAAGGACAGCACAGGAAGGGAGAGAAGTAGAAAATCAGTGAGTTAAAGGAGGAAAGAAGGAAGATCGTCATTCAAGTGATTATCTTACTTGATATTTTTGTGCAGAAATTTTTCATCACTCTAGAGGCGCCAGCGATGGATACCAAAAAATCCTTTTTCTATATCGAGAAAAGAAAAGAGAAGGGAGACTACGAAAGGGTTAGTTAGCGAGTTATATGATGGCCATAATTGCGGTTTATTGTCTCAATAAATATATATTATACGACACACCCCGGCTATGTATCAAGGCAGAAGCAGCTTGATCGAGCTGCTTCCCGGGATTTGAAATCAGACGGCATGTGTCGGCACATATAAGGCGCAGTTTATGAGTCTGCTTAATATGGTTTATGGTGTTTTGTCCGGCTCTTGTCGACTCCCTACGGAACCGGAAGATACCTCCTAACGATCTACCGAGAGATGATGACGAGGATCAAATAACGATGAACCATCGACAACACGTGTTCTTTATATTCAACGAAAATTATGTATGTTTTAAACGTAATTATAAATATGGAAAATATTTTACAAAGGAGGAATAATTTATTCCAAAAACATCATGTTACATTTAAGCAGACGATACATGAATTATGCTCACCTTGTGAATCGATGACTGAAATTACAGCTTTTTCCAATGATGATGTCAATTTACTAAAAAAGTAGCGCGAAGAAACAATTTAACGTCTTTATGCTTGATCGATTGTTGGCCAGGTTACTGATTCAAACGTACTTACACTCGTATATTGTTGCATAATATGCAATTAAGGAGACAGGAAGCGTGTACAATTTGCTATACGTGTTAGCTTCCGCTCTGAATTTATCGATCCTCGCCGTGTCGATTGATAATATTTACCGATGAGTTTTACATTGCATAAGTTACTATTTTCACAACGGGCATGTATCGTCACGACAGAGCTGTCTATTACGCAACGCGAAATAATTAACTAAATAAGCGACGTAAACGTTCTACTTTTCTAATCTTCTCTATAGTCGTTTTATGCCTACATTTCGTCGATGAGTGCCCATTAGAAGTTCATTATTCTTATCTTAATTACACCAACACGACGGTGGTTCAACATTGTTGTGCACTTGCTCACCGTGAACCCACGAGTCGTGGGATATCGTGTCATTCCATTGGTATAATCTAATAATAATTCATAAAACGTAGCCCGTGTCGCGGACGTGACGATCGGAAGATAACGAAAATGATAAACTATACCTGTAATATCTAGCAATGGAAGCCAGAGACGAAAGCTGAAAATTGCACAGTTGTAACAAAACTGTAGATTTTTATTCCTTTTCATCGTAGTATACTTATTCTTTTTATCTTTGCCTCTGTAGTAGCTTCGTACCGCTGCTAGCAACATGTTGAATTTTTATTTCAATCAAAGATAGATGATGTATCAGGAAATTCATAGGTATACGTAGCGAGTAGACTGTAGATATTTAGGAAAATTTATATTTTTATATAAACACGATCGAAGAAATGAAACCTAAGTAAAGATTTCTTTCGATTACTTAATATTAGAAAAGGTAGTGCACTTTGGGCATTTAATTATGTTTTTGCGTGCTCTCAAATTTTTCATAAATACATAAAAATCAACAGTTGAGTAATGAGTCTGATCTTTGTGATAATCGAACCATCGATGTGCACTATCGCGCGATGCAAATGCAACTCCTAAATATTGTTTGTTCGTTTAGCCTTTGTATACAAATTAAGACGTTGCAGGAGAATCGGAATGAGTGGTTCATTATAGTAAACGCATTCTTCCAGATAGCGTAAAAGCGTTAGTCTTGCTGCCGGCTAATTCCGCTTGAATTTAACGGCAAGGACAGCCTAATTGATCTATGCAATTACGTACCGGTGGCGTAAGTGGTGCTAAGTGAATACCGTGGTAAGCCTTGGTTTCTCGTAAATTATCGGACAGCAATTTGGTGCGCGGAAAACAGAAGTAAAAAGACACCGGTGAATCCTTTCGATCGACAGAAATACACAGCGTGCGATAAGCCTTTTTGCGCAACTTTTTCGCATCGTAAACAACAGTTTTATTATCCCCATTGGCTATCACGCTGTTATGGTTTGCCTATTTATCAGAATCTGCAATTTCAATACGATCCGCTATCTTTCATTTAACATTCGTAATTTATTTTTCTCAATTTTCTTGTTATATTCTTGTGATTTGTGTTTCGGTAGTACATGGCGTGCTTGTGACAGTCCTTTGTTCCATTGCTGAGAATTTTGGAACCGAACCAGTTCCACAGACCCCTAACATTAGAGCTCGCCTTATTTTCTCGTAATGACAGTCCATCGAGGACTGTCTTCGGGTTCGAGATTTGGAGGTTGAAATGAAAGACGCTCCTTGGATCGTCCGATGATCGTTGAGACTCTTCCTTTACCATTATTTATTCCGAGAGTTGTACTCATGTTTGGAATTTTCTTCCGTTATTATCGTGTTAAACAGACTATTTTTGTTTATTAATATTACTGGGAATATTAATTTTTCTGTTTCTTTACTACGACTATGTATTTTATTTATTCGAACGAATTAAGCTCGTGTTAATCGTATTAATGATAACCGGCGCTAAATGCAAGAACTTAGCAAGAAAACAACACCATAACGGGATGAGAAGAATAATACATTAACCATCGCCGGTCGTCGCGTCGGTTGTCTTCATTTCACGGGGCTTTTTCCAGTAAACGGCATGATGGATGCGACGGCGAGAATGCAGTCGACGGGACAAGAAGAAGTCCAGATGTACATTCTTACATAACAATTGCGAATTCAGCTAATAAATTATAACACGTCCTAAGTGTCTAAGCAGCGAGCGTCTATCACAAAACCCTTGCGATATCGCCATCCGTCGGAAAAAGGGAAACGTTCACCACATATGGAGCAAATACCATTTCCCAGTCAGAGGCCGAAGAAACGAAGAGTGAAAGGGAACTTTCTGAAATCCTTTCATTTCAGTAAAATTGCGGTTTATTGACACTGATGATCTAAAATTCGCTGCAGCGAATCGTCGCTAACAAAACGACCGATAAACGTTTTATACCTTCGCTTCGTGCTTTCTTCCAGTTTCCCCAGGAAGTAAATCCAACTTTCCATCCTCGTGTGGAGGAACCTAGTTCATAAAATTCGATAACCAGAACATTTGCATAGACGCACGATAGAAATGGTCTCTCAATAACGCAACCGAATAACACACTGCAAATTCCGATCTGATTTAAACGAATCAGTCTCTCGGAATCAGAATCAGAGCGAACATAAAAGGACGAAGAGCGGACGAGTGCATCGCGAGATACCGCTACGTCGAGTTTTAGCACTATCCCGCGTACCGGGATTACTTTCCTTTCCCCCGAACGATCTTTTTCGCGAACGGTGAACGGCACGATCGATGGCAACGGAAAAAATGCGGTCGATGCAGCAGGAAGGACGCAAGGTGGACACGGTCGAAGAGAGGGTGCAGCAGGGTCGCTGCTTTCCGTGAATGCCGGCGGCTTCGTTTGATGGTTTTTACCGAGAGTCCTGGATACCGCGCGTTCCTATAGCACGATTGGCTCCTTCCATGGGCCCCCGTTCGGTCATTGGTCCTTTCCAACAGGATCGTAGGTGCCCGTGGGACGACTTTAAACAGACGTCGTCGCCTTCTAAGTTGCTCTCCGCCGCGATTCTTTTATACACGCCAGCTCCGCGATGTCGCCTATACGTGCACGGAGAAAACGACCGTCGACATTCTTCGGACCTCTCGTCGCGACCAATCTTTACCAAGTTCGACTATGGCGAAAATGAAATAGTGACTGCGTCACGTTAAGCTTTTGACTTTTATGGGACACGGATTTTCTCATCGACGCTGAGAGAGACACTCGAGCGTGGTCCCTGCTTTCGACGATTTTGGTCAATGAGCATGTGGACATTTATTCGTAGTGATCTAAATCGACGATAAATTTCATTCTTGGAGTATTTATTTAACGGTGGAGTAATTTGAGCCTTGGGCGAGGCTAGCAATTTCTCTATGGAGATATGAATTACTTTCGTTGGTGATGTGATTTGGATCTATTCGAATATATTCTTTGTATCCTTTCGAAATACTTGTACGGTGAAGTGATCTGGATCTTGGCTGTTGTTGGGTGAAATAGAAATTTCTTTGTAAATATATACATATGATTTTATCGAAGTATTCATTCGATGGAATAATTTAAATCTTTGGTGCTGCTAAGGAGGCGCAGAGATTTTTCCGTAAACATATAATCGGGTTTTCTTGAAATATTTATTCTATGGTATACGCAATTTGGATGATATTGGGTGAGGCTGAGAATTTTAGAAATATATGAATGTCATTTTTAACTTTCTCTATTTATATTAATATACCAGACTTTATGCTTTAAATTAAAGTTTTCGAACGTAAAGTCTCTCGCGTAATTAAAATTATCGATGGAAAATTTGATAGTCGAAAAGTACGATATTTGTTTCATGGAAGTTGATTATATTCGGAATAAGCGTTCGAGCGGTTCTGGTAAATTGTAAACCGCTTGATATTATGAAAAGGAAGTACATAATGAGGGTTATTGCTAGCAATCGACTACTCGATATTCCGTTCTGCATTAAGATACGGAATTATGTTTAAAATCGAGGACCCAATTAGCCGAGGTACATGCCATTAGGTCCATTCTGACGAATCAGGCGAACATCCTTCGATTCTGAGTGTATAAATCGTAACGTTAGAGGTTTTTTCGCGATATTTAAAATGCAGTTTCGTTAACGAAACTTCGATCAAAATCTCAGACGCGAATATGACTCGTATACGCGGGCCATGGTACTTGGAGGTTTTATGAAGTGCCGTATAAAGTGGGATAAAGCCTCTGTTCCGCCGGCACGAACCGATTCTGGTATGCACGAGAGTTTGGTTCGCCACTTCCTGAAGAGATGGCGCCACCATAGCGGTCGATACGTCTTTCATAGTTCTTCGTGTACCAAGGTTAAAGAAACGGAACTGCCTATGATGAAGACATCGACGAAAATGCTACGATCGTTTAAAAATAACGAGAATTAATAGTCGTAAGTGGTTGTTCCACGTCAAAGAAATAATTTGTTACATTTTAATCGCGATATAATAAATATTACAAGTCGTACGATACTTTAACATTATTACATTATATGCATAAAGAAAGTCGATGTGAACGGATCGCGTTTGATGTTTTCAGTTTCCATGTTGTTTATTTGTTTTCGCGTGTGTTCAGCTAATGGCTGGATACACGCTTGATAATGCCTTTATATGGCCCGATAAAGCTCATATAGCTTTTAGCAATGAAATCATAATCGCGCGCGATCGCCCGACACGATGTATTAACTACATGCCAGCCCTGTTTGTAGCTACACGTAGACGCATAAACGGTTCTATTAATTATGTAGATGATGCTGTTGCGTCACGGATCGACGCTGAAAACACTCGACCGATTCCCATATACATCTACATGCGCGATATACAGAAGAGAACGACGCCTGATATTCCACCGAGAGAAATGGCTTGAAGAAGAAGAGGATTACCAGATAGTTATCCCTTAAATGAACAGTTTTATAACAAAACTCGATATCAAAAGTGGAAATCTTGGCTAGATGTTCCTAACGTACATCTTCGTTTCCATCAATCGAACATATCCTTAGATAATCCTAAGCCTCATTTATGTAGTTAATTGACAGCTATCAATTTATGAAATTGCAATATAAAATCTAGGAACCAGGTACGTTTCAAGGAATTCTCGATGATACGGAGGAAGACGGTAATATGTCAATTAGATTTTAATGAAAAGCCTTGAGAATTGATTAGATCATCGGTCTTGAGAACTTTACGTATACCAACGGTTGGTTATCAGGTATTTTCAATTCGAGATGAGCAACGTAGACGTAAATCAAGCTTGAAGCTTGAGAATTTTGTTGGACGTCAAGTTGTTACGCGGAAAGTACTAAACACGTTGATGAAGTGCTTACAAAACGTTGTCCAGAAGAGAGACATAAAGGTAGAGGGGAGGAGGAGGACTCCCCTTGCTGTTCCTTCAATTCAATTGAATTCTATTCCAGCGTGCAGTTGATATCATTGAGGTCGCCACTTAAATCCTCATTGTCGTTCGTCGCTTATTGTTTCACCCTTCGTTCGGCTACCAACGAATGTACATACGTACGTTTCTCTTTCACATCCGTACCCGCACCTCTAACCGATCTAAAGGAGAGCCAGACTCGAGGGTCCAACCAGCTAAGAATTGAAACTGTCGTTGCGGATCGGAAAATGGCCGCTCTGGATAAATTACACGGGTTAGGAACACAGTTAAATGAATTTAAAATTGATACAGATTTCATTAACCTACTGAAAATGTTATGCAAGACAATTTTTTAGAATGTACAAAAAGTTTTAAGTAAGATTAAAACACAGAAGAGTTTCATTTGATACGATAACTAGTAGTTGTGTTAAAATATTCTTCTAAATACTATATCAAAAATTCCCTGAAAAAAAGAGAAAAACAAAATAAAATAAAAGAGAATAAAACATTCCAGTAAGAGATATTTCATACACATATTCGGTAATTGAATTTATTCCAAAATATTTCTCCCACATTTGCAACTTAGACAGCGTACTGTACGTGACTGAAAACACCGAACAATAAAGTCATTTGCACAGGCGATCCTCCAATTATAGTGAGCACCACAACACCGCAGACTCGTAATCCGAATCACGCATGAAAAGTAGATAGAAACGCGGCTAACGAAAGGACGACGATGGACGAAGAAGAGACGAGCCTCTGGCGGTAACCAAAAATTTGGTCACCCAACCCCCCCTGTCTGCTTGAAGGGCTTCCCTCGACTTCATCACCGCTCGAGGACGCAGGTAGCGCCATCCGACTCGACGCTACTTGCCGCGTAGCGAATTTCAAGGAGTGCACTTCAGGGTCTTTCAACAGTGGCCGGTGCGCTGGAGAACCCTCTTCGTGTACCGTGAAGGCTTGGGTAGTTTCTGGCTGCGATGTTGTTGGCAACGGGGAATACCCCCGGCACCCCAGCCACATGGAAACGTGGACGGAATAATGGACGAAGTGAAGTGCGTCGCGGTTGCTCCCGAAGTGGGCATTGTTGGCCCACATGCTCGCTCGAACAAACCAGGTTGATCGACTTCGTAGGAACACATGGGAACGTCGACCGCTACTCTTTCTCCTTTCCGTCTCCTTCTTCCCCTTCGTTCTATTTTTTCTCACTTCTATTTCATCTACTTTTGTTTCGTCTCTCATATGTATATACACGTATGCACGTCTAATCTAATTGTAGCAGTATTACGACCGCTTTCAAGAGTCTTCTATTCTACCCTTCCCTCTTGGTTCCAATCCAACAACATCGATTCCTTCGCGAGAACCTTATCAATGGGGATCTAGAATCGTACAAATGCATCCGTACGATATGGTTTGCTTTTGGGGGATCAAAGGAACGTTGAGTTGGAATCGGTTCTCTGTTGGGATAAGACTGGAGAATCCCGCAGTGGCTCGTGACGATCATGTAAAGTGAATTATCCTGTCTGATTATATCGTCATTGTCATTAGGTCCTGATCTCTATCGCCTTCTCTCTGTCCCAGCCACCTACGGTGCCCCCGTTAACAATCCCACTTGATTCCGTCATTGGCGACGTTGGAGTTCCTGAATGAGTTCGTAACGAGATGCACAGCCAGAGGGCTGGCCCACGTCGGGGTTGCCAGCACGTGTCCTCAATGGACCAATCAAAGCTCACCCTCTTCTCTAGTCTAGTCTCTCTTGCCGACTCCCTATGCGTTCCTCTCTTCCCAAGACCGGGCTTTATGTACATTAGCCTAATACGATCTAGCCACGGAGGATTTTGTGGGTCGCCGTTGGGATCATCTTGTCATGGTGTGATTCCTCGTTCGTCTTGGAATCATTTTCTCACGTTTAGAAATCCATTCTGAAATTTTAAAAGAATTAAGTTTACTCGTATTAATCAAGGTATCGTTTATAACAAATTCCACAAGAAATTTCCTTGTTTCGAAGAAATAAATTTTTCAAGATTGACAGTTCTGGAATTAATTTCCATGATTAATACCATTATGTTGGTCTTTATACCAACAATCATAGTAAGATAATACGTTAATGAATCGAGTGCCCATATTAATTAAGTTAAATTAAGTTAAATAAGTAACATTTAATGTAAACTCACCCCCTTTTTCAAAGGAATAAATAAATAATTTTCCCAAACCTAAGAACTCCATTAGTCGTCGCTACATTAATAATCATAATAAAATTCTATTTCTAAATCCATCCCTTTTATGAAGCTATTGAATTTTCTAGATTTAGCGACTTCGAAATTAATCTCGTCAACTATAGTCTCTATGCTAATGACTAACGATTATGTGAAGGTATTGCATCAATCTCATCGTAAAATACTTTCTAATGAATACAGTAATGGAATTGGAATTAGAGGAACGAAATGACCAACGGATAGAGAATTGTGCACACACGTGTGATTATCTGTACGCGTTCACGCGACAAATGCGTGTTCGCATAGAGCGTGAATGCGTTTGAAGAGAATCTGATCTTGGAATCGGGACTTGTCGAATGGGATAGTTTAATTGCCGCAGGAGGGTGACATCGCGTACCGACGACGTTTCTGCGGCGACGAATTCCGTGGGGACAGCGCGCGATTCCAGTTCAGTGCATTCGTTGGACCCTGACGCGTGGATCACCAAGTAAACGGGCTTAATTTGCAATTTGACTTCTATAGCGACTCATCTCGGGCTTGTGGCTATAAAGTCGTTATTAAGATTCTATTATTACAAATCAGTTGAAATAAAGATTTTCTTGAAAATAAGACGGAGATAATATTTAAAAGGGTAGCAATAAGTAAGCAACTCCTCTTTTTAATTCCATATCCGTTCTAATTCCACTAATGTGTATAAATCAACGAAAATCAACACAGAATCAGTCAAAATCAAATGACTTCTTAAACGTGCTATAAATTCATAGCCGATTAATATTCGTAGTGATAAAGATTTGCACTTTTGAATAGGAAACCTATAGCTTTCTTTTTCTTCTAATAAATACGATTTAAATACTCGAGCTGCTTTCTTATCGTTGTCAATTCTTCAAATTATTTGATTATTTTTTAAATTGTGGAAAAATAGATGGGAAATATATAGAGTTTTCGAAGCGGCTCTATTAAGATGGAAATTAGAATGTAGAAACGAGAGCTCTCTAGCAGACGTTCCAAGTTTGAACGCCCCCTCCTCGGTTCCAAGAATAAATAATTGAACCTAATTTGCCCCGGCTGTGGTAGTTGTACGCGTAAAATCCGCTCAACGCGAATTTAGCCGGCGGAATCCGCAGCGTGACTGCAAAAACGAAAGAATGAAAAAAATAACCGCACTCGCCAGCCGTAAACCTCGAAAATTATAATTGCCACGCGGCGTAGGCAAGAACGCAATAACGCGAGTTCCAGTTGTAAAAGCACGTGGACACACACGCACGTCGCGTGTACACCAGGTAGGACGTAATACGCGTTCGTATATTCAAGAGATTACGGAAAGACGAGGAGTTGCGCAGTCCAGGGCTACAGCAGCACAGTGGCTCGGCCGACCACGATTGCGACACCTCCTTTTAACAACCACTCTCGACATCCAGGAGAAACTTGTGACATCAAAACTTCGGGCCGTGGTACGATTGCAGACTCCGCAATTCGACGATCCCATGAGCCGTCGAATGTCCTAGATTGAAAACCCTCGGTTCATCTCCTTCTCCAGATATTCACCTTACCTTCACGAATTATAGCTATTTTAGTCGAGAAGTTGCGTCATTGCGAATTAAGAAATTTTTCAAAAGATTATTTAAAAGCTTGCGAGATTTAATATTTTCCAAATTTCTTTCCAAATTTCTTAGAAAACTCTTCAAAAGTCTTACTTATCTGAGTCTTATTTATTCCTTATTCAAGGTAATACTTATGTTAACTATCCTCGCTAATACTAATCAGCTTAGAACTGAAAATCAGCCCTGAAAATTAGGAAATTTCTTAGACAGTCTTTTAAATTTCCTCGAGATTTACCACGTAATTCAAAACATATTCTACTAGTCCTTAGAATCCTTAGAAACTAAAAATTCCTCAAAAGGTTCTCTCTAAAATTTATCTTGTAGAAACCAAAGATACAAGGATCGTACACAGCAGCGATTCCTCGACATTTCCATCAACAGCGGAATACCATGACGATGGGCAACGTCCGCGAAAAGAACAAAAGCACTTTCACGTGTTGGGGGATAGACGCGGCTAATTGAAAAAATCTCGACGGACGCTCCAGTAACAAAACGTGACTTTCGGCGCGCCGCAGTTCGTGGAACGAGAACGGATTGGCTCGGGTTTCCACGGCGCGAAATAAAAGCCGCACGCGGAGTAGATTCAATCAGGCTACGAGGGGTTTGATGAGGGGTCCAGGGGGTGAGGGAACGCAGCATCGATGGGGAGAGTGGTGCGCGAGAAGCAGTCGGTTGAAGTGCAAACGCGAAGGGCTCCGTAAATGCGTTCACGCACATATACGGCGATGGGTTCAAGTCAGTACATCGAAAAAGGATAAACTATCGTCGCACACGCACACACATTGTTCGTTCGTTCGTACGCGCTCTCCCTAATATCATAGGGTGCATTACGCGTTAAGTTAAGTTACACTTAAGGATGCTCGTTGAACAGGATTACGTATGTACATACACGTTAATGCACGCGTACCTAGTTGAGTGCGTATTGTCGCGCTGGAATGGGAATTAAACGAGTTTTATCTCGCGAATACTAATATCAGGGTGTCGTGTAACTTTCAGTTAATGCGTCTGAAAGTGGGTTTCTTTCGATGACGACAAAAAGTCTCGGCTATTTTTCTACTGGTAAATTTTGTTTTAATTAGAGATTAGGATGGATCTTTGTAAAGTTTCGGGAAAAAAGGAATGAGACGTTTTACAATAATTTAAGGATAATTTTATAACGTATGATAAGTATCACGTTAATGATCGAGAAATTATAATTGATGGATTTTTTGTAAAACGATGCAAGTACACGAAATGATCCACCGTATGTGCGATGTGTGTCTTCGTACTTTCCTAGAAGAGGGATTTTTACAAAGATTATTATAAATCTCCAAATTTTAACGTCTACGTAAGACAAGGTATTTTAACTGTTCGAAGTGATATCTTGAATCTGCTCCGATCATCGATTCTATTCGCGTCTATTCGTGTAAAAAGATAGAGGTGCAAAGGGTTAATGTTCGAAGGCATACTGATTTCTATATCACAGTTTAATTACACTCACGCTCTCCTCAAATTAAATATTTCATCACCTATATCACTTTCCCTTCACTGAACCCTTCAATTTGAATTACTCCTGAATCTTAACGCCAGCCAATTTGTCGTAACACAAAGTAAAGGCTGAATTAACGAGCAATCTAAATCTAGAAACCTATGTTCGCACGATTCCTCGGCTCGTTTCTTGTTCTCGTTCCACCGCTTTTTCCGTGAAATAAATCGCTGTTCCAACAAACTAGTTCGAATCAGAGGAAAATACGAACTCGGATAACAGCGTTCCTCTTCAATTTACTTACTTCGTAGGCTATATTCTCTGGATTCGCGTGGAGGTAGGATAGTTTTCTTGGTAACGCGAATGCACGTATACTTTTTGTGGTTGGTACGCTGCCGGCTATGCTGCAATAGCATTAGGCCGGCCAATTGGACGCATCTGTTGACTGGTAACCGGGTGACCTCGCCTCTTATCAAATGCGTTGACACGATAGAAGTCGAGAGGTCCATTTGTTGGGCGTTAACGTTGCATAAAAGGATAAAAGGAACCAAAGCAACCGAGGGGGAAAACATGATACTGATTGCGCCAGCCGATTGTCTCTTCAAGATCGACGATTTCGGTTCTTCCTAAGGGCTCCTTCTCTTTCCTCGTTTTCCAGATCACACGTCAATTAGACCATTACAGACTTGTAAGGAATAGCTTCTTTCAATCTTATCTCACTTATTCGCTTATACATGTACATACGAGAAATTAACGCTAGAAGGATCGACGATTAAAATGGGAAACTTGCGTAAACAAAATATCAGAGTATATATGGATAAAGAATAATGTGCAGTGTATATCTGCAATAGAAGAATTATAAAACTTATATAACAAATTACGAATTAGTAATTTTAACCACTTTGATAGTTCTAATATTAGCGAACATTGGGCGAATGAAATGTTTTGTTTGCAACGACGATAAACACAAATTTTTTGTGCTGTCAGGCCAAAGTTTCCCAACATTGAGAAAGAAAAAAATTGATATATGGTCGAGATATAATATTTGGCCCATATATCCGACAATGTTATAAGAATTTTATTTATCGAAGAGAAAGGGATGAAGGATGGCAATATAAAATTACACGAAACGCCTGATAAGATTAATTACGTTTGCATCAGGCTCTCGTGAATATATTTCTTCAAGCGTTTCCGCTCTTCTTCGCTTAAACACAGGTAGACATACACTTATTTCGCGAAATTTAATTCTGGGTTACACTGATGGAGGGTAAAGACAGCCATGATTAATCAGTTCCATCATTGAAGGCTGTTCGTCGTTAAGACGTCGATGCCCGACATTGGAGAAGGGGAGGTGGAAAAGAAGTGGACTCAGGGAGTCGTTAATCGCGGAAATTCGGTGAAACCGTAATTAGCAGGACGATCGCCGTTATGGCGGGGCACGAAAGTTCGCCGGACCAGCAGCCTAATGAACTCGTTACATATTTACACGTTGTTCGTGCCTGACGGTCGGTTCGGGGAGCTCAGAAAACCACATCGAATTAAGAGGTCCTTTCGCAAATTGCAGACGGAACACGAGAGAGCGATTTAACCTTATCGATCCACGAACGACTTTCTGATCTGTTTTAACACCCACGTCCTGCAGCTAACGTTCTAGATAATGATACTGGACACGCCTGTTAAACCGCTAATTTGAAACAATTTATATATGTGTATACATTTATATATATATATCTATATATATATATATATATATATATATATATATATATGAATTAAACTGGCCTGTAATTTGCCACCGTGGTGTTCCGTTGTTGGTCTGCGAAAATCGTCGGATTTCTACATTTTTCGATACTTGACAGGCACGTGTGTTTCTTCTCTTCGTTAAAAGCGCGAAGCTTCGTTCGTTTCCTCTCGGATATCTTGGTAACGTAAAAGACATTGAACTGAGTTAGTTGTTCGAAATTTTTGCGAAGTCAAAGATACAATTATCTTGTCAAACAAAGATCTGAATTTGGAGATATGTGGTTATATATATTTGCAGTAATGTTTAAAATGAGAAGTATCTAACTTTTGCGAAATTAAAAATATTATATTAGACGTTACAGAGCAGGGCATACGATAATCGTAGGAAATGAAAATTGAAAATCAAGAAACTAACTTAGTCGATAATTTATGAAATCCATATTTTTGTGAACATGACAGGATCTAGATATTTATATTATTTACTAAATATTATGACGAGTACTTTATTTTGTGTATTTTATAAATACAAACCACACCTTAATCATCAAACCCATAAACTTCAAGAACTTAAAACCTAAATCGGCCATTTAAAACATTTATAATACAATACTCCTGTAATTCCCAGAAAACTACATTCTCTTCGACGATTTCTCCCTCAAACCCGTTTCTACGATCTAATTGTCGTATCTGAGATTCAATTCGCCCCACCAGCCCCGTTTCTCTACGATTCCCTCACGAGTACAACGAGGTTCGCCAATTTGTCGTGGCATCGGTCGTGCTTCGTTCCTCGACCGAAGCACTTCGACCACTCGACCGACGGTCCCACACGTGCAAACGCGTCCGCGTAAGCATAGAACGCAATACGCGTGTGTGCGCGCGTATTTGTGTGTCGTGGGGTTAATTGAATCAAGCAGCACGCAACCAGCTCTGTATACACTGCCGGGTCATCCGAGGTCAAATCGGTAATGGGCTGACCCTTAATTCGCCATGTGGCTGACCACCGAACGCCGATACATCGTCGTCGCTCTGGTTCCTTCGACATGCGACCCATCCTAGATTCCCGCTGACCTTGAACTGGAAACACCGTCGACGACACGGTGGATCCATGCCAGCTCGTCCGGCACGAAACCCACCCCCTCAGGTGCTATCTCGAATCCTCCGTGTGCTTGGATCGATTCCGATCTACCTTCGAGAATGTCTGGTAACAATAGGAATTTTTTTATTGAATTCTTAGAGTTTGTGGAATTTTTTGAGAATAAATTTGCGTGTTCCTTTTAACAACAAGTAGTTGGCAAGTTGATTTGGGATATTTCTAGCGATTGAAATAAGAGCGAAGCTGCTTCCTTTTCATGATGATACAGGGAAATTTGTTAACATCAGGTGCGCTAACTTTCTCAAACGAACGGACTTCAGATTCTTTGTCTGTGTAATTGATAAAAATACACAAGCGCTTTTGGGGAAATTGATATTGATTTTTATTATCTAGAACGTTGACCTTAAAGATTGACAATTCTTATACTGCAACTGAATACTGATCTTACGGTCTTAAACATTTATGCACATGTTGGTGTTTCTTATCAGTACGCGATATCAGAATAACACCGGTTATTTCTGCCTTTAGGTGTTTCTGAGAATATCGGGTGATTTGTAATGAAACCGACCATCGTTTGCGAGCTCTAAACGAAAGATCGCACAACCGTTATACAGAATAAAATAATACATATGGGACCGAACGATTTCTTATAAATAATTCGCTGAAAAGAGGCACATCTTCCTGAACAGTTAGCAACATGTTAGCTGCTCGTTCCTCGAGAGAACGTTAAATCGCGATCAGACTTTTTATCCTGTAGCCAGACAAAAATAAACGAAGCCGAAGGAACGACGTTAAAACTGAACGACACCGAGGTCGATCACGCTCGAGAAGGAGGATCACATGGTACGACGACCATTTTGTATATATATAATATATATATATATATATTGTATATACAAAATATATATATATATATACCATACGACAATGTCGATCGCGTTTCGTACGGTGTACGGTATCTTAAACGTTTTACAAGAAAGCGAGTCGTAGTCCGTGGAGCAACCGCGAGAACCGTGATTTTAGGGGCGGCGATCATCCGTGAGGCAAGCCGATAAAGAGCACCGCGCTCAATTCCGAGAATTGAATTACCGAGGCGTGGCGCGTAACATGTTTAATATCTTCATGCGGCGGAATTCCGAATCGATGGAAAAAAAGAATGTATACCGGCTTGATCGTAACCGCGGATACAATGTCCGGGGAGGAAATTACATGTTGCTATACATTGTATTACATGGTATCTGACATTGATTCCTCGAATCTGCATGCTTCGAACCTCAATCATCTGCCGAATCGACACCGTCTCCATGTGACATGGTTGCGTTACGTTGTATCGCAGGAGAATACTGGCTACCACCTTCTGGAGAACCAGGTGAACCAAGCAGTCGAGTGTGACCAATAATTCTTGATTAGAAAGCCGACTCTCATCGGATGCGAAGGCGTACGTTCTAGTGGTGAGAAGAAACTGCAAAGCAACCACAGAAGAAGAACTGTGAACGAACGTTAGGAGAAGAGAGAGTGTGGCCGAGTCTGATTCGCCGGAGAGACCACTCGGAGAGAGGATCCATCAATCACGAATGTCCCGCACCTCGAGAGTGCTGCTTCTCGCCGGTAGCAAGAAGCTGCAGAATCTCGTAGCTTTTACAACGACGTCGCGGAGGAAGTCAGAATCCATCGTCGAGAGCCCGGTTGTTCCAGGGTCACGGTGCAAAAACCGCGTAATAATCCGGCTGGTCGTTGTGTGCTTCGAATCGACCGGCAGATAATATTGTTTCTGTTTTCGAGCTATATAACAGAACTTGGTTGGAATCACGCGAAACTGGGATATCTAAAAAGAAGGAGAAAGTTTCGACACGGTTTTTCTCTGTCGCGTAGGTTAGCGATGATCCACGCTGCAACTTCGAGCTGTTTGATACTTTGTATCTCAGGGGAAATAAGATTCCAGTAGAGTTCTACTTATCTGAATTCGTTAGCGAGCAAACAATTTACGTAATAGGATTTCGTTAGTTCTTCTCGCTATTCATCTTGTTTCGGTCATGTAATAGGATCGGTTAGTTCAATAAGCAAGAGTTCGATTAATCTGGCAATAATTTGCAGTATATTGCAATGTTTTGCAGTATACTGTAATTATTTTTTCATAATTCCATAGCATTCATTTTGTGACATAAAATGTTGTATAAATGTAATGAATGTACAACTAGGATGACAAATCACGTAAAATTGGTATTGCACGAAACATGCTACGGGTAAACCTTCTAGATGAATTTCACATAAAGTTTCTCTTACACCACCGCCATCTTAAATGAGAAAAGTAGTCCAAACACGTTTCTAACGTAAAATCGATCTAAAAAAATAAGCGTCGTCGTAACTCTTGGCACAAGAATAAGAGACCAGAGGGTCTTTTAATAGCGTATTCTTTTCAATTGATAAATGAGGGTTCATGATGCAGATAACTGCGCCTTATTGTCGGAAGGATTAACCTGGTCACCGGAATAGGAGAGATTTTTTCACCGTGACGAAAGGATCGAAGACGTGGACAGAGAAAGCCTCGATGTGGCAAATGGAAAAAGAGGAAAACAGGAAAGGTGAGGATGGTCCAATGTCGGAGGGAAGGAAGACGAAGAGGACGGAGGCCGACTATCTCGGAGGCGAGATTGTGTGTTAATGTATGGCTGGCATTCGGACGACAACCGTGACAAATTGCTTTATTAGGTTGGCAGCCCGGGAGCCTTTCCACTCGCGGCTCGCACCTCAGGGCCGCTACTCATCGTGATTGTACGCTCTATTCTCCTCCACCTCTGTTCCTTCTTCTTCTGCGTCGCCCTCTTCTTTCAACACGCGGTGGAAGACCAACGTAACACGCGGCTGGATGAATGGATGAACGAGAATCCTCGCCGCGGGAGGCCGATGCTTTTTTGAAATCGAACCGAATCACCTTACCTCACGGTCCACGGCTATGCGACTCTATTTCGCCGATTTTGCTGTTTTTCAGGGAAATCAGACGATCGAGTCGTTCCCCTTTCCTCGTCAAACTAATTTATTCAGTATTTATTGCCCTGATTTACATTCGTTTTGTTCGGAGTATCATGCGTTATGGGTGGATGTTACATCGTTACGAATACTCAGCGACTATTGTGTAGAATATCGAAGACTATGCGTATCACTGTGGAATAAGAAAATGCTTGATGTTCAGAGACACTTGGAACATCGATGGATTCCTTAATGGAAATAGCGAGACTACTTCTTAAATTTATAGCAGAGCAGTTGTATAGAAATAATTAGCCAATTACTATTTATATAACTATCGTATAGTATAAAGAATCATGAAATATGAAGAATATAGTTGTGAATAGAGAAAAATGGATGACAAAGAAGCAGCAACTTCCAGCAATATATTATATGTAGTAGAAAATATCACATGGAATTGACTATGGGCAGTACTAATGCACCTATTCAATCCGATATTCCTTACATAAATCTTGGAACAAGGGGACAAAAGTCTCGTAATTGAAACAATATTAAAATTTATATAATGACAATTTCAAACCTTCTGCACCAATATATTAATCGATAGAAACTTGATTATTACAACGAAACGATATCTACTACTTCCTTGTGTATCGTGTAAAACTTGAAAAGGGCCAACTGATCATTGACTGATAGTTTCCTTGTATTAAGGATCCAGCAGCAACAGTAGTCATGGAGTCCAGGAAGCTGGGTCGAAAAGATCGGGCCACTATTACGTCACCTGGCCAAGGTTGCCACCTTGCAGCTCGCGTCCGCACGGCAATCGAGGCGAAGCTGCGGATTATTAATGTTTGCGTCGGGTCGTTAATGGATCGGGGTCTCCCATTCGAACACGGGGAACGTAGAATGCGGGTCCAGCTGTGAACGCGTTATAAGATCCTTTTTTGCGCGGTACAATGTCCTGGCGACTCCCGGATGCGGCATCATTAAGTCACCTCCCTCCTTACCTTTCCCACTCGCGCCCCCTTTTCCTTCTTCTCTTCGTTCTGTTCCGCCACTCGGACTTTTGTAACGTGCTTCGATGCCAGCCCGGAGAGATCCCCGGCCAAGTAGAATCGAATATCGACATGCCAGTCTCGTGACCTCCCTCGGCTTCTTCCTTTCGCTAGGTTATTAACTCTCGCCGGGATAATTAGCCACCGTTACTTAAACCAAGTCAACTACCTAATGATCTATCGTCACCTTCGCCTGGCTCTTCTCTTTCCCTCTTGCCTTTTTACCTTTTTCTCTCGGGCCTCGTGCTTCTAGAAGTCTAACAACCACGAGCTCGTTTCAGGCTACACCTCGGGCTCGTTACGTTGCCTTTATTCCACCTGTTAGTCCAGTCTCACCGAATTGCCCGCTCGAAATTGACGCGAGACTTGTTTGAAGATCATTAACGGTTACCTTGCTGGACTCGAGGCGACCGCCTTTTCGGGCACTGTGCGGAGCGCCAGGCATTTTGGCCAGGGCTTGACGAACCGTCATGAGCCGTCTCTCCGTCCTCGAATTTTCCTCGTATACGTTAAATACCTCGTACGCAATCTATTGCCATGTTTAATCTTGTGTTGGTATTCTGTGCTATCTAGTTGCAACATTTGTGTTATTGTTTCTTATTCTAATTTATGTTATTTATTTCTTTTACAAACAAATGGAAATGAAGAATTTTTCCTTTATTTTTTCGTTAATTATTGGCAGTACATTGCGTAGTTTATTCTATCTATTTCTTTCATCTGTATCGCTGACAGTAATCAACCCAAATATATTACGACATTCTGTCGACAATCATTCGACAATCATTCTGTCCATTTGTTAATGCTTGGAAGTTTGTTATTTGTTCCTCGAGTTCCTAGTCTTGTACAAATAATATCTGCTTAAATAAATATCACGTAGTTTGTTCAATTTATTTCTTTCGTTCAAAGTGCTGAAAGTAGATAATCAGCGCAAATATATATTTGCATATGCCCGCGAGACCTAGGTATCATCTGGATCATTTTGAATTTGTCAATGAATGGGATTTTACTATCTATTCGACGAATCCACATCCACTGAACATCCCATAAGTACCAATTTAAACGTGGAACCTAAAGTCGTAAGCGCATAGATCATGTTTCATTTAGATATGTAGCCTCGCGATTTTCATTCGTGACGAATTGCAGGGCTGATAGGGATGTTTGCGTCAGTAGGATCGAGCCTGGTGTTGATTTTAGGGCTATCAGACATCGTCTAAAGTCAGACGCGTGCGATTGGACCAAATGCTATAAGTGGAACATGGGAACAGTCCGGATTTCTGGTCCACGATCACGTCGCGCACGTCGGGCTCGTCAACGAATAGATAACGAAGGAGAATGAGCTAGTTGAGGCGGTTTGATACATCGGCGACATCGCCGCAACATTCATCTGCATAATTCATTCTTATCAGTACGATTCCCTCAAGCAGGGATTCTCAACCATCGACCAACAATTCCTATTGAAAAATTAACCAAACTTTCATATTCATTTACTAAGCTCGAAAGATTATCGCGCGGGGAAGTTAAACAGGAAATTTCATTGAATTTTATTTGCTGACAAAACTAAGGATTCGATCTGTTGAACCTAAAATCGATATCTATGTGTAACAGGAAACAGTGTTCGCTTATCCTGTTCGATTCTAGAGTAATAAGCGCGGACCGGAATAAGAGACGAACGTTCCAGTTTAGCGAGGCCTCTTTCGGTAGAATGCCGGCGTTGTTAACATCGTTAAACTCGGCTGAGTCTTGGTGGACAGGCAAGCTGGTCAAAGCGACGCCTTTGACGCGATGGCACGATATATTAAGAGTGGTTCACAGGTCGCGGGATTCGCGTTCTCCGCACGTAAGAATAAGACGCCCACCGTATTTACCCGCTCTGAATTCCTGAGTCGCGGTTCGCCCCCTCGCGAATTGTTGCGCAGCGCAAACCCAAACTCTTAACTCTTAAGCTCGCATGACTCGCCCGCCCGCCAATCTATAGGGTGTCCTTTAATCTCTATCTTGTCAAAATTTAAAGATCCTCGGCGTATTATAGCTTAAGGAGAAACTAGGAAATTGTTCTCTTAAAAATATATACATTTCTGACAAAAGTGTCAAGTAATAGGTGTTTTTAAAATGATCCAATGATTCTTCTAAGTACGTCTCTGTAACGTAGAAAATTAATGAAATGACATTTTATAGCTGCGTGTTTGTATCTTTTATTTGGTCGGATGTTCATTATGATCGCTGAAAATTGATGTCCAGTTGTGACAAGATTTTTATTTTCCTTTCTACTTTAGGATGAATGGCGTCGTTCCGGCAGGCCGAAGATAAATCGAGATACTTCAAGAACACCCCGTACCTACACAGATGTTTAAGAGCTAAGCAACTACTCAGAGCGAGTGAGTTGATGCGAGCCGCGTATCACGAGAAGGAAGTTCAATTTAACCCAATAAAGGACAATCAGAGGCCGACGGCGACCAGAGACGAATACCTACTACTCCTCTGATGGCTAAACGGATCGACCGAGGGACTTCGCCTTCAGGTCTTTTCGGCTCGGAAGATGGAAAACTCGTCGACGTGTTCAGACATCGTACCTACCAACGTCTTATCGCAGATATCCTTTCTGTTAGGTTCGTGCATATGAAATATCTCTTTTCCGATGTGGTACTGTTATCAGTGTTTTATTTTATCGTTAATTATCGAATATAATAAAGAAGCAGCAATTTGCTATAAATCATATTATTTAATCCTGAGTGGGTACTATGCCATAAAGAAAAAAAAATTGATACGTCATTATTGGCTGTCAGGAGTAACTAGAGTATTCGTATGATTTCCTTACGTGAGTTTCATTTTGGAAAAGGTACCCTGAAAGCACTTGAAACAAGTGGAGAAAGTTGAAGATACTCTGTGTCCCAATGAAACAGTTTTTTAATTGATAATAAATTATTCTATAGAAGAAATCGTAACAGATCTATTTCAAGAATCGTCGAATTTAAAAATCGGTAATTTTTATAAATCTGAAATAATGTACGTCGTATATGCATTAAATATACAAAAAAGAACATATCCACTAACTTAATGCTGTTCAATTAATTTATTGATTCGAACAATAGCATAATATATTTCTTCAAATAACGTTGCACGACTGATCAACAGTTTGTTTACCGTTTAATACCACAGATCCATCTGTTGTCGATATTCAGGCTTTTCCTTTTATGCAACTAGAATAGTTCGCCAGAGGAGTTTTCGATTGGCAAATGGGTATTACGGGCTTAGGGAGTTAGCGAAAATGGAAAAGGCCAATTCAGTTCATTCTTCGGGTTCGCCGCTCCGCGAACGACAAGGAGCATCTAGTTCACGATTCAATGGACCGTGAAGTCTGTGACATGGACCAAGTGGAATTTTCGGTCAGTGTGTTTCTTACAAAAGGCCGCAAAAAGTCCGCAAAAAGGCTGCAACGATCCGCTGTGAGAAAGGAAAGGGAACAGAATGGCTCAACGACGGGATTTGAAGCGTTCAATGATGCTGATTCGTGATCGCTGATCGGGAACATCGATTTTGACAGGGTAGGAAAGTGGTAAACAAAGCGACAGATGATTTACAATTTCGTACAGTTTCTTAAAGTTTTATTAATATTAATAATAATCGAAGGTAAGCTGCAGTTTCTTTATTTGCAGAATTTATTATATTTTAAGTTACAAATAGTACATAGATTTCTTAACACATTCACTGCTATTAGTGCGTGTGGTGTACCGATTAAATACAGGCAAATTATCGCTCAAAATAAAGAAATTTCTGATAGAGCGAAGAATGTAACTGTAGGGACAGGTGAGTGTGTTTCAGTAACAGGAAGTGTGTCAGAGGGGTAACATTTATTATATATTTTTTACTTATACCATTAGAAACAGAAGAGACTCTTATTTATATACATAGAAGCTTGCATATTCTTTCTTCTAAAGGGACTTAAGCTTCTAATTATATTTTATATTACATTTGTAATTTAATATCTCACAATTCTTTATCATTATTCGAATTTCATTCTTATTTTCAACCCTTAACTATACATCTCCGTATCTTTACGCGTAGCCTTTTAGATTATCTAACATTTTATTTACTAAATCGTATGTCATAAGAGTTAGTCCAATATATCTATTAGATAGTTTAAGGTTTCTTACAACTGTTCGAACTTCTTCGTCTCTAGTTAACGCTTTCACAATCCTCGAACTGGCACGGTCTAGTCTATAATATCTCGCGACAATGTTGCCTAACCCCCTGAAACATGGGTTGACACTCGCAGCGAGACGCAAATTAATTATCATGCATTGATAACAACGTGTTACAAGAACAGACAATCGGGGACCAACGGTGTCTCCGAAATCTCACGGGGTTCATTCACGGCGTCGTGGAAAGAGCGAGGGCTATCTATGAAATTAGCGGGGGTTCGGCTTTAACCCTCCCCATGGATGGATAAGGGGGGTTGAGCATTAGCGATTATACGCACCGCGGAGTCCATACATCGGGTGTCTCCGTGTGGAACTAAACAGACAAAATGGCCACACTACGGCTCACCCTCGATTCCGTTTTCCTTTTACGAGCCACAGTGGCCGTCTCTTTTCATCCTTTCTCCCTTCCTACGAGTTTCTCCTTTTTACCTACAAGGCATTACCACGACAAGGAAGAGGCGAGTCACGAGATTTTCGAAAGTGCTCTCTCGCCTCTTTTCCTATCTCTGTATGCAGTCGCGTCTGTGGAAAGCGTACTGCACGCTCCATCAACGTGTGGTATTTCTCCTCTGTTGCATTTTACATCTCGATATCGTCGTAAGATCTATCGAAAGGCGCATTATTTGCATTTTACTGATGTGAATGGAATAGTAGCGGGAGATGGATGATTAAATTACCCGGAGAGGGGTTGCTATTTTTCCTGAGATTATCTCGACCGATTATCTACTGCAATAATGTTCAATAACGTGATATTACTTGGGCAAAGTCGAGAGCTGTGTGCAATGTTTTTATCAGTTTTATGCGATTCAAAGATTGCCAAGTGTCGAAGGAAATCCGGTAATGAAATTAGAAAAGAAAAACTTCTTACGTTGGTTCTTCTAATCTGGTTGTTGAAATGATTTACAAAGTTTACAGTCGCGTACAAGACTCGTGAAGTCGACATAGTGTCCTTTCTAGTGGATTTCCTAGTTGACTGCTTTCCAAATATTAAAGATTATAACGTAAAACGTACTCGATAAGAACATTAGAAAACGGAACTTTACCTCAATTTTATTGATTCATTTGATTGATCGCAAAATAGATGCTAGTAATCTATTCCCTATCTTTCTTCTTTAATTTCTTTTATTCTTACATTTATTTTTACAAAATCAGCTTTTGAGCGAAAGGCGTGCCCATAAACACGAAGCAGATACATGAAAATATTCTAAAACGTGTACACATTTACAGTCCATAAAATATTAGGTACGTAAATTAATTCTTACATCTTAAACGAAACTGATTTAATCCATGCAAACAGGAAACATCAGACTTCAAATCAATTCTTATATAGTTATACACAAATGATAAATATTTGAAATTAAAACACAAATGTTTAAACGCGAGCTCTTTTGTTGGTAGCTCTCTTCCATCGCGTCTTCGCTTCGTTGCTCTCGCAAAATCACGTTTCAAAGGAGCGACGGGTCCATCAAAATGGGGACATATGTTGGTCGACGGTCCAGAAGAATGTCCCGAATGGGCCCTTGTCACGGCGTGTTGCGGTATGCATCGACAAACGAAAGCAGCTTCCCGCGGCGGCTAGGATCGGTGTCATCCCCTTAAGTGGGGACAATGGGGCCAAATCCGATTTTCGAAATGATCGCGTTAAACGTGCCCAGGGATTTACGGAGGGCGGATGCGCTTCTCAATAACGGATGTTTACCGGTCCCAATGGAAAGGGATTACTCCGTGCATATCCATTGCACGGGGAAGAGTGTGCTCCGACGAACTCCCGCGGCGCCAAAGAGGGGATGCTCGAAAGTCCGCGCTGCAGGGTGCATGAGGCGTGATCTTGTGCAGTTCTTGGGATACCTTCTCCATCGAGCTGCAATTTCAACATACATAATAAAATTAGAGCAACCACTAATTATCTCACATGAATTTTTCTTCTAAAATAATCCTGTCGTGGCGGAGGTTTTAAGAATTCTGTCATCGTTGCGGTATATATTGAACGATATATAGGGATTTTTATTTATACTCTGGGCTCAATTTTTGAATTAAACTTACAAAGTTAGGGAGAATGTTTACTTTTGTTAATGTAGATGGAATTTATAATTGTCAAAAAAAATACAAATATTTATTCGTTATGGGCTGATTGTCATACCACTCATTTCGATTGGAACGTAAGAAACGAACAGTTATATGAATCAATACAATAGTTAAATAAACAGCGGTCAGTTGAATAAACTAATGCAATTTCTTCATTGGATGCGTGGTTTGTAATATTCATCGCAAATATCGAAGTATATATTGAATTGCATCTATATCTGTGTAATGAATTATATGAAAGTTATTTTTGGGTTATTTTTGGAAATGTTTATGAAAAGAATTTTACGTCTATCTGTTAAATTAACCACGACCTTCGCGATCTTAAAAAGTTATTTGATATTTAATATACAGATACTTGACGATATTTTGAGATCTTTCTTCCAGTAACGGAAGAAATTCACTCATTCCGTAATATTAGAATCTTCAAGTAGCAATACAAAACAAGATTATAATCGTAACATGTATTATTTTTGTAAAGCAAATATAAATATAAGAACTATGCTACAGTTACTTAAATTAAAAATTCCGCTTCGTTTTATGTCGTAGTTGAAGGAAAGGTAAAAATCGAGCGAATTCCCGATTAGCATCCCGAGCAGTTCTTTGAAACAATAAGAAATACTACTTAGATGAGAAAGAATAGAAGTTCACTAAATTCGTATAGAATCCCGTGATATTTTACACTGTCGATAACGTTGGACGATTAACCGATTCCCTAACCACCCTTTCGTCGTTCGAGTTCGAGAGAATATCGACCCAGCTCGTACTGGATGTCAGGAAGTTCATTCAGAAATTAAGACAACCAGCGTACGGCCTTTGCCGCGGCGACTTTAATTGTGGCTAATTGTTACGAAGGTCGGAAGCGGCCTGTAAAGACGCAAACCCACGCAATTGATGGTCACACCACGCGATAATACTGGGTGATCGAATAGTAACGAGTTACCGCGAGTCGCGTCTTGATTACTAGGTACGTAAAACGAGTTCGTATTTAAAAGTGATCCGTGTATCGGCGATTCGTAAGTGTTATTTTCATCCTTGAACGTGGTCCCGTACCATAATTCTCTATCGGACAACGAAACGTGTAAAAGAAGGAATATCGTTCGTAAACACGTCGAAAATATCAATCAACGATAATTTACGTCTCTGGTAAAGCACGCCGAGTCTTTGTAATTACTTCATCGGGTTCTGGAATTCTAATCCATCATTGTCAGCCAGTTTGTCCTCTTAGTCCATGCTCGATACACTAAGGAAATCGATTATAATAAAAGAGCCCACGGGTAAACGCATCAACACACAGATTCATATGTATATGTATAGTTAATGTTCGGAATAACAACGCGCAGTCTATGGAAAAGAGAAAAAAGGATGGTAGTTGCGTAAGAGATGAAATCACAGGAGACGGTTTTCCCGAGAACGAGCGGATTTTTCTCAAGAATCTAACAAGGACACGGTTACTTAACGCCTCATCGATCGACTTTTCCATGCTAGTTCTACACGTGGTCGAATAAGACGGACGAGTGCAGGAAATTTCGTGACCATTTTTCATTTGGTCAGACAGGGGAGAGGGTAGGGACAGGCAAAGAAACGAATGGCAGGCACGAGTATGAGAAGGAATGCGAAGGGAAAAATTCTAGCGTGCATTCTGCTGCACACATCGTACGTATTCGTTCGTCTTCTTTTACTCTCACCTCTATCCCACGTTACCGAAGGAACTCGCGAGGTCTTTCAAGGTTGCTGCTTGGCTTTTCGTGCCAGCCACGCAGACGCAATTTGCCTTTCGGCCATTGTCATTTCTGCACGATACGCTCGTACATGGCATCTCGTGCGTCTGTATCACCGCGTTTCCTTCTTTTCTTCAGCTCGGCCAGTGGATTCTGACTTTTAGGAATGTTGTTCGACTGTTGTCGATATTCTTGTACGTCCGCCAGCGACGTAAATTTAACCCTACCGTGCTCGACTTTCATTTCAGTATTTTAACAAGTTAAATCTCCTGTTTCGCAAAACTAGTCTGAATTTCGGTGCATCGTATCTTATCTACAAATAGAGCAGAACAAATTTTCTATTGTTATCGTATTCGTGTTAGAAAAGAAACTTAGCGCGGAGCTTGGAATAATTCATCTTTCACACATCATACGTTATTTGGGCTTGCTCAGGGATCAAATAAATAACATTTATTCTCATAAGCAAATAACCATATTAAGTTCAATGAAAACACTGTTACGAGAGAAGTACAATAATACAAATTCTCTTTGCCTTTAGCGCCGTTTTGTCAGTGTTAGTAAAGAATGTCAATTCGTGGTATGTTAAGTAACACTGTTACTTCTGTCAAGGAGATAGAAAATCATTTTCCTCGTTTCCACAGTTAATTTCATTCAGAGAATATATACGATTCCGTTTAATGGATTATTTTCTTTGAACTTCCAATTCCATTATGTTTCCTCTGCCACAAACTCGAACTTCATTTTACACTTGTAATTCTGATGAAATCATAAAGGACAACACAAAAGCGTTCATTGAGAAAACGATGGAAGAAGGAAATCGAGGAAACCGAAAGTGTTCCATTCGATACCCATTGATATAGTAGTTTATTCGAATACCCTTTCTAGAGTCTTTCTATCGAAAATGCTTTGCAACAATGCCAATCAACGGTCGCCCTAACGACGAGCATTTAGTTGCACGGTCACGAAGGTGATTCCGTGGAATCTCGGCTAACTGATAACCAACCTGGCAAGAGCAAAATGCGTGGCGCGATGTCAGGCAACGAGGAAGGGAAGTAGAGAAGAAGATTCGCCGTGTTATTAAACTGGTCGATCATCTAATTACGCTCGACTTGCGGTCGTCCTCGTTAGATCGCGATACGAAATAACGGAAAGCAAACTGACGAGACAATCACCCTCTTGAACTTCTCGACTGTGTACGTCTTGCAACAAGAAAACCATAGAGAAAGCAAAGATGCAATCGCTGGAAATGAAGAGAGGGATATAAAGTAGTCGAAGAGGAATAGTTGAAACCGGACGAGTTTCACGATTCTCGTTCGCATTTAGAGCGAGCAAAGGCAAGAATTGTAACATAACAGGCTGGGGCAAATTTTATTTGAAACAAGAACAAAAAGATAGCTGTTTGATATTAATGAATCGTTCCAAAATCGTCTAAAATAGAATCGATGAAAGTAAAACGTCTTCAAATAATTTTCTATTTTAGTCAATTTTTTTCAAATTTAATATTAATTTGAGTGTTAAATAGCGTATTGTGTATACATTTACGCCATAAGTAATATAGCCGCTATAGTATTTGTTGTTAAAACTATTTTCATTTCGATCACCTTTGAGTAATATTTGTCAAAATATGTGTACATCTAGGACAGTCGATAATATTGAAACAACAGAATTAAAAACTATTTGAATTATCGCTTCAAGAAACACATTACACTTCGAAAGAAAATTCCAAACAAAGTTATTTCGTTCTATAACTAAGTAATGGGAAATTTAATCGTTCATTTTTCAAACATTTTACTCGAACAACGTCCAAGTCTGGAATATTTATAATGAGAATGACCAATAAGATAACGTGGATGGATGGTGCAGCAGGCGCGACTCCAGCTTGCGCTCAGGTATAAGCTGATGGGATTCTGGGATTCATTAGCGTAATTAACGGGTCCTCATTAAGCGTATTATGGTATGAACGGATCGTCGTTACTAGCAGAGTCATCGAGTTTGCTTTCTGCAAACGGAACCACGCATCAATTACATTCGAGTCGCGTGCGCTACTCTCGTTTTCGCTGTGTGCTGTTTTACGTTTGTCCTTCCCCATTAGCTTGGATCCTGTGAAAAGAAGCTTGCGCGCTGTTTTGTAGCAATTAACCCTTTCGAGATATGCCGAATTTAATGCCTCCGCGTGTTCCTACCACTTTAATGAATTTCCGACAACTGAATATTAAACATTGTCCCGTCTTCGGTCGCGTTCCTCGTATTTCGAGAAACACGCTGCCACGTTCCCGGTATTTATTGGGATAATGAAATAAGAGGAATCATCCGTGGGATCGTTTTTTATTTTGATAAGGTAATAACCGCGAGCTTCGTTCCCTTGTTTGGTCGAGCATGTCGAAATGAGCTCGACAAAACACGCGTAATGGCGCTCGTGTGTGACGGGAATTTTAATTACGAGCGTGACCAGTATTTGATACACTTTCAGTATATGTATACAAGTATTTTTGTACGCTAGATACTAATTGCAGAAAAAGAAATTGGCTACATTCTTCTATTTTTAATTATATCGAATGTAATTCTTTTTTGTTTAATTTTTTTTAATTAATGCTTCATTCGATACTACGCATTAATTTTGCTTGCTTCGATAGATTTTTAATGCTATAATTTTCCGGCGTAATGAAATTCGGAACTCATCTACTTCTTTAAATTATTAGATTCCATAGAATCATAGAATGATTCCAAACATCCGATGAATAACCACTTACATTTTTCGCTTCATATTCCAAAAACGATATAGAAACAAACTTTAACCAACATTAGACACGAGGGCACGACAAATAAAAAAACAACAGTATAACTATCCCTATAAACTATAGAAGATTTTGCAATAAATGGGAAACATCCCCAAATAGGAGCCACGAATTTCGTCAAATTCTTTTGTCATAGCACATTAATAAGCTCAAAGCCGCGCTAATCTCCTT
Organism: Bombus vosnesenskii; assembly: GCF_011952255.1. Classification (NCBI taxonomy): domain Eukaryota; kingdom Metazoa; phylum Arthropoda; class Insecta; order Hymenoptera; family Apidae; genus Bombus; species Bombus vosnesenskii. The sequence continues at coordinate 3,888,432 of NW_022882931.1, read as the reverse complement.
GCCCTCCAAATTCGAAAATAACAGCTTGTGAAATAAAACGCGCGATGCGTGTGCCGTAACACAAAGGTCGAAGGGCGCGGCGTAGAAGAGGGTTGACGCGTGCCACCCGAACCCTGAAATCGGAGTCGATGATAGGTTAAAACGGTGATCCGCCGCCGTATACTTCCGACAGTTTTGTTATCATGGTGGTACAAGGGAGATGCTCGTACGGCCTGTGGACATACGAACGTTAATGCCCGATTCACTGATAGTATCGGTGTTTATACAACACGTTTTACGTCCAGGCAGCCTGACGGCATTATCTTGCATAGTCTTATAGGCTTGACCGGGTGTATCGAATGTAAACCATTTGTACGAAGTTTCAAAGGATATCGCGAGATAGGGGTACGAGGCAACACGTGTAACGTATACTTGTTATAAAACTCTTGGATACCAGATGTTGGTGACGGTATGTTGCAGACGTGTTTTTATTGATTCTGGTAATGAATCTTATTTGTAAAGATATCGACACCTTTTGAACAGGTATTTCGAAGGGAAGATGATGGTATTCGATCCTGTTAACTTTCTGTATTTTTAAAACTAGTAATCTATAATATATTTTCTAGAATAAATATAGTAGGCACGATTGATTATAATTGTGTCTCAATATAAACTGAACGTTTGTTTTAATGAAAATACATTGTTTACATTCGAAACCCGATATCTATCAGTTTGATGTGTACGATAGCCAGGTGTTTTCATTGAAATCAGATAAGTTGGAAAATAAAAGACGATTGAATTATTTTAACACTAGAACTACCGATGGCTGTAAGATACCTGTATACGTATAAAACTTATATGGCTCGTAGAAATCAAAATGAAGGATACTCGAAGAATCGTTCAACGCAACGAAGGCCCTTGTTCCTAAATTTTAATAAAGATTACTCGAATCTCCAAAATACACCGTGATAGGTCTATAAAATTTCTATTGAAAGATACGAATGAATCATTTGGATTAAGAGTCGAGTTAAAGAAAAACGTTCATAGACGTTGGAGGAAAAAAGTTGAAAACATTTCTGATAGGCGTGGCGCGAGAGAGGGTGTCGCCAGGAATATTTTAGAAATTAATGTCAATACGAACGACGATATCCAATTACACCGGAAGCACCCGGTACAAGAGGCCGACTTACAGTCTGGGGTTGCAGGCGAAACCGAAAGAAAGAGAAAGGACAGAAAGAGAAAGGAGGGAGGAATGTCAGGGTGAAAAAAACTTACTGTGGGGGGTGGAGGAGGGGGGAGTGAGCACCAAGTCCTCCCACATTGTAAAGTACCCCTGCATTCTAACACCGGTCGGCTTTTTCATCGCGCACGCTTTTTTTTTCTCTTTTTTAACCCTCCTCTCGATCGCGATTGTGTCCGAGACACCGGGGGCGTGAACTCGCCGATGCCGGCACTGGCCTCGAGGCGTTTTTCGCATTTACAAGCGCCCCGAAGAACCGTTGGTGCTCGCGAATAGTCCAGCTGGCGACTCGCTCAAGGAGATTTGTGAGTTTGCGTTTCAACAGGCTATGTACGTGCGTTTTACGCGCGGATACGGTTGAATATTTCGTACTTAATGGAAGAACATGAGTTTTGCTCGTAAAGGTAGCTGACAATTTCTGTGAGGATGCGCACATAAAAAGGAAAGCGACATTAAATATTCTGACGGGTTTTTGTATCTTCTATTTCTCATTTTCTTTATATATATAAGAATAAGGAAAGATAAAAAAGATAAGAATAAAAAAGAAGTATAATCATACATGATACTTTAATTACGTTGCTCAACGCCATTTATTACATACGCTTTTCAGTTCTATTTCTTGAATACATCTTTCACTCCTATTTCTTATCTCTGCTTATAATTCCGCTTATCAAACCTATTTATTATTTCCGTTTATCAAACCTGTGGTTTAATTTATTTTTTTACTGTTGTTTTTCAACACCGGTTTTTTGTTTCTGTTATCTCAACTTTATACAGCTGTTTGTTTTTAATTGCATTTAATTACTGTTTTATAATCCTCTATTAATACCTATAACATTTTATAAGGAATGACGAAGCTTTTTTACAGATTAAAGTTCGAAATTAAACACATGATATCTTTACTTGCGAGGTTCTGCTTTATTTTGCTCATTCTATCCGTTAGAACATATTGATTGATATAATAGCTTCAATGAAATATTATTTTGGACTAGATGATTCTCCGCATGAAATAATAGACCTCGCCGATGATTTCTTCGATTGTGCGACAGCAATTGCTCGCTAAAAAATAATAAAGGAGACAGAATTACACATAATTGTCTTATCCGATGTTTCCTTCCTTTGATTTGATTCACAAAAAAAAAAAAAGTGCGGCGACTTGCCTAACTTTCTCGATCAATTATTCAATGCATAATCGTGCGTTCGCTTTCCTTTCCTTTTTCCTTTGAACCCACGTACGATTTTCAATCGTCCAACCTTCGATAGCTCTAGCTGGAGCAAGAGAGACTCTTAGGGTGCTTCTTTGAAGTCTATAGAACAACTCAAACCAATGTGTTCACTTCACGACTTCAAACCTTTCGAATTTGTTCGTGGAATCGGCAATCTACGACCACCATATGTACTCGTAACGTTCATTGTTATGGATATTATTTATTTTCTCGTTTATATCTAGACGCTTCATCAAGGATGAAGCAACCGGTAAATTGTAATATAAAAACAAGTTAATTGTCATTTTAGAAAAATTCTAACAATTCTTTTATACACCGTTACGATAAAAAGAGATCTCAAGAAAATATGAATAAGAAATTATACGGATGGCGCAAATGTCCAAGAACAAGGAAATTTCAAGACCACCTCGAGAACGTACGGCACGTTCTCCTCACGGTTGAATAATACATGAAATGTTGCCTTTCTTAACGTCGTTCGCGGTCGTGCGACAAAAGAAGTATCGACAAAAGAGTGGCCCTCGGTATATAGACTCATACGTTCAAGCCTCTTGAAACATGCATGAAAAACAAACAGATGCATCCGTCAATCTGACACTGCTAATTTATATATCGCTCGATTCCCTACGATCCTATAAAAGGGTTAAATTGGAGCAGGAGAGTAAGTGGAACGATGAAAGGAAATGAAGGAAATTTTGGCTCTTAGCTCATCGAGCAGCCGATAATTCTGTCCCTGTTCGTCGACGAGATAAGGATCTAAGATTACCGCGGTCCTGTTAACGTCAGATTAGTGTCACCAGCCCTTTTCTAAAGTGACCCCACTCGACGAGAGTGGGTCAGAGGGTCGGACGCGCGCCCGCTGTCCAATGGCTTTTAAATTCACTCGGCTATACGACTACCGTCCCGCTGGATAAACGTTCCTTCAAATCTGTTTATTTTTGCGTGGCTTTACTCGACAGGTAGCTCCTCCGAGTCTACCTTTTCCCAAAGCAGCGTGCCTTTAAAAGAGGACTCAGGAAGCCATCCTTTTGGTCTCCTCATCCTAATCCCCTTAACCCTTCTTAACGTCCCGGAATAAAGGAAGACGTAGACAGATCGGTTCAGCTCACTTGACTTTTTTTGGAAGGAGCCTGCGAACGTGTTTCTGCACTTCCATCTGACTTACATACGAATTTCTAGGGTGGATTTTTTATTTGGAGAATTTAGCTTTTTAACGAGACTCGAAGATTTTTTAATTACAGGAATTTGAGATTTTGTTTAATAGTGCCTCTAAATTGCATCCAATCTCAGAAATAGTAGATAGTTAATTTATAATGGATGTGAAATAGTAAAATTTGCGGGTATATTATTGTATAGATTCCTTTTTAATTGGACGGTTTAGGGGGATGACAGAATCCAAGTATTATAATCTGCAATATATGTTCGTAGATATTGAAAAATCACATGTCGATACTACTGTGAAAAAACATTTTTGCAATTTTTTTTTAAATAAGTACAGATTGCATATGAGTTTCCCACGATCAAAAGACAAACTGCTCAACTTCAGTCTCCGTAAATTTTTCCATTTCTATATCATTTTTCCATTTCATTATCTACGTACGTAATTAGTGTTCAATTTCTCAAAGACCAAATAATTTAATTTCTTATATCCATTTATCTCATTCTACCTTGCATCCATAAAAGTGAGTGGCGTAATATACCTAATCGTAAATTTAAAGATAAAAGATATATAGTTCTAACGCCATAATTTTCAACTACTTTTCAATTTATGGAATTGTTGGATGGTTAGTACATTTTTCCCAATATTTATCTAATTTTTCCAAAATGTCTATTTGTACGGTATCTTCGTTCAGCTCTTCGATTGATTTCTTTGGACTATAAGCACATAGATATACCTAGAAGAAGAACAAGCTCTCATAAATTGTAGAATTGCTACCAACAGTAGATTCGATAAAGAAGCAAAGGAGATTACGATTGAATGTATCGTGTTGTTTTATAATGCGGGAACTATAGGCTCTACGAGAATGGAAAAGCAAAAATGCACGCGACGAAGGAGTACAGGAAACAAGGAGGAGACTGAGGCTTGATACACCGGGATTAGCTCTGGCTCCTTAATGAGCGTTAATGGCACGTGATTTCTTAATCACCTTAACGATCACCATGCGCATAACTCGTCGCCGTGAACAGTGGGGATCAATAAAAACCAATTTATCCGATATACTCAGCGCGTTGTACCGATTCATCTGACATTATTTTATTTTTCGCCTTTTACCTTCCGTGACACAGCAACCATTTCTTTTTTCACGAGTAATTATTACTATGTACATTTTTGCAACACTATAATTTTTCTTGTACATCACGATAAGCAATATATTCGTATCTCTGATCTGTTCATACTGAAAATGAGATTGCCGATTTGTAATAATTTTTATGTCAACTCCCTCGCGATTTTGGATAGCTGAGATATTTCGTTATCGTAATGTCGTTTATGCAAGGCTATACAATGCATAAATAAAATATTATAGACAAAATATTTCACGTGATTTTATTAACACGCGAAATGTCTCGTTAGAAAATTTAAAATAAACAATCTATTGCGTTAGTTGGTCGCGTCATGATTATTACCATTATAATTAACGATTGTATTCAAGTCAAATTCTGTACACACACGCAGAGGTAATCGAAGAATCATAACATCGAATTTGACACGACTCCGGCATGGAACAACGGAAAATCCAAACAAACGACCACTATTTCGTGCGCATTTTCGTGCCTACCGTCTGGATGATAACATCGCGTTGTTGCGCGTCGAAATTTCGGGAATCTTAATCGCGTAGTACATAACTTTATCTCGTTGCATAATTTCGCCTAGTCCATTCGTTATTTCGTTCAAATCGCGTGTGTATTGGTAGTGATTCTGTTAATCGCGAATATTAAAAGACTAACTAGAAATCATGATCTATCTAAGATGGACCAAATTGCCTTCAACTATTATTTTCACGTCGATTTCAAAGCAATGGCCACAATTACATACGATGACTTCCTACATTCGTCATACTGGTAAGCGAGATGTAACATTATTAAACACAATACACTTTTATTTCTATCTTTAGCAAATTATTTATTATTTCGTAGATATCGGCTATCTTTGATATTCTTCCTGTGTTTTATTTACATACATACGTATCTCGAGTGACCAAGATTGTTTGAAAACTGCGTGCACTTTGAGCTCTCGGTCTCACTTTTTTCCAATTTAAAAGAAACTGCTCGTTTTGCGTTGAAGCATTTAATTGCTCCATGCATCCGGCATCCATCTTTTTCTTTTTTCATTTGTCTTGCTTCATGTTATTTAATATGTGCGAAACGTCGTCTACCCGTTTAATTTCGTATTGAATATTCATATGGGCACGGTCACACCGTTTCCAGGTATGTAATAAGCACTACCATTTCCATGTAAATTCGTCTCGGTTATTGTGTCATCTCGAAAGCGAAAACATGATGCAACAAGCGTTCCCGGCCGATTGTTAGATTATGTCAAGTTCTCGTTTTGTCGCATTTATTTGATTTACCAAGGACGCGTGCGTCTTTCTGCCACGTGGCTTCAACCCCTTGCGAGACAAACGATCCGTTGGGCGGAGTTCTGCGTTCATTTCCTTTCGACCTTTGTGCCTCTGCGCTATGCAACTTCGCCAGCTGGATGTCCAGAAGGCGACGCAACAGTTCGACGTTTAAAGCCGTTATGTTATAGTACACTAACGGCGGCGCTATGCTCTCTTTGTAAACGATTTGACAATGCTTGATATTTGATAATCCCGATCGATTATCGTTTGTTTCAGGCGTTATGAAATAGATCGGATTAAATTTAATCGAAATTATTAAGAAAGAAATGATAGAGTATTCTCGATCATCGAGTATTATCGAAGTATTATCGATTTGATATTATCGACTAAATATTATCGTAAAAATGTATGTAATGTAAAAAATACTTGTACACTTTAAAAAAAAGTAGTTAAATTTGTTATTCAGGAAATTGTAGGATCTAAGTAAAAAAAGAAATAATATAAGGAATCGCGATTCTTTTTTTATACCTACGGTATTAATATACAGATTAATGTTAATTATCTAATAAAAAAAATTGCGAAAGAAATATCACATTAACGTAACGTCGGTCCTTGATGAATCAATGTACGTCAAATTCAAGAAATAGACATTATAATTTCTTCTTTATGAATTATTATTAATGTATTGGAAGTAATATTTATACAAGGTGTTGCAGAATATGTAGCAGCTAATCGTTTAAGAAAGAAGTTTATGCAATATCCTCATTTGTAAATTAAAACGTGAGCATAGAGCGTTTAAGACGTGGAAGAAAGATGTATGAGAAATTTGAAGACGATCACCTCATTACAAATTAATGTTATACGTTAACGAAGAAAGACTAACACTCGACTATAAATTCTTTTCTTGTATAAATAAAAACAGAGTGAAGCAATTAGCGGTTCTTTTATGGACGAAATCTAACGATCCCATAATAGAATCATCTAATAAATAATTCTCAACCACATACCCATTAATATATTCTAATGAGATTTCAATAATCAATTACGCGTGTTCCCATAATCTCGAAGGTTCTGTATCATCGCAAAAGCAACACTGTCGCTTTCATTTGGTTCATAAACATCGTTTTCTCGAGCTGCGGCCTTCAAGGCCGAACTCATTGGTTTTCATCCACATAAGAGAATTATGAGATTAACGCGAACGAGGTTCGTCGAGAGAAAGATGGCAGGGGCAGCCAGAAGGTTAGGGTTGCCCGACAATGTCGCGCAAACGAGCGAGCCACCCTATGCGCGAGCCCGCCACGCCCTTCTTGCTGCGTGGAATCGCAAATTGGCACCCCAACCTGACCACCTCTTGCTTCGACCACCTCTAACTTTCCTCCCCTAACTTTTCCTCTTTTTCTGCCCGTCGTTACCCTTCCTGGTTCTCCCTTGTAGACTTTCGGTCATCGAATTCGAACTTTGATCGCGATTAATTTCACACATTGGTGCTGTTCGTGTGTCTTCGGTCGAAAATTTTATCTCATACGCGATATTGCAATTTTTTATGGATCAGCATGAGGTATTTAAATTTCCAAGTTTCTAAATTTTACACAGACCATATTCGATATTTAGATTTGTTAATTTCTTAATTTCATATTACGTTAAATTTCGAAATTTCTTCACCTTATTGCTGAATCTCTGTATCGTGATAAGCAAGTTGAAGTGGCAGAAGTTATTTAAAGTTCATAGTTCAGCCACATCCCCTTCGTAATAAAATCCACAGGACAGAGAATGGAGCGGGTTTAGATTTCTAAATATCTCAGTTTCGTATCACAAATTTGCTAGAAACTATTCTAAATCTGTATATCGCACTAATAAGGGGGAATTTGTCAAAGTTCATAGTTCAACCGCAACCCTTTTGTAATGGAATCGCCGAGAACAAAGATTGAAACGAAGGACACATTTATCAGTAGCTTGTCACCGAGGTTGTTACGATGTTACATTGTCCCAAAGACAATCTAGCGAAAGAGAATGGTCTAACAGCGATGATCCACGGTTAGATAGAAGCGACGTATGGTGGTGGAAGGAAGGGACGAAGTAATAGAATTAGTTCGACCAGACGAGGAGACCTCCTCACTTAGCTCGCTATAATACGAGGCAAGTTCCGTCACGAAGACCTTAATATCCGCCACTTCCTCCGCCTCCCACTCGTTCGTTTGTTTATTCGATATCGTCCGCCGTCTTAGCAAGTCGTGGCTTGTTCTTCCTGACCCCTGCACGATACTAATTCCTTTTCCTACTCCGTTATATCCTCTATCAACGAGTATTACACGTGTCTATACTTGTATCACGTTTATCATCGATGTTATTATCTCTTTCCTTTACCTTCGATGTCACTTGATCGACTGAATTACAATCTTAAACGATAACAACTATACGAGGCCGAACAGTTTATCTATCTGAGAAGCACATAGAGATAAGTTTAGTCATTTAAGGTGGCTGAAAAAAGTCAGGATTTGTATACCAGTAAACTTTAGAATATTAAAAATAAATTTGAGAACTATTTTTTCAATTATTATTAATAGTGACACGTGGAATAGTTTATAGTTGTCGCAATAAATATTACGATTACTTTAGAAATATTGCGAAAATAATCAAACTTTGGAACGTCTAATTTCAAGGTACTATGGATCAATATGTGGAGGATAGTTAGTACGTGAGGTTTAAAGGACGAGATTGCTCGTTGTTGAAACAGTCGAATATATTTAAAATAATAAATTAATGTACAGCCGTATACGCGAGTCGTTAGTACAAAGTATAAATCGCAGAAGAAAATCGCGGAATAAATATTCGTTAATGCACGTCGCGTAACTCGATAAATACTCGTGAGATACTCGGAGATGCTCTGTTAGATACTCGATATGTATAATACTATCCGTTCGCGATCACGTCCGTTTATTTATACTGGTCGGGGAGAAGTGGGAAAATTTGAATTCGTTTGAAAATTTTATTCGACGGTTGCATGTAGCGCCGACATTGTTTTGCCCGGATTTTGTTTATCATTATATTTCTGCGTCAAGGCTGAGTCAATGTTCCGAGGCAAAACAACAGCATGAGTCGCTCTCAACTCGCGTCGTCCTTTGACTCCTATGCCACTGCAAATAAATTATCTTTCTGAATTTTGATCCATCCTCTGGAGTTATCGAATTTCTTATTAAATTTTAGATTACTACGAGGTAACTATATTCTTCCCTTTACTTTTTTTTTTTTTTTACAAATGACTGAATTATTTCTGATATGAATTTCATTTATACTTCGCTCGACCAGAGAAATTCGACACGATTAAAATGCTAATTATCCGAAATCGAGCAATCTAGTTAGCTAGGGTGGCGCGATCTGTGGCCACGATAAGAGGGAAACTACACGAAGTCCGCGCGTTCCTCTCGCTCACCTACGTTCCGTAGAAACCAAGATGATCGTGATGCGCGATACTTAAGTTCTCGAGCACTTTAATAGTTTAATTTTCTGCTCGCCTCCTGTTTGTTCTCCATTCTAGATTCGGATCTCATCTTCGAGAATGCAATTAAAGAGGTGGAAGAAGAGAAGGGAGGCGGCTGGTAGGCCTTGAGTAATAGAATAAGGGGATGTTGAGGGAAGTTGAATTAAACGAGCTGGTTTATACAAAGGCTTGCTTCGACCGTGTTTGTCTAGAACACGATCTTCAACGCGAATTTGATTAGACGGAAGCAGTTGTTAACGATTGACGTGTATCATCTCTCCCCCTCTCGTTCTCCTCTTCGTTAGTTTAACGAACTTCGATGGCGAATAAAATTGTAATTAATCGTATTACTTTTACCGCGTTATCGCTCTATATATCCATAGAAAGGTCTAATCTCGTAGGGTCGGTTAGTTGTCGTTAATTGTGCGCTGCTATTTGTCGAATGTAAATCCGATCCGTGAAATGTGTCGCTATAAATTCATTTTATCGTGTAGATGATAAAGCGAGATACTAGGACAGAATCGAAAGGCTGGCAAAGTGGTTAACATAATGTGATAACGTGGCATACATGCAATGAACTCGTTAGACCTGATATAGGTACAGGTTAGTTCAGAATCTACGGTGTGCACCGATTGAATCTCTCGAAAATGAACCCAGCCGATCGAAACCAATCTACTGTAAATGCGTCGAGAATAAACAGATTTTCACAAGAGGACTATTATCTTTGGCGTAAATGCACAATTTTCGAGGAAAGAATGAGCCGATGAATTCTGAAATTCCAACGATCATGCTGAATAAAACAGCACGTAGTGGTAACTGGAAAAACGAAAAGAGGCAAACATCCACTCGACATAATCTTTTCGAAGGTACACCACAATGAATACCGGCGCCTTCCAGTCGAAGGCCCACAGTCGAGATCCATCGACCATTGTGTCCATTATAGGTTTTTGTCCCCCGTTTGCGAGGTTTCCCTGTGCGTCTTCTGAGACTTTATGCCGCTGCATTGTCGTGCCACGGTGGCCTATCTCTCTCCTTCTTCCTTTTCCTCGCGCTTTCTCCTCTCTTCTTTTCCTCCTTCTCTCCTCCCTTTGCTTCCCTTTTTTTTCGCTCTCTGTCTACCTTTTCACCGAGTATAAGTTTACGTTTGGAAACCGCGGCAGAGGCGCGCACACCGCATTCATCGAGACATCGGTACACCTTTTTCTGCCGGTGGTCCCGCACGGACGAGCAAGCGTAGTCGCGCGTAGCAAACGACTGAGTGCCTGCGGAACATGGCCGCTTTTGTCGGGAAGAATGGCCTTTGTCTCGAGGAAAATCAATATCCAGATAAGCGTACGATTTAATCATCGAATAGCTAATTGGCTTATTAAGCTTCGTCACGATTATTACGATCAGCCGAACGGATTATAACAGACGTCAGATCGATTCGCTCTTTCTGCAGATGGTGGACGAGTTTTGGCTTGCGACTGCTCGGACAACAGCGTCGCGAATGTAATCATTTTTCGAGATCAAGTTTTGAGCTTTGGATGATCATAAATATCAGAGAAAGAAATGCGAGCATCCTTGTTTTTATTGTTAATTTTGATACGTTTCTTGGGTTATTCACGATTATTTTCTCTTTAAATTCTTACGTTTGGTGTAGATATAGCTGAGAATCACAGTGACGTATAAGTGAGTATGTTAGAAATTAGAAGTATGTTACGCGTAATCACAATCCTCGAAAGAATTATTCGTTTAATTTGATAGTCGACCAAATTGTAATTTAATTTTATATTGCGACATATTTTTTTTTAATTTTAAAGAATATGTATCGAGGCCTTTTAAAATAATGAAAGTAAAACATTTTTCTAGAAAAGTAGTAGTATGACTCACACGAGTTATTGATTACGATTATCAGCTCGCTATATGATATAACAGTTGTAGATAAAGTTTTTCGAAAAATCCAAGACCTGCAGTAACGTTAAGGTATAGAATACATTCGATGAAATGGAATAATACTTACACGTTTATCGGATAATTCCATCAAGAATATTGTCAGGATATTATTCGAGAGAGAGATTTTTTTTTTTATCATGAAACTTGTTATTCTGTGAATTTTCCAGCTCTTCGAAGACACCGTGTAGACGCACCGAAGACACGGAATAGTTGGTGGCTTCGCTTTAAGCGAGATAGGAGTACAGTTATCCATAAAAGTAGAGCATGCGTACGCCGCCTTTAAAACGGCAGGTGGTGTCCGCTACCGGTGAACAAAGAGAAAAGGGAAAGAAACAGGAACTCGAACCTACCGTCAGGACATTGGAATCCTCCGTTCTGCAGTTGCAGTTCCTCAGAAACCATCGAATAATCGCTCCATTTACTATCTAATACGACAATTTGTGGAACATCTTTGAACGACCTCCATTTTATTGCATCTTCATCGTATTCTCGAAAACTCGAGAAATCACGAACAAGGGTAGCAGAGTAAGTACGTATATAAGTCGATGCGATTTAAATTGAATTAATTAGTTATTATTCATATTTTATACAATAGTAATCATAATTAAGGTATTTTAGTCCTCGTAGTATCTATATTCGTACAAGGGTACTCGATAAAATTGATGAATTGGGGTCTGCCGTGTTTTTATTAACCTATATGTATATAGACGATTTCTGGCTTTCTATCTCTCTCTCTCTCTTTCTTTCTCTCACAGACACTCTCTCTCGCGTTCTCTCGTATCTTTACACATCTTATCACAATATCGTATTATACACAGATTTTTTTCACTTGTTTTACGGCTTACGTGCTAACAGGGGTGGGCCCCGGTGCAATATTTACACGCACCAGAAGGGATCGATCATTTATAAATCTGTTTCACGCCGCTCGATTCGATCCCCGCTTACTTGCACCGGGACTAGTAACGCTAGTAAATTCTACGGACTCCTCTCTTCTCGTTTTCTTCGTCTCCAATATATATTTATCATTTTCTTCTCCGTTATTCCGTATGATGTTCGTCATTCCATTATATTTCTTCTCATCTCGCGCGCCTCTCTTCGTTTTCCATCGCGTTAAAGTCCGTTTCGCTCGTCCTCGGCCAACGTTCTATTATCCCGCGAACTCGACGAAAGCGTGACAAAGCTAAACTGCAACACGTTACGCTCTTGCAAGTGACCGACACACTGTCACAGGGCGCTTCCCTCTTCAACGTTCTTTTTCTCTTCCTTTTTTTCTTTTTTTTTTATTTTATTTTCTTCTTCCTTTTACCTTCTCTTTCTTTTTCTTGCCGGGATCTTGGGACGAAAAATACGCGTGGAAAAAAATTGGAATAACGGGTTACAGGATGTGTCTTTTAACGCGTTTGCGAGAATCGCCGGGCAAAACACTTTCGTCCAGTTCGCCGCGCGAATCGAATCGTTTTACGCTGTTTTTTCGCAATTCACTCGCTCTACACGCAATTTAGGAACTGAGGGAGCTTCGTCTTAAATTATACACGCACACGCCTCCTTATTGCACCGAATCTAAACGCAAGAACCGCTGTTCCGTCGCCGTTCCGCGCCTCGCAGCCTCTGCGGTCGAAATCTAACGGCACTTATTAGTACATATACACGGAGGGAATCGTTGTTCGTCATCTCTCGTCATCATCGCGCTGAATCCGGAGCCGTGATATCGCGTCCAGATCGTCGAACGACAACGACGAACACGACGAGTAAAGCCGCGACGATGGGAAACATTTCGACCAGGATAGAAGATACAAGGGGAGAGAAAACACGTCGACGCAGATCTTGCTCGTCGTCGGTCGTTTCCCTTCTCTGCTCGTTCGCTAGCTTCAGGCTACTTCTTTCTCGCGGATTTCGAGGTAACACGCGATGGCTCCAGATGTCCAGCGGCGTGAAACTGGCTTTGTACTCTGTTCCCATGTCGAGAGTTTCACGATGGGAAAGCTCGAGCGCGCTCGAGGAAATATTCTAACGGAGATCGCCGGGGAAACACGAAACACGTAACTCCGTCGGAACAAGCTCGAGACTTGTTTGTCGTTTACGTTTGTCGATCGAAAGATGAATTTTCCTTTAAACCGAAATAGGATTTGTGCATATCGATCATAAAAAGAAAACCTTCGCAGTAGAATTTGGATTCGTCGATCACAGAAAATGAGTCGTTTAAATTGAATTTGTATGTATCGATTACCAGAAGGATATCATTGACACAGAATTTGGATATATTGAACGCAAAAAATAGGTTGTTTAAGTAATCATCAGAAAAAGCGAACCATTGAATAGGATTTGGAATATCGACGATAAAAAAAGATCTATCGATTTGAAATGTAAAACGATTCAATTTAAATGTAAAAGGAAATGTAATAATATAATTTCAAGACTAAAATAGATGTCGTAGTTGAGATTGGACACCCGAGAAAGTCGAGATTTTTTCGACGTAGTTTTGTTAAAGTTTCGCGATTCCTCGAGTTCGTTCTCGGCCAGAACGGTGGCATCTCCGGAGGCGAAAAAGAAGGCAGAATGAGGAAGTAAAGGGACCGTACGAGACCGCGTTCTCATGAGACGACCATTGTTACACCGACACGCCGGAGGATTTGGGTCAGCGGTGGGGCTCACCGACCCTCCCAGTTTCCCCTAGTCGCAAACCGCAAACGTTCGTTCTCTTTTCCTGCGGTTTCGTGGCGTCTCTTTGAAAGCTAGCTATATCGTTGGCCGGTGATGGCAAAGATGGCAAAAGGGTGGAGATCTTCAGCATGGCCGACGGGAAACGGTAAAAACAGCGTAAAACCCTTTTCGTTTTCTCGATGCATCCTCTAGGTATGAGATTGAAGGTTGTTCGATGAAGAATTACGAACAGAGAGGGCGGCAGGATTTATTCCCGAAAGAAATCGAATCTTTCGAACGAACTATATGCGGGTCAGAGGAGAGAAAGATTTCACGAGATCGCGGACTGTCTCCGCGACAGATGTTTCCGCTTGATGTTCCATCGAGCCACGATGGACCCGAGACCGTGCTTTCACGAATGTTTCGTTTTTTCTTTTTCCCCTTTTTTTCACGAATTTAATGAACGCGCACTTGTCAGAACTGTCCGTCGCGTCGTCGACCGAGATAATGATTTTTTCCACTGACTGTGCACGGCCTCGGGTTTCGTGGTAAATCGCGCGTATCTCTTCGTGTCCTCCGCTCCTTTTCGGAGGAGGGTCCACCGCGTTCGGTTGCTTCATCCGGAAAGGAGGGACCGGTGATTACAGCGCGCCACCGTGATTGCCGAGATCGTTTGACTCACGAAAATGTCATTAGGATTTCATTACTTCCAACCGCCTTGAGGAACGACTGTTTCTCGACGACGAGTTTGTGCAATATTTCTTTCTTTCTCTCTCTATCTCCGTAAACCGTCTTTCTCCATCTTTCGCCCGTCTCGTCTCTGTCCGTCCTTCTTTCTGTCCCCTTTCGCGGTTACCCTTTCTGCTTCTCCGCCTTTCTGTTCTCTTCTCGCTCTGTTGCCGTTTGATCCGACGAGATCCAGCTTCCAGAGCACGAAGTGGGTCAGCCGCCTCGGTTGGGCAACTGTCACAAAGGATCGACCGATCTAACGTCATCTAACAAACAGATTGACATTTACGAAGGAAACCGAGGAATCGTTGTGAATCGTTTAGAACGCGAAACATCGTGTCTCCTCCTTCAGGTGGCGAAAACATCCTTGATCCGCGAGAACCATCCGATGGATAATTTGCCAACAGCTCGACCAAGAGCCGACCGCTATCTTGACATTTAACGAAGCGGCGGAAACTGTTCCTCATCGCTTTGTTAATCGTTTCACGATCATTGAAATTCTATCGATAATTCAGTCACTGTTAGATCGATCGATCGTCAGCTGGTTTTGCCTGGTTCCGTGCGTTCGACGACGAAGAGCGATCGGTAAGCTCGCGAGGCGAACGCGGACGATCTGCCGTCGATCTCCGATCGAGGAGATTCTATTACATCTATTCGATGATTCGTACGTCGTCGTTATCTGTCGTGCGATTTTTCGGCCGTCCTTTTTCCCTCCTCTTCGATGATTTCATTTACAGGTAAAGCATGAATGATCGTTCATCGTCGTCGATAGACGTTTCATATAAATTCCATCGACGTGAACATCGAGTCGTGCATCATTTGCGAATCGCTATTCGCGATGCATAATCGTACGTGAATTCGATTTTCTACCGAACGTTTTCGTTTCACGAAATGTTCGTTCATTCTCGTCGATGCAGGACAACTGCGTTCTTCCAACTTACTATCATCGCGATTGGTTCCCTATAGATCGCACGATCGCGACGCTTTGATTTTTCGTCGTAACGACGGACGACCAATTTGTCGTTGACCGGTCGGTGAACACGCGGCTCTCGTTAAGAGATAGAAACAATTTATTAACATCGAACGCGAAGTCCATCGCGACAGGTGCTATACGTATTCACACTTTGGGGCAGGGGCGCTGGCACGTCCGCGGTGCTACGAAGAAGCGGTTCCTCCTGAACACAGCTCGAAGGACATCTTCGTTAAACCGCCGGCCACACCCTGAAAAAATACGACAGACGAACGAGCCATTAGAACCCAGCCCTTCGTGCCACCCTACGTGGAAATAGAGGGGGAAGAATGTTTCCCGTACACGATTTCTTTGGGTCATTCGATCGAGAATATCGATAGATCAGGGAACACGATTTAATCGTTGTATCTTCTATCTGGGAGTAGATGTTGGAATTATTGCTAAATTCTCTTCATCCGGGCGTACATGTTGGAATTATAGATAAATTCTCTTGATAAGAATGTCCTTTATTTTAATTTGTATAATGCAATGCAAGGAACCGATGTGTCGTTGATATTTAAAGTTTCTATGTGTATATATATTTACGTCGGTAAATGTTACGTTCCTTTTAACTTCGTAACGCTGTAACTATATATTGAACAATGAAAGTTAGTTCAAATAATAACGATTACATGGAACAAGTTCAGTCGGGTTAGATTATTTCGGAAAAATTATTAGAAAACATAAATAACGAGTTATTTCATCAATATTTAAAATAGTCGAGAATTTAGAAATAGTTGAAACAATAATTAACGAAGAAGTATTGCAGGATTAAAGTTGCAACGGATTTTATTTACGAAAATCTTTACCCGAAAGGAATGTCACAATGAATTATGGAGGATTAATGGAACGCGTTTCCGTTAGAAACAACGGTAATATTCACCTAAATCTCCTTACTATAAATCTTCTATATATATTAATCCATAAATTAATCCATAAATTAAATAATATCTACAAGAAAGAAACTCCTAAGTCCTCATAACTCGATCCACTAAAATTTCAAACTATCCAACTTCGTCTATTATACCGTGCATTAATATCTTTCATACCCTAAATTCAGCGTCCCCATTAAAGCAACCGATCAAAATGAAATTTCATTAGCATTGTAATGAAACACTACTGTCATGATTAAATTGATCAAATTTTAGACCAATCTGAAACATGATACACTAGTATACAAATTAAAAATACAGCATCAATAGACATCTTAAGCTTCGAATAAGTATTAAACACAGTCTCACTGAATATTGAGGTTTATTTATTATAATAAAAAATTTGCTGTTCGAATACTTTCGTGATCTCTGTGGAATATAATAGTTGTACTGAATATTAGATTGTTGCAAACGTTTCTTTCGTTTCATGACATAATAGATGCGCAACAGTTTTAGTTTTATATTATTTTATTGAATTATATATGATCCATTTTGTTCTATTGGAACAATACTATTGGATCATACATAGTTCAATAAAATAACAAAAATAATAAAACAAAAAATGCGCATCTACTATTTCCTTGCGAGAGGAAAGAAACTTTTGGGATAAGCCAATATCATATAATTATTGCATATACATATTTTCGTATTAGTTTAAAACTTTACCAACATAATCACAGTAGTCGAGTCTCACAACAGTGCCGATGCAATTTCAAAATGTTTCCTACGGCACACGGTACACATCCATAAAAGATCTCTACAAATGTTGAAATACTTTCGTGAGCCTGTGTATATTATAGCACTCGTGAAATATCGTCCTGTGGACACGGTGTATCGTGATCGGTTAGTCGAACAGAGTTGTCCAATGAATGCTAGAAGTACCACTTACGTGAGTAGTCCGGGATTAGGATCCGCTTGGTACCAGGAGTACTGTGGCATGTAACCCGCGTGGTGCGGCGGCGGCGGTGGCGGCGGTGGATGGTGGCCAGGCGTATGGGGGTGATGGTGAGTGTGCGGTGGCGCGTGCGGATGCGGATGGTGCTTCATCTCGCCCGGCCAAGAGGGTGCGGGCGGGCTCTCGTTGTGCTGAGGCGACATCTCGCTTCCGGGGCTCGAACTGCCGGGGGTGTGACCCCCTGCGCCGCCTCCCATGCCACCGAGATAGCCCGTCGTCGGACTGCCCGACACGGAACTTCCGCCTCCTGAAACAGTAACGGAGAACATTCGAGATCGATCCTCCAGATATAGACTTATCTTGAACGGAACAGAACGAGGGGGTGGAACATTTCGATTCGCTGCAGCGTTCCATTGACGCGTTACGGGGATGATCCAAAGTCGTTCGGGGGTGCCGGGTGAATTGATTTATCGAGCTGCGAGGGAATATTGCGGGAGTCGATGAGGAAAGAAAGTCAGGGTTTTGCATCTTTAGAAATGGAATCGAGTTGAAAATATCGAGATTGGTGGAAGAAAGGGGTTGGTTTTAGACGATTTGATGGATGAAAATTTAGGGCTGGGGAGTGGGGATTTATTTATTGAATTAGGTTAATTAATAGTTATAGTAAATAATAGTTTATTGAATTAGGTAAAGATTGGATCGATTTATCAGACTGGGAGGAAATATTATATGATCGACAGTGAGAAGATTTGAGTTTTCACGAGAATTTGAGATTTGAGAAATTGCTTTAAATTGAGAATATCAGAGTTGGTGGAAGAAGGGGATTGGTATGTCGATGGAGATTCAGGACTGGTTTATTAAGTTATGTGGAAACTGAGAGAAGAAATCGTGGAAAGAGCGCGGTTTGGTAATTGATCGAACCAGAATATCCAGATTGACAACAGGAAGAAATTGATTTATAAGTATTTAGAAATATGAGTATTTCGCGAATCAATGTTAATTGAAATTAAAATATAACTTAGGATTTACATCGGTTCTTAGAGATGATTTCATCGAGGAAGATGTGAGAAAATACAGCGCGCTGATAATTCATTGAACCAGTTGTAATCTCGAAATCGAAGAGATATGTATGTGGATCGACAAGGTTATCGAACGGTTTTATGCCACTGGCATTACGATTCGATCTCTCTAATTGATTTATATCTTCTGAGTTGGTATTCGTGAGTAGCACTTGCATCGTGAAGAAAATTGCGGCATGGAAGTTTTTATGCCTTTCTTTCTTATCCTGATTAACGCGATCACGTATCACGCATTAAAATCATCTCGTTAAGGCGTATTTCTAAATAAACTAATCCTATAATAATACTAAATACTACTAATACTAATAATAAATAATACTAATACTAAATAATACTAATAATACTAAATATTTTTGATCTAATTAAAAGTGTATAGAAATTGCTTCCATTTTGACGTAATCGATGTCTATAATATGGAATAGTAATTAATTGGAAACATCGTGTGATACCATTATTTCCAGGGGTATTTCAATATAGCCGATCAAAATAGTGATAAACCGATTTTTTGCTCCAGATTACCGCGTAACCATTATATGCGAACACACCTCCTTGCATGAGACTTCCTGGTTGACCCGGTTGAGGGGATGGTCCTCCAGGTAGAGCGGTTCCACCGGCTAGAAGGCTGCTGTGTTGCCCTCCGCCGCCACCGCCGCCCTGCTGCGCCGCCTTCATCATCTTTTTGTATTTACTTCTTCTATTTTGAAACCAGATTTTCACCTGCAACAAAAATCCGACGAGGGAACGATCAGGTCAGGTGGAACTTGTTTCGCGAGTTGTCAGTAGCTATTGGCGAAAGAGACCGAAACGATGAGGAGAAAAACGAATGAAGAAAACGCGGCCGCGGACGAAAAAAGAAAGAAAAACGAAGAGAACCTGCGAGTCGCAGCACGAGGTTGATGTACTATTTAACGTGGACCGAGACGGTGTGTACGGCTGCGGTCGCCAGAGACCAGCAATTTTCACTGTCTCTGTTGCCGCTGTCCTTCCGTCCGTCAAACATCCGATAATTACAGAGGCCGATATGAATTTCTGCCAGTACGCACCGAGCGTAATGATACACGCTTGTTCGGCGTGGCATACATATATATTTTGCAAGAGGGACAAGCGTACATAGTGAGTCGGAGGAGAGAGGAGGAGGGGTTTTTATCGACGTTGGTACAGCGACTGGACGGATATATCGATGATGAAGGAAGGATTGTGCAGCTTTCGATCGTATTCAGCCACGTTATGAAGAATCTACATAATACCGTCGTACCGCAGTCGCGCTACTGGGTTGCAAACTGACGTCGACGAAGAAGAACGAACGAAGGAAAAAAGATGAAAAAATAAGAGAAAAAGAAGAGAGGAACTGCTCGTTTCGTAACTATCGTTTCTTTTGCCTGTTTCTCTGCCTACACGCCGCGCGCGGAACGTCGAGTTCGGCCTGTGCGGCGGATACTAATGCGCTTGTGCCGCTGTTAGGATTGCACATGCGGTATTTTTTTGTGTCTTAGCGCGATCTATACATGCGCCGCGTGCACGTGACGCGCTGCTCAATCTTACGTAAGCATGGCTCGGCTAGGCGAGCGCAAAGAGCGAGAGAGGAACAGACATCGAGCTGAAGCTCTACGTTTCGTATGTTTTGCGAGTACCAGGTAAACGGTGCGCGTTAACCCTGCGCGTAGAAAAAATTCCGGAAGCGGAGGGCCGGCTTTTTTACCACATCTACGTTACGTTTTATACGGTGCTTCCTTTTCTGGGAAATCGAGAGTTGCAACTTTGTATGTAAATTTTCTACGACAAAACACTGGGATAAGAAAAACACTGATTACATGTAACATGAATAATTGCTGGAATTCTTGTGTTCCTGTCCTGTAGATTAATTCAAAAGCGTAACGAGGAATCTGGATCGTTTTTGGAATATATAAAATATTTTATATTTCATTCCCCTTTTGAGCTCTGAATTCTTTAATTTCTTACGCTTGATCTTAAAGAGCCCCGACAAATCGAGATCATTTATAATGGTTATAAATTATCCTATTTTTGTAATGTGAAATCAACATAGAAGTTTCGAAACGTATGTTTCATTCTAAAACGTTATAAAAAACTTAGATTCTTTTCAAACTTTATCAAATATTCAAATCTTCGTAAATGCTTTATGTTTCGAAATCGCCGTGTATTTTTTAAATTTACGCTTTTTTCTAAGGCTTTACGAAAAAGCTTGAATTATTTCTGACGTTGATAAAATATTTCATCTTCATTAATTCCCAATTGTAAGAATTTCAGGTTCTGAAACCTTCGTAACGTAGAACATAGGAAACTCGGATACCGAGGATATTTCCCCGTAGAACCTGCTATAAACCGCACACTCAACTCTCGAATATTAATCAAAGAAACTGGAACTCTTATCAATCACCGGAGAAGACGCTTCTTGTCAGTTCTCTGTGTCAACCCTCGGTGATCCGCCATTGCGTAACCGACGAGCGAGCGTTGGGTGTCGGATACGTACACGGAGTCCACGACTTTTTACGCCTTGGGCGTCAATCAAAAACCGTACGGTTACTTTAATTAACTAAGTCGGCTCCGTGAAGCACGGAGCCGGAGGCCAGCGGTGAACAAGGGGCAAGAGACGATGTGGTTAGAACGACGAGCAAAACGGAGAAAGCAAAGAGAAAAGGGGGAGGAGGTACGGGGAGGCATCGTCACGTCAAAACGAGTTCATTAAAACCGCAACAGCGGGTTTGTCTAACCTCGAAAGAAATACTCGTGGCCGACATTGTTTCACGTTTCGTGAGGCGCATCGGTCCGTTGAAACTCGCAGTTCTTTACTTGAGTACATGTGTTGCAAATGCGCGTACTAGTCATAGAATACAGGCGTTAAGAATGCACGTGTCACTACGTGTGCATTGTATAAAATGGTGATTGGGCGGTACGATACGCGTATCGGCCGAAAAATATGTTGCTAGTCGAACACTCGCGAGCTTGCCTCCTTCTCGCAGTCTGTCTTATTGGCAAGCGTGTGGCTGGCGTGCCGGCGCAAATAAATCTCTTTCTAATTGCTCGGTGAAAAAGCGGAGCGTGCTTGCGCGCAGGAGATGGCGCCCGACAAAGGGGCCAGAACTAAAACCTCATCGCGGCGTGGTTTATTTCATTGTCGGGGCTGGGCTCCGGGCATTTGCCCACTGCCACTGGCTTTGTTTATTGATATTTACAGCCAGCGTGACACACGCGGCATACGAAGAAGAACATTGGAGGCCCCTAAGGGCTGACAACGTCGGGGTTGTTCGCTTTTGTCCATGAGATATTCGCTCGCGAGTTACGTCCGCCTTTTTTTGTTCGAAGACCACGGTATGTTGTTGTCATAGCATGACGCAGGTGTAGATTCTTCGACGCGAAGGGATGGTACGTTGGGTCGCACGGGAGAAAACTTGTTGGCTATTTAGAAGAGTTGTTTTATAGATGGAAAACAGTGGGAACGTTCGCGGCTTGTCGCGTAACGAAACTGTCTAGAGGCGATTTCTCCTATCGCGAATAAAGTATCGGTTCTCGAAAAGAAATTTTCCGTTTAGACATCGATTGTCGTAATCAGTCTAGCCGCGTCATGGCGGGACATCCGTAACCAGACGGCAGCAGGAATTCTCGCAAAAAATGCACTGACCACAGCTCGAAATGTATGCAAATTCGCGTGACGAGTCAGCACCGCCTCGCGACGGAATACATAAGGGGTAGAGGAAAAACGAAAGGACGAAAGAGGGAGAAGAAGAAGAAGAAGAAGAAGAAGAAGAAGAGGAACAAGCAGGAGAAGAATATACGAACAAGGAGAAGAGTACGAAAAATACGAAGAAGTAGAGGCAGCGTGTGCGAAGCGGGTATAACGCCGATGGCCACTAGAACGGCACGGTGGCACGCTGTTATCTCTTTTCCTCCAGCATCCTGGAGAATGTATAAACACGCGTACACTCCTGGTCTTCTATGTGTGAGTGGTTCTACGCAGCCACGTCGAATGGCCGCCCCGCGCGAGTGCAAAAATTACTCCTGTCAGCCGGTGGTCGCGCGCGAACCTCCGCCAAGGGATAAACAAAGAGGGAACAAGATAGGATGACCTCGTTGCTGGCGTCGTTGATATTGCTGGGACCAGCAACGGCTTCCGACATCGCCCAAGGCGAAACAGCGAGGCACTCTGGTAACAGCCCCCGCCTGTCGATATCGCCGATGCATACTCAATGAGCGACAGATCGTCGCCGTAGGGTGAAGGGGGCGTGAGGTATATAGAGGGAAGAAGGAACAGGGGTACAGCGGCGGGCACAGCAGCCCGGCAGCAGCCGGGACAAGGTTCCAGAGTAAAAAGTACGGCAACGTTTCGCCTGCGTGAATCCGAGAACGCGCGCGCCGCCTGTTTAATATTTATGAGAGAAGCATCTAGGAATAATCTACGTCTAAATGAAAACGCTCCCACCGATTCGAGCCGCGATCTCCAAGAACGCTCTCTCTCCCTCTCCCCAAATCCCCGGGCCAGCTGTTCGCCACTATGTTACTGATGGATTGTCCTAGCACGATTGGAATCGCGATGAAATCGTACGGGGTAGCGGGAATGTTCGTGGTTTGTGTAAAGTCACGCGCATAAGCCAATAGGCATTTACTAATGTTAAACATAATTTTTATCAAAGTTCGTTTATGTAATATGATTTCGAAACGTATTACGATTTTGTTCTCTTTATGATACGCCGATAAAACGGCGGTCCTTATTCTACTTCATTTTATGATCAAAACGTTCATCTTTGAACGTTTACCGTCTAAATATTATGTACAACGATGTACAAAGGGGATTCTTTTGACACTACGTCGAATGGTAAAAAATTAATTGAAAGGAATTTACTAGCCTCCGTGTTGCCATACAAATATTAGGATTGGGAAAGATTATACCGATTTTACTTATGTTTTATATTTTAAAGTACAACGTATAACGGCGTTATTATTATTTTTTATATTCGTATTAACATCATAATTACTTATACAATAAAATCATATTTGCAAAAATGAAACCCAAAGAAACGAAGGATTATTTCATTACCAAAAGGAGATTACAACGATTTACGTTGGTGATTATGTCTGATCACAGATGGTCCTAATTCTACTGGGAACCTCGGACCGTACGAAGTATGTTACAAAGTTTTGAACTTTGGTCTACGATCTACATGTTGCTATATATACACGTATGTATCTCTCAATATTCGTCACTTAGTGACGTATGACAGACATGGATACCGTAATTGGTGCTTGCAAAAATGTAGTCCTTGACTTGATAATAGCAGTCGATAGCGGCACGCCGTTTCAGCGCAGTTCTGCTAA
The DNA here is from genome assembly GCF_011952255.1 of Bombus vosnesenskii. Taxonomy (NCBI): domain Eukaryota; kingdom Metazoa; phylum Arthropoda; class Insecta; order Hymenoptera; family Apidae; genus Bombus; species Bombus vosnesenskii. Next base: position 3,864,405 of record NW_022882931.1, on the reverse strand, counting down.
CTGTAGTTACAACCTAGTTATACAATGGCGGGAGGTATGGGCGATAAAACTTTCGGAAGGTTTCGAAAGGTTATGGTAATGCGAACGTAAAAACGGTGAAGTTCCGTTGCATCTGACTCACGCGCTTCCTTGGGAAACATCGGATCGTTATGCCGGGCTAGATACCAAATTTATTTCTGTGTTTCCTCCGTGAAACTCCGTTAACTTCTTTTTTTTTTTTAACAATCAATCATGATACGTCTACTTTTTCTTCAATCTAAAAAATACGAGCAAAATAAGAAACATCAAAATTCATTTGATTGGCAATTTTTATTTCACGCAAATTACATATGCAAGATTAGTTTCTAGAATGAAATATCAGTTGTAAAGGACAATCTATTTTCTCTCTCTCTTTTTTTTTTTTTTTAGCGTACAAGGAATTTAACTTTCATTTTGTAGAAGCTACATATGAAAAATCGATCGTTACAGTAAAATATTGAACAGATAAATATCTAAAAGCGGCTATCTTCGACAAAATTCGCGTCACACAAAAGTTATCTATTCCATTAACAGACTATGCTGTATCATTCCCCGAATAATCGAAACGGGGGCTGGACAATTAAACGCAATTAGTCTAATGGCGGTAGCTGCGTGAGCAATAACACGATATAAAACCAATAGAGTGATGGCTGCTAGTCATAATTTCTCTAGGCATTGATAAGACCGCGCGCGGCTGACATTGTTCCACGTTTTTAACGCATTCTGTTTGACCAATGGCTACGATGTTTATCTACGTATAATTACTTTGTTTTTCAAATAAAACTCAACGGCAAACCAGTTTAAGCGCATACGAGTATGCAACGATCGTGGATGCGAACGCTAACAATATGTCTGTCGTACAACTGATTACTAATTATGTTCTCGGTACACAAGATTAAATACATTTCATGAAACATTTTTGTTACCATATTTCTTCTACTGGTCAGCTACTTGAATCACACATTATATATTTTTAATTCTTCGTAGCATATATCTTTAATATCTTTAATATCTAAACTTACAACATCTTTTTATCAAATTATTCAAGGTCAACACACGAAATTCATTGTATCTTTCTTCATTTGTTTTTTTGATATTTATGCGAAACTCTGCGAATATGTGAATAAGTTAACATCAGCACGGGTCACAGCTCGACAAGGCACTTTTACTATGAGCAATGTCTTAGTTCATATTGCATCTTATAAATTAATCAAGGTATCGATATGAAAATTTTCAAGCAGAGAAAACTGAGAGACATAAATCATCACTTCTGTATTATGTATCTAACACTACTTAAATTACATACCACTGATATATTTACATCTGATATTTGCATACTACAATCTGACTATATTCTACATAAGATCTCAATTACCATACTCCGTCGTTAAAGCGTTAATATGGTTATTACGTTAATGCAATTATTCTTCAATATGTGTATATATATATATATATATATATATATATATATATATATATATATATATATTCATATATGATATATATGAATGAAAATATTTTATTTATAGAAATGTAGTATCACAGGATTTAATCCTACAAGCTACTCCTAAATCTCATTTTTCTTTACAAACATGTGTCTAAAGTGTACGTAAGAGAAGTTAAATTACCTAAATATAGCTGCGAATTATTTCACCAATCATCACGTTTCGTTCACCTCCCCGTTGACCACGTGCAGATCTCCGCTGACACAAAATTGGAGGTTATATCGCAGCGGTGTATCGCCGATTGGATCGAGTTATATTCCCGTGGCGGGTCGATCCTTGTCCATATAGACAGGGACCCCCATCGGCGTGTTCTGAATGATCCAATCTGTCCGCACAATAAATAATCACGCGTATCGGCACGGCCTACCTGCGCCCTCCGTTAAGCCGAAAGCCGTAACAAACTAATCCGTCATCGGTACCGGACGACGGCCACACACTGTACGTCGCTGAAGGGTTTTTCAACGGGCTGGCAATCAGCTACGAATCGATGGAGATGGAAACGGGGACGTTGAAGCGAAGAGCCTCGAATTCTGATAACGAGTGGCGGCGAAATGAGGATATTTCGATCGATAAGGGCTGTTAACGAGCAACTTGTCACTGTGAAAATTCTCCCGTGTCTTTTGAAAGTAGAATATTTATTTCTCTACAATTCTACAATTCTGAAAAATTATTGCTTCTGTTGCTAATACGAGAATCTATCTTAAACAGTTAAAGATTAACCCCTTTGTATTTATAGACGAGATATCTCGCGACGTATTTATCAAATACTATAAGCGAAATACTTGATATATCTGTTTTATCATTTTTGCAATAGAATATTACTTTGTACAGGTAAAAGAAAACTGACAGAAACTTTTGTGTTGTAACATTGCTATGTTTGATATCGTCAATTCCTTCGTGTTCACGGGGAATAGTATATTCGAAATGTGGACGAGATATCTTGCAAATTAATTTTTATCCAAATCTATAGAACATTATTCAAACATCTCGCGTCATTATACAAAGACCTACATCATATCTCACTTATAACGTTAGTGATCGATGTTATAGCGTAAAATATCTCATCCACATATATCAAAGTGTTAATCGAATCTTCCTAATCTTGAATATCACACGAGGCATCGACAAATTAAAGCATCATTGCTCCCAATCAAATCGAAACGTTCTAACTGCCACCGGGTTGCAACCAATGGTTCGTGGGAACGATAGAATCACCGAATCGAGGGATTCGAATTCGACCACGATTTTTATTAATGTATTCAAACAAGTATATATACGTACGGACGACATATGTCGGGTTTTCCGAACTGTCTCGTCTGTCAGAGCATGTAAGCAGGTATCGTAGGTACCTACGTTTCCTACCTAGTTGAGGGTGGTAGAGGGGGGTGGGGGACAGGGAAGGGGATAATAACAGCCGTGTAAATGCGTCACTAGGGCCCCGTTCGTTCGCATAATGCTATAATGCCTTTTTTTTATTTCGCTCGCCCGCTCACTCCCACAATGCAGCGTCGGGTTCCCCTGTTCCTTCAGCTCCGCTACTCCCCCGCTCCATGCCCCCCTCGCTGCTTCGGCGATTCCCACTTCCTGCCTGGCATCGGTGATGCGCAGTGCCACCTTAACAACAACGAAATTCCCCAGTGGTGCAACGGCCCCCTTGCGTTTTGCGTTCTTCATCGTTGCGTTTCTATGTTATTTTCTACTTCTTTCATTTTTTCTATTTCTACTTTTTATTTCGTTTGTTTCTAAAGTCAGGATAATGGTTCGGCCGTTCTAGGACGTTACGAGTAAATCTACGATGTAAGAAACCCTCGAGGAATTGAAAAGATACCGTTACACATTTCCTCCGATAGTATCTACCGTTTGGTCAGCATCGAAAAAACAAATTTAATGGAGTTTCCGTTTACGGACGAGCCACGTTCCGTGGCTGGACGCGTTAGTTAGATATCAATCAAACGTTCGTGCGATGTTCTCGCCTACCTGTTTTTCCCATTTTTTTATCTTGTCTTTTTTTTTTATTCTTCTTTTTTAATCATGATCGCGAGAAACATTTTGTTGCTCCCAGCGAGTACAATGGAGCACGTGCGCCGCACGTTTGTTTGCCGACCAGAGGAATCTTAATCGGAAACGCGATTATCACGAGTGTTATTATACCTATTCCCAACGACCAAGGTTCTCTGTTGCTTTCTCTCTATTCCCGTGTTTCGTTTCTCTCTGTGTATCGAACAGGCGAAAAATGGTTATGGCTGAAATCGAAACACCGTTTTACACCGCGATCACGTACCGTGTGGAACGAGTGAGGCTGCGACAGCCGGAATACGAGCGGTACACGCGCGTACCCTGTCACCGTTCCTTTGTCCCGGGACCATTTGTTATTTTGTACATATTCATAACGCCGTTACATCATCGCGTACCGATGCATTCTCTACCCGGCCTTTTCCTTCTCTCTTTTTCCCGTCTCTCTTTCCACCTGCGCGGACACGCACACTTCGTGCCGGTTACTGTTCATCGATACCTGCGCTCAGCCTGAATTCACAAGAGGGATTTAATATACAGACCGCAGCGAAATTGAGAAACTTTTGGAAGATTCGAACTCTCCGTTGTTTGGTTCAAACAATAATTGGCACTTCGAGGAAGTTAAAACGGAAGATTGTCCAATTGCAGAAATAGCAATTTTTACTTGAAGCGAGAGATAATCTTACAGATGATCGAAGAATTTGTAGGTCAGACATTCTTATTGTTACAGTGAGACACAGAATTATTGACTGAGTCGGAGATTTAGCAGATACTTGAGAATTAATGACACATTAAATGGGATTTTTATATTTTTCTTTTCTAAAGCGTTTGCGTTATGAGAAAAATAGATTAAGATATAGATCGTATTACAGTTACGAGAAAGCGATATGTAGCATTCAATTCGAACGATTTAACTTATTACAAGACGATTCTCAGGAGTCAGTTTTCTGCTGTTTATATCGAAGAATAAAATAAGCGATACATCTGGTCTGTCATCGACTACGAGTAGGCTGATCAAAAGAACAGATATCAGAGTATGTGTCTGAAGTCCACTGTTACGTGACTGTGGCAAATGTGGTATATTTCCACGAATCATAGAAAATCCTACTATCTCAAAAATCTGGGAAATTTTGAAAAATATCAAAAACATGTATCAAAAACTATTGTTGATTGAATATAGAGAACGAGTGATATTTCGTATATCATCGGAAGTGAAAAGTTTGAAGAATGTCAAAAATATGCTTAGCTGAACTATTACTTGAATTGAGCTACTACTTAAACAGAGAAAACAAGTGTATTACGTGTATCATAGGAAATGCTGATGGAACGAAAGCTCGGAAAAGGCTTGAAGGATGTCGTAAATATTTATGTATGTATCAGAATGCGCTGTTAACTGAACACAGTGAATAATTAATATCTCATAAGAAGCTCTAATAGAGGAAGGAGCATGGACAAAGTTTGAAAGTACACGAGGACGAACCCGAGTCCCGTTATGCGTTTACGTGGTTTTATGATAAAATGCAGATGCACCGGAGCAAACGTTGAACCACATCTCTCTCTCCTAGCTACATGCAGATCCTGGCTTACGTGAGAAATCTTAGGGAACCGTTATTGTATATCGTACTGGCTGTCGTTCGCAAGACACAAAGGCCCTATTCATCCGCATGCAATCGCATGCATAGGAACTGATCCTGACTTCCAGCATGCCTCGCATCGCTTCGCGCCATCCTCTTCGGCAAACGAGTACCTCCTTGCTCGCTCAACCTCGTTAGATCGTGGTAAAAGAATAATATCCGGCGTTAGACCCCGATGTTCCACTAAATGATATCCCGATTATATTATGCTTCCGTGGCTTTCACCGAAAACGTTCACTAACATTTATCTCTGTTGTTCCATCAGTATCTGCCATATAGGACGATGGATCATCAGGTTTTAGTTTAGCCTAGTGATTCGTGGATTACTTTCTCTCTTTCACTTTCTGTTTCAATATTTTTATTCGCCGGAACTCTTTATCTTTATAACGATCTCTGGTGTTTCAATAAGCAGCCTTTTATACATGGTACGGGTAATTTGGATGTGGCTATATGTTTAATTTTTTTTTTCATTTCGAATCGAATTTTCACTTTCAGCGTAAATTGTATAACACGTTATCTTTGCTCCTTATCGGTGCTCGTTCAACGTGTCCATGTAAGTGTGTACTTTAGTATAGGATTAAAAGAGATATTAATTATTCTATTTGAAAATGTATCTCAGTCTAAGCGAAAAATTCAGATTATTTGATATTTCTTAATGTTATTTGGTAATACCAAATAATCTGAATTTGCTAGTTCATAGCGGGATAGATTTCTAAATAGAATGACGAAATCTCCCAATGCTCAAAGTTCCCAACTAAATCAGTGACCCAAAGCTTTTACTCCGCCAATTTAAAACATTTCTTTCTTTTCTAAAAAAAAAGCAATCTTTTGCAAACAAAGAAAATTCAAAATCTAGTATTCCACCTATCCAAAAACTAATCACCCCTCCGAAAGTTTAACAAACATCCACTCAATTTACTCCACACCCTTCGACACGTATAAGAGGGGGTGGGATTCGAAACCAGGAGCCATCGCGTTCAACAGCTCAATCCTGCGTTTCAGCCGGTTGTCATTGGCATAATTAACGAGACGGGGCGAACTCGGCTCGGCCGATTCCCATGTCGGTATTCGCGAGTTTCCACGAGCTGCTCTCGGAATAAGTCCTCGTTTGTAGGTGGATACCTTCGTCACGGTGAGCGGTTCGCACCATGGTTTACCGGACAATCGTGGTGGACGCGCTCGAGGACGATGAGCGGAGACAGGACAAGAGAGAGAAAGAGACAGGCGGGGAAGGAAGAGTGGAAAAAAAGACGCGAGGAAGAAGTTGAAGGCGGAGGAGAGGAGAAGAAGCGAGAGGGAGAGAGAGAGAGAGAGAAGGAACCTTCTTCTTGGTAGCGGCCGCGGAGGAAGAAAACGAGGGACCACCGGGAACAGAGAGGCAAGGGGCAAGGAGAATGTCGTGCTGTGCTCATCGAGGTGTAGATCCTCGTCCCCTGGGTCGTTCCTACGCCGTGGTCAGCGTCCCACTAAGCCACGGTCGCGTTTACATTCGCGTTCTGACTGCGTTTAAATTGCAGTCGTACATAGAAAAATGAGCCTCCGCTGTTTTGTCTTCGTTGTTTAGCCCCTTTTCACTCCATTCTTCTGTGAAAACAACAGGAGTACGCTTTTCTGAGTAATTCTTCTTGTTTAGAACTTCCTTCTCCTTATGTTCATCCGATAGTTCACATAGTTTCTTGTTTTTGAGTATTTCGAGAAGAAGACTTACAAAATCAAATAGGACCACAAGAATACAAATATTAGGTACAGTCGGTGGAATTTTGTGACGATGATACGCAACGTATTTGATAGATATCTCTTTATAATACATGTTTTACCGTTTCTAATTCAGCGCGCATGAATATATGCTGCATTAACATCGGTAGATATGCAATGTTTTCTGGGTTAGTGCTTTTTGCTTTAAGATAGTGTTGCAATTCCACTACTTTGTGGAATAAATGAGAAATATCTCTTCTGAGTGCATTTTTCTGAGACACGAGATAAGCAAACGAAACGATAGCTATGTATTTAAAGTATATGCTTTTTTACAGGAATTCATTATACATTTCAACGTTTGTATGCATACGATGTCTAATCACTGTTATAACAGCGTAACGATATCACACTGGTCACATCCATCATCTCTTCAAGGCTATACCACTACAAACAATAATTTCTCATCTACTTCTCGTCTAATATTAAACAATAAGACACATGCAATTGCATTTGTTCCACATTATCAATTAAAAAGTAACTGATTATACTGTAACATTCATTCCTAACGGGAACAATGTGTCTTTCGTGTAAGAATTAGATAGCACAATCTCAAGATAATCTGCCCAATCAATATTCCTCGCGCAAATATTAATATCCCTAAACACTGTGCAGCCGCATCATCCGATAAGATCGAGCGTGTCGAAGTTTCGCTTGGACGATCATTTCGCGCCTGGAATCGCACCTGTTGGTACCGTTCTCTTATCCAGCGGCAAAGTGGAAGCGGATACCACGATACGACCAAGAGCGTGCACCAGTCGTGGTATCTTCGAGGGGACGCTGAGTGCACGGATTAAGATGTAAACGACACGTTGTAACGCGGCGGCTAGGCCGCGATAGGTCGACCGGTCGGCCTGGGGTCCCTCTTTATTTCTCGTTCGTGGAAACCGTAAAGTCCATTTGAAGCGCGCTCAGTTCGCGCTCCGATGGGCTGCGAGAGCGTTTCTGGACTTTTACGGAAATCGGGAACCTGGGAGCACCGTGCGCCATGTACAGTGCTCGGCCTATGGTGGCGAATGACCTAGCCCGATCCATAAGCGTATACCTCGCCTCGAGAGCACCCTGCTTTCACGCGTTTTAATCGCGAGCTCTGTGTTCCGCGGATGACAAAGATAAAGATTGTTTCTGCTAGCTAGAAGAGAGAGATGGAAAAGAAGGATTGAGATATCGGGGAATGAGCTGATAAACGAGCCGATCGGAAACCTGTTTCCTTTTATCAGAAACATGGTCGAGCGAATATCGTTGAGATAGCCTCCCTTTGAACACGTTCCATGCTTCTCGTTCGATTTTCCTTACGTTAGATGAGGAATTAATTGTCTTTTGAAGAGTTGCAGATAAATTTCGACAAGTCTGTGTTGATGTAACATGGTATCATAATAGGGAGTTGATCGAAATTTGTTTTTTTTTTTTTTTTTTTACTTGATGGAAAGAAGTACTTTAAAGACGTCTAGTTTCAGAAAGGAAGATTTAAGAACGGAACGTTTCTAGAAATCTTGGAATTGATTTGTACTTAAATAGCCAATGTTTACGCAGTATATAGTAATATAATTGAGGCTTTAATTTTTCTGTGGGGGTGAAACGAAATATTTCATAATTGACAAATTGCAAAGACGGAGGATCTAAGAGTGAATTGTTTCCTGGAATTGTAGAAATGAATCTGAACTTTAATAGTCAATATCGAAAACACGAATATTTCTTGAAATTTCATGTTTTTAATGTAGTGAAACCAAAAAACTTTATAGATATCCAATTCCAAATATGGAGAACTAGAAAACAACTGTTTCTAAGAATCTCGAAGAAATATTTGCATTTTAATGATCGACATTAATAGAACTTTGTGTCATAATCCAAGGTTGTCTGGAATATATCCCCTGCAGTAGCGTTGTATAAAATACTTGAAAGATCATCGGTCGCAAATATGAAGAACTCGAGAACGAATCGTTCTTAAGAATCTCTAAGAAGACCGAAACTTCGATGATCCGCATTCATTTCCACAATGAGGCGGAACAAAATAATTGAGAGACGTGTGCGACAACGTGACACAGGAAACCTGGAGCTTTATCAAACATTGTCAAAGTACCGTAATTTCGGAAGTCTCCTTAACAGGTTCTCATCCGGTAAGCTCAAGAAAGATTAATCTAGGGCTGCGATTAAAAGAATGACTGCAACGGAAAGCGTTGCGCGTATGTAAATCGGCGGCGACGTGTCTCGAAGCAAAAACTAGACTTCGTCGGTCGTGTTTACAGTAATAAATTACAAGGAGACAGCCCTGGCAATGTCACTCTCGCGTACTCCGCGCCGTGCACCTCCGCACTCTCGGTACGTGTCGCAGGATGATGAAGTGGACTCTCTTTCTTCCAGCCAGGATACGCATTATATCGTTGCTGCCTATACACACGACTGCTTCTCCGTTGTGTATACACGGCCTTTTATAATCTCATGCGCATCGTATGCACGTATGCATTATTCTAACCTCGAAGTGTGACGCAGAAACGGGAGAGAGATAAAGGCTTATCGCGAATCCGCTGGTATACCGAAGCATCGAGTATATCCACGATCTAAAGCCGGGGAAATCCCCGATCTTCATTAGCATAGAGCGTTCCGCGCGTAAAAGAAGAAAATTTCCATTTGATCGCGCCGATGATCGCGACGGTACACTAACCTGATTCATGTCGGGGATCAAGAAATTCCTTCCATCTCCTTGTATACGTATCGTTTCCTCTTTGAAACTTCCCCTTCTCGTCGCCTAACTCGGTTCTCTCGCGTTTTCATCTCTTCCTCTCTCGCGGTTTCATCTCTTCCTCTCTCGCGCGGAATCGCCGATAAAATCGCGTCGAATTAAATACCGACGCGCCGGTTTCGTATAATCGAGATGCCCTGGCCTGAAAACGCGCGAGCTACCTTTCGATCCTTATCAGACACCGGTGTGATTATCGTCCCGTATGAGCAACAAGGAGAGAGATAGCAGATCAGCGCGTTTGCCGTATGAATTTTGATGATATCTGATCGATGACTCGCGAGCAAAAATCCGGCTCGTTAAAGGGAAATTTATAACCGACCTATTCCAGTTTCGTGCCGCAGATTCTATGGACGGACGTGCCATCGTGAAACGGTAAATTATATGCGGAGGCTCGCGCATGCACTTTCCGCCGGCGTCGTAGCTTTCGTTCCTTCTCTCTTTTCTCGGTATCCGTTTATCCATGCGCGCGTATCCTGCATCCAGAAACGCACAGGAGCCTCGATGGTGTACACCATAGCTTGTATGGTCGATATAAAAGTTTTTTGCACCGTGGGGAACGAACCGAACACTTCTGACGACGTTGCGGTACTACACGAACAACGTCGGGTACGCGTGTGGAAAAAGTCGACGAGCTTCGACTTTCGAGGTATCTACGTGCATTCGCCTATGAAATTATTTATATGAACATCGTTTTGAGTTGTTAGATTCAGTCGCTGGATAGGCTAAATGGTGGTAAAAACGCCTTATGGTCGTGTAGATATGTGGACATCTTGGTAGAGTAGCTTGATTGCAATGGGGATATTGTGCATTCTTCATAGAATCGAAATTTTTTTGCTTTGCATTTAGTAATAGGGGAATTGCGTGGATATTGAATTTAATTGGAATAGAGACAGAGTAAGAGCATTAGCGTTTAGGGCCAGAATCTTTGGATCATTTGATAAATTCGTAGCGTGCAACTTGCTACATTTCTATAATCTCCCAATTTTTCAAGATTAAATATTTTAACACACCGATCATGAGCCACGTGGAAATCACGGTGTCCTTATTTCGTAGAATTAATAATAATACTAATCAGAAATAATAATAATAACGACGAATAAAATTAATCTTCAATTTCATATATAAAATTAATGATAGTTTCCACATTTGGTAGATAAAATATACTAATACACTTTGGTAGATAAAATAATATAAAAAGTCCTTGATAATTCTGCGTTCAAATCAAAAAAAGAAATCGCTCTACCAGTATCCAAAATTATCTGATGTTCTTGAGAAAAAAGAAACAAGAAAAAGATCTTCATAACGAACGGAGTAAATACTTGCCCTATAAATTCTCGACACAGGCTGATCGTGTACAGGATCCGTAAGGCGGTTGAGAATTATCCAAAGTACTCTTGGGCGTATAGCGGGGCACGTGCAATTTTCGAGCAGTTTCCGCGAGCTGGATATCGAAGAAAGAAGAAGGGAGGAGAGCTGCAGGTCGAGAGAAGCGAGAGGAGGGTAATTTTAGCCGGGTTGCCGGTAATTTCACGCTTTTACTCGGGAAGGTTAGCAAGGCGCGGCTCGTTCTCGTGGAAAATGTCGTCCTCCTCGCGTACTCGCCCGTACATCAGGCCTTCGAGTGGGTGCACACACGAAAACCGCGAGACCGTACATCCAGATAGTTACGGGACATGACTTCCTCGCTCGCGGGATTTTATCGCCCCAGAAATCTGCTGCCGTGTGCATGAACACTTATGTAGCCGTGCATGCATGCACGATGGTACACCATCGTAAGCCGTTTCGCGTCCCGAACTTGCCGCCGTCGAAGATTTGCGACTGTTCACTTGCCGCTTATGGCTTGTCGCGAACCGAGGACACGCGAACTTCCGGGGGAAATCGTCGATGGCACAGAATCGTCGATTGTTTGAGAGCTATAACATGAAGTTTATAGAATTTCGTGTCGTATTTGAACTAACTACGGAAGTTAAAGATCTAAAAAGGAGATTAATTTTTCATGAACATGGTCGTTCTTGTGCTGTGGGAAAATTTGTTTTTTCAGTTTATGTACGTATTGCAAAAGCATGATATAATTCAAACAAGTTTTGCAGGAAATTTCGGGAAAAACTATTTGAATAATTATTTATTGAAAAATTATTTATGTATATTAAACGCATAATGTTGGTAGAAATAGTAGTCTCTAGGAAATAATGGTCAAATATTATTCTCTATAATGATGCATAAATGTAAGTACACAATTACGAACTTGTCGAAAAATGATGATATTGTTTCGAGTAGTGAATATCATTCCAGATTAATGAAAGGTTATCGATTTAGTCAGGAACGCATTTGTAATTATAAAAGGTCGTACCTATTAATTGCGAGTACACGATGTGACACTATGTGTCTTTGATATCAACGATATTCGTAATGGACAATGTGTTCCTTCAAGGAGAGGCGTCACAGTCTCACTTTAATCATCCGATGCACCCTGTCATTCTACAAACACTTTCATCTACTTTCCTGTCACACGAAAGAGGCAAGTTAAACTATATGTATTCAATAATCGATTACACGATCGAGTAATTCTTCTTCCAAATTTTTTTTATCATTTATAGATATCTCTAATGATAGAAACGACAGAAAAAAGCTTTTCATAGAATTATTCGACGATTATATTTTTGTCTATCTTTTTTCTCATGTTGGAAAATAATTTCGCTTGGATCGAGACTTTTAAAAGCAGACGCAACGATAAAAATTATTCGAAGGAAACTTTTTATACAACTACGTATTTTATGCGTTGACTGGATATTCTTCCCTTTTTTTTTAAATATATTGCTCCTGTTTACATTTTATAATAGCAGACGCATTTGTAATCAGTTGTTTCGAGGAATTATAGCAGGCTTTGTATAATATTTTCTTCCTCCTCCTTTTCTTTATGTTACATTCGTGCCGGTCGCATAACGGGCAGATCCACGAGGGTGACCTGCACGTTTTACTCACGCACTCGACTACGAAGCACTCGTCCGGGAACTCAGGCGAGAGAGGAAGGTCTGTTGTTGCCCGAAGTCAGCGTCGGCTGTTGGCTCGTCGGAGGCTCAACTTGAAGGAGCAATCGTTTGCAAGGAGCAACGAGCGATCGTTGATAAGGGTATAGATGCGCCCCAGGTGTAGGCGTAATAAATTGTTTGCTGATTCTATTGAGCCTACACGATGAAAACAATGGGGCAAATGAGGGACAAGGGGCGAACGAGAGATACCAAAGAAAATGAAATATTGCCGCGATCGCGGATGTCGCTGACGAAACACATTCGATTTCTAATCCGAATTTTTCCACCGTCACACACGCGACAATTCTTTGAATAGTGGTATAAAATATTGCAAACATTTTTATCCTATTATTGTTTGCCAAATACATTACAAAATATATAAATTAAATATATATATATAAAATATATAAAATGTTGGATATCCACATAAACGTGTAGTTGTATAGGACACTGTGCAAATAATTCACGATGCTTTGATATTACGTTGAAATCATGTTCAATTCATGATGTCTTAATTAGAGAATTTTATTTTTCTTAACCCCATAAAACATAAATGACTAAAGTAAAGAGATAACAGAATGACTGTATAATACACCTTTTACGAGTTGTACAGATATTTCAGTATAAGATATGGTAGCTGAAATCCATAAAGATCAATGGCTAAGATATAAACAATCCATGCTCGTAATGAGAAACTCGTAACAATAATATGAGCACCGAATGAGAATTATAAATCTCAATCTCCACGCAACGCAATAGGATGATTCTAATAAACTACGCCCTGTAGCAATGTATTTATCTTCCAACGTTAAAGAGTTGCCAAATTTTCAAACAGAATCATAATTACCCGTTCCATTAAACTAATCAATTTTATCAAATCAGCTTGTAATTACGTAATATACTATAAAAAAAATATCGATTAAAATTTCTCAAACGTCTAAATCTATTAAATAATATCTACTGCAGTGATGAACCAATTTGACAAAATCCTCAGAATATCCGTATCAAAACAATTCTATTCCACTTTATACAGAAGACAAGTATGACACGGTATTTTCCTGTTTCACACAGAAGACAACTATGACACAGTTCTTTTTTGTTTTACACAGAAGACAAGTGTGACAAAATCCCTTTCTACTCTCCTCAGAAGCTACGATCCCCAACGAACAACAACGCTGAGAATCTGTCTTAATTAATCTGTGCGAATTAAGCGGATAGATGGTACCGAAACAAGAAATCAGCGGTCGTGGCCGCCGCAACGAGCCGCGACACTCGACAGTCTCTCGGCTCGTTTGTCACGGATCGGCTGGTTGGAAATGTCACGGCGCGAAAACGAGCGTTCATCGTCGATCCATTCGCGTTCTATGTCGCTGTGAATCATTAGAGGAGGCGGCGGTCGAAAGAACCCGCGGATAGAACGTACTCAACGATAGCGGAGAAGTCCGCTCCGGGAGTTAGGCACCGGCAAAAGATCGCGTATCTCCGCCACCTCGCACTGTCTCACGCGAGAGCATTGTTTCACGTTTAACGGCAAGGTGAGGTTATGCAATCCCTCTAGCCGTGGAGGCGCGAGAGAAGACGAAGAGGACGAGGACGAAGGCGAAAAGAGGAAGAGGAGGAGGAAGAAGAAGAAGAAGAAGCGAAGCAGAGGAAGGAGGCAGGAGATGATATCGCAGCGTACGATCACCGTGGTTAACTATGATGCGCCGTGTATGTGTATTTACGTGCACCCGCCTTTACCTCGATGCTTCAAGACTCCCTCGACCTTTCCCCAAGCATTTAGGAGTGGATAGCATAAAACGGGAGCTGAGATTTTTTATAAAATGTAAAAAGGATTGTATTTTTTTACGAATATTCCGATTGCTATCGACATTTTGGAAGGAAACATAATATTTTGAATAAAATATAAATTTCAAAGTAATTCGCATGATTTCTTGAAAATATTGCGATAAATGTGAAATTCAGAGAACAATTGACAGAAAAAGGTTCTGCCATCTTTTACTTGTCGTCAAAATTGCAGAGCGAAAATTACTATTTTCGATGGTGTACGAACTTGAAAATTCCGACGATTTATCGTAAATGTTCCAACTGCGACGGAATTAACATTTCACAAATGACCATATTTGAAGTAGGTCAAATTATCATTGAAGAACAGAGAGTACAACTCGATGGAGCGCAAAAAGGAAGGAAGAGGGAGAGAGGGGGGGGGGGGGGGGAGAAAGATTTCGTGTGCATTTCTTCGAATGGCGACTGCAGGCAGATGGAAAGCGTGACGCAAGGTTAAAGAGAAGTGGGTCGTATTTTTGTGAGACCAAAGTTACAAGAACACCAACACGCAATTAATAATACTCGGATCGATCGATCGGGACTTACGATCTCGAACAATCCTCAACGTCGTGGCACAACCTTCTGTTTCTTCTTCGTCGAAGAATCTCGAGGATATCCTGCTCGTTAAGCCCTCCATTTAAAGGCACGATTTTCGCGCGAAGACAATGCGCAACGACCTTAAGAAGCTTCGCTGTTTTCCCGGCGCCTATAAGGCGCACGTTCATTAATCTCGATCGGTGAGTCACTCACCGTGAAGAACTTTCATCGAGGCGTGGGCCCCTGCTTCTTAACTCTCTACCATCCGAGAAATCCGACAGAAAACCGACTACCATAAACTAGCATACATTCGCCTCTATCTATCCTACATTCCATTTGAAATGGTACAAAAACTTGATAGAGACAGGATATACTAAGATCCATTTATACCAGCGAAATTTTAATTGATTCAGGTTTAAATTTTTAGGCGTCCACACAATCGAACGTAATTTAGAACAAGTTTATATTACAAGATTTTTATCCATGTATCGTAGAAATTTATTCCTTCTTATTGTAAGCATCTATACGTATAAATTAGTAAGTAAAATAATTAAAGAATTTGTTTTCACTTTGGAATTGAAACCTCATGAAAATATAATCGGCGAAATTAATTACATATCATAAATATTGATCGAACTTCTGACTATCTGTTCGATCTATTTATCTGAACGTAAATTTCCATTATTTGAGAAATCATAAGTAACGAGGAAAATCATTAATGAATTCTAGTTACCTAGATAAATGAAAGTCTATTATAGAATCGTTTAACTTTTGGTATTTAAAACTTCTTCGTAATTCCGTCGTGGCCCTCAAGTTTCTTAAAAGACTTTTGATATTTTAAGAAAAAGAAAAGAAAGAATCGAAGAAAGGATGAAATATCCAAACTAAATGAGCGGAACACCCCTTTAACTATAATTCTATATCAAATATTCCATTAATGATCAAACTGTGACTTAAAAAGTTTCAACGTATATTAGTTGAACATGTTCAATTACGCACATATTGCTACTAATCTTGTTAATTATTCAAAACCAATGTTACATATATCGATAGTAATTTCCTTTAGCCCGATAGATTTCCAACTAAAAATTTTGTTAAACTAAAAAGATTCTAATCTATTCTATTTCCTGTTAAATTCCCAACTTTTATAGAATACATGGTGGTACCAAACTTTTGATCGGTCGTATACGTACATAGCCCAATTCTCGTCATGAGACACCATAAAGAAAAAAGAAAAAACGGAACGCAGACAGAGGAGCCGTTATAAGGTGGTGGCTGGGAAACGGTTAATAGGACAAATTATACTAATAAAAGGTAACAACGTCGGCCGTTTTCACGGTAGAATAACAATGGGTCTCGCAGGTCCATTTGAATATTTCCCTAATGCCCGACCGGCCACGGTTGTGGCGGACATGCGCGCGCTTTTTCGTACGCATCAATGCCCCGTAGGTCGGGTTCCGTTGGTCGTCTGTCGTCCGGAAGGGTAGGTCCTGCCTACCACGAAACTCCGTTCCCGATGTCAGTGTCTCCTCTCCTCCCGGGGGAGAGCGGCCAGCGTGTCCGACGACGTGGCATTAAATTCGTTCTGCCACCCTGGCCATTCGTCTGCCGCGCTGCCGACTGCGTGTGCGAGCTGAGCCGCGCGTATATCCGCTCACGGTCGCACGCTGCCCGCTCGGAATTTATTGTCTTTTGTAATTGGATTATTGAGCTGTAACCGGGCGCGCGTAACACGTGACGCGTTTGTTTTCTGGTTATATATATAAAGATACGGTGATAATCGTTATATCGTTCGGTTTTCATGGGAGTTTATGGGTGTACGTTTATGGGTGTGTGAGAATGGTTGCAAGATCGATGGGTAAATTTTTTCAACAGTCGTTGTGATACGGGAGATTATCGAATGGAGCACGTAGTTTTTAGTATCGTTCTCTAAATTTTGTTCGTTCTTCCCTGTCGAATTGATACGATGATAAACAATCAACGCAATGAAGAGATAAATAGTTTTATATATAACTTCGCAAGTTTTTTATTGGAGTTATAGTAACGAAATATGTGTACATTCAAACATTAGGTTATCATTCCGCATGACTGTTTATAGGATTTTTAACGAGCAGGATTCATTGCCTTTTTTTACGTTTACGTTACTACGTGTATTATGTTAACGTACGGATCTAAAACAACAAGAGTTAAACTTGGATTCAGTTTTTCTGTAACCCAGTAATATTCCTTTTGTATCTCGTGATCTAAATTTCGTCTTTGTATAACTGTTCGAGAATTATTTGTGAAAATAAAATTGGCGAAGATAAATTTGAAATGAAGGAGTATTGAACGCGATGGAGAAATGTAGCTGGAGAATACGCCATACTTCATCGTCATCGGGAACTACGTCGCTCCGGTATTGGACGAGGATCGATTGTCGGTAGGGCGCCTGTCGAGGGGGTTCCTCAAATACGGGGCTGCGTTAAAAGCACGCTTAATTTCACCGTGACACGGAGGTATCGCGTTCCGGCCAATCGGAGCATGGAACGATCGCGGTCGAAAAAGGAGAATGCGATGACTGGAGCCGTACGGTCTTTCACGAGGCATCGATGGATCGAAACCTTCACGGTGGCGAGCACACGACCGCGTCCATCGATTCCATCATGGTGTCTCCTGCTTTCAACATTCTCTATTCCACTTAAACGACTCTCGATATTTATTTCGATTGCCCAAAATATCCACTCAAGATATTAAATGAAAGGAATATGTAATTGTTTGTAAAAATTTAGAAATTGAAAAAGGTTGGAAAAAGTTGGTAGAATTTGACTGAACACAAAAAGTATACAAAAGTAGAAAATCACAAAAGCGTACAAATAATGGGGAGAATTCATTATACGAGATCGTAATAAGAATGAAGGCAAAGTAAAGAACTGTTCTTTAGACTAAGTAACTGGAAGATCGTTAAGTATCCGTCACACTGCACCACAATTGAAATAAATTCACTAGGTCGTACTACTCTTTTCAAAAATTAACATTTTATTCCCATTCTCTTGAACCTAGTAGCGAGGAGAATCCACGCTATAAGATCACAATAAAAGCTAACGGTAAGACAGAGCGAAGATGCTTCATACCACGTGATTTCAAAATAGTTTAATTAAGTTAAATATCCATCACGATGCAGCATAATTGGATCAAAATCACGAAAACATTCTATGCAAACGAATCTTTCAACAAATTCCATTTTGCAAAAAAAGAAAAAAAAAAGAAAATAGAAACCAACAATGAAGAAAGTGCTATTAAAATGCTCCATAATTAAAAAATATCGTATCCAACTAATTTTTCACCAAACTCCGATCTCCCAAAACAAGTGTCAAAGGAAATCCTACTAAAATGTACCACAATCGAAAAACACTCACAAGGACGTGGTATCTAACAAATTCTAACATCTAATCTAACAAAGATACTTCCTGATATATCCTGAATCTAATAATAAACAAGACCTACAGCGCAGAATCGCAGCAAGGATCAAGACAAAGCAGAGATCCGTTGCTCGCGCCACGTAACTCCGGAACGGTTAAGTATCCTTATGGAAAAAAGCGCACCCCGAAGATGTAATTCCCGAAGCGTGCAGGCCACGTCCGTGGCTCGTTAATTTCAGCGTGTGGAGGAGCGGATGCACGAGTCGCTCGTTTCCAGGCCACTTTTCACAAGCTCCGTACCCTTACACGAGTAAAGCCTCTCTTCTAACGGCGATCAGGTGTCTTCCTCGTCGAACTCGAAACACCGACACCGGTGGTATCGTGGCTGGAGAAGCGGAATGGGCGTGTATGGAGTCCCTTGGAGAGCCAGTGCCTCGACGACTCACGACGAAGGAGAGAAACCATAAAGTTTCCCCCTTAAGTTAGCGACCGGCAGCACTGGTAGTAAAAGCAGCCTGGATTTCCATGCAGCGGGCTGAAAACGAGCGGGCTTATGCGGCCAGGGGAACGTAAAATCGCGGCTTTCCGACCCTTTCGCCTCTGCACCGATTGTAAAACTCGTCCTCATCCTGGACCGACGTTTTTCTGCTTCTTTCCGCCGGTTTCTCACCTAGCTGTTCCGCTGCCGCCTCGCTAATTCGCTTTTTCTCGGCTTTTGTACCGAACCCTAGACACTTAGAAAGGGAAATGAGATACAGGGATCTCGGCTGAAGCTAGCGTGGAAGTTTTTTGCGTTACAAACGGTATAAACAAGAGGAGTTGAACTTGCGTATGGAGTTTATAATTCTTTTTGGCGCGTTCTTCTTACATCAGCGTTTTATCGTCTCGGAGTTAATTGTTTAGAAACTTTATGCGCCGATGCTATCGTCCACGTAAAGATCTTGTATAAGTAAATGATGTTTTTAGATGAATGATTATAACGTTTCACTTAACGTTTCTTCCTACCGTTTTCTTTACGCCGATCTAAAAACAAAGTAGTGCAACTATATAACGTAACAATTTACGATCACTTTCCTGTAGGAGCTCGAGATATGCTACGTAACACCCCATTAGAGACTCTTAACCGATCTCCAAACCGAAAGGATTTAAGTAACGAAACAGTCCTGATACGTGCGGCTAATAGAATCATAAGGAAACGAGTTTTCGATTAAATCGGGATGGCCGGTTCGAGAGCTCGTTAATTAAAGTTTCCATCGTGCAATCTCGCCAAGAAAAATAAACATTCCGGTACCTGTAAATCCTCCACGTTATTAAACGGTCCTGTTTCACGGTTCATCGAAGTACGACGAACTTGCCGTTAGCGTATCGGTTAAATCGTGAATGAAAATCGGCGGAATTCGATCGACAGAAATTCCAGCGCGTCTCGTTTTCCATCGGTTGAAACGGCGATATCAATGAGCTCGAATCGCGAGTGAGAGTGTACGGAGGCGCGAGCGGCGGTCGGCACGATTTTAATCGACAGGTTGTAACCAGGCGGCCTCATTAACTCACTCTGTTGGTTACAACTTTGATAATTACTCGAGTCCAACTGCCTACGGAGTATATCTCATTGGATCAGCTGTGTCTCTAAGCTGTGTGTCTAGAAAGAATATCTCGAATTACCAAATCGATCATTGTTATTTTCCTTTATCTTTTGCGTCCATCTTTTGGTTTTCGATTCGATTTATCTACCAGAGATTTTTCCATTGTCGAGGATTTTCTGTTCTTTGAGTATCTACACAGATTATCTGCTTTTAAATTCCTTGCGTGCGTATTAGGACGGTTGTGTGACAATTATCTTTGAGATGAAATTCCTACACCAAACATTGTTGTTGTAGACATATTCGAGCACTTTCAATGCGATACATCTATTTTCCTTTAGAGATTATGTCTCTCATCGTTTTGTCTATCGTTGAGAGAGCAAGTGTCGCAACTTTTATTTTTCTTTTCTCATTTTGTACTCATTGTAAGAAATCACAATTTCTTTCAACGTGTTACAACTTTAGTCAAAAATTTTCTCGGTTCACTGTTTTGTAGTCTTCAAGGTAACTCTTGATCCAAAATTTTCCAAATAATTTGATAATTTTCATCGAACGATTTTGCCTTAAAGTATAGGGCTCTTCGATGAAAATGTCAATCTTCCCCTCAGCTTCTGACACCGTAGCTCGTAATTTTCTCCTGGATGTAACGTAACCATAAATCTTACTCGCGGTGGATGTAAAGTTCTTGTCCCTTAAAAGGGAATCGTCATGGAATCGGCATTCCCAGTGGCCGAAAAGTTCGCTCCCTTTTTTTTTCTCGCGGGGCTGGGAGTTGGCGTGAAGTCTCGTCTCGGTTAAAAGAATCACGTTGAACGGACTCGGCATGAAAGTAAGATAGCGATCCGACAACTTTAATTAACTTTGACATTGCCGCTATAATTACGGGCGTCATTAAAGCCACCGGCATTGTAATTGAGTTAAGAAAAGCGATTTACACCGGGAGCAAACTGGAAAAGTCTTGGCCTGCACGGTTGATTCTACTTCTAACGGTTGGCCAGCCAATTCTTCCACCTTGTGTCGTGTGCCCACTGTCATCAACATTTATTTATGACAAATATTACCAAACGGTGGCATAATCGAGGAAACTTCTCGGTTCTTTAAGCGCTACGAGCGATGATTTACGACGAAGTCGCGGTTTTTCAAGGAATTACGTGATTCTCCAGACTTTAATGGCGCTCGACGTTTGTCAATAGCGATTACTTGCAGGAAATATCATAGAAATATTATAGAAACAATATCATCGAGTTCTTAATTTTTCTTTACGGGCGGCACCGAAGAATGTAGAACAGAGTTACGCGGTTTTTCATCGCGCGATTCTTCTTCGCACGCTGCCTCGCAATCTGGCTTCGATCTTCGCGAGGTCAAGAGATTATTTTATGAATATGCATACGTGTTACTCATACATATACATGGCCGAGTAATTCATAATGGTCCACTCCCCCTCGACGTGCAACGACTCCGCATTAATATCTAGTTTACTCTCACATTTTGCACGCCGTCCTCGTCTGGGAGAAACACCGGCAGACCGTTTTAAGTGGCTTGTCGACACTTTGACAGAAACACGGTTACCACGAAACTGATATAACGTCGTCCAGCGTAATTTCGCTTTATGAATACTTATCGCGCGGGAGTCCGTCACCCAACGAAGTAAAAATAAGGAAGAGGAGTGGAGAGGAGAGGAGGGAGAAACGGGACAAGGGTTGCGATAGTACAAGTTTCACGCGAATAAATCTATTTCGCAATTATTTTAATTTACGATGTTGCGCCTGCGTAGCGCCACATTTTTCCGACATTTTCTAAGAATTCTTGGATAATGGTTCAGAAGTGACTCCTAAATGAAAATCTTTTATCTTCTTATATTATATTCCTGAATTATTTCCTTTTCTGTTGGAAGGATAAAAAGCAATTATCTTTCGCTAGCTTCAATAATTCCATCCTTAAAGAAGTTAAATATTTCTCTCGTATCTTGATCGTGTTTGACTTTGCTATTCCATCAATCAGAAGATAACATCAATGGGACGACCATACAAAATGAAATATACAAAAACTCAGGGAACCTTTGCTAAAGTCCCAGCGTGCTAATTTTCCCAAATTAATTTTGCAAGTCATGAAACGGTCGACCTAAAGGTAATACCAGAGAGCCACGCCAATAGACGTAGATCAAAAATCGAAAGCAATCGAATTCGAGCGAACAAATAATGCTTTACCCGCATATATTATACTTTACAAAAAAGTCCATCCATACATCGTTTACAAAAAATCACACAAAATCTCAAAGAATACACAACGTCCAATATCCAATACACCATGTCTTCGGAATTTCCATAAAAAGTTACAAATCGGCCATTCGATCGCCCTGTTACTCCTTTTAATCGTTCCATCTGTCTTAATCGTCAAACGATGGAATCACCGTCACCAAGAAGACCAGCACTGGTTGGAGCAATTACTAAGAAGAAAATCAACCGCTACCATCTCTCTATCGATTCTATATCTTGAGCGGTGCATGCGGCTCGTGAATTAAACATGACCCTTCACCCGATCCCTTCCCACCCCAATACGCCGTGTACATCTCTCTTTCCGTCAAAGCTCACCTTCTCCGTTACTTACTCCAACATTCCTCTCGTTCCCTCTTACTCATATGGCGACAAGGGACGGTGGGGGTAAACAGGAAAGCGGGAAAAAGACAGGGAAAGAATGAGAGAGGAGAGAAGGAGCATGGGCGAGCGCTCGGTATTGATGCATAAAACGTGCATATTTACGGAGCCTGTTTTCACGGATGTGAACACCCGGTATGCGCCGTTCGAGAGAGGAAGGCAACCGGGCCCCGGACTGCATCACGAGCGCCATTTATTTATTTTACCCCGGCGGATGGATAAAACTTGTTTACGGTACACGGACACCGGAGCGGCGTGCACGCGTGTAGAAAAGTGTGTACGCTTGGCCAGAAAGCGCGGATTTGCTCGTAATGAATGACGACAGCATCCGACCTGGCTGACGCGCGAGTTCTCGTTTTTTTTTCCAAAAGGCAAAGAAGAAAGAAACGAAACGAGGGGAAACATGTGGTTCTATGCATTTAGAGCAAACTAGAATATCCTTACTTTATTACAGTAGAACTCTATTTATCCGAAGTTGTCGGCTGACAAGCAATTTATGTAATTGTAGTTGATATAGGTAATTCCTCGCCAAATTTTTCTGACTACATGCTATCTCTCGTTTCGTCATATAATAGATACTCACGTGCAGAAAAGCGAATTCAAACAGTAGAAGTTCAGTTCAATCGAGTGTTAACTGAATTTCGTTTCAATAAATAAATGGTGTTCAGATAAATGAAGTTCTATCGTATAATACGATAGGGTTGTTCGAGTCACTTAGGATTCAACATCTTAAAATTCAATCTTCAATTTTGCACAGAATACTTAACCAAATTTGCTGTATAATTGTGAGACTTGATGAAGATGAAAATTTGTCGTATTTAATTCGATGTTTTTATTGCGCCGCTAATGACAAGTCAAAAAATCGTTTATAACCGAATTTAGCGAATTGCAAGGCAAATTACTTAGTTTGACTCAAGTAACCCTAGTTTATTCTACGTAATGGTACGTAACTCCGAAGTAGTCGCGAAGTCGAGAGAATGATTCAATTCGGATGATGAAACGACGAAGAAAACCATTTGTACGTAGGAAAATGAAAATCATCGCGGATACTCGAGGAATAACACGTTTATGTTTGTGTTCGGTACTGCCAGAATGATTGATCTCAGGTTGATACGGAAATGCTGGCCTCTGGAAGATTGATTATCAGCTTGCACTAGCAAGGATGGAGTTGGTATACATAATCGTCGCGATTTGCATGAGCTCACCGTGCGTCTCTATCGTGTCTCTAATTAATAATTAGTCGTGACTAAAGCGCGTGGATCCGCTGATAGATCTATGGGATAGAGGTTTCGTCTCGTACTTTATGTTTATCCAACTTTGTCTCGTATACGATACACGGTCGTGAAATGTTGAAGTATAACATAATTACAGTTATGAGCGTTTAAATTTAATTTATCGTTGGTTTACCGGCAACAAATATTTCATTTATGCCATTTTATTGATGTTTTGCGATTTCATGGCTGTCGATAAACGAGGAAGTGAAAAATGATAACGTGGTGAAACGATAATAGGGAGTTAAATATTTTAATAGCTATTTTCAAGCATACAATATTCTACTACTAATAAATAAAACAAATAATCAATATTGAACAAAAATAAATAAATTTAATAATATGTTTTGTAGCATTGTAATAAGGCATAGCTGTCATGATCGATCAAATTTGAAATCAATGTAAAAATATATAGAAAAATTGCAAGATATTTACTACAAACGCATATTTAATATAAAATTAAACATGGTGAGTATTCACCATGGACAGCCATCTGAAGCACATAATAAAGATTAAATATGGTCCCACTGAACACCGAGTATTAAGCGTTATTGAATATTCAATATTTTAAGTGTCAAATTGGTTCCACTTAATGTAATGAATAATATACAATAATTAATTGTTTAAACACTTTTGTGATTTCTGGGAAATGGGTATACTTGTACTAAATATCCTACGCATTCTATATAAATTTCCAGATTTGTATCAAACTTCATCAATTAATAATTATGATAGTCGTATCTCGTTACAGCGCTAATTTTCAAAATTTTTTCTGCACACATACTGGGTTAGTGTAAGGTGTCTACAAATGTATTAGCAATTATCTATGCGATACAAGTTGCTCGTTCGTTTTCAAAAAACGAAGGTTGAAGATAGAATCAATTATAACGTTATATTTCCATTTTCTCTGTATTTTCCAGTATGTGGCCATCAAACCACTACACAACGATATATCATACGCGTCATGCGCGTGGGTAACACGCACTTCCTACGCGTGTCGTGCACAGCTTCCCACGTATCTGGATCGACGTAAGTACGTGTCACGAAGGATAAAATTCTCTGTTTAATGTCACGCATCACGATGCGGGATACGACGAGACGTTTTGCATCTCAAGCGTGACCAATCGATCTGCAAAATCAATTTTCCTAATCGGAATAATAAACTGTATCTCCAACTGCGTCACTCAGGCTACGGCTTAATTCCTTCGCAATTGGATATCTACATCGTAAATCGTGTAATAGTCAGTCTTCGCTATATATACGGCGAAGGGACGAATATAATGGAACGTTTGGAGAATAAGACACGCGAGGATCGAAAATGAGGAGACACGTTCGATTGATTCGAAAAGAGAAGAGATAGATGGTGGCGTGTGGTGCCTTGGGTGCCCACGGACACGCAAACGATGCTTCCATGGCAATTCAGAAAGTCGAAAAGCGCGGCCACCAGCCGGCATAGCCAGTTGTCTGTGCTCGTCAGTTGCCAACTGTTGCCGAATATTCGTTACGTCGTTGCTCCACTTCTATTGTTAGTGATTCGATAATTGTATAATAATTGGATATCTTGCATACAGTTAAAAATGGTTAATATAGTGTACGAAAGAGTTATTGTTGAAATTGAAGAGCTTTATGAATAAAGGGTTCATAAGACAAAATGGTCAACTGGATAAATTGAGGTGGATTGATAATTATGTGTCAACGATGTTGACGCGTTTATGAGAAATTCAAAGATGCAAACACGCTTATTGTGATACTTAGCGGACAGAATACGTGTATTTATACAAATCTAATTTCTTTGTGTAAGTTCCGCAATTAGATTTTCTTTCGTGGAGGATGTGATAGATAGAGTAGATAAATAGTTAAGATCGTTCACATGTCAAGGTACCAAGCTTCATTGTTGCAACAGGGAGAGGAAATAATTTTCAGCACGTCCTTGGAGAAGGGGGTATTTGTCCTCCCATCCGCCGACGGACTCTTAATGGGTTTTTAGCCGAGGCCGTAAAACGCATTAAAACTCGTACCGATGACGAAGGAGGAGGTTCCTCCTTGCCAAAAATCAGGCTGTGCATCAAGGTTCCCCCCAGAAATTCACGGCAGCACAGTGGTACTTAACACTCGTCACTTGCTTTACTCGCAATGACCGACTAACGAGTCGTCAACTTTTTTCATTCGACCCCTTATTTTCCTTCTATCAAAAATTATGATTTGTCGGTTCATCGATCATGCAAATGAATAAAATTTTCTTCAAAAAATTTATGCATTATTTACTACTAAAATACGTAAGATAAACTTGACATCTTGTTATTAGGAGACGAAAAGTTAAAGATATTATGATTTCAAGGCTCTTTCAAACAATGAATTTTATATATCGCGTGAAATTTTATAAGGAAATTAGCTTTTATATTTAAAGATTCTGTGGAACCAGGGACGTTTGTGTGTTAGTATAGTATTGTATTGAGAAACACTGGCAGGACCATCGTGGGCGTACCTCAGCACATCCCATATACCTATACAGGTTATATACTGCTATTCGCTTTTCGTGTTTAGGCGCAGTACTGCGGCCTGGTCGCTTCCAAAAACTACCGCCGTAAGATGATACTAATTTTCTATTAGGGTGCAAATGTGCAAAAACCGCCGTTATTAGGTGACGAAAATCGATCCCTGTCCGCACCCTCTCTCAACAGGATAGCACGTTTCCGTTTCCCTTGTTAGAAAAACAAGACGTTCACTTCACGTGACTTCACGTGTCCTTTACGTCCCATGTGCTCGTATAAGCAACTTCTAGCCATTTTACTGGACGAGGTCATAACTTATTTTATTATTGGGAAATAGTGATCCGAAGCAGGTTGCTGCATCGTTAATCGCAATATTTGACAGTGTTAGTTCAATGTATAAATACATAAAATTCTACTTTAGAAGTAACGTCATAAACTCGAAAAAGGATTCGAATTACAATTGCATTAATTCAGAGATCGGCACAGACTCTATTCTGCACACCATCGTTACATTACCTAACCAATGCCACACAACTACCAGGAACCTGGTAGTTATCTAACAATTATCAACTGTACCAAGGCCGCCGAAACCGGCCATTTTCAGGGGAACTCCCTTTATAGTCTTCCTAACCTTCCCTTAAAACCCTGAAACTCAAACAAAATCCATCAACAACTCTTCTAATCTCTCGTCTCGTTCTATAGGCCTCGACATATTTCATAATATAACAAGTTTGATTATTCTATGCAGAATTCAAGATGGAATTTTAAGATGTTGAAGAAGCTTCACTCAAATATGCTGTAGAAAAGACCTGTTTAATATAGCATCGTTTTTATTAATTCTCGCAAATTGTTAATCGCTGTAACATAACTTGGCGAGCAATAATTACGCCACGAAGCGGGCTACGGTTGAGCCGATAATTTTTTGCGACGTTCTCATACGTACTTCCATTTTCTAGAACAGCGGTGATACCGGTCGCTCGGAAAGTAAAAGGCAAAGCAGTCAGTAGCAGTTCCGACGCTCCACATGCGATTGAGTTATAAAACCGTTCGATCGGCGAATCGTCGAGCACCGTTTAACAGGAAATAAAGCTGTGCAAATTACGCAGGTGAACGCTGGTTCGGGACAAGGCAGGAAGGTAACGGAGCCGAGTATTATGGTGATCCGACGTATCGTGGCTGTTCGTTTAACGAGCAGTTAACGGGGTGCCCGGTTAATTACGCGCTGCCAATAACGTAACTAGTTATATTTTAGATTAACAGCTCAATAGATCGGCAAGATTTTCTTGTATTGGTCCAGTCGCATAGTCACATTTTGTCAAATCGATCATAGTTGACTTCTGTTTATTCTTGATATTTTTGCAGAGCTCAAACGTTGCATAATGAAACATTTGCATCGAAAAATTGGACGAAAGTTGATTTGAAATATTTTACATAAGCACTCATCGTAAGAAAATTTTTGGTACTGATCATAGTTGAATATACGAGAAATAATGCATCGATATTTCATTTCTCGTTCTAAGTAATCCGGGTAAAATTTTTAATGTCGAATATAGTTGAATATGTGAGGACTAATGCATCAATATTTCATTTTTCATTTAAGAGCGCATGAAATACTGTGACTCGCCAACAGTTAGCTAAGAGTTTTTTCCATCACGCGTTCCATTCGTGAAATATGCGTTCTATAAAACATCGTCTGCTTATTAAAGATTTTTATATGTTTTAAAGGAAATTTGTATAAATTATGGAAGCTTCGAATGCGTCGGTTCTAGATTACTACTAATCTAGAAAATAGAATATCTTGAGGGATAAAAAGTTTGATAATTGAATCCTTAGGAGATAATTAAATGAAAACGCGGGAAAAATGATTTTCTTATGGGATCTCGAGAATGAGATTTAAATACGATTAATGATCGAAATGATTAATGATCGATTTTAACTAGAAACGTTTCAATTGAAAAACTGGCATAGGATAATCATTCGACATTCACCAAGAAAACTTTTCAAACAAAAATTGGATCTAATCAAACTGTAGCCATTGACTCATCAAATATAAAGATCAAAATTTACGAAGAACTTCGAATTTTCCAAGACTAGCTATCCCTTTATTGTATCCCTTGCCAATGGCAAAAAGTGATTATTATCAATCATAGATTGATAATTTCAAACTTCGATTAATGCAAATATTACAATTATCAATCCAAATACATCAACATGACATGACTGATAAGAATTAATCACCATGAGCGATTCGATATGAATATCCTATTTCTACGGAGAAAAGATAGCGGCCTCGAAACTTGTAGTTCGTGCAAAATCAACGAAGATAAGGAAGACGTATTAGATCGTGAGCCAAAGTAGCAAAGTAAAGAACCAGTTAGAACGAAGTAGAGAAGGAATTCGCGTGTAGCCAAGAACGTAGGCGGGTCTCGAAGGCTTTCGCCTCTATTCGAGTGCACAGGTCCAAAGTGGCTTTCACCAGCGGAAGAGGATCACAATGGTCTAAAGTCTAAGAGGTTCCCGTGCAATTTTCTCAGAAATATGAAAAAATCGTGGTAAAAAGTTACGATTCGAAAAATGTTCTCCTTCGATGCGTCGATGAAAGATCACGCTCTGTGGATCTTGATTGTTGATTACGATTATCATTCCTCGTCGCTCTTATTTACAAGTATCAGGATACTTATAAAATATCGACTAAATCTAAATAATTAAGATCCTGTAAAATGATCTTATTGAAAATCTTATACTGTGGCGAATTTATAGATTTAATATCACGAGCATTTCATCAATTATAGTCGAATCAAATTCCCCTTTTGTTCGTATATTTCTCGATAACTGTGTTAATTAGTCACCATGCGTGTCATTAATTTTCATTGTAAATGATTCTATAAATCAGATTCAATGTGTGGTTGGAATTTTCCAATTTATTCACTTCGAATATTTTTCAACGAGATTTAAATCATCATTATGTATTCTTAATCCACCATTTTTTGTACCAGTCGTTTTCTTAGTATCCGTGTCAATTATTACATCTCGTACGTTAATAGGTATCCCCATAATTTCTGAACGTTTGTAAACATTTTCTACAAACTTTATCTTATTCGTTATGGAACCACGTTCTTCCCCTTCCATTTCCTCCATCCAAGCGTGAGTTTCGGTGACGATAGCGACTCGCTAAATCGAGCTTGCGCGGCTTAGCTATTTTTATTTATCATGCTTCCCGCTGAAGTCTAAAGAACGTCCAACTATAGGTAACAGCGGAAGCGTATCGATTTCGTTTGTGACATTCTATCGAGCCGCGTGCTGGGCACGTTGCTCTTCCGTTTAAAATGTCTGGGCGAAGTTTGAAGAATGTTGCGTGTCTTCGTGAAAAGAATTTCGTAAAAATAGAATACTTTAGACCTCCGAAGGAAGAAGCGTATAGATAGGAAAAAGTTTTGTGACTGTACGTCGGTACGCCAGAGGCGCACGAGAAAACCAGCTTGTAACAAATTACATAAAAGACAAGAATCGCGAAATAAACGAGTGGGGAGAACGGAGAGAGAAAGAGAATGGCAGCCAGGTAAACGTGTAAATTGCACGCTGGCCACGCGATATCGATCTAACGTGGTCCTGGATAGCGCTGATTAGAACGCTAACTAAAGCCGATTGAGCAGCACCGATCGATTCGATTCACGGGTATAAATCAGAACTTTGGCTGGTCGAATGATCTGGTACGTGGCAAACTGCCGACTTGCTTCAACTGCCTTACGTAACGCGGATGCGTCGAGAAAAATCGAGGATCCTTTTCCTTCCTTATCTCTGTCCATCGAGATGCTTAAGAATCTATTTCGACCGAATCGAATTCACTGAAATTTTAATCGTCAGTCGAGAACAGTAGAAAGCAGACAATATTTTTCTCCGAAATTTTAGATATCAAGATATTAAACGATAATAAATGATTAAATTAGATGGTAAATGGCAAATAGTATCGATAATCCTTTTTATTGTATTTTATTTTGAGTGAACTATCGACTCGTTGGTTTCTATAATTTCCATCTTTTTGATCGATTATCGCAAACATCTTAAGCATATAACAATGTAAGCGTTAAGTATGGCCCCTGAATAGCGAAGCTAATTAATCTATTGGATAATAGTTAGGTGTTTAACTTACTTTTGTCACCCCCCATGAAATATGTACATATGTACGTGTACTAAATACTTTCTAATTTCTATATGCATCTTCATATTTGTTTCTTTACCATTGCGATCACAATCGAATTCCAAACTGTTTCATACAACACACATAATATATTTATAAAAGATTACTATTATATTATATTAAGATTATTGTAAGATTATCGTTATATTATACTGTGCAAATTTTCTTAAATAACGCGGCCTAACTTTTCCATCCCACTGGTATCAGGACCGTGCGTCGATAGATTTGATTGTGCTTCGAGCGTATTGGTAATTTGCGATCGACGTCGCGTAGGCCGCTGCGCTACGGAAAAAATCGGGCATTACACGCGTGGAAGGCGAGCAGAGATCACAGATAATGGTGGCAAAAGGTGAAACGCATAAATCACGACACCGTGGCCGTGTGATATCGATCTGTTTCGACGGGCAACCGATTGGTACACGCAGACCGATTGAGCGGCGCTGATCTAACCGATCCGACTCGTATAAATCAGATCTGGTCGGTATCTCTTTTTCCAGAATGCCGCGGATTTCTCGGTCGGCCGCGGTGCGATGCACGAATAGGTGCGCGCATAAATATTCAGCATCGACAAGGTTGCTACACGTGTACACGCGCGGAAGCTAGAAACCGCGCTAAACCCGAAGATCGCATCGTTTTTTCCTCTTGGTCGCTTCTGCGGTTCTATACGTTAGGACCACGTGTACGAATTGTGAACGCGCTCATACGCACCTTGTATATTTCTTGTATCTATTTGTTACGAATAAAATGTACGATTTAATATTCATTCGTTTCTTACAATGTTACAATGTTACGAATGACTGATCTTGTAATATTGCTAATGGCAATATTATCACATTTGCCGTAACCAACTGCGTCTATGGTAAATATAAAATGTTAGATAATTATAGTAAATATAGTAACATGGTTGGTTGGAAGAAGGTAGCAAGTTTTTGTTGCGGTAAAAATAGGTGATCGATCATCGAATTATAATAGAGAATTTGGCTACAGTTGAAGTAAGTATAATAGAAGTCTTTTTACAGGTTTATTAAACATATTTGAATTTATTCGTAGAGCGATGAATGTAATTCATACTGAGTTTTTAATAAGCAACACGTGTCATGCGTTCGCATATTTATATCGAAACGAAGGACTCGTTCTACGAAAGGTCGTGGATACCTTATGTCATCGAATAAACGTGTCGGGTCTCGCGTTAAATTTTATCATTACGTAACAAACATTCTTACCGTCTAGTCGATAAACTTATTCGTATTTGTGAAAAAGTTCTGTAGCAATTAAAGGCATGTTACGAAGGAACGTAATCTTCCTGATGAAGGCACTTCTTATCAAACGACACCGTGCCTACTAGAAACATGCAGCGCATTGTCGACAGAAAGGGGAAACAACTAGATTTTTTTATCAAGTGGGACACCGATATATTAGATTACGGTAGACACAAAATGTCGCACGGCTCGAAAAAATGACGGACGTAAAACAGGTACCGGTGTCTCGCCATTATCCATGAGAAAAAGACAACCGATTAATTGTAGTGATAGCCAACGTTCAATTAGTTGATGAAAACAATTTATGTCGATCTGTCACGATATGAAATTTCCATTTCATCCGCGCTAATCAGTCGATTGAACAGGATTTACGATTGATTCCACGAAATAATCCATAACTCAGGAAGTGGTTCTATTCGTGCATTAGACGTCATTCTTCGTCTTCTCCTGATAAGATTGTTCATTTATGCTGATCGTTGTAGGTACAATAGAACTGTGTTTTTCTGCGAGCATTTGAAAAATGAGATAACGCCAGATAGGACATTTTAATTAAGGATGACAAAATATTCACATCGATTTCTCGACTATTTCTTTTCCTTTTGTTTTCTTTTCATAGAATTTTACGTTCAGATAACTAAGTACGTTAGAAGTTCATTAACAAAAATTCATTTACCAGCTAAAATTTCGTTCCAGTAAATGAAGCTCTGTAACCGTGTGCTCGTTAAAAGAGAAATCATTTTACAGTTAACAAAGTCATTATATGATCGGCTTTCTAGTGGAAGGACTCGCGATCTACGCACGATTATCGTTAAAAGGTGTAGATGAGACTGCAAGATTCTCGTTTATAAGGATAAGAAAGGAGCTTAATTTTAAACAAATACCAAGATTCTTAGCTACAGCTAATATCCTTGCTTTCGATGATTG
Organism: Bombus vosnesenskii; assembly: GCF_011952255.1. Classification (NCBI taxonomy): domain Eukaryota; kingdom Metazoa; phylum Arthropoda; class Insecta; order Hymenoptera; family Apidae; genus Bombus; species Bombus vosnesenskii. Next base: position 3,831,574 of record NW_022882931.1, on the reverse strand, counting down.
TTCCAAAAATCTCGTTTCCAAGATATCGTTCTTACTAATCGTTGAAAGCGAATGTTGACGCACTTGTGACATCCTTCCAGACATTGAATTATTGATTAATTATTTACAACGTATAATAATTAGATCGTTTCCATGCAGGATTAAATCGTACTTGGAAAAAAGGAGGACAGATCTGTGGAAAGAGGAAAAAAGTCAGAATATTAATTACTATTCATTATAATACCATGATTAATAAAAATCTCATGTTAATTGCGCAATCAGTGATATGCATTTTATCGATACGATTCGAATGAGAATCAATTACCATTCGTTAGGTACCATTAAACAACTCCGAGTAGTTACACATGTTACATCCTTCAAAACAACGATTCTTTCCTCCGATTTCTAGTATCTATGGTAAAAGACTCGACTTTTTACATCTGTCGAGTCGCGTTTCACGCTGTATACTTAATGGATCTTCCATCGAAAGTTCCCCTTGGCAATATATTTTTATACGAAACAATCGGTTCGATTTTTCCTGGCAGAATGTTGTGTAAGATCGTAACGGACGCATAGATCGCCAATGCAGATACGCTACTCTGAAAAACTTACGACAAAACGAGCAATCTTTGCCGAATCTATCAAAGTTCTTAAAAGATCGGTTACATCATACCGAAAAGTTCGTCGAAGATCTAATCTCCAAATATTAAGAAGACTGTTTTTAATACTAAAACGACTTTTTACAGATTGTGCATCCGATCGATATTTCTACCATCAAAGATCGTTCAGCAAATATTCGTACTAAAATAAACTAACAACTATCTAACTAAACTAAAATAAGCTATCTATAGCTGAAAGATAAGTTTTCAAGTATTACGGAACAGATCAATATTTTCTCCTGTATTTTCTATTTGTACTATTTTTCGTTTCAGCGTTTAAATCTACCATTGAAAACAATCAGCATCATACAGAAATAAACGATTAGAGTGGTAGCGATTCGCGATGAGCAAGCGACTTGCTGGAACCATCGACTAGTCAAAGGACTTCCGGTCCTTCCTATGTGGCGTCTGAAAGGGCCGGATGCGTCGAAGTGTACTAGTCGGTCGCGATCTCTTACGCAATCGCGTATTACTACGTGTCACCGTGGACGTCGTCATCGTCGGCATGTCGGCGATAGAGGAACGTGCGCGCGCGGGAAAGAAAGACAAGAACGGACGGAGGACAAGAGGATAGACGTCGCGACGTCTCTCGGTTGCAAGTGGGGAATCGCTTACGTAATTTCTTCTTCTTGGAGCAACTCGCGACGAACACACTCAGGGAAACCACTACTATGCATCTCTCTATACGTGAAAATACGTCGAAAGAGGAAGAAGCCGCGTGACCGTCGTTGCGTATATCCATCGTTTCGTAGAAATCTGACAATTCGTCAACGGTTCACCAACGCGGCCAGCGGTGGCTTTTTGTTATTCCTTCTTTTCAACGACAATGGAATATTTCTCTTTCTCTTTTGTCCCTTTTTTTTTCTTTGTTATCCTTTGTATTCTCCAGAGAATTCTCAGGAGAATCACAGTAAGAATCATCGATTGCTAGCAGATTCCACGGGACACGGAGAACACGGTGAAGCACGGATCATTAACTAAAGCGCGATTCGACGGAAGAATTTGTTGATTCATCGACGTTAGTGGCACAGAAACGCGATATAGAGGAGGAGTATTCCATCGTACTTGTATATACGTTTACTTCGTAAAATCGATCTCATCCTTCCATCCTCGTTCCATCCTCGTTCCATCCTCGTTTCATCCTCGTTCCATCCTGGTTGCGGAACGTCGTTGCACAGATAATCTACGGTTAGCCGATTCCTCTTGTTACCAGCCTGATCGTTAAGCCTCTTTTTTCTTCAGCTGTCGGCATTACGGCGATACTCGACCGATGCCTTTTTTTTTTGCCAACATTCTTCCGTCGCTGGAAAAACACATTTATGCGATCGATTTGCGAGAAATGAAAATTCAACACGGACAAAGAGAGAAACGACGCATTAGATACGATCTATTGCGCGAGGATTACTGGACATCCTTGCGTGGCGCTGGTGGCAGCGTGGAATTATTTTTCGCCTCTTTGTGCACCACATTCCTCGGCTAATAAGTCATTGACGCTCGCCGTCACGTCAAGTATGTACCTATGACTAGTGTTCTATATGTCCCGCGCGAACCAGAGCTCGTTCTTCTAGCTTTCTATCCGTTCGATGAATTCCCCTCGTTCCCGGATTCCTGATGTCGGAAATTCATACCGCACACAATGCTCTACCGCATTGTTCCACGTTCCTCGATCCCGCTCCCGCTGTCAATTATTCTAAAGCCACCCGAGTCCACAAGAAAGAAAAACCGGCCGATTTTTCCTCATCTTTCCGATAGCTAGTTCGACTGCTCGCTTAATTCGAGTTTATCTGGGAGAGTTGCAGCTGGTACTCGGCGAAACATTCGACCTCTAGTCTCGACTCGATTTCGAGTTCGGTTGCATAGATACATAGATTATATATGGAAAATTTGTTCTATTTTTTGTTAATCTTTAAGTTTCTGTGCTGTGAGGTTTATCTGTGATCAGATATCGCTACATGTCACTTTATTGTAGCTTTGGAGTTTCATTCGTGTGCTGTTAAAATCCAGTTTTCTTTATTGCGAGGCTCGGAAATGCTATATACCGTTTATGATGGAAGGAACGAAATTTCTAATTATAAAATAATGCTGGCAGTTTGAATGAGAACTAATTTATAGCCTATTTTGAAGATTACCATTATGTTAGAAAGTGGAAAGTTCGAAGACTTTCAGATAGCACTGTATTGTCAATAACAGAAAAAAGTGTGAAAAATGGCTGAAAACTAAAGAATTATACTTAATTACTAACTTCAAAAAGTTGACACTTTTCAAAAATAGCTGGACAAATTAATTACACAGCATAACAATTAAAATGGCATCATGCACTCGCACCTGCTTACCCTTCGATTTGCTATCTTTGGATCGTTGTTGATTCAACCATTTTGATCAAATTACTTAATTATAAAATACTTTATTTTTATGCATACCTTGTGTTTTAGGCGATAAAGATCATCAACGGTATTTATCTCGCAAATTAAAATTAATTGCTCTAAAATTGCGGAACTTAATTTTAAATGGGCCCAAATTATTGCTTCACCTATAGAACCAGTTTTTAGCACTAGCATTACCGACCTTTAATACGTATCCCTAACTATATTATAGATTGTCAGTTGCAATTAGAACAACATGATAAAAACAAGTAAGTATATGCACCTATATTTTAATCTCAATAAAACAATATTCTTCATGTTTTTTTTAGTAATTACAAAAATAACAAATCTCGTGCCACTTTGTTCGGCTTGGTACTTTATTGTTAATTTCTATCATCCATAGATGACCATGATTCACAACAAAAAACGAAACGATCCGTGAAAGACGAAAGGGATATTAGACATCGCGGTTTACGATGTTATTTCATAGGATATATAATATAAATTAAAATTACGAAACTTAATTTAGACCGGATTCAAATTATTGTCACTTATAGAATCGTCTTTTAATTTCGATCAACCATCTACATACAACCAACAGGAAGCGAAACGCTTGATGAAAGAAGAAAAGCTCTATCCTATGGTTTAATACGTTGATCGAAATGTTACCATTTCATTATCTCGCAAACACGGCTGTTAAGGATGGCGAACGCGAAGATCGCGTTGTTATTAACGACGACGCATTTCCTGGAGAACTGGAAGGGTACCAGGCAGCTCGCCAGCTACAGGTGGTTCTGTAACATCGTTCTCCTAGCCTGTTACCGATCGCTGTTACTTGTTTCGTTCCCTTTTGCCTCTTTTCTCCCCTTTTGTCGCGGCTCCCGTTTCCCTTGCGCGCGGTTTAATACGCGCCGCGATCAAATGAAAGCGCCGCTCGCTCCTGCGTCGTAATTGCTTGGAATTGCAGCGGGGCACGGTCAGCGTGATAAAATATTTCGCCTATAAAAAGCCAGTCCGGATGCTTTATGGAATATTGAACCGGCGCTGTTTATTACACAGCAGGGACAGGTTGGCGCGTTTCATCATGGAATCGTTTGATTTCGCAAAACCGTTGGCACGCGCCCTGAATGTGATGATATGATAATGTAACGATAATAGGATGGAGATCTTGGATAGTTAGGTGGAAAAATGGTGAACGTAAATAATGAAGTGGTAGTACCGTTGTGACATTTATAAGCAGTTTAACATAACGAATTGAGATTGAACATACACTAGAACTTGATAAAATATTTAATGCGCCAAATATTAGAATTATAAATAGTACGAATGAATAGTTTATGAGACAGATCAGTTGTGATATCTTAGAAGAACATTCATGTACCGAAGTAAATTTCAAATACAGATATAGTAATGTTGAACATTGAATGAAGAGATAAATTTTCTTGACAGGATATCAATTATTCAACTGTTATCGAGCTACACACTATTTAAAATAAGTTAATCATTTTTGAAATCACGAAGTGTAAAAACATGCTATACGTGTGTAGTGTACTATTTTATTCGTACAGGTTCCGGGGCATTACCATAATCCTATGTTGCGACTGAGAAATGTACTTGAAACTTTAGTAAGTTGCGCTATTCATCAAACTACGCTTGAGTCACGCTGAAGCGACACTCAGGAATGTTGGGCTTCTTATCAGGAAACTTATTAACAATGTTGCCTAACCGAGACAATTGAGGCTACTCGTACTATTTACGGCGACAGGAAGTTACTGCATAACAGAAGAAGACTAGGAAAAGAACAAAAGACAGCTATAGACTTACTACTTCCAAAAGTTTCATACCTACCTTGGATTTTCTAAATCACTTACTTTTACTATAAAAATATCTCTTGGAAAGGGGGAGGAAGACAATAGATTCCTAAGAATTTCTATAATTTCTATTCAATTTCTATTTCTAGACTTATTTATAGTATAAAAATGTCTTCTCACAAGGTAGAAATAATTAATCCCTGGAAATCCTTAAACTTTCCATTCGTCAAGATCAACGATCTATAATAAACGATCTATGGGTCCGATATAATCTTCCATTTCTCAAGAAAAGATCATGAATCGAATAGCACCAAAAGTCCATCAAAATGCGACAGGAGGCTAATTAAAATGATCGAATCGAATCGATTGTTTTGCCTAAATGACCAAACTCGGACCTCCGTCGTTGTCTCAATAATTAAGATCGACAAGATCCCCAGAGTAGATGCTCTTTATACGTCAGCATTAAATGACTATATTTCTCACGTTGTAGTCGAATCTTCCCGCGATGCGTATGCACGCAGGAACGCGTCAGACCTGGAAACCTGGACGATTGTAAGGCCAGATGCCGACGTGCGGCTTTGCATCCACGACGAAGAACGACGACGAAGAAGAAGAAGAGGCGAAGAAGGAAGCAACAGCAGCAGCAGCAGGCTGGTTCGCATAGGTGCGTCGTAATGACTGCAGCTCGGCGAGCGGCCGATGGATCGCTCGAATACCATGGTAGCATCGCGAAGCCGCATTTTTCGCGTAACTGGAAAGACTACGCGACCGCGGGCGCCCTTTTCTCTCTAGAGTGCCCTGGTGCCTGGTAAAAGCAGAAAGGAAGAGGTAAGAATGAAGAGAGAGGAAGAGAGAGAATGAGAAGAACGGCAGGAGAAAAGGAGGACGACGACGAAACGCAAGTAGATGGAAGAGAGAAGGACAGAGATCGAAGGTCGAAGAAGGAAGACAACCGTGACTATCGTAGTCGATTACTAGGGAAGCAAAAGGAAAATTCTGACTCGTAGGTGGCATTTTATCATGATTAGAAAACCTTTTTCTTCTTCTTCTTTTTCTTTTCCATCTTCTTCTTTTCCTTCCTCCTCTTCATGTTCCTTCATCGTCAAGCGGACGCTGCCAGTTTCTATCCTCGAGGCAAGATGGACTGCCACGCTCGAGGGATCCTCTGACGCGTCGCATCCGCAGCGACGGAATTCTTACATAACCCGCGCCACCTCCCGTTCCACGTTATTGTTGCCGTTGCCTTCGTTTCTGTCGTTTGCTCGAAATGCCGATGTCGTCATTCCACCGGCGATTCAGCTGGCGAGGAGCTGAGAAGGAGACAGGGGGGTCGATGGTTGCACCAGAGACGCGAAATTGATTCTGGCAAACCAGGGAGAGGGGATTTTCTTGGTTGAACTTGTGGAAAATTAGTAGAAAATACATTGGAATCTTCACCGTTAAATCTCGTTGCCCATCGAACCGAGTTTTCCACATTCAAATATTATACAAGAGAATATTTTTATATGGTTACTTCAATCGGCAGAAATTTATAGTGTCATGCCTGAGGCAAAAAGATGATTCTATAGTCGAACAGCGAATTTTCTTGGACGATCTTGTAGGAAACTAATAAAAAAAATTGCATAAAACTCTTCATCATGAATTCTACATAATTATCATTGTTGACATTACCATTACATTGCTAACATTAATATTGAAATGCCTAACTTTTCCCTATTCTAAACTTCATACGAGAGAATATTTTTATATGATTACTTCAATCGGCAAACACTTACGGTGTCATGTCTCTGAGGCAAGAGAATAATTCTGGCGAACGACGAAGAGTGGATTTTCCTGGACGAACTTGTGGAAATGCGTCGAATGAAAATCTTCATCGCGAGTAGTTAATAGTATTTACTCTTTGCTATATTTCGATATTCATATCATGAATGTATAAGATGCACTGTAGTGAGCGGTTACTTCAACCAGATGCTTATAATATCGCGTCCCTGAAATGACAAGTTGATTCTGATAAACGGAGGAGGAGGGAATTTTCTTGGACAGACTTATGGAAATTGATGCATAACGCATTAAAAATCTTCGTACGAATTTTTTCATTAATTGAACATTAAAATTTCAACTTTTTCAATGACCATGTCTTACTCCGGAGAACACTGCCGCACAACTATTATAATCAGAATATAACCAATAACAAAATAATAATTTTTTCCAGCCGTCTTATAACAAATCAACGGAGAGCGTATTAAAAGAATCTTCATATAAATTTTTCCATTCTATAAACATTAAAAATGTCTATTCTTCAATGTTTATATTTTATGCATCGTCGCGCGGTTACTTGAACGAAGATACGGATATAGTGTCGTGTCCCTGAAGAGTCGATTGAAACGGCGAGTGTTATCGATCGACAGCCAGGACGAGGGTAAAAAGTGGAACGAGAGGAGGCGCCGCGGCCTCTACGAGGCGCGAATCTCGCGGCATGAAATCGCCGCGACGGGAGAAAACCTACGGGGCCTTATAATAGGCCGCAGAGCTGGTCGAGTTCTCAAGACGCGGCCAGGGAGAAAGAGAGAAAGAGAGAACAGGTGCGTGACGTCAGGTGGGCAGCACCTCAGGGCCGCGCGAGTGAGGCCCCTTACTACTTTTCACTGAAACAGATCGCTGGTCAAACGGCGCCGCTCACAAACGCGCGCACTTCCACACACGCGTTCATTCCATATGCTGAATAATCCGCGAATAGAACTGATCACGCCTGTCGCTACATCTTTTGAATCTACCTTCTGTTCGACATTCCAGAATCCCTTTACGTGTAGATTGATCTTAAACTGTAGAATTAATGATCATTAAAGTATAAAATTAGTATCAAAGCGATGAAAGGTATGTGGAAAAATATATGGCAACGAAAAGTCACAGAGAATTCCTAAGAGTGCAGCGATTCAAATTGATAAGATCTCTATGAAAAATTAGGAACTCGATATATTTTGAACACTTTGGAAAGTAGATAACGACGAAGAACACCGGAAATTCTTAAAATCGCAAAAAAAAAAAAAATTGGTTATTTTCGGCAGTGTAATAGTTCTATATGTCCAGCTTTTTAAACTACTTTGTAGTGTATTCGTTAATTTACTGTGCGATAAAAATTAATCTAACGTAATTATAGGTTTGTTCAACTAAAGGCATGTCCAGACACTGAAGTCTTTAACATCGACTAAATTGTGGTACCAAAATAGTAAATTTCCTTGTAAAGCGAGTGGTTATAAATTAAGAATTCTTTTTTTTTTCATTCCGTAAAAATTTTCCAACAATAGAAGTAGCAATCCTGAACCACGATAATCTGATCCAAACTACAAAACATTTTACCTTATATTTTTCCATTATACCATGACAAAGAATCCAAATTAAATGAATCTCTCTTCGAGTTACTGTTTCACAAAAATATAGGATCCTAAATGGAAAGTAAGAGACTCATATAATGACCCGGCGCGATCGTAGAAAGCATGAAGCGGATGGCAGCTTTCCCGGTTAGAAAATAAGGAAAATCGAGAGTCAGGCGGAAGGATGGAACGATGGCAGCGTAAAAGTAGTCTCGAGGGTGAGACGAACGATCTCTGGGGTCTTTGACGAGCGCCGTGTCGTAGTCGATCGTTGAGAACAGCGAGAACGTTGAAGCTGCAGCAGGAAGGAAGGTGAGGACAGAGAACCGCGCTTGTAAATTATGTATGAGAGTGTACTCATGGGGGATTACATAATGGCTTGTTTACGGCCGCACGTAAACAGCAATCAATGAAGCCAGCCACAATCGCCCGCGCGTTTCGTCCAGAAGATCGTAGGTTCGATACAAGATCGCGAATTATGGTAGGTGTATTGACGTAGAGTATAATGCAAAATCGAGTGTAACACGATGGAAACGGAGTGTCACAATATGGGATCCGGATCGATGGGTTTATTAATTATTTATGACGATTGGCTGTCACTTTCATCGACACGCGATCGATCGTCCATTTTTGTACAACATGACGCCTTCTTGTCGCTCCACTTTTGCCCTTCGAAGAAGTAATTAAACAATTACCTTTACCGTGTCTTTGGCGTTTTTGCTAATCATTTGCTGTGAAACGTGAGATTTGAAGACGTTGATGCGTATTTTATTTCAGTCTCAATTCTTTCTCTTGTTTATTCTTTCCTGTATGTATTCGTAGGATTGAAATATTAATTTACAAAGATAATTAAACGGTAAAATATTAGTAAATTTTTTTCGAAAATTAGTGAGATGACTACGTAACGCTCTCATCTATCTAGGGAAATTTTATAATGAATCTTCGATGTTATATATGGTAGGGAATTTTAATGTTTGGAAGCATATAGATCTTCGTATCAGGATGTCTTTAATATAAATTATTGATTTAGTTTTCTTATATTACATTATTAATTCTCATTGACTTCAATTCAAATTATAGACCTCTCTCTTAAGGCCTTCAATTATGTGTAAATCTTCTGACCCACTGACTACTGGCACAGTAATTGATTAATGACACTACAGAACTTGAAGTTCGTTAATCGAGTGTAATACGATACACGATCGATAAGATAGAAACAGTGGCAGGGATACAAAATCTTCCCGATGATTACAAGCCTCCGCAACATGGCTCCCCACGGTGGCACGGCGCGTTTGTAAATTACACGAATTAATTCGACCGTTTCTTTGAAGACTACCAGTCGCTCTTAACGAGCGTTTAACACAACGCGGCCCATGTGAACGATTATTAATGACGGCGAATGTATTAAGTACTATATGAACGTCTCGGGAAATCTATTTGCATCGTGTAAGCTTGTAGAGATACTTCTTCTTGTTTTCACCTCCATTTCCCCTTCTTTTAGTCGTTCTCTATTATTTCGATGATAGTGTCACTCAAGGTACATCGAATTAAAACTTCATTAATCACCTGATACAAAATCTTCTACACATGAGACCATTTTCCTTAGAATCGTTCGATTTTTCTACCCAGGCAAGAGCGATAAACATAAAGATGTAATGATAAAACGAATAACATAGCGTGTTCTTTCTCCAATGATAACGCCATTATCGTTCTTTCTCACGTTGAGACGTCGGTTTATCCAACGATTCTCAGGATCTCCAGTCTTTCCTATGCCCTCGACCAACCTCCTCCTCTTTCTCTTCTTTCATTCTTCTCTTTCCCGCCAGTTCCCGATGCAAAAATGTAATTAAAGGCGTGCGCTCGCGCGGCTCTCGCGCGTTCACACACACATACACACACACACACACAAACGTACATATGTATAATGAAAGTGGATGGCAACCGGCCGCTCTGTGCGAGTGAATGACGCCCGAAGGCCACGAAGGTGCTGCAACATGTGTGCAGTTGCAGTGGTTACGTGCACACGAACGCAAGAAGCACACACGGCGTAGTACGTAAGTGCCAGTTAGACGTTCAGTTCTACGCGAAAAACGCCTCCCGTCCCGCGGAAAGACGCCGCATCGATTCGCCATGGAGGCCAAGGAGAAAAAGGAATCGTTTCGCGGCCCGTGCGTTTGGGTGACACGCGGATTCGCGAGAAATCCATCAAGAAACAGTAATTTTCTGCCTCTTTCACTTGCTCGTTTCTAAGAAACGACCGAATGAATGAAGATATACCGAGCTTTTTATTTTATGGAAAAGAACTATCGGAAGAAAAATCCTTTTCCCATTTTCGTTTCTTTGTGCAGTGAAAGGGCAAAGTGAATTTATCTTTTTAAATCTGGTGGTTCAGTGGGATTTTATTATTTGTCATTAGATTTTAAAGTTTCCATTCTTGAATTCTATTTAGTTGTACGAAATTTCTTGACTAAACGAACTCCTGTCCATTGGATTTATTTAATCCGAACGTCGATTCTTACTCTGTGAAACAAAACAAATGATATACAATAAAGGAGAATGAATAGACTTGTATCACATGAATTGCTTGTCCCCCGGCTGGTTCATGCATTATAAATAAAATTTTACTTACTAATAATACGCAGATGTTTTCCATAAATATTAACGTTGATTTTTATCAGGATAGGAACATGCTTATACACATATATGTACCCATTTATTTTCATAATACCACTTAAATCATAATTAGCAACGTAGAGTGCATTCTGTTCTGGCGTGAAAGAATCATTTCTTATATAATAAAGAAGTGTATAAACGGATGAGCGTTTTGGTAAAAAATTGTCTGCAAGACACGGTAAAGGAAGCTAACGTGGCTCGTGTCGAAGAGAAGAACGATACCAGGCCGTAGCTACTTTCCACGTGTAATTGGGTTAGATACCACTCCCACCTTTCCTTTTTTTACCCGCGAGATTTCCCATTATTCCTTCGTTGGCTGGCGATCCTTGCCACGACCAGACGATCGATTCCGCCAAGGCGATCCCTCGTTTGTAACCGGAAGACTGGGAAAGGTACCGAGAGAAAAAAAATCCATCTCTCTCTCTGCAGGTTCAGAGAGCCGCGCGTTGACTCCACGCTAATAGGCAATCTCTCTTTCTTCCCTCTGGTTCCCCATTCCGCGTCTCCTTTTTTCTTAATCAGGTAGACACAACCATTATCTTCGCTTCCTTCCCCCGTGAACGCGGCGTGGAGAGCTCGTTGGTTTGAAACGCGCGTGTGATACACGCAGGGCCCTGTAACTTTTTCGAAAAATCCTATCTTCCATCATTCGATTCGCGATGTCCCTTTTTCTGTCATCATCGTCGTCCAGCGAATCTTCTCATATTTTTTTTTTATATATTCGTTTTTAGCGTAGAAAGGAATAAAAAATATGATTGAAGCAGCTTAATAACGTAGGAGGGGAGTATATCATGCGATGAAACGTCTGTCGCGCGGGCGATCTGGATCCAAGCGGGAAGAGCGTGTTATACCGGCCGCAATGAGAAAAGCAAAGAAACGATGCTCGTGAGGCGTGAACGCAATTAACGCGATAGTTTCTTCTGTTCAGAGCCAAGAGGTAATTGCTGCACGTCTTGCGTTCGGTTTTCCATCAGACCGGACCGGGATAGCTTTTACGTTCAGCTTTCAATCTATTCGCGTCGCGAGAAAGCACTATTTAGAGGGGAAAATATGGACAGAAACGGTCGTCGGAGGTAATTGAAAGAGAAAGATGCATGGGGTATTTACCGAGTTATCTTGACCCAAATGTCATAGGTCAACAAAAATGATAGATTATGCAATTGAAATATATGAAACTTGGATTATCAAACTCTTAAGCGTTCAAACAAAATGTAAATGTCTATGATGGTTCCTCTAATGAGTTATATCAATTCGAAGATTGCAGATCAGTACTTTCATCGTCAGTATCCTGGATTATTAATTTGAACAAGAGAAACGTACGAACTATTAATCAACTCATCTAAGTCAGGATGCTAAATACTTTTTAAAAATCATCAAATACGAAGATGCATTGGTGTGGCATTTTACCAATAAAGTTTTTCAATCCAAGAATTATACATGAATATTTTGATCATCGATACTTCGATTGGATCGATACTCTGAGCGAAAAGAAATGTAATGATTTTTAATTACCGTGAAGGATATTTATGCGTGAAACTCGCGCCATGAAGATTCTAAATATATTTTTAAAAAATGGTCAAACACCCACGCGATTAGCCAAAACAAAGGCAAGAGGCCGTAAAGAGGAAGAGGCACAACAAGTTGAACATTTTTTAATATGAGGATGCAACTAAACGAGACGCGACGGAGTTGCTTTTGTTTTTGGAGGTCAGAACGAGAGGAGAGTGTTGAGCAGCACTAATTGACCTCAGGGGCCCGACTGACCCGGCGTGCGTCCGAGCTGACAGCCCGGACCAGCCGACGATTAAACTTCCCGTTAATATTGCTCGCTCGTTCTCTCTCTCTCTCTCTCTCTATCTCTCTTGTTTTCACTCTGACTTTCACATATATACATACGCCGTTCCTTTCTCCGTTGACCGTTTCCTTTTACTCGCGTGGTTCGTCCTTATACGCTTATCGTATTCGTCCATCCGATTCCTCTCCTTTCTTCCACGATTTCGTCCCTCTTCCAACGAGTTTCTTTTCTAACCTCACCTCTTACCTAGCCACCTACGCCTTCGTACGGGATATCTATGAATATTTATGCCGGTGGTGTAGAGTTTAGGGGCACAACTACTGCAACGAGTATTGTCGAAAGTTGGCGAACACAGGGGTGGATAGAACCACCCCCTTTCGCGTCGAGTATCTGCTCGCTCTGCATTCGATGCGATGCATCACGCGATTGCGTCATTGAAACGACGCGAAGAGGAGTGGGTACCAAGTGTATTGGTCGGGTCGTGAGGTTTTGGAAGCTCGTCAATGATATGAGAAATTTAAGGGACCTAGTTTTGCTTCGCAAGGAATTTCGCTAATATTAAAATTAATGTGGAATCAGCAAGAAAATTAATAGAAAGTTTAAAATTAATATTTGTATATATGGGTATATCAACAACTTCTATAGTACAAATTATATAATTGCTTTGGTCAATTGTGATCTTTGTAAAATTATGGCGTCCTTTCGTACCAATTATTCTTTAAATTTTATTTCGTATACTGATCAACCCATTGGCCTGCAATTTTTCTTTAAACACGCGTAAACTATCCACGGTTGTAATACCAATGGATACGTCTAATATTGAAACATGAAGAATAATATTTGTATTCTATAGTCCTCGCCAAAAACTAGCAACTAACTTCAAAGTGAATTTGAAACTAAGTTTTGTCCCAAGCGTAAAGCCTGTTTACATCATACCAAAATCACAATCCGTGTCACGAGAATGCTAAAAATATTCCATGCCAAACTCGATAAATCCTATTTATCCTTTCTCCTCGTGAACTTGTTATAATTAGCGCAGTAATTAAAAAATGTTTTGAATGACTCTTTGGACAACGATCAGCTCATAACTGTCCATCGAGCCCCTCTCAAAAAACAAGTGTTTACGATGCACTTGCACGTGCTCCGACAATGTTCACGACGCTATACGTAAAAGAAGTACGCGTCTCTTCCGGTCCCATTAGTTGCCGTTGGTGCGCCTGGAATCGTTCGGGACTTCACGGTTCAGAAGCCCCCTTCGCTCGCGATCTTCCAACTATTTCCTGGCGGACCCTGAACCAAGGACCGGAAGTCGAAAACGCTATCGAACGCGCGTAAAGGTGAAATTTTGTGGTGAAGAAAAGTTTTCGTGGCCGTTTCCGGATCTGCTTGTCGAGCGCCTGTCCAGACTTTAGAACGAGCGAATGAGCGAGCACGAGCACCGACGCGAGGGACCCCTGTCATTATTTCCCACAGCCGCCGTATGTTTCTACGGTTCCGCTAGGCTAATCCCAAGACACGGCGAGAGGAACGATAGAGGGAACACGGGGAAGCGAGCGAAAGAGGGAGAAAAGAGAAGCCACTGTGAGAGGAAGGAAGGATTCCTCGAGGGGCCCCGCGTACAACCTGTCGTGTCCGCCTTGACAAAACAGCAAAATTGCCTTGGGGGATAACGGCGGCGGCAAGCACGGTCAAGAAGAGCAAATTCTTCTTTATCAAATGGAGAAAGAAATTGCCGGCCGGAAAGCAGCAGTTTTATGAAAGCGGTGATAGACCTTTCTCACGGACAGCAGTTTCTGCTTTCAGTCAGATTGTGAATCTCGGTACAGTTCGGTGTTGGGGTAGGATTTCGAATTTCTTCAACGAGGTCTAAAATCGGGAACTGGAAATTGTATAGAATTATACCGGGTACAAATATGCAGAACTTGGTATGTTTTATATTATTCAATGATGTTCAATTCAATTTATCATAGGATAAATAATAATAGATAAATTCCTTAGATACAAAAAGGCCAACTTGTATAATGAGGATTTAATTTCAAAATAAATCTTTGAGATAAGTCTCTGTCGCTATTCTTGAAAATACATTTTTCAAACTGGATCTTGTGCAAACGAAATATACTGTCAAGGCGAGAATTTGGAGTCAATTTTCATAAGAAATTAGGGTGTTAAAGACCAACCAAGATATTGGATAAACGCGACGAAATGTGTCTTGGAGATATTTTTCTAATTTATTCGAAAAGTACGAAAAAGAAGGTTAGTATACCAATTCTGTAGAACATGCGTGCGTAGGATAGTCATTTTATAAAACTGAAAGTGAGATTTTTTCGTTCTTGAATTATTTTCTATTATTTAATCCTTCTGCATTATCGAGTTACAATACCGTATCGAATTGCGTTAGAAATGAATCTGTTCTACAACTTCGCCTTTCGATCAAAACCAGGATAATTAACAAATTAAAATTCCTCAAACAGCAATTCGCAAAACATTTTTCAAGCCTTCCAATCGCGTTCGATAACAGAAAAATGATTGAAACACAAATTACAACTTAGGAAATTCAACCTTGCGGCAATTAGACCGCTCATTGTTCCTCGAGTACGCGAACATTGCAGCTCGACCGTAGATTCATCTAAATCATTCAACATGAAGTTACACACCTAAGTAGAAGTATTCCATTGTTTACGGTGTAGGAATTATCGTTTGATTTTTCGCCGTTGTACGACTATTTTGCGAGCTAGACTCTTACATACGCTCATGAGGACTTGATGTGAATTATGCAGGTGAAGTCAGATATGAAAGCTAGGTCGCCGGGGTTCGTAGGTTCGTGGACGGCATACCGTGGTGCAGCGGCATCCTGCCTTTGTGAACGTTTTTCTACGTCTCTTCTTCTCTCTCGCTCTTTACCGCTCCATCATAGTTATTTCATTTTCTACTTACTGTGGTAACGAAACATTTGTCCCGGAATAGCATACAGCTTGCCTTTGGTAGCGTTAAAAATAGTACATTCGACGATAATTGCATGAAAACCCGAACTCGATTGTCCATTTATAGAAAAACCGAAGGCACTGTTGAAGGAAACTCCAAAGTCAGGCATAAGTGTGTCGACGTTTCCTATGAACGGCGTTCGATAGGGGAAGATCGATGCACGCTTATATCATACGAAAAAAGAACGAAATAAATAGAAGTACGGAGGTATGGTGAAATAAATCCAGCACGTATAAGCTTGGTGGTGAAAAGTTGTCGAGTGAAAAGTTGGTCAAACACACATAGGGGTGGTTATCCGGGATTATTTAGGAATGTTCGATCCCATTCCTCGAAAGGGTTCGTCAGATCGGTGTCACTCGCGTGTAAGTTTCTACCAGCAGCCACCAGGTCGACGTTTAACTCCTTAGTATGGGTTGGTGTATCGACCTAGTAGAAGCATGAGTTAATAATAACAAAGAATCTGGGCTCTCATTTCGCTGTCGTTGCTCACGTCGCCGCAGAAGGGGTTCGTAATGAAACAAAGTTCTAATCGTTAGCAGGCGTGCCTATCGATCCTCATCATCGTTCCTTGTTGCTACCGGTGTATTGGTGGTGATGGTCGTGCAAGGAAAAGTTTGCCATTTAAATTGCCGGATAACTTGCCGCGTATAACTTGTACGACCGTATACAGGCTAGCCTTTGATTGTTGTACGTAAACCGAATCGAACCAAAGGAGGACTAGAATCGTCCATGTCATTCCCAATCGTTGACATCGTCTATTCTGCGGGTATATAGTATTCTACGAAAGACACGTAGTGATTTCGTGCCAACTTTTTCGACGCTAGAACTGGAAACTATAGCGTCACCGCTCGATGAAGTTCAACCGACGTTTTTGTGACGTTGACGACGATAGGATTATACTATATGAACGAGTCTTTTACAACGCGTTCATCAACATTTGTTAATCAGATGTATTCGTAGAATGAATTTAAGAGGTTGAGGTCTCAGAATGGATGGACGAATTACTTGAATTTGAACTTCAACAATTTATCAGTGTAAACGTATTATTTACTTGTCTTGATATATGCTTTCAAGGCTTTTTTCTTTCTTCTCATTAGTCAAATGGAGAGCTAGTTTTAATAAAATAGTATTTTGTGTTTATTATCACATGAAATTGACTATATTTTTTCAAGTGATAAAAATATATCGTAAGAGAATAGATGGTAGATTTACACGATTGAATTCAAATTCTTCAAATCTTATTTATGTCACTATTATCTTCATTGTGATTTTTCCAGTAAATATTTCAGTAAATATTTCCAGTAAAAATTTCAAGTGTTTCTATCTTGAGACTCGTATTTTTTTCTGATACCGGAGAATTATTCGAAATTAAACGTAGCCAGAGCCGAGATGCTCTTTGCACGCGACCATTACCAAGTTCGTGTTGTAACGACAAAATTAACGATCCGTAAAACCGATCCGACTTCGGCCACGATCTGGATCAAGCTTATCCGTAAACTTAGCATTAGGATTTTTACATTGCGTCGGTCGCGTTCTTATAACTTTGTAACGAAACGATAGTCATTCTGAGTCACGATAATATCTACCACGGAATCGTAATTAAATTTGCGTGCACGATATTAAAAATTTCATGAAAAAAGGTACTAATTTTGTAATGTTATTTCACTAGTGTTATCGTAAGAGATAATTCAATGTATTTTCGAGTTAGAAAAAGGAAAAAGAGAAGACTCACGATGGTGATGATTCCTAATGTGTAATTTGCAGTATTTAGATTGCCGAGGTTCGCGTACAAATTAGGACTACGTGTTCCAGGATTACGGCCTGGTTAATACGTATACCTCTTGAGAGGTAACACGATAGCACCATCGCGGCCCGATTTACAAAGAGGATCGATCGACAAAGGGCATCTGATAGAGGCTATACCGGGATCTTGCATTGAATGGATCGCGGTCGGTTCGT
This sequence comes from Bombus vosnesenskii, assembly GCF_011952255.1. NCBI lineage: Eukaryota > Metazoa > Arthropoda > Insecta > Hymenoptera > Apidae > Bombus > Bombus vosnesenskii. The sequence goes on along the minus strand of NW_022882931.1, from coordinate 3,813,982 downwards.
GGTGTGGTTTACGCGCTTCCAAACGCGAGTGGTATGATACCGGGGTGTAAGGCTGTGAATCTTTAAGCCTGACTTACACGTGCCAATTTAGAACAATCCAATACGATCATCGAATAGTAACGAAGAAACGTCCACTCTTAGTCACGAATGCTAATAATAAAAAAGAGTAAATCTGAACTTTTGAAAATTTTAATTTTTCCATCTCATTATTACCGAACGATTTTTATATATATAAATCTTTGTAGAATATTACTCTCATCATATAAAGTTTTTCGTACAAGAGTCTTAACCTATTCGATTGTTACTTGCAATCGTAAATATTTTTACACATATTCGCAGTATGTTCGCAATATGCTCAAAATATTTTTTCTCGCAAAGTAACGAGCGAATGAATGAAGATAATAATTTTATGAATAATATTCTCGATATAAATCGATTGAAAGTTAGAGCTATTCTCATTGGAAGATTAATATTTCAGAATACTTCGTTAACAGGGTGTTTCAGGAGGAACTAGAAAAGATTACTTTTAAGTAAATCGTTATAACATCGAACAAATTGAGGAAGAAAATCGAAGAGCATGATTTTCATCGGTGTGAGGGGGGCTTAACGCGGTGGGGCCCGATCCTACGGTTTTGGAGGAAGAGTACAAAACGCAAAGGGCTCGGAGCAAAGACGAGACGGTGGGCGGGGCGCTTCTCGAGCTCCAAGGCGATCCACTCCGACCTCTACCTTCTTACTTAGAGAGATAGTAGGCGCGCATCAACGCGTTACATCTTTCATGAAACAGCAAATGAGAGTTAGAGATTGTATAAAAAGCGAAGCGATACGATGTGTGCGTATGCATGCGCGCGCTTTTACGGCCGCGTGCTGTCGGACGATTCACGGGAACAACGCAACAAACGGCAGCTGCTTGAGATACCATCAGGATCGGCGAAGCTGTTTGATTCTGACAGCACATTAAAATCACTCTTTTTTTCGGACTTCGTCCAGTTATAATAACCAACGCCCGAAATAAGTCGCGGATATTGCCAGGCGCCAACCCGCCAGTCAAGTAGACAATAATTATGGCCACAGGGCTTCTCGAGCGACACTCGTTAAGCTCGGTATAAGAAATTTGTTGTCGTGATGGCGTTCTTAAGAACGATCGGTATTGACGTCCATAATATTGATCGGTGACGGCGAGCCGTTTTTATTAGGAGAATACGTGGAATTACATACTAGGTTTTGCCGTTCTACAAAGCAAAAAGATTCGATTTAACGGAAAATTCAAAGTAATTTTTTTATAAGAATAGTCAGAATTCATAAGATTGGGAATTTTTATTGGGAGAATACGTGGAATTACATACTAGGTCTTGCCATTGTGCAAAGAAAAAGATTCGATTTAACGGAAAATTCAAAGTAATTTTTCTTATAAGAATAGTTCGAATTTATAAGATTGCGCGTTGATCGTGAATTTTACGATTCGAGACGTGGAAATTTAAAACGATGTTTTAAAATTCCAAATATGAAGATTCAAATCCAACAACTCGTAGATTTGAAAATACAAGCTGAGAGATGTGAAGGTTTAAATACGAATCGAAGAATTCGAAAGTTCAGATACAGGCGAAAAGATGCAAAGGTTCGAATCCAAGTTGGAAAACTGAAAATTCCTTCTGTAACATGTCACACATGATGACAGACACGAGTCTATCATCCGTGAGTTCTTGGCATCATCCAATAGCATTCATATCGACATTTGGAGTAAACACTGCATCGATACTATACTCGAGATATTTCTTAAGATATTCTAAAGGTTAATCTCGTCGGCGATATTATGATTATTCTCGTTAGACAACACGCATTACATATCAAACAGCGTTCATATCCAATGTCGGGTCGACAAAAAATCTTGACGATTGCCGATGATGTCTAGACGATTCAAATTCAACAAACATCGCGCGTTCCTTCGTCGAATATTTGTTCTTGACGAAAATTGACGGGCATATCACCGCGATCAACAGGATCGTGATGGCAAACAGGATTCGACGGAGTTGTTGCAAAAGATCTGGCGAAGTGCTGCACGTCTCTGGTAAGAAGAAGACGTCGGTGAATCGATCGATCGGCGATCGATGCCGATTGAGACGTTCCTCGGGGTGCAGCGATGCCGCCTCGTTCTTTTTATTCTTCCTGAGCTTTGTGTGCAGAAACGGATTGACGAACGATGTGTCAGCGGTGACAACTGGCGCATGCGCACCCTGAATACAAAATGAAGCGGACGTTTGGTTGTCCGATCGGCTTCTGCGCCAGCTCGCCCCAAGCCCACGTGTCTTTGCCTGCTCGATTTTTATAATGTACCGAATGAATAATCGATGCCGTGGCGGACGATGGCGAATTCATCGGTCGACACATTTGTCATCGCCTTCGGAATCTAGCGACACTTTCTTCGAGAGACGATTCAGGTTCCTGAATGGCCGAGCAGCCTGGTTTCTTTTGTTAGAAAAAAGACACTAAGAATTTAGGCGAAGAAATTAATTAACTATTGACTACACAGAGAACGAGGTAAACTAGGATTGTTTTGAAGCGAACCTGTTCCACCACCACATAAAATTCGAAGGCACAAAATAAGATCCTAAAGAGGCTCCTGTTTTTCTGTATTTTCCGACAAATGACAGGCAAAAATTAGTTAATTGCACGAAGCAAGTTATAAACTGGTTTATATTTAATATAAAATTTAACGTGACGTATAAAATTTAAAGTAAATGGACTGTACTCGCTACCGAGTTAAGAAAAAGGGAAAGAGATGATAAGGAAGAAAGAAAAAAGGCAAGAAAAATGTTGGATGAAGAGATCATCATGCAGAGGAACTGGTCGCGTTTGACTGCAGATGCTCATTTTCCCTTTGAGATACTATACAGATACCGCGTTTTTTCGTTCAATTAACGCTGTTTCCGGAAGCCATTGCCTGCACCACTGATCGCTGAGTATAAATCGACTGAAAAACGAAATGTATTCACACGAACCGCGAAATCTATATTCGGGCTAATTTGTTTCTTGCTGCGTCGAATAAAAGCCGCATGCTTAGACCGATAAATTGAATCGATATACATAGCTTGTCAATCAAGGTCGTGCCTCGCCTCACGGAAATTCTCACAGTAAAAATAAAACGTCACGTAACTCGTCATTACGTAATAGTACACCTGCTTGCTCAATGATCCAACAAAAACAGCTGAGCTGCAATCTTCGAAATATCCCTCGAAATACGTCTTTCATCCCTATTCATATAAATTAGTCGATAACCACCCATCTAATTTATCGAATATAATATCGTACATCGTTAAGCGAGTATGTCTCATAGACTTTATTTTTGTTACTTGTTCTTGTCACTTTACTTTACAGCTCGTCACCTTACATTGAACTCAACTTTTTTTATGACATTTTTTAAAACCATACAGTTTCTTGCTCTACTTGAGGTTTAAATTGAATGCATTAATTAAATGTTTATATCGTTGTTGGCTAGTTTTAAAAAAGACTATTCATTGGAATGATATTTCATAGAGTGAACAATACTGCAAGAATTGTAAGATATGGAGGACGATAGTCATATTACGATTAACATGTAATCGGTCATTTTATTTAAATACAAATATTCAGACACTTAATAAATAAATATCTGATTAATAAATAAAAGGTGTAATAAAGAATGGTATTGTGGGTTATGTATTGTTGGTAATCCTAATCGAACATTTCAAATTACCACAAGAAGAAAGATTTCTAAACTCTCATAAACATTACCTCAGCAATAATTATGACTTCAATAGTACAATAAAAATTTGTCTACGCCAACCAACGAGGTAACAAAGAGTGTCTTCACATGGCAAAGAGTAGGTGAACATCTACGGAGGTCGGCACCTTCCGAGATCGGGACAGGGTTGTAAAACGAGGCCCGGCTCGAAGCAATGCCGCAACTATGCGGTACATAGGGTCGCCTTGGCGGCAATAGAAGGAAGGGACGAGAAGCTTGTGTGCAACGGATCGACGGATAAGTGGAAAGGGGAAGCAGAATGAAGAAGGACAGGGAGAGACACGAAGGGGAACCGCCATGAAACAAACGAATACCGAAAGGGCTGACCTGCAAGACTGACTGAGAACGATAGCGAAAGAGAGTTGCTCGGTTGTCGCGGCAGAGAGAAGGGTGAAGGAGGTGGATGCAGAAGAAGAAGAAGAAGGCGACTCGGAGTAAGAAACCGAGAAAGCAAAAGCGCGGGGACGCTGCCACTTCAAACGACCCGCGCATTCGTCCTCCCTCCACTACTTCGTGGTGGTTGCCGCGGGAGTAGAACGGATTACGAAAGAGGAAGAGAGACAGATAAAGAAGGAAAAGGACGTAATGGTGAAGGAAGGGGCTGCCAGGACGACTACTCTGGATTCCTATAATTGTTCATTTTTGCAAATTCCCGAGTTTTTGCCCGGTTAGCCCGGGAGTTCGGTAACCCCACGGCGATCCAACCGTTTCGTGGCTCTTGGCCCGGCGTTTTCGATGTCACTTTACAGCATATCTGTGGCTCGTTCAAAGAGAGTTTCTGGGTTTGGTGTTTTGTTATTGAATGATTCAAAAGATATCTTTTGAAATACAATGGCTATAGAGAGTACTTAAAATTTGGACATCCCCCTATTTTCTAATGTTGGCTTTTTTTTATCTAATTCTCTATATATTCCATTTTCATTATGTAAAGTTTGCGTAGTCAGTGAAAGGTACTAGCAGATGACGCGAAATTTAATATATTTGGACGGAATTAGTTTGTTTGTAATTAATCAATTAATTGATTCTTGTGGATGTTTGGTTTGATAAACTAGAAGAATTAATGTAACACAATAAATAACTGTAATGTAGCGACGATAATTATATCTTAATATTAAGACTGTTTCTGATATTGAAGGACTATCTGATTATCTTATATTCAATTGTAAATCTCTATAACATCGAATCATTCTGCATATTGACATAAGAAGATCGATATAATAAGTATGCTGCACATGGTCGTTAAATCCCTTCAGGGAAGAATTTATTCAACTCAGAAACAGATCATTGTTTCTCAGTTCATTTATATGTATTTATTTAAAACATATGTATTGAATACAGAAGAATAGCACACACATATTGCTATTATATCTGCATCTTTTAGAATCATGATTAGATTGAATAATAAATGGGAACACACACATATATAAACGCACCCTTAAAAAGAAAGTAGCGTATTAATTGCCAATAGACATCGAAGAAATGATTAAATATAACACATATCCTATCAATCATGAAACATATCGATAGACAAATGCTCCTTCCACGATTTCGCGCAAAACGCATAATTCGATCGTTAAGGTGCCATTAAAACTTCCCCAGAACGTTCCCACCGACTTCGACACGAACTTCTCTTCTTCTCCTTCTTCTTCTTCGTTTGAAATCCTTCCTAGAAGTCGTAGAACGGCGAGGTGATACTCGCAACTGACCCGATACTAGTACGCTCGCGTGCGAATCGCGAACTGGGACGACTCGTTACCGGCAAGCAGAACTCGCGAGTCTTCTCTTTTCCGTTTGTCTTTCTGTATGAAGCCAATATAGCATGGTTTCGTGGAATTCCCTCTGTGAGAAAACGCAAGATAGTTGGAAGCTTCGAGTACGAGGGTCGTGAAGCTTCCAAGGGGAAAGAAATCTCGGAGGAAAATTATAGTTTTCACGTCACGAAATCTTGCCTTCTCCGTCGCTTTTCTTCTTGAACTTTATGGAATTGATGACTTAACTATAGTCTCTATGGAACTGTAATTTTCTTATAAAGCGATAGAACTTTGTATGAAAAGTTCGAATTGTTATCTTGCCAATTATCAGGATCGTAAAAGGCTTTGAGAAGAAATTTTCAAATTTCCCGTCCAAAAAAAATCAGTTTATCGAAATACTCAACTATGATTACTGTTTGGCTTACTATATACTTACATTAGAAAAATGTGAGGGAAATACGTCATATGAACGGGATGAAATCTAATTTAAAGTTTATGGTACAACGTATACCGAAACATTTATCCTTATTTCAGAAAATTTCCATTTTCCATTAGAGTCTCTATTGGCAAAAGGAAAAATACATAGTGTAGATTAGCATTAAAAGATGCAATTGTAATTAGTCTAACTATTCCAAAAAGAATATGAATCGTTTCAGAATTATTAAATATAAAAATACCTTGCAGAAGTATACAAATAGTTCTATGATTCATCCTAAGTACAACGCCTCAGGGTCAACCTTATACCATCTTCTTCTTCTTCCACGACAACTTTGAAACGCTAAAAAACTCCCTATTTTGCGCACTAATGAGAAAAAGCCTGTCGATACATGATGTTGCCCGAATTCTTAGATCCTTTTTCGATCCTGCGGATCGTGCGCGAATGCCAAGAGAGAGGGCTCGGATTTACCGGCGAAATGTTGGATTTATTAGATCGAGATACGCGTGGGCGTGCCTGGACGTGCCCCCCTGCCCACCCCTTTGGCCTTACCGTTAGCTACGTGCACGAGAGACTCTGCGAAGCTCGCGATGCACAAGCCAAACTAACCTAGACACATCGGAGAAGAGCACACCACGAGCAGAAGGAACACGCACACGCGTAGGTTGAGCCGAGAAAGTGAAGGAGGATCATCGCCAGCAGACGTGGCTTGATGAAACTTTGAAACTCCTTCCTCGAGACGTTGTTGTTGCGCGTCGTTCTAGGAATCGAGAGAAAAAGAGGGAGAGAGGGACGTAGGTATCGTGAATTCGATCGTCGGCGCCGAACGATGATTTATGGACGAGTAGAGCGAGAAAGAGGGTGAATTCGTAAGAACGAACGACGAGGACGAGGAAGAAAAACGGAGGAGGAAGAAGAAGAAGATCGAAGAACCGAGGGAAAGCAATATGGAATCGAACCCGCGTTGGGGTTACTATACTATCGTCGATGGAGATCCATACTAGTCGTGGGAATCGTGAATCATCCCCCTTGGACGAAGAAAACGCGTGGAAGCCTCTTTCTCTGTTTGAAAATATTTGCCGCAATGGTCGAAGGAATAGTCAAGTGACGATGGTGGATTGCGTGTCGTTAACACGAAGCGTTAACGAGATGCGTAATGTCGGGAAAGAGGCGAGAGCGGAAGTCTGGTGCCTATGGTTCTGGCTGGTCTGTATGTGGTTATATGGAAGGGAAAGTCCATGCAGGGTAGCACGGTAGGAAGAGAATGTCGAGACCTAACTACGACCTATCTAAGACCGATTCACCAACACACAAAAGCGGTACTAGAGGAAGCCTTTTCCTTTACCTCCTGGCGGCAAGCAACGCCGCTGCAACTCGCCAGGTTATTTACAGCTTCTTGGCATGGAGGTGAGCTCTCGCAGAGCCCGACCACTGCCAGCAAGAAGGAAGTAAGGATGATTTATATCCGCTGCTACCAGTGCTGCTCCCAACCCGCGATAATACCAATCATTATCATCGCTTAATAACAGGCATTACTGCCAACATTGAAATAATGTGTGTGTACCCCAAGCTGGCTCAGCCATGGCTGACCCATTCCTACACCATCGCGAAAGATACTCCCTTTCTCTCTTTCTCTCTCTCGCGATCTTTTCTACTTCCATTCTTCCCTTGTCGTTTCTTTGTTACACACGATCTTCACCACCACTATCAACATTATGCTTTAACATCGCCACCTACTCTTTCTTCCTGTTTCTCTATGAATCTCATGAACTGACGTGCATATATATACGTGGGTATACAGGGGGCACAGAGGATCTTCGCACAGACGATCTTCGTACAGAGGATCACGGGTTGATATCGTAGGCTGGGGCGCCCTTTTTACCATAAAGTTGGTCAGGTGCAAGAGCGCGCGCCACAAACGAAACGCATTGCGCCGCCGGTGATCTTCCTGAAAGATCTTCGAAGAAGGCGGGGAACGGGAGGAGGCTTTCGTTCCCTTCTTGGTGCAGGGATTCCTCGCACGAGGGAGGAAGGAAGAGGGCGCGCTTCTGCCGGTCGAAACCCCTCGAGCCTGTTTTGCGCGAATTCTTTTCGACTCCGCCGTGGTTCTCCAACCCAAGGGACCGCGTTTGCTCATCTCCTACGTCCAGATATTTTTAGTTTCGGCATCGTAATAATTTCTCAGAAAGTCGAACGCTCTTTCTTTCACCCCCTTGTTCACGCTTTTTATCAAGCTCGGGGTGAAAAGTTTACCATTTGAAGAATTATGAAGTTAAAAAAGAAATATGGAATCGTGTGGAAGATACAGAAGCATAATTTCTGAGGTTAATAAAAGGCGACACTGTGATTCTTGTTTAATTACATAGAAGGCATGTTTATTCATCATCCCTGAATTGAACCTTCTTTATGATTACACTCATTAACCTTCAATTGGTATGGTGAAATGCTGGTTACGTAACCAGTGGGGTAGTGTCAATGTGATAAAAGAAGTAGGTTAAACGTACGCTTTATCTAGCCGGCCATACCATTGTGCTCGTGTTAATGTCTGTTCTATAACTTGCTATTAGTTTCTGTGTTGAAGGAAGAATAGAAAAAGATCAAAATTCTATGCAACTATTTCGAATTTGTTTAATATCACTTGTCAGAAATCATGATATATAAAGTTCCACGTTACTATCTTATTATGTCAGTATGACTTTTTGAGTCACGGCTTCTCCACTGAAAGAGTAATAATATATTTGAAATATCAACAATTTTCAACATGTAAAAAAATTAACTTTGTAACTGAGTTTGCTTTAAAATGTCACAATTATTCGATAAAATTATATCGTTTAATAAGCAGAATATTTAACTCTTCTTTCGATAATAAACAACAGACATGAATATTTAATTTTATATTTTATTAGGAGCTTGCAAAATCCAAAGACTGTTGGCTAAAGTGTAAAAGAAACTATATTTTTCACTGCTAAATAGTTGAACAATGAATAATTCTTTACTTCGAACCAATTTCAATTCCCTGAAGACTTAGTCACACACCACTTTTCTAGTGAACCTATCAACGATCTAATCTTAGGACTCTAACGAAAAAAAAAAGAAAAATAATTTAAATTCTATCGAACTGTTGAAAGTCTGATCACACATATTTAGACAAGAAATCTTCGATATCGTTATTATAGCGGAAACAAGAGAATCTTTGAAAAGCTTGAAGAAATCACGGTGTACACGCGACCAGAGTATTGGGCGAAATAAAAGGCGCCCCTTATTCGTGGCGCCCCTCATAACTCGTCGACACGGTGGCGCTAATTTTCGCGTGGTGTACTAAAAAATCGTGGCGGACTGGCGTTTCTGCAAACATCGAACTCGTCTGCCGGTAATTATTGGTATTTGAGGCACTGTGGGAGGTCCCGCGAGGCACGCCAGCTCTTTCGATCCACGTACATGAACACGCCGCTGCGTGAAAATAATTATCGGCCTTCTCCGGTTCTTCAAGAGTCCGGACCTGCCATCGGTGAAGAGAGAAAGAACCACGCCAAGGGGAAGGGGGACACCTTGGCAGCCATCGATAAAGGAAAGACGAGTTTCCGCCGCTCTTTTACCTTCCTTTTCCTTTCTCCCGATTGAAAAAATGCGATCGCCTTTTGTTTCTTTTCTACACTATGCTTGAATTTTATCTTTGGTACTTTAAAATTCGAACGTGATAGAAAATAGTTTTGCTAGAATTTTATTTGATGCATTTATGAGAAATTGAAAGGTACAGGAATTCACAGAACGCAGATTGACATGCAGACAGAATGCAAAATTACACGTTTGGATATGGAATAGTCGAAGTGAGAATATTGTGGGGAATTTGTATTAATATTTTCATAAAGTCCCGTTCAATAATTGTAGATTTGTAATCGCAGACGGATAATCGCGTAAGTCCTACAAATGGATAAATTTTCTTACGATTGAAAACATCAATTACTAAAAAGCTTTTCCATCCCCGCAATAACAAGAAAATTGAAATGTCGTGCTGTATCCATCCAATTCAACCGAAACGACAGTCGTCACGAACCTTAAACTCTTCATTGTGATCCACAGAGCCACAGAATCGAATAATTCGTTTACAGTTAGTGGAAGTTTCTTTATCAGTGAGAGACAGTTAGCAGAAATTCCACAGTTCGTGTTAATATTTGCTCGGTCGCGGGAAAAAAGAGTTGTGGTCGCAAGATTCGACAGAACCGTAAAACGTTTGAAAGAGAAAGATTAACAAGAGCCGGTGGTTAAACGGGAGGTGGAAAAAAAGTAGGCAATTACTTCAAGGATAAAGATTTGCTCGGGTTTTACAGGCGTAATCGCAAATCGCCGCGGCGGATTTATTTTATTTTTATTTTTCGGCCCATTGAACACTATTAATTACTTTCGATATTTTCCATCACGAGGAACGGAGTAGCACGACATGATTACGTCAAGCGTGTATGACACGCGTGAAACGCCAGGCGAAACAGTGCACGAGTTTCGTAGCCTGGGCAGAAAAACTAGTATTACTAGATTCGCTTTTTTATTAACCGGGAACGGTTAAATGTGTTTCCCTGACGAGGACAAAAAGTAACGCGCGATTGAAAGCATCAAATATTAACAAGAACGTCGAACGGCAGTGGCTGATAACGAGCGTGAAATTTGTCTTTCGTGAAAAAGGAACAGACTCCTGGTGCTTCAAAGAAAAAATCAAGAAATTTTATCGAGTAAAGTATTATTTCAAGCATAAATTTATTTCTAGCTGGTATCACTGTGATATCGTACCAAGGTTGACAAGATGCACGATTTATAAACGTATGAAACGTATGCGAAAGAAAACTCGACTATTAAAGCAATATTTATGTGGAACGTTGATCGAGTAAAAACTGTCGGGTATATCTGGGTGAAGGAAAGTACACAGCAAGCCCGAAGACGTATGATTATAGCGACAACGCAGGCCATTAGACAACGGAAACATCAATCCTGTAGCGCGTTGCATCGTGTACGACAACTTTCGTCGAATCCGAGGGAAAGTTTAAACCGTGTCGTTGCCGACGACGATGCTGTCGCCGGACATCGTACAATAAAACAGACTGGACACGAATAAAGGGATGCGCACACGCATAAAGCGATTCAAACGTACCAACAGTGACTATAGTGATTCGTTGCGAGCCTCGTTTGGAGGAACAAATTACTCGTTTCCTCTCATCGATGTCCTATTCGAAGGATTGTTATTGAAGAATTATAGGCTGATAAATATTTTCAAAATATCTCTTCCGAGTCTGCAAATTTTACTAATTATTTCTGTACTAAGATTTTATAAGATGATGTGAGCGTTATTTTGGCTTTTGTGTGCCAAATCAAAGGAAAACAAGTATTTTTACTTAACCATAAAATTCTTTGAAGACTCTTATAAAAGAGATTCATACTAGAAGAATTCGTCACAAGAAGAATCGTCGTTTCCTTTTATTTCTCTGATTTAGGATATTCAGATGAACCAGCGAAGATTGTTTTTTTTTTTCAATAATGAAAAATTAGCTGTTAATAACTGATACGAACTAGACATGGGCCATAATCTATTGATTGCATTTAAGTTTTTTCAGAATTATACGCAATTTTCACTACTATTAAACATTTTTGCAACTTTAGAAATTTCATCACTGTTAAAATCTCCAATTCCATTATAATTCGCTAGTTCCCAAGCCCAAAATGTAGCTCGGAAATACTTCTTTCGACAGTGATGCTTTAACGAATGCAGAAGGAGGAAAACAAAAAATAGATAATGCAACGGGTTAACGAGCCATGTTAGATAACAAGGCCAGGCCGGAATAAAATTGAATTAAACAATGTCGTGCACGATTCACGTGGATCACGGGTGGATGTACGAAAATACACAAGGGCGCGCGTGTGGTCGCACACGAACGTTCCGCGGAATAATAAGTCGTGCCATGCCGCGGATCGCGTGCCACGCCGCGAAACTTTCCCATTTGTAGCCGGTGGTCGACAGATACAAGCCGATAGCGAGACACGTCGCGTCGGTCTGCAGCCTCTATTAGTTTTATTGCGAGAATACACCGATAACACTACCGAGAGGCTGGCAAACGGGGATGGCGAAACGTAACGCGGAGACAAGAAGTTTTATTCGTCGAACATATCCTTATTTTGACTCGCACGTACGTAACTACCGCGTCGATCAGATAATAACGCGATAAGCTGCGTCGATATCAGTTACTTTGATAGAAAATAGGAAGAAGCATGAGATTGGGAGGATGGAAAGAAAGATTAGAGCGAAGAGGAAGAAAGTTGTTTAGATCGAAGGAAAGAAAAGCAATGAATCGGTTAATCGGTTTCCTTGTAACTACGATGGTAGCTGTTTTATGTCGAGTACGATTCAATACAGTTTTCAGATGAATTGGTTGCCTTTTAAGGGTATAATAGTTAATCTTCGATTTCTGTTCGTCGTACGGATTTATTAGGATTTCAGGATACTGAGATATTTTATTTTTAAAGAAATTATATTACATATTTGAGATCTTAATTTCAGATATTATGTTGAACAAGAAATTCTTAATTCTTAATTCTTCTTTTCATCACATTACTAAGGTAGTAATATATAATAAATTAGTACCGTTATATATACATCGAATTATATTACAATCTGACACATACTACTATATTATGTTCATAGAATTGATGTGTTAATAGTTACTGAGAAATATAAGGTCCATTAGTCTTTACTATGTTGTCGCATTTTTCATTAAGTTTCCATTACCGCCTTTATAAAAACTTCGTTATTGGACTCCTTCGTAGAATTTGAATTTTTTCTGTTCAAATAATTTTGCAACAATTTTAATCACATAGTGCTAACAACAGATCAAATGAATATAGTGAATGCAGCATAAATTCTAAATTTAATTCCTTTATTCTTTCCTTGATATAAAATTATCACACAACGCATTTTTGTCTTTTTTTGTTAACAAAATATCGACAATTTGTCAAGATATACTTGCAGTCGCAATACACACTAAAATACTGAACCATGAAAATAGAGGAATAAATCGTAAATACGTGGTCCAAAAGAATTGTCAAAAAATGCCAAAGTTGTGCCAAGTAGTTTCTTTCATGAGACAAACGAGTAAATATTAATTACTATTACCATACGAACCGCCTAATGCCGTGAAAGACAATACGACTGACATTCGCGTCCAAGCTGGCGCACCACTTTCACGCGGCCGTCGCCAAACACCGGGGCTGAACAAACGGTATTCGCCTAATGATTCATACGCGAGTCCGTCCAGCAGAATCATCAATTATATTCGAGCCATTGTTCCGCGACTAGAGACCGGGCCCCCATTATCTAATACATCTAACCTACAAAACTCGTAGCTATGTCGAGCCATACTCCGCCATAGTCGAGTTCTACCACGAGTCCACCTTTGAATCTGATAATAAACGTCGAACAGAAAGAGAGAGAAACGGTAATATTCTACAACTAGTTATATAAAACTCCTAAATCAAGTAAAAAATTCAGGGACAAAGTTCTACTGCTTACAAATCGACTTATAAGAATTTTCATCTGATTTTCATGTTTGATTTATAGCAGGCGATCGAGACGGTAATTATTAATTAATTGATGGTAATAAACATTGAACAGAAAGGAAGAGAAATATTCTGTAGCTGTATAAAGCTTCTAAATCAAATAAAAAAGACTCACAGACAAAATTTATCTGATTGTGAATCGATTCATAAGAATCTTCATTTGAATTTTACGTTTGATTTATAATGGCTGATCGAAATATAATAAGAGTCATTAATTAATCGTTTCATTGTTCCTTGGCGAGAAACTGAGTTCGTTATCTGTAGTCGATCGGTATTGATAAGTACAGACGAAAGGCTCGCCAAAGTAGCACCGGAGGCATGTGTACGACGCCAGTGATAGTCAGATAAATGGACGCAGATAAACGAGCGGAAAGCGAGGGAAAGGTTGGAGATACGGGGCGGAAAGACACATGTACGAGCGGTTATTCGCGAATCGACGTCTGTTGCGACCACGTTTCGAAAGTGATCCGGTGTTACGTAGTGTTCCGGTAGCTAGGAAAAGATAATGTGCTTTTTTGTTACATTTTCTTTTTTTTATCATCTTTGCCTTTTGATTAGAAACCAATCGTCTCCAAAGAATACTTAATTTTATTTTACTGCTTTGGTCTTATAGGAAGTTTTAGAAATTTCTGCACATAAATGCCTTCAATAAGTAAAAGAACAAATAAGCAAGTAGATTTGTCATATACTGTGTTAATTTTAATATCAAAAATAGTCGTATATAATTTATTACAGTAAATAGAATTATTAAATAATCTGAAATACTGTATAAGTCTGTGGTAACGGAAAAGACGCAGACAATTAACTACTTAAAACATGGTTTTCCGCGTCACATTGATTTACATACCTATCACGTGTGTGCCCGTACATTGTATTTTAATGATCGTTTTAACATCAATTTTTCTTACAATACTGTGTGAATAACATGTCAATCACTCGAGTTGTGAGACCTTTTTGTTTCTATTTGCTTGGGCGTTGTGATAATATCATAGTAGCAATTCCGTAATTGTTGTGTATCAAACCTTGTAATATTAAACCAGAGTAAAGAATATTTCTAAAGAGAGAAATTTAATCTAACATCTTGAATAATCAAGAAATTCAATTTTAATTTGTCTTTCACTTCTCTATAGTATTTCGCTAGTAGAATGAAAAATATAAAAAGGAAAGATAAACGAGGTTTGGCTTGTCTATTTGAAAGGCCTCTTTTCCTTCACTTCGAAATCTTTCTCTCTTTTTCCATCCGAAGATCACGTCAATCGATCAATCGAATCGAGAAGCCCGAATCACTTTTTCTTCCATGAGCAAAAGATCGTGTAACGCGATCTTCATTTTTCATCCTCTTAGTTCCATCTCCTGCACATACCAACGTCTCAAACTACATACACATTTACGATTCACGTTTGGATATATACTCGCTCATGCATGAATAATAATTATTTGCACGTTAATTTTCACCTTAATTCCCACGCCTCTCGGATTTTCTGCAAATGCATCGCGTGTTGCATCAAAATTTTCTGCGACCTTGATCCTGATGCACGAACGGTACCAGTCAGTTGTTTATTAATCATTGTCCAAAGGTGTTGAGGATATGTGGATAAAGGCAAGAAGAATTCGTTACATGAAACTCTAGTTAATCCTGGTTCATTCCTATTAAAGAATGTTGGCACACGAATCAAAGAATAAATCTTGCATTGCAAACCGTTCCTGTTATAGAAAGTTTCGTTGGAGAGAATGGAAAAATCTCGTTTGAATTCTCGAAGTTCCACGCAATGGCGCGCGGATAAATGCAGCGAAAGGCGTTACACTGTCGATCGATCCTTGGTTTTATATATCGCCCTTTGAGTGACAGCATTATCTTATTCCCGGAGCGTACAAAGTGATCGATGTAGAGGGGTAGTTCGGCTCGATCGTTCACCGGTCGCCGTAATATCGATATCGAGTACTATCTACGTCTTTCATGCCCCTTTCAATAATAAATAACAGGAAGTATAGAGGATGATCCACCGGTGCGTAGCTTTCGATGGCCACTTAGAGAGGTGCTGGAACTTGCGAAGCGTGTTAGACACCCTTAAGGAAACCTTACGTAAACCTTGATAGAATATTTTCAGAATATCGACTAAATATTTAACATATATCTAAATGAACATTGAATAAAACCATGGCTGAATTTTTTGTGAATATTGGACAAAGCTTTGCACGAGTTTCGAGTGAATTTTGGAATGAATTTTGAATGAGACCTTGGGTATTAGACGAACTTCGGATGATTGGTCGGAACATTGGTCAAACTTTTTCAGCAGCGTTAGTTTCAGAACATTGAATAAACCTCTGAGTGAATTTTAAGTAAATTTTGAATAAGTATTGTAAACAACTGAATATTAGACAAACTGTGGATGAAATTCTTAGGTGAAATTCGCACATTAGATGCGCACATTGAACGAACCTTTGAATGATTGTTGAATGAATTTTGGACGAATATTGAGCGAAGGTTGGGTGTACCCTGGATACCTCGAATCTTCGGGGGTAAACGTACTTCGGAACATTCAGATTTCGAATTCACTCGGCGTGCGGTTCTTCCCTTGGTGTGCGCGACTTTCGAATCTCGTTTCGACGCGTTGGCATTCCCAGGGCCAATGAGGAGAGATCGACCACGTTGGTCGGCGAAGACGAAGAAAAAGGAACCACCACGCCCAAGGTACGTGGCAGGAACGCAGACGGTCGTGTTGGTACCTATGTAGCCGCGTCTACGTGTCTATCCCCTTTGCACGTACACGTTCCTGCCCGCGACGATGTGTACTTCGCGTGTACAAGTACTCTCTATCCTTATTGCCTGCTTTCTTTCTTTCTCTTCCTCTCTGTCGGTGTAGCAGCACAGCGGCACGAACGCGCTACCACGTCCTCAAATTGAAGTCTCGAAGAAAAAGAGATGCGTGGCCTCACTTCTCTGGTTCAGATCTCCTCCACCGTTCTTTCTTCTTCTTCTTTTCGTATCGTCTTCGTCGTTTTCCGTGGCGAAGTTGAACACCACGAGCAAACCAAAGGGCAACCGAGAAGAAGGAAGGAAGGGAGAGGGAGGGAAAGGCGCGGATAAGAAGATGTCGAAGAAGGGACGACACAGAGGGAAAGAGATACAAAGAGACGAAGCGGTTTCGAAGCGAGGAGGAGGAGACCAGCAACGAAGGGAAGATGGAAGAGTCTCTGAAGGCTCTGTAGGCGCCATGTTGCTGGCGATGACAAGAAACCCGATGCGACGGTAGCAGGGCCAACGGAGCAGGCACAGGCGCTTGCTCGAACGCCTTGATTGGCCGATTACAGATTATACACGGTACACCCTGAAGAGATGCATCGGCCGTAAGCTTCGTCGGGATCAGCTACCGCGGTACCGCGGAGACTTGGTCGAAGATGTTGCATCGAGTATGATTCACGAAGCATCGCAATGGAAACTACCCTTGTGTGGAAAAGAAATAGTAGAAAATAGAGAAAGATATTGAAGAAGCTTTAGAAATAGGTACGTACCTTCGCTAAACTTGAGAATTCTGAGAATTTAGATTGACGAGGATAGATCGTTGTTTAATACAGTAATTTTATCGATCGATCATTTTTTCAGGAATTTTTCTTCTTAAAGTACAGTTCAATAATCAGAAGCTTTGTAGTGGAATGTACTCTTATGATGAAAGAAAGGGGCGAAATATGGGCAATACCGAAGAAATGCTAGGAAAAGCTATATAAAATTTAATAATTCTGTGAATTTCGATTCGATGAATGTAGAAATCACTGTGTTAATTTCCTTCACAAATTTCGCACGTTGAATTGCGCTTAAAGACTCGGAAGCTTTGTATTAGAAGCTGACCTCATATAAACAGAGAAGTGAAACGTGAATAATATTGAAGAAACTTAAGAATTCCGTGAATTTAGATACGGTGACGATTAATCATTTTTGCCACCGATTTCCTCCTTTGAATTATACTTTTCATATTTCTTACAAGAGGAAAATATTGACATTCTTCTTTACGCGTCAAATTTTGTGACAGTGCAAACGAATTATGGATAACTCAAGACTTTCTAGTTCTCCCTCAAAGTAACAGATTGAATTCAGAAATGGAAAATTCCGATTCTAGAGTCTTCTGTTGAAAGTCAACCAGTCGGAATGCTCTGTTCCGTGTTATTTTGCAAACAACCTGACACGGTGCCGCGATTACTCATCAGCCTGCGTCGAGCTCGATTCTCTGGCAGAAGGAGAAAGGGGAATAACTCCCGCGGAGCTCAGACTAATGAAATTATCCGGTCCGGGACCCCCTGCAACGACATCAGCAACCTACGACAGCCAGTTATCCCGTGATTACGCGATACGCAGTTACGTATCACGATGTGTGTACCTATGAGAAAACCTCTAGCCTTTTGACATCTATTGAACCCCCGGGGTAGGAAGGGGGGGGGCTAAATACAAATAAATCAATTTGGGGTCAATTTCCATTGTGAAATCAGGGCTATTATTTGACATACTTAATATATACGACCAATAAATCATAGTTTAACGCACTGATTGTATCTAAAGTACGTATTGCTATTTCTCTGCGGAAGCTGCACACACTTTTTATCAAACGTCTTTCCTTAGTTATCTCTGGTATGTTTGATGTAATTAATTATATTTGTTTCAATTGCACGGTTTACTGTTTTGTTTCTTTTTCTGTTAACTTTTGTGTTAAAAATCTTCATTAATATCTAGTCTCAAAAAATCAAATGATTGAATTAGTGGTTATTTTTTAGAATCTAATAGATTAATTTTAGATAAATGAGACGGCGCAACGTATACGTCACTGGCAGGGAATGTGTAAATCAACGAGCAATACCGATACATCCGATTTCACAGGGAAATTTTTGAGAATATTCTAAGAAAATTATGCGTAATAATACAAAAAGTCTGGTAATTGAAACAGGGGAGAAATAATAGTCTTATAAATAATTGAATAACGAGAAAAAGATTCTTCCATGATTTTTACGATAACTCAAACCTTCCACATGAATTAATCGTAACAATCAATCACTGCGGAGCTGATCACTATAATCTCGCACCATCTATATGGCATTGATAAACGCAGTTGAAGGAATTTTCCCTCGGTTCGCTTCTTTTTCCAGTCGAAAGTAGTCAAAACTTAATTAGGGTAACCGGATTCAATCGAAGAGTCGTAAAACTGACAAAACTTGAAGGATTTCGCAAAATCACGAATGCAGCTTTAATCGAGTACATTGCCGACATAGCGCATAAATCGTGGTCAGAGATATATCGAAATTAAGATTTCGCAAGCGGGTACGGTTCGTTTCAATTAGCTCGAAGGCGCTATCGCGGTCTAATAAATCGTTAATTGGGAGTCGTGGGATTATCCGCAAGAAATTCATGACTTCGAAGAGACCAGCGTCAATTAGCTTTTGACCATAGGTTCAGCCTAATAAATCGTTAATTGGAAACCAAACCGGATAATTAGCGGAAAGCCAGTACCGATGTCCACCGTGAAAAACTAAAAAACTTCACGATCGTCCGGCTACTGGAATTATTTATGATCTTCTCGTTAGTGTCTCGCGGCTGATTTTCTCCCTGTTGCCGATACGCTGCACGTTAGTACTGGCAACCCTATCCTCCCGGTGTCCAGGGCGTGGCGGATCGGTGATTTAGTAAAGTCATTTGTGCCGATAATGCTGACAGATGCTGTCCATCGAGAGTCCTGTTACCCTGGACTCTCCGTGCAACAGGATCTTCTCGTGGTTTCGAGGGGTGGACACGAAACATGACTATGTTTCGTGGATACCGCGCGGAAGTTTGAAGAAAAGTTGCACACGTGGGTTAATTATAAAAATAGAAGGGTTTTACTAGTAAAGCTTCGCGGAAAATATCGTACCGCGTTTGAAGATAACTATAGTTTCGAATTTAGAATGCAATTTTGGGAGATTAAAAGGCATACGACACGTAGCTGTCACTTGTGAATATTACACGGAAGTTTGAAAAAAAGACAACGTATATGGATTGATTAAAAAGTACAAGAATTCTATTAGCGGAGTATTATTGGAAAAATTTGAGCTGCGCTTGAAGATTATAAATTAATAAGATTGTAGCTTCTGATATCGAATGCAATTTTGGAAGAGTCAAGTCGGAAAATGTGAAACGTGAAAGATTGCCTTTCGCGAATATCGGGGGGTAAAATATTTTGCAGATAGAAAAATTGTTGAATTATATATAATTGTAAGATTGTGGAAAAGTTTCAATATGGGAAGATTCAGGGGGAGAATACGGAACGTGATCGCGAATATTCCAAAGAAGTGTCTTTAGCACGTGGATTAAATTAAATCTGCACGACTCGTGAACTAATCATACTTTAAGAATTCAAAGCTGGTCAGTTTCCTTCATGGAATGTAATTTATTTCAGCGATTCAGAATGCACAATTGTACAATTCGAAGAATGCAGACAAGCCATGACAATCTGTTCGGTAAATACACGCGGTAAAAATCCACTGAAGAAGAATATCTTATACAAATTAAATTAATTTAAACCAACATTTGCAGTGATTCTCAGGGATTATACCAGAAATTTTCCGCGCCTTCCTCTATCTTAATGCAACATCCGAGGATATTACGAGCGTTCTTAGAGGAATTTTCTTGCCATACGAAGCTGAACGCGTACCGAATGAAATTTTCATGGAAACCTCGCTTAATTGCCAGGAGATAACGTGAAAACGCAGTGGATTCCAGGCGTAAGAGTCACGGAACAACGTAAGCCCCATGTTGATTCGCGTGACGAGTGCAGCGTTCATCATCCCACCGACGATGTAGTGCACGTGAATTTCGTTGTACGTGAGAACAACGTACGTCGTATTAGTACTTCCGTGAGAGAAAATTGATCGCGAAAAGAAAGAAGAATTAAAGAAACAAGCACGACAAAAAAAATAAAAAGAAATATAACACTTACCTGGGTTTGCGTTAGTCCAAGACTCGCCGCGAGCTCCGCTCTTTCTGGTAGCGCGAGATATTGCGTTCTCTGGAACCGCCTGTTAAGCTGTTGCAACTGAAGGCTGCTATAGATCGTCCGTGGTTTCCTCATCTTCTTGCCTTTACCGTTTCTCAAGGAACCGCCGCCACCACCGCCGAGCTCGTCGACAAGACTGCCACCCTTGTCACCCAATGGCGAGAGGTCTGCGAACATGCACCACCCTAACATCAACTTTCAGAATCCTCATCACCGATTGTGTACGAACTAAAGAGAAATTTAACGAAAACCTAAACAAAACTATTCGACAGATACTTGATTTATGATACATTTAGAACGATAGAACGATTTAATTATCTGATCTAAATTCGAAACGATTCGTTGACGTTTGTGGGAAGAGAAAAGAACGGAAGGAATGGAAAGAGAAATTAGTTGAACGCATTATAACATCGAAAGAAAAGGATGAAAGGCTTGTCGAAGATCGCGACAAAGGTTCGGGCGTAGGTAGCCGCGATAAATCATGATTAATCTCGTGTAATTTGCCACGTGTGATCGCTATCGTGGCGAACAATATCGGAGTGCTAACCATAGTGTAATTAATTAAAAAAAATTGTTATAAATTAATCATCGAATAATTACGCACCGACTAAATAAACGCATCGTGCCAGCCCGGCGAACGCTATCGTACGTACGATCGCGCCATTATGTTTATACCCTAATTACAATGTAGCGTAATACGGCGCGCGGTGTGAATCCTTGAACGTAACACAGTCATTTAGAAATCCAAACAGGCCAGCCTTGTCATTTTCCACCTAATGCGGCGCGTTCAAGGAAATGTCATCCTGGAAAATTCACTATGTCTATGTGTGCATGCTATGAAAATCGGCATAGTAAAACATACATCAACATGGCCTCCATCGAACAGGTGTAGCAGAAAATTCTCGAACGTGGCATGGTTGATAACAAAACTTGTAATTACCAACTTTTGAATTAGTAATTCGAAATTTCTAACTACTTGCGCGCGATCTTCTACCTTTATGAAATTTATAGCGATCAGTTGGATATGCATACGACGCGTGTACACATACATACGATATGATTTTTATGATTTATTGCTGGCCATGTCACCAGTAACGGGGGCGTGGAAGACTGACCCGTGGATCAACGAGTTTCAAGATCGATCGCGGAACGACACGGAGATTTTGATTACGCGTAAAATGGCAGATATTAACAAGCAACCCCTGCTATACTTGATCTTTTCTTGCCAGGTTATATATGTACGTACACCATACTTGGCGGGATATTTACGATACGCAATCGCGTGTTAGGAGGAGTTACGGGGTCTTTCCATCGGCAAGGATTCTTCCAGAAGGCGGTGTCCTTCGTTTAACGAGACGTTTTTGCGCTGTCGTGACCGGTATCGTCGAATACATTAACCTACACGATTTTATGTCAGGTTGAACGCGATAATGCTTATTCGGTGTTTTATCGTGGCAGGTCAGTGGAGCCATGATGTCGCCGAATATAACGTGTCATTTCGAAAGGAATAATAGCCGTCCCGTTATCTTTACGCATTTTTATGCAATGTCTTTGACATATAGCGACGCGCTATTGATAGGACGCACTATGTTTCTGTGGAAAATATCGTAGCTTAATTAAATACTGAGAAAAACTGTCTTCTTGCCGCGATTAATTAAAATTTTCAATTTTTAAATTCAACGTGTTAACCACTACTGGTAAGCAAGTTCATGGTACATTTATAATGTGGCATATTTTGTGAGAATGATGGTAATCGAGCTTTCATCTGATTTCGGAATTAGATATGCGCTTCTTTTATTCCGATGGATTTATTACCTGCTTTTGAAAAGGTTTATATTTTTTGAACCTAAGCAATAATTTTCCTTTCCTATTATCAATCTTAATATGAACTTAGAAAATCTACAAAAGTTTCTTCATGCTTTCCTCTTTCGTTTGAAAATCAGGGAAAATATCGATATGGTAAAAGAAACGGTGCTCGAAAGAATTTCTATTTCATCATCGATTATCCATAAATCCCAAGAAACATAAAACTAGAACACACTGACACTGCACACCAAACCGATACGAATTACCATTTCTATCATTAGATTTCCAATTTTTGTACATTTATGGACAGTCTAAAATGCATGAAATATGCAAAAATATTGAAAATATCCAAAGTAGAATCTCCACTTAGAATGTATTTCTATATCGAATCTTCATAAAAATACAAATTTACATAAGTATCCGTCTAAGCACAAACATCGTGAATTACGCTATAATGCATATACCAAACACATTGCCAATCATTTCATTGATTATGAATGAATCACCGCGATAATCACAACCTATGATGCAACATCGTGGCACAGAAGTGCATAAAAGCATAAAGTTCAGTGAAAACTGTAAGAAAAATCGGGAAACGAAGGAGAGGCACGGTTTTACGATACATTTTTCTCGGGAGTGCTTGTGCGTTGTAAGAGCTCGCGGAGTCATTAGCGCGACGGTGTATGCAAAGCGGTCGCTGAAAACCGCTTCGGTCGCGGTGAAACTACTACTTTAGCATAATTCGCGCGGCTCATTTGCGAGCGGTCGTGCGTTCCCTGTTTCCTTTACGCGCGCGTTCCCTTCCCGATTTTCGCGTGTACGCGATCGATCGATCCGCGGTTGCCTGTTATTTCACCGGGAATAACCGTTCTCGAAGAGGCAATTTATCGTCCTATATATCCTCGATGCAGATATAAAAGCAACCACGATACCGTAAAATATAATTAATACACCATTCATCAGAACCAAGAGGTTAACGTTTCGCGAGTGATCAACGATTCTACGCGAGTTTCTGTGAAAAATCGTTTGGTCACGGATCGAAAAGAACTGTGCTAAGCCTCGATGCAGATGAGCGGCGCAGTTGCGATTTCGCTCAGGCGACGATGTATAATTCGATGGGTTTGTGCTTCTAAGATTTGATACAGACGAGCGAGTTTCGTCGCGTGAATGCAGTGTGTTGAATTACGTAGTGAAATATATGTGAGTGAGCGCATTCGCAATAATTTCGCGCGAATTTGCGATGCATAAAAATCGGGAAGCGCGCAGTTCAACATATTTGTATTTACTATATGCTTAGACATATTCGACTGTAACGTGCGAATTTTCCTATTTTTAGCGATTTACGTATAATTCGCTGAATACTAAAAAAGTTGCGTTTATGTACATTGATGTCTATGATAATTTAAGTGACTTCGAAATTTGGTAGATATTGCCTGAACACTTTGAATCTAAAATATATATAACTTCTAATCACTGATAAACTTAAAATAATATTTGTGTAAGCATAACAAAAATCCTTTACTTAACTTCTATAGAAAAAATGAAATAAGATATAAAAAATGTATTCCATAAACAATTATCAGTAATACCGTAGACAAAGGTCAGAAAAGAAAAATCATATATGAAAAAAAAATTCCCAATTTCAGAATTATCTGCGAAGATAAAAATATTCGTTGAAAAATGAAAAAAATAAGAATCCTCATACATATTATCACATGTCCGACAATGAGCGTTATTATATCGCTATATGTGCATTGTTTTCTGTTCGCTAACGTTGCATGCCTGGCAAAAAAACTCTCACGAGAAAAAAACCACTCCTCCGTATCGAGCCTCGTATTTCTAATAACACAATGCACATGACCATGCAATCCAGCTATTCGACGAATAAATCTGTCAAATCTCACACCATCGCCACTAAAAAATCGCAACGTCTCTCTGTGTCCAGTTCTAGCCCTGTCAATGGAATACGAAGTCAAGTCCGAGTGGAAAAACAGCAGAGTTAGAGACGAATAGTTTATCGTCGATCGCAACAGCTAGCCGCGACCGGTGCACTTTGCGTGACGACCATTCGAACCCCACTTTTCTCATTGTCAGCTGGGGGGACGAACCAGGATCCGGTTGAGTGGCAGCCACACGATATCTACGGATGTATCTAAGCCAGAGAAAACACGACTTCCGTGCAAAATCTTCGAACCTACGAGAAGAGAAAAAGGGAAGGAAGAAGAAAATCCATCGTCGCTGCCATCATCATCCATAGAGCAACTTGGAATTTCCATCTTTGAAGATCTGTCGGGTGATCCAATAGTGCTCCAGGTCGGTGTTCCTAATCCTTGTGAAAACAACCGTTTAATACCTAATCCATCACCCTGGCCGTAGACCCCAGAACTCTCTATCCAAAGGGCGCATTGTCTTTGAACCGTTCCGGATTAATTTGACCGGTGGTTGGTCGCTGCCAGGCCCGGTGACTAATGTAGAGTTCGGTAAAGGTAGCCACGCTAATTGGATTCTGGTTCCCGGGATCGTTTGCTTCGTTGCGACTCGACATGGATGGGCTCAACGTCGATGACAAGGCAACGGCCAAACCGAGAAGAAGGCTCGGCCAGGGACGATGTTAATGGACGGTTCATTTGTCGCAACCGATGAGATTGCTCGTTGATATACGGCTACCACCTAACGGTGCACTGTTTGCGCATTGTCGAGTATGAGATCGGTACGGTGGTACACGATTGTGTACACGATATGAGATCGTCCCTTCTTTCGTACTCTCCTGATTCTGACAAGTCGTCGCAAGTAAAGTTTCGGACGACTTCATTAATCCTCCTTGGTTATATGACTGTTCCGATGTCCAATTTCTGATCGATGTTTTTCATGTTTTCGCATGAGATGGGAGTGGAATGGAATTGGGAAAAGAAGATCGAAAGAAGTATAAAATAACATTAAAAAGTTAACAGTTACGATAAACGAAAGGAGATAGCGGTAGAAGGAGTTACGAACTTAGAGTTGTAAAAGTATTTCTTGAAAATTTATATTGCTACATATAGGCTGAATGCATTAAAAGAAAAACTGCGACGCCAGTGTATACAGGGTGGTTGGTAACTGGTGGTACAAGCGGAAAGGGGGTGATTCTACGCGAAAAAAGAAGTCGAAAATATAGAATAAAAATTTTTTTTTCAATTTTCTTTTTTTTTTTAATTTTTCCGTCGAGACAACGATCTACAGTGAGATCCGTTATAACGTACCGCACGCGTACCGAGCAAAAATTCAAAGTCGATTTTCTCGAAAACAAAGGCTCAAAGGAAAAATTTGTATATTGTATATGCATTGACAGAAGTCAAAAGAGAATAATCCACAATGTCGGTAGTTGAATTAAAGATTAAGATCAATTTTAGAACAGACATAGATTTTATAGTTCCATTCCATATGGAAATATATAAATGCAGCTAAACTACGAACAGCTTTTAAAAATAACTTATTAAATGTGAATTACGAAACGTTACACGTGACTCGTAGCATGAAGTTGATGGAATGGTATTCAAATATTTCATATATTTCCTTCTTCTCTAAGCACATTTGACAAGGGTATTAAATTGGAGGTGTCAAGTATTTTGCCAGAAAGGTAGTTGAAAGGAACGACACGCGGCAGGTGGCCAGAGCCCGAGGAGGATGTGCAAACAATAGCGTGCTCCTTTGTAATTAACTCGCGATCGCGATTCTAAA
Source organism: Bombus vosnesenskii (assembly GCF_011952255.1). Taxonomy (NCBI): domain Eukaryota; kingdom Metazoa; phylum Arthropoda; class Insecta; order Hymenoptera; family Apidae; genus Bombus; species Bombus vosnesenskii. Next base: position 3,787,882 of record NW_022882931.1, on the reverse strand, counting down.
ACGATATTTATTATTTAATTAATTCAATCGCTTTCATCAGGCTCCGTGCCTGATTCGCAGAGGATTACGAGCAGCAAAGAGCAACGGGCAAATTCTTTCGTCGCAATTTGTCACACGTGTAAACGAGCTTCTCGTAATGATTAATCACAAACGATCGGCACACGATATGCTCGAATTAACCAATTATCACTGTACAATTACGACAAATCGCGCGTTACCACGCGGAAGAACGTGTGTAACTTTCTTTAATCGTAAAATACGACAATAAGAACGAACAAGAAAATGGAAAACGCTTAAGAAAAAGAAAAAGCATTACGATGACCGAGTGATCTACGAGGATCGACGGAGCAATCAATAATCGACGTAGCAACACGTGGCTATCGTTCGATAGATCAATTCTACATTATCGTAACCACTCTCTGAGAACGCTGTTAATGGAGGCAGACATAACGTTACGACACGGCAATCGCGATTTGTCGCCATTCGTTGGAAACACAACGACGAACTCTCTCCTCGAGCAGAATTTTCTACCACGCTAATCCGGTTCTTACGCGAACTCGTCATAGTTCTATCCTGCTGGGGTCCGTTCTAATGGTTTATGAAAACCGAGCACGAAGAAATTGTCATCCTAATGAGAGAAAATGACCTATAATCTGAACGATTCCGTGGAATCGTGGAACCCATTCGAAAGAACGCATCGTAGAACATTTGCCCATTACCGATCACGGACCCTTGGAAAATACGTTCGTTTCTTCCTTCCCATCGATGGTCAAGTATTCGCAATTTTCCAAATCGAGAGGAAAGGAAGGAAGGGAGAAGAAATTGCCGAGAGTCAGAGCCCTCGATCGTTTTACTGGATTCTTCTATCCAACGATGGGTAAACGTATCGTGTAACGTGCGAATATCTCGAGGGACGAACCCTTTTTTCATATACTTCACCATCGGGGGATTCACCGTTTCCTTTCTATTCATATTTATCTATTTTTTTCCTACTCTCCTAGCAATTTTCGACAAACTCACCGATTCAAGATTACCTATAACCGATATCCCAGTGCTTCGAATTACGGAAGGGGTGGTTCCAAATAGGCGAGAACCTCTCGTGGTTTTCATAATGCAGGAACGTTGGAACGTGCACGTTTGCGGCGGTAAAAGACAGGTGGAAAGAAAGAAGAACCATCGGTCATTATTAATTTACGCGATAGATAGGGTTCGCAAGGGAGGTTGTCGATTGTCCCCTTCAGAAAAGACAGAAGCCTATAGCGAGTTCCCGTAGAGAAGGAAAAACTCGTGTAAATTCCTCTTCAATTAATTTAGGATTTTATCGAGTGTCTTCCGTGTCGGGAATACCGTCGCGTCTAAAGAACTAAATATTGCACGTTTCTATCGACGGCAGCGACGATATCGTCGCTCGTGTTCGCCGACTCGCGGTTGACAGCTTCATCAGCAAAGCGATACGATATACCACTGGTATTTCGAGCAACAATTCTAAAAATGACGCATCGTGCTGATCATTTCTTTTCAATCGTTGTAACGACGAGCTTACTTAGCGAGGAATCGATGCTGATTTTTCTTTCACGGCACACGGTGAGAAATTCATAGAACGTTTCCCTTTGTATATGTCAGAGAAGCGTCAGGAATAGAGTTGTGGGCATTTGCTAGATCTCCATTGGAATGGCCATCGCTGTGTTATAACGACGGTACGGCCTGATACTACGAGCATGAACACTGCCGATTCGACAATCAACAGCGGCGATTAGGCACTCGCGACGCTAGTGATAATGGTCTCAGGTTCGATAACGAATCCGCGGTCAACGGGAGCATAGATATACTTGCTCTAACTCAAACGTGTACTGATGGTAAGGCGCTACTCCCTTCCTCGATGAGGTCTCAATAAGGAATGAATCTTCGTCCCAGCGACGCCACCGAGACAAACTCTGGTGGGGTGTCTAAGTACACAAGATCCTCGGATCGACGTCGCTGTCGATTGTTCGATTTTGGGACACAAGCTACCTGTCCGTTTGCAAAAATCTTAATTGCCGGAAAAACCCAGGTTTTATAGCGGGTCCTCGGGCTAACTGGATTTGTGCTGTGTACGTGCCTCAACATCAGGTATTCATTGTTCGTAGGAACCATTGGCATGGTCAAATACCTCTATGGGTATTTCCTTTAATGAGTGTCATACTATCGCTCCATACTTTTGACCGCGGCTACGTTCGGCGGACGATCGCCTTGAGCCCAAGTTTATTATCACCAATCGCCAACAAGTACAATTGTACAATAAAATAAAATTGTACAATAAAGTTACAACTGTAAACTTTAATTACAATCTTACGGATTTTCCCGAAGTTGCAGAGGGGAGGCTCCGGTGGCCTTTCGTCTCCGACATATATAACAAAATTTGGAAGATTTGAAAGAAGTTGATGGAATTTTGCAATTGCTGATTGAAAATATTCGGAGTACTCAAAACTAATTTTGCAATTCGCAAACCGTTATACGTAGCTAAATAGTTTTACGTGTAAGGGTGAAAATTGTGTGAATTTAAAAATAATTGATTACAAAGGACTTTGTAATTATTGATCGAGAATATTAAAAACATTTTGCGAATGTTTCTTTTCTCTGAACACATTGGTGTGTGAATAATTTCATACATAAGACGAAGGTGAAAATATGTACGTGTATCTAACTGTTTGTATTTCAACTGCCTGCATTTACATATTGAATAAAAATTTCTGTGAATTTTTTAGAGAGCCAAGATGATTTATGAGAGAAACAAATTGCAGTTTCACGGAAGTAAAATCTTATCAGAAAAAAAAGACAAAGATGAGAAATGCAAAGATGTTTAACGAAATAACAAGCAGCTTTATATATCTAATTGCTTGGCGTTAGCCAATATGTGAATATAAACTAGAAAAAGAGGACAAGATGAAGAAAACATGGATGCATGATTGCATGATGCACAATTGCATATATTGGAATTTAGTTAACTGTATTGAAATATACGGTAAAAACTCGCGTGAACTTTAAAGAAGTTGACGAGGAAAAAACACACGAAGAAGAAGGCGAGGGAAATGTGCATAGAAACGATGAACAGTTGCGTATCTGACTGCTTGAATATCTAGCGACGCTTTTCGAGGACACAGGGAGGCCGCGACTATTCTCATTCAGCCGGGGGGCTTTTTGTTTCGTTCGTTAGCCGCTTTGCGGGACTTTTTCGGATCCCAAGAGGATTCTCTTTCCTAGTCGTATATCTTATTCCGTTTCTCGGCGTTATTGTGCCTGCCCAGGCCGTCGACCGATCCACTACCTGCTACTCTAGATTCTCTCTTCCGTTTTCGTTTCTTTTTTCGTCGAGCGCCTACCTCGCCAGATGCGAAATCAACGAAAGAAGTTTACGATTTTGACTTGGCGTCCGATCGCCACGCGAACGCGCAACCATAATGTATTTCCAACTATCTGACCTCCCACATGTGAAACGTTTCAGGATTAGATAATGGAACTACCAATTTGTGTTAAAAATATCGCAACATCGCTTCTATGTACTTATCGACGAATTATGCGTGGAATTGTAACGAGTATTCGGTTGAAATACGTTACGAGTGTAATGCGTTTTAAGTAGAATTCTACCGCCGGGATCAGACATCCGACTCTTGGGAAATTTAAAAGCATCGTTATCAGAAAAAGTATCACAATCGAATATAGTAATAGCGATAATTATACGTCTGATAACGATTCTTTAGGGTATTTCTAGTTGATATGGTTTATGAAAATATTCTATTACTTAAGAAACTTTATATTCTAATCTATGCTAATTGCTACTTGCTTTGAAAGACTCACAGCGAATCTATCAATTTAAACTGTTCGGCAGTATGGTTATTAGAAAATAGTATAGTAAGCTTCGCTGTAAACCTTCCAACAGCTCTCCGTTCCAAGGAATTACTCATAGAAAATCCCTCTTATACACACTTTAAGCTTTTAAGTCAGCTACTTTGGTAACTTTTAAGATCAGCTGCAAACAAGATTAGAGAAAAGATTCACTGGATTGTCAACCATCGCCGTCTTCGTCATAGATCGGTTCCGATTTCCAAGGAACGAGGAGCGCAGAATTAAGTTAACTATCTTTATTCTAATAGTAGGAATAAAAAAGGCTGCGAATACATACAGTTAGGGTACTCACCGTCCTTGGGCGGTGAGGGGCACTGGGGCGCGTACGATCCCAGGTGATATCCATAGGCGTTATGCTGGTGCATGGGCGCGAACGGATATCCGGCTAGCGCGGACCTAGGACTGGGGAATCCTGCATCCGCGTGTTGCTGGTTCCCACTGCCTGGTCCGGATGTTTGGTGACTTAGCGCGCCGACTTGATGCGGGAATTGATGAGCACCAGGCACATTGTGTCCTCCGGGATAACCACCACGTAGACTGGCGGGATTATACAGATTATTATGTTGCAATTCGATGAATGCCGATTTTCCACTTTGTGAGACGGGCGTGCTCGATGTTGTACTATCGCCACCGTTTCCACCGGGTGGTCCAGGTGTCACCGAGCCCAATCCCGTGTGATGAAGATGCTGTTCCATGTCGGAACCACCGCCTCCAGCACCTGCACCACCGCCACCGCCACCACCGCCGCCTCCAGACGGTCCACCACCTCCCGACATACTATTCGGGGTCGGGGTACTAGACGGACAGGGGTCGCCCGCCCCGAATGGGCTCCCCAGGTCCGTGAAGTTGAGCGTCGTCGTGCTGCCCGGACGCTCCACCTTAGTCGCGACGTCGATGCCGCCGCCACAGCCTACGGTTCTCGCGGACAAACTCGCCGACGACGTCGTCGCCGCCGCCGTCGCGCGAACGCCGTACGGGGCCCGAATCTTGGGGCCTCTGTTTCACGTTTCACGACTGGTCACTATTGATTAATGGATCGCTTATCGGTACAATGTTAATTCCCTATAAACAGGCGACATTTGGATATTCCTCATTTACTTCGTTCCAGATCGCGGACGGTTTTAATGACTTTATCGGTGTTGCTATATTCGATAGATTTATGAGGCGATGATTGATGAGGACTGTTCAAAGGAGTTGATTTAGGTGATCTCTTCACTGCCACTTTAGAACGAACTGTAGTATGATGTTCGAATTGTCACTAGATTTAGTTAATTGTTTCTCTCACGTGTTCACAAATACACTAGTTTTGTAATTCTCCGCCAAGTAGTCTGTATTAGCTCGGTTACAGTTAGATCACTAAGCACTTCACCCGCGTACCCTTTACGGAACTGAATCCAATTTCATGGATCGTATATTCGAGAAGATGCACCAAAGTCATGCACAGGTAGTTTTGTAAGGGTCAGCCCGATCTACGGTAACGTTCTCCGTGATCGAGTAAACTGCCCATCGGAGTAATGGTTCTTTGCACTGCGACGGAGCGGGCGCTTCACGTTCTTGGTCCCGTCGATCACTGTTCCAACAATCGTCACTGTTAATCACGTTCCGATCGTGCACCACCGCGAGGATAGTCACGATACCGGGCCGAAATCCGTGGTATACGATCGTCCTGGGTATTTGGAGCCACACTTGGGATATCGCACGATCCACGGTTTGGAAATTTGGTCTAGCTTCTCCGACGGAGATCCGGTAATCTGTCGGTCGAAACTGTGGTCCTAGCGTGACAGTACACTCGCGCGAACTGCGTGATTTAATTGTACGTCGCCGATGACACAGAGGCGTGCGCGCGCGCGCACGCTCGCTCTCGTTCAGCGGCAACCAGCAAGTGCTTTTTCCACACGCGCGTATGCCGTGATTATTCGACGCCGATGAGCATCGTGGCTCGGCCGACGTGGTTGTCGACGAGAGAAAACGGTCACGACGATTCGCCGATCACCGTAGGGAAGAAGAAGAAGAAGAAGAAGACGACGACGACCGACGAAGAAGAGAGAAAAGCACACACGCGCGCCTGGCCCAGTAACTGCAGTGCACACCGCGCGGCGCGGACCGGTATAATGATACATAATGAAGCCGAAGCCTCTCCCCGGAGCCCGGTGCGCCGTTTCCGAAAGTCGCCGCGGTGGCGCCACTCAAGGCCACACCCACGTTGGCCGTTAGCGCGCTACGTGATTGGCTGTTCCACCATTCCCCCACTTTGTGTCTGTGACGTCTAGCCGATCGATTGGCTGTACGGAGGCCATTATGGTGTCCGTGTAGGAGTTGACGAAATCGGGCCATGCCCACGGTTTACCGACACCCTCGGGGCACCTTCGCTCGTGGAGGTGTTTTCTCTACCTGTCCGGGGACCCTTTTCGTTCGTAGTGCGCGTACGACGCTGCCACTACTCCTGACAGACTCTGTCGGGGGTATAGCTCCGGTAAAGAAAGCCAGAGACCACGCTCGACCAGCGACGCTTGTATGCATGGAGCGCCGAGTTTCGGGCCGCCGCCGCCGCCGCCAACGACGACAAGAGACTCCCCCGTTCCCCTATCTACCGCCAATTCGATGGGAATCGAGGGTTGAGGGTGACGCTGACATCTGGGACGCGAGTGAATTTCCCTTGTCGAAAGATTGGACGTAGTTTCTGTTTCGCTGCTTCGAATTCGAGTATCTAGTGAAGACTATTCTTCCGCCACTTTTGCGCTATCTATCGTAGAATAATTCGAAAATGATACGATTTGGCTTTTCGAAGTAATCGAACAGGTTATTTATTATTGATATTCGCGATAAAAATTAGAATATACGATATCGCTTATTTCGGATCATGTAGATTGTTTTCTTACGATTTTATGGCTTTTGAGATTACATCTAGACGAAAAACTCGCGAAGATGCAACAAAAAACAGTCGGACGTCAACGTGACAGTTTGGCAACAGACGTCCTTAGCCCCGCCCATTAGCCCACCACGAAAGGAGTGGACCGGTGACGGAGGTGGAATACCTAGGACGACACGTTTTTCCGTTCTCGTGTACACGCAACTCGATTGCTAATTACTCGGTTCCATTTTTCGAGTGAAGCCTTCTACTGAACACATTCGATACTGCAATTTTTCATTAAGGTCGTACACACACGAAGTTTCCTCGAATGGTCATCCACTACGTCGCAGACCCAGAATGATATCGTAACAAATTTTTCTATCTTCTCAAAATAATGTTTTCCTCGCTTCTTTCGCTTGTCTAATATTTTTTTAAAATTTCACAAAACTTTAGAGTTAGAACGTATACGCTGAGGACTGCACGCCGCGAAAAGGCACGGGAACAACGCGTCGAGCCGTGTGACCTAAATTTTCCTCAAAAGATGCTAATCTGGCTGCGGTGGTCGCATTATAGGTAATAGAATTTTTTATCGGAACAATTTCTCGCCGGCTATACAGGAGTTGGTAGCACGGACGCGGAGTAGAAAAAAATTCAGCCAGTGAGCAAATTTCGTAACGCGCTTGGTCTTTTTGCTGATCGTATCTGCGCGAATGCAGCACGGTAGACAGGTGAAGGCGCGGAAAAGGATCAGATCCCATTCGCGGATAATCCGAAGCGTGGTTGTTCGCCCACGAACAACCTTTGTCTCCTTCTTCTGCCCATGCAATTAATTAGTATGCGAATAATCTTCTTTCACCTGCAATTTCGCGACCATATTGGAGAATCGACACGAGTTTTGTCGAAATTGATCAAAGGGTTGATACGGTAGAACTTTGACTATCGGAATATCGATTAAGAGAATAATCGATTAACTAAAACGTTCAGCAGTGGTAAATTTGGAAATGATTTCTTCCAAGAAAGATTGAAAAACAAGAACAGAAACGTAACGAGATTTGGTTGCTATTTTTCTTTTCTTCTTTTTTTTTTTTGCATATTCTTATTCGAAAATGTTATTATCGTAAAGTAGCTCACATTTTTGTTCAGAAGCTCTTGTTCTTGTTTGATATTAATATTTCTAAAATAGTCTAGAATGAATGATTGTTTCTCGTATGAAAACAAAGTGATTCCATTTGATGCATCTCATTCAATCAATGTCTCACTGTATTTCGCAAGCTTTTCACGCATCAAAAATACTACCATAAATCATCAGGTCACGCTTTATCACTCAAATCCCGATATCTTATGAAACGTGTTCGTGTCGTCTTGAAATATCTAGTGAACGACCACAGTGTTACGTGATTGCGACTGGGATGCGCGTTATTGGCGCCCGTTACGGAGCAGGATTAAAGCTGACAAAATCAGGACGACAGCAAACGTCTAATTAAGTCGAAAGTCTTCGAGCGGCTGGGAAACGACACGTTCCACGCCAGCCAGTCCCTTATCTGATCGTTCCTAATCGTCTTCCCAGAATTGACGTTATTTTTTTCATCCGCCACCGTCGGCAATTTTTTTTCCATCCTCACGTTTCCAGAAAACCATTGTTTCCTACATAAGCTTTAACTATGAATGACTCTGGTAAATTTACCCAACCACGTAATCGACTGATCATAATTTTAATTATGCACAAGTAAGATATATCATCGTTATACGTACCTATAGTGATATTATAGGGATGAAAGAACGAGAAAGAAGGAATTAGAATCGGGAGCAAAAATAAAATAGTGTATTTGATAGGTAATGCCACCATGACAGCTAACACGAGGACATTTCTTCGATCGAATGATAATTACACCTAATCAGCATCGCTGGGCACAATTACCGACTATACAGCGTGTATCGTCTGCAATGATACTAGTTGCCGGATAATATCCCGTTCATTAACATTGCATCACGTTCCAACGGCGCACACCTACTCGATGCTTCAATTACACGAATATTTATTCTTGATGCGATTGCCTGGACGACGTGAGATTAATTACACAATAACCTATCGAGATAGAAAACTATGGAAGAACTAATTTCCGCGTAAACAGCGCCGTGTAAATTGTACGACGATAATGTAGTAAGAAGAACGAATACTTGGGGGTGGTGGAAATTGGATATTTTTCGCCTCGCTTAAAAAAACTCATAGAGAACGTAAAAATATAAAGTTCTTAGTAAAGAAATATATTATGTTCATTTATTGGAAATCTGCAAGTTCGTGCTCTGGAGATAGCGAGCCATCCTCAAAATAATTCGAAGAAACTGTGCACGTGAACAAATTGCGGAATCGAAGAAAACCAAAACAACTATCGCAAGATCGTACTATATCAGAATGGCAACTACACATTGACTTTAATAATACACATACTGCCTTTAATAACCAATTAAAAGGAGATAAAAGAACAGTTCATAAAGGATAAATGCGTAGTTCCAGTTCTAGTATGTAATTATAATTTTAATAATTTTCCACGTATTCGTGAAGCTTGATATTTATTACTACAAGTGGATTAAGAACATTTTCCAATTCCGAGCATCGCCGAAAATGACCACTCTCAAACTCTCAACCGTTCTGTCTGATCCAAGCAAAAGAGAGTAAACGACGTTGGAGGAGGATTTTTAACCAGTAGGTCAAAGGCTCGAGGATAACCAGTGTTCGTTTAAAGGATCCGTTTCACCCATCGATGGTTATAACCGGATGCAAAAATAACCATCGAAGTGCCGGCGGTGGAGTACTTAAAATCGAATTTTTCTACGTCTCCCGAAGAAAATCACTTCCCTCTTGGTAATGCAGGGGTACCGATGCGCCCTCAGGTACGGTACTAGGCCAAAAGAGCGTGGCACGCTCTTACAGCGCGAAATTACATTGGGGGGCTAATTGCACGGCGGCGGTAGCGCAAACACGTGTCATCAGTTGACCACCACCACCAACACCAACACCAACAACACAACGAACCACCACACACTATCATGGTTCGGCATGGCCATCACCATGCAATACCCATGGTGGGTAGCTGCGCGGTCGGTTGTGTACGGTGAATTACGTAATTGAGGTAAATGGCGGCTATCCAGAGTGCGGGGAACTGTGCTAAATAAAATGCCATTCAATTAGGCGACGAGAGGACCCGTGTCGACGTTCCTGCTTCAGCGTTGACTGCCTCCGACTGTGACGAGCCACCGCGCAACTTTCCTAAAGCCGATAGATTCTCCAACCGAAACTTTCTACTTTAAAAGGACCCAGCGATGGTAAGAATCGACGGATAATTGGGCAGACGTAATCAGCACGCCTTGTTGCTTCTCTTTCGAATATATCGGTGAACCTTAGGATTGCTGGTTGTCGTAGAATGTTGAAATGTTTGGGCAAAGTCGAATATGGTAAGTCAGATGGAGTTTCGTTCGGTGATTTTGTAGATTCCCATTTGTATAAGTGGAGAGAAAGGATTTTCAGTGATCCAATAAATATTCGTGTGAGATGTTTCGATGATTATGAATAAGAGGGACGAAGGTTCGTGATGATGAAAAGTATGTTGATTATGGTGGATAATCAGGCAGATTTATTTAGCAAATTTTGTCTTTGAAATGTCTAGTTCTCATTGGGAAACTGAAGCAATAGCGTAATTTTACAAGCTTTCAGTATCAGTAGATTTTCTCGTATAAGAGTAACAAGTTCGAAGCAGATAAAGTTTGCAGGTGAATTTTACAAATTACAAGGTGCGATAATTAATTGTTATATTCGGCGTAAAATTGTAAGATTACAGGAACCGTTTGTGCAAGTCAAATCCGCAACTTCAAATTTATCATCTCTCAATCGATTAATGCTATTACAATTAGTAAATTATCGTGCAAGAAAACGTTAACAGAACTTGAAACTACATTGAGGTACATGAATAAAGTCGAACATGAGGATCTTTAAAATCTTTCATTCAAGCAATTTTCCAAGCTTTTAATTTCAATTCCAAGTTTCAGTGGAGAGAAAGGTATCTGAATGCTTCGACGAATTTGCGCGTGAAACGTTTCAAAATTTCTACTTGCTTAAATGGAACGACCGAGGGATGGAGCGAAAAAAATCGACTGCTAGATAGACGATGCTCCATTCAGCGATTTCTTAACACACCTTCCTTTTTTTATGGACCAATTTCGCGATTCTATGCTACGAGAGGGGAAAACAGAGAAGCAGAGAGCCGTTCTCCGAGTGGAAAGTAGAATATAAACAGTGGCGGCGTGGAAACTCGTGCACGAAAATTACACGGCGAAGTGGCGGTTTTATTCTACTCACGGTTCTCGTTTCCCCGGCCAAATCAAAACGACGTAAAAATATTTCTAAATTACAGCGCGAAGTAACACTTTTATCGCCCCGGTGTAATTGCGCTCGCATCTCGCAAAACGAGAACTTTCTCTTGCCTCTACTTTCGCAGTTTCCGCGATCGCCACTTTTCCATTCCTTCTCATTTCCATTCCTGCCGATGATACAACGATCCTATAACCCGATCGTACAAAAACAAATTTTATAACGTGTCTTTAGACGTCGTCGAATTAACCAGATGAAATCATCCCCCTATTATTGCTACGTTGGTAGGAAGTATGATATAGAAGATAATGTATTAATCCTAAAAGGATGATCAAGAATAATAATCTCAAGAATTTCAGGGAAGCAATTTTTTTATACTTTGCGATTTTTCCACCAGCATTCTCGCTATCTAATATTTCGAAGGCTAGCTAAAAGTGATACGAAAGTTTAATTAACACATTAAAGTTATCAAATAAGAAGAAAATGAGATTATGAGAGAACATCACAAAAGATTCGTGCATAAAATTAAGTACGAAGGATACTAATTATAGGATATTAAAGAAAATGAAGTTTTAATGAGTTTAAGAACCCGAGCGAACAAAAACTATCTTAAAGGAATGGGAAAAAATTGTTCTGCCATTTCGAAAAAAAAATCAAACTGGTTTTAAATCGTAAAATACAATGAAGAAAGAAGAAAAATTAGATTAATAACTAAAAATGAAAGAATAAGAAATTAAATGAATCTTTAACATCTTTTACTCGAATCCATAAATAAATATGAAAAATTTCCAAACTCTCTAGTCTCGTCTCAGAACAAGATCTTTCTACAATCGCGATTACAAGGGTACGAGCAAACTTCCATCCGATGGCAGATCTCAGAGCACTCCTCGATGCCCGAAGCAGTGACAAGCTCCGATCATAATTTTCGTTCTTTACTGCCAGGCAGTAAAAACCCGGACGAGTATGGGTGGGCGTTGCCCGCAAACATTGCGTTTGACCGTATTCTACGCGGTATTACCCCGTCCAAAATCGTTTCCTATATTTAGCCACGGACCATGTCCCACCCCCACTTTCCAGACACTTCAAACACCGTTCCACGCTTATGAAACTATCGTTGAAATTTATTAAACCACTGAAAAACTCTTTTCTCCATTCAAATAACACGCTATCGAATCTATCTCATAAGAATCTGTCTCATAAGATCGCTGTGAAACAAATTCATTCTATTTTGGAATGCATACACATGCAGTGTCTTATATTATACGTCAGTTTATTTATATTATACGTCATTCTTATTTCTGTCTACTCTTTAACAAATTTTCTGTCGCAAAATTAAGGCACACTAGAAATTTTCCAAAATGCACTATCTTCATAACTCATCTATATTCAATCTATATTTCATAATTCATCTAAGTAAGTCGATCTTCGCTCGCAATCGGTGCTCCAAACCGCTCGACCCTCAGTCAGACGACGGAAGAATTCTCACTTCCACAGTGCCACTTATGAAACTACCTCAAACATCGACAAACCAAATCTATCTCGCATCGCAATCTCTCGTTAAAACAAGTTTATCCTACTTCGAATCGCAGAGAAAAATATTTACACACACATTCGTGCGCGTGTGTATTATTTTTTCCCGAACGCGGCTACCTGGTGCATGCAGGCGTACAGACGTATGCGGGTATGAAATTATAGATCAGGTGCACCAGATCGCTGGAACATCCGGCTCATTAGAATTTCAGTTTCGTTTAACTTGACGAGGTGTACGCAGCTTTGTGGATCTCGGGCCGAGAAATACAAAAAAAGCCGCGCTTTTAAGGAGCACGCACGCCGCGGGGTGAACTCAAACGTCGGTGTCGAGCGAATCGTCTCGTCGATGTTCGATGAACCGAACAGTCGTCACGCGAATGAACTCGAAACTCGCCGATTGAAATTCATTTCCACGGTGACTCGGGGTTAAAGAGCTGCTTGCAGATTTGCGGAATCAGAAAGGGGATGGAACAAAGGGATGTTTGGGTGAGTCTACTGAGAGAAGGGGAAAGGGGGAGGAAATAACGAGCTTGTGGAGGGATGTTAGCCAAGGGAAGGGATGAAAACGTGGATTCGTCTTGGAGAAATGAATGGCGCACTTGTGACGAGAATGTCGATGAGAGTCGAAGATTCATTGAGCTTGTAGAACCTCTAAAGAACGCGTCAATTGATGGATGAATATAAATGTATATATATGTTCTACTTTATTTATAGAAAATATAAGAATCTTATACATACGAGGGATTGATTGCAAGAAAATTATTTAATAAGCTCGAAATTACGGAATAATTTGTAATTTACAACATGTCGATAAATATCTTGGAATTAAAATAATGTAGAATCTGAACGTCGTCAGAACGACGCAGAAAAGCGAAGGACGAATCCTAAATTGAATGTTTCTCGTTCACCTCGCTATACAGGTTTTTAATGATCGGCCTAGAAAATCGATCCGATTGGAGATTAACCGACATTTCCCACGTTAGATTCGATCGAGGAAAAAGAAGCAACATCCGCCGGCACCTGTAACCTCTCATTGAAAGGATGTTTCTTGGCTGAGGAACGAACCACACCCTTTACGGTGGCGTTCCTTCATCCCCATTCTAGGCGATCGTCACTTTCTCTGACGTAGCCGATGAAACGCGGCATCCTTTTGTTTCTACCGTCCATTCACCTAAACTGGCAACCACCTCGAGGATCGCCGTTTATTCTCTCCTTTTTCCACGTATCTGGAAGAAGAAGAGGAAAAAAGGAGAAAAATAGAATAACGCGGCGGTATCGAAGGCAAGACTCAAGGAAAAAAGGACAAATGGAATGGAAGGGTAGGAGACAGAGTAGGAAACGGGCCAGTATAATTACAGGGACGATCTTGGCTAAGCTGGATGAGTGACAGTGGAGATCGTCTTTCTCAATCTAGCGGCCCTTCCGTAGAGGAAGTGACATTCTAAAATTAACCTGAAAAATAGTATTTCTCTGTAATATGATTTATTGTAGCTTTTCAAAATGTTGTTAGCTCGTACACTGTAAATTATTTGAAAATTCAGTTACAGACGTACAGATTCTTTTGTCTTTTGGTATAATAACTTTGAATAAATAACCAGATAGAGGAATTTTAGGAATTACTCACTCGTATAATTGGTAAAAAAATTTAAATAAGGTTCTTTATATCCAGTTAAGGAAGGGTAGCTTTATGAGCATAAAAGGCAAGTGAAACTATTATGTTATAAGTGCATTTTACGGTCTACCTTTGCTAAATTCAATATTACAATGAACTAATGTATTAGTGTTCCTATCCTGCGCTACCATCCCAAATATCGATAATGGAACAAAGGATCTCGAATAATTTATGTAAAGTTGTTCAACGTTTTATAGCATTCATTTCTTTGAAGCCACGAAGAGTGACTTTATGACCGCAATACATCAATGTAACTATAAATTAATTAAACATATTAACGTCTCTATTCTTTGCTACTATCCTGCCAATCGATATTCGAGCAGAAAGACTTGGAATAATTTGCGAAAAATTGTTTAAATTTTCAATATCGCCTATTTCCCTGAACCGATGAAGAAAGGGGATGATGACTTTGCGGTTGTGAATCACCAGCATAATCATGGAAAATTAACTTACAAATTTATCAATAGAATCAAGTCCATATTATCAATCAGTAAAGTCAAGCGATACAAATTAGAATAATTTAAAGAAATTGTTTGAATATTTGATATCGACCGCTTCCCTGAATTCAAGAAAGGGGGTGGCTTTGTAACCGTAAATCTTTGTGTTAGCATAACCGTGAAGTAATTAAAAATCAACCTACAAATTTATCAGCTTCATATTACCAAACAATAAAATCAAGTAAAAAGAATTGGAATAATTCACGAAAAGTTGTTGAAACTTTGGATATGATCCATTTTCTCGACTCCGTAAGACGGGAGAAGGGTGGTTCCATGGCCGCGTACAAAAGCGGGAAGACAATGAAGGGCGGAAAAAGGGCGCGCGCGAGGAAAAGAGAAGGCTCCAAGGGAGAGTGTATCGAGAGAGAACGTCAGCTGGCCGCGTTCTCGCGTGACGACTCTCCGAACCGTTGGCTCGGCTCCCTTCGTCGCCGAGGAAGAACCCGCCTCGTGTATCTCTGTCCTTCATTACTATTCCATGTGTCATGGTGGAGAAGTGCACGCTCCCTGAGCGTATACGAACAAGCAACAACAACACGGAAAACTGGCCAACAATCAGGTCGTGTGCGTGCCTAAGCCCGTGCGTGCACGCGCTCGCGCACGACCGAGTCTCTAGTCTCTTCGTCGTGTTCGTTCCCTTTTCCAGGAGAACCGCACGGGTTGTTCTCGCAATGTGCGTGTTTAAGAGAGAGAGCTGTGGCTCTAGCCACGCTAGCCCGCAGCGTTCGATGTCAACTCGTTGCCATGCATCTGCCTAACCGGCCTTCGGCTGTCACGCCATCACCGTGGAGCCGCATGATCTCGACGTGTTGCCCTTGTTCAGCCCTGGTTTCGAACTGGTATCGTTGCGCTGAGATCACGAGATCGATGGCGCGAACGTTTGCCGATCCTGGGTGTTGCTGGTCCGTGTGTAAGTTCTACTTCAGCTTAGATAGTGTTGAATTGGATGAAATTTGTTCTAGAAAAGATACCATGGATTGTATTTCAGATCCACATATCGATTGACCTAAGATTGATTTCCAGAAAATGAAATCCCAAGGAAGAGAGTAAATGCTATTGAATTGGATGAAACTTGATTTATGGAAAATACAACAAAATGCGTTTCGGTATCTGAGATTAACTGCCATAAAGTGAAGTATGTAGAAATATACAATACCAGAGAAGAGGATATTCATTTTTATATATTTCATGGGGTTTTCCGATTCGACAAAATTCTACGTTATGAAATTCGGTTACACATAGGTATATAGCTGTCGAAACCAATAAGGATATAAGATGTTTTCAATGGGAATGATTTTTCGACGTTTTACCAGCATCGTAGTCGGATGTTTTAGGAACCAAACGACACATA
The DNA here is from genome assembly GCF_011952255.1 of Bombus vosnesenskii. NCBI lineage: Eukaryota > Metazoa > Arthropoda > Insecta > Hymenoptera > Apidae > Bombus > Bombus vosnesenskii. Next base: position 3,771,733 of record NW_022882931.1, on the reverse strand, counting down.
CGATCGATATGCGCGCAATATATTTTAATTCAACTTACATCGCATACAACGTATTCAGCGTACTTAACACACCTCATATATTCAATGCACATAATCTATTTAAAATTCTAACTAAATCCAACCAGTATTTAACCAGTTTTTAACACAGTTAAATTATGTCATAAACAATGAAAAATTCACTGCTACTGTAACAACCAGTTTGATAGCTTTCGACTAAAGATCTTCGAGTAAAATATTTTCAAGAGAATAACTTCAACGTCAGTATGTGCGAAGTAGCGTAAAAGGAGCAACAGTTAGCAGAGTATGAAGTCATCCCATCAGGTGGTCCAAGATCGTTGCACGGTACCGTTGATTGGCACGCAGCAGCAAGTGTAGAGAATCGCTGCAGGCAGAAGGGAAAGAAGCGCGAAGAATCGTCGCGAGGGGAACGTCGAGGGTAAAAGGAACTGCGTGGAGGGTTAATCCTGTTGGACCCTAACCATAGAATCTCTGTAGCATTTCTCTCTTTCCCTTTTCTCCTATAACATAATTGGCCCCTACGCGATCTCTAGTCTGGTGCCAGAAGGGATTTCTAGGAGTTGACTCGGACTGGTCCAATCGCACCTCCCGTTTATATTCCACCGACGAACCTTTGGGCTCCCATATTTATCGGTGATCCAATAAAAGTCAAATTCGATAGCTTCGATCGTTTCAAAACACGATTGTATAAACAATTCGATGATTTAATGATCGTGAGAAACAGTAAATGGATTTTGAAAACAGTAGCGCGTGAATTTTACGATCTTACCTCGATAAAAATGAAGAAGGATGCTCATTAGTGTCGAGAATGGAATAGTATCTTATCTCGATAAAAATGAGGATGAACAGTGGCGCGTGAATTTCGTAGCCGGTTCATTCTCTTTTTAAAATATAGACGAACGTTCACTAGCGTCGCGCGTATGACAGAATCGCGCGAATTTTACAAAAGATTCATTTTATAATCTTACATTGAGCAAAAGTGAAAAAGAATACATTCACTGCTGTCGCGAATACGACAGTAACGCGTGAATATTGTAGACGATTCATTTTACAATCTTATCTCGATAAAAATGCAGGGTGATGTTCATCAGTATCGAGGATACTCGTTGGAACAGATCGATGGAACGATAAATTATTTCAGGTAGAAGTATATAAATCGTATCGAACGATAGTCTTCTGGTCGCGACCGAGAACAAAGGAGAATCAGTTCGGGAAAGGACAGAAACAGAGCCGATGAGAGGGTAGCCGAAATAATTAGCGGTAAGCATGAAGAAGGTCGGGCGGAAGGCCGTGTCCAGGAAGCGGCGTGGGGAGTCCTGTGATCTTTGGGAAGTCACGGGTCAGCTATGTGTGCTTTGGCTCGTTTTTGCTGGCGAATATTACCGCGAGCAATTAGCCGAGGCTCATTAGTTACTGTCCAATCAATCAAACGGACGGACGGAAGGAAGACACTTCCTTGTAAAATTGTTACATGGAAGTGGGAGTCGCGACAGAGACCGGTTTCCTGGAAACTTAAATCTTTCTTTCCCCATCTATGCTCGTATCGCTCATCCTTCATTTATTTCTGAAATGAGGAAGAGCTTTATTCAAGAAGATAACCATCGATGTAAATGAATATTATTTCCAATATCTCCATTAATTTCGCTTGCTCGTTGATGGTTCTCAGAAATCGAATTAAAAGGAATACATATATCGAAGGCAAGAGGCAATATCGCGGCGCGAACGGCGCAGCATCCATCTTCCTCAAGATCCACCGGTTGACCCTTTCCACGGGAGTTTAAACGAAAGCCAGGCAATCTGCCGGCTGGTTGGATCCCGCAGGTTCATTAGTCAACAGACTAAACACTGTTGCCCCATGCCGCTAAGTAAGCTGTAAAGCCTGAACTATCAGGCACCGGCAAAAGGACCAAGCACATCTCGGTGAGGATGAACTCGATTGATCGTCGCCGGATGATCGCGCAGAAATCGCTGTCACGTGGCTGTTAGATTCTTTCCAGCAGCTGGTCGTACCCTTAATGGGCCACTTAAAAGTCGATTAATTACAACCAGAGTAGGTTACCTTCTTCGGCTAGTCCATTTTTACTTCCTGCCCTTATCCTGAAAACTACATGAATCCAACGCGCTTCATGTCTCACTCATAGGTTCATCTAATTAAAGTGATATTAAGGATCAAGATAAATTAGACTTAAGTTAAGTGCAGTTTTACTCCTTTAGGGTTGGAATATCCAACGATTACACGTAATTGTAGCCTGTCTCTACGTCTTTCCAATTTAATACACTAACATATACATATAGGTATGTTCATTCTCTTAGAATTGATAGTGACAAACTTTTCCATCTAAGTAGTGTGTCCCTTAACATGCTGACTGTTGGTCAGATTTTTTATCTTGTCTATAGTGGCAAAGTATATCTTTCTTGCTACTGAAATTTCATCTTCTTTCTCTAGGAGCGATACGTAAAGGCGTGAAAAACCCTGATGGTTTTAGAAAAGACATTTTGGAACAAAAGGGTAAGGTGAAGGTTTAAGACGAAAACAGTCGATCTAACTGGAGTTTGGCAAATAGTCTCGAAGTGCAAATACAAAAAGGTAGCACGTGGTTGGACACAACAGCTCCGGGGGACAGTGTACACGGTGGTGATGTGTGACGTAGTCTGACACTATGTCGGGGCATCGAGTCCCGCTCTGGTCAGAGCAGAGGTACATCGTGGTCGTACATGATGTATATGGTGCGCGGGAATAGGGGCGGGGCGGAGACAGATGGGCGTGCGGAGGATCCCTTTGAGGCTGCCGCATGCGGCGCCAGTGCCTCTGCCCTGGAAGTTCTTCTTTTACCTCTTGCTTCCATCGAAAACCTGCGGACGATGCTTCGAGGCCCGAGCAAGCTTCGAGCCTTTCCCTGGCGCCACTTGAAAACACCGTCGTCGTTGAAACCTTTCGGTGCAAGAATTCACGCAGCTTAGATTTCGGTAGAAACGATTTCGTATGTATATATAGTAGCTACAAAATGTATTGCCATGTCGTTGTATTTATTTTATTTATTAGTGAAAATGAAATGCATAGAATTTGATAGAAAAACGTTTCGTTGGAAAATAATGGTGTATGCCAATACTTTATGTATTAAACCAAATATGTATTTTTAAACTAACAATGCCATGAAATGGATTAGCTTGACTTTCCCTCGATTCCCAGCTTTAGCAGTACATATGTCGAAGCAATCAGATATACATACTATCGTGCATAAGAATTAGGACTCCTGATACATAGTACAGATTAGATTATATGATACAGATTAGATTATATAGTACATATAGATATATATAATGCAGATTCGCATTACATGTATTTTGCAATGTAAAGTACTAAATGAAGTAAAATTTATTCCAACTTTTTAATAAATTTAACAAGTAAGCATATATACAATTGTACGAGCATGTACATTCAGATGTCTTCAGATGTTTCATTCGTCACAACGCTGGTTCATCCGCATAGTTCATCCACCGTAACTATTAACCCGAGTTAGTCTATTTATGTCCATTGGAAGCGTCGATGAAATTTGTTTTCGATCTAATGACAAGCCAGTGTTAATGTGGTCGATTAAACAGGAAGGATGGGAAAGTGATTTTTCTCTCTTTTCTTGTAAATTCACGTTAGATACACGCGTACTCCTTACGTAGATCAGAAAAGGATAACGTTGCAAGTGAGGCCGGCCTGTAATGCGAATGTAATTACTCAATTCATCTTGCGTCCCGACTAATTGCGCGTTCTACGTGATCTCGATTAGCCGGGCCAGCGGTTTAATTGCCCGGCTCGATTTTACGAGTCGCGCGCGATTCGCGTGTCTTGTAATCAGACCCCTTTTGCAGAGTGGAGATTGATTACGGAAACGCGCGTTTCTGCTCGGTTCCGTTCGTTTCATGACACTTTCGCTGCTCGTTATTAATGAACTACACCCTAGGAAACGACTGTAAATGTCAGCCAGCCTGATCGTGGATATTCTTCTTCGTCGAATGAACATCACGTATTTTTTCGTGATCCCTTGCTTTTTGCTCGTTGATAAAACGCCCGTTTACCGATTATATAATTGGATACGGAGAGGAGGCAACGAGCTACGGCTAACTCTGCGCTCGATAAATGAAAAGAAGACGAGAGACTCACTTTGGTCGGGAGGTTTGGGCCGTGGATCAGGCAGAAGGTAACGTTGCCCCGAGGCGACGAGAGTCGTTTTACCAAGAAGTGTTAGGAGATGCCCGCGTGGTATAGAGAGGAATTTCCCGCGAGGCTCGCGTGTCCCGGATTTCAGGATCGGGGGCCCCCGTGAATCCTCCGGCGTCCTCGATCCGCTCTCGCTCAAAAAACCCCTCCTCCGGGGGTTGACTAGCCCGGCTAGAATACGTTGCGAATCACGCGAACCCCGGGGCGACTGAAAGGTTAGCACGGAAACATCAGCTCGCAGATCTTCTTTCTTCCAAGCCTTTGTAGACCGGGGTAGCCTCGAAACTGAATTATGACCGCTGATTACTGTCGTTCGACCACGGTGCCCCTACGCTGTTTTATCTCGCTTGCAAACGATCCTGTCGAATGTTCGAGCGGCGGGCTTTGTAACTACCAACCGATGAAATTCGCGTTTTGGTCTTGTACAATAACATGAAAATTATATTTACATCTGAAAACGTGCGTTGTGGCTAGCGGTAATTTGTGGGTCTTGTGATTTCTGTGTGTAGCGAGGTTTGCATTGATATTAAAGGTTTAGAGATAATTCGGTAAAATTCCTGTTTTATACTCGTACAATAAGATCTTTACATCTGGAGACATGCGTGATGTCAGAAGATAATTTCTAATCCCTGTGATTCTTGACTAGAACAAAGTTTCCATTCACAGAAATGATTGTAGAATAACAATGTAATTCCATAAAATTTCCATTTCATTTTTGTACAATAAGATGGTAAAATGGTACACCTGAAGGTATAATACCATGATGTCTGCTACGTTCGGTGACTCTTTATGTTCGAGGCGGTCACCATAGGGGCTGTGCATATGGAATTAAGCGGATCGCAATAATCCTAAGAAACAGTCGATCTTAAGGAATCCTTAGGAATAATCCTAAGGAACTAAGGAAGGAGGCTCTTTGACTTAATGTTAAGGTCATTAAGTGTCATGAAACATCTTCGAGAGGTTCTTTATGGGTATTGTTCCATCAGGTAAAGATTTGGGAAATTTCGGGATTCCAACCACGAGCGACAAGTGGTGCGGCAATTAGCATCGAGTAAAAGTTTTCCTTTGTGACAACATCGTCACCGAACTTGACTGATTCGTCATCTTTAGAACAGTCAACATCTCTTTACGGCGTTTTTACCCTTAGATCAGTCACCTACTTCACTTATATCTACGCACCAGCGCAACCATCTTCTCTACAAAGTTGTTGGAAATATATATTATCTTTGAATTGTTAATCAAGCATTCTACTCATTAAACCACCTCTATTATCCTAACCGAAATAGGGGATCGATCAGTTCGTGGCGTCGATTGTCTAATCGTAATGGATATTTACGACTCCCATTGACGCGCTTTCTCGCGAGAATTGCTATACTATCTTCACATGATAACATCTTAAAATCTATTTTTATAATGAAGACATCCGTGATGCTTGACGATCGTGTTCTAGAAAATGTACCAATTCTTGCGCTTTCTGTTCATAGCAAAATTTTCAACAGTAGAAAAGATTTTGAAGAATCAATAACAAATACATTGATTTCCCCATTTATGATCCGCGTCAGCAACCACCGGAGGGATCCATTTGATTTACAATCTTCTTCATGAATAGACGACACAGTCGCGTGGCAGACCCTCCAAAAAAGGAGAACACAATGTCGCAGGTAGTTGTTCGTCAGGACACACCTCCTATGATCGGTCGTCTACCTAAACACGAAGCATTGTCACCTCTTCAAATTACCTTCCTAGTTTATACAAATGCGTAACCAATTCCAAAAATAGAGATCGGAAACCAGGAAACAGTTTGAATGGATTTAGCAGCCACCAAAAATGTGTAAATATTTAATGCAAAAAACGTGTCTTGTCCGAAGATTCATGTCGGCTGAGGCCACCGCGTGAGTCAGTCGGTGTCCTTTATAGAGGTGAGGTAGGTCTTTGGCCGTGTTCAGCGGCCGACCTTTGTAGTTGGGTCTAACCTCGTTTGTGAAACAAGCCGACTACAGGCTTCTTTCTTTCTACGCGATAGACAAAGACCGCGCCGCTTGTTCGTTCGACTGTTTAGGGACCTGGTTATAATTGCTTTCGAGATTTCCAATATATTCTAATATTTCTTCGGATTAGTGTTCTTTTATTATACTTCTCCTTCCCTTTTCTCTCAATGAATCAAAACTGTTTGAAGACCGGCACTTTTGGAAGAAATCGACGAAATCTTCTAATGTCCTATGCACCTATTCTACGAACGCATTTATGCATCCAATATAAGCTATCTTTGTGGACGTATATATGCGTTTATCGACTTTTTCGACCTCTCTCACGCTTGTGATTCTTTCACTAGTGTATGAGATGATACATGTACATTTCCTAGCAACGGCAATAAACAAAAAGAAATGAAAGTCCGTTTATCTTCTGTATGTTTCATGGAGAGTCGTAATTTTTATTACACCACGAGAGTCGTGATTGTGAGTAATATCCCTTTGCACTCTGTTGTCGCCGCTGTGGCGACAACGTAAGTATGATTGTAAACAATGTCGGAGTAACTAGTAGTCCGTAGTAAAAATGATTCGGAGTTTCTGGGAAGTCATCGAGGTGCTCAGAATGCAAAGGGATATTATAGTAGTGGCATATATAAATCATTATATTATTTTCTATTTAAAAAAGTGTTCCGTCCTCGACGATCGCAACCGATAGGCGCGTGCCATTCACGCGGATTGCTACCGCTGGGAATATTCAGCATTGAAAGGATTAGGAATAGGTGATTCAGCTGAAGTAGTAAAGTTGCATGATAGTTTGAAGTTCTCAAGGGAAATATAAGAAGGACCTTGTCTAATGGGGTCTTTTTCGGTTCTTTTGCTTCGATTCGATTCGGTACGTGAGAAAGATCGATCGATCTTTGGACGGAATGGCACTGGAACCTATGGTATATTTCGTGGTCACGAGCCACGAGAAATCACAGGTTAGTCCAGTTTTCACAGCCTCCATTTACTCTTTACGAATCGTCGAACCCTTTTCCTGCTCGGAGCGCCAGGCGCCAACGTTTCACGCCTTCTCAACGGCCCGTTTCAGCTCTTTTTCTTTCGTACGGGCGCGTAGTTAAGGATCCTGAAGCATCGTGCCGCTTGCCTTAATGATTTTAAGTCTCTAGGGAATGGTATCCCTCGACTCACCCAACAAAAATTGTTAACATGGTCGTAAGAATAAGATATGAAACAATACAAATACATACATTCTCCTTCTTGATATAAGAATTGGATTTTTTACAGAAAAGAATACTTTTTTTAAAAAAACAAGACCATATTCCTCTATAGATTCAAATTTATCTATTGAAAATTGTTAGCAATGACTACACGCCCATGAATTTCTACGAATAAATATAAAGTACAAATATTATATTTTTCTTCGTAACTTGAAATATTGATTTTTTTTTCAGAGATAAAAAGAGAAAATCTTGTTCAGAAATACTAGTTATAACTTTCTATAGATTTCGACTTGTTTAGATAAAGGTTATTAACGATGATTACATCAATGAAACACTACGAAGAAAAGTAAGATGTAAATATTTTCATCTCTAATATAAAAACTGTCACTCTGTCAAAGAAGAAGGAGCAATTACACCGCCACTACAAAAAAAAAAAAAAAATGAACCAACCTGCCAGAGAGACCTACAGTATTATAACTACACCCATATTACAGAGTTAACGAAAATATTGCGGCGAAACAAATTATCCTTTCCAATCTATATCCCTTCGATATCCGGCCGTATTCCTCTTGTCTGCTTTTCTCTGTCCTACCCATTCACTCTAAGTATTCCCTTTTCTCTGTCTACCCTATTCACCGGCCATTTCAGTGCAAGTCATTCCGGAATAATTTATAACCCGAAGGATCGAGCTAAACGGCCGAGCTAAGTTAACTAAACGCCGTGCTAATTTCATTTAACGCCTGTATCTGGCGAGCACGCCGCGGGGGGTTGTTTATCGAGTGTCCCTTACGACTCGTGGCCTCAATCACCCCTTCCCGCTTGTTCCCTCGCACTTACCCTACGTCGAAACGAACACGGATAGCACCGCAACCCTTTCACGATACGCTTCTCCAGGAAGTCAGAAACGTTTCTTTTTAGCTCGTTTTTGGGCGGTGTCCTAGTCGTTGGATGGTTAGTGCTACTTCTCACGTGAAACGATCGAGATACACGACGACGGAGAGAGAGAGGCAAGAGGGAAGAAACGATGCCAGACGATGGTTTCTTTCGCCACGGCAATCAAAACGAATTCGATGGCCTCGTTAATGTCCGGTTTTATCGATTTGGGACGAGCGTAAATTCCGCGGCGCGACACGTAACCTCTCTTGACTTTTTATTATAGACACGCCGTGTTTCACACCGTGGAAACGCGCTGATTTAACACCCCACGGTCCTATTGAAAATTACGACGCTGCCTGGTCTACATTAAGAAATTCGTTCGGCTTCCGAGTCTGTGCTCCGATCTTCTGATAAATTACGAGCCAATTTCTGGCACGCTTCTTTCGCATCGAATCGACCGATCTATTAACCCTAAGGAGGTCGCGATACTCTCATGGAGATGCGTATAAGATCGCGGTTTGTTCGACAGATACGTCGAACAAATCTTAATATCTGCAGTTGTTAACTTTGTGGAACGATTATACGAATATACGAAAAGTTTCATTTCATCGAAATATTATATATGTTCAATTGATTTTGTTATTTTCAAAGAGAGAAACAAGTTGATAACTTGTAGAATAAATTAAAGAACGTACACTTATCGTTCGCCTCGTATTAAAACCTGACTAGATTTTATTAACTTCGGCTTTATCGCTATTTCTAACGACTAATTATCGTCTTTTACGAGGAACAAAATGTCTTCGACTGAAGGAAGCAATAAGAGAGCTAATGGTTTGGTATCATCACTGTCAATATTTGTTATATATCCGTGTAGAGGTTTATTTGCTGTAATTCTTTAGTAGTGCTTAACGCTTCAGTAGTTACTCTTTATTTACAAACCATACATCTATCCATAGATGTTTACAAAATGATTTCATACATGTTTGTCAGCTTCCATATCATAGCCTCTGATGTAGTGGAATTTCATATGTAATATTTCTTTTCTCGATAGCCAAAAATGCGTTAAGAAGAAGGAAGGAGAAACATCGAAACCGAAATCTTTGGAATAGAAAAGTTGTCTCAACGATGACGACCCCCGTCTTTCTCCATTGACAATGTGCACCAAGGGATTCTAACTTTTTCGAGATTAATTACCAAGAGCTCGATAATATCGGCACGGTAGCTTCGTTTCGACCGACACTTTAATGGCCGACACATTGATTCAAAGAACAGGACAGTGGAAAGAAAGGAAAGAAGAACGAAAAGGGAGAGACAGGAAGGGGAAGGAGGGGAATAGATACAGAGAGGAGACGGTAGCAAGGACGTCTTTTATTTCTTTCGTCTCCTCTCGGTACTACCTGGCACGCTCTTTCTCTTCGTTCGCAGGAAGATAAAGGATGGTAATTGTTTTTTTCTCTCTTTTTTCTTTTTATTCTCTTCTCACTGCTGTTCCTCTCGTCGAGTTTCTGTTCCTCTTGGAGCGCACAGGGCGTCGCGTTGCCTCGCCGTCATTACACGGCATGACAAGGCGCCTCTGTTCCAGGCTCCTCGACTTCTCGCCACTTTTTCTGCTCCCCATTCTCGTACCACCTTTTCACACGGCTTCTGAACGGCAGAAAAGACTTCGAACGGCAGGAAGCGACGTCTCTCCTTGTGCACGGCCGTGATAACCTTTCAACCCTCTTCAAAAACCGTCTTCGCATTGTGAACGAGCGGCTCGAGTTAGTCGGGGGAGGGAACAACCGGCGATAAAAGTCGATGATGACGAAATATGCTATCTCGCGATTGTAATACGCTCGCTCGGCCATGTACGCTGTGTAGCTCGCTTCGTTTCACGTCGCTTTGTTTAGACTTCGGACATTTCTACACCAGCGGTTTGTTTAAGACGTAGAGTTCGTTATATTTATTCTCTTAATAACATTGGAAAGGTTTGTACTGGAATTGTATTCGCTCGAAAATGTTACAGCTCTTTGTATTAAATTCATTAACTGATCAACTAATTTTAGGAAACTTGTATCTTTCAATCCAACAGGTTATTTCATCGACGAATGAAAATTTCATTTTCAATTATATCTTACCAAGATTCTTCTGATTAATTTCTCTCGCATGATTTCCATTTATGATATCAGAGAATTAAAAGTATTAAAGAAAAGAACATTAGAGAAAACAACGAATATAGAATATTTATACACTCTAGTATCACAGGTTTAAATGAATGAACTATCGGTGTCGTTCCAAGAAAACCGTCCACTGTTTTTGTCGTGGTACATTCGTGGATTTGACTTGTTCTTTCACACGACTCGTATCCCGAGGGAAGTCGAGCCGGCAGGTCTCGCAGGTTTACGAGGTCCTACACTTGTACACTCGCCTAATTGATCTATGGCCGACCGTCTGTTCTACCTGCGGGGATGAGAAGGCGGTAACACGGACAGAGACACGGCCGAGGCAAGCGTGCACACGCAGAATATCAGAGTGAAAGCCAACGAGTCTCTCAGGGTGGAACGGAGCAGGAACCAGGAACAGGCCCTGCATTTATTGCCAGCGAATTACTCTGTGGAAAAAGCTTGCATCCTGCCGAAGAGAGGCTGCTCCTCTCACCTTCCTTCGTCTTCTGATTTAGCAGCAATCCTCCTAGACAAAAATCTTTTCCACTTCGTAAATCACAGTCCTCGTTTGAAAACATTAAAGGAAATTTCAGAGAACCCTTTCTTCGAATAAAGGTTTAACGATCTTTCTTGTGCGATGATTAGGGATAAAGTTTTATAATACGAAGTGAAAAATTAAGATGAAGCTTTTAAAGTACAAACTGATGAACTGAGATACAAATTTAGAAATACAATGGTTTTTAAATACGTACACAATGATATTTCCATTTCCATTATTTGTGGTTTATCATGGCCCCGAAAAATTGACAAGTTGTAAATTAAATTCTTACAGAAAAATTGTTGAACATTTCAAATTAAGTACAAACATTCGAGCACGAACAGGTGATTTTTTCAGCCAGATAAAATCACGTGGAAGTTCCAGATTAATTGAAATGCTCAAACATGAAGACGCGATCGTCCTCAAATATAAATTGTTGATCATTTCAAACTAAATCGAACATTTAAACACGAATAGATTATTATTTCCATTCGGACGAAAATAAAACAATTCTCCTGCATCTTATCGAGTAATACACATCACTAATACATCTCCGGCATATCTATCAGATTCCACGGCCGAATTTTCAATCTTCGTTGCAACAAATTACCCGAAAGAGCTTAATTCCTATTCTCTGACTTGCGATTGAAGAAAGTCTCCTAAAATCGAGCGCGTCCCTAATTCTCAAAGCAGTAGCAGTTTTATCGCGCGGCGTGATCGATCCGCTCCCATGTCCCTGGTGCATGCGAATGTCACCGCACGAGAGTCTCGCGGTTCCCAGTCGATCGTTTGTACAACGGGTGGCGAGGCCAGTGGGTCGAAATGTTTGGCGACATGGTCGAATTATCCTCGATGCAGACGTGACGAAGAGGGTGAAGCACGATGACAACGTGGAGGGAAGGCGAAAGAATAAGAGGAACGGGGAGAGAGATTCACAGAGGATGGCAAACAGCGAGCAACAACAAGTTGCTCGTAATAGGTCGCCGATCGGGCGGCGGTCTCGTGAAGCCATGGGTCGAGGAGAGAGCGAGTCCGTTGCATGCCACAAATTGGCTCAAATATTTACGCAATTGGCATGATAACCGCATTACGTGATTATGTACGGTTGTTGCGCGCGATCCCGATGCTCACCCTCTCATCCCATCATCAGCACCACCCTTCTCCCCTCCGCACTGTCCCGTTTCTCTCCTCTCTGTTCTCCATTCTCTCGTCTCTCTCTCTCTCTTTCTGTTATTCTGTGCTCCGTTCTCCATGACCTCCCGTATAAACGGCAAATCAGGGTTATTAAACGACCAGTCGCGAGGCACGCGCATTGTTCCCGCCGGCCATGCAACTTCCGCTTCGACGTTCTTCCGGTTCTTTTCGCCGATCGCCTACCGATTCGCCCCTCGCGGCTCTTCAATCTTTCTGCGGACTTCTGCGGAGAAATCGTCGCAGTTCCTGATTATGAAAGTCGAATGATTTTTTATAAATACGTTCGATTAGAATTTTTCGATAGACCCAACCTGTGTAAAATTTTGTAGTTCTGGGATTATCATGTCTGCAACTTTCTCTTGTTGAAAGAATAAAGGGCCTTGTACTGTTTTAGATTATCAGTACTTGTTGTGGACTGTGTTTCAAATGCTTCTAATTGGTTGCTTACTTTGATCGTAGTTGGAGTTTCTTCTTTTTGTGTTTATAAAATCTATCACGCATGATTTTTTGAACTTAATAGGTTATTAAATAATTGAGTAATAAATTTTAGCGTACTATATCTTTCTTACAAATATGACAGAAAAGTATGTCTCTGTCTTAATCTCCATACAGTGGAAGTTGGGTCATTGTGGTCAGGAATGTCGAATGTGTTATTTTATGACGATAAAAGAGGCGAGTTAAGAAACTTCTTATACCTATTCCTTGCTATGAAAATAAGGAACAAAATTCTTCCTACAGTTTGATAGAATAATAGCACGTGAATGTAACTTGAAATGTAATAAACGTGAAATATCGAATCAAAGATTAAGAAAATCTTTAGCGTCATACTTAATTCAATTTCAATTTTACTCAAACTTAAGAAATTCTCTTAACGATGAAAAAAGGAGAGTTTTTCGAAAATTCGGTTTAGAAGTAGATGTTATTTTTGTTATTCAATAATATAGGTAAAGAGTCATTCTTCTTTTTGGAATGATTCGTTTAAATGATCGATGATTTCTTTTAGTCGTGTTTGCATCTCCAACGATTCCATGTTAATGCAATATCGTGAAAAATAACGTGTGATTCCTTAGCTATGAAAAACGTACCACTGGCGTACCGCTTCGTTTCCACGAGTAATGGAAAGAGAAAAAAATAGCCGCCGCTATAATTAGTGTCCATTTGAATTGATTGTAAAATGCGAAAACGAAGTAATCGCAACCGGTGTGTACTCAGAGACGATAGAAAAATTATAGGCGTCGCATACCGAAGAAAATATGAGAGTATTTCATACCAGGTTTTAATATCGATCTCTCATTAATGTCCTTAACCTGTTCATGCTCTGATGTACCTTGATCGTCTTGAAAAAATTATACCTGGAGTACTATAAAGTGATAAACAGCCGTGAATTATAGTACGTATAAAGTACTCAACGTCGAAGATCGTTTTATTCAATTAATGATTCAATCGACTTTGCTTTCGTCTTGCATTTAAATACAAATTCAAATACTTCCATTCGAAATCGAAATATTTAAATCAACATCTAAATATCGAACTACAAATCCAAATATTTAAATTCATATTTAAATATTAAAATAGAAACTCAAGTATTTAAGTTCGAGCTTAAGTAATGGAATTCAAACAACGAAGCGGCAAGCTATTTTCTAAGAAAATAAACCATCGCACAGCTCGTACCTGATATTTCAAACGCAACCTTCTGCACGCATCAAATATCTAATCAATCTGCAAGCAGAAACAAACACATCTTGCCACATATCTGATTTGCATACAACACTGTAACATTGCTCCAACACGTTTATACTTCCATCGTCTGTAAGTCTCTTCCAAAGGAACTAATCCTTCAATTATTCTAATCGATGCATCGATGCATCACCTTCTCCACATACCTCGTCCACACAAGCAAACTCAACAATACAATTACCATAAAACCGCAGAATATTGATTTTCATAAATGGTAAAAAAGATTCCATATATAAACATTGACAGCTCGGCAAGCATAGTTTTCAGCTACACAACTTCCACATAATTTTTACTCGTCAGAACATAGGAAATTGTTCACCTAACGTTAATATCGTCGGTTGCAATTATAATAATTCGTTTTTTTTTCTCATTCAATCAAAGACTAGTAGTATTTCACGATTAGACTGCGAATATTCATGCAAAGCCATATTTCTACGAATGTAATTAAAAAAAAATGAGATTTAAGTAGAAAATTGTTTTACCCACTAAATGTCATACAAAATACTATTTCATATATTTCATATATTTCTGTTTGTTTCTGCATCCTAAAAATTCTCACAAATAGAAATACATAAGATTGCAAGCCTAACTGTAACATACAACAAGTTTAGTTACTCTGCGCGAAGTTTAACGTCGAATTTGAAGATGTTGAAACTCAGGTGGCCGAAACAACCCTACGCGAGTCTATCGAAGGGCTTGAAAATAGGAAAATGGGAGCCGAGGATCGTCATCCCTAGTCCCGGAGGCAAAGTTCTGCTTCGTGATTTTGCCACGGCCACGGCGGAGGCTGCTTCTTCTTCGAAGATACAGTTACTCCGGCCGGCGATCTAGCGTCGATCCGTTACGTAACACTCCGTGGAAACGCTCCGTGTCGACTTCTCTTCGTCTCTCCGCCTCCTCCGGCTGACGGTGAACGCGCGTTACGTGCGGTTTCCGTAAATTGCTACGTGCAAACCAGCCAGGCCCTGGTTCACAGTGGTGCTCTCGTCCTCGTATACTCTCTTCTGTCTTCTCCTGGCTCATCTCGCGCGCCAGAAAACACACCAGTCGGTGGGAGTCGGCCCGGTGGTTGATGTTACGGAGTTCGCGGAAACGCGAGGGTATTCAACGAAAAATCGGTGCCGCGCGGCGGCTAGCTAGCGCACGGAAAGGTGAAAACGTCGTACGTGCGAATTATCCGTTGGCACGAGAGCAGAGGAGAGCAAACGAAGGAAAGAGAAAGAAGGTACACGTAGAAAGTGTAAGAGAGATAAGAGCAGATATTCCAGGACGAATACTCTCCGATACGTCTCTCCTCTCTTCTCCGCCTTCGCTGCCACTTCTTCTGTTTCGGTGCCGTTGTTACGGCAGCCGGTTCACCACGGTAGTCATTACTTGAATTAAATAATACTCGGTATAATTATTTGGAAAGTTTATGCTGAGATGTATGGGTCGCTCGTTCGAGGGAACACGGCCGGGAGAGCGCGCGGCTTTTAATTACGCGGCTGCTGCCAAACAACGTTTCTTCGAGGATTGCGCGCGCTCTATGGCCTGGCCCACGGGGTAATTAACCGATGTTTAGAAAGCTGCACGACTCTATCGATGACGGGAGACCGTGTGTCGTGTCACGAATCTGGGTCTTCGAAGGATGGATCGTTTAAGTGCATGGGAGCATTGTGTCGTTCATTGTTCGGCCCGGCTCGTCACGTTGCGAATTATCGCGAACGGTGAGAAGCGGGAGAGAACGAAACAGATAGATCCACCGAGAGAGCACCGCTTCGTTGGTAATGAATTAAAATTACCAGTTACGCGGCTGCCTCCGCGTAAACACCGAGCATTGATTTAAACACCGAGATTATTGTAATTACAACAATTTATTGTCTCGGGGTGCAATCGGAGAAGGCAAGGGAAGAGAGGCAAGCGAGAGCGATCGGTGGCGATATCTCTAGTTAGGTTTGCGAAGTTGGTGTTACGTTTCAGGCGCGTGGCGCCATCTTTCCATCATTCAGGAAAATTGAACGTTTATTTAGAAATTTATTTTAAATATTTCTTTAAATAAATTTCACATATAAATAGTCGGAAACAGTTCCGTAAATTTTATTTTCGCCCTAAGTTTGCTTTGTTTTCGATTCACTGAATTTGTAGATGCTTCACTGTCGCTTACTATGGTAACAATGTATTACAAATTATGTTTCGTAGCGTTAATAATTGTTATAATAGTAGGAAATTCGTATACGAAGAGCGAATGAAAGTTTTATCGGGGAAAGAAGCTGAAATTATACACTTTGTTGTTGAACAAAATATGTGTTGTTTCGAGGGTTATCGACGGTAGATGAAGGTTCCTTCAAGGCTTCTATAAAGTGATACCGAAATGACTTCTCCTCGAGGTTCGATCCGCCCGCGTTCTGACCAACAAGTGTTGCAAACGATCACGTGGCTGATCGAGGCACAGCCCCGTCATTATCATAACTGCTTCTCGAGTACTAACTCTAATGTCGATTTTAACGAGAAACTGTATGCACGGTCGTGACAACCCGAGGGTTGACATGACGCGTTCTACTCTGCAATAACTAATAACGACGCATACCTATCTTCCCTCTTTTAAAAAGATCAAATAAATTTTGATACAGATGATATTTTTATTAACGAATGAAATTGGATGGATAATAAGATCAAAAAGAAGTTCAAAAAGCGGTATCTTCATCCCTTAAAAACATATATATTTTTATATTTAGATGGAAATGGTTTGTAAATTATTGAATTAAATGGGATGAATAATGGACAAGCAGTGGAATTTTCGTCTCTTAACAGTTTAAAAGAAATTGGAATAAAAATGAAATTAAATCAATTACAGTGAGTGGATAATAAATTAGGAAATATTGTCAACCCTTAAAAATCTCTACTAAATTTATATAGAGAAGTGACTTTTATATTATCCATTTAGATTGGATAAATAACAAATTTAAAGGGGTAATTTCATCCCTTAAAGTTAAGAATAAATGTTGGTAAAAACGAGTTTTGTATCAGGCAGTTAAATTGGATGGATAATAAGATGGAGAAGGAAATAGCTTCTTATTTCGTATATTTTTCATGGTGACTGTACCCGATGTAAACCTTCGCGATATTGTGACCCTTCCCTCCAGTGTCATTTTTTACGTACGCCACGCGAAATCGATAAAATCGACAATTACGGGAGAGTTGGTTGTCATGTAAGTAAGTACTTACATACGTGTACGCTCACGTTTCGAGCAACGTCTAGGAAAATTATCTCCCATATGACGACTGACAGAGGACGCCTGAAACTGCAATTTCGCAATTGTGCGATCCTTCCAAGAACTGGCGCCGGCTATCCTATTCCTTTTTCAGAATCGACATATGCGTTATGTTTATCAGAACCTCCTAAATATACAATGAAGCACGAAGTAGATTTTCGAAGGTGAAAATATTACAATTTCTTTTCTCGTTTATTATTTAAAATTTTGTAAGCGATCTTTTACTAAGTCGTTGAAATATTAAATATCTATTCTGTACTTTCAGAACCGAAGTTTTGCGGAATTTGGAGAAGAAGAAATTATTCCTTCGTCAATGGAAACACATTTATTCCAATCTAATGTAAAAAAAAAAAAAAAAAGAAATGGCACGATACAATAAATTTCAAAAACTCTGAATCGCAAGATTTAGGTGATATATTACACGTACGAAGCAGAAGGTTCATAAAATCGATATTACTTCGCGCGGTTCGATTGTCGAACAGTTTGCACGCAGATGCGTCAAACGTGTCAGTCGTTTATTTTTCTTAATGTCAGCGATCGATGGCATATGCAAAACCATCTGCCAGTGAAATTTGGCAACGAAATTTTTCAGATTACATGTTGTCCTTTGTTCGATATTCCAT
Source organism: Bombus vosnesenskii (assembly GCF_011952255.1). Classification (NCBI taxonomy): domain Eukaryota; kingdom Metazoa; phylum Arthropoda; class Insecta; order Hymenoptera; family Apidae; genus Bombus; species Bombus vosnesenskii. The sequence continues at coordinate 3,753,946 of NW_022882931.1, read as the reverse complement.
GATTGGTGTTAGCAATTTTCCTCTTGAATAATAGCTTTAAGCACACTACTAGCATAAAGAAAAACTTGGTAAAAACGCAGACGAGAGAAACAGTTGTGCGACAAATTACAAAGAAACTTGTTCAGCATATACAATGTTGCGTTTGCAGTTAGTCATTTGGGTAAAGAGACACAAAAAGAACATTTTAATTCTACAAAATTAGCATGTGTCTCGCCAAATCATAAAATAAGAGTTTCATTCGAAGTAAGAGGAGAAAATGACGTTTGAAAAAAGAATACATCTCCTATTTACATATTTATTGTTCTCGATATTTAACCCAACACCTTACACCGACAGCAATCATTAAAGTATATTCATCCGTAGGCACAGCGACGTCATCATCTCGCTTCTTTAATGCTAATTGTCCTCTGAAATCACAGGCTCATTTCCCGTTCTCTTCTTCCGTTTCCATACGTCGTTGTCCACGCTTTTTATTAAACGAATTAACGAAACATTAAACCAACTATCAACTAGACAGTTTCGCACTGATAATTTTGAAAAACGTACTCATCTGATGTGTCTTTGGAATAGCCAGCCAAAGTTCGCCAGAGTTCTCGAGGTCCTTCTATCGCGAGGGGAAAGTGTTGCCAAGCCCAAGCATCTGTTAAAACGGTAGGAAACGTTTTAATAAAATTTTCAGAATGTGTGTAACATTCATTTTCCTTTCCTTTTCTTTTTTCGTTTGTTGCAAGTCTAAATTTCGATCGAAAAATTAATTTTTTTTTTAGAAAAAATTTAATATATTAATTACAACTTTGTATGCTGCTACTTATTATTCCTGTCGCTTAAATAAAATAATAAGTTATGGACAGTTGTTAGAAATCAGAAAATTTCTTCCTTTTCTTTTTTCGTTTGTTGGAAGTCTAAATTTCGATCGAAAAATTAATTTTTTTTTTTAGAAAAAATGTAATGTATTAATTAAAACTTTGTATGCTGCTATTTATTATTCCTGTCGTTTAAATAAAATAATAAGTTATGGACAGTTGTTAGAAATCAGAAAATTTCTTCCTTTTCTTTTTTCGTTTGTTGGAAGTCTAAATTTCGATCGAAAATTATTTTTTTTTTTAGAAAAAATTTGATATATTAATTAAAATTTTGTATGCTACTACTTATTATTCCTGTCGTTTAAATAAAATAATAAGTTATGGACAATTGTTAGAAATCAGAAAATTTCTTTCTTTTCTTTTTTCGTTTGTTGCAAGTCTAAATTTCGATCGAAAAATTAATTTTTTTTTTTAGAAAAAATCTAATGTATTAATTACAACTTTGTATACTGCTACTTATTATTCCTGTCGTTTAAATAAAATAATAAGTTATGGACAGATGTTAGAAATCAGAAAATTATTTTACGATTATCCTGACTTAATCGAATAAACGATCGTATAAAATTGATTCGTTACCATCAATCGAAGGATAATCCACGCGTCTCTTTATAGGTCTCGAGAAAGTTTTGTCGCTAGCATACGGTGCCCAGGATTCAGCCTTAAAGATGAAGAAAACACACGCTAACTTTATGTAATATAACTAACAATTACAAAAGCATTGAACATTCGCACGAGACAGTACTCTAACCAATACACCGTCTGATCGAAATCGCTTATTCTACTGTGCGGTATAAAAAGTATGAAATTAAGATACTGTGTCTCAATTATTAATACCTGTGCACGACTATTATAGCCTGAGACCTGTGGAATGTTCCTTCGAGACTTCAAAAAATCATTATAACCCTCGCTACGTCCTACACGAGGAATGTTCTTGGCAATTTTCAAGAAGAATGCCGGTACCTCGTCTGCTTTAGATAGATTTTCACAAGCCAGCAATGCCAAAACGCCAACCGTAAGAGCTAAAATGTTTTAAAGAAGAAATTCTCACAAAATTCACTCTTGATCACTATAAAACGGACACTGCACTCTCGGCACAAAATATTCTTCATTTGAAAAATAAACTCACCACCAACGATAAAACGTCGTGAAAATCCCAAAGATCGCAAACTCGTCATCTTCTCGCTTTGGATCTGCGAACGAATCGATTAATTCTCGATCAGTCTTGTAAAACAATTAACTAACAAAACACTGTGACTTTCCAACAAATTTTATCTAACGACTATGTCCGCTCGTTCGATCATGATCGTTGTCTGCGAAAACGTATCGTATACTCGAACAAGCCAGCAGAGCAAAGTGCACACGACGCTGTTTCCGCGACTGTATGTGGCAAACTGAGCGATTTTTCCTAGGACTTCTTCCATTATCGCTAAGAGTGGACAGAATACTCCTGCACCGTGGGCGAAGTAGAGTTTGCACGGCAAAGCCCCATTGCATTTAAATATTCCCGATGTTTGTGATGGCATCTGCGCGATGATCACGCGTGAGAAATCTTCTCAACGTGTACGTTCCATTACGTTCTCGTTGTTTCAGCCGACGTTGAAACCGAACTTGAAGATCTAAGATGTTCATTCTCGATTTCTTTCTGCGTATACGTTCGCGTAAATACGAAGAAGAAGGGAATGCACGATAAGTGTAATTTTGTTGATTTTCTGATTTTAAAGTTACGTTAATATTAAACAGAAGGGTATTAACGTAACGATTAAAAACGACTAAAATCTCGTTCAAGGATATAAATGTTGTAAAAGTAGTTGATCGAGTTTTATGTACAGGCAACAAATACGACTATTAAGATTAGCGATATTTTAATATATTCGATACTGTAATATCAAATGACTATAATCTGCTAGGCCCAAACATGTGAGTCATTTAAAAATAGCTGATACGTTGACGAAGTTTTATACAGGGTGGTTGGTAACTGGTAGTACAAGCGGAAAGGGGGTGATTCTACGCGAAAAAAGAAGTCGAAAATATAGAATAACAATTTTTCGTTTGAGGCTTTGTTTTCGAAAAAATCGACTTTGAATTTTCGCTCGGTACGCGTGCACTTTATCGCATTTCGTTATAACGGATCTCACTGTAGATCGTTGTCTCGATGGAAAAATTAAAAAAAAAAAATAAAAAAAAGAAATTTTTATTTTATATTTTCAACTTCTTTTTTCACTCCCTTTCCGCTTGTACCGCCAGTTACCAACTACCCTGTATAAAAGTCAAAAGTATACTTACAAAGCCAAGCTTTTTAACACTAGAAATACCACACCAGTCAAAATAACTGGTTCTACAATTTTATAAATATGTCGAGTCTCGTTTAGGAATCATGGTCCCTAATATTAATAATATCAAAAATGTACTACACAACATGGAATTGCTTCTGTAAGGAAGTAACAAATCAATAACTATAAAAATATTCTATTATTGCGTATTTTTTAAAGACTGGTTTTGGTAAAAATAGCTTCGTGTTAACTATCGGCAGTTCTAATGTTAATATCCTCATATCGTAATATTATACGAGAAACAAACTTTGAAATGTTGAAGAGGATAGGAAAAACACATGTTTACGATGGAAACAAAATATAGAGACAATTTTAGTAACACGCGATCGACTAACAACGTACTGAATTCTAAAATTGCTTCCTTGTGAGATATAGAAAATGTGATTTATAATGTTTCTCCCCTACATTCTTCACATGTAAGGAAATGTATGTAAGGTTACGGTGTATCTGCGGAAGCCAGAATAAAGAAGAGAAAATTGAAACGCTTTCTTGGGAAGTTTGTTCTGCACGTGTCACTTACCTTCCCGTGGTCACGATACACTGAACAAAAATTGTCAGCTATCCTTCTATTTATGCAGCGATTTAGAATGCATTAAGTATTTCGATCAGGTTGATTTTAATGTGAATCGATGCTGACACTTGTTGCACCCCTATCCTCTCGTCGAATGAATTTGAAGCTGAATGTTTGTCGCTGAATAATTTTTGTCTGTGGAATATTTGAACCGTCGCTTACGTTTCGAGTATACCGCGAAGATTTTCTGAGATTGAAAATTTGTATTTTAAATTGATCGTCAAATCTTCTCATTCCAGATTTCAATGTTTTTTTTTTTATCGTCTTATTGTAATTGGAATTAAATAACTCGTGTATTATATAGGAAGTATTAGGTTGTCTGAAAAATGTCTTTCTTTTACAGACCCGTCTTTTACAACGATGCATCTTTATACAAACATGAAACCTAATCAGTCGAACGTTGTGATCTTCATTTTGATAGAACAAAATGGATCATACGTAATTCGATAAAATAATATAAAATGGAAAATATTGTGCATCCATTATTTCCTTATAAAATGAAAGAAACTTTTTGGACGACCTAATATTTAATGATTAATTCTTAATTCTCTATTCAATAGTGTTCATCTGTCGTTGAAAAGTGTATTAAGTTTGAGGAAAATATTCAAAAATTGTTTTATTATAATTTAATAATGATGATATAATTACGAATGATCCTTATTTGGTTTTAATTTTAGATTGAAATTTTTCTCAAAAGGCTGAAAACTTTCTTGTTTGCTAAAATGAGAACACGAGTGAAGGATAGAAATTTAAATGTTGTATTATTATTAACGTAATAAGATGTTTTCGTTATTAATAATATATCTCTGTAAAAGGATAATACGCTGTTGAAATTTATCGATGATATTTTTAATGGATGTATTAAAGATTAAATTATCGTGAATTTCAAGAAGTCATTGATTTATAAGGCAATTATTTTCCTGTTTGTTTTTAGGAAACTGTCTTTGTCCACGCGTAAGCGTAACCCTTATTCCACCAGGTGAGTGATACGTGCTCCCCATATCGAATCGTTCGATCTGCATTTCAGATATTGAATAGTTTCGTTGAACCTCTGCTTGCTACATAAATTATTTAAAAGTGGACACTTTCTCGAAAAGACGCATTCTTTAAATTTATTTTCAATAATCAGATAAAATGATTTGGTTCTATATAGAATTCAGAAATCATAAAGTAAGAGACAAATTCATCCATTTTTGCAACATAGAATGTTTAATGCGTGCAAATGTACACTTTAATATAAATTCTTACTACTTGTAAATTATCAATAATAAAAATTAAATAATTATTCAATACAATACATATTATAAGTTAATATTTATAATAATAATATAATATTTAAAATAATAATAATAATATTTATATTAAATAAATATTATAAATATTATATATTATTCAATTAAATAAATAAATATAATTAAATAAAATTCAATAATTAAAATTGAATAAAAATTAAATAAAATTGTCGATTTCTTAAAAAAAAATAAAAGAAACATCTGGACATAAGAATTTTACATAAAAGTTACAAAGATGGAAATTATCAAACCACCGAATTAATGTCAGGAAACATTAGATTTTATTATATTGTAGTATCAGAAACATGTATACAACGAAATTAATTGAAATCTAAGCGATATAATTACAAGACGGCGAGTGATTTGGACGATGCGACGAATCTCAAAGCGTCAGAGTGATTGTTGAACTAGACATTGACATAGTTTGGCTATCTATGTATTACACGTCGATGAAATGATCAAGCAATAAATATTAGCATTCGGCGCATTCAAGTGAACCCTGGCATTTTCAATATTTTTAGTTGGAGTCCTGACGTGCCAACCAGGCGTTGCATGTTTCGCTGACGGTTTCGCAGACCGATGACATGGCTCGGCTGATGAGTTCGTAATCTATGGAACATTCCATGCAGAAATATCATTTTTGATAGAAATTGTCAGGGAAACGACAGAATAATATGGAAATTCAATACGGTTAGACGTAAGATAAAGGTAGTGGGGTGTCAGATGAAATTTGATCGAAAGAGACAAAATATAATGTAACATAAGATAAGAATTAGTATAAGAATTTAAATACAAAGAGATATTAAAAATTATATAAATGAAAATTTGATGGAACGAAAGAATAATATAAAATTCAGAGTTTGGATAAATATAAAATAAAATGTACTATTGGAACTTAGAAGAGCATAAAAGAAATCTGAAAAATTCTTAATCGCGAAGTTCTAGAAACAGAAACACTTCTCATTCTTTATAGAATAATTAAAAGATATTGTAAATTTTTATTTTACCAGTGATAGCGTTGGATCGCTTGCCGAAGATGCTTCCGTTGAAGGGAGGCTTCCTGTAAGCGGCATCCACGGCGATGGCGAGGATGAAGGCGACAACGACGATGACAAGAACGAAGCGGGAGAACATCATTCTGACGGTTTTGATTTGTAGACTGCTTGAAATTAAAAGAACAACTATTTGATAAACTAAGAATATCGTATAGGAAGAAGAAACTAAAAGTAACATGGAACAGGGAGTAAAATTTGCCAAATAGAATTGTTTAATATATAAGGGGAAAGTTCTTATATAGAAATGGTCAGTTTACTTACAAATGTGGAAACGATAGAACTTGTACGGTAGTTGGTCAGCGAATGTTGCAAATAAGGCAAAAGCTCGGAGCTTTTATAGTAGAGAAATGAACCGAAGACAAATGTGCCTATCAAGTACAGATGGCCTACATTATTTGCAAGTGAACTCACCAAGAAGTTTGTCTAAGGATGTATCGATTCGACGTAATGTTCAAATTCCTCGTACAACGACGACAATCAGTGGAAACAATAGAAAGATATGCAAGCATTTATATGAAACTTAAAACGCAGAGTTTAAAAATCATGAATTATAAAAGAAGAATAGTATATAAGTTTGAACATTTGTGGGAAATTCTAGAAATGATTCGAGACAGAGATCTGAATTTTTCTAACACCAGAATGTAAAGAAATTTTATTTTCTATAGTATAATAATAATGTATTTCTAATCTTACCTAGAGCTGGAAGATCTTCTTGGAGAGAAGGATGACTGTGATCTGCTGTTTCCGAAAGAAGGTTCGGCTTTTATAAGAAGCCAGACTACACACAGAGATATGTGCTGTAATATTGTTATAGAACAATGTTACAAGCAATAACGTACGAAACTTAATTACAGACACTCCTGATTACCTTTTACCCCAAGGGAAATGACGATCTATTTACGACACAGAAGATATTTTATATAGATATAAAAACAATATGAATAATGTTACTTCAGGTTACAATATTATTATATATTGTATTTAATTTTGCAAAACACTGTTTCATCATTTTGTAACATAATATTGCTAAATGTACTATTTCCTTTTTTTTTCTTCTACAAAACTATGAATGTAAAAGTTTCATAGAAACTTTTGTGAATATAGATGGAAAATTTGTTCAGAAACGTTAATATTTTTTAAAAATATTCCAATATTGATGTAAGCTGAGTAAAAATTAATAATTTGGATAATTTTTTATTGATGTCCTATTTGACCGATTGATGATTAGAAAATTCTTATTTTTATCTTTAAATTTCTGCGTTATCTACCGAAGAAATAGTAGGATGCGATCATTGATTAGACATTGGGGTTTTATCACAGCAAGGTGCGTACATACATTTACTGGATCATTTTATCGCGATACAACCGATGAGGTACAGAATTAGTCAATGGAGACACTACAGACGAGTATTATATATATACCAAACCAGTATTATATTGAATCGATAATGTCAGGTTGACCCTCAAAAGGTAGAACTCGAAAAAGCATTGCATGTCACATCTATTCTGTATCTCGCCAGTGGATACATCGTGGCACTGAAGCACGGACATGTAGAACAGAGACGATATAGAAGGGACCTGATATTTCAACAGAAACCACGCATTTCAGCTGATAACACGAAGATTTACAGTAGGTAAATGTCGATAAATTGTCTTCAATTGTCTGAACAAGCTGTAGATGATAAAGAAGGAATCTATAAATTTCTTTTGCATTTATCTCTTACCGATCATTTTCCAATTTTTAGCTTGAGGAAAATATTCTCCGAAATTATAAATAATGTTTTTTAATACACTTCAAACTTTGCGAGAATTTATCTAAAAGTGCATCGTTTAGATTACAATATTCTTTATTTATCGTATGACAAAACATAATGCAAAGATTATTTACTTATACGATATATACATAATGTACAATCACAAACATAAATAATACAAATATATTAGAGACACGGATTAACTCGTAAATATGCCGATAAACGAGCCTTTGAGCGTAATATTCGTTAATACTAATAATATTAATATAATTATAATTATAATATCGCTTAATTATTTTCCATGACTGCTTACCGGCAGCAACCACATACATTTTTTACGTGTAGGTACATATCAGAATACAATAACTCCATGTAAACGTTAACAACGATTAAATTGTGCAGATTATATTCTAGATTTGTAAATTGGTACCCCACAAGTTTTGACTCCTCGATATTATATCGTTAGTTAAATAAAATTTCCGATTATTCGTATTTATATTTACAAAGCAATTACTTCACTTACAACTATTACATAGCCCAGATAATAAATTGCTGAAGTCGAGTCTTTCGCGCATTTCCTACTATCATTACGGAACTATTTCAATGTGTAGATCGATCCTAACAGAAAAACCAATTTTTTACTGTTCGCCGTATTTATTATAACGTAACGACGCATGATTCATACAGAAATACATTTTAACTGTATCTTCTTTTTTTTTAACAGATAGGTGTATGTGTCGAAAGTGCGCGAAAGACAAAGTTTTGCATCGCACAGGCATACTAGAATCTACGTCTTATTGTCGCGTCACAACGTTTTTTTGAACGGCATACTATATAAAATGAACGAAATGAACGTTTCGTTCTAAGGAACCCGATGAATCGTTTTACAATCACCATCGATTTCCCTCGAACCGGAACGTGATCGCGTTCAAAAAATAATCGCCTAAATAACAACTACAACAAGTACTCGCATGCTTGCATTGTTCTGCTCGCCTGTCGGATTATTACATCCGATCATGTTCGAGGCTTGATTATACGCGAAGTATGAAGGAAACTACGAAATTGGAAGACATGGATTTTGTTTCATTTCCCTTAACAAATACCTTAAACTATTGATATCCTAATATTAAATACAGCATTATTAATTAAGATACGCCGGCGTTGTGTAAAAGATTATTTATTACAACTAGAAGAAATCTTAGGAAACTAGACGTATATCGACGCGCGGGTGCACGCGTTTGTTGCACCGCTGCCACGTATAAATATCGTTTATTGCATAATACACACATTGCACTTTATTGTCCTGTTCACACGCCTCTAGAACGATGCTCACAGTGTTCTTTATCGTTTCCCTGAACTGTAAATACCGTGTGAAGGATGTGTCATTTTTATCGTGGAGAACGGTCGATAATTCGTGACAACGAAAAGCCTCCTTTGTCTCGAAGAAAATCCCTCTATTGCGGTCTGATAAAAAGTTTTTTCCCTGGTCGTTAAGCTCCCCCCGTTGAGCGCGTGAACCGGACCTAGCGTCTAAAGAAGTCTCTTAAGCCTAGGAAAGCAATTAAGCCATCTAAAGACCGATAATCGCAGATTGCGATCGTTTCGAAAAAAATATTCCACTACAGTCTTACATTGTCGATATCTCGTTGATCGGTAGATTAACAACGAGCAGCTGGGTCGAAAGCATCTTCAGATAAAAGACACGAAATACTTTTTTCTTATCCGCCGATCGCGATTATTGGAATTGTATACATGAATCGTAATATACGATCGAATCTCGCCCCGACGAGGATTATCGAGGAATATACATAGATTAGGAAAAGAAAGAAAGATACACGAAATAAACGGTGTTTACGTGTTATCAATCAAAGAAACTAACCTTATATCTATCGGTACCATTGTTCCGACTAACCTACGAGATATGTAAATTCGTAAATCTGTTGCCTTCATCGTCCGGAAGCCCATCTTCCTCTTCACGGTATTATGTCACAGTTACAAGCGCTTCCACCCTTACCGTTGTCACATTGGTTCATACACCATCGGTCCCAGTCTACAGATGTTTCATCCGTGGAATCTTCCTTGCGAGAAGCATCATCTTTGGAGCCTGGTTTCTCTAAAATACCAGTAGCAGCATCTTCAGATGTCTCTTCAGAGTCTGCTTTATTTAAATTGTCGGTATCTTTAAAGTCTGCTTGGATTATATCCTTTTCCACTTTGATCTCCGTGATGTATCGACGAACATCTTTGGTCTTTAAACTTTGACCTCGAACAATCTGTTGTTCGCCCGCCTTCTCCAACATCCTCGTTACATCGGTCCCCTTCAACTGATCCTCTTCGAATTTCTTGACTGTCGAAGGATTTTCTTGGTTATTCCTTGTTTCGCCATAATTTACGTCGTCGCAGGAACAACCGTGATACTGGATAAGCGTCTGTCGAAACGTACGACAGGTGTGGGTGTTGTCGAAGACGAGCAAATCCGACGAACCATGACACGGGGTCAAGCAGAGCCTGAAGAGACGGTGAATCGGGAACCGGCCTCCGCTGGACTGAAGAACGAGTTTCTGCTGGTGCTCGCAGCCTCCCGTGATCTCGGGGCTGGTGTTCCGTGCACGGCAGAGATAAACGCATGCGTGCTCGACCGGATGCGCGACCACCATGGCCAACAGCAACGCCAGCAACACCCACCGAAGTAGAGGCGTCATCTGAAAGTGATGGCTAATCAATACGAAAGCAAACGAGGAACTTGCCGCGTTCCGATAGCCGCCGGAGGAGGAATCGGAGGGATTGGTTATGACAATCGGGAATTTCCTGCAGCTCTCTTTCTCTTCTGGTATGTCTCCAAATGATATACAGGGTGACTCGCGTTACATAGTGCATGTAGTAGAGGAATTTCTGGGAAGAAGGCGAATAGAAATTGTATGAAGATGGCTTTTGCTATTATATCTTAGAATTTGCCAGTTGTTTTTTCATGGCTTGAGTGGATGCGTTAAAATATAAAAGTATTGATAGGATACGAGCTGAAGTTGAAATTTTTAGGAAAAGAGGACGGTTCTCCATATATTTGCGAGTATAATGATCATTTTTTAACGATCAAAGTGAATAGTTCGGAGTATAAATTCTTAGATAAAAAACAAACAGAAGATTGTTTGTATATCTTAGAACTTTAGCTTTTTTAACTTTAGAACTGATCATTGTTTCTTAATGATTAAAGTCGATGTCTAAAATTAAAGAGCGTTCCAAACAAGCATGCAGATTTTTAGTTACATAACAATTCACAATTATTATAGAGTTTGTTTTTTTTCTAAATATAAAAGGAATACAAATTTTTAACAACTAGTATAATCATCAATTGAAATATAGATGATATTAAAACACTAAAACACAAATACTAGCAATTTATCTAATTCATCGCTTTATTTTTTAACATTTTTTTCAAAAAACTCCTCGATTATGAAAGTACCCAAACAGTAAAATTGAATTGAAATTAAAATTATATTTTGGAATTTGACAATAATTTCTGTTGACGATTAAGACACATATCTGAAATTCTGAAACGATACGATCTGGAGTTGAGATTCTTGGAAAGGCAACAAACAATAGTATGTTTCGATAAAAGGAGATTATTCTTTTGTTTTCGATCGTCGAATTTCTTCGTCGAATAATGGATTGATTCGGGTATCACGAGACACACTATATCCTAGAAGCTTCGTTGGCACGCGGAGTGAGTAATACCAGGATCTTGGTATCCGTTATCGGTTTTGGGTGCCGTATGTCGATAACTGGTGCGGTCGTCCCCAGTTTGGAACGGGCAAACTTTACTAAAATTCCACTAATTGTCATCAAGGGCTCGTGCCTTCTTAGATAATCGGTAAGCCTCTATTTCCTAAGTTGTTTCGAAGGTTTTCTCGCGTCGATGATTTACGAGTAGAAGCTCGATGGAAACCGAAGAATTTCTTCGCACAAAAACCGCGATCGATTCCATGTGCAGTAGTGTGCACGGTACAACTCTTAATTTTAATTAAACGATAGAAGCTACAAGTTCTGGCATTTTTATTTTAATTGACATAATAGCAAACACGCGATGACACAGAAGAGATATACCAATTGCTTTTCAGTTTAACGAATAAAAATAATCGATGGCGATTGCTGGGATCGTGAAGTCAGCATTGAGATTCCTTTGTGTCGAGAATGTGGCACGCAGAAATTGAAATCTGCTCCTGACAAAGGACTTTGTGAGCTTATTTCGTGAATCAGAACGACCCTGTTTTCTTCCTCTTTTGTTATTAAAACCGGGACATGTTGGCGATATTGAAAAGAAATTTGACTATTTGTTTTCTTGAATTTATATAAGTTAAAGATTGTACAGCACAAACTATATTACTCAAAATTTTTGCATTCTTGTATCGTGATTCGTTTCATCAAAATTGATTTCACAGAGATCTAATTTATAAAATGCACGAACGGAAGCTTGTTTTTTCTTTCAATTACATATTCCTCCATGGGCTTCTACATTTATATTTCTTTGTTCCAAATTTATATCTGTTTCGTACAAATCTTATAATTTCTTTATTAATAGTACTAGTGTTAATCCTTCAGAAATCAAATAGTTAACTTTCATAAAATTGTCGATTTTGTCCTCTGCATGATTCAATTCGAAAAATAACAATAATAAATAATTTTCGATAATAACAGCGTTTCAAAGCCAAATATCTATAATGTAAAAGGCATAAAATGATAACTTACCTTTAACATTAAACGTAAATTAGAAAGAAGACTTTATGATCCGACAACAGGTTGATCGCGCGAAATGAATGAGAGATTTGAAGCTTTACGACGCACGCCACTGGCTCGACTGTTTGATCACCAACAGTATGTATCGCATTAACTATCATTGGCTGTATCAACTGGTACAGACTGATTACGGACAAACGTGTCCAAGGAGCGTAATGAAAGATAACACAGCGGATACTTTTCCGTTCACGTTCGTTTCTTTTCTTAAAGGGTCACTGACCTATTGAAGATACTCATATTCATTCGAGAAACACGTAAATCCTATCCATCTGTTCATGGAAACAGTCTGAACACTCGATCTTATAGACTTCGATCGATTATCTATAAAAGTTCATGTAATGCTTATTCCTGGTATTCCTTGGGTCTTACCGATAATCGGGTACTCCAAGCAATTTCAATCTTTTCCTTGTAAAGTACGAAACAGGAGTGCAATCGTAAATACAAGGAATCAGTACATGAACGAGGGCGATTAAATTACCTGTATCTTATGTCAATGATGAATGATTACGTTTACGTAATAACGATAACCAATGAAATCAGATTACTGGAGACAAGAAACAGAGATTATTAGAAACGTGAAAGAAGTTGAGTATCGCGTGGGATTAACTTTTTCTATTTTCTTATCTTCATTCATAAGGAAATGATGTAATACGGTGTAATAATTGCGATAATATCGTAAAACTTTAATACTTGTGAAATGATATATACGACAGGATGAAAATCATTATAAGTACAATTTTCTGTCATGTTACTTTAAACTTAGGCATATTCGTCGTCCATGGGACGTTATCACGAGATGCTGATAACGATAATCTGAAACGACGCAACAGAAAAAATGTAAGATCTCCGTGATAATACGAATTAAATAATGCTTACTTGTGACAAATGTTTTCCTCGACGTTACAAGTGGAATTTTTCAATTCCAAGGTATAGGGGCAATATCTCGTGTCCGGCGAATAAAAATTTTGAGGCGACTCGTCCCTTTGGCATTTATATTTTCCCAGACATCGAGCTTTCGAATGAAAAATGACCTCGCAACGAGATAAATGCGTGGACGAACTACGCCAGGTTTTCAATCTAGGTTACTCGAAATTCATTTCACGAGACAAACGAGCTCGTAGTCTGCCACCATGAATATTCACATTCACGCGTAACCCATTCGCGTATGCACGTACTGGTAAACGCGGGGGGTGCATACTACGTCTCATACGTCGAGTATCGATCGTTGTCGCGTTTCAATCATGTCTTATTTATTAGCAAAATTTTGTCCTTATGAGCAGTGAAATAAATCATTGTCGTTGTAATTTGTATAGATTCAGCATATTTGATCGAAAGTTACTTTTTTTTTTTTGACCCTTGTCTATTCTTTGTGTTTAGTTAATTCGCTGGAATAAATGTAAAAATTGGTATACTTAACAAATACCTTCAACATTTATGAATAGTCTTTTCATATTCAATTGAAAAATTAAAAAATTTAACCATTATATTATTTTTTATTTTGTTAGTTTTTTATCAGTGTATCTTTATGATACTAAGAGATCAATTATTCCTATCACGCTCTTCGAATTTTTATGTCAATATTTTATTTTTGTTTGAAGAAATAAAGGGGCATGGATGATTAAAAAAAATTTGAATGTAAAATTCGTTTCGTGTATACTAACGTAATATTTTAATGATTTCCTCATATTTTCGTCAAATTGAAAAATTATATAATGGTAGAAAAATATGCCTGGGTTAAATTTAATTCAAAATAATTTCCGGATAGCATTATCTACATCGGGAAATTAAATATTCTAACTATGAAGATAAGTAAAAATAGATGATTTAAAAACGTAATTTGATTAGCATAACAGCTAACAAGCGTATGTTTACTACTCAACAGTTTATCAAATCATAACTTATAGTAATAATTAACATTTCTTATGTTCTATTTTAAAAAAATAAGGAATAATACAATACCTCGCTATAATATTCCAGGGTTAAAATTCGTCACAAAATTGATATTCGTAGATGATACAGGATAATACACGACATATCGCGTTCCTGCAGTATCAAGGATTAAAAATTTAACGCATTTCATATCGACGTCTCTCTAAATCAAATAAACAATGTAACATTCATAACGGCGCCAGTGTTATCAGAAAATGAGCACGCACTTTATCTGTTTCATCGAGATAGTACTTTTATGATTTTCACGTAAAGACAAAGCGAGAAAAAGTGGAAAACAGCCCTCAGGAACAGCGGAGGAGGAACTTGGACACAAGTAATTTGCATTCTCTGGACCGATAGCACCGTCAAGAAATTTATCCCGAGGCATCCGAGAATTCTTTTCCCGGTACCTCCGGGCTGCATCGTTTCAATTTAAACTTTCTGTGCGAAGTAACAGACGCGAGAAGCTGTTGAATCTCCTTCCACCAAATTCCAAATCGATTTCTCGTACAATGACACCGTTATTCTGATATATTGAAATGTCACCATGATTCTGTCTAATTGAATTTTTAACTTTTGAGTTCGAGCCCGAATATTCGTGAAGGAATATAGGAATATTCAAATCAATTGATGTTTACGTAATTGCTCTTAAGTATTATATCCGATCGTACGAATTTTCAATTATCCAAAGACTATTCTGGTCCATTCATCGAATTAAATCTCCTTCTGAATATCAAATTTAAGGTTTAGAGCAGTTTTCAAATATTTTTAACGAAGCTAACTGTTTTCTCAAGCAGGTAATACTAAAACTCTAATTAGGTAATTACCAGATTCGATGTACTAATTACTAAAAAAACCGTCAACTACGTTCTCAACAAATAATAGATAACTACCACTTGAAATTTTATCATCACGAGACTCGTTATGTTCTTCCTGTAACAAGATAATCGGCATCGCAGCTAGAGAGCCTTCAACTACATACTTAAATGAAGAACGTTCCAAATTATCAAAGAAAGAAGAAATGAAAAGAGATCAATTTATATGCTCTTCTCATTGAGCAACCCTTCATTCTCAGAATGCACTTTACTGACGATTTTACACAAAAACAAGTAACTACAATAGAAAAACAAGGGGGATCGTTAGCGAAGGAGAAGAACTCATATTCTCTAGTACATATAACGGGTGTCTGAGGAACATAGAGGCAAGGAACTAAGTGTATCGACCTCAATGATGCGAATACGTACACTCGACGATGGATTGTTACGTTCCTGGCAGTTTCTGGGTCTTGTCCTGTCCTCCACCCTCTCACGAAGGACGGAGGAAGTATTGATTAAATTCACCGTCGGCCATTTTGTCCCGCCATCCGATTGGCTGCCGTCCATTTTGTCCTTCCTACCCTTCCCTATAACCTCGCCTAACCTCTACGTTTCTTCCTCTTCCTCCGCTTGTCATTCTCTCGAAGTGTATCCCTCGTTTCCTCTCTTTCCCCTTTCGGTCGGAAAGTCCTCAACCCTCGCGCGGCGAAAACTCCAGCCACGAGACGCATGCGTCGCGACATTTTTCGCGAAAGAAATCGGCAATCAAATTTTTTGCGTCTCTTTCGCGTCGCACCGTTGCTTCTCTGTCTAAGAAACGCAGCTGGATGCTGAAACATCCGACGTCAAGAATCGGAGATTCTACGTAGGAGTCGAACGAGTCACGGACGCGCCGTGAATTCTTAGGAAGCTTCATCGGCAACGATTCCAATCTCTTTAAGCAGAGAATGATTTGAATTCCTCAGGATACTCGTGACCAAGAATCCACCGATACTCCAGAATATAATTTCTATTCCAAGCGTTCAATACAATTCGTATTAATATTTATAGGACCGTGTAGTTGTTATATCGTAAATCATTTTTTCGATCCGTTTCAAGAGTTTCTTCTTCTAGGATAGCAAATTAATCAATTATGCATATTATAATGATATTATACAAACATTTTATTTCTAAATCCATTTTAAGGCTTTCTTTTCCTAGAATCCCAAATTAACGAGGGTTTTCCCAGAAGATTTTTTCCTACTTTCTAGAGAAATTTTCAAATTAATATAGAAGTACTTCCAACGCGTTACTAAAAAAAATATCTTCAACAATATTAGGTGATACAGTAGGAAAAGAACGGAGGTTTATTTTAACCTACCGGCACACGATAACATTTCGCAGGATTTTCACAGGTGATTCCTTTGTTCGCTAGCTGAATAATTTCACACGTTGTCGATAACGAGTGGCGCTCAAACGATGTGGAGGAGTCCTGCTCGAAAAGCTCGAGTACCTCCGACACTGTCCCTCCAGCGTGTATCTCGGCTAACGGGCAAGCGTGCCGGAGATTTCGCGGCTAAGCAGCTCTCTTGGATCCTATCGGTTCCACATTTGGAGTACATTCGTGAACATATAAAAGCAGAGACAGTGCACAGGCATCTCTGTGGCGAAAACCGCACGCGGTGGAGTCCTCGTATCTGCCTTCGAGGCTAGAGAGGAAACAGAGATAAAGGAGAGCGACGAACGATACGTCATACCACTGTCTGACGTCAGCATGACGTTCGAACAGGGATTGGCTAGAGTTCGGCACGCCTACGTAACCACCCTCGTACGCGGGTCCCTTTCAACCCTGTGCATACGACGACGTTTCGAGCTCCGCCCACGTGAAAACAACCCCCGCCAGCTGGGGTAGTTGCGTGGGTTGCACGAGAGAGAGAAACTGGGTCAGGCAGACTCGAGGCAGGCCGAGTCAGGCCGAGGCTCGAGAGTCGTCCAGGCGTTTTCGGCTGGAAGCAGTCCCTTGGAAACCACCCCGAAGCCCGTCGTCGCTTCACCAGTCTATCGTCGATCCATCCTCCAGTCCTTCTCTACCGTTTACAACAGCTTCATCCCCTTGCGAGCGCGAGCGAGATCGAAGTATTCGTACTCCAACTATCCCACGAGGAGATAGCAAGGAATCGGTGAGTACTTCCTTGGTAATACGAGTTTCGTTGCAACCGTTTCTCTTCTTGATCATTTTCGCTTTCTTCAGTTTTAGTCGTTTAAAGATACTCGAGAGGGTTTTGAAAATAGAACTGTATTTCTTCAAGGGTGGTTTCTATTGGGGTAATGGAAGAATTATGTTTTTGGGATTGTTGTGGAATTTGGTAATGTTTTTTTGAAACCCTCTCGGTTCTTGTTTCGAATTACATGTCGCTTTCACGCATAACTCATTCTCGCTCCATTCGTTCTTCTCAATGTCATTGTGATGTATCCCGTGGATGGATTTATTCAAAATCTGACGAATAATTCGAATAGTATAATATTATCTTATTTTCTAAAAGACTTTAATCCATACCTGATTCTAGAAAGTTTGTACATTCTAGAAGACTTTGTATTTTATTATCTACACGTACAGAAACATACATCGTACGTACTTCTAATATTATTAACTCTATCTATTTTATCGCAATATGCTACATTTCGTTAGAATTGTATTCTACATAAAAATTCTACATGCCTGGATACCGCTATATTTTTCCCCCGGCATATATCACCAAATACCATACATACGGAAAATCTGAATGAAAGTTGCACGATTCTCTACTAGCTTGCACTATCTTCCTCCTTACGTAATCGTTTCTTGCCACGTTTGAATTACTCTCTCTCAGTAGAGTGATCCGTGGTTTTTAATTTCTGGAGGATGATCTATCGCTTACATTTCTCACGCTCCAAGGACCAGTCGATCGGTTCAGAGAGCAACGATACGATTTCAAAGAACCTGAAGTTAAAAGTTCACTGACAAATAAATGCAAGACGAAAAGAAAAAAAGAAATCAGAACGAAAAAGAACAGACAATGCTCTCTGTCCATGTTTCTTTGGTCGCTCGGCCTGCCATGTTCTTTCGGCGTATTTTTTAATAATTCTCGCTTCGCAGTTGCGCAATTTCTGTCAGGCTCTCGCTATGGATAATAGAAAAGATACGAAAAAGCGCGAAAGTGTGTTGTTCGAAAAGTTCAACACTGAAGCGGACATTGTTGTTGATTGTTGTAGGGACTGAGGCGAGGGGCACAAGCAGAGACATGGACAATGTGCAAATGATCGGCACTAAAATCACAGCGATCAAGGAATACTTATATGTAAGGCATTCCCATCTCGTTTCATGTCATTCATCGTGTCTGTCTCTAGTTCTCGTCATTTTATGATCGTTTATCGTTACGGTAGCTGTTCATTTATTCTGTTTCTTTGGTTCCTTTTAGCAATATTTCCTTAAGAAAGATAGTAATTTTTGTAATCGTTGCCTGAGAACGGATGCATCCGTACCTTCTATGAGCTTTTACTATTACCAATTTCTTTCATCAACAGATTTCGTTAGATTTTCTAAGAAATGTCGGTAATTTTTGTAGTGAATGTTACGAAATATATATTCATGTAGTTCAATAAGTACAGGTATTTATTGTAAATTTCAGAATTTCGCCCGGACACACTCACCGACCAGACTAATGAGTTCCGAAAACACGTACTCGCTCTCTAGAGAGCACTGTAACTTGAAATATTCGGGTAAGTTTTATTAAAATGTTTTCTCAGAACTTTTTCAATATCACAGCATGCCCTGTTCTTCAGAAATTTTATGTGAAATTAATAGAATGAGCTACAAGTGTTCCTTTTAATGTAACCATAACCTTAGCTTCTCCTACATGTATATTGTATCTTTTCAAACTTTCCCTTAATTGTTTACGTTAAACTACAATAATGCATGCCAATATCGTAGCGTATAGCTGGAAAAGTGATAACAAAAATCAGATTGTTGCACGACAGAAGCTAGTGTCTCGCGTATCCAATTTACTCTATGTCTGACCAGATACGTTCCGTATCTACTGGCCAATATTCTACTACTGTCTTCATGCGTCACTGCGAATCCAAGCAAATTATTGTTTCTAAAGTTGTTTCGGAGCATCTCCTCGTGTGTGGAAGCAGCTTTGGCTTTTCGAGAATGAAATCCGGGAGTCACAATATTGCCCTGATTTCGCGAGGTTCGGAAGGGTGCATAATAATAGCGGATTTAGAATTGGCTTGAAGAGGCTCATAGACGACGAGTGGCTGAGGACAGATTACACGCCACAGAAAGGGCGGAAGGGTTTGTTGTAGGGAATCTGTTTACACTTTGCCAAGTGCTAGATACCGATAAGAGCAGCTTCCAAGCTAAAAAAAAAAAAAATAAAAAAGATCGGTTAATATTTTTCTAGTCAAAAAATGAGTCGATTTTAGTTGACATATTTTAGGATTTTGATACTAGATAACAGTAGAGATTTATTGTAGAAACGTAACTGTAATCTCTTGAATCGATTTTCAATTCGTCGAACTTATTAAAATTTTGATAGAAGTTAATTATAGATCTTTTTATTGCAGAAATTTTGTTATAATTTTGATTGCCTAGAAAAATTTTATCGGGAACTCAAGTAGCCTCGTGTTTCTTCCGACTCGTTACTATAAATTAACCCCGTAATCCTGCTTATAAATCGCCAGAACTAATTGCCGCGTGTAACAACCCCTAGAAGGCGCTTTGATTAAAGCCACGAATAGAGGGTTCCGTACATCTGGTGCCAAATGACGTACGAGTTCCACGTAGATCAAGCTAGAATCTGTAATTCAGCCAATCGAAACAGCATGGATTGGATGCCTCCGTCTCTTGCACGATTTAACGGTAATTACTAACTTTATTCCTCTGTGTACATTGTTTTCACTATCGATTGAATAACATTCGAGTCTGATGAGTAGTTCTATCGGAAGCGCCGTAAAACTCGAAAAAAGGAGACTTTGACGGTCTTTTCAGACGTTAGATTGATAGAGCTGGATTAGCTGAAGCAGAGCCTCTGGAAGCCAGGGATTTCTCTTGTCTAACCATGGGCTCAGAACGATTCACCATAAGGTTCCACGCTCCCTTCTTTTCCCATTCGATTCCCATTCATCGTTCTCGTGATTATTGAAAAATACACTTGCTCCTTTAGAATAGCTTTATACTACTCTTTCTGAATACATCTTTATCGTAAAATCTAACTAACGTAACTTTTGAACGACAATTTTTCCAAATTTAAATGACTTGAGAACCGATATACTCGTATTAATTAATTTGGAATATAAAGCATATTGAATTTGAGTTGAAATGATCATCTTTTCAAGCAAGATTTTTCTATTAAGAAGTTCAGTATTCCTTCATTCTATTCAGATAACAGAAAAACAGTGACTTTAAAACATAAATACTAGCGAATTTCTGGTCTGTTTATCCATGGGATCTTCTTAATGCAATGGGAAACGAAGGGTGGTTTATTCCACAGGATGCTTTATGGTTACCCAGGGACTAAAAGACAGTTCAATCTACCAAGGATTTACCACGAGCACATTGAAATGTCCTACTGTAAATAGTTTTTGTTATCTGCGTCAAACCAGAGCCATAAAATAATCAAATTAATCGAGGTAAAGTTTACATTTTAAATTTCAGTCACAATAAAATTCTATCTCTTAATTTATCCATCTTCCATCTTCCTTTAAATTCAACGTCACAAATTTTTGGAAGACAAATATTTTCAGTGTATCTGTACTCATAATTGTATTATATGCATTTTCGTGTAGTACGATGAATGACTATCGCATGAATGTTCCTGAATAGCAAAACAAGTCACTCGTCACTGGTATGACACGTAGAGGAAGACGAAGAAGAATAAGAAGAAGAAGATGAAGAGATGATGACGATGTGAGATGGTGTCATCCCACCAAACAAGTGAGAGTGTGTCAATATAGGTCTATACTTTCAATTGTTTGATGAGGTGAAATCATTCTAATAATTGACGTTTTCTGCGAAGGAGAGCCGGCGGTAGGTGGAAACGGCGCATAGTGGGCCCGATCGCGATTCTAGCGGGTCAAAGGTCCGACAACAAATTGTACTCTGCGTAAGAGATAAACGTCTGTTTCAAGTCTGTGTAGTCTGCCCGATAAATTAACAAATATGTGGATAACAAAGTCAAGAGAGCACAGATATGAACAATCAAACTATAATTTTTTTAATCTCACGCACGTAGGGCAGTATTCGTTTAACATTCGTGCTGTTCTTACATTTTTTAAACTTGTCTTACGACTTAAGGATTTTTTCGAGAGAACATGAATTGTAATCAAGAAGGTACGCTTTATTAAATAATTCGTCCTTATAGGTACACCCAGTAAAACAAGGGACGAAAAATATCATAACGTTATATTAATATCAAAATCCTCGTAACAATTACATTTGCAAAAAAAACTTTGCAAATATGCAGTATGTAGTACAAATTACACTTAGTTCGATTTTAGCAGCCCGTTCTCGCTCGCTTGGTAGTAATATCAAAAATTGTAATTATTTAATAACACGATGAGATTTAAGGAAGAAAAATGTCTGCCGCGGGTAGGAATTGAGCTAATCCCAAAGTTCCATTACATATTTGAAAATATAACGTCTAGAATTTAATGAGAAAAATATAAAATCCTACTAAAAAAGAAAAACCTGTATTTAGAATTATAATAACGAGCCGTTAAAGAAACGTTGAACTTTTTCTTCAATTCAACGAATTTTGGAACGAGTAAAGGTACTGATTGGACTTGCACGAAGTGCGTTCTATTTTTGGTCCGTTAAAATCGCGATCGGGCTCACTGTGCGACGGAGCGCCAAGGAAAAGACGGACGCTCGATAAAACGGTAATCAAATCGATCAGTGTCGCTGTCGTAGAAGAGATTTCACTTGATTATAACAATTAGAGAGTTGCCAGTAGGCAATTAGCCACCACTACGGTTCATTAAATTCAAATTACTTCGATCAGTGTCGTAGCTTGTATGATTTAACAACATTTTTGGTATCCTCGAAATTATACAATTAAGAATAAGAATTCGATGAATCGTGTTTATAGCAACATTCAAATGTTACAATTCTGAATGTTAATGTTATATTTACGATATTAACAAGAATATTCAACGAATATATATTTATATATATTTCCAAGCATTTATAACGAATTATACTTATAACGCTCTTGGAATTGTAAGAGTCAGAGAGAAAATATATAATATCTCTGAGATTGTAAAGTTAGTTATTTAAATAAAGAATTATCACTGAATAAAATTCAGTGAAAGGTAGAATGTATCTCGTCAGTTCAATATTTGCAATATATACCTAGAAGAAACAATTTTAATTTCGAAGATACTAAGAAAACAATATGTTACAGAATCTCTGTATAGACAAGAATGTAGAAATCCAAAGAATGGTTAGACATCTATTACTACAATACTCAATTTTGTTGCTCTCAGATATCCTGCCGCAGAATGCCGAAGGTTATCCAGCAACCAAGGAATTCCTGATGAAGGTAGTGGATATTCTATTGGATTTCATCAAATCAACGAATGACAGGACTGCGAAGGTACTCGATTTCCATCATCCTTCCGAAATGATGCGCCTCCTGGATCTCGAAATTCCCGACTCTGGTTTGACTCTTCAGCAACTTCTCATTGATTGTTCCACCACCTTAAAGTATCAAGTTAAAACCGGTAAGTTAACGTTAATCTGTACAACAAGTTGACTATTCAAACTCGTGATTATTACTTAGAAACAACAAAAATAACTTTTTTTATGTTTTAATCGTTGATTATTAATTAAAAGTAAAAATTCTGAATTGAATCAAAATGAAGATTGTTAAACGATTTTTCTTTGTTTGTTAAGCATGGATAAAAATTATCTAAACGAAAAACTCAAGGAAAATTGAAGATGATGACTAGTAGAAAATCACTTAATACTGTGCTATCACATTTGCTTGCATTCGGGGGGGCGATAAGCCACGTAATTTCATATTCAATTTAGCATACGCGCTCTCGGGGTCGGAGATAAGGTGGCTAGAGACACTTCCTGCATTTCCGTCGGCTACAACCCCCGAAATATACACGTTGCCCTTGTGCACGTGATAAATGAGCGAGGGGCTGCTGCTAACTGAAATAAAAAAACCGTATTATCACCCTGCACTATCTTGGCTATTTTTCTCTGAAAAGCAGTGATACAGTTTCGAGTTGTATAAGGTTCCATTTCTTTTAATTGTAAAGGAAGAATCAAGTGAAAAATTTGTACGATAATAAATAATCAATGTTGGATATTAATCCTATTATTCCTACAAAATTAAATTCCATTTATTCCCACAAAATTAAAAATCCCTGCAATTTAGTGGACAAATCAAAATATTTCATTTTTGTATTAAATTTCAATACTAAAGTTCTCACTGAAAATTGTTTACCTCTTACATTTACAACTAACGCGATCGTAGAATTTTACACTGAAATGTTAATCTAATCGTGGCTTGAAAATTCTATCTATCAAAATATTCAAAATTTGTCTCTAATTTTAATTTCAAGATTCTTATCGAAAATTTTCAACTCCGTAAAACAACTAGTGCGGTCGTAGAAGTTTGCACTGAGGTATTAATTTAGTCGTAGCTTGGCGAATCTATAGAGTCTCTTGGTGGAGGAAATGCCAAAAGTCAACCGCAAATCCCCCGCGAAAGTTCGCTATCTCGGCAGGATTCGATTACCAGCTTGAATAGATGCTAATGCACAATGGAAGAGGGCAAACAGAACTTAGGCCAGAAATCAGGCTTGTCTGGTAGCAAACGCCGATGGAAAGGATCGTGGACAGAGTGAATGACGAGCCACCCCCTGTGTATAGAGGGACGCGTGCACGATGTATACGTGCCGACAAAAAGTCCTTATTAGATTATATTCCACGAAAGATTCCCTCTTCGTAGCGATCTGACTGTCATCGAAACCGCGAAAAAAAAGAAAATATCCACCCTTCTGCAATCGAATCGGTTGATTGTAGATACGTTGAAAATGCTTTTTTGGGGCGTTGGATGATAAGAATGCCGATGATAGTCTTTTGAAATATGACACCATAAAAAGAATAAAGATATTGAGGGTTGTTAAGAGGGAGACAGTGTTTTAGGGAGGGAAATTGTTTATGAACGAATTTTCGCAGAATTAATATAAATTTTAATATTACGATAATCAACTAGTCTCAAGTAAAACTTCATATTAAGAATGAATGTGATGCTGAATATGTATTTAAAAAATGAAATATTATATGCATAGAAAAAGATTTATGTAAAATCAGTCAAATTTATGTAAATTATCGCTGAGCTTGAAATTTCCACTATCGTGTATCTCACGATAGGAGGAAATTAATATCGATTAATATCGAGATACGTACGAAGATCTTGATTGATTGCGGTGAAACTGGTGTCTCGACGTTCGTGATTGATTCGTATTTATCAACAACGACATATTGTCGACATATAGAATGTCTATACAATCACGAAGACTGAGAATTTCGAAGGTCTGACACTGGAAAGAAACCCTGTATGTTTCCTGTATAAAGCTCTTCGTCGATATATAAAATAGGCGCTCTAGTTGTTTCGACCTAGAAAACACAATCTACATGCAACAACAATATTTCGATATCCTAATGTGAAACTCGGTATAATTACAAAGAGATGGAGAAATAATTTTCTTCAGAATTATAAACCTATCAATTATATTTTTAAGGTAAAATTACGCTTTACCAGCGTAGTCTGAGGAAGACAAACATATAAAATTGATTTAAGATCGAATAAAGTTGTATAAATTATCTATTTGAATTTCACACCTTAACTGCAGTTATCAACGTTTATTTCCTATAGAAAATTGAAAATATATATTCCTTATATCTGATATCAGGAATATAGAACATTTTGAAGACAAAAGAATAATTATTTTCCAAATCGTTCATCCTGAATTCTTCGTCATTTTATGAGGCTGCGAAAGGCTTAACAGACAAAAAAGTTGCCCATTTTCAATCGAGAACTCTCGTCCCAATTCCCCTCAACGTGGATCGAAGTTACGATGGTTTTTTCTGCAAAAAGCTATTGGAATTCGAGTACGGATAACCAAAAAAAGGGGGGGGAGGGAAGAACAATACAAACTGTGCCCATCGAAAAACACGGTTGTAGCGTTAGCGCACGTGGCACCACTGCGCAGGGTGGTGAATTCAATAGGATCGGTGTAATTAAGAGCCATTTCTACACGATTTTCCCTCGCTGGGGTCGAGGGAAATAGTAAATAGGGGCGAGCAAGCGGGGGTAGCTACGGGATCGCTCATAGTTTGAACCCTTCGTGAACTTTCGGCACGAAAGCATCGCCTACACCCATTGGAATTTAAATTGGCATCGATAGCCGGCCGTGGAATGTAGAAATCGTTTCGTCATGGAACGCAGAAGTTGTTACGTCATCCATTCGGTAGAAGGCGAGAAGAATGGAATTCCTGCACCCAAAATCATAACTGTTCAAATATCATGCCTACAAAGACAAATGGAAATTCTCATAAACGATGCTCCTTTTCTTTTTAATTTAATTTGATTGATCATTGAAATTGATTTAAATTTTAGAGTTCCTATTGTCTGTGTAAATTATGGTTCTTAAAAGATTTGGGCTTTAATTATTTTTAAAATCTGTTGAATATTTAATTCATAAAGATTATATATTTAAAATTGGTTAAATATGTAGTGTATGAAGATAAATGAAATTGTGGAGTTAAAAGTTACGTAAAAGCTACGTAAAAGAAATGAAATTATGGAGTTTCTCCATCGAAAGGTGAATAATGCTATTCGCATAAGACGTTTTCTTGTGCCGTTACATAAGTCTGAGCTCAAGACCACATTCGAAATGGTTTTCTTTCTAGTGATATGATTGATTGCACGGTATTAGCGTTTAGCCAGGGTTACACACTTCTCTTCATACAAATCCTAAGCCCTGTAATATATTACCGAGGTCTGCATCGAGCAGGTTCTCCACGTTAAAATTTGTTCCGTTTTTCTTTTCCACGCGGGAAAAGAGAGCAAATTAGTCGGAAAGTGATACCCTCCGACGTTGTAATTGCTCGTAAGAGCAACCTAGTGAAAGGAACAAATCGCAGAATCTATCGTATCGGACGTACAAATACCAGTCTATTTATGTCCTTCTATATCAACTCCACAAATTACGAGAAATTAATCAGTATAAATCTGTGACAAATATTCTTTAACAAAATAAGTAGAAAATATGAAAAATTTATTTTGTAATGTTCTTTGTTTTACTACTTTTTTAAATATCTTTTTTACGAATAAAACAATGTTTAACAAAGAAAAAAAGTAGGAATATAATGAAATTGATATGAGAAACCCAGAAATCGTGAGAAAGCAAGTAACGCAAACCTGTTATAAATATGTTTTAACAAAATAGAAGGAAAAGGAATGCTAACAGATTGCCATGAAAAGATGACAGTATATTCTTCTTTATTTTATTACCTTCTTCAATATTTCGTTATAAATAAACTATAATGTTTGTAACACAAAATTGATATAGAAATTCGATTTACGCGAGAGTGTAAAGGATCGCAACAAAAAGAAAATCACCGTCCATTAGTTTTAAGGGGGCAGCGTCTATTTTGCTATTACTTCGTGGCAATGAAAATGAGTCTAA
The DNA here is from genome assembly GCF_011952255.1 of Bombus vosnesenskii. NCBI lineage: Eukaryota > Metazoa > Arthropoda > Insecta > Hymenoptera > Apidae > Bombus > Bombus vosnesenskii. The sequence goes on along the minus strand of NW_022882931.1, from coordinate 3,726,816 downwards.
GGGGATACGGTTCGAAAATCCCTGCAGCTCACAGCAAAATTAACATACCCTTAAATCTACATAATACGGCAAACCTTTCTGGTTTATCTCGATCCGCACGTTGCACTCTCGTGCGTTTGTTTTTCGTATCTTCCTATAAACTATGCAAACAAAACGCTCACTACCCATCATGAATGTTTAATCGTTGTTGCATTCATTTCTGGAACGTTTAAAATATTACACCAAAATATTAAAATCTTTTAATGTTATATTTTGACGAATATTATAGAAACGGCACTTATTTCAATTACAGTGAATAATATCGTATTGGATAAAGGTTGACTATAATTGCATCAATTAATAACAATAATGGTGAGAAAACTGATATTATGAGTGTACTAAAAAAATATCGGAATTTTCTGATAAATCGATGAAAGCTTTAGCTTAATGGTGGTGAGATAAATTTACCTAATCCACTTACAAAGAATAACGAAACAAAATAATTCATATATTATTGATTACATAGATTTTATATTAATGATCTGTAACACTCTCTTAAGAAACGCAATCTAATACGTCCAACTTCACTTTTACAACATTCCTCTCTTGCCAATAGAAAGTTTAACTAGGTTCACTTAATCATCCCCCACTTCTGCTCTGAATTCATTTTCCACGTTCAATCTACAAGCAATTGCACTGATGTAATAGTTAAAACTTTCTCAATTTGTCCCAGAAGATAACGCAAGCTTGCCACGGAATAGTTACGCTGGCGATTCGCATGATTTACATCAACCTGTCTCGCCAGTTGGTCGAAATAGTTTGTTTTTCTTGTATCATACGTCAGTTTGAGAGCCTCTGCAAACAATCTAGTCGCGCAGCGACGCGTGTGACGCGCAAAATGCGGGTTCCTCGGACCATCGACCCTCCACCACCCTTGGCTGAACCGCTGGAGCTCGATGCTCTTGGAAAAATCGGGGGAGAGACAGAGAAAGGGAGAAGTCTTGTTGCACACCCCAGAACCGGACGCGTGCCACGATCCACGGACCAAGATAATTGCGAATAACACTGCGACAAACGGCTCAGATACCGCTGCCCGATATCGCATTTTTGGGGTGGAGACTCTTATGTCGAGATATACGCTCGTGATTCCGGAGATTTCGATGTTTCACTGGTGGATCTACTAAATTTAGTTTGCCATATAGGGAGAAAAATTGCGATAAGCGCTTGTGGATATTTCGATCATTGCTGATTTTTTTCATTGGAAATTCTTTGAGATTCTTTTTTGGATATACTGAAGGCGAAATAATTCGAGATAAGTAAAAAACGACCGAATGACTAGAGATCGTAATTATTCGTTAGAGTTTCAAGAATTTGATTTTATTTCTTTAACTAAGTTAAAATATCGAAGGATGGAATAACTCAAATTAAGGAAACAAAAATAGAAAATTAAAATTAAAATTATTAAAATTATAGAAATTCATTATTCACTAATTTCACGAATTGTTATTCCAAAACTTTCATAAAATATTCTTGAAGATTGCGAAAATTTGTGAGGGAAATCATGATCTCGACTTCGCGCTAGAAAAGTACTGAAGTTACAGTTACAGATGTGCCAAGGGGAGCACTTAGCCCTCGATAGACTGGCGTCATACGTCAATCACTACGTAATACCGTGAGATTAAAATGTCTAGGCGCCACCCTCGAAATACTCATTCGCGTCTTTAGTCTTAATATCGAGGGAGCAGAATTTTCGGAAAAACATAACGCGACTCTGGAGGTTTCACGCAGAAAGCTTTCCGACTATGCTCATTGGTTATCAAAGGTTGTGAAGGTTATCGTACACTCGGGGGAGAAAGTCTTTTCGTGGCCGGATATTCAATGGAGTGAATCCATCAATTCTCGGGATCAAGGGATCTACCTTATTTTAGAGAATGATAGGATATAGGTTTCAAGGGTGGAAGAAAATCCTGCATCACGGAAACATAAATTTTGCGGAAAAATGATATCCATGACTAAATAAAGGATTTACTTTATATAAATAAATAAAAATCTTCTAATTTATTGTTTACTCCGTAATCTGTTTTATAATTACAGAATTAGGAGTTAATAAGAATAAGTCAAACTCATTTAGGTTGGTTGAATAGTAATACTTACGCATATAAACATAATTTATTTTTAACAAGAATGAAACAAATAGAAAAAAAATAGGAAATATCTAAGAATCAAAATTAACAAAAGACAATGTGTTTAAATATTATAATAAATAATATAATTATAAAATATTATAATAAAGTGTTAGTTACTTGTTACTCCTAAATTATTATCTTTCTCCATTATTTCTTGTGGATAACTTAGTAATAATTCTAAATTCGTTTAAAGTACTTCTTATAGTGTAAATATCATTAATAGACACCAATGCTGGTATATAACAAAAGCTGGTGGCTCATATATCCTCTTTACTCCATCTCTAATCACAAACGTTCCGTATCTACTTACCGAATTCTAGCGTTTTCTCGGTTCATCTTGAATTTAAGCAAATTGTCATTTATATCGAAACATTTCCACATGTGTCCTAGGTATGAAAGCAGCCTTAACATTTGTAGAATGGAATCCAGTAATCATAATATGGTTGAGCTACAGAATTCCCCGATTTAGCGTAAACGTAATTCTGTATCAGCATTATTATACTTCCACATTATCTATATATTAATCTTGCAATATCTTACAAGTGTAATATCTTCGAATTTATATTTGTTAAAATCATTTATTTTTTAAATAAATATAAATAAAACTAACAGACTGATTCGAAATAAAATTATTGATTACCAAAGGAAACGAAATACAAAAATCTAACTTGATACAGCAGGGTACCTCGCGTATAAGAAACAGTAGAATCCGAGCACTTGTTCCCCCAGTCGCATCAGAAGGCAGACTCCCATCGAACAGAAGCATTAACCCTGATCCTGGCGCGATGTTCAGCAGAGCGGATGACAACGTACTCAGCCAGTAGCTTAAAGCTCTCTCTCTCTCTCTCTCTCTCTTCTCGCTTTCTATTCGCGTGTCTTTAACGTCCGACCTCGCTGTTTGGCGTTACGAACGTTGGCAATATAATTTTTGGCCACGTGCCACGTCGGTGTTATTAATTACCCCGCCATTAGACGCCGTCTTCAAACAATCACGATTTCAAAGGAATTAGAACGTCACCCTGATTCTTGGTGGAAACGATTAATTTGAATGCCTCCTTCCGTGGCGAAAGGATTATTTCGTGAATTTAACATAGGCATTTGTTTCAAGTATTTCAATACCATTGTTCGATCGTTAACACTGCAACTACTATATCCGTCAAACGATTTTTTATGTTTGCAATTACTAAAAACGCAAATTCTTTGGCAAAGTTAATATTGATTTTTATTAAGATTAAAGAATAGTCAACATATTACGGATGTTTATGCATTTATAGAAAATGTAAAGATGCCCGAAATGCACGAAATGCTCTAAAATATATAATAAAATATTCAAACTATACTTTACTTAGAGTTATATATTATATAACTATTAATATATACGCATACCTATTTCTTTTCATTATACAATTCTAATTATAATCATCTACGTATGGTACATTTAACTGTACAGAATATAGTGGCATAGGTCTATACTTCCAATATTAAAAAATGTGAACTAAAGTAATAATTCCATTTTTTATTTTGCGATTTTTTTCAGGTCATCCTCATTTCTTCAATCAATTATCCTGCGGTCTTGATATCGTCTCGATGGCTGGTGAATGGCTGACAGCGACAGCCAACACGAACATGTTCACCTACGAAATTGCGCCGGTGTTCATTTTGATGGAGCACGTGGTGCTTCAGAAAATGAGGGAGCTCATTGGTTGGAACGGTGGTGATTCTATCCTTGCACCAGGAGGTTCCATCAGCAATCTTTATGCTTTTCTCGCTGCTAGACACAAAATGTTTCCCGCTTACAAGGAACGAGGCCTCGCTGCTATCGGGGGACAGCTAGTTATGTTTACGTCTGACCAGGTACGCCTAATTCTATTTATAACATTTTCTATAAGCTCCGCGATAAATCAAACTTTATTCTTGTATAAACCGATGTATCTTCGTATCTTTTTCAATTTCTATATCTTTGATTGTTAGAATACATCTTGCTTTCTTCTTTAAGAATTCTTTAATTCACAATTCTATAAAAGAATCTTAATCGCGACTCATCTTCCTCAAGATGTATGAATTTTTCTATTTATCTATTTTTTATCAATTAACAGTGGAAGTTAAAATCTTCTAAGATAGAATTTCTACAAATTTGTTAGCTTAGAAAGAAATCCTTTGCAATGAATTTACTTTTAGAGAATTCTTTGATTAATAATAATCGTATAAGAAAATTGCTTTTAGAGAAATTTTATTTATGATTTCATAGTAAAATTATAACCGCCATATAACCCAGCTAGAAATAAAAATTTGAGGTGTGCTTAATTTGTCGCACAGTGCCACTATTCGGTGAAATCATGCGCCTCTGTCTGCGGACTGGGAACGGACAACTGTGTGATGGTTCCCAGCGATGATCGAGGACGCATGATCCCATCGAAGTTGGAAGAATTGATTCTGGAACGCAAGGCTAGAGGACATATCCCCTTCTTCGTGAACGCTACTGCAGGAACGACCGTCATCGGAGCATTCGATCCTATTCCAGAAATCGCTGATATTTGCCAGAGACACAAGCTCTGGCTACACATCGACGTGAGTGAAATCAATTAATTCTACCAATAATTATAATAATTAGATATTTGTACAAATTGATATGTTTATGAACGCAATCAAAGAAGTCGGACCTAGTCGATGAAATTAGTTTTATCTCTTAAATATAACGATTATTATACTGTGAATATTTTATACAAATTAGGTCATTATGTGTATTTTTTGTAATAATCGCCAACAATAATTTTATCGATGAGAGAAAATGGCTCAAGAATAGGCAGAATATTAAAGTCGTTGTAAATTGTAAGAACGATCGATCGTTTCCCGTGTATCGCGCGTGTAAAATTAAAAAATATATTTGTTCGACTAATGTAATGAACAAAACCGAAGATGAAAGTGTTTCGCAGCTAGAATGGGACGAGAGAGATTTTCACTTAGCCAGACAGCTTATTCAAATCGGTTTAGCGTTCGAACGATAAATGCCAAACGCGTAAGAGTCTTAACGTAAATAATAGATGTGAGAAGCGTCACGTAGTCGACGGCCAGTTTCGATGGGTTAAATTGAGGGAAAATTCGGAAAATCTGGGCTTTAAGAGTCAACGTTTACAAAGTCTTCACGAAATATTCCCTTTTTAGGCGGCTTGGGGTGGTGGACTGCTTCTTTCAAGGAAATACAGACATCCCCGAATGACAGGAATCGAACGGTGAGTGAAAAGAACAAAATATTTTATTTGTGTTATTTTTTTACAAAAAAAAAACGTGACGTAATTTCATCCTTAAATTGATCCAACTTTCTTGACTCGCCTCTTTTCGATCAACCAGAAACACCTCCACGCGTGTTCTATAGAGGGGCGGCTTAATCCACGTACTTTATATGTAGTTTATTGAGGCTTAGTTTGATGGAGTCACTCAGAAAGAAAGCATACGCACACGCGTGCACGGAAGATAAAATCGATAAAGCTTTTTCAATGTATTCGAGATGAGAATAAGACATCTTAAACCTTAGAAAAATCACTTTGCACGGGAATAGGATAATTTCTTTTAATAATGACTGCAAGACTACAATAATACGAACTATAGTATATTCTGAAATTTAGAAAAATGTAGCTTAAATAGGATTTTTTAAGTAAAATAGTCCCATTCGTAAATTGATATCAATGAGAAATGTTATAATTATTCCACATTGCGGATATTTATACAATTTCGCATATTTTTGAGAGCATAGCTAAAAATGAAGTTTAAATAATTTTGTTTCATCTAATATATATTATTAACAAATATATATACTTTGAATATTTTATATATTCATGCACAGCTTTGCATTTTCAATCCTCTGCGTTCCTCGGCTCTTTTTTCACTCAGTTATGTTTTCTTACTACTAAACAATTTCTCAAGTAAAAAGAATTCAATTTTATGCTAATAATGAAATTGAAATATCGAAATATGAATAAAAATTCAAGAAATGCCGCAGGGTTAAGTTGTTCATAAAAATACATAAAAACCCGGCAATTGTTATTGCCAGAAATCTTTCTAAAACTTATCTTGGCATTCTTTCATTAACCGCGAAACAATTAAAGGAATTTGTGAAATATGAAAAATCTATAACAAGATTCTCTGGCTAAAAATTAGGATAAATTAATCGACGCGAGAAAGAAGATACCTGCCGGCTATTTCTGTACAGTGTCGTAATCCGTAGAATCGAGGGGCGACAGAAAGGAGTGACTCCTGTCCTCGACACATGCGAACTTTCGCATATAGATTCACAGAGGCGAGCGATGTCCGACCCCTCGCGCTGCAATTGGGGGTCAGGGATAGGCCGATTCGGGGGTAGCTCAGATGGGGTTGGCGAGATTAATCCACGATTTGCATCCGGCCGCATCTGCTCCCTTCATTCAACGCCAGACAGTCCGTGACCCGAAAAAAAGTGGCACGAGGCCTGCCAGGAAAATCATTTTCACGCAAAAAGTCGCCGGTTTCGAGCAATTTCGAGTATCGTCATTTGTTCTTCTGCATCGTGGCATTCATTCGGAATTTTTCTCTACACAGAGAATGTTAATATCACATGTTATGAAGGAAGTTTACTATTGTGAACAATAGTTACTATATATCTATCCTTTTCACGCAGAAGTAAATTATTATTCTAATTTTACAGTATGTTTTTGTTACAAATTTCCGTGGCACGAAGCTTTAACCCTTTATGTCCTGAGGTTTCTTTGTAGTAATTCGCATCAAAATTATCATGAATTAAATGTTCTTCGAATTCGATTGAAGCTTATTAAACATCGCTATACAAAAAATGAAATTTTATCGTGCGCATATTTTTTTTCTTTGTTTTTAAGCTGATACAAATTATTTCGTTTACTTTCATGATTAATTTTTACAATATTTCATGGCAATATTTTTATACGTTTTACATAAGTGAAAAAAGGGGCGAAAACAAAATTCATACGAATTATCAAAATTATATTTTCGAATTGTTACTTGTCGGTATTGCCATATGTATTTATATCTTAGTGATACATAGATTATACAGTAATAGCATGCAAACATCGAAAATATTATTCAAGTATCAAATCAAATCTGAAAATCGCAGTAAAGGAAATATGATACGTAATTCAGAACTTACAAGATTAAATATTGACCGATTCCACGATAATGTATAACAAAGCTAAATAAAGCGAAACACACGTTATGTAGAGTAAACGCGAGTAAAATCCTCCACTCTCATTGCTGTGTTGCTGCTGGTACAGACTGTACCCCAGGACTTCCTTCCTGTGAAAGTCTTGATTAAAATGGCAAACGAAAAGTCCGAAGGACGAGCAACAGCTGGATCAGTTCCCTGGAGCGCATTTGCAGAACAGAACTCTCCTCTTTATATATCGACACGCCGCCGCATCGTACCGTGCCTTCCGCGGGCCTGAAATAAAAGACCGTGCCTCGACAATGCTGGATTAAACTCGTACAAAGGGAACATCTTCCCTCATTCTCTCGTTGTCTGTCTTCTCTGTCGCCCCTCTCTTCTCCTCCTCAACTATCGTTGGTTCTCCCTCGAACAGTACAGTGCAGACCCTTGAAAAGGAGCGACACAGAGAAAGAGAGAGGGAGAGAGGGAGAGAGAGAGAAATAGAGAAAAAGGGAAATCGTGATTCCACCGTCGCGACAAAGTCAGGAATGATTACGCATAAAAGATTCTGGGGAAGAGAGCAAGGTTTGCAGGCGGAAGTGAATCTGATAGTTCGCGTCCTTCTCTCGCTGGATTCAACAGATTTGTCGCATACTCGGCTAAGCTCAGCTGCTTTCATGTGTATTTTTCTTTCATATACACTTCCCTGAATTGTACCGAGAATTCTCGATTCTCTGGAGCGCGATTATTGCGATCTCGTCCGGCAATCGTTGCAAGTTATTCTTATTTTGGTGGAACTAGTTCCTCGTTCATAATATGAATTTTTCCAAGTCAATTTATCCCTCAGTGTCAATTTAACATAATGATAAAAGAGGCAATATAAAGAGAAGATAAATAATTAAGCTCGCAAAATTTGTTCTTGCAATGAAAAATAATTAAATTGATATGCACGCAGGCATTAAAGTTATTGCGCAAAATCATATCTTTGTGAATGTAATTAATGGAACGGGAACTAAGCAGAGGTTTGTTCGTAACGAGTATCATACTTTAGATATTTCATACATTTTGCGTATCGTGTGCATTTTATGTATTTCTGAGTTTTAAATTATAAATGGATAAACGCACACAGTCTAATTACTAGGCATGTTCGTACACAAATAATAAAGTGATGGAAAAGCCATACTACTTTTTTGCATTTGAATATGAATGGATACAAAAAATGGATAAGCGTTAACATTAGATGAATCTTGTTCCTCTTGTATCAATCCTTCTTTCTCAACGCATAATGAATTTGACAGTTCCAGTTGAAAAGTAGCTGCTTTCCTCGCCTACTTTCTGGTGGGGGCGGGGGGGGGGGGGTAATTAGCAACCCTCGTAATATATATTGCGCGGCTTTTGGAGTTGGCACCTAAGACGAATTTAAGAGTGAACGGAGGGGTGCTGCACGCGCCAGCCCCAGTTGCGAATCGCATTAATCACTCGAGCTTTATGTACAGACATTATGCACACTCTTAGCGATATCTTTTTAACTAATGGAAAATCAAAACACCTGGGAAACTTTCCATCGATTCCCTAAAATGAAACTATGCTCTATAAAATTATAATTTCTCGGTTAATTAAATCACACATTAATTATACAATAAAATATCAAAGCAAATATATGCACTGCAAGCTTTATATATGATCGTAAGCTTTATGAATACGAAACGTCGAATGGGAGAAAATGCTGTCGAAAATGTTGGTGATACAACAGTACGATAAACTCGTACGTTGAAGAGGATGCAGAAGAGTGACTAATGGCAAACGCCTGTCGTCGACACGAATCTCTTTCCCTGGCCGTCTCTAGTACTCTCACATCATCCACAGCACAGTCAACAGACAGTAGGGACAGTTTCGCGATATATGTGTCACTTGCCAAGTGTCGATAACGTTTGTCATGAAGCAGACCGTACCGTGCTCGTCTGCACGTGTACATCTGATTCTACTTGAACCGAGTTAACTGATGCTGATTGCATAAGCGAAAAGCTACACGTTCCGAATTATTATTGTGGAATATGAGTACGATACGGATGACTATCATTTAGAATATCTAGTACTATCAAGGCTACGTTCTTTTTATTCTACAAAACGATAATCGAATATCGAAAAATCGTTTGACATTCAATTAACGTAATTTTAATGTATTTCATATTTATATTCATATAATATCTTAATTTCTTTTTACAATAAACTAAAAATATTTAAAATTTTATTAAAGTTCTATATTACTCATAGAGATTTTCAGTAGATTATTGTCAAATTCCAACACTTTATACTGCAATAATCTTTTTATACAATAAATCCCTTGTTGTGCTGTTTTATTTATCTTAAAAATAAATGACATCGTATTTAAATTTGTAAAGACCAAATTACAAGGATTAAAAATTTAACCGTATTAATTTCTAATTTTTTAATTACAAAAAGCTCTGATTAAGAGATTACGTCGTTAAGAAATCATGTACAACCTATCTGATGCATATTAAAAGGACAGTGGATTATTTTAATGGGAAAGTAAGCGACACTTGTTGAACGTTTCGAGTGCATCGCAAATTAGTGTCATGTAGTATACAGGTTCTCGCGTTTCGCCGCGGCAAGGATTAAGAAGGGTTAGGAATTTTTACCGCAAGGGTGTGTCTCTTAGGAGCAGAGGGTTAAATCCAATCCCGTGGCTATATTAATAGCTCTTCTCTCGAATTGATGGACCCCCACGAAGCAAGAGGGAAAATAACTCATATTTTATCCCCTATTGGTCCCTTCGGGAGTGGATAACCGTTTGACGACCAGCTGAGCTCCTTCGCCTTTCTCAGCCATATTGACGTCACTCTTTTCGTTAGATTACAGATAAAATCTGTTCCACTCACATTTTTCAATTCATTATCTCCTGTTATTAAACCCAAATCCGAATCACAATCCTATTTTTAACATATTAAATACTTTCACAATTTCTCGAGAAGATATACTATAGATCTTAGTTTCTATATACGAATTTCTCAGAAACTAAGATGATCAATTCTACTTTTTATAAATTTCTCAATTTCGGTAGGGACATGATTACTGTTCAATTCTCAAGAAAAGAATGATTTACTTTCACAAATAATAATAGTACAATAACTTTTGAGATAAATTTTAAAAAGTAGTGTTTGCGATATATCATCACGCTTCTATACTTTTCTATTTGTAGAATTACTCAATATTCCAAACAATTCATATACTCATTATCACAATATCTTTTTTCAAATGAAGAATTATTTTCTTTCTGCTTTCAGATACCCAAAATTCTCTAACTAGTATCTACATATAATATCATTCAACTTCAGACTCTCATAATAATTCAAATGATATTTGAATAACAATTTCTATCCAGATATTCTTCATAATATGTCAATGTTCACAGAGCCGACTCCGTAACCTGGAACCCGCACAAACTCATGGGGGCGTTGCTTCAGTGTTCGACGATTCACTTCAAGGAGGACGTAAGTCAACGAAACTCATTCTATTATTCGTCTTACTGTACGTAGAATTATATCATGATCCATCTTTGCGACGTGTCTCATACACGTGGATATACATCATGTTGAGCAAATCGACAGCTCGAGGTCGTGGACCGAGCAAAATTCCGGTCTCCTGGAAGGGTGATGACACAACAGTAGTTGCATTCCGTGGGGCTAGACGTACGCGTCGGAACGCAGCACTGCAGGAATTTAATTAAACTAAGAGATAACATATGTTGCCGGCCGTACCGCGACGGTTTGCCCGGGGGTTTATCCCTCTCTCCCCGCGCTTGCGTGGTTATTGCTAACTCAGAACTTCCCCTTCGGATATTAAAATTCCGTGCGCCGGCTGCCGAGGAACGTTTCGAGGGAAATTCTACCGAACCTTTTCCTTCTTCGTCCTTATCGTTATCCTTGCACGAGCGTGAAAAATCAGTTCGAACAACCCCGGGTTTAAAAATTGTTGCAACTTGCAATAGACAAATCAGGATCACGAATTATTTCAATATGAATGATAATCGAAACTGTTATGAATGTTTTCACTTGACATACGGTGAATAAAAGGATAATTGCAGATAGTATAGTTCTACGGAATAGAATTGTGATTGATAATGACTGCCACGTATAACAGTAATAATCATGTACATGAATATCAATTTTTAATTTTCTCTTGTATGTCACTATATGTTACACGGTTAAATGATCATTCTCTCGCTTTATGCTTTTTCCCTTTTATAGCCCAGAAACGAGAAAAATCCACGAGGAATATGTACATATGAAATATACGCGTGTTTGATCAAGTACAGTCAGTTTTTACTTACTCGCGTGTTATTCGTTTACTCTTGAAAAAGTGAAGCTTTTCAATGTCGACCGTCTATAATTTTATGCTATTATATGTACATAATGCAAATACAGACAGTTTTATGTATGAAATAACCGTGCGTCTGACCAGGTGCAGTCCGTTTCTACTAATTCGCATATTAGGCACCTATTCTTGGAAAAATTGAATTTTCTCATATCAAACGTGTATAATTTCCTCCTATTGCGTGTGTATGCTGTTAATACAAATAGTCTATGTAATTAGTCTGCAATTATATGCATTTTAATTGTGACTAACTGTGGATTTAAAGGTGGCAACAATCGTCAGAGAAATTCAACGTTCTAAATATCTATTTCTTTAGGTTCTGACGATTTATTAAATTTATAGAACTCATCAACAATTCTCAATGAATTTTCAATGGATTTTCAGTCATTTTTCATTTTCCTGTATTCTTTATTGTCTCTCTTACTGCAATTCTCTTCTCATCCTATAAAGTCAGATTAACTGCGAATCACGAGAGGCGGATGTTTAACGGCAAGCTTTCAATTAACTTTTAGGATGCGAGACGCGTAGAATCGCAGGATCATGGGTGTACAATGGTGGCTGGTAGGGTGGCGGAGTACCAGTCGCCATTTTGTAAATTCAATATCCCTCAGTTTCCCTCTTCCTGCGCATGAGTTGAATTCTCATATCGACCGGGACCCGTCTCTCCGTGTTTGTTTCTTGTCGCGCCTGTCAATTAGAAACTTTCTCGAACGCGCTTCGAAACGCTCATTGTGCAAGTTCCATGAATGAACTGAAAAAAAACAAACGAGAACTGGTAAACAACAGGAGAGACGATGGTTTCTCTCCTCTTTTCGCGATGTTCTTTATGTCTTTATGTTGCAGGGATTGCTGATTAGCTGCAACCAAATGTCCGCAGAGTATTTGTTCATGACAGACAAACTGTACGACGTGAAGTACGACACCGGTGATAAGGTGATTCAATGCGGACGTCATAATGACATCTTCAAGCTCTGGTTGCAATGGCGAGCCAAGGTAAATGGACGTAGCAATCGAACAAACGTTTCAACAAATGGAGAACGTAGACAAAAGTTATTCAAATTTAGAAGAGATTATCCTGACGTACTTCGTAAAATAAATTTCAGAGAGTAAATGGAATGAATGGTCAAAGAATATAATTCAGTTTAGAAGGATATTTAATTTGTATGATAAAGTTGGGCAAATTCGGTTTGACGTACAGGGTACAGAAGGATTTGAGAAACACATGGACCGGCTGATGGAACTCTCAGAGTACATGGTCAGGCGGATCAAACAGATGCCTGATAAATATTATTTGATACTGGAACCTGAAATGGTGAACGTTTGCTTCTGGTATCTTCCAATACGCGTTCGGAACATGCCACATACTCAGGAGAGGATCAAGATCCTTGGAGATGTGAGACTAAAAACATCTTTTGAGAACTTACAAATTTTTCTAACTCTATTCCATCGTATTCGAATTACTATATTGCAGAGTTTTACGCATATTTTATTGTAATTTCTCTTCAACTTACTAAATATTATAACGGGCATTATTTTTTCATTCTGATTATAGTTTAGTTAAACCCCAATTAACATTTCAGATCTCTAATTCTCTATTTACAAACTTAAATTGTTAGCTTTGAATATTTCAACTTTACAATTTTCTGATTATCCTATATTTCATTAGAATTATTTTTATCAATAATAATAATATTTCTACATGTCCTTAATGTACCGAGAAAGCAGAAGAAAAATATCTGTTCACAGATTTGCCCCATTTTGAAAGGCCGAATGATGCAATCTGGAACACTGATGGTCGGCTACCAGCCGGACGATCGACGACCCAATTTCTTCAGAAATATTATCTCGAGTGCCGCGGTAACGGAAGCGGACGTCGACTTCCTATTGGATGAAATGGACCGATTAGGCCGTGATCTGTAAGAAACCCGCCCGTTCTAATTAGTTGCGTAATCAGTTGCCGCAATGCAGTTGATTATATCGCGACATCGTATCGAAAGTGTTTCCAGCTGATATTAGAAATTCATTTAACGAGCAGGAGAATCGCGTCGCGTTTTATTACGTGTACAAAATTCGGAGGCCAAATTCGAGACTCGCATTCATGATTACTAACCTAAGCAGTGTGCACCGGCTCTCTCCTTTTCTCTTGTAGACCAAGAAAAATATTCGTTGTTTTATTTTATTTCTTTTTTTAATGAAAACTTTTAGGTTTAATTCAAAAAATTCTTTCGAAAAATTAAATAAAGGATACGTTTTTATTCACATCAAAGAATATCTGTTTTACTTAAATTAAATTAAATTTCACTTGAGAAAAATTTTGTTGAAATTTCTATCGCTACTATCCAGAGCTTAACTTCAATTTGGATTTTTGGCATAATAAGTGCGTCTAGGGAAATGAAAATTAAAATTATAATAGACGATCGTTTCGTTTGAATATTCTCTAAATGTTCGAGCTTGAAATTGACGACAGAAGAGAGTCGGTAACCGAATCATCGTTCATAGCACGAGAAACGCTTCTTCAGCATATTACAAGGCAGCTACTGAAGATCGAAGGATACTCATAGCATGTAAGTTCTCTAGGTGTAAGGTTACAGCACATCCACGAAACGAAGAATCAAGTTACAAAGCTCTAGCGATGCTTCCGGCCGTAAATGTTACTAGTTTTCACCCCTTGGCGCTATACCTATTCACTAGAAAAGAAAAGGGAAACGAAGGAGTAGCAACGACGCGTTTTCATCATAGATTGAAACAATAGTAAAATATAGTTAATCGCGCTTATAATGACCGAGAGTTCGTTTAATTAATATTTTATTTCTTAGTGAAAATACATGACATACGCGCTGCAACAGTTGGCTCCGTATCAGAACGTTATTGAGAGTTACAGGATTTAGAAAGAAGATAGTCGAAAATTGATTTTGATTACATCATTAACGTTGCGTATGCCTCACAGGGAGGCAATAAGTAAAATAAATATATTACGAGAATAGTCACGAACGGAAAAAGAAACTCAGAAGAACATTGAATTAATTAAAAATTCGTTCGAAGAGAACGAGATAGATGTACAAAATATTTTTACTTGCATCGGTACACTGCGGAGTAATATAGAGATAAAAAATGATATTAGTTCGCTTAGAAATGATGCGCGTTACTTTGTTGAGAGACTAAATGAATTTGTTATTTATTGATCGTTTGCAAAGCTATAAAATAAAGAGGGCAGGCCTGCATACATTATTATTATATACAAAACGTACATATGTTATTATTTATTATTGAAGAGTTTCACCACTAACGGAGAGTAATATTTATTAATATACATTATAGGAAACTTGAAAAAGAAGTATAAATGTATTTGAAACTAAAAAAAAAGCATAAGTATATATATAAAGAACAAAGCGTATATTATATACAATATAAATATATATATTTAGCGTTGAGATTTTAAAATACAAAACACAAACCCATGAAAGTACATGCTTTTTCAAGTATTCGTGCGAACGGTTGTCATTTAGTTCGTCGATTACCTTTATACACTGTTGGAAACTGATCTTATTACGTATTTGGTAAAGAAATCTCTTATTAGAAATTAGTTCCGTAGTTTCGAATCGCGTTCCCGTCTTTCACCTAACTTTTTAGGGGGACACTATCGATCGTTAGCTTCATCACTTCTCACAGGTTGATTCATTTCGTTAATACAAAAAGGAGAAAACATAAAAGAGAGTTGCGTCTTTTTAACTACAAAATTTCGATATTTTTGCCTCGTTTGAAACGACGAAAGAAATATCAATCTGTTCGACAATGAAAATAAAAAAAAAGGCAACATTTAAGAACCGAACGACCCTATATAAATTTTTCGATTCACTCGCCATTGAGTAAAAGAACGAAGATGTCTTTAAACTTAAGTAAATACAAAATATCTAGGTGTATATTAATAAGGGAGACCTAAAATGTATTTATTGTAAACCTACGAATTTACTCGACGTTTTCATTTCCCGTCGACACTTACCGAGCCGTCGATAGATCTTTTTCCATTCGCAAGAAACTCGAGAACGAATGAGAACAAAATAATAAAACACAGGATAGAAGACAAAGTATATACAGAGGCGGGAAAGTAACGTGATAAGATAAAGGGTCCCATGCGATATTGTTTAAATCGTAGAACATTATCGACATTCCTGTTACGCATGATTCGAGTCAACTTTTAATAATATTCATCTAAAGCTGACGTGAGATAGAATTTGCGAATTGTAATGTAAAATCGAAACGATATCATGATGCATTAGACAATACTAGGGGAGCAGAGGGTATGTATTTTTGAAGAAAAAAAAGGAAACAAATGAATGACGTTTATCTGACCACGATTACCGATACCTGCAGAAGAGACATTCTATCGAACCGTTGTTGTTAATTGTCCATAATTTTATCAGCGTTATAAATTTTTTTAATCACCAGTCGTTGATACTGCCGACTGAATGGCTGATTTTACTTCGACGAATTCACTCGTATTCTAACGTAATTAAAGAGGACACAGAGAAAGACATTATCATATATACACACAGCATATGCACGTATATTAAAAAGTTTAGTCAAAGGTACTATATTTCTACAGGTAAAGGAATTATACAATGACACTATCTAAGTAGAGAAAAATCTCGACCCTTTGATCTGCATACATATTACACGTACATTTGGCGAATCTATAAACTTCACATTGTTGTGAATATAAACGTAAGAAGTATACCTTTGCCATATCAGTGCCGTTAATTTAACGACGGTTTTGTACATTATTCTTGTGCCCATTTCTTCTTATATCTTGACGAATCGAAGATTTGTAAATAGAAAGCCGCGGAATACGTTCCCTTCTATATTTCTTAGCACTCGTTGTACCAATATGAAAATTATTTGAGAATTATTAAAGAAAAATGATTTATGACACTAAAACATGTCACATTCTATTCTTGTGACATTGTTACTGTATATTCTACGCTGTTGTACTTTATTGTTATTCGCTACACAATTTAATGTCTTGTTATATATACATATATATGTATTTTAGTTCTACAAACTTTGAAGAACTTTAGCGTTCTATAAACTATGCACTAATGCACCTTCCAATGCACTTTTTAATGCACCTTTCATGCACGCGCACGCAATCGACAGAAAATTATAAGTTTAACGAGAAACATATAAATATCCTTTCTTTCATTTGAAACTAGAGAACCGACGAAATCGGCACAAGTATAATTAACGTTGGTCAATTCCTTTCCTTGTGATTTATCAAACTGGCCCAGGGTGATCTCATTAACCCTGTGACCTCGTTATCGTTAATTATTAGTCTAAGTTGGAGCGAGGAGAGCAGCAACAAAATCCGACGTCTTCCAAATGAGAAAGAAGGAAAGATCGAAGAGTATTATCGGTATTTAGAGATGCCTCGCGATTCGTGAAAGCAGCTATCCTTATACATTGTACGTAATTAAGCAAAAAACAAGAGAAAAAGAAAGAAAACAAGAAATACATTTATATACATACAAATAGGTGAGAAGATAATTATATATAAATATGTATATGTGTAAACGTGTGTGCAAAACTCTCCTGGCGGTAATACGAGCGAAAGAATATGGATTATACGTGGCGTTATAACGATGATTGCTGGCACGTCGTGATCTTGTTGTACGACAAGTACCACCTAATTGACCCTATTATCCACTGTATATCAATGTCTAATAAACTGCTGTTATCCCAAATTGTCAATAAGTGTTGCGTAATACTTTCTATCTTTGCTCCATCACTTACATTTATTATAACGTAAGATTTAATCTAATCACTGGATTGCAGATATTTATACGAATTCCTATTTTTACGGAGGACTAGAAATATCCAGAACTAGAGATATAAAATACAAGCAGAGATTAGTTTCGTTCACTGGATATTCTAACGAGAATAGTTTTATATTTTATGTACATTACAAACATGTTATCTTCATTACATACATTTCTGCATGTTTAAAATTAGCATAAATGCGAACAAACATCCTCAGTTTATTAATAATACTCTCAGCAAACCTTCGTACTCTAATAAAATCGATATTCCGTTTATAAACCTTTATAAACACTCAACTGAGAAAATAAAATGTTGAAATATAAAAGAATGAGACAATTCTATCAAATTATTCAATTAACAGAGATCTCGAAACGAAAATAATTATTTTTTCACATTTAACAGCAAGTTTATAAACATGAAGAATGAACAATGAACTACTTAATATATTAATTCTTTGGTATGCAGAGTTTTCTAGAAAAAAGAGAAAACACGGTGAGAAAAATTAGGAACCAGTTAGACCGGAGGCTTGTTCGTAAACAGGTGAATAAATTATCTTATGGTGGCCGGTCGACCTTGACAAGCTTCTACGCGATTATCATATATCTACATTTTGAAGCGATGTTTTGACTCAGTCGTTCAAAGCAATTGTGATCATGAAGTCTTTCGTGAAGTATCCTCCAAACTGTGATTTTCCAATTGAAAATCTCCCTTACGGTGTCTTTTCTACAAAACGCAACGTAAGTGGCATGTTCTAGTACATCATAGACATAGATATAAATTAGAATGATAGCAAAACTAGAAGAAAGTTTGTAGGTTATGTGGGTATAGAAGAAAAATTTTTTATTGAAATTATTTATCATGATAACGATTGTTGCCAACAATTGATATAATACAAAATTAATATAATATTGTTGCCATTCAAAAACAATTGTTTCATCGATATAAGTAAAACATCGGAGTGTTAGTTGAGTAAAGTGCCATCTACATGTGGGTTGGATAATAACAGGTAGAATTGGAGGCGCGTATTTACAAACGTATTTGTGAATAGCAGTAAGATAATATTTTAACGATTAAATCGATTTTTTAAATTTTCAGTTTGAATTTTTCTAAATCTGTCTATTTTTATACACTTCCAACAATTTGTTACATATCACACAACAACTAAACTTGTATAATATTTTTCTAATTAATTTTCATTGAAATTGATCATCTAGATTGTTTAAAAAAGTTATGTACTGGTTTCATGAAGAACTGACAAAACATTATTACATTTCTTTTATATTTGAATTATTAATTGTACCTACTGCCAAACTATATTATCGTATGTTGATAACATACTGTACAACGATAAATTTCAAATCTTGTAGCTTCAAAAGAGAATAGGAGTAGCAATAGGCGACAGAATTTTAGATCTATCCGCTATTTCACACCTGTTCGATGGACCATTGTTAAGAAACAATCAAGATGTATTTCATCGTGATTGCCTCAATGATTTTATGGCCTTGGGAAGACCTAGTTGGCTGGAGGCCAGAACCAAACTTCAAGATTTATTATCAATCAGTAATCCTACACTGCAAGAAATAAATACTCATTCGAAGTAAAATAAAAATTGCTCTGTTTCTCTTTTAATAAAAACGAACAAATCACATATCTTACGAACTACTCCACTTTTCAGAGTATTTGTAGAACAGAATGAAGCAACGATGCATCTACCGGCAAAAATTGGTGATTATACGGATTTTTATTCTTCCATTCATCACGCTACAAATGTAGGCACAATGTTCCGTGGAAAGGAAAATGCTCTGATGCCAAATTGGTAATTAATTGTTTTTAAATTAATCACATTTATAAGAAATTAAAAAATTAAAGATACAGAAAATATAAGCATTCGTTAAAATGTTTTAAGGATTACGTATCTTTAATTGCATTTATAAAAATAAAAAATATTTCAAGGAACCGTAATAGATTTGATACACCTGCAGGAAATATTTGCCAGTTGCTTACCATGGAAGAGCAAGCTCAGTCGTCGTTTCTGGCACGCCGATAAGGAGACCTCATGGTCAGACACTTCCTGTAGAGGGTGCGCCTCCAGCGTTCGGCCCTTCTAGATTAATGGACTTCGAATTGGAAGTAGCGTTCTTTGTTGGACCTCCTACAAATTTAGGTGACGCCGTTTCAGCATCCAAAGCTTATGACCATATCTTTGGAATGGTCGCTATGAACGACTGGAGTGGTAATTCTTCATAAATCTTATAATTTCTTTTTATGATCTTCACATAAAAGAAAATACTAAAATGAAATAGAAAAGATATGATTAATCGAAAAAATAATTACAGCGAGAGACATTCAAAAATGGGAATACGTTCCACTGGGACCTTTCGGAGCAAAAAATTTCGGAACCACAATTTCCCCATGGGTAGTCACCATGGAGGCTTTACAGCCTTTCAAAGTACCTAATGTGCCACAAGATCCAACCCCATTTCCTTATCTACAGCATAGCGAACCTTGTAACTTTGATATTAAATTAGAAGTTGACATTAAAAGTAAGCTGAATTTACGAGATTTTTATTTCATAGTGATATTTTAAAACATTGCATTTGCAATCTTTGCATGCATTTATTCTCTTCTTTTATAATTTCTAGCTCCAAATGGTATCGTTACCACTGTCTGTCGCAGTAACTATAAATACCAGTACTGGACACCCCGACAACAATTAGCTCACCACACCGTAACCGGATGCAATATCAATCCGGGTGACTTAATGGCTTCCGGTACGATAAGTGGCGAGGTGCGTCCTAAATTCTTATTCACTGTCTGCCAATTAAATCGTCGATGTCCAAGGTACACTGTTCCATCGAATCGTCGTATGTTTCAGGCTGATGATTCCTATGGTTCCATGCTCGAGCTCTCTTGGAAAGGCACTCGACCTATACCGTTAAAAGATGGGACCAACCGGAAGTTTCTGCAAGATGGTGACGAAGTGATTATACGCGGTACGTTCGCTATTTTCGTTTAAATAATAGAAGCTGTACATAGCTACGAAATTATTGACAGTTGAACATTGTTTTATAGGTTACTGCCTCGGTGATGGGTATAGAATCGGATTTGGACCGTGTTCGGGAAAATTGTTACCTCCTATTACTCAATAATTTTATTTTCTAGTACAATATAATTAAATTTACGATATCTAAAATTATAATTTGGAAATTGTTTATCATCATCACAATTGTAAAATAGTGTATGGAATAATAAAAGAATATAATATGTAAGAATTACAGATAATAAATAAATTGTTGTGTATTAATTGTTCACAATTCTATTTCATTTCTTTGAACATGTTTATTTGAAAATTAAATTTGGTTGGAGTTTTGTTGCGATGCAACATACTATGACGTAGAATAGCTGGATTATCGATCCGTGAAATAGTCGCAGGAAATTCGATCAATAAAGAAACCAGTACAGGTGAAGGTAGAGCAAGTATCAAGAAAACATGGCTGCTATGCTGTTAAAGTAAGTAAAAACTAAGAAAGTTTTATGCTTTTAAAAAGATTTCTCCATGTATATAAACAAAATAATACACAGTAATAGTTTTTATCTTTTTTTTTTATCTAAAGAACACATGAACTAATAGTCTACAATTTAGACTCTACATTACATACTATGATAGGCATTACAGGGGGACAGAAATTAGATCAATAATATCATGTTTACTAAACCAGGATTGTATCTTTATCCTGATATGATATAACTTAATTCGTTCATTTAATTAATTTATAAACCTTTGAATAATCCAGTGCATTTCACATTATATCATTAAAATTATATCATTGGATAATCAAATAGATTATGCGGATTTTGTGGTATATAATTTTGAAACTACATATTTTTAATATCATACTTTCAATCAGACTTTGAATGCCTGTAAAATAATTTTTAGATAATCTTAAATAACCTTAGAATGGTACTAAAATAACCCTGAGCAAGAAAACTTTTTTAGGAGTTTGCACACTTTGGAATCGTTGGACGAACCAACTGCAAAATGGAGCATCCCCTTAAGCGATGGAAATCACGTGATAGAATTCGAACATGGTACGGCGACGGGTCGTCGATTGGTGAAGGTTGATGGCGAAAAGATAATTTACAGAGATTGGATGTTTCATTTAGTTGGAGACGAAGTTTTCACTTTCAACGATAATAAATTCGTAATTAGGATCGATCCAATCCGAGGTGAGCACATTTCAAAATAATAACAAGCTTCTTATTTAAATTAAATATTTATTATGCGATAAAATATACGCAGGTTTGAAATATTCTTACTCACTATGGGTGAATGGGAAGCCTTACAAAAGCTTTGTGCGATCGCAGTCGAAAATCTTGGAAACCTGGTTGGCTAATGTTAGAAATGAAGAATATAGAATAGTTCTAGGTAAGTATTTTGTTAATTGCAATCTTTCTATCTGATAAAAAGATGAAAATAATAATATTTCTTTTGCAGATAAACAAACTCAAAACGTTTGGGTGAATGGCCAACAGACTGAGACTGAGGTAAAAAGAATGAATTGTCTTATAATTGAAACAAATCATAATTGAACATTCCATTCTAGAATGAATTTACCGATGATGGTGCAGAAATTTTATTTACGGTAGGAGATCTCCCAGCATCGATTAGAACTTACAGTTCTGGTCAGAAAAATATTGGAATAACATACTCTTTATGCATCGACGAGATAGAAATTGGAAAGGAAACGCTTCTTGAAGAAGATGCAGACATGTAGCACAATATATGATGGATTATTTCTACACTATGTTTTTGTTGTTTCACGTACCACAGAAGTTGGTTACACTTTGTACATACGAATCACCGTGCATTAAAATCACTGTATTCAAATTTTACAATTAAACGTTTGAACATAGCAAAAGAAAAAAGAATCTTCTTCTTGAGTTCGATTCAGGCCACAAAAGGAAGAGAAAAATTCTAACCTCAAATCCTCATCCTACATTCTTGTTATTTATTTAATAAATGAATTGTTGATCACAATGTCGATGCGGGAGAGTATATTCAGTATCGGATCCCGAATGATTCAGAGACACGACGATGACATAAGTTTCGATGGTGCATGTCAACCAACGTTCTCCACTTTTAATCTAAACGATTACAACGCTCTTAATCTTCGATTATAGTTATGAATCCTGATGACTTGCATCAAACGCACAGTGACCTCTTGCAAGAAATCTGGATGTTGACCCTAGAAAACGACATGTATGAGCGGTACCTGAGCCGACAAGATCCTCACGGTCTCAAAAGTAAAGAGTAGTATCTCTATAAATCTTTGTTAATTTAAACTAAATTTCAAATTGAGTTCATAAAGAAAATTTATCTATCGTCCAAAATTCTTATCAAGCCATCAAGAATGTCCTGGACAGAGCAAAAATCACAAGAAGAGTTACAGCACACTTATTACCAAGATCATCGCGTATGAGCTTCCGAGAAAGCGTAATAAATGTCCATGACCCTGGCAGATATAGTGTTGTTAGTACACCTAGCATTGTCAGCATGCCGTCCGTAAGTCGATTAGGAGCAACAAGCATCATGACAGTGGGAACTACAGGCGATAGCCCGAAGTCAGAATATCAAGTAAATTCATTCGAGGCCGGTGATCTGTATATATATAATCATGCTGTAGCTCTCCTCAAGGATTGAGTACTCAATGTCCGGGTTATCTAAAAAATTGCAGGACCATCTGAAAAATGTCATTGGAAAATTAATTGTAAAGTAGAAGATCTGCAAAGATATTTATGTTATCGGTAAATCCTTAGATTTCAAGTAAAAAAAAATCACTGAAAAATGAATTGTGGAATTTATAAAGATTTAGTTATCAGCCAATTCTCGGATTGCAACTAAAATGGTCATTAAAAAATTAATTGTGGAATAAAGTGTCCAAAGTATAAACTATCCATCGGTTCTAAAATCAAATAAAAGATGAATGTTTCACTACTAGAATTAACTATAACTGCAGAAACCACTCGGCCGCTTTGAACAATCTTATCAAACTACTCCGGTCTCGAATGCCTTAAACATCATAAAAATTCTTTATCGAACCACACTTTCATCCTATCAGAATCACAATAGCACATCGGATGTTTATGGCAAGAAAGGAAGTGGAGGAGATGAAACGGAAACTGGAACAGATG
Source organism: Bombus vosnesenskii (assembly GCF_011952255.1). Classification (NCBI taxonomy): domain Eukaryota; kingdom Metazoa; phylum Arthropoda; class Insecta; order Hymenoptera; family Apidae; genus Bombus; species Bombus vosnesenskii. Next base: position 3,703,101 of record NW_022882931.1, on the reverse strand, counting down.
CAAGTGTTCGTGCGAAAAAAGAAAGCAACCATGAGGGCAAAGATCGAGGAAATCGAAATTCGGATCAGCGAGGCGCATGAATCGATGGCAGAGTTCGAATCGGAAGTGGTTGTAGAGGGCGTGGACTCTATAACAGGGAAGATTCCTGCCGAACGAGTGATCAGGTGATTGCACGTGTTTTAGAGTGTACCGCCGTATTGTGAATGCATTTTTCACGCGCGACTTCTCGCGAAGATTCATCGAAGAATGGCTGAGATCGGCGAACACGATACTAGAGAGGCTAAGATTGAAGAGCGCTACATTGAGAATGCTGATCAGAAAGGCTAGACAGCAGCTTGCTCAGAGGAAGGAACTAGGCGAGTTACTTCACGCCGTTGACTTCGAGAAATTAAGCATCGAGAACCAGGATTACGCAAAGATGCTCGAAGAAAAGAACTTGTACGTGATAGATATGAAGAGAATCGCAGGTGATCGATCTTGAACAAGTGTAAGATCTTGTACAAGATTAGGTCTGTACATTGTATTCGTAACAGGGTACTACCATCTGAAACTGACGCAACACAAGCAGAAACTGGGAGATCTGTTGCGTAAATTGAACGAGGTGAAGAGCGAAATTATAACGAAACAGGATCAGATTAAAGAGTTAAAGATCGAGCAGCGGGTCGTTGAGGTTAAAGTGAAACGGCAGAACAGGAAATTGCAAAATTTATTGAGTTTCATGGATAATCATGTCGTAAATGTTTACTTTTGTTCATTGATAAGATTCTATGATAAAATAAGTAGATTAATGAGATTGCTTGTAAGAAAAGATATTATCTTTAGGCACCAGATATTTTAGAATTTGTCCACATACAAGTAGAATGCAGGGAATTAGACAAAACTTATAAATTACTGCAGAGACGTAGGAATATCGAGAAGATAATATTTGAGGAGTATAGAAAACAGTCTCAGATCAGAAAGAAATCTCGTATGGACGAAAAAGCCAGGCAAAGACAGTAAGTCACGGTACAATTTTATCTAATTTGAGATTCATCTATTGATTTGATATATTACTTTAGTACAAGAGAGAAGAAGATATCGAACACGAGATACCCAATAACTTTTTAAAATCTTTACCTACTTTTCCCATCACCTTGCTCGAGGACCTTAAAATTGTTTCCACTGGTCAAACGCAGAAGTCTTCGCTAGGAGACGTGGATGCAATTATATCTGTAAAAAAATTACGGCGGTCCCATATAGTCACTGGTTACGCCACCGGATAATTGGAGTTACGGTGCTTGTTTAGAAGACGAAGGAAACCTGGAACGATCATCCACTTTCCATGACACCAGTACTTTCCATAAAACAAATTGTTTGAAAAAAATTTTTTAGATACTGAACGAACCGAAAGCATCGTTCGGCAATTTTTAATAACTAATTTTTGAAATCGTTTCAAGTCCGATAAATTTACACTCAACCTTTATATTTTAAAGTAACCAATTTTCTAATTTCAAAGACAGCACATTTTTAAAATTTTTTACGAAAAATATATGTGACTTTCAACAGGGTAAGTGATTTTCAAATAAAACGAAAACTTTATTATTAAAATTTGTTTTTCAACTATGGGATGCAAAGTGGATTTATAAATTTTTCGATAGTGTTACTGTAAATGTAAAATGTACGACACAAAAAAAAAAAAATTTGACTGAAAAGAGAAATTGGGAACTCTGTCCCATAAAAAGAAAAATCTTCGACTCCTCCGTTCATTCTAAGCTGTATTCATGCATTCTTGTAAATGCATTAAGAAATATGAATCGGGTTGAAGATAGGAGGATTTTGGCGTGTGCTACGGTATGTTGGGTGGTCACGCTTCACGCACCGACGATGCCTGTCCCTTCCTCTTTTCGCCCGTGGAATATCCGTCCGGAAGACCTGTCTCTCTTTCTGTGGTGATTCAGTTTTGCGACGACAACATCGACGTACCGAATGTTCGATCAACTGCTAATTGGCAAACAGTACTAATCGAAATTCTTCTCGCAAATAATTTACGTAATTCCTTATTAAAAACTTCAAAAGCCTCTTTATCGAACCTAATAAACTTTCCTTCTGTGGGACGATGGTATCGAAGATTGCGTTTTGCAATGGAATCGAAAGTTTCTAACAGTGTTTCAATTATAAAAGGAAGTGAAAGATCACGCTTGTTGTGTCAATGAATCATCGTAAAAAAGAATTTTTCATTTTTATTAGTATCGTGTAAAAGACATTTTTTTGAAACATAGAAGGCAGACAGTGAAATGGCAAGAATAATATGCTCAGTGGTGCATGAAGAGCCGATTGATCAACATCCTGACTTTCTAACTGCATTTTATTTCCCGTGAGAATGAAAAACGATTTCGAAAGAGATCAACGACACCTGCACTTTATTTGTCTTATTTTTGGCTCCACTTTAACTATGACAAAAATGAGGATTCTGAGGAAATTGATTGGTATAATGATTATTTGTTCTCTTATGCAGAGAAGCTGTAGCAAATATTTAGAGGTAAGGAAATGAATTATGATTTCGGTGTTTTCTACTTCATTGTTGTTTATAAATCACATTAACGGTATTTTGGCGATGATACACTTTGATAGAAGCCTACTTGACACGGTTGGAGGGAGACTTGTTATCCCCTGGGGAATATTAGATCAAAGCTGCATTTAAAATTCTAATTAGGCCTTGAATCATATGATCACGCTATCTGGGTCAGTAGGAATGTTCTTTGTAACCATTTTCACGGTTAAAAGTATGAAGTAGCATTGCAAATTTTATTGTACTGCAGTTTGGTTACAGAAGAAAGAACATGATTTTGCTTCGATGTATATATTAAAGTTTTGTTTCATCTCATTTTAAATTGAATTTAGGGTATGAACGTGAATTTAGGGGATGCTGTACAATTTCTTCGAGAATATGATAGTGAAGCTTCTGCAATGTGCACGAGAGTAATGACAGCGCAATGGAATTTTGCAACAAATGTCACTGAAGAAAATCGTCGAAGAATGGTACATAGATCTCCCCAAAAAAATCTTTTCTAAAAATATTCAATTGTCAGAAATAATTTGTCAGAAATTTCATTATTTTTGCTTTATCAGATAGAAGAACAGACTTTGAAGTTGAAATTTGACCGAATTTCGTGGCGCAAGGCTGTCAGTTTCGCTTGGAGTCGAATAGGAGATCCCTTCGCTAAAAGGGAACTCAAGATGATCGCTATCAGGGGACGAAATTCTTTGACAGATGACAAATTTAATGAGGTAAATATTAAAATATTATCTCATGAAAACTCAAAACGACGGAAATATTACTGATTTTCAGTTGCACAGTCTGATTCTCGAAATGAAGGAAATATATGTGCGAACAAGGGTGTGTCCTTATAGAACTATAGGAGCAAATTGTGACCTGAATTTAGACCATGGTTAGTTTACTCGTCCATGTAATAATCAACAAATTGTGAATATCAAATAAATAAATGCATATTTCTTAGATGTGAATAAAATAATGGCAAAATCTAAGGACTATGATGAATTATTATATTATTGGCATGCTTGGCATGAAGCTACTGGACCTCAACTTAAAAATAAATATATGAGATACATTCAACTAGCAAATCAAGCTGCTAGACTAAATGGTGAATAAAATCATATGTAATTGCATTGAAAATTTTCTTAGAAAAGAATCCATATTTTAAAAGTATCTTCCGATAGGGTTTGAGGATGCAGGTGATCAAATGAGAGAATTGTTCGAAGATGAATACTTTCGACAGAACACAGCAGACGTAATGTCAGCGATCATGCATTTGTACAAAAATCTCTTTACTTATGTAAGAACGAAATTATTCGAAAGATACGGCGATAAAATAAGAAGGGATGGACCAATTCCGGCGCATATTTTAGGAAATATGTGGGCACAAAATTGGGAAGATCTTTTCGACCTAGTACAGCCATTTCCAGCAAGTAAAAAATTAGACGTCACTTTGGAAATGATGATTCGAAGATTCACACCATTAAGGTGATATTACGATAGTAATGCTTAAATGTAATATTAATTGATATATTACGATATTAACAAAGAAAATATTCCAGGATGTTCCAAATAGCAGAGGAATTCTTTACTTCTCTTGGAATGAAGCCAATGCCACCTGAATTCTGGAGATTTTCGATGTTTGAGAAACCTATCGACAGGGAAGTCAAGTGTACTCCCAGTGCTTGGGATTTTTGCAATAGGATGAATTACAGGTACTTATCATTGTCGATAAAGCATGATTTAATGTATTTAATCGATTAATTTTATAGCATTAAGCAGTGTACGAGGGTTACGATGGAAGATTTACTATCAACACACCATGAGATCGCTCGATTGCAATACTTCTTACAATATAGCGATCAACCATTATTATTTCGTAACGAGGCAATTCCAGGTGACAAAAAGAATTATCATTGTGATAATAAAAGTTGAATGAATCAGTAAATACCAATCCTGTGTAAATTAGGATTTTTCGAAGCAGTCAGTGACGCCATTGAACTTTCCGTGTTCACCCCTCAACATTTAAGTAAACTCGAATTACATGACAATTCTACGGATGATTATGGAAGCGATATCAATTTCTTGATGCTAATGGCCCTTCGTAAAGTTGCCTACATGCCATTTGCGTACATAGTTGATGAGGTTTTACAATATTTTATTTGCAAGCGCGATGTCTTTTTGAAACTGTGAATACATCTCTGTCCTTTTATGTTAAAAGTGGAGGTGGCGTGTATTCAACGAGGGTGTTACGGATATGACAAATAAATGGTGGGAATTAAGATTGCAGTATCAAGGAATCGTGCCTCCAGTGCCACGATCCGAAAGAGATTTTGATCCTGGATCGAAGTATCATATCCCAGCTGACGCTCTTTATGCCAAGTATAAAAGAGCTATTATTATTATTAAATTATAAATTAAAAAAATTAATTTAAGAAATTAGAAATTTTTTATTAAATTTATTTATTAAATAATAGATATTAATATACCATTTTAATAAATTCTAATGTTTACATGATCTTATTTTTAGATATTTTGTTGGTGTTGTCTTGCAATTTCAACTGTTCGAATCTTTATGTGAAATAGCAGGCCACACTGGTGATTTACATACTTGTGATTTTTATAGATCAAGAGAAGCTGGGAGATTATTATCGTATGTGTAAACAAATTATAATAGAAAAAAAAGTATAGAAAATATATTCCCTCTTCATTTCTTATTTTTTTAGCGATGTGCTATCAATTGGTTCGTCCAGATCTTGGAAAGATGTGGTACGACAAATGACAAGAGGTAGAACAAACAGGATGGATGCTAATGCTATATTAAGATATTTCGAGCCCCTAAATAAATGGCTAAAACGACAAAATGAAATGGAACCTGTTGTTGGTTGGATCACAAATCGCGATGACACAGGTAAAAATAAGAAGAGACTAGATTCTATAGAATATTAGTTGCGAAATATACTAATAATACATCACAACTATAGACCTTCTTGAATTTATTTCAGCGTTATTTTTTCACTGGTACCAAAATGGCGCTCGAAAAATCACTTCACAATTATTCCTCCCACTGGCTTTGATTAGTACGCGAATCTCAATATGTTAATAGCAAAAAGACAAGATAATATATCGCTGTATATATAACACAAATTAGAAATTATGTAAATACTTTATGAAACCTTTGAACAACTGCATAATAAGACATTTACATGTATCTTGTAACTGTACTATGCAATTGATGCCAAAAGAAGTATCACATTTATCTACATATTGTACCACTAGTATTTTACATTAAATTTATTTGTAACTATGTTTAAAATGATCTCATTGTTTTATGTTGTTAGTTTAAAAATAATAACCGACAACTGTCTATGAAGTTTCCTACCAAAATATCTTTTTAGATATAGCATCCGCCTATATGCATATTAACGATAAAGAATTCGATAGATGTCTCTGCTGTCATTCGTTACGTTTCGATCATCAAACTAGTCTTTTACAGTAAACGATACGAGAAACATGTGAGTTTTTGTTACTATATTTACGTAATTTTTACGAACATTACGTAGGCCAACGCCGGCTGAACTAAATAATCTTTCGGTAAGTTCTGTCCAATTTACCTGTCCAAGACGTACAACTCGACAAACTCGGAACTATAACTATCTCACAGTACAACTTGAAAGCACAGTTTCTTGGTTAGAAATAGCCACAATCGCTTTTTCGAAAATGGATGTGTCTTTTTGCCGGGGCGTAAGGTTCGCAACTACTTTAGGATTTAGTCCCATATTGATGACAAAAAATTTCTTAGAGACAACACGTCTTACACGATATACCGATTCAAGACGTTGGAGATTGAAATTTTTCGGTAGGTTAACGCGTAAGATTACTTTACCAATGGTTTACAATTATAATCGCGACGTTGTCGATTTCAGAAAGGCATCCACATTACAGAAACTTGTCGTGCAATTATGTCCCGTTTCTCAATCGTATTAAAACATACGAAATGCCATATAGGCATAAATTCGGTAAGGATATCCTGGTCATGCGTTATTGTAACTTGAATGCTAATAAAGGAGATGCCCCGAAAATAGAACCGATGAAAAAACTTTCAGTGTTCGCGAAAATGAAACAAATGACCAAGGATTATTGGCATATTTTAGTGCCAGTTCATATAGTTACCTCTATAGGATGGATTGTCACATTCTATGTAACAATCAAAAAGTAAGCACTGTCAAATAGTATATAATAAATTACATATAAAATTACATGTGATCACAATACTTTGCAATGTCTATTCTTTCAGTGGAGTGGATATTGCACACCTCATGGAGCTTATGCATTTTAGTAAGAAGTATATAGACAAAATAAAAGATTCTACTGTTGGAAACTGGGCCTTAGCATATCTCCTTTATAAAATACTTACGCCTCTTAGATATACTGTCACCATAGGTAATTAAACAAAAACAATTCTCAAAATTGTTGATCATATGAAAAATTAATGATATATATATGTGTGTATATAATGTATAGGGTGCACAACAATGGCTATTAGACAGCTCAGCAAGTCAGGGATAGTAAAACCTTTGTCATTTGGTAAACAATCACAAATGGTATACAAGGTATAACTACACTAAATTATTCCTTTACTTGATAGTAAACTGTGAAGACATTTAACTAAAACTGACTACTATATTATTTGTTACATGCCTTCTTGATGTAGTCTGCATATGATACTGTGTGTAGGTCTATTTTCTACTGAATTCAGAATTCTCTGAATGTTTAGTTTTTTTTTTAATTCGCTTTCTTAGGTTTCTAGTGTGCTGTCCTCAAATTTATAATATGTTCTATATAATTTTTTCTATGTTATAGACAGCAGAATCAAGTAAAACGACAACAATGACTCCAAAAACAGGATTCAAAATAGAACGACAAACAGAACCCCCAAAAACATAGCAAAAACATATGGGACAAAGTTAATTGATCACCTGGATAAGAGATTCAATCTAAAAGCCTGATTGATGAAAAGGATGTATATTATCACTTGTAAATGTGTAAACGTTATTGTGTTATGATGAAAGAAAAAAATCTTATATGTAATATTATATGAAAGAACTGCTACATATACCTAACCCACCTTGAAATCTTTAAAAAAATTAATTGACACAAATTACAGATGCTCAGATATACCCTCCTTTATTGAACAGACGTTTTGTCTTATATACCGCACATATACTTAAATAACATTGTACTTTTCACCTACAATACTCGTAGTTTATCTTCAGCCTACCTTATTTACACGCAGAAATATTGATTAATTAGTCAGATATAGGGAAGCTTTTTTGGCAGCACAAATTGTGCATTGTAGTAAACTAAAATTATTCGTCTTCAATGCACCGAATCTTATTTAGTACCATTCATTGATTTAAACATTAACATTCACATAATTTTCCAACGATGAGGTTGTCACGATCGTATTAAAATTCCTGAGTAATATACACGAAAGTCAAGAGTCTTGTATGAAGTTTTGATACTAGTAACCAATATATGGTGTATTGTCATAATAAATACTGTTAGCAAACGCGATACGTCAAGTACAGTAATAATACACTATAATTATCATAAATCACCACGTCGAGATGCGCCCAGAATTATTAATCATAAGAAAGTCGATATACATTGACAGCAGGATTGTTCTCATATTATATACAGGGTGGTTGGTAACTGGTAGTACAAGCGGAAAGGGGGTGATTCTACGCGAAAAAAAGAAGTCGAAAATATACAATAAAAATTTTTCGTTTGAGGCTTCATTTTCGAGAAAATCGACTTTGAATTTTCGCTTGGTACGCGTGCGGTACGTTATAACGGATCTCACTGTAGATCGTTGTCCCAATGGAAAAATTAAAAAAAAAATTTAAAAAAAGAGTTTTATTCTATATTTTCGACTTCTTTTTTCGCGTATAATCACTCCCTTCCCGCTTGTACCAGCAGTTACAAACCACCCTGTATAATGTATAGTAATATAATATTAATATACATAATTATATATCAAACATATATACATGAACTAAAATAAGGAATCATTACTTAACAACAATGTAGTTATTATGCTAATATATCACAGTTGCCTGCGCAACTCGTTCGTCCTAACGAGACCACTGTATTCGCGTATATCTTGGATAAAATAAATAAGACCACATATATTAAATATACTAACCTATATTAATAGCTGTCAATGGGAAATTATTTCTCATAAAAACGGAATAATATACATTGCTAAAAAAAGATCAAACGTCGCCCTGGCTATATAATCTAGATTCTAGATGATCCCAAAAGGCAGTATAGATATTTCGATTTTGCAAATATCCAGTCTTGCTAGATCACGTCAAACCTCTCACATTTTAGAGGAACAATAAAGCTATATTACTTCTGTAAACATTGATTAATTATATTGTAAATATCGATAACTGTATTTTTTCTATAAATTTCTATTTCGTAGAGGATAGACACGTGTAAGCTTTACGTTAGTGATAGATCGATTTGTTCAGTCAGTTCTTAACGATGTTCATTACCGGATGACCGATATGCAATTGAATTTTAAACATTCAACTTAATATATTTAACTTATCCCATAAATTGATAACTAGCTGATACTGGCTGTGGAGCTCTGGGTTGCGTGTGAGATATGCGTTGGATGTGGCACGCACGACACATAAGCCTACCATCGAGTGGGTAGCATCGTTTGTCCGGTTCGTCGGTCAGTTGCATACCACAATCCTCGCAAACGTAACAATCTACATGGAAATCTTTGTCCATGGAAACAACTCTTACGGTTTCCTCTGTACCCTGAGAAATAAAACGTATCAATCAAAGTTATGTCTGTTATTTTTACAAAAATCACTCATTTGAAAATATAACTACTTACCTCAACTGGAGTGATTCCCTTTCCACAGGAAGCACACTTTGGCGCGAACATCCTATGGTAATCGTTAACACAGTAAATTTTATTGTCAACGTCAACCGTGAAGGGAACGCCATCAAGACATTCGTTACAAACACAACATCTAAAGCATCCTGGATGATAGGATTTCCCCATAGCTTGTAATATCTACAAGTAAGAAAATATAGAATAAATTAAAACCTCAACGTAAATCGTTTTATCATTATCGATTTAATTACCATTTCCATAATGAGGTGACCACAGATTGCGCACTTCTCAGCAGTTTGTTGGAAGCCAGAGTACTACAGACAAAATCTTCTATGAGCTACGTCATCGTATCACTCGTCTATTGCAATTATTGTCTTACGTACCAGATAATCTTCCTCGCAGTACACTCTTCCGTGGACATTATAGAACGCTTTACCACGTAACGCTCTTCCACAGGAACAGCATATGAAGCAATTTGTGTGATAAAGGTTGCCCATAGCTTGGCAGGCCTGACCCGCCCCCGTTACTTTTTCACCGCATGTGTGACAAATACCTGTCGAAAAGCATCAACGTATCCTTTATAATATTGCAACAGAATACATTTAAAAAATAAATTTTTTTCATAGCACTAGTGTCAAACATTTGAAACTATTTTTAAAGTCATGAAAATGCCTTGTCAACCATAACTCTATAGTTTAGTCGCATTGGGCAAAGTTTAAAAATACCCTCGTCGATACTCGACAATAAGATCCGCTCTTCAGGGTCAATAACTGTCAGAAGAAATACGGACTAATGACACGATCCAGAGGAACTACGGAAGAAACTCACAACTATCAATAGGTAACACAGGCCCTGCCATTCCCTTCACAGGAATCCTTTATCCCTCATTCGCCGTTAGTGACACTTGTAGTTTCGATTCAACGGTTCAGTTTCACTAGGCCAGTCTCGCTCGAACTAGAATCCACCAACGAGTCGGACTAGTCTATCTATAACGAGATTACTTACCGCGGCGAGCGCGACCTGGCCACGGCAGTTTGCCGTGTACAGGACGTTACACGAAGAATAGAACTCGTACACAAAAACGAAGAGAAACAAACTAAGCTCACCTAAACGCCAGCTACCTCTCGGCTGAGATTGGCTTGCTCAACTGAAGTTCCTATCCGCGCGCACAGATTTTTCAGTTCCTCTTTGACTACGGTTAGGCTGCGTTTAAATAAAATCTACAACATCATTATCGTATGAATTATTGGAAAATACTGGTTTTAAAAAAAATGCGCAGCCAAATATAGACATGCCTGAAAGCTATTTGCATCGAATGCGTATTTATCTGCATTGATAAGTGTTTCATAGTTGTGTAACCGCACCGGTCATTTACAAAACTATTAGAGTGACAAACATGATGTTAGATTTCTAACATAAATATCTTACAAATTTGGAGCTTTGAACTAGAATAAAATGACACTACAAGTCTCTTGTCCAATTGTACTTCATCGATATTTTTGGACGCCTATTCTTCGAAGCTTCTTCCTTCCTGTCTGTGAAGTAATCTTCATCGAAACAGCGAATACTTAATTACAAAACACAATAGACGTCGAAGAAAGTGTCCAATGTGAATACCACCTTACAGTGTTCGGACATACACGTGCAATACAAGGAAAAGATAGTGCATGTCTGCGTTCACCTAACAAATGCATGTAACACGCACACTTGTGATGCTTCACGTAGGTGCGAAGACACGTAGGTGGAAACGAATGGGCAGAGAGTGAATGTCAACGAAACGCCGGGTTAAAAAGTTTCGCGACACACTGAAACTTGACTCCATTTTCCAAAACCGGTCTACCAAGGGGGAACTTGTGCCGTGGGAATTGGCACGGTACCCTGCTGCTTTTTATTCGTTCTCAGAATCGGTGCAAATTATGGATCGGAACGTGTCGGAAATTAACTCCTCTAATGACGGAATTATGCCAAATTGTCACATCTCAATCTGTTTAAAAATATTATACAAACATTGTTAGGAAAACAGAGTTTGGTACGGTAAAACTATGTAAACATTGTGCCAATTAAAATCTTACAATGGGGAGCTATTGCATAGATAAATTTACAGAATAAAAAATATCCTCCTGAATGCTCGACGACTGTTTTACGAGCACCGTTCGATCGTTGTTTCTTACCAAAGTATTCCCCTTCTTCTTCTTGCTTCTCCATCTCCTCTTCGAGTTGTCTTGTCAATTCTTCTATTTTCCTCTCTGCTTCGGTGGGTCCCTACAAGAAATAAATCACATTCTGCGTTGTGATCGGTACTGACAAATGGTGTCATAGATTGGGATGGGATTTCGTCACAGGGACACATAAATTTGCATGCGGTTACAACAACGTTCGTGACAAAAAAGAGAAAAGTTCGAGACACAGAGGGTATATTACATGCTTAGAGAGGATGCGTACGCATCTTGTATGAATAAAATATTGCACAGTAACTATACAGCGCTTGTCAGGAGCTGACGATTTACAACGTGTGATTCAGCGCGAGTTCGAAGAAAAAACTCGTCACGAATCATAAGGTATTGCGAGCGATACGCGTTTTTTTTCACGCAATATTGAAAATTGTTGAAGTCGATGTCGTCCCGATATATTTTCTTAGTAAATAGGAGGAAATATTTATCGGGCTATTTGAAATAACATTTGCATCTAAGTAAATTGCTAATCTTATCGTTAAACAGGTCAGCCATTATATAAAATATCAGCGATAATAACTGACATTTGTGACATCATCGCTTAAATAAAATCATCACCAGCTTTTTTGTATCCTAACAAGCATCGATTATAAAAAGCATAACAAAAAATTCACAGTTTATTATTCTTCATGGTCAATTTCTATAAAAAATCATCACGATAAATTGTATAATCGTTAGTGTTAGTAGTCATACCTTTTATATGAAATCAGCATGCAAATGGATCAGCATACTTGGCATTCATCCAAAACAAATCGAAAGCAACGATGCGTTCCCGTAACCCAATTAACGTGCGATTACAGCGTTACATTGTGAACAGGTTTTGCAAAGAGGAAAAAGCATAAAATAGAATTAAACGCTAATGGTTAATGCATCTTTTTTTAATTGTATAAGCCAGTTCCTTACGGAAGGTCTAGGTGGTATAACATTGTAGGGTAGTAGTCCCTTGCCGGATGTCGGTTTGATCGGTGGACTGACTGACTTTCTTTCTTCAAGTTCAGGTTCGGGTGGCCTTTGCAACACAGGTACACCGGCATTTAAAAAGACTGGGCCGGCTACACCACTGGTCACCCCTGGAGGGAGACTGGTGATTCTAGGCCCATGAACATTTGGATCAGATTCTGCGATGGTTGGTGCACCAGTGGTCACTGGTGTTTGTACCTGACCACGTAGAGGACTTCCGATAATATTACTTGCGGAAGATGGTGACACGTGTCTTGGCGAATTAACCACATTTTGTGCGACTGTATCGGACGATACCTGGTTGTGAGTTGGACTTACTTTTGGAGAACCTCTTGTACTATTATTATTGGCTACGGTTCTGGAAGAATCACTACGGCTAGGTGAATACATAGGTGATGGTTTTGATGTATCAGAAGGATCAGTTGTATCCTGAACAAAACTTCTATCATTCTGTAAATTACTTAATCTTAAGTGTTCTGATGATCTATTCGATGAATATATTGGAGAATTTCTGACAGGAAATTCTGATCTAGGTTCTTGATGATGATAGTTTCTCTCATTTGATGGTAACATTCTACTTGGAGAATAACAGGGAGAATTGCGGCAAGCAGATTGCTCTCCTTGTCTCGCACCATAGACAGGTGAGTTTCTGGCCTGAGTCTCTCCAGTAATATTTGTATTTGTACTTCTTGCGGGTGATTCTATGTAAGATTTGTAACTTTGGGGACTATCCTGGCGGTATTGAGACTGTTGTACAGTTTCTATATGATTTGAAGCTCTAAATCCATGCTGTCCACTCATTGAACTATCCACAGATCCACGATAATGATGTGGCTCTGGAGGTAAGCGTATCGGTGGTGACTCACTATGATAAGGAAGTCCAGATCTGGGAGAATGTTGTTGTTGTTGCTCAGAATTATAATTAAAATTTCGGGTTGGTGTTTGTAGTTCAGATGGTGGAACATAAGCACTTCTACCAGCTTGATGATCTAAAGATGAAGAAGATCCTTGTAAGTACCTTGATGTGGATGAATCAACACAGCGTTGTAAACTAGAGCCATCATAACTTTGACCACGTATATTGCTTCCTCTTTGTTGTGTGTATGATAAATTTTGTGTCATACCTCTTTGATTTTGTGCTTGGCCCACTTTTCCTGTCATGACAACATAATCACCGCCATTAATTGTTGTTGGGTGATAATAATTTGGTGGAACCTGAGGGCCTGGTTTATTTTGTGTGTTTTCTGGGAAATGCACCTCCTGAATATTTTCATATACAGGAGGTGCCTCATATGGAGGTAATTCTTTTGCTGGTGATGCAGATTGATATCGATTCCCAGTAGGAACCTGTGGTTGTGCTTTTCTAAACGTAGGTTCATAGGATTCACCTGCTAAAGATCCCCTAGGACTACTCTTAGGGCTCTTCCTAGATTCCACTGGATGATAATATGGAGGATGAGGTTGATTTTGTTGCGGATAATAGTCAATATTTTCATATACTGGTGCTTGCTGATGACTCATACGGTTTTGATTTTGTTGCTGCTGAGCACTGATTTGCTCTACTGGTTTTGGTGTGGGAAATCTTGATGCAGCTATTATATTTTCACGTTCATATAGCTTGTAATCAGCTGCTGACTGCCTGCAAGTGTCAGCATTGCTCTCAATGAAACTTTCAATAGCACCAACTGGTCTACCAGGTCCTCTGGCATCTGTTCTGCTTATGACATTCCTCGACACGGGTACCTGAGCCTCAGGTCGTGATCCCGTGACCCTGCCGGTACCCGACGCACCGCCGGCGTCAGTGGATTCATCCCCGAGTTGCAGATAACCTAGCTTTTGTACGTAAGAATCGTCGGCTGAGTTACACATTGGCAGTGATTCACAGTGAGACGTTTGATGATAATAAATAAGATTTTTTGGTTGCTGTTTGAAGATTATTGTTTAACTGACTATTGTTTAACAATAGAATTTTTCAAAATTCGCTACAAAGTGATTCGACATCGTTCAGGAAGGTGAGTCAGCTCGGTAGTCGTCATGTCAAATCAATTTCCCTTGATTAGCTGATATTTAACCCCTTCGATTTGTTCTCACTCGCACTTTCTTTTTTACAGAATTACGATTTTCTCACGGAACACGACAAAACACGACGCACGTAGCACGACGAAGTTTACTGGACGAAAGCAGGACCGTTTCTCCGCCACGATTTTGGGATACGCCCCGCGATCACGGCGCCTCGAACTCGCGTCTCCTTGTTTCGATTAGCGTCCGTCCACCGGCAGATCTCGGATATTCGTTCTGCACGAAAAATCACCACCTGCGAAAATTCACACGATACGCACACACATGCACCACGCACGCATCGTGGTTCGTCAAACCAGATACCTGCGAGACATTTTCCCCTGCTACGAGTCATCCAGATGCAACCTGCGTTACTGTCTTTGTCCACAATGTGGCGCCACGATTACTATACTGCCGGCAACGCTTAGGAAAGTAAGATTCCTGCATTTCAAGCAATGATTCATTCTTTGAATCGCCGAACCAGTCGAGTTGGCGCTGTTGTCGATGTAAAATGGAAATTCAGTTATTGATGCAGAAATGTATGTATTCCTTTACTACGAAATATTTCCTTTTCGATACAATGAAGCTGAATTTGTATATTATACGTGTTTTACAGAGGATCAACTACACTTGTTAAACATATATATATATACATGCATTGAAACTTGAAGAAAGAATATAACTCTCATTGAGATCTTTTACAAGAAAAAGCGTGTTTCTCTACGGATACAAAAAGTACCTAAACAGTATCGTTCTTGATCAGCCTTAAGATACACAAATGGCAAGAATGTTTATGCATTTAAATGAAGATATCTTCACAGAAAACAGGTAGGAGTTTAACATGACATCATTCCCTATTCTCTATTGGTTGTTGATAGAGCAGACACGAATGCATTCAATTGCGACCAAAACAGGTTTTTTTCGGGACCTGCCTAGGAACAGAATGGACAGGTCGACAGGTAAAGATGCAAGATCTTGCTTGGCGCGCCATCATGCATTCACGGGACCCGTGTTCGGCATAATAATGCAACGTAATTCCAATATACTGTCTGCGTTTTGTATCTGCTGCGATCGACACGAAGAAATTATCTATCAGAAACATCTCTCAATACATACAATAATTGGCCATGCAATTTATTCGATCAGAAAATGTTCAGCCTATAATCTTTTATTATTTATTACATGTCCACATTAAGAGTTCGATGTTACGATTGCTTGAAAAGGCTTCTTGTGCTCTACTGACATAACAAGACGACGTACTCGCTAGTCTGAAAGATTTGGGATAATCGACGCCTTGTTCACCAGATCGCGTAACCGACATCGTGATCGATGGATTCTAAGAACGAGAGAAGCAATGAAATTAATCACGCGTGCTTACTGTATCGTGTTTCTTGTTCTCAATTAATTTGCAACAATCGACGACACGCGTACAGTTATCTTTCTCAATTGCAACCAAACGACGTCATGATTGTTTGGATCAACGATTAAATAACGCGTCTATTCTGTTCCTCAGAGACGAAACGAATTTTTATTTCGTTTACTATATCTGATCGTTGGAGTTGCACGTGTTGCCGTAATCACGTCTCGCTGTCGTCCTACGCGGGAAAGGAACCAACTTTTCATTCGCCAGGTCTCGCAGCTGTTCACCGGTCGCGATAACGTGGGCGACGGCGACCTCACTCAACGAAAACTTTATATTTTCGAAAGGTGAGCAAAAATCATGAATTTCTAGCCTTCGTACCACCCACGAGATGGTGGCACCCACGTTTTTCCAGGCACCTGCGCGATCATGTCGATATCCTATTGGTCAACACGGGTTGATCGATCGCTCGATACCGCCTCTGACGTAACACTACGTGTTTGAATCTCGTCTTTTCAACAGCCTGTCGTTCGATATTCAATCTCGCCTTTATTAATGTATAAACTGCTTTTATGTTCATTTATTTATTATATGAGTTCAATCTTTTTACATAGAGAAAAAGAATAGGAATATAAAATTAAGATAGAAACGAAAGTGACGACAATTAGTGTTAGATTATTGTTTCTTCACAGTTAAAATAAGGCTAAGTAGACAAACTGCATCAGTGACTCTGAGAAAAGTAGAATTTTTCATATTGATTTAAAGATATTTGAAAGCAAACTTCAAATTCTTGTTCTTGTTTCAATTATAAAATCTTATAACTTGTACTTATAACTTTGGTATATCAATGAAATTATTGGTTGTAAATGTGTCAGAGGGTGTATTGACAGACTAAATAAGATCAACCAATAGATAAACTGTATTGAATATCAATTGAGAGATCATAACGATACAAAAATAGAATTTGAAAATTCAAAGTATATCCATATAACAATATACAATAAGTATATAATATCAAAGTATACAGTATAATACATTTTCAAGAAAAGAAAAGACGAATGATGTGATAAATTCTATCGCACATTAGCTGTAATAACTGTCGAAACATCAGACCATAATAATTCATCGCGTGTGTCGCAAGCGGAAGTAAAGAAACCGATGCCAGATCACGATCCGCTTTTGTCGAACCGCGGTACAATATGACATCGGGTTCTCATGTACTCGCCACGTCGCGTCGGTGCGACAATAAACACGCGGTTTACGGCCGCAACATCGCACATGTGTTCACGTCTACACGCGCTTACGCATTTACGTACGCGTAAAGAGCTGACTGGCGTGAGTACACAGGAAACGTGCAGCCCTATACTACCCGCATGGCTCGGAATGCACGAGAATAGAATCGCGTCCGACCATACATGTGCGTATCTTAGTCCGCGTACGAGTCTTGGTGCACAATAGCAACGACACCCACTAGTGCTCGTGCACACGATAGAATTTATGTTTGTCAGCGTGCTGGATGGATGTAGTATCAGTCGACGCGCGTATATTATAATACTCGCTTAACTACATCCTCCGTACGTACGATACATCGTACATGTACGATCATACGTGTACATTATACATCGTTGTGGAGTATACACTTGTGTGCATGAAACAGGCATGTAAGTACAATGCTCGTGTATACGATACAGGTTGTTCCTCGACCCGAGTGTACGGTGACTGGGCGGAAAGACGATTTCTTCGCGGAAAGAGATGGGAGACTGATATATTCCCGCATTGGGATCGTTTAATTAGCTAGCCGTATAATTAGGTGCTTTCTGTTTACCGATTTACGTATATGTGCCGTTGATTCATGTGCTACAAAGAGGACTTTAGCTTTCTAAAAGAAGAGCGCACGACCGTGTGATTTTCGTCGACAATCAGGAAAGTAAGACCAGCACGATTTCGACATTAATCAATGTTAAATTTCTTCGACGTCGACTTTCTTCCTTTCCCCTCGTGTATTAATATGTGTAATATGTTCCCTCCTTTGCGCAGATCGAAGCTCACCATCGACGTTGCTTTTTATGCCACCGAATCGAATTCCTACACCTTTTAACCTGACGCCCGAAGCAACGGAAGTCTTGCCGGTTCTCCCGTTTAACCGGCCTGCACATGTGTGCGCGCTGCACGTGTTTCTATCGTGCGTGTCCCGTTTGACTGGTGTGCGGGTTGATTGTGTCGCATGTGAGGTTGCTTCGTGAAGTATTATGCTCCTTCTTGGTCGTTACCTTGTCAGGAATTCAAACGGAAGCCCGACTAGTTGTGCCTAAGGTACTCTATCGTCGAGGAATCTCTTCGATTACTTTCGATCAAAACTACCACCGATCAAGATCGATTTTGCCATGTAATAACTTTGTAAATAATGCTGTAACCTAGACATTTATCGATACAGCATCAAAAGAAATTATGCATCTTAATGGAAAAGTTGTAGATATAGCATCAACAACATTTATGCTCCATTATTGAGATCTTCTTCGTGGATCTGATGACTGGATCAAATATTTTTGTTAATTAACGCTTGCATGAAATATTCATATTACATACGGTGTACGAAATTCATCGAAAGTGGCACGAGATTTTATGACTTCATTTCCAATGCAAATGATCCTCGTGGTTCGTTGATTCTTTACGTGGAATTGTTTCAATTCGAAATCAACATAGACGAAGAAGATTCAATGTCGAAATTTATTACAAAGGTCCTGATTCTTTGAAAATACTCGATTAATACTCAATTAATAAATAAACTATGGGTGCTTACGTATAGGTAAGAAATTTAAATGTGCAAAAACCACGATAAGTAATCGTTATAATATTTAGAGAACGAAGTGTAATTGCATTCATAAAATCATGAATTTGCATAAAAAGAATCGCAGTCTATTGATGTATTACTCGTGAACAATTAAAGTGGCCTTCTCTATAGACGATAGCAAATTAACAGTCAGAGATTTCACCGTGTTCCGCATGAACTTCCACACGAAGATCATATTCAGCTATACATATAGCATAAATACATACTCAGCTTCGTGTCAGGTGGTTCCTCTTTATCACACAAGCGCATCTTAGATTAGTACCAAGAAAATAATCGCAAGACAACTACCACCATCCGCAGCATATTCGCGGTTCCCATCCATCTCGCAGAAACAATAGGTCGTTCGACAAAGAAAAAGAAAGAGAGAGAGGGTTGCCGCTTTCCTTTCTCAGCCGCTCGAGCCAAAGAACGACGACCGCTAAACATAGGCAAGCTTTCGAGACGCGTGATCCCGAAAGCAAGAAGAAGGGAATATTTTAGAATACAAGGTTCTAATTGGTAACGTCAATTACTTTATAAATAATAACGGATCTACAGCTTATAGGAAATTAACGTTCTTCCGGTCAGACAGCAAGATTTCTCGATGGATAAAAACGAGTGAAAGTGAGGTCTCGTAATAAAGGGTATCGGGGAAACAGAGGAAGAAAATACTGGAATGCGAAGCTTTCGAGTTGCGTGATCTCGAAAGCAAGAGTAGAAGAAAATGCGATGGAAAATAGACTAGAAACCAGTGGAAATAAGGCAAATTCGCGCGACCAGAACCATAGAAGCGGTGAATATATGTATGCAACGAAGAGTTAATTTGCCTCTCTCACGCAATTCAGGAAGGCCGTTATTCGCGAAGGACGCTTCCCACGTTATTCGCGTCAGATGTGCGCTACTGGACTCTCGCCCCGTCTAGGGGCATGGTCGAAAAACATTTTTTGAGCAGCGTTTAAACGACCAATTTAGCCCCTTAATTATACCGAAGGAAGTTTTATTTAATATTTAAGTACCGGCGATGAATCTGCAAATTGCCATTGGTATAAACGAATTTCTTGCGCAGGAATGCCGAAGATTACATTCATCGCTTCGTATTATCTTGTAAAGAGAGTAGGATTACGCTTTCTGCCTTTGAAGTGAATAATCGAGTTATACTTATGCGAAATGAAAGTACGAGTCTCATTTGAATGACCTTGCCAGTCCAATATGTTTTGACTGTAACATCTAAGATTCTTGTTATGCCGAGGGAAGGTTAAAATAGAACTCATCGACAAGTAATTTATTCATATAAATGTAATCCATGTAATAGGAGTTCAATAATTTCTCCTACTACTTACTTACTTTCCGTTCACATAGTACGAACTCATAGTCCGATAATTAAATTTAATCAGGAATTCATTTAACCTACTGCCATACTAATTTTGCGCACTAAATGTTTTTATGTATACTATTTTTCCTCGCGTATATGGAAAATGCTAA
This sequence comes from Bombus vosnesenskii, assembly GCF_011952255.1. NCBI lineage: Eukaryota > Metazoa > Arthropoda > Insecta > Hymenoptera > Apidae > Bombus > Bombus vosnesenskii. The sequence goes on along the minus strand of NW_022882931.1, from coordinate 3,682,728 downwards.
ACAATAGCCACTAATGGACTCACGAATTTTATAAACTTTCATTTCAAAATATATAACATAGCCTTCCTCTAAATTTGACAAACTACAATATCTCAGATCGCCTGGCGAACGACTGTGCACTCTGCAGTACCATACGTACAAATAGATTAATCGGCAACTAATTGAGATTTCGTTTCAATTAATAAAATTCTGTATTATCAATTGAAAGGAACTATTTGGATTAAAATGTTAGTTAAGGAAACACTTGGGACCAGAATTCGATGAGCCTCGTCTCGGTTCGCCGAGGTCACACGAGACGGTCACGCACTACCAGTTGCAAGGTATGGGTGTCGAAACGCCTATAATGCTCCAGATGTTTGGATTTCCAGATTCTTCGTTGCGCTTTATATCTCTTTATTCTGCCTAAGATTCTTATTATTCGATTTTATGTATACTGAAATTTGAAATTTTTTCAATTTTCCACATAGAAAGAAAATGGATGTTTCTCGTCAAACGATTTGGCTGTAATAAAACTCACATATCGTTTCATCATGTCCGAGAACCGAGAGATTTCGTACCGGAAATTTGAAATTCTTAAGCAATGAAAGTATCGAGCGTTTAGCACGGTCACATACTGTGCGCGCCGGAAATGCATAACACAGCGTGGTGAAAACTCGATCGCACCTTCATCATATCCTGAAATTAGTAAACAGGCTGCAAGTTCCCAGAGTTGAAAGGAACAGGTTTCACCGTGATTAGAATTCTGGCACTTGGCTAATGCTTTATGTCACCTGTTTCTTCATTACGTAAACATTTTCCCACACGATGTATTTAAAAATTTCGTATCGAGAGTCTTTTGAAAACTATTCTTTTAAGGATTTTTAATTGAATATTATTCCTTCATATCAAAGATATTCAAGTCTAATGAATTAAGCTAAATCGATTTGTTTCACATGACTGCTCGAGAACCTTTCTAAGTTACACGCGATCTGTCTGATCGAAGATTGCAGGAAGACTTCGTTGCAAGAAGACTTCGTGGCCTCGAACCAATTGCCCGTTTCTCCAACTCATACCGCGGAAATGTTCGATTTGCAGCGAAGAATTACTTCTGCTGACTCGCTTGCCGGAAACGTCGATGCCCTTATCATACCTTGTATGGAATTATTTCTTTTAAAAATCCGTGTCACGTATGCCACGACCGATTAATAAATATACTAGAAAGCTTCAAGACGAATTCGTATGATTCATGAGCGTATATAATTACACCGATATTCTCGTTTCCAGCGTGGCAATCGTTAAATGATACACGGTATAGATCCACGATCATTTCGCGCGGCTATACCTTATTTACCGTCGTCACTTATCGTGTACAGTTATCGTAGCTTGCACGAGCCTCGTTTTGATCGAAGATCAACAAATGAACTGTGATTTATTGATCGTCGTCGTAGTGTTAGTATTTCGAGATACCGTCGGATCCTGTAGTAGCAAACAGGTGTCAGATATGTACGTGACAAAACGCGCAACTCAATAATCGTTTACGTGTGTTGTGACACGGGCAGCTCGTGCCAATGCATTGCAATGGATCTGCATTTTCAAACAGTAGTTTTGAAATTCCCTTGGCGAATAATCATAATCCCGGTTCATCGTCTCGTGTAATTTCCCGTAGCTTTTCGCAAACCCCGTAACGAATGATGCATGAAGTAACGGTACTCGAATATCGAGTTAATTAATTGCATCTTCGTTGCATACAACAGAAAGCAGCCATTCCTACGTTCTTGCTGATTTAGAAGAATTTGTAGTCGGTGCGTGTCTACGCAATTTTGCGTGCGGTCAGTGGACACGCATGCACACGAAACGCAATGGTTGACACGGCAAGATATGAGACTTTGTGCAAGCGAGGCAATTGTGTGCACGCTGAAAAGTACTCGGTAGCAGAATTTAGACGCGGAGACGATTTTCAGTAATTGAGATTGTTTCTTGCGACGATTCGTGGATTTTTAGTTCATGGTTAACGGGACTAAATCATCGTAGCGCGTAGCGGTATATCAGGATAGCGTGCAGAGGATCATGCTTGAAAATGTGAAGAATATTAAAATCAAGGCATTGTACTTTAGTATTAACCTAGTGGCAATAGACTATAGATAGAAGAGTAATATAGTTCACGGAGCTTCCCGGGCAATTTTTATTTTCATCGTTACGGTTAGGTAGGCGAGAATCCGGCGGAAGTGGAAGCGATTTAGGTGTTACACTGCTGCAGTGCCGGAAATACACGGGCAGACTCTGTGGAACAAATCGAAGCTCCATTGTTCGTCGCGAAATCGCGCTTGTAAACCCGGAAGTGGGGGCTCGTTTCCGGAAGAAGGTGAAAAAATGTCTGAGAAATTGCGAATCTAATGAGACAGAAAGTGATGGTACTGTTCACCTTCCCTGTTGAAACAATTCGTACGGTACCGCTTCTAATTTCTAATGGATCGTCTCCGCCGTTTAGTCACGGTTTGATTGATAATCGCAATGAGATCGAATCGTAACGGGAGAAACGAGGAAATTCGAGTTTCGCGCGTTGTCGCTGGTGTCACTCCGCTTATTAGATTCTGTCAGGAAGATATACGAGCTGTTCCACAAAAGACATTATTCGTTCCTGGCGTCGTTTCCTCTTTCATCACGATGCTTTTACGTGTAATCATACTAAAGTGGCTTCGTTACATGAAAACGCAGGAATAACGATCCGACGTGTGTTTGCGTGCAAGGGTGGAAGGTGCAACGATCGAGCCGCTCCCTTTGTAAGGCGCGGCCCTTTAAAGGGTGTGGTGTTTGCTACACGACGATGCTACGTCTGCTCCCTTATTTCTAAGCCTCGTTTTGTAAATTTGCGTTGGTACAACGTGTCCTGTTTAATAAAGAAACAAAGCATCGTTCGTAGAGCTCACGTTAATGTATGGAGATGAATAAAAGTAGCGATACAGAATAACATCTCTTGTCTGGTAATGTTCTGTATTAATTTGTAAAAATGTGATTCTTTATGGAATTTTCTTTTATAAAATATGATTTACAAGGGTTGAAAACAGTTATGATATTAATATTGATTTTAAAACAGTAGAATTTTTATTTTACTTTAATTTCGAAGTTCATATTTTACGTAAAAATATTAATTAAAAATTGTACGTTTTACAAAACACGGGAATTTACAGAGAAATCTGATCAGTACCGATACTCTTATTCATCAGTGTAATCTGTAAACTTAATTCCCATTCGTATGACTGTTCTGTTTGGCGATATATACATATTACCAGCAGTTTATAATATTACACGTCTGAAGTACATAAATTATTTCCACGTAATACGTGTTAATTACAGTTGTATATGAACTTTGAACTTTCTACGAACTTTTCTGTCACAACTTTTTTCCAATTTGTCGAGTCTATATTTTACACTTTCCACGTGCGTCGTTACATAGTACGAGTACATCTTGGATGAAAGCCGCGCTGTTCGCGAACGACAGGATGATGTACGTTTAGATTCTTCGGTTACGATAGATCCGCGCGGAAAGACGATTTATACTCTCGCGGCGTCTTATTGTCAGCGAATGTTTGTCAGTGGACGATCAGAATTGTTTATCCTATGACATACTCGTCGGTCTCTTAGTCATAACTTATTCGTCATATGATATTTAACGAGCTATGTATAGCGGCGTAAACGTGACGTACGTTTAAGATAAAAAGTCTTAACAATGGAACATGACCGTATGCCTCATCTTAGAATTATCAATCATATTTGTCGAACCTGAGATGCGCCTCGAATTTCTTCCTTGGTCTTCACAGGAAGTAAAGAGATTAAGTCGAATTTCTATACGCATTGATGCACTTATCAGACAGAGAAAATTATTAAAAATAGTACTTAAAATTGAAGAAGCAAGGAAAGACTAAATGTTACTATTTACTGGTAGACATACATGTAATATATTTATTGCTATTTTTAGCGTTAATTCTTGAGTAGTGTTGGTGAATTAATTATTCCACTTTAATTTCTGTGCGATTCGACGAAATAATTTAGAGAGACAAATCAGTAGGCAGCGTATTGAAACAAATATTATTACTTAAAATAGAAAGATTTTTAGTGAAAGAAGAATTTAAGAATGCTTGATTGTATTTGTATTTAATGTAGTAGTACAAAGCAATATGTGTATTGGAACAGACACTAAAAATAATTAATGAAAGAAAGAACGCAATTCGAAGGGGTGGTTAGTCTTATTTTAGTAGCAACGACTGTGCTAACTTCTTTTTGACGATAATAGTAATTTCGTGATCTGTCAGGGGTCTCTTTATACCATTTACACGTTCGTTGCCCCTCGTTGCCCTCTGTCAACTCTGTCTGAAGAAATCGGAAAGTTCACGAAGCGTGTAATGTAAGTCAATGGTCGGATAGAATGCAAGAGGTGTTCTATATGTGCACAACCACTCCCGAATTGCCGATCCTATAAACTCGGGATCAATTAATCTATTACGTAACGTGTATACCATTCAGAGTAAGTAATTACAAACTTTTGTCGTTAATTAAACGCGCCTGGCGTAACGCTCGAATTCCTTGTGTCACTTGCAAACATTCCGTTCGAATAGTTTCAGCGTAATCTGTTTTCTTTTATAATAAATTCAAATACTTCCGCTGTGCATAATTTTTCAAAGGCATGGATTATTTCTTGACACGTTTTCAAGACAAGATGTGGTCTCAGGAACGGAAATTGGTTGTTTACTAAGTGCAGCAATATCGAGATTTAATACCTGGAGTATGACTGGACTAGTTTCGCCCGTCTTGAATAACTTTTCCTTTTTCACCTGACTTGATGGCCTAAACTGGCGAGCACTTAGGAGATTAATCGTCATTGATTAATGTATGTTCTCTGCTATCTGTAAATTTTCATTGTTATCAAAAAATATATATATATGTTTTAATATGAACTATGAATAAACAATCCCAGAATATAAGTAAATAAGCTCAGAAATTGAAGATAGGGAAAATACAAATCAACCTTTCATCTATTTTTCAACTTTATGATAGTCAACTATCTTATGGTACTCCAAAATTGGCACCAGTAACGATAGGCTTTCTAATTTATAATATTTCAATGTTTTATTCGTAAGATAACATTTTAAACTGGAACTGAGAGAGACTTCCTCTTTACTTTCAGAAATAACCGATACATTCGTTGAAGTGGATCTTGAAGTAATGGCGGCATCAGACAGCTTCGCGATGAAAGCAACACTCCTGGGAATGAAGAACTCATCGAAGAACTATCTCCTGAACTAGATGCCGTCGGCAAATCTTGTTATAGTGGATGCCGCGGGATATGCAATCGAGAGATATCCCGCGGTGCTTCTTTCGATCCACTTAAAATTTTTTGGGCCCCGTTACTCCGGTTTTCTTGCGCTACTTGCATCAGGAGAATGCTCGCGTAACAGACTACTCGTACTTCGTATACGAAACACTTACTCTTCCTAAGAACATCTCGTAAAAGTACTTTAATTTCTTAAACATATGTATTTTTAATTTTATATTTGGTACAAGTTTTGGGAAATTTCCCTGTTCTCTTTGTTTCCTTATTATATCTTAAGCGTAATTATATTGAATTTAGGTATTTACAGTATTTATTACTCGGATAAGTCATTAAAAAATTAAGTCGTTCGGAAAAACAATCCAAGGATTTTGAATGAATAGAAAAATTATCGATGGACACGATTAATAAACAATTTTGTTTCATCATGATCTCGCCCAATTATCTCGGCGCGTGTTAAACCTTAACAAACAATATGACGTTATCGGGTTAGTGTACAGTTGCAGATGCAGAAAACAACACCCATGGGAAAGGACACGAACTCGTCGATGACCATGGGGAAAGAGTCCACTTGATGTTGGGGGTCCCTTTGAATGCATGCAGCACGGCACGGTCCCGGAAATCAGTCCCGTCACGCAGGCCGGAAACTGGACGATGCCACGTTGCTGGATTGACATTAAATCCCATCAACCATTCTCTCTGTTCAAAGCAATTACTCATTCCATGTTAACGTATTACAAATTACAAATTAAGCTTGATTTTCGTGATCCGCTTAATAGATCATCTAATCTAAAAACGCAAATTTCTAAAAATATTCGTATAACACACTAACTATAAATCACCATTATATATATAAGGTTATATCGTCCATTTCTCCATTCTCAAGAATTTTTTCTCCAGTATCAAAGCTCAGAGAAGTCTCATCGATACTTCTCTCTTCCCAGATTTCTCTTCGAACTGCACGAATGAAGGATGAAATTGGTCCATCAAAATCGAATTCCACATCGACTGCATATAATATGGTGCTTTGTCGGCTCGCTTCCGCCACAGGTCCCGTAGCCTGAAATTTAAAGATCCTCAGGGGTAACATTATTTTCAGGTCGTAACACTCGGTTTAAGACGATATTCGGTTTCGGTACCGACGAACAGGTTCGCCTTGCAAGGTGAGATGCGTGCTTCTCCCGTTCTTTCATTCTCTTCCACCTTCTCCGTCTGACCATTTTTGTCTCCTACCTATACAACCCTGTACATTCGTCAACGTGTTCTTTCCAACAGTGTGGGTACACGTACGCGCGTGTGCAGGTGCACGATGGGCGTACGCCGTGCAGCTTGCAAAGAATTGCACACGAAGGAAGAGACTCGCCTGTGGGAAAGTAACGCAACACCATGAGAGCCAGCGACCTGGACCGCTGCTGCCAAACTCCCATAGCGGCGTATACATGCCATAGCAGCGTGCTCGTGGTGCTGGACGTGCTTGTTGCGTGCACGAGGATAAAGTGGCTGACCACCGTGGTTCCGATATGCTCTCTGACTTCGTTCTAACCGAGTTCCCGTCCCTGGTAAGCTTGTTCCTGCTGTATGAATTGGTAAAAACATTTTCATTCATTGAATATCGACCTCGGACTATAGTTTAGCAGAGGTACTATTAGAATCTTAATTCCTACTGATTGACAATTTCCGAATTGTAAATACATATATGTATGTATTGCATCTTAAGAACTTGTATTTTGGTATCTTTCATTCATATTATTTAGATTTGGGGTTATAGTTTAACATAAATAGTATAATGATGTAACATCATATGATACAAAATATTATTTCAAATTACAGCTACGATATACATATAAACATCTTTTTGTGTCTCATAGGAAGGATTTTTGTTTCCTATAGTGCAATGTTCCTCCAGCCAAGACTTCTGAATTTTTCTTAGTGATTTATGAGGATTTAAACGTCTCATAAGCGATTCACGATAATTTTATTTTCTAAAATTTGGAACATTCTAAGCCTGGAAGAGATCCGAGTCATGGCACGATGACGAGCTGCATCTATGATAAATGAGCGAATCGAAAGTCGCACTCGAGTGCTCCTTTCGCATGACATACAAGTTTCAGAGTTATCTGCCGATTGCAGCTGCGACGGGAGTGATCTAGTTGCCGTAGCTAATTGAATTTTCTCCTTGAGATCGTCGCGAACGAAGCCAGACAGCCGAGGGAAATGCTTCTCACAGGAGGCTCGTTGTTCGCGACAAAAGGCAAGAGTGTTGCACCAGGGAATCGCGATATCACGCGTGGCTGAGACTCCACGGCTTTCACGTTGCGATATATTTACTCGACGTTCCTCTACTTAAGGGTTGAGATGTCTATAAAATCCTTCTGATGGTACCGACAGTAGTATCAGAATGTTTTACGCTCTTCACGGGTCTTCGACCTCCAACGTGAAAAAAACACAATTATAATAGGAAGGGAGTGTTGTCAGTTGATCATAATTTATTTAATCTACCTATAAATCATAGAATTACTCGGTAAATGGTTGAGTAGTCTATTAACTATAGCTTCAAATTTGATAAATAGAGACTATCAATTTCAAAATTCTTATTCAGATATTTTTAATACCTGTATAACCATATCATATCTACTTTAAATAACTCGACCACCCCATAGAACATCCCTTGCAAGGTAAAACCCACGCAGGTATAATGATACGCTTCCTATTCGTCTTTTCTACGTTTCAACATGCAACCTGCACCCTACCCAAGAACCAATCGGTTCTGCTCATGTTGATTCTTTTCGCAGTCTTTGTGAACGAGCGAAGTGGCACTCACGAACAAACGTGTGAAGCATTTTCACCTGTTCAAAGGCGATACTTGCGGAATCCGTAGGATCTCAGACGAAAGAGAAGCTCCGCGTTACGTCGCGAGAGAAATCAGTAAAAAGATTATCACTGGTAAGAAGGAAATTGCCCTAGTCGTTTCCGGAATGAAAGCAAACGCATAACTTTCTTTCGTCTTCTGCTCGAGGGATCGCGTTTATTCAATTTAGATCGTATCTAGAACACTGGAAAATGAAATGTTTTTCAATCGAGTCTTAATCTAGGAAATAATCATAGGTTTTTCATAAGTGTAGACATTTCTGTCTAAGCTACAGACATTTTCGTAGTTGTACTCCTACGTGAAGAACAATCGTTTTTCTTCGAAGAAATTAACACGAAATTTTTTCCCTCGATGTATAATCGACGCCCATACATTCATGGATTTTATGTGATTACGTAGGAAGTACTACTTCTCGTCTTTATGTAATTCTTTTTCTGTTTCGTCAATATAGGCACCGTCGCATGACTAAAATATCGCCTTCTATAAAGGGAAGACGAAACTTCTGTATCGAAGATAACTCGTTGTCACGGTCGATTTAACTTGCGAGTCGCGAGTATCGCGTAGGAGTTTATCAGAAAGCAGCCTCTTACCAACGTTCTACATTTTCTCTAAAAGAAGATTGCCTTAAAAAGTTCACTTATCAACAATTATAATAGAAGCGCATATTTAATATTATCGACATTATTAAACGTCTCCCTGCATTACTTATTCCGAAAGGCTCGTTTAGAATTCATGACGTTCTTTGAAAAAATCTGATAACTTCGTATAGTCGTGATTTACTATCGGTCTATGCTTTCTGAATTTTCTGTACGTGAAACAACGAAGACGAGATGACTGGGCGTGTGTATTCGCGGTAACCATTAGCAGCTAGACTGCATTTTTTCAGAATCTCGAAAGTCGCGCGTGACGTCCATTAGTAGGTAGAACTTGTTCCAAAGACATTTGTAATTTACTTTCTTAGGAAGCTACTTGACGCGTTTACGGAATTTCAATCATCATTTAAGGCGTCACATGTCACGGGTTGAATTATTTCTCACCCTATGATCGTCTCAGTAATAAATTGGAAACACTTTGTACCCACGTACTCCCAAACCTATACGAAATATAAAATACTATACTCTTCCCTTTTATTACGTCAATATTCAAATTTCATCACGTATGTTGTTCCTTATAATAAACATGCTCGTTAAGCCGACAGAAAGAAAGAATAGCTTACAAATTAGAAATCTTGTTGTACAATTTTATTTATTTCAATACAATTTTCATTTAAAAATCAACTTATTAATCTTTAGCAGATTTAGTGTACTTTCTGGATTGAATTTTAGTAGAATTAAATTGAATTTTAATAAAGTCTTTTTGATCTTTCTTTTACACAATGAATTTTTTGATAACTTTGTTAAAACTTTATAGAATCATAATTATTAACAGAAAATGAGATTCGTATATATTTTTGTGAATACAACTAAACAGGTAAAACCTACGTAGAGATTTGTTTTATCTAGGTATTAAACATATCATGACGAGTACTATACTTTAGATATTTTACATATTTTTGCATACTATCTGCATTCTGTGAATTTTTTCCCTTTTTCCCGCAGAGCCGTGTGGACCCAATTACCAACGTAAATGTTTACAAACATAATAAAAGAGTTACATTTGCTTCTATATGATTCAAATTTATTTCGCATCAACTCACTCCTTTTTTAATATATGCACCCCAAAAGCGATGATGGCGAAGGATCAGTGAAACGAGACGAAAGCAAAGAAGGAATTAAACCCCGGACATCCTCCTAGCTTACAAATGAACGCCTACTCGTTGCTGAAAAGTTGCAAGCTTTGAGAGAAACAGAGATAGAATGAAAAGAGAGAGAAAATACTCTTCGTGGACATACGACCGTACGGTAACGAGATTCACGCCCCCGCACCAACACAGCGATAGAAAGTCGCGCGCATAGAACGTTCGGCGGGTCTCGTGCACTCGCAGGAAGGTCGTTTTCTTTCCTCTACGCCTCGTAGGCTTACTACGCCGACTTTACACGACGCGACTGCTCACGCGTCCCTTTCAGTCGTAGCGCAGCGCTCGTGGCGTGTGGAACGTCGTGCAGACGGGTGATTTCAACGCTGGACGAGGCGTCTCGTTCTTTGCTCGTTCAAGCATCGCGCGACGCGTCTCTTATTCTTATATTAAATCCATCAAAATCATTAAAGGACTAAAAACATAAGTAAGAATAATAATTCGTGTCATAGTGAATCATCGAGATAATTACGTGGATTCGAGGAAGGAGAAGCTTGTTCCACGAGGATTCGTCGAGTGACTTTGTATTTTTGGAAGATTTCCAACAACAGAAACTGGAAGATTTAATAGGGACTGTCTAGATAATGTGTTATTAATCGTTGAACAATATTTGGGAGTAATTTGTTTAACAGTGTCGTAAGGTGTAATTATTATCGGATGCACTCAATGCCACTTGTTCGCCAAGTGTAAACATGATTCCCGCGCATTGACGTATGCACCGGACTGCGAGTGCGGGCTGCACTCAGCTGTGAATTGGTAAAAAGTAAGTATCCATGTGAATATTCATGACTGTATCGCGTGATAACGTTATCGATACCGTCTGTCCTTTTCCGTAACACGTGACATTTGAATGAACATATCCCTCGTGTGTGTGTGTGTGTGTGTGTGGATATATATGAGCTTCGCGGCACGCTTTTAATTAAAAGGAAATAATTAATACGGCTGATTTTGTAATATATTTAATTCAATAGATACGAATGGTCTTCCATACATGGCCCGAAGTATCGAGCGTCGATGTTTAGAATGGCTGTTTATTATTAATGAGAAAAATACAGTTAACGCTGTGAGAATGGTTACCAGTTTTTTCTTGAGCTACCTTGTTATGAAAACATTTAACAATCGGACCACGTACAGCTACCTCTTGGATGCGCATCGTGCTTCTCGCGAATGTTTAAGCTTTCGAACTTCTGGCACGCAGCTGCGTCGCCCCTTAAGCTGTTTATGTGATATTCAAGGGCTTTCCTTCTTTTGTCTGTCTCTCGTTGCCCGACGAAATTACGTCGATGCTAGTTTGTTTTCTAGTAACATGTACCAGGCACAGCTCGGTAATCATCTACAGTCTCGTCGATAATTATCAAACGTCCTTCACTACGGTTGTTTCCCCTCTTCGTAGCCTTGAAGAGAGAGGCCGAAGAAGCTATCAGCTACATTAACTTTTTATCCTAAATAGATGTCACGTATACATTACCCTATCTTAAGTAGCACCAAAGATAGCATAAAATTAGATCAACCTGTTTTCAGGATTCTTGTTAATCCTCGCTTCTAACCGACCCGTAAACTAGTTTCCTCTCCGTTATTGGATTAATTATCACAATGAAAGGCACAATTAAATGATACAACAATAAGCATTACAATGTACAATTGGAAATTGCTTCTTGGAATATTATTTGAATGAAATTATTCAATTTTACATGTTGAAAGGAGATTCAAATTCAAACGCATAGTTAAATCAGCATTTAATTTCATCTACGTGATACTTAATATTATTGGATGTAATTGAACTGCAGGATCCAGTCAATAGACTATTAGACTAAATCGCTAGATGCAATTGATCAATTATGTTTTCTGAAAATTCCTCAGTTTGTTTCTTAAGTTCAATCAGTCTTCTTTTCTTCAATTTATTTTCTAATCTTTTACGAATCTGATTTCTGGTATTCCTTAAGAGCAGAATATATTGATTTATGTTTAATTTTACATATTCGAAATAATTCACTTTTCACAGATAAACATTTTTAGACTTTGTCTCGATAAAGTCTATCAGTTGTTTGGCTTCTAGATGTGTAGTTCGATCTAACAGTTTTATATTTTGAGCAAAACTAAAGGAAACAACCGAATTTCGATTTCAGGTGAGATCAAAGAGGGATGCTGAAGCACGTGTCAGTCTCGCCGTGGCGAGGGCGAGCAGATAGCGTGAGCCTGGCTTCGAGCGGGGGTGCGAGTAGCTGCGGAAGCGGAAGTCCTACCCCTGGACACACACCACCGCCATCAAGGGCATCTTCGTGCGCTTCGCTTGCGCCCTTAACCGCCCTTTCGAGCTTTTCTCCCGCCGACGCAACTCCACAGCAGGTAAGTCCATCAAATTACATACAATTCTTCCCTTTTCACACCGATCTCAATTGTCCCGATCAAAATAAGGTTGATCGAACCTTTTGTTCGTAATCAAATGAGGATTAAATCGAACAAAAGATCATGCTAGATGAAAAAAGTCGCGCATGAAGCAAAAAGAAAGGTTGAACGCGCCGCGGGAGGGTACAAAAAGCAATGACGTGGTTGCTTAATGAAGCAAACGAGGAGAACAAAACGTTATCCGTGACAGGCGTTAAAACGGTTTCATGAAAACGAGAACAAAACGATTCCCTGCACTTATTAACAGCTGGACCACGTGTGTCCTTGTCCGTTCGCGCTAATGGGATTCATCGGCGGTACGTGTGTTTAATCCACGATTATTTCTGACGTAGTCATTCGCTTGATTACTATCCCGCCAAAAATAGTCGCGATTATTTTCGATTGAGTAAACAGCATTCGTGATAAAATTATCAATTGATTAAAATTATCAGTTATATTCGAAATTATTACGTCATACAAAATTTCCATTGCGTTAATCGATTCAAGATATTCCAAGATATTTCATTGGTTTTATTTGAACGTTGACAGAAGTCAGGTTTGAGATGAGGGTGAATTTCTCATGAACCGAATGTCCCCAAGTTCGTCAAGCAGCAACTGCACGCGGCTCGGTTTCGCATCCCTTTTTGCACGAACAGAAACATGACTCTCCGGAGACCCTTGATCCCAGCAAGATGCTTAGGGTAGCCAGTTTAGTCCAACATCTGCGAGGAAATGGAGGACACAACTCAAACCATTTGAATATTCAAGTAAAATTTCTAGCGAATATACTGGTAGTTTCTTTGTGGCGTGTAGTGTAAAATTTTGATCGAGCCAGGTTAATTGGCATTAAAGTCGATTACTCGCATACCTCGCATATCATCGTCAATACCGCCGGTATCGTTAGTGTCGACCGGCTCAGTCAATAAAAATTAGGGTCATCGCATTTAATACAATGCGAACTTTGCATTATTGCCGGTCAACACCCCAGTTTCTCTAGATATTAACTACACGATTGTTGAATACATAGTTACATTGCTGAGTTTTCATTGTATTTGCGTTTGCCTGGCCCGTTTCACACGAGGCTGCGCCAAAGGTCGTTACAAAACAGCTGGATTCTTCCGTTAACTTCTTCGAGAAACCAACTGTGTATGAGCATCCTGGTCACTGATTTGTGAATATTTTTATGGTGGGTTAGTCATCTCAAATTTCACGAATCTAGTTCTACTCTTTCAGGAGAAACCATTAACGCCCCCGATTTACATCTCCAATTCATTATTTTTCACTTCCTCTATTAAACTTCTACGAGAGTAAACAATTTTTTTCGCCAAATTTCTCAATTACCTAAATACGTTGATTAAATCTTAATTTTTTTACGAATTTTTTACTAAATTTTAATTTTTGACTTTCGTATAGTTCAGTTAACAGTTTTGTGTCTCTAGCGAGAATAAAAAACAAATTCATTAAGGATAGTTTCATGAACTCGTAGAAAACCTGTCATCGTTTTCTTTTTTTCAAAGAAAGAAGATATATATCACCCTTAAGGTTGAAGTTTTTTTCTTTCGGTGTCTTCCGATGGGCGAAGTTCATCTTCGTCGTACGTCCCGCAGTTTTTGTTCGTGGAACCAGGAATTCTCTGTGAGAACCCCGCATGCCAAGGCGTCGCACATTGCGGCCAACTCACAATGTGAAGTGAAAAACTATACATACCGCCGTAACCCTGATGGATCCACTTAATCGCACTTGCTCCCTGCCTACCGACCTTCGTTCCTTAGTAGGTTGCCAGGAATGAACCGGAGAAACGACTATGTTACGAACAATCAACTTGGTGCGATTTGCGACATGAAAAACATGAAAAGTAGGAACTTTCTCTCCGAACGAAGTAGTCCAGAAGATACAAAAGATGTTACAAAATATTTAATTCATAATTAACCACAAGAATTTTCTAAATAATCTAACAGCAAAGGAGATCAAGAGTTTTCCTTGGTGAAACTGCTAATCTTTAAATTCAATTTTCTCATTCCTCATATAAAAGTGACTTAAAAAATTTGCAAGGAAAGTTCTCTGAAAGATAGCGTGAAGCTAAATTTGGTAAGAAATGATATGGCTAAGAGCGATGGAATGTTCCTCAATAGAAAACGAAAAATAAATAGCGTGCTCCATTTTGAATATAGAATGACAGTCCGAAAAGTCGGCGCCGTATGGATTACAGCGTAATCGCTGGTGGTAGCTTGTCACGATAGCAAACTATTCTGTCTCTCTGATAGCAGTTGTACTTTGATACGCGTTCGACTGCAATTTGTTTTCGTTGAATCATTTTTATGTCACTTGACACAAATAGGGACTTTTTGTACTTCTCTTTTTATGATCATTTGTATTTTACAGTAGCTCTTTTTTTATATTTTTGTAAAAGTTAATGTGTTAGAGTCCTATTTTAATTTCCATGCAGCGCGACCAGACACATTATCGTGCTTGCGATAAGATAAAGAACCCGCGGAAGCACCACGATCTTACTATTCCCTTGCTGGTCGAGAAAAAGTCTGGAAACCGGTATGAAATAAAATGTATTCTGGTCAAAGCTTTCTTTTTGTGTTAACTAACTGTAGGAAGATCAACAACGATACTATTGCGGCTTTCAGAATACCACACAATTTTACGTAACTGGGACGAAAAGTGAAAAATCGTCACTCGCGTCCAATGATCTTGATAATGTCAATGTCTTCTCGTAGACATTCCATTACCATATTAAATGCTATCATTACACACCACGAGCACGTAAAACCACTAACATTTGCATTTATTCAAACAAAAATTTGTTGCTTCTTTTATCTCTTCAATTTTTGTATGTTAAATCATCTCTAATCTATTCCGTTAGTTTATGACGATTCGATATAGTATTCGTTTTACTGTTAATGGAATACATCGTTAGATACTTCGAAACAAATTACTATACTCTATTACACACATTTACGAGATAATGGAATAATTTTGCTTTTTCTTAGAACACTAATTCTGATTACCATACTCACTTCTTCTTTTGTACTACATGTTCGTTTTACATAAATTTTCCACGATATCCTTCGTGTGAACTGTCGGTTATAAATATTAGAACATCTGCACAATATATAGAGAAATTAGCAAATATTACTGAAAAATTTTACATTCTCTTTTCCAATGTTTTAATTTTGGATCAAATAGGATAATCAAATGACTTGCAATTTGCCAAATTTATCTTTATTTATCGATCAAATTAATCAAATTTTATTTGTCGAATTTATTTAAAACTGTTTCTACTATGCAGAAGAATTTGTTAATACTAATAACTTGCAATTTGTCACATGTAAAATTTCACTAAAAGTATTAAATATTTGCTCGTACAAGAGTCGAATTAAAAACCGCAAAATTCACGTAAAGGAAATTCCATGCTGCAGAATCTGGATCATCTCGATGATCGATGATCGATCATCCTACCGCTATACGCACGAAATCACGTTCCATGTACCTTCTCATTCCGTCTCTGGATGCCGGACTTGTCTCGCGTTCTCGGACCTCGCAACATCCGGCGCGGCGGCCCGTAGTTCCGGCTTTCTTGTCTACGTGTATCTTTTATTTGAACCGGTCTTGATAAAACGTACTACCCGTTGTTCCATCAGAATGTTAGGCTTTTATCTGTCGATCGATCGACCTTCACTCTTGTGACGGTTTACTCTTACAACTTCTGTCTGCATAATTTTGCTACGTTACAATGGCCCTTGTCATGAAACCAATATGCTAGAAGAGATTTCATAATAGCTTTTTTTTGGTTGCAGAAGGTCAATGGAGATGCTTAACCCTTTCATTGTTACAGGTGGCTATAATTTTCCATTATAAGATTATGTCCATTATGAGTTTTGACATTTCAAGAATGGTTGTACGCATACGTTCACCTTTCCCTATTGAATTTTTATTAGGTTTCAATGTGAAGTATTATTTACCATCAGATACATTAATCATCTCATTAATTTGCTGCAATTTGATTTTTATTCAGTTGTATTAAAATTATAATTCAGTACAGTTGTTTAGAAAAATGGAAATGTAGCAATGTTTCTTTATAAAAAAGTAAAATTTGTACAACCTTTGGTATATAAAGTAGGATCATAAACATTCATTACGAGATATTTATAGTTTTAATAAAATCATAATTTAGTTTAGTTTCTTGGAACTACAAAAATGTAGTATTATTGTATAATAGTACAATATAATAATGGGTTAGTAGTAGTATATTAAGGATGTCAACCATTATCCCAATCTTCTGAAATTAGATTTCTATTCACTTCAATCCAATGCAGAGTTTCGAAAATATAAAAATATTTTTTTACACCATTTAGTATAAATTAATCTCACTTTTATCATTAGAACAGAAGTTAGCTGTCTCAACGAATTTCTTAGCACTTCTCGACACGTAACAGCATTGTCTCCGAAACAATATTAGAATAGTCCTTGCGCAACCAGATTTCCAAGCGGCGGACAATAAGAAAAGAACAAGTTTGTGAACGAACCAGGAAAGTCCGTGCTGCAAGCCGTGGTATTTTCGCTTCCTGCTCCGATTCCGTCATCGACGGCTCACGAAACCTGGGGGCGCAATCGTAATAAATTATTGGCCGCATTAATTATCATGCGTTGGTGCACCCGCATGACGGCGACACGGTAAACCAGAATTTCAAAAGGAAATCTCTTCGTATTTTTAGCTTGAAGAACTTTTTCTTTTTTATGAAGCCTGTAGAAAGAGTCAGAATACCCCATAATCAGGATACAAACGATCCAGGGTTTCTTGACCGGTTTCAAGGATGCTTCTCCTATAAAACGCACCACATAATCGTCAGAGTTATGTCTGCTATGGAGGCATCTCTTTTATATATCCGCTACGGGCAGAACGTGGCTCGAATTCACACGATTAGGCTACGAAACTGGAGTTATAGTATACTCAGTATACTAAGAGGGGTTGCTCCACGTTCTACGGTATCCGTTGATTTATTATCATGCTAATGACTTTATGGAACGCTGCCTGTTATGTAACAGTATTAAGTGGCGCTTTCCAACGACGAGGGAATGCCATTACGTCACGGTGTAGTGCAAAGGAAACCGTAATTGGTGCACCGATAGATTCTTATTAGGTATTATTGTACAATAAATAGAAGATTTTATCTTTATCGATCAACCCTTTAGATGTAATTTTGGAAGCATTTGACAGATATTTAGAGGGTTATTTAAAGAACGCACGAGCCACGAGAACATTCTGTTCTTCTTCTGTCCCTTCGCTGATAATTATAGGTTATTATCCGCTTCTGTTCTCTCGTAAGAGGAACGACTCGCGAGATGAACTCTTCTTCTTGGAGCGCAACGGGGACATGAGATTTTTAAGCGAGTGCTGCCTCTTAAGTAAACACGCGTGGACCTAACAAAAACATCGTTGACATGTGTGACGTGAAAAATATCGAGGCTAACATCTCTTCCAGTGTTTTATGACTGGATTAAAACTCACTTACGCCAGTTTTTACCTCTGTCAGATATCTATTTGGTCGTTTTGCTTATTTTCATAGCGAGTTCTTTTAAGAAACCAGATGTATACTCGCGAGATTCGGCAAATCTGTGGATCGTACATCGTTGACAGAACAAATCCAGAGATAATTTGGAACAGGAAAAGGTTTGAGCGATTAGATACCGGAATTCTTGTGTAATCGCGGTTGGTCTTTCTCATACACGCGTTTTCTTATGATAAAGTTCAGTTTTCATTCGCAGTTAGCAAGTAAGAAAGAGCGAGACTTCCGTCATCTTACAATAAATACCGAGAATCGGTGATTCGGCTTCCGTTGTGATAACAAGTTAGCGGCTATCGATCATCGAATATAAATAACACCGTTTCTCTTTCCATTTATCTGCAGTTTCAGACTCCCGGTGTTGTCCTTATCTGTGCCGTTCACCCGTTTTTCCCAGAACCGCTCGTGTATCGGCAGAAAGAAAAAAATCTGAAGATTGGCGCCAGAAGAATTACATGGCTGGTCTTTAAGAAGCTCGTGGTTCGTTCTAATTTGAACGCGTATCCTAGGATTTTAGAAATACTGTGTTTCTTCAATACTGTTATGATTATCGCCTAATATAGTCGAAGAAAAATAGAAAATTCAGTTAGAAGATTCATAAACAAAGAAACGTTCTAAAATTATAATTCAAGTGATATTATTAACAATGCCATTTCTTATTTCGATAAAGAATTGATCTTAGGGGTGAAAACGTCATTCTAAAGAAATCATACAATGTACCTATTGAAAAGATGTTAAATTCGAAGTTTTATGACTTTTCATCCTCTACAATGCGGTTGTTTAGAATTTTCCAAAGATACTATCTTTCTCAAATCTTCAAGAGCGTATCTTTCTACATTAACGACCCTTAGTTTATTGAAATTTCATTGCGAATGAAGAGGAAATTATTTTCATTGCCGATCTAATATTAATTACAGTAGCATTGAAAGGAACTCTCGTATGCGAAAAATCCTTGTAAGGACCATCGTGGGCGGACATTTGGCATTCAGATCACGGAATCATTGGTTTATTGGCGTAAACCGATCCGGTCGTTACATCGTTCTCGGCGATTAATCGTCACGGTTGATTCTGTCTTTTTAGCTCCTTTCAATGCCAGAGTGCGAATTCGGAATTGAAACCGTGTCCGTTATTATCTCCGTGCATAGTCACATCCGCGATTTAACGTTTCAGCCGATCGTCCAGCCGGAATTCGTTGCTTAACGTGAGTGACAATCGTCGATTATGTAACTTCGTGTGACGCACGTACACGTTTCAAGTACGTTTCTCGACGATTTTCACGGGGCGGATTCTTCGCACGAACGATGACGAGAATGATTAAGGGATAGTAGAGACGATGTGACGTCAGGTCTACTATTTATAGGTACTACATATTTGATAGTATTATATCTCCAAATGTGGGACCTGTGCATCACTATGTAATAATATGCATATAATAGAATTCCATTTATTTATTTTAAAAGGAAAAGAGTTCATATAACAAGTTGTTTGGAATATAAAACCATAGGTTCCGAGAAATTTTATATTAAAACTACATATACTGAAGCCGCTAGTAATATCATGGAAATTTTCTGAGTATAAAAGGTTAACATCTATGGGAATTGAAAAGATAAAAACGATTTCGCTATATTTTATTGTGTCATTTAATCATAAAATTAAAAATTCACAGATCGTCTTTGCTATCTATGACTTCTCATTTATATAATATGAATTTGCATAGAAAACGATTCTATTGGCACCATCTAAAGTTTCGTGCAATACATTGCGTTTTACTGTAAATCTATCACATCGTACAAGCTCATCGTTTTAAAGACCTAGTGACATTGCATCGCTCCTTTGTCCCAGACTAAATTGTCACAGGACTATCGATCGTTACGCGAACAAGAAACTTTGATTACGAGCACAAAGCCGGCGCGACGTACGGTTTGATCAAGGCTTGTAGCCCATTCATGAGCATCGTCGTACGAATTCTTTAAGCATGAATGTTGTCTGGGATTGGTCACAAGCTACCGGTGAAAGCACTCGCAGCTGGCTACTCACACACGTGACCGCGAACGAGTACGCGAAACTACCTACTCTCGAGTAATACTAAGAGTCATAGTGTGGTCTGTGACGCATGACAGGCAATTAGAGTACCATTTTTCATGTTTATTGCATCGTATCGAGCTTAATCATCATATTACTCCGTAGCATATTAGTCTCTATGAAATGAAATATTATTCTCTTTAATTTTACAGAAAATCAAATGGGAAATTGGAATTGTATAAGAAGTATTTTGTAACTTGTTAAATGCTCTAAATAGAAACATTAGCGTATCACGTCCCACTTTCCTTGAAAGTGAAAAAATAAACCGTTTTCTACGATTTCTTGCGAAATAGCTATAGTATGCATAAGGTATTACCCGGATAAGTGTTACTATATAGCGGATCCTGGGATTTGCTTACAACTACGCACTGTTCACACCGTAAGCACGTGCTAACTAGCTGATAGTTGGCTTGTATACTTTCATCGTTGCAAAGGCGCCAAAAGGTCTTGTGTCACCAGGAATTCGCGGTATTATATGGGAGACAATCGTGTCGACGTGTAGGTCGTGTGCTGCATTCTACGAATTCACTTATACGGTGTCCTTGATTCTTTCAGCCTGGTGATAGGTACGGGTATCACACATCTTGTTCGTTTATTAAATTACAACATATGAAATTTCCGATTTTCTATGGTTCATACTTTATTGAATCTTGGAAGAGGTAGAAAACAAGTATATAGAGACTCGTCGAACATTTAAAGCTGTTATTAAATTACAATATATGAAGTTTCCATTTCTTACGAGTCACGTCTACTTCATCAATCCTTTAAATATGAATACATTTTCATAAATTATTTCCTTCAGATGCGAAAAAATGACTAGCGAAAAGCTAATGAATTAATCAATACGCGAACCCCGTGTCTCAAATTTAATTGAAATCGTCTATTGACCATAGCCATATAAGTAAATCCATAACATAAGAGTTAAATCTTTAAAAAGATCCTTATATAATATGTATTATGTTGAAGAATTATCTGAAAGTTAGATGCTATGTAAAATAATTTAAAAAGATGAACATTTTTGTCAAGAGAAAATGTTTAGGAAGTCGCTATGATAAAATTGTATATCTCGCCTTTCTGATTTCCTGATATTCTTTTTGCCAACATTATATAAACATCCTGATCCCAGTGCCACTAGGAATTTCTCATTTTATAATTCCCATGAGATACTTTCGAATTTTCTTACGCAACACAGACTATGCGAATTGAATTCCCGTGTACCCTTATTGAAAACCCTTTCTTTGATCTGTCATCGATCGACATCTGGCTGAATTGAAAGCGACAATTGCGGTTCGAGCCTTCAGTGCAGATGGTCGCGCTTCGCGTTTCTACAAACGCCGAACACAATCATGATTGCGACACTTAACATTCTTCTCGGTTTCGCTATCCACGGCCTTTCTTTATGGGACTCGAATAATGATACCTTCGGTGGCTGGCACAATGCTGAAAGTGAAGGAAAAAGGTGGGCTCACGTAGAAGTCTCCGGTCAAACTTACACATGCACCAGCGTGAAAAATATATATATTTTCGTGTTACTCTTTGAATTCCCTCTTTTCATGATACCTGTAACTTAGGAGAGTTTGTTTGGACATATAACAGGGACATTTAGACTTAATATGTGAGCAATAGACATTTGCATTAGTGGTGGGCGTTACAATTCTAATTTCAAAGCGATTCGAGGATTTTTAACACAATAAAAATTGGAATCATTCGAGTCAATAGTTTTACAGCGAGAAATATTAACAAATAAAGGTATAATATTATGTAACATAATAAATATAATGTAATGTGGCTTTCGCCATTCGAGGGTTCAAACTGTGGAAAATCTATATAAATCTTGAATTCTAAATCTTTAGAATCAATTAAATAATAACGCCAATCGCGAAACTTCATGGTGTAGAGTGATAATGAATTTACATATCGACTCTGATCATCCCAACGTAATAAAAGTAACAATGTAAATTATTTCTTCTCGTGGAGAAAGGTACGAAAACATTCAATAGAAACGTAAAGATTGATAAAAGCGGTCATTCGTGGTTACTATACTCCATCTATATACAATTTGGCATTACTAACATACAATGGCTGTCTTTCAGTAGGACGACCAAGGGATCCGTCACACATTTTTCTTACGATATCTTGAACGAAACGATTTTTCCTAAAAAGGAATAATTTCATATGAAGTAATTACTAATACGGTTTCTAATCATTTCTATGAGTCAGTATCAGAGCAAGCAATAGTCATAGAGCCTAGAATATACTATGGAACCTGTTTGCCGGTTTTATTTTTCCGGTGCTAGATGCGAGATAAAAATTTCGACGCGGTGAGTTTCGTGTTACTCGCTCGACCGCAAGAATTAATCATCTCGTCTTCCCGTACGACGTATATACAATTCTTCTTTTCGACGCCGCTACCCGATGCACACGCTCTTGTTAGCTTCTTCTCGGTACGTTTCGAGTTCGCTGAAAACCGTGTACACAAGAGAGGAACCACAAGAGTATACGATTCCTCGAATCAATGGGTAATTCGATGGTGTTACGTGCACGTAATTTCAGTAAGCTTCCATCGCAACCTCACGAACACGCCTTTCACTCTTTCGATATTACGACTCGCGATAATCGTATCTATCAACGGGCCTTCTATTTGCGTAGACTTTTCTATCTTGTCATTCAAGTTCCCCCTCGGCAGACGTTCCTATTAATCGCGATTCATACTCTGGCGACGCTCGATCGGTCAATAAATTTTCATTAATTATCAGAGGTCAGAGCGCGCAATAATGCCAGAGCTCTCGATGATCGGTTCTCGTTCGATGATATTCGCCGTAGTGTAACCACCGGCACAGATCTTCCTTCATCATTGGGAAATAGTAATGGGACGAGACTCGAGATCGCGACTCGAGTCGACCATCTGGCACACAGTGCTCCCATTCACTCTTTCTTTCGTGAATCTCCTCCCTCGTGCTCCTCCCTGTTGTCGTAACGTGTTCCTCTATCCCGCTCTTTATCCCTTTTAACCGCCTTTGTGCTCTGTTCATAGAAGTCTCCCGTTTTATATCTTCGTGTGATATCAACCGGGGTCTCGTGAACGTTTGCCTGATAATCGTGTGTTTGCCTTATGGCGCGCCACATCACTGAATTGTTGCTGCGAGAGCAAAGTCCCGCCTCGTTTTCGTGAAGCAATTTAGGATTTGTAGTTTAGCGAAGATAAGATTCAAAGGACGTTTACTTTCATTCTAAGTTGCATCCATTATTTCTATTATGAAATTTTAATCACTAAATGTAACGTATGGATATAGAAGTACTAGGTACTTACGTCTGCACTGCGGATGTTTATGGATGGTGTGCAAAGACCGAAAAATAATGCCTCCTAGGAAATTATTATGGAACAACATAAATTCACGTGACCTGTTTTTCAACCGTTAAGGACACTTTCCATTGACTAAATGTACTTTCGACAGACTCCTGCGTCATTCTATCTTCATGCTACTAACCCAAATTTTAACTTAAGTCCCAAAGTAGCACTCTCTTATAATCTTAAAATATTTCCTTAGTAAAATATTAACGTAGTCCGATACTTGGTGCAATCATTGTCCAAAGTTTGTTTCAAAACAAGTTTCACGAGTTTATATGTAAACTGTGGATTTGTATGCACTTACGAGAAATTTAAACTAAAAATATACAGAATAAGCATAGTATATATGAATGTACAAAGTCCTTGTTATATTATTATTACAGAGTAAAATAAATCTCAGTTTAACTTCTGTTTCATTGATTGTATTTAGAAAAATCTGAATTTCCATAAACATCCGCAGTCCAATTCTATGCGACATACGAGGAAAATCCTGATTCTACCGAATGACTGGATCAAGGCAACACACAATGAATCTCATCTGCGATTACAGTATAATTAATCTATTACAAAACGTGCTAATCGCTGATGTACAAATGTGAACCATTGTAATAAAGGGATGAGAGGGACAGGAACCGCATCAATGAGTCGGATAGGATGCGAGTCATCGATACAGGCTGCTGTATACTCGAAAGCTAACCGGATGGGAAGCGTGCAAGGGTTCGAAACAGCCGGAAGTGTGGACACGATGATGATATTCGTGGTCCTGAGCCGGACGGAAGAGAAACACTTTCTCTGTAATTTTCTTTACTTTTTGACACTATTGAACACAGGAAAACCTTTCATTTTCGAATGTATTATATTCGAAGCGATCAAAAATGTAATTCAACGCATTCGCTGTTATTGATGCATATGGCGCTTCTGTTGAATTATTTAAGTCATACCGCGGATGCAACTGTTGCATTTTAATTTCTATGCGTTTCGACAGACAGACGAAATAGTAGTAATAGTAGTTGCAACAAATATTATTTCTTATAACAAAGATACTTTTAGTAATAGAAAGCGTGATTCAAGGCTGACTAGTATTTTAATAACGTCGTACGTACTAATGCCGATAAAACATGTGTAATTAGTCACTGTACAAAACTTCCTACGATTTATATGCGATTAAACTTTCTTTAAGAAAGCATAGGCTTTGATATACAAGAGTAGACTGATTGATTCGACGATCCACACGCAACGAGTGAATTAAGGTACGACTCACACGATGGTCGATCGGTCAGCACACAGGATCGTTAACGTGAGCTCGCGCGCGCACGCTCGTTGAAACGCGTAAACGGTTGAGATACACACTGTAGTAGCGTACGTGTTACGATGTATTATGAGTTAAACAACGTAATGATAGGCACGGCGCCAGTAACTCGACGTATCTCTTGCGTGCCATGTATGCAACGGGTGTCTTAAAAACACCGCCGATTCTCTGATATCGGTGATCGTTGAAAGTGTCTTCCTCTGTTCCCATATCGTCTGCATGCATCATTACTCGAACGTTTATAAATACCGTTACTGGGATTTTATGTGTTAGCGATAGATAAAGTTCAAAGTTTTTCATTGTTCCTTAGAACAATTTAAAACGTGATAAATTTAATTAAAGCGATCAACTGTGTATTTGAACACGTTCGTGTCAACGATCGTTGGGATGCAAACGTACATACGAATGAGTGGTACCGATATGGGACAGTGGCTATTATCAATCACGGTTTAACAATGATAAACGATAGCCATCGTATATACGAGACAATTTCCCACAAATCCACGGTGAGAGCTTCTTATCGTCGTTCACGTTTGTTACCATGATTTCTAGCTTCCCCACGGTTCTTCTGACGAAAGAGTTAAAGCACGAACACGAAACTTCCGGTGCAATGAACCCCGTTAAAGTAACGCGCGGCTTGTTACGACACCAATATTAGTTTTACGACTAGCTTCTGAAAATAGATCGATGAAACCATACGCCATTGAAAAGCTGTTCGACAGCCTATATATACTAGACACGCGACTGTTGAAGGAGTGCAGAATGCACCTGCAACCCCCAGCGAGGGTAAATAGGGTTCGTGGAGACGTGACTGGTTGTGGCAATATCTCTCTTCTCTTTTCTTTGTCGGTGTAGACCTGCTGGATGAATAATAATTATTCTATTTTTAGAGGAAGACTGTAGCAAAGAATAACATCTTTTCTCCAGTTCAGTAGTGAAATATTTTTAGCGGATTAAAGAATATTTTACCTCTAGAAAATAGCAATTGCATAAAATAGAATCTCTCGTAGTTTATTGACAATTACTGATTCAAGATCTTATATTTTATTAATCAGTTAAAAGAGATTTTATTTTTGGTAAATAATGCAGAATAAAAAATTTTAGGTGCAACATTAATCACTAATTTAATAATCTAAATCTTTTTAACTGATTACAAAATTCTATTTCCGGGAAATAACAAGGGCGAAGAGCATAATTTTTTCAAATTCAATAACAATCACTGATTCAACGATATAAATTTAATTACTCAGGAAAGATAGAACAAAGTTTGTGATATTAATTAATCAGGAATAAATTTATATTTAGAATTACGAAACCAGGAAAATCCAAAGTGATAAAAGGACACACATTCCAGTTATTTTTCGGTCTTGATATAGTA
Source organism: Bombus vosnesenskii (assembly GCF_011952255.1). NCBI lineage: Eukaryota > Metazoa > Arthropoda > Insecta > Hymenoptera > Apidae > Bombus > Bombus vosnesenskii. The sequence goes on along the minus strand of NW_022882931.1, from coordinate 3,656,683 downwards.
TACGACTTATTGACACTTGGTCAAGTGAAGTCAAGAGGACGGGTTAACTGAAGACGAGCGTCACCGCTGTGCAGGCCATTTACTTTCCGCTTATAAGCAATAATCTCGTTCATCATTAATGGTTCTCCGTAAAAACGAAAAGATTTACCAACATAAAATTATTTTCGATCGATCTTGACTCCTAAAGCACCTGTGCGTAACGATTAATCGGAGGAGAACGGAATTATGGAATTTTAAGTGGCTAAGTTCGAGACTTCGTGCATTCATTTCGCAGTGACTGCCTCGCTTCTGCATTATTCATGAAAAAGAACCACCTCCGTTCCAGATAACCCTCTGTTGTCGACCTTATCGCCTTATGGTTGCCGCAATAGCAGTCAGGTGTGTGCATTGTGCACCGACCGAACAGAAGGGCAACTTTACAGGCCTAGGTTAGGAAAATGCAAGGACAGAGAAAGCCGTATGATTATGTACATAGATAACGACGTAGACATTTCAGTTTTTGCCCTTTCGTGACTTCATTGTACCTGGGTATCGCGAAAAAATTATACGTCATGTGTAACTACGAAATGATCGCTGAATAGACAATTTATTCGTCTGAAGATTTTCTTTGACCAACGTGTAATATGGAGATGGGGACATTATTCCCATATTCATATTTGTAGACAAGACAATTTTCAGTGTAATCTTGAATTTCTGAAGTCAATTATTTTCTCAACTTGGCCTAGGAAATTTAAACTTCAGTTTTCAAGACCTAACATTTTTTAAGTTTCCCCCTAAAATACAATTCTTAATTTAATTTTAATACTTACAAGGCCATGTATTCTCTTAACCCTCTCATACAAACGGAGTCTTTAATCCGATTTTGGGCTTTCAAGGTCAAATAATTGAAGTTTCCCAGAAGAATATTTCGAATTGAAATATCATTTCATTATCTGTGTTTTCTTTCTTGTTCAACAAATTTTCAAGTTGGACAACATTTTTTACGAATAAAATATCTTTTAAACTAAACGAATAAAAATGTTTCGGGGAATTAAATAATTGAACGGTACTTGACAGTTAATGGATGGGAAGCTAACTGAAAATGAGCGATGTTACGCGATTCTCTATGAGATTAGAATCGTGCATACCTCGAGTTAGCGTAGAATTGTATTGTCACCCTTCCACGGTCCACTAACCGGATGTAAGCGTTCCGTATGTACTGGTTGTGCCGCTAATAATCGCGCGCGTGTTGGTGGTAACGGGGGACTTAAAGTTGGTCGAGTTGTTCTCGTTTAAAACAATCAGCAGCAGAGGAAGGACCAATTATACGAACCTGCGACCGTCTGTCACCGACCTCCTGTTCTCTTAATATCGTAGATCAGAGCGCACTAGTAAATATAAACAAGCTGTAGAAGAAGAAGAAGAAGACGAAGAAGAAGAAGAAGAAGAAGGTAGAGGAGGAAAAGAAGAAACTAATGGAACGGTCCATCAATCAGACATAGAGAACTCTCGGATGAACCTCCCTGAATAAAACTAATTCGACATGAGAAATCTTCAACAACGACGACCCAACAATTTATTTAAAACCTTGACAAGTTTCTCAGAATCAGTCACATACATCTGTTACATAGATCCTGTAGTAAAGAAGGCACCAGTTAAATAATCATACCGTAGAAATGGGCATAACTCCTTCTAAATAAGCAAGTATTAGTTCGACGAACGATCGTCACGAAGTGGTACAATCTGTCATTAACGTAGAAGTAAAAGTTAATAAGAAAGTTGGATACAGTATTGCGTGTGCAATTAGTCACCATTAAAGACAGACGAGTATCAGTGTTGCGTATTCACGAGCCAAGATAGACAGACAGTTGTCATCTTATTGGAGTAATTACACGTGATGGCGTACACGGGATTAGAACGTAAATTACTCGAACTCGATGGTTGTTGACGTTGTACATTTCCTCCGTCCGTCTCAAAAGAGAGTCGAACAGCCATGCTGACTTCCGAGCTGGATTTACAGTTTAATTTATCCGGCCATTAAGCATCGCGACCCACAAAGTTGCCGGTGAGTCGCGATTGTCGTTCTTTAATTTGGCCTTCGGAGTGGGAACGGAAAAGGAGAATGAAAACAGCGTGTGGAAAGCAACGGGCCAGACCAGTTTTCACCGTGTCGATGCGCGTGAAAATCTGATACGACACAGAAGAGGTTTCCATCTTAATTGCGGCGAAGTTTCTTTTCCCTCGCTGAGAATTTCGCGAGTGACAACTAGGTTCTTTCTTTTTTTTCTTTTCTTTTCTTTTCTCGGCGCGCACGTTTTAATTGGGCGCATCAAGTGGCTTATTTTTCGAAGAGCTAGATCTTCAGACGTTCTCTCTTCAAAGTAGAAGCACGCGTCTTCTCTCGAGACTATAGCCACCGCCGACAGGAGACGAGTATTTTGCTCGCAGCAGCCTACTCCATATAAAAAATAAAAGAGCAGAGGTCGAACAGCCGTCTACCGACACTCCACTCCAAGTGGACGTACTCCGGGACACCCTGTGTAAACAGCTGCGCTGATTTCCTGACCAGTGGCCATTAAAATATCGATTTCGATGCGTGATTCGTGATGCAAAAGCACTGGAGAATCTTGTAACAGTGCTCTACAGGTGAAGCTATCTGATGAAATAATCAGGTTCAACAATATCGATGATTTCTCCGGTTCACTATCTATGCTAATACTAGACAGCTACATTATATAGCCGTGTCCCCGTGTAGTTTGTTGCGTAACGCGTTTATTGGATCCATCTCATTATCTTCATTGTGGAGTTACTGAACCAAAAAATTGCCGCAGAGGAACTGAAGAGAAACACGATTTAATTAAGCGAGGCGCTCGAGCATTTACGCATTCAATTCTGTAATTTAACTGGTATTTATTATAATGAAGATATATAGAATAAAGCTGTTGCATTTTTGAAGCTTCATTCAAATTTAAAAATTCGATAGTTTCCATTCCTCTTAAAAATTTGAAAAATCAAGTATATCGACATGCGTATTTAGACGCTATTTTCTCATTAAGAAAACCTTGAACGATACAAATATCATTCTGCATTTTTAACTTACTTTTGCATATAGATAATTTTATGCCAATTGTCCACTCGTATCTAATAAAAAATTAAACAATTTCGAATATACTTTACAAGCCTTTCAAAGTCGATTTTCTGGAAAACGAAGCAATCAACGAAGCATCTTTCTTACTTTTCATTTCCGTCTTCTATTGAATCACAATAGAAATCTCTCTTTTTTTAATCACAATCTCTCTAATCTCGCTCGTACTACGTTTTTATGAATATGTTGTACATTGTACATGCTACATAATTTCTACGAACAACCGTTTTCGGTCAATGACCCGTCCATAAAGAAAAAGTAGAGTCCGTAGAGGATGCGTTAACTCTTGAACCTCTCGCCGTGTCCACCAGCCGAGGAATCATTATCAACGAGCATGCACACTCGACCATGCACCGATGCGTCCCGTGCAGTTTTGCTTTCATCTCGTGCCAAGAAGCCCGCAAAGACGGTACCATATGGCTCACAGAAAGAAGTTAGTATCGATAGGATGTACCACAGGAAGGAAACGTTCCAGCATGACCGTATTATGTTCCTGAGCATACCAAGAACATATTGCGAGAGGAAGACGATGGACGAGAGGGCGTGCGTGCACGTGAAAGCGGGCACGCGATGCGACGATGAGGGCACGTGCCCTATATTCTTCGAGGAGCCTCCTCCGCGTCGCTTCTTTTGTGAAAGCGCCGGAAACGGGTGTCAATTGTCAGCCACTTGGACGTCGACGGACGTGCACCACCGGTTGTCCTTCACTGGTTGAATTCGAGAATGTCACCGCCTGTGTGGCCCTTTGCAAATAATTACACCCATTGCCTTAAGATCGTGTCACGGACAAAGATATTCTTTCTTCGTTACGTATTTTGTACGAGAAAAGCTTTGAATTAGGTGTTGGGTGGTTGTATTAGCCCTTAATTAGTAGGTATCATTGGATTATAGGTAATCACGAAAGTTTAAGTCAGATTTGTGAAGTATGTTAGTTATACCGTACTATTGAGGTTCACTTTATATCCTGTATCTTGTGTAGTAAATATTAATGATCTTTATAAGATAAATTATAGAGAATAAATTAAGACGTGGTGTCCTAAAATCGAGTGACTGGATTATAAATTATCAGTGATTCAACGGTACCATTTGAGAGTGTACGTATGTAGTGAAATTAAGAAATTACGAAAAAGTGGAGTTGATCAGTCTGACCAACTCCAAAGAGGTTGAAATAAATTTCATCCGTCGACTTAAATTGGATAATTAAGAAATTCTCCGACAGTGATGCTAATAACAATTTCAATTTTTTATATATCATTTCTATATCACTTTTATATATAAACGAGCATAATCTCCAGTTGCATTCGAAAGTACCTATTTTCATGTTGACGATAGCAATCGCGCATAATCGGCTCACGTGCTTGTTAATCAACTGAAATCAGCGGCAACGAGGGATCTCTCCCGCGCCGTTTGAAATTCGAGTCTCGTTCTGTTGGACGCGTGTTTTCGAGTCTCGAGCCGCGTAATTTCACTTATCCCTCGGACACTTACTCTTAATACGTTTCGATGAAACATACGGTCGTCGATCCGCGATAAGGATAGTTGGCGTGCCATGGAACGTCCAGCAAACGGTTCATCGACGCGTAAGCCAGCATGGAATACACTTTCTGCGGTCGCGTTTAGCTGCAACGATGCTCGCTTGTGCCGTTCTTAATGAAATCGCTCGATTACATCGTTAGCGGCTCGTCTAAGCTCTCGTTTTATACCTAATAATCGTCCGTGACGAGACGTTAATTATCGTCTCCATGTGCTGCACGGATCGAGAGGCGCAATTACAAACTAGACGCTGCATCGGGATACGTGCATCAACCTGGAAAATATGTTGCTCCGCAAAAACAGTTGATTGACAACGCGATTACGCACTGTGTGAGCTATTTTGTAAATCATCTCTGTTACTTCATCGTTGCTTGCATTCTTCCACAGATTGAACTTCACCTTGTCTTCCTCTCGATAATTTGTTACACTTTGAGAAGAACGATGGAAATCGTTTTTAGAAGGATTTCCCGTTACCAGGTTTATTTATATCTATTTCTTCTTTATCATCATACATTCCGAGACTTTTGGATTTTTCAAAAATTCTTGGAGGTCTGGCTTTTGAAGATTAAGAAATAATAGGACCCTGTAGGATCTATAGGATCTCGTGATCTTATCATTGATTGTTTGCAGTCTTCTGGAGATTGAACTTCATCTTGCCTTTCTTTCGATAATTTGCTGCAGTTTGTAATAAGCGGCGAGGATCGTGTTTTTATGAGGATTTCCCGTTACTAAATATATTTACGCTTATTCCCTCTCTGTTATTACTCTCTGGAAACTTTTGCTGCTGTTAGAAAATTATTGCAGCTGTGACTTTTCGAAAAATAATAGGATTCTAAACTGTTCATATGGAATTTTTTGAATGCTCAGAAAATTCCTGTAGGTCTCATTTGACAAAGACTAGAATATAATAGGATTCTATAGGATTTATGAAGATTCTGCTGTATGTTAAAAACACAAGGGCCACTGAACCTTCGGCGAAAAGTCGCGGAACATACGATGTAGTACGTCATAGTCGCGACGATAGTACGAAATGCTTGCCTCCGTTAATGCAAGTGACAGTGATTGACCCTCGCGAGGAATTCTTGACCTCGCCACGCGAGCTTCAGACGCTTGAGATTGACCCCATTGCGTTCTATCTGACGACGTTGCTTTTTCCGGGCAAAAAGATCTCTGCGAACCTATTCCTGGTTCTACGACCATTCCAAATTGTATTCCAAGGAGTATTCTTAATCGTGTGTTCATTGGATACATAAGACGGTGAACATTACCTCGTCGGCTACTTCACACTCGCTGTTTCGTTTCAGATTCACGATAAGTCCTCATTGTTCGCTGCATAAATCGTTTGCAGTGCATAAACAGGATATGCAAAAGTAGTTAGTAACGTGATTACGAAATAATATCCGTTTTTTGCTTTATTCCAGTATCTATTTTAAAATTCATTTAAAATAATATTCATCACGATGATTCAGTGTCTCCTTTGTGTGTACATTATGAATCGGTCTCGGACGATTTTTTCTATCTGAATGACTCAACAGCCAGTTTCTGTTATTTGTTCGTATTAGAGATATTAATAAGAGAAGTTGACGAAAGAAGTTAAACCAAGAAGTGTATGAAAGAGTATATACATATACTGTCACTTATAAATATAAGAAATTTTATTAGAATACACTAATTAATGGTACTTTAATAATTAGAAGCAGTGTGTATTATGTTTTTATAGAGTTGGAGGGCTATAGATTAAAATGACTTATTAAACAACTTGGCAATAGTATATATTTCTTTTTGTACGGTTATATTGACATTACTTGCTGATTTTAGATACCTACCAACTGCTTCAAATAATGATAAGTTGTAGTCTTTTATGTCAGTTTACAAGAATTTTCTTTATATGACTCACAATTTAGAAATTGCGTAGTCTGAAAGCAAAGAGCTTTTTAAACTACAGCATAGTTTCACAATGTTTGACAGTCACTCCGCTACTTCTAATCATTAATAATAGACTACGCACATTTACGCAAATTCGTGTTTCTGTTAATACAATTTAAAAAATGCGACCTAAGTAGGAAATTGTTTTACCCACGAGTAGTATACTTTCGATATTTTGTATATTATGTGTATTCTGTGTATTTTTCCACCATGAAATTTCACATAAATGCATAAAAATCCAGAGTCTATAAATAATTACCTTCTGGTATTGCCACTAATTATTAAATGCAGCAGAAAAATGGCGCAAAAGTAAAATTTTCAACGGAATATACAATCGAGCACTCTCTCTCCGGGTTTCTAGGTCCCACGTGTATACCTCACTGCTCCTTTCGGGATCGTCTCGAGTGATCCAGGTTGATCTCGTCTCTGGATTCGATGAGAAATCGCGGGCTTCTCGTTTCCTGCGGATTCTTACTTTCGCGCTGCCACTTTCCCGCCGCTGAACAATGCGCTACGAAAGCCTGGGAAGTCTAATTGTTGCCGAATGAAGCACACTTCGCACGCTCGATGGAAATTCGTATCCATTGGAGGCGGCTGAAGCCAGCGAGGAGAATTGCCACTATTCCTGGCTCCTTTTGTTGGTCGAATCGTCGCACGACCCGGTTTACATAACTTCGCTCGATGTGTAACGGGAAAAAAATCGCGGATTGGGTAATACAGCTTCCTTCGTTCGCCTATCTCGTTTGCAGGAAATCGTTATCGAAATCTCCTTGATGTTCTCTTAATTAACTTCGTTAATCATTCCTCCAGTCTCTGACTGAGATTGGGTTCAATGATTTCTCACTTACGTATGATTGAAATTCTAATCGTTTAAATGTTTCCTGATTATCACTTGACTAGTGAATTGAAAGATTGATACCAGAAGGCAATAACGAGAAATCAATTTTTTGTTGACAATAATTGTGAGTCTTCTGGTAGCAAGAGCGTCAGATTTTGTTTGCAAATTGGTCTTTCATTTATATGTGATTTATTCTTCAATTGCTTAAATTTTAAGTTGAATTTAGGAACTAGTTATATTGGAGAATTAATAAGAGGCAAGTTATAGATTGCAGATTTCTATTGCAGTATATACTATATTATTATACTTCTTACAATTTTACTAGTTTAATTGTAATTCGAGACATTTGCTTCAGCAATATTCCTTGGTTTGAGACCAAACTTGTTACGCAAGGGAATTCGTTAGCACTTTTAACTTGTGATTTCTAAAATTTCAATAATATTAATTCAACAATTTTTTAAATGTTACTAATAACGTTAATCCAATTATGTATGAAGGCTTTAATTATTGAATTAAAAGGTCGATACGAGCAAGTAACGATAATTTATAATATGGTCAACTTTTTACTGACAACTATTATGAATATTAATGACACCAGTGTTAAACTTGTTAAGGTATCTACTAATTATATGGTTTCTGTTTGAGTTTTCTGCTAATTCTATTAGAATTGAACTTACTAATTTCCCATTTACCATGTGATTTATTCTGTGGACACTTAAACGTTCTCTGATTTTGACCTGGCTCGCGACTCGAAAAATCGATACGTGCAACTAATAACGGGGAACACGATATTGGAGGTGATCAATTTTTCGCTGACAGCGGTTACGTACGTTGACGACATCGGTAGGAAAGGTATCTGTCTTCTCTATATACGATCATGTAACAGGTCGTATTGTACCTGGTCAGCGAACCTTTTGTCGTTTATGAAACGTGGCAGCAACAGGATCGCGGCTATTTTTATTACAACTGTACGATATTTGTCTCTATTAGGTATCCTTGTCACAATCTACCTTCAACTCACAAGGAACAAGATCTCTGCAGCAATATCAACTGCACGAGTTCCAATGAAATCACTTTCTATCGAGAATCTTGTTTCTGACCCAATGAAATTGCTTCGAACGAAGCTGCGCGACCTTGATTTCCTTAGAAGGCGAGGCAACCGTGCAGAACAATTGTTTCACAGCTTGGAGGAACGAAAAGATGAGGTGGAGGACACGAATTACTGCCACTCAGGGTCGAGTTTTTGTTCTAAGCGTCGCCAGATCCTCCTCCTTCGTTTTTCTCTCTTTCTTTTTTTTGGCCGGAAATCAGAGAGTGGGGACACGTGCTCGAACAGCAACAGCACCTGAACACCCTTTAGAGAGGAACATGGCAGCTGAGAATCGAAAAGCACGTGCCAGCAAGGAAAGGGGCAAAGACAGACCGTCGTTCAGGATTCAATGGACTTCTGGAATAAGGAATTTATTATGAGAGGTCCTACCTGGGACTGGCTGATACTGCCACCATTCAAACCGAGGTCATGCACCACGTGTACGTGAGCTCGCATGAAAATTAATGAACAGACGTCGAACTACGTCGTGACGAAACCAAAGGGAGAATTCAGGAGTCTCTGTGCGAATTGTTAGCGTATTGTCTTCGCCATATCTCGCGTTTCCTCGTGCCATCTGCTGTATACTGTGTACATACATGAACGAAAACCCTAATCGATATTTTAGTCTGAGTTTCATTCTCCGATTATCGCATTTTCTAATAATAATTCTATATAATTCTAACAATTCTTAATAATTCTAAATAATTATATTGCTCGGTAATTCCCAATAATTTTTAATAATCCTTTTTGATTTTCAACCTCCGATTGTCTTACCTTCTAACAATAATGCTTCATTATTCTAAATAATTCCAACAGTTTCCAAAAATTCTAGTAGTAATACATGATTTGTAGGTATCAGTTACTGTTCCAATAATTTTTTGGAGCAAAAAGATCCGCGAAAAAACAGACGGAAGGTGTAATAATGTGTATTATTCTAATAAAACTGACGCAAAGACATGACGTCAAATAAATAAAAAGATTAGAGAGGGGGTCAGAAAATGAATATCGCAACTAGTTGTGTGGTTCCATTGGCGTGTGACACTCGACACGAAGAAATCCTACACGATCTTCGAGCCAACACCACACGATTTTGTTCGCGCTCTAATTATAAAGCGCGCCACTTCTCATAATCCCTTGCCATTTCCGGATTCCGAAAGATCAGCCGCTCAGCTCTCTTTGACCTGAATGGGGCCAGATTGCGAAAGGAGAAGTCTCACTTTTTCAGAGAAATTTCCATGCTTGAGAAACGCGATCTCTCGTTCGTTCTCCCTAATTTCAACTCCTTAGTTGCATCGATATATTACCAAGTGTCAGCCTCTATTAAAGCTCACAGGCGTAATTTCGTGGAAAATATAATTTTAGGCTTTAGCGATGTTAATTATGTAAGCACAGGAATCTGTTAGCTGATTAGAAAAGCAGCAAGGCCGTTCAATAGCATTTCCGTTGAAAGGTGTCGTTTACCTTGCTTAGAAACGGGGATACGTGATATAACGGGTGTCACGCTCGCGAGAGTGGGTTTGCTGTTCTACTTCAGCCATTGATAACGATAAATTCGCGATACCCCGTCTATTTTTAGTACATTGACGAATCAGCCACTTTTATCTACGCAGAAATTTACCATGGAAATTTACGGGTGACTGTTCTGCTAGAAAGCGATCAAAATGGAAGGGAGACTTAGGTTGACTTTCATTTTCTGGCGATTAAAATTTGAGTTTGCTGGTTGAAAACTCATAAGTGTACCGAAAGTGCATTCTTGGAAGCACGACTAAGGTTTATGAAGGGCTTGATGAATTCCTGTTAAGAAAAGACCCTTCGTTATAACGCACCCTGTAAGCAGATGGTGTATCCATTCCACTCTGGTGCTCTTCCTCAATTTCTCTTCCCCCGAATTTTTTTACGTTTCACGCTCGATACGCCAGATTACTCGCTGGATTTTCATTTAGCGCGGGGTGGACTTCCTCTTCGTCGAATTCCTGCCTGTTAACTTCCCCATTAGGACGATTCGTTTACATGAAGCATGTTTTTTGGCTTCCCGGAGGGAAACTGTTAATTCTTCCAGTTTCACTGTCTCCTTTAATTCTTCGTTATTCGATTACCGAGCAAATTTAATTATGCAAAAGACTCGAAACTAACTGCTGGAGTTACTTGAATCGAATAGTTCAAATTTTTGTTCATTTTGGTACTTACATCTGTTACGGAAGTGATACATTTACACTGTACATGAGAGTGTGTGTGTAAGGGTTAGAGGGCGTCAAGGTCTTAGTGGAGACAAAAGACTGTTGCCAGATGTTAGAAGAATCTAGGATAGTCGGTTGGCGACCAGCGTGCGTGCAAGACGTTCTTCAGAGAGTAATATAGTTGTATAACTGTTGTGTGGGAAATATAGTAAATAATTTGTATTCCCAAATCCTCGAATTTCCTTAACAACATCATTTATCACTCGAATGCTTTCATCATTATTTAACAATTCAGAAATCTAGAAATTTAGAGGGTGCATAAATGTATGACAAGAAATGTACATAATTTACATTTACTCATTTGTACATTATACTTCCATGTTTTTTCACAACCTACTTTTTAACTCGCATAACTAACATCGATCCATCTGCACCTTTTTCCTTTTCTAATACAAAGAATTATTTTATAATTATATCCATTGTAATAAGACGCTTATAAGACATTTTAAAGTTTCCATTTACGATCATATCTCTACCTTATCATAGCTTTAAAAGCAAAAATGAATTATTCTATCGCTTGTAACACGTTCCATCCTACTCTGTGTGTAATTTACATTCTTTTTTATTAAAAAAAAAAGTCATTTTTTACTCCTTCTATTTGGTACTTAATATTTTGCTCACCATTTCAATAGCTCGATCAAAACCTCGACCAGATTATTATTCATATCACTTACGTTGGAAGTGGTTCCATACATATGTAGATAGGGATTGTTCTAACGACAGGATACTTTTAACGCACTCGAACTTCTAAGCAGGAATATCCTGACGTGTATTTCGGTTCGTACAGCCGGCTGGGAGTTATTGATGTTTCTGTGACAGGGTGGCTTCTTTTTTGAACTAGTTCCTGACGAGCGACAGACCCTCCCTTTGACACTTGTATGCGGTCGTCTACACGCTTTTTCTTATCTTCCATATTATTTTCTCTTTCATTAGCCGCCGCCAACGAAGAAAATACACGCTCTGTCGATCGAATGCAGTTCCTCTTTAGACTACGGCCGTCATTAGTAACTTGGATTCGATAGGAACGCGCTACTTCACTCGCTTCGTTATATAAACACGACCGATAACATGATCGACTTGTTGTGCGACAAAAATGTTTTATTAGAGCTGCCTGTTTTATCTTATAAACATGAAAACTATAAAGTGTGAATTATTCATTCGTATCATTTACAATTTATTAACTGCCAACTGTTTTTTTTTAAATTTTTTAACGTTATGTAGGTTTCAGGTCATTGTTAATGAATAGGCGAAAAATATTCATGAAAAAAATTTCATTACTTGAAGGTTACTATCGATAGTAGAAAATTGCTAGAAATTTATTTCTGCGATCTCCATACCGACGACCATGACAGCTGATATCTTAAAAAACTACTCAATGATTTGCTGACTCATATAGTAGTAATTATTTAGTAATAAAAGTCGCAATGATAATAGTACAGGAAACTTGGTATTCCTGTTGAGTGCGTAAATTAATTTTATGTTTTTATAAATACGATTAAAGTTTTATTATCGATCACTAAATATTAAAAACGAAAAAATCGTAAGTCTTGTCAAGATATATAAACGCATCTGTCATATCTTCAAAACACAAGGAAACAAATTTACAACATGAGGAAATCTGAATGTAAAACAGAAACTTAACTCGAATTAATTTCCACATTCAACGAAATATCTCGTACAGGGAACAGAACGTTGTAATGATCCAAATGGAGAAAAGTAGAAAGTTCTGAGAAGGCAGCTTCTGAAAATGGAATTTGGAGTCGTCGAACAAGAAGCGACCTTCGTAACCACGTTCAAGGAGCAGAAAAAGTCGACTAAGGATCGATACTTCGGTGCTCGAGCACTCGCGGATTCCGCGTAAACCGCATAAACGTTCGCGCGTAAGCGTATTGGAATTTCTGCGATGAATCAGAAATCTCGCAATGTGTCTACGTCGCGACAGTCTTTTCTTTCCTCTTCTCTTCTGCAGAAATTACATATACGGTAGCACGGAGAAGACGTTAGAAATTCTAACAGTCCACAAGCGTTTTCTAACGCGACGTTGTGTTTACAAGAACGGCGTATATATATTACTGCTTTGTTAGGGCTCGTTAGAACGGAACACGCCAACTCTCTATCGATTCCCGGTCGTCGTAAAACACCACCGGGAATTCCACGATGGAGGCATGCTAGCACCCCGCTGTTTGTTTAGTTGGAACGCAAATACGACCACGAACCTGGCGTTACGTTCTCTACAAACGATTTGAAATATCGGAAGTATCGAAAATATTCTGTTCCTGAGATAAGAACCATTTTTGAGGCTGAATTTAGCGTGCAGAATATTTCATGTTACAATTCCACAAAATCGACTGGTATTTTCATAATTTCATTGGTATATTTCTTACAGTATTAAAGTAGATTATACTCGTCTTCAAACAGTTCTGGTTTCTTGCGAAATTCTATGCATATACATTTAGTGATTGTTTAAGAATTTCAAAAGATACGATGAATATTATTATGAATATTTCTGTGAATTAAACTCAGTCACCATATGTGAGCGTGTCATTTTTCTCGGAAGAATATATAATTATCACGTTCCTGGCTTTAATATATGAAGATTTTAGTACAAGTATAGTATATTTGTATCGATTTTTACTTCCCTTTAGAATTTTCCTTGTAACTAATTTACACAACTATCCTTTTACTATCAACTTGCTTTAGACTGTTTGTGCTCTTTGATATCACAATTATTGATATTACATTAATATTGATATTACAATTAATCAACTAATGAAGATAAAATTCTATAAACGACAAGACCAAATATATCAATCATATTTACACAAAGTAATTACGCTTTATTGTACAAATATGTACACCAATTATCTAGAATCTAGGATTATCCAGGGATACGGACCAGCCATTCGATGTTTGAACAAGCGTGTAGTAATTGATACGGGGCACCCCTAAATTTGTCCAAACACGTTCACATATAATGCCCATTCAATTTATCCAAGGAATCGAATAGCCAAATAAGCCATAGACATAAAAGGGTCATATTGCGTTACAAAACGATACGCGGTGAAAGGATAATCTCCGCATTCTCTTCGAAACGTGCTCGTCGAATATGGCCGTAGCTTAGCGAAAATCTGAACGAGTTCAATCGAGGTATCACGAACGTCATACTCCGTTAGTTCCATGATTTCGCTTGGTATATTCGAAGAAAATCATTGTGCGCTGACACGTAGCCCGTGATTCGAGCGGTGGCAAGTTTTGTACCGCGCGCGATTCGCCGCATTTGGCGCAGATCGTTACAGTTGGAAATAAAGCGTGGCTTGCGGTCATAAAATCTGCCTACACGTGTTTTCCAAACGCTGAGTGGCACTTGCAAACGTGTGGGCCAAGTCTTCGGCTAGTAACATCTGGCTTATTGACAGATTGGAGTTCGAACGTTTATAATTAGCTACTTGCTTCAACCGTGGTATTAATGAGCTTAATCTCTCGAACTGAACAAGCGATAAATGTGTGCATTTGACGTTGGCAAAATTAATTCTGATTTTTGTGGTCTTTTTCACTAGAATACCAGCGGAATATGTTTCTAATATTAACCTTCGGTCAGAGGCTAGACCATTATCACCAACGTCGATTGCTTTATTTCACAGCGATAAAGCGAAGAGTCAAGTGAAAAGGCTTTTTATCCGCACGTGATAATTAAATTTACTTAAGAAATAAAATTGTTAATATAGTTTGATAAAATAATAATACTTATATGTAAGATAGAAAGCGATAATAAACTTGAGATATCTGTATGAGTCAAGATCGCAGCCTTCGCTGCTTGCAGGTTTAATAATTGATAGAAACAGGAACAACATTTTTTTAGCCCTGAAATATTTAGTTATTCTATAATGAAAGTTATATATTGTTTGAACTTGAAATTTTTATAAAATTTAATTTTATCGTACGAATTTCGGTCATGGACATCTTGATTCTGTTCGTGTGGGGCTAACATCAATTTTCACACCCCATGTATTTAATATTATAGGCTACCGCTGTGTAAACGGAGCTTAATCCTGACATACGAATACACACAAGTATGACTTTTAACCATCTGCGAACGGGGTGATCTGGTGTCTGGTTTATTTTCGGTGCACACATCCCCTCGTAACTGGTGTATCTGAAGGGTTGATAGCGTTTTATGCAGCACGCGTGGCTAACGTCTGTCTCCGAGTTAATTATGGACTAATTGTCAAGGTTCTCGTCTCGTGCATCGAGGCTTTACCATTTTTTTCATAGTTCCTCCTGCGACAACAGGACGTCGTCTTCCTCCACGCTTTTTCTTTCTGCGATGCAGGCACCTTTTAAGGAACCACGTATTCTTCCTTAGAACAACCCTCTCTCTAAATTTTAAGCTAGTGACTATTAAGAGACTTTTAGAATAATATTTCAAACCAATCAAAACATTACGCAAAAGGGTAACTTCTAGATATGTGAGACATTCAGACAGGATACTAACCCCGGAGAAAGAAAGAAGAGAAAAAATTTGTGATATTAGAAATTGCAATGTGAATAATGTACCTTTGCTTCCGTGGATTCCACGGATCAAACGAAAATGAATATTCATCCTAATACTTGTCCAAGATTTTAATTAATCTTCTCAAGTTTTAATTAATCTAGTTAATCGTGAATATCGTATCGATTAATTCTACAGAGATCACAGTTGAACTATCAGATTCTCTTATTCTCAATTCTCTTATTTAAGAATTTCTGACCAGACAGCTCTGACAGTAATCCAATCTATTTTTAAACGAACCCCATGAACGATTGAATTTTTCCATCCCAAACATTCCTAAATCTATTTACGGGTTTGCAAACTTTGCAAAACTTTTACCAAAATACATGCATACTAACGATCTTCAATCTTCCTTGCAGACAACCATAAAAGTGTACGCCAACTGCCTGCGACCAGACATCGAGTACAAGACCCTGTGCATCTCGTACGAAACGACTTGTCGTGAGATCGTCCAGAACTTATTGAACAAGTATCGCATGAGGCACCGTGATCCCAAGCTGTACTACCTCACCATGGAGGTCACCGTACGAAGACCCAACGTGAGGACTGTTCTTCCTTTGGACGAGGATGCAAGGCCTGCCGTCTTACAATCGTGTCATCCTCGTGGCGATTCCAGGTACGATTCCGGTCATCCTTTCTCCATCTACTCTTTTAAACTTACCTTCCCCTCGGTTTCGGTCGGCTACGTGACGTAATTTCAGGGCTCGCGACCGACCGTAAACACGATTTCTTGTGGGTCGATGAGCACGAGCCAACGACGAGCAACGTCCTTTCGAGAGAGATTCCCTTTGTTCTGGCTTCTTCGAGTCGTCTGGCTCGACCGCGCGAGACGTGCCTTTATTTATGCTAACGAGTTGGGGGAATAAGTCGGAGGATGGTGGCTTCCTCGTTTCGCTTAGATTTTTAATCGAAATGGTAGCAGCGTTATAAATACAGTAGTCCGCTGTTTAGCTTCTGTGAGATGGACTTTTATAAGGTGATGAAAGAGTTACGATGGTGTACTTATTGAACTGGAAAAATACCCCCATAAAACGTATTACAAATCGATGTAATCTTCAACTTTCTTTTTAGAAAAGGCAATACGTCCATAGGGGAAGCTAGTGGTTGCAAGTAGACCACGAATGTCCACGTGTTTATGGAAAATTTAAATGTGCAAAAATATACAAAATTTACACAATACGCAGAAATAGGATACATAGTATTCAAAGTGAAATCTTCGTTACAATATTTAAAAAATGAAAGAAATGACTACTTGAATTTCTTCAGTTGTTCACAAATGCAGCAGCTCGTAGAAATATAAATTTGCATAAACATCTGCATTTAAGCACATGGTTCGTATAGCAAGGAACACATATTTCGTATTATGCAAGGATCCATTATATTTCAGTTCTTATTTCAACGTAAAATGCAAATGTATGTATTCCTAAAGACGAAGAAAGGTGTCGAGATACTTAAATTTCGGGAAAGGTCTGCGAACAGAAGGCAGAAACGTTTAGATTTTAAGTGTCGAAGCTTTGTGTCGTGCGATAGGAAGAAGGCTGGAAATCAACAGTGTTTTCATGGTAGTTCGAAACTTCCGGCAAAGATATACGTAGACAGACAGTGTTTGACTGGAAGTTTCGGGTCCCGTGTTTTTACGTAGAAGTAGCGTTTGTCGATTCCCTTTGAACTCGCCGACCCCTACGATATCCATGAAATTCACGGATGTTTTCTTGTTGCAGATTCTCGTTGCAAACACGCCGTGGTGGACTTGTCAAAATATACGACAGCGCGCTCATGTCCGGAGTAAGTTACGCACACTTCAGAACCGTTTTACATGTTTCCTCGTAATTTAATTTGCTATTTCGTTCTATTCCATCTTATTTTACTTTACTCTATTTTACGACGTTTAGAAATCCGACTAGTCTATTACCTTTACCCACTTTCCATATTCTTTTCTATTCTGTTCTGCTGCGTTGTACTCCATTTTTATTTACTGTATTTTATCGTACAGTACCCAGAATAATTAGAGGGTGATTTTTACTGTACCAATCGAGAGAATAGACTTGACAGTTTGACTTTAATAGAGACTGACTTTAAAGCAAATATTTACAAAAAAAGAGTAGAAATACAAGAAGTGAATGTAAAAATCAAAGTGACACAGAAAATGATCCCTTAATTATTATGTAAAGAGCGGTGGTATTATTCTCTGCTCTCACTTATTGTAATTTTCTTTCTTCTAATGTATTGTGTTCTGTCTTATTCTGTGTTTTATTCTATAAAATTGTATGTGCTACTTTACCGATATTTTTACAAGTAATTTATCAAAAATATTTTATCGTTTACAGTCAAAGTACAAGAGTCTACTAGTCTCAGAACAGACTACCGTCGACGAACTGATCCAGATGTTATTGAGCTGCTACAGTTCTAAAGAACGCGTCGAACAATTCTCTCTATACGAAGTCTGCGAAGGCGAAGAGTACCAAAGGAAGTTGCATCCTGACGACTCACCCCTTAAAGTCACGCAACGATGGGCAAGCGCCGATCGTCATCTTCGCATAAGACGCAACCCTGACTACAATCCTCATAGAAGAAAAGTACATAAACCAGTTATTAACTACCTTAGATTCCCTTAATTAATCCACAATTACCTGAGAAACTTTCTAAATATTTTTATTGAATATTCGGAATATGTATTTGAAAAGCTTCCTCAATATTATTCTACCCAGCAAGTTAAAAAATTAATTATCAGGAGGCAAACTAGTCGATTTCTAATTTCTCCACAAAAGTCGATTTCTAAGAAACCAAACGATCATTGTACGTGTTTTCACGCAAAGAACAAAGGAATTCCTAATCTTGGATGTTCTCCAAGACTGTCGATTGTAATTGCGCGTACGAACGCATCTCGCTGCGTCAACCAACATAATCGGCGTCATTCATTAGAACATAATAGAAAGTCAAATTCGTTACACAATCGTCCTGTTCGCAGAGCATGTGGGCGTCGGACTCGAGCATCAGCATGGCGATGTCAAGACTGAACCTCCACAGTACCCATCAGGCCCATTACAACCCAGGAAACGACAACAACAATCATTTGCAGTTGTATCAGCATAAAGATGCCAGTCCGATCAACAATAATAACATCCATAAGATCGACCAACATCATCTGTCCTTGGGCTCGCTGAATCAGCAACCAAGAATCGTGGTGCCCCACGCGACACAACTACCGCAGTTGCAACTACCTCGAATGCAACAATTGCCTCAGAGCGTCCCATCAACGCCAATCTCATCGAAACACATCACAGCGTCCTCGTACGCGGACTACGAAAATTATTTGTTCATATAAACGTTGTATAATTAATTGTAATTTGTTGATAGAATTGATTCATGAATGCTATACAATGTGAAAATGAAAAATGAAGTTGCAGCTGCATGAAATGTGCTGATAATTGGCTGCAGCTTTTTCTCAATCGTGTTAAGCAGTATTTGAAGCAAGAAGTTGAGTAATGGTGAGAGCTAAAATGTAGCGAGATTTTTCAGGTAGGGCCTAGTTTTCTTTGGAAATTAGAATTTGAGGGAAGATTTTGGAGGAAGATTAATTTGCAGGAATGTAGTTCTTCAGATTTGAGATTATTTGTGAATGGTAATGGATTATGAAGGAATAGAAAGTAAATGGTAAAAAGGAGCACTGATTCGTGTCTCGGCTATATCACGTCGATCAGACAGAACAAAGAGAATTTACGATTATAGTCAATAGCGAGAACAATTGTACCAAAGGTAGACGTACGAAACGTTAGGTAAATAGTATATTCAGCCGTATATTGTGTAAATGTCTTGCGATAGAGAGATATGCTAATGGACAAAGTCAGAGTGTAATAACATGTAAGCCTTTGGGACTTATCTGAACGTCGTCGTTAAAGTATTGAATTAAATGTTTCACAATTTTATGATGTATTACGAGGAGATAAATAATCGAGGGGAATATTAATATTTTTACAGGCAACTTCTATAGAATTTGTATAAGAATTTAAAAATGGTACAAAATAGTCCCGCGGGTTTCACACCATCGTGTATTTATATGTTAGAAATTACATTTTATCCAAGAAGATCGAGGAATGTAACAATTATTTATTTATAACAATCGTGTATGCGTCTAAGAGAGCGAGCCTAAGAATTTTAAGTTATTTTAGCAGGATCCCGTGTTGTAAATTTCGTCGTGCAATACGATCGAACGGGATTCGAGTGTAAATATATCGAATAAACGACGAGGTACTCGGATAGCTTTGGTAATTACCCCTAGTAGCCAGTCGCGATTGTAAATGTTACAAAAATTGACGAGTTTATCTGGTTTAATTTTCACAAAGCTTGCATTTAAAGAAACATACTATCAATGTTATATCTTCTTTTTATAAATCGTTGTAAATAGGCAATTCTATCTTCTATCTTTTCTACTCTTTTCATCACGTTTCGTTAAGGTTGCATCGATTGCCAAAGAGTCGCCACGATATAAAACTGAAAACCGCGTAGATTTAATCACGTGCGACAAAACAAGCAGAGCCTATTTCTTTTTCGCCGCTTATGCGTGTTGCGAATGTAAAATCGTTGCGTCGAGATTGCGCAAATAGATCGCGAGTTCCGCGCGATTTACCAGCTTAACTTGTAACGAGTACAATGAACCTTGTATTATTTCAAGCGACACGATAGAATGTAAATATTCATTTTGTAACGTCGTTTATAATTCATCGAAGAAAAAAAGTTTCGTCTCACGTGTCTAAAAATTTAATCGATTTTCATTCCCCTATAATCTTCGTGTTTCCTTACGACTAATAAAATAACACAATAAGATAATTAGTTGGTTGCGTGTTATGCACTTATGAGGAATTTAAAAACACAAAGATGGAACAACCCACATAGTATAGAAAATAATATAAAATATCCAAAGCGCAGTACAATTTATTTATGTATAGTATTTAATTCGTATTTTTTATGTCTCGATCTCGCTTTTATTTCAAAGAAAAGTTTTCAAGAAATTTTGAAGTATAATTTTATTAAATTTAAGAAATTTTCTACAGATAGAAAATAATCTAAAAGATACGAGGGGGTTAGTAGGTAAAATAAATTTGTTCTTAATAGTATTCATAAAAGGATAAATTTGCATAATTGTCCGCGATCTAATATGCAATTAGGTTGAACATGGAGATAACAACACGTTGCATTGTGTGATGATAAAAATTTTATTTACAAATGCGACAAATGTAGGAATTTTGCTTACCAGTGACGTATCGGAGAGGAACGAGCGTAACGGTTGATCGATTATCGATCGCTATACTTTCAGGATTTTCCTAATAATAGTTAACGCTTTTATCCTTCCCCTGAAATCGTCGCTATATAATTTTCTCCGGTATCTTCCTAAACGCCGTTCTTTAGTCGACGGTACGTCGTTCTCTCCGTGAAATCACTGATAGAGGAGAGATTCACTGAGATGTAACAATAATAAACTTTACATTAAATACGATTAGAATCTAGCTATTTTTTTTCTTTTTTTTTTAAGGACTATGCGGAGTGTTACAGTAATAGAAATATTTATTTTCCAAGGAGAAGGGGTTCGTCTTGCGGGATACTTTCTGGAAAAATCGAGGATGGGCCGTGTCGAAGGGGAACGGGGATGATGGAGGGACAAATAGGGGGAGGGGAAATATATTTTTTTTTCATTTGAAGTTTCAAAGGATAACATCACAGCATTGACATATCAACATCGAAACGATCAAAGCATCGCGCTCCTCGAGACTCGTCGACGATGAAATTAATCGTCGATCAAGTCGATCGATCGTGTGTTTCCTATCTACTCCTTCCGATTATTAATTTCGAAGTTTCTTTTGCCGAAGTTGAATCGATTAGAGGTAAGAATTTTGTTAACCGTCGAGGAACTCTCGAAGGGCGCGCTGCCACGGCCGTAACACTTTTCATTTTTGCTATAGAACAATTTACAACATCTCGTTTAATTAATCACTTCAATTCCGTCTCCGAAGAACCGCAGCTCGCGCACACTGAACCGCAAATTCTCTCGTTCTCCTCTTTTCCTCCTTTCTTTTTCTTTTTTTTTTTTTTTTTTTTTTTGTTATTCATCCGTTTCTTCCTCTCTCTCTCTCGATCTCGTTCACACAAACGCATACAAACATACACTTGCTCCAATTTCTCCTCTCGTCCATTAAACTCGACGCGATTAGACGAACCTTTTAATTCGTTTAACAGCAAAGTCATCGATTATCCATTTTCAATGAATATCCTCTTTCTTCTCGTTACTCGCACGCTGATTCCTCCGCGACAACAACGAAATAAAATTCGCCCGAGGAAAACGAATTAGATCGCTCTCTTATCTCAACTTTCTTCCTTCCTTTCTGCAGTTTTATTTTCTTCTCTTTTACATTCTTTCTCCCTTCCTTTCTTCCTTGCTTTCGTTCGCTTGTCCGCAATCGAAATCAGTCGCACGAGGGAATAATAGACAATATACACAGGGAAAAAACTTTGATCCAACGAACCAGCCGCAAAAGAAAATAAGTGACCGAGAACGTGAATGCGCGGCGTTTGTTCCTTAGAGTTAGGAGACACAACGTGCACACACGCACCACGTGAGGCAGACACGCGTGAAAGCACGTCGAAATTGAACACGTTAGAATTCACGTACACAGGCGACAGGACTTCGTCCTCGGAGCGACGCCGGTTGATTCGAATCGACGATCGTATTTAATTATACGGGACGGCGTGAACAAGAAGCAGCTCTTAGCAGTTGCCATTTTTTATCGTAATCGTATCGACCGGGCTTACGTCGTAATATCTTTTTTCCTTCAACGATCAACTATCAATTTCGCTAAAGATAAAAGAAGAAGACAATTGCGAAAATATCGATTAGTTTGTCAAGGCCAACCGCGAGACGAAGAATATTTTCAGCCGCGTTTTAGTTCTTTTGTTTTTAAAAATATTCGGATTGCATGCAATCGTCTCTATCTGTCTCTACTACAGCTCGACCTAATTCTAAAACGTTTTTAAAACGCGTATGATCGACGGTGAACAGCGAACGTCGTACGCTTCGCTTTTCTGTTTTGCTATGGTACTGTTGCCATTTTAGATTACGTCTAATAATCGAATACAGAAAGCGGCAGCAGGAAGCCGATAGAACGCGTCAATGTTCCCATTCTGTTCGCGCAGAAACGTATTACCGTTGATGCGTCTGCCGCGGTTTATTACATGCATAATCGGAGACAAAATCACGATCATCGAGTCAAACCGACAATGGCGTCCATCGTGATCCTAGCACTACTTTTCTTTCATTCTTCGTCTCCCATCTCCTCTCTTCTGCCTCTCTGTGTACACACAGATATATACTTTCGAAACCACGCTGTACGCAATGTACCCAATAATATTTCATTGCGAAAGCCTTAAGGCTCTTTACAAGGACAGGCGTTTCGCCATATATGTCCCTAAAGCAAACATAACACCGAGGCACGGTCCACATCTACGAAGAATTTGCTAAAAATTGTTCAAAAGGAGAACAAATTTTTTCACAGAATATGGGTCGTACGAAACGATTATCTTTCGTTCGATGCTTTGTTCTTATAGTGCCTTATTCTCTTATTTTTTTTTTTTTTGGACCTTCCAACCATTCGTGTAATTGGGGTTGCATTCTTCGAGGAGTGCGTCGATCGATCGCACGAAATCGGCCGCCGCGACGCCGGCAAAAGCAGTCTAGATTTTAACAACACATTCACGTGCACATGGTGCAAACCAACGCAACAATTCACTCCTAATTAATTTAAACTCGCGCCCTAATTTTTTTAAATACATCGAACGAATTGTACTTACGCCCTCTCGACTCTCGCAACTCTTGAAGAAAGGCTTACCCTCTATCTCTCCCGCATCCAGTCTTCCCTCTCTCGTCTTTCTCTCGTTTCTTCCTAAACAGCTTAAACATCGATATTTAAACGCTCGTTAATATGTTCTCGTTAAGTCTTTCAGAAGAAAATTCGATTGCGTTGCCGATTGGACTTTCAGCTTTCCTGCATGACATCGCGATTTTCAGTGAATTGTATCATTTCTTTTTTGTCTTTCGAATTTTTCTTTTTTCGCCTTTTTTTAATACTTTTTTATTTGGCTCGCTTGTGATGGGAGATATTTTCTTTGTTCTCTTTTGTCTTCGCTAGAACAGAATGTGTGTCGATTTTTGTAGGCATCGAACGAACTTGTCGCGTGCGAGTTTTAATCCTAGATCGTTTTACTGAGAAATACTACAGAGATTTCCTTTGTCTTTTTTTTTTGTTTTTTTTTCACGTAGATCCGAATTGACGTCGATCGAAAGCTACAAGTTACGTTTCATATAATTTTTTTTCTCTCGTTTTGCATTTAATTTAGCGCGCTAATGCACGTGTTACAGATTCGAACACTAGTCTTCGATATATCGAAAGAAAGAACGGACTGGAAGCCGCTAAAATCCTAAACCGAAATCGTTAATGATTACAAAACCGACGGGTCTCGCGTCAGTTAACTACTAGGGATCGTACCGTAAGAAATATTAAGGGCTCCTTTCAAATTCGTGTATCGTGTGTGTGTGTGTGTGTGTGTGTGGTATTTATGTGGCCACGTGAGACGCCATAATTCGTATCAGGTCTGCATGACGTGGGTTTCTATCGCTGCCTTTCGAGCGAAAGATTCTTACAAAATATTATAAAAAATTCTCATTTGCTTAAGGATGTGGGCTAGATATTGTTACACATCCTCTATCAATCGCGTCATTGACGTCTAGAAAAAATTGTATACAATAGCTACGATTTAAAATCGAGTCGCCTATGCGTCGCGGCGCTATTCGTAGTTAAATCGCAGAAACAGAGAAACTTGTTAAAATAATCGAGCAAACATGATATAAGAACATTACCCTAGTACAAACGGCTTCTGTTCGACACGACGAAACAAAGTTCAAAAGAAACTCTAGCTACTACCGAGCATTCGTTTCCAAATTGCACTCGAATCGCGTCGTGAAGAAACCGAAACGCACGCTCCTTCTCGCATTGAATTTTGACTAAAACTCGCCTACATCGAAGTAGAAGCGTGAGTATCTTTAAATAGACATCACCAGTGATAGTGTTTTGCAAATATATTTTACCTAGTATTTACAAACGTTGGCTACAAAAAACATTTTACAGTTAGCGACCAATAGAATACTCGCGAAACTGGAAAACGTGAAAAATCGTGAAACGTGAAACTCGAACATTCCATAATGTGCCTCGAATTCGAAACAAACTATCTTTTTATATTTGTCATAGATTTTTCAGCATCTTCGCTCGATTTATAAAAATCTTCCAGTCTAAAGATAACATATGGAATTTTCGACAAGCGAAATTATTACCGCGCAAGGCGCCAATAAAATTCGTTTAACAGCGTAGCGATTGAAAATTTAGGTCGAATGCTGATCTCCACACGATCGTCTACTTAATTGTTAAGGCGTCTTTAAAGTTCATCTTGAGAGCGTTCCACGAAGACTTTCGCTTCGATACTCGCTCGATCCATCGGTGACGCCATTAAAATTCAATAAACGGCGTTGCACGAAGATTTTTGTAATCTTCAACAACTATATAATCTTCCAGCGCCAATTTAATGTGGCGAACAAACAACGAGCTTAGTAAGAATTTGAAACACTTTCGATAAGACGACGACGCTGTGAATCGCTGGCAGAGATACATATATCGACAAGAAATTACGATCCACGCTCAAGTTTTGAGATTCAAAGGACCGTGCGCCAAATCCTTATTTTTAATTTATTTTTAAAGAAAAATATGCCAGCGATCGGCCGTGGAAAATGCGAAAACTGCGTGAAAACGATAAGAAAATCTCGCTAAATTCACACAGCAACGTCATACACGAACGCATATCGAACGTAATCGTTCCGGGAAAGAAACACTTCGTTTCGCTAGTCTAATGATGCATAAGTGATCGTTTTAAGTAAAATTCCCTAAATTAATTTAGAAAAATTCATTATATTACGTTTCGTACATTTTCTTTTTTTCTTTTTTTTTTCTTTTTTTGCCCTTTTGATATTATTTAATTATACTGGCCGTGCGCAAGGCTATTTCTGCGAAGAATGGCGAGCTCGAGATTTGTTCGTTCTACTTAAGAAACAACGTTGATGCGTGCATCTAAAAAAGAAATCAATATACACGAACGACCAAAACTCGATTAGCATTATCGGTTGTCACGATTACATTCGTGCAACTGGTATGCAATCAAGAGCGTTTGTATATGTTTCTGTATGTGTGCGTGTATGTGTATGAGTATGTTTTTGTATGTGTCTGTGTATACGTATTGCATCAATTGCTCCATAAATATTTTTCGTATTTTAGTTGCAGCAAGTTCGTAGTGCGTCAAAAGCGTTGATCACGAGGACCGAAAGTGTTTGTAGATCCGTAAAAACAATGAGAAACGTTGACAAATATCCAGCATTACCATGATCCTCGCTGCAGCTGACGACGCTGCATTCACGACAAAATCGAAACGGAAAGGACTTGTTTTTAAAGGCTTCTTACAATATGTACACGATATCTATTGATTCTATGGTATAGTATCATCTCTCTTGTTTCACTTTCTATCAACTTTCATTCTATTCCTTTCATTTTCTCCCATTCATTCTTGCTCTCATACTCACATTTTGCCTCGATCGGAATTTTGTCGAGTGACAAAGGTAAAAGTGTTCACTGCGTACATACGTATACAATATATTTATATATATATATATAATATTATTATTTATATATGTATACTATATACACAAAATGTGTTTCACTGTGTGTTCTCGTGTGCGTGTGCCCGTGTATGCCTGTCTGTGCATGTGTAACACGTTTGTGTATGTGTGTGTGTATGTGTATTCACATTTCACCAAATAGACTCTAATAAAACGTATAAACACGTGAGCCTAGCGCGGCGATCATCAACGCGCCATCGTATCGATAATCGAAAACTTTTAATCGCGTACGACAATAATGATTGATTATCTCTGATCCCAACCCATCGCCACGCAATGTTAATTCGTTTCGTTATTTTATTTTTGTCGAGTTTCTTCCATACTCGATCGTGATATCGTGAAATTCTGCACGAACCTCGTGACGAATACGCGAAATTTCTAAAATTTCTAGAATTAAGAATTTAATCATGCGATCGATCCTAAGGTAAATCGACTAGAGATCATTTTCCTCGTTTCTCCTCTCTTCTCTCTAAATCGAAGCAACTATCGCTGTTCTGTCGGCCGAATTGAAAGAATTCCACGCGAAATTCATATCGAAGTTTCTCATTTCTTTTTCCTATGATTTCTCTTTTTTGTTCGTTTCTCACGATTTTATTTTATACTCCCTTCTTTCTTTGTTTTTCTTTTTTTCGTTTAATTAGCTCCGGACGATCGTCTACCTAATTTCGAGCGAAAATCTCGTGGCGTTTAATGAAGACTCGATGCCGATTCACGAGTTCCCCTAGCTGGCTTATAAATCATCGATCTGAAAAATCTGATGTTTCTCGTGGGGTTGGGTAATAGGGGCCCGGGAGGAGTCAGCGCAAAGATTAAGGCCCCAGGGCTCTTTTTCTCTCCTTTCCTTTCTCTCTTATTCTCATGCTCTCCCTTCTCTCTCACTCTTTCTCATTCTTAAAAGTGTGTTTCTCTTTAACTTTGTTCACGTGACTGTTCTCATGTCAATACTCATCTCGTTGAGCTGGCTCCGCGAATGGGGGATTTATCCTGTGCGTACCTCATCGACAAGGACATTCGATTATTCGTTTCAATCCGCCCATCGTTATGCGGAATTCCTGTTGGAAAAAATGCTCGTGAAAATTTTTCACTGCCGCCAACACGCTCCATCTCTCTCACTCGCACATTTTTTCTCTCTCACACGCTCTCCATTTACGCGAACGAACTTTGTAATTGCTTTGATAAAATTTCTGTAAAACAGAGGAGGGTTGGGGGATGGGAACAGAACAAAGCCATTTACTCGATAGTTTCATGACAACAACAATTGGTTTCACTAGAATGGGTCTTTCTACTTGTACGATATCTATCGAATGGTCAAGAAAACGATCGTTACGAAATCAACAAGGCTCCTTTAATCGAGAGTACGATTACGAAAATAGAATCTACAATGTCTGTCACCATGGACACGTTACTCTGTTACGACAAATTACGCCATGTTTACTTTGGAACCAATAAAATGAAAAAATAATGCACTAGCTCGCTAACTCTTGCTTCCATCATAACGAAAATAGTCGCAAACGGAAGAAAGTGTATACCTCGTAGGATGAAACATTCGTGTATCATAGACAAGCGTGCACGCGTACCATCTCAACAATCCAACAAATAAAAATCAAAGCGATTTACCTGAGATTCAAAATCTCAGCTCTACGAAAGAACAACACTTTGCATAATCAACATTTCTACTCTCTGTTACAGCGTAAAGTATCGTGCACGCTTTCTCGGTAACGAGAATCATTGGCATAATACGATGCAATGTATCTATAATAGAAGTTCTACATCGAGATCCGGCACCAATAAACGGACAGAATGAAGAAAATGAAAATGATTCTGCATGAAAACACGCTGAGTTCCATGCGTTACGTACGATGCCGTATACTAAAGGCTAGAAATATCGTAACGAAAGGCGATTTCTATGTAAATTGTGGGACAGCTCGAACAACAAGGGTCTAGCTATTAAACAGTAAATCGAACAAAATGAACCATCTTACGGGTAGCGACAGGAAAGAAACCCCACTAACAGACCAGAGCGCAAATATTTTTTGTTTTCTTCGCTACGGTAGCGTTAAGCACGTTCGTACGTTCAGTAGCGTACCAGGTGGCGACCCCACTAAAGAGCAGTGGTGCGCAGGTGGGGACAGCGCTGTAGCGACAGGCCCCGGGGCCCCAGCTCCTAAATGGCGTTCAATGCGCGCGGATCTTGCTGCTGGCGACGCCTCGACGCGCTCCCGTAATCGACGCCACTGACGTACGATTCCTCCTCGTTGCCGTAGTCGTGTTCACTACGATCGCCCCGATCACGATCCATCCTCTCCAGCCTCGACTTTCGAGTTCCTTCGCTCATGTGTCCGCCGCTGTACGATCCTGATCCTAGATTTTTTGGTAAAATTCAATGTTACAGTTGTTAATATTAGTGGGGTTCAGGGAGCCTGAATTTCTGTAACTTAGCCACGATACCCCTTACGTAAATCTATAGAATTTAAGGTGTTACAGAAATTAGGCGCGATTTTGGGGTAAAATTTGAAAGGAAGCGAATTTTGAATATCGTTGTTTCCTGCTCAAGTTTTTGATAGTGGAACATTGTTAGGATTGGAGCTTGATTCTAAGAAATAGAATTATTTATTATACGAGTTGTATAGAATCCATAAATTGAATTGAAGAGAATTAATTTTAATCTCTTCTTAAATTTAATTCCGAAGATATTCCGTATTCCTTTCAAATTTTTGTTATTACTCAAGCTCGACGAGCTAAAATCATAATTCGATTTAACTTATAATTCTTATAGTTGATGTTACAGTATTAAAATATCGAGCTTGGCAATCGAATTTCACGGGGTGTCACTCAAAAAACTAGATTACAGAAGAGATTGTTACTTCGACGTTAAGCTGGACGGTGAGGAATCAGTAAGTCCACCTACATGTCACACCTAAAACAACACCGCAACGACACACCATACACAGTGCATGCAAGCTAGTTATGCAAAAAAAAGTGCAGGGCGCGTACAAAAAAGACAGAGAAAAACGAGAGGGGCAAAAAAAGACACGGTTTTGCAAAGACTCCGACGTTCGAGCTATCGTTGCGCTGGAGCGCAGACATCGAGAAATAAACGAGTCCTTGAAACTCGACGCAAGTCCTCCTCCATGGACTTGCTTCGACTAGAAGGAAAAAAAACTATGCTTTTCATTGAAAGTGGAATTCGCGTTCGTTCAGAAAAAAAGGAAAAAAAAGAACAAGGGGAGAGCACAAAAACAAAGCGAATATCCCAAAAGAAGGATTTCGAAGATCTTCCGAGAGACCGCGCTCTGAAATTCCTCTTGAAACAAGTCATGTTACGTGTAACATTATTCCATCGAAAAATCTGTGATCCTCTCGATTCCCATGATCAAGTCTCGTTAATTGATTACGCTTCGTTAGGCTATTCTATATCAACCTATTCTATGTGAGAAGGGTTGGTGGAAGGGCTTGCGAGACAACCAAAAACAAAAGGGGAGATAAAACGAACAAATAGAACAGAACTGTAAAAAAAAAGAGATTGATTAAGAATTGAAACGAGAACGTAAGGAGAATCACTTCCACAAAACAGAACAGAACAGAAATCTTCGTCGACGGATGAATCGAATGACAAAAATAATATAAAATAAAAGAGAATAGACGAATGAATTAAACAAAAAAAACGATGGAAAAGTGAGGAACATTTGAGGTGAACCAAATTAACCAAAATTAAATAACCAATCGATTAAATAAATAAATCCTTCTCTTTGGGTAAGAGAAACAAGAATAAGGTCCCGTTTCACCGGGCCCGTGCACCAAACCCGTCTATACTTACAACGCGGCCTTATTAAGGAGGTTTCCCTATAAACAGACAGTCTCTAATTCTCTCGATCGTCATCGTAATCCCCCGTGTATTAAGATTACGGGGGAAGGGGAAGGACGACAGAGTACAGAGAATTGGTCAGCCGGTCTACGCCGTAAAATCTCATCCGCGATGAGGAGGAAGTGTGTGTGTGGAAGAAGCGTCGTCGTGCGTGCGAGCGTTCTTTTAGCTCGACTCTTTGGGCTTGTTCTCGTCACCCGGACCATAGGTGAACTGGCCCTGTTTTCGGATGACTCCCGTGGCAGCCACCGCCTCCACGACTTTTACACGTAAACAAAGAGAACATCGGAGTCAGAGCTGATTGCCGATCATACTTCGACCTGGTGCTTTCTTTTCTTTTTTCCGTTTCCTTTTCTATTTTTCGTTTTTTTTTTTCTTTTCGTTTCTTTCTTTCTATTCTCGATCTGAGATTTTAATTTTGCCAGTGGTAACGGAACGTTTTAACTTTTTTCCTTTTTATATTTTAGGTAGAGTCGTCGTTTTGGTGGAGATTATTGCGATTCATCGAATGAGGACTTTTTTTTTACGATGAAACGAAAGAGAAAAAGATAGAGAGTATGCAAGGGTGGACGGTCACGCGCTTGTTTACGTGTTGTTAGTCTTGCGTAGCATGTTACACGCGTGGATTTTACGTGATCAACCCTTAACTGGTAGCTCATAAGATTTATTTTAAGATTTTGGATCCAACCAGGCGGTTACTATTCACGTGACACGTATTTCCTTCTGTCTATTAATATTCTCTGAGCATAAACATTGAAAAATTGAATCTTTGACGACATGCTAGTGCAAAATTATCGAAACGATGATTTTCTAGTCCGTTCTTCGTGCAGTCGATAATTTTACAAGAGGAGGAATAAAATTCTTCCATATATACAAAATGAAATTAACCAAAAGTAAGATTTTTTTTACGTCAAAATATATAAAAAAAATTCAATATGGTAAATGTTCAAATACTTTTACGAGCCTTCGTATACAATGTCATAATTGCGAAAATTGTTTAGAAATTATTCTACCGTACCAGTTGAGGGCATTGAACAAAAAGAATGAACGATCCATGAAACATGATAGCTTCATTCACGATACTATCAAGAAGACGTTAGTCTTTTCACTTTGAGAAGTCTTTGTCCGTGACGACATCGTGAACGCATGCTGTAAACGCTTTTAATGAATATTAATAGTCGAACAGATGTCACGGGTAAATCCACTCGTGTCAGGATAGTAGACAGAGCGCAGCGTGCACGAGGTAAGCTGCAGCTAGAATTATATTAAACGATCGTAGAGATGAGGATGAATAATAGAGGCGGTGAAACTGACGACGAGGGATGGTCGTGTCTTTCTGGTGGATCGCAGAAAGGAAGTGGATATGAGCAAAGAAAAACAATATGAAAACGTGATTGAAACTAACGAGAACGAACGCGCCATTGTCTTGCAGAGGTTGATACATGTTTGCCGATCCATATATCGTCGCTGAAAAGAAATTCAATATAAAGGTGTCGTGCTTTCTGTACGAATATCTTTCACCGTGATACGTGTATTTTTCTTGATAGTTCAAAGACTGCTAGTTTATTTTTAATCTGCCAAATCATGCGGAAAACGCGCAAGTTAAAATAATAAGTTTGTAGGTATAGTTTAAACCAGCGTTGTTCGCGTTGGTGGAATCTCCTTTCTTCCTTTCTTTTTTTTTTCTTTTTTTTATAGAACGTGATATTAAAATTTTTATAAGAGGAAAAGAAAAAGAAGGTTAAATAGGATTCTTGGAATTTCCGAGTTTATTTCGAACAGCGCTGATTTAAATAGAAGAAACAACGAGAGCAGGGTATATACAACGAAAATGAGAGATATAACTTCTCGCGCGTCATTCAGACGCTATAGCGTGCACACGAAGAAGAAGGACGTGCAGCGTACATCGAACGATATATCGTAATAATTTACAAGGCTGAGTATAGGTCTGCAACCAGCGACTAGCAGTCTTTCCAATAAAGAGTAACTCTACGTTCTAACACGAATCCATGCAACGGCTACGTGCAGCTAATGATACAACTACAGATGTGTTTCATTACTAGCTTCGAATGTCGCCATTGCTCTTTCTCGAGAATCCAACTCTCGATAACAAAAAAGAAAAAAAAATGGAACAAAAGAGGAAAAACGAACGACGGTGTTTGTTCGCGCGTTGAAAAATACCAGAACGAATATAATCGTTTCTCTCCGATTTATTCTATCAGCTGAACCTTTTATCTATTTTCTTCTCTCTATTTTTCTACATCTTCAAGCAAGTAACGGAACACAGGGTGCGCGACGTTGGACTCGTAGAAAGAGAAAAGAAAGAAAAAGGGACGTGTGTACAATTTTGCGCTCGAGAAAAAGGTTGGGTTACCTCTTGGCTCGTGGCCGTAGTAACTCTCATGATGGGCACCTGAAGAGGCAAGAAGAAAGTGTCGAGTGTTAGTTGACGGAATTGGGGCTCGTTAGAGTTTCAAGTGAGCTAGAAACCTCGACCCAACCAGCCATGACTGAGAGGTGAGGATCGCATTGAGACTGTGTGAAAAGGATTGACAGTCGTGGACGAGAATAATGATGATGATATGTCGCGATCACCGAGCTTAAATAATTCTCTGTGGTAAGTAATTGACTGATATATGATTCGATGTCGTTGTCTAGATTTTCAGTCTGAGTCTATCGAAATCAAATCACGAAATACACAAAATTCCTCTTTTTACCAGCAATTAAACGACCCAATTTTAAAATACCTTTGAAATACAAATACTCTACTCGTCTATGAAGGTGTACAATCCTAACCAGGCCATTCTCCGCGATAATGAAACTCACGTAGAATATTTGTACTTGGTAACATTCTGCTACGAGATCCTCGATGATAATATGCGACCATAATCGACGCGTCACAATGAATATGATACCTGATGTGACGCGAGGTGTTAACGCGTCGACCGGTGCATCCGGTGCAGGGATCGGACGTGGCACTGTAGCGATCACTTGAGGATGCGTGGCCCTCCAGTAAGCTTCCAGGTACTCAGCTACGTGTTCGCAAGCTTCCTCCAGCTGATTCTCATCCAAGATAACGTCGAACATCTCTGTAGGACACTGAGCCAATTTCTCAGCAGCCACCATTTGTACGTTCAGATGTCTGATCTGCGACTTTCCACGCGACTTGATCAACCTTTGGAGCACTTTAGGTGACGAAATCTTCAGGTAGACGATCGTTGGCGCCAGGCTGGTCTTAGCTAACTGCGACGGATGATTGATGGTATCGCAGTCCAAAACTACCAACTAGAAATTAATAGTGGTAAGTGGACAATGTTTAGAAACGAGAGGATCAAATGGTTGATAAAGTACCTGAAGGGTTCTGGCAAGCTCAAAAATCCTCTCGATCTCGGCTTGAACCTCCGCCAAACAACTGCTCCTGCTCGTGGATCGTTCCATGATCGCTCGTTTTGATGGATTGTTCAGCAACGATCTCTTTGCCAGTGAAATGTCTGCCATTACCCTAGTGATAATTATTCTGAAATCGTAGAAACAAATATTTAGCCAGAAGTGCAAAGAATGGAATACTTCCTCGTGCAAATAGAATAATATTCGAATAATATCAATTTACAAAACATCCTTCGTTTCTTGTCGCATAACATGATAAAGTATTATATAAACATAATTATTCAAATAACATTGGCTCACAAAATATTTTTATTTTGTTATCATATTGTATGATAAGATATTATGTAAACCTCACAAAGACTAGCTATTAACTATATAATAAATTTCTTCAATATTAGAATTTTATTCTTAAGGAATGTGCCAAGTATAAATTAATTTAAATTCATCTTACGTATAGCGTACCGTTATTAGTAAAATAACTTGCTACGAATTCAATAATTTTTAGTAATAGTAATGAAAAGAGCAATCACAGAAAAAGTATGAGTGATGGAAAAAGTCTATTTGCAGATTCGAATTCAGCATGCATATGTACATAAATGTTACGGAAAATATGCAAATAGATGTTCAATAATTGCTCTTATAAAAATAATTGTTCTTCGACTAAGAGCTTCAACTTTAAAGAGAGCTTCGCGTACCTGCCTCGGAACCGATGTTTCAAATAATCAAACAACGCCTTTTGCATCATGTCCGTCACCTGATAACCTTTCAACGATGGACCGACCAGGACGACAGGCCTCATAGATGGTACAACGTCGTACGGCGTGGTTGTTTCCTGAAAGCGAGACGAACGAATGAGTCTAGACCGACTAAGAGGATGTCCTACACGCCAGGATCTGCCCCAAGATAGTCTCTCACTTACGTAGGACTTCGTGCGCACGGAATGCAACATTGAAAACATTGAAAACAGTTAATGGCGTCGACTGGAGACAGTATACGACCTACCCTCCTGCGCGGCCAAAGACCTTCTCACGGTAATATCGCCATCTCATTGACCATCTTTCTTCAGCATTCCAAAGGCACTTTGGCCAAGCAGAGTCTGTTTTCTTTCTTTTCTTTTTTTTTGTAAACTACTGATCAACCTAAGCTATCAACGATCTCCTACGCACTAAATCTGTTCTCGTTAGAAGCCATCATTCTACCGTGTTTTCGGCGAACCATTTTCAGCAAACGGACCACGTGGTTTCATCAAGGTCAGGGCATCTTCGACGAGATCGTCCTCGTCATGGTAAAATGATCCGCTAAGATCGAATAATTGTTACTTGATTATCGATCGATGCTAGAAATTGCTACTCACATCGACACACTGACGTATTGTATATGTGTGGTTAAAAAAGGAAAGAGTACAGGAAAAGGAACATTTGACACAGTTCGCAGAGCAGTCAGCCGAGAAATAATGGACTTAGACTTTAGAATAATTGCTTCTTGTTGGCGTAATAAATTGGCGGAAATTGGAAGTGGGAATTATCGGATAAACTCTCGGTTTGGAGAGTTACGAGTCTGAAAGCTCGATGCGCGTCCTCTGTCCTTCCTTACTTTCTTCTTCTTCTTTGATTCGACAGATATATACGATGCACAGAGACAGCAGGTATCCCAGTATCATACACACAATCGCATACTCACAGAAATAAATCTGCTAGTCCTCGCGTGGCCCACGATATTTTCTAGCACCGACAGATAAATTTAGACACGTAAGCCTCGTCCACGTCACCGGTTTTATCGAACGCGAATCTTTGCCAAACCGACGAAAAATTTTGATTGGACCTATCTAATATCCCATAGAGCTTATCTTCGTCCGTAAGAGTTGATGAGATACTTCGTGAATATCTATGGGATCCTTTTTGAACGTCTATAAAGTTTTACGCCTTCTTCGGCGTCTATAGAATCCTTTTTGCACAATGGCTGTACGAAGTATTCGTACACATTGTATTTATTACAATTAATTAGATCTACGTAATATAAAATTTCATGTTCATGCGACTACAAAAATGTTGTACTATGGACGTGAAATATAGGATTTGCTGAAAAATATTTCATTGAAATATAAGGCTATATTTCTGATTATAAGTATTTTGACACCTGCTGGTTTCACGTAAAAACGTAATAATTAATTTAAGTAATCAAGGAATACTCGATTTGAATTTTGTATTTCTGCAAAGATATCAACCAATATATATAGATAAAAGTTGTTAAATTTGGAAGAGTTATATAAGCAACATAATAAATATGAGTTGATTCATGTAGTTTTTTTTTTATTTTGAGACAAATTAGATGGAAAACTTCAAAAGCTAAAA
Source organism: Bombus vosnesenskii (assembly GCF_011952255.1). Taxonomy (NCBI): domain Eukaryota; kingdom Metazoa; phylum Arthropoda; class Insecta; order Hymenoptera; family Apidae; genus Bombus; species Bombus vosnesenskii. The sequence continues at coordinate 3,621,018 of NW_022882931.1, read as the reverse complement.
ATTTGATGAAATTATTATTGTAACATTACATTATTATATCGTTATAATATTATATCTTTGTTTCAAATAAGACAGCGTTTCTTAATGTTTTTGGTAATTTCCTAATGATTTTTCAGATTTACTTAAGTGTCCTAGTACTCATAAACAGCGGTGTACGTTTACAGGATTCCTTCTGAACGTTCATAGGATCATCTCAGGTTCATGCAAACGTGGACGAGACTTTTGACTAGAAATATATACTTTCTCGAGCTGTCGACTACAAGACTAGAGACCCAAAGTAGAATCAGGCACGACGTTAGACGAGTGGACACAAAAAGGATCGGAATAATCATAGACACTGCGATTCGTCGAAATCGTTTACCGGCTTCTTGAAGAAGTTCTTCCGTTTCTCCTTAGCCGGTGGCGTGGTCAACGTTGCCTTACCGCCGCGGACGCTGTCGCTGTCGTCACCTGTCAAGAAAAGAAATTGGATCGAATTAATCGTGGAAATCGATCCTTCCTATGCATCGTGCATCGACGGATGTCCCTCTTTCTCTCAAAGGAAAACTAGAGTGAGAAGCGATCGAATGCAGACTAAGAAACCTAGGGTACTAAATAAATTCGATGCTGTCGAATATGATTGTCTGGAGAGATCGTGGAAGCAACTACTGAAAAGTTCATTTACAGCATAGAATACTAAATATGACGTAAATTGACTGGGTCTGTGCGTGATCGTGAATAGAGTGGCTGTCGGCGAACAGGATCGATTGATCGTATCGTCGAGTCTGAACTATGAGGCGGGTGAACGTGGATACTAATATCAAGCGTGTGATCGTACTCGTGCGTGGGTCATTGATGAAAATCTCGAATTAGTATCTTTTTTACAATATGAGAAGGAGAAATTCTCGATCCGTAGGATCAGTGTTTAGACGAAACGTTTAACAGTAGAATTATTAAACTTGTTACAAGTATGGATCTTTTCCAGTTTAAAATTATTAAAAACATGCAGAAACTTTGGAAAAATTGATCTTGGATTTTATTCAGAGAGGAACGTGATTATTTTCATTATATCACTTTGATTATAATCATCTATGTACATTTTAGTATACGTTAACCCATTCGAGAGAAAAGTACATTTTCTCACAGGAAATTTTCAAGGATTGACATTTCGAAATTTTTATGATCCTGTTCGAGGATTACATATCTTTATCTCGAAACCAACGTCATTTCTTAATCTTATATAATACTCTCTGCAATACACGATTTTACTTCTAGTGACTAATAACGATAACACAAATACCTTCATACGACGCATAGGATGCGTCAGCATTTGATTTTACATCAAATAAATACGGCATGTCCAGTGCGTCACCGGTTTCGAATAGGTTAAAGTAAATGATCGGTAGTTCTAGAGTTAAGAAGGCGGTCAAAGTACATGCAGAAATATTTCCAATGACCAACGCAACGTTAGCTGAATTTCCTATGATCTAACTCGCAGAACTCGATCATCGCTAGTCGAGGATTCACTCTCTTAATTAAAATAAAAACGGGCAAAGAAGAATGGTGAGAAGGTAAAGAAAGAAGCCCACGACATATGCGGTGTAGAAAGAAACAAAAGCTACTATAGTGTTTGTATATGTACATATACTTAGGGCCAACTTAGGATTCTTTCTGATTTTTAGTGTTCTTTCGTGTTTTCTTTCTCTCTCGTATATCTTTTCTGTCTCTCTTATTTCAGTTTGTATTTTTTGTACGACGAGCCGACGATCTCCCTCTCTCCGGTCTGTGTTTTCATTGTCGAGACATCGATCGGTCGAGAATTGCCGAACTGGTCGGTACACCGTGGTTTTCGGGGCGGAAAGAAAGAAGGACGTGCTAGGATACCTGGTGTAGGTGGTGTGGAACCACGTGAGGGCATACCACTCTCGCCAAGGTTCCCTGAAGACCCTCCACGTGCCGAATAGAGACCCTTTGTACCACGTGCAGCGCTCGCCTGCTGCCTCAGGGCCTCTAATTTCACCGGGGACGGGATGAAGCCGACGTCCGCGTTCTCTTTCACCAGCCTACCTATCCACCAATTGTTGTCGTACTTCTCCTGAAGAGTTTCGTGGACGATCGATTACTTTAGATCGTTAAGAAAACACACAAAAGATAAAGAACGTACCTTGATGTGCAGGAAGTCGCGGACCTCGAAGCTGATAGCCGAGCCATGGACAGGCGAATCATCGTCGACAGATCCATCATAGCTCACATTGGTCCGTACTGCAAACGCTACCGCTTTCGTCTGTATAATTTACAAAAACTTTCTATTAAAGCCACTCTATATAATTTAACATTAATTACAAGTTATACGTTAACATGTTGCCTACCACATGGTGGTTATTGATGATCACGTTCTTTACTAAATTTTTTATAATGATTAAAAAAGGATAAATCTCGTGGACTAATAAATTTCTAACGATGAGAATCTAAAATATACATATTAGGTCGTCCGAAAAGTTTCTTTCGTTTTATAAGGAAATAATGGATGCACAACATTTTCCGTTTTATATTGTTTTATCGAATTACGTATGACCCATTTTATCTTATCAAAATAAAGATCACAACTTTTCGGACAACCTAATATAATATTCGCGCGATAGTCAAGATGTTAAAGAGCGCTTAAGAGCCAGATTCTCGTTAGAAAATTTTTCTCGAAGGAATATCAGCGGTAATATTTCGATAAATAAGCTAGTTTTATTGTTTACGATATCGACTTTTTTATTGGGTCGTGTAGCGTAATCCATTATATCGCAACGATACTCGTGCAACAATAATTTAAGCATAAAGTAAATGCCGATGAGATCACGGATGATCGGTACATTGTCAATGTATCATGTGACACATCGGCAAAGAATAAAAGCGTAATACAGTGATAGGGTGCTGTCCGCATTTGCTACGTCGTTCTACCACTCGAAGGTCGCGGCTATTTAATCAATATTCATTTATTGTTTAGCCGAAGGTGATTCGACTGATGGGCCGTGTATGCTGGCCAACAAAAGAGTTTTCATAATTCAGACATGACCCGCTCTGTTATTACTTGGTCTAAATACTCGCCCTAATTCTGCGAAACTTCATGCTCGTACCAGGAAATTTATCGTTGGAACGTAGGATTAAGTTACATTCGAATGTTCGTAAATATATAAGCTCGAAGATTCGAAGATTCGAGGATTTAAATGGTCAGAAATTTTTTAATTCGCAAACCAAAAGAGATTTTAAAATTCGGTGGATCACAAGTGTGCTCCATTCTCCATACTCTGCACTATTCAAAAGCCCGTTGATACAAAGTTGAACACAATTAGGCGATCCTGTACGTACACAGGGAAGAAGAGAGGAGTGTGACGGAAACATCTAGACAACCGATCCGATAATTACCAATTCACCGAGTTCGAACGCGTTGCACCGACTATTAGAAAGGAAGGTACAATTAAAGGCAATAGTATCACGGCTGGCAACGCGATATATTGCATTTGCATCTATCGTCGAAAACAAAGGATCACGAGTCGCTTAATTGGTTTCGCCAAGCGGTCTCCGCGTGCGAAATCTCATTGGTCTGGCGCGCTTATTCATTGACACGCTCCTCATTCCTCGGCGGACAACTTACAGACTTGAACGTGAAGGCGGCGTCAGAGGCAATGACGCTGTTCGGAAGTAGTCGATCGATACCAAACGATTTACGAAAGACCGGTGGAAAAACAAGCCAAACGGGGGTGGAGGAAGGAGAGGTGAAACTGGAACATGCGAAAGATCAATGACTCACCCTGGCTTTTTCAAGTTGATTGAGGGCCTGCCTCTCCTTCTCACGACGCAAGCTCTCTTTCTCCTCGTCCAGCGAGAGATCCGAGCTCGGCTGTGAGTAGTTCGAGTCTGCCGAGCCCTGAAATACAAAATAAACTTGTTTAAATCGCGCCTCCAAGCGAAATCCATTATTACTTTCGAATCGTTATCGAATAGTTTCGAACCGAGTACAGTAACGACTCTTCCCTGATTTTGTGATAATAATATACTTCGTTTTTTCTCAGAGTTCACAGATTCCAAAAAGTGAATGTTCTCGTTTTATTTCTATATATATACAATATGTTATTATTTTTACAAACGGTAATGTAAAACGTATTAATAACGTTGGTCGTTTTTTGATAATTTTAATATACTCTATTTTCTGTCAGGGTTCACAAAGATTCCAGAAAGCGAGTTTCCTTGTTTTGTTTATTTTATACGTCCAATATGTTGCTTTGACGAATAGTAGTAAAATGCGCGGTTGGTAAAATAAAAGTTTGAACGAATAGAATTTGGAAAATGGGAGACTTTTACGCTACCAGTTATTATGGTATTTTGTCAGTTCTTGTTTCACGGAATTTGTCAAACACTGGTAACTACTGCGTCACGACTCTGGCAAGATTTTTCGCGAAGTTCGTGTTCCAAGAACTACAGGGAGCCCGATGTTTTGCCCACGGAAGCCTTGGAGAAGTTCTCAAGGACTTTGAGAGTCGGGGACCATTAGCTTAAAAAGAGAAGTTTCGTCGGTTCTGAAGCAACCGTAGCCGTCTTTGCAGACCCCACTTCTTTGCAAATATTTTAACGTGCTAGTTTGCAACGGCTTGTTACTTGAATCGTTATAAACGACGAAATTCTTGTTTTGCACAATTTCTCATTTCATATTTGTTTTGATATCTAGTCTCCAATTTATTGTCGTATTTCATAAATTGCTCGTACTTCTGTCATAGGAACGTAACAAAACGCAATTATATACGTTCGACTTGGAAAAATTCAACGTTTGTACAAATAAGTGGATAATACGCGACTAAGTAGAGCGGACCGTACCTGGTCGGACAAGCGTATATTCATTAGGTACGTGTTTATCACGAATTTTTTTTATTTCTAGATTATGAAAGGAATTAAATAAAACGAAACAGTGCTCAGTAGACTGTCTAACATACAATGGTATGTAAAAAAGATTTGAATGCATGCTAATGTATACGAGTATCGCTATGTTTCATACTATGCATTGTTTATCACGCTCTATTCTGGGATGTACATTATATTTATGCATTGCTCTTCAATGTCAGTTATAATTCCATTTTGTAAAATCGTGATGTTTCTTCCCCGCACTGTATCTTTTAACTCCCTATGATAATATAATAACATCTTAGTTAAATTTATAAGTGTCAGTGCAACACAATGCCAAAAGTACGCGTTACGAAAGTGTTACATATACTTCACGATTAGTTCCGTGTGATTTCTAGAATAATCGCGTGGCAATTGGGCAAACAACACCGGAAATTATCCGCGACGAAAGTTAGGATTCTATCTATACGTTAACGCACGCTGCGCAATTGGTTGCGTCAACTCGCGGAACATCCTGCCAAACGTTTCAGGAACAGCTCGTAACGCAACCATGTTGGCGACAATGTGACAAAAAGGGATGTTGGACGGTCAATTAATTGCCCGTACGACGAATTAATTGGATCGATTGCGTCGAACGCGATGGAAGACGTATCGATGTCGAACGTTCTCGAGCATGAAGAGACCTGGAAATTCATCGAAGCGAGAAGACGCAATTTCTAACAATTTTATCGATTCCAAACCGAAGACGACATTGACGTATTGATCCACCTTTCAAAGTCAAAGCTTTTACCTGTCCTGTAATTAGATACTTAATTAAATGCAAAGGGTGCCCAGCGTGTGTCGCATCACTCGGGCGAACGTTCGATTTGCATTTCAGCATGGTGCATTCGGAGGCAATTTCGAATTTCGTTATATAGTATTAGACGGATGAAAGTCGAATTCATTTACAAAATGATTCCCTCCTACTTCCCCTCAGCCTTCCTCACCCTTAAATGGGATCTTTTTTCTGTCGTTCTCTTTCGCTCTTTCTATCGGGACGATGAGTTCATTCGGTCGGGGCTTGTAACCATGCCAACGGCCTTTACTTAATCGTCTCTCTACCTGTTCCCCGTGCGTGACTGTGTAAACTCGTCTATGCGTGCCACCACGACCTTTTTCGACCCTCCGGGGGATCACGAGGACTGGAATGCTCTCGAACAATCGCGTGTGACGAATTTTTAGCCAGAGCATTTTTGTGTCATTGGGTAATACGAATTTCTATATTGGAAGATTAAATTAAGATGATAGGAATTTATGGAAGAAGATAGGGGATGGATATGAAAATATCTTGAAATATACTTTCAAGTTTCTATGTTTCTTGTTAACTGAGTCAGTTGACTTCAAGTAGCTTCAGACCACTGTACTAACGTGAATCTGTTATTTTACTCGTCTTAAAACGTCTTGTCGAGTTCTCAGCTATTTCTTGTCGTGAAAAGAGCAACAGCTACTAGGTAATGTAATGTTACTTCCTATTACCTTCTTGCCTCTCTAAACTAAGTTGACTGTAAATATATGCCATTCAGACATCCATTTTCATTTAACTTAAATGTATCTTAGCTTGTAGCGGTATTTTTCAAAATAAGGCCGTGTCTGCTCCATTTAAGTTCTGCATTAAGTCCGCTGAGTAAGTTTTTGATTACTGTCTTTCTAAAAGCACATTCAGCGTTATAAACGATAGTAGTAAATTATAAATTAAATCTGTTGATTAATTTTCAGACCATTGTCCTTCTAAAAGGATATTGGCCATTATGAACGCTCCAAAAAGATGAGAAATTAAGTTTGGGTACCTTAAATCATCCTTCTGAGCGTATGACGGGCAGATCTGGGTTAAATATCCACTCAAAATCAGATTACTCGAACTTAAATGTCTTCGCGTCAAATAACTTGACTCGTGTGTACACAAACTTCAAGTCGAGTTACCTCAATTGAATTTGAAGGAGACCAAAGTGGTAAACGATGGAAGATGGAAATGAAGTAAACGTTAAGTGTAGAAGAATGGCGAGGTAACGCAAACAAAGTACTAAAAACTCGACGCGGATAAAAGGAGGATAAAAAGAAGTCTGTGAATAGGACGAAAACAGCGGCTGCAGGAGCAACAGAGCATACTGGAAACGCTCGGTTTCACGCTCAAAATGTAAACCAGATCGATTTAGATTGCAACGTAAAGGATCGAGGCTGTGCAACGATAGCACGCCTGGCCGGTTTTATTTCACGCCAGGCTGATTAATGTAAAACTTGTATGACGCATCGCACGCCACGGAAAATCCTTTATAAAATCGAGAAAATGTATGAAGACGCTTCGCAGGCTCCACGCTGCTCCCTTGCAACTAATTTACTTTGTGTAAGGAGGCCGATTCATTGACACCCTTTATGAAACGTGTACGCCGTACGCGTTACAAGTATTATCTTCTTATAACCTTACCTGTGTGCCTGTGTCGTGTATTACAAAAAAAATAACATTAAGGTGAAAGCTAAAACGAGATCGTTTTTCTTCGGAATATAAACGAGAACGATCACCTTAATTAAATTGAGAGAATATAAATAATGATGTTCGCGGAAGCTTCAATTTAATTCAGTTAATTGCTACAAGTTTCAATATGGATATAATAGTTGAATACCATAAGTGAAATGAATACGATGAGTGACAATTTCCTTGTTTTATAGAAATTCACTATATCGTCAATCAATTCTGCACTAAACCTTTCGTTTGATTTTTAGATTAATTATACGTCTCTTTTATGATCTTGAATATTTAACAAATATTAATAACATTAGTTATACGAAGAACTGATACTATTCCTTTCTTACAAAATATCATCTATTTTCAAAAAATTCATATATCATTTACTCAATTACTTTGTATTCCTTTGAGACGTTAAATAAAAGTTACATAAAATCATCCAAATTGTCATACGTTTTACCATGTGATCGTCAATTATTAATATGAATTTCTTTCATTCTCATGTTTAAAACCGTATGGAAACAAATGATATCTAGTTGAAAATTAACTGAATAATGGAAGAACATTAAAATTAACAATCACAAAAACTGACAATTGAAAAAAGGAAAGTTTGGAAAATATCAATGAAGAATGGAAAAAGAAGATATAAAAGAAGAGTAAAGGAGATGAGGAAAGGATCTTCTAAAGTATCTACATAAAATTTCCAATGAGTGTCAATTAATCTCTACCAAATTTTCTTTTATGACCATAGCAAGACACAATGAAAAGAGACTTGAAACGACGATTGTCGGTAGTGTACCTGCGTAAATAGCTTGTTGTAGCCAGAATTGTGTTGATTGTATCCGATCATCGCCGGAAGCCAACGCCGTCGTCGCCAGGGCCGTTGTTCGAGTGGCTTTATCCACCTTCGCCGGGCCCTTCGACTCTGTTATGGCCCAGTTTCGTTCTCTGAACCGGCTCTGTGGCACGACGTTGATCCGCTAAGCTTTCGCTTAGCACACGCTACCGCATTGCGTCTTTTTCTCCTCTGCTCTGTTCGTTCTTTCAACCAATGGAACAAACTTAGCAATAGACTCTGCCCCGTTGGTAAAAGTTTAACGTGGGATTTTCGCGGCGTTGCTACGCCATGCTGGCCGGCGCGAAGGCCGTGCAGCCAGTGGAACTTCACCTCAGGCGCTCTTCCACGACTTTTTCCGCTTCCGTTTGCAAGCCATCCAAACGCCAGTCGCGTTTCTACTCACAGCTTTTCAGCTTCATCGCACCTCGAATCGCACCTGGTGCTTCGACTTTCGCGTCCATCGCGGATTTCTCCGCGAGACGAGATCGCTTCTCGATGATCCTCTTCTCGTGTTCAGCTTCGAACACGCTGTCGACAAGGAGATTCTTTGTTCAATGTGACAAACTTCGAGATTTTGACGGATGAACGCAGACACGATACTGATACGATGGTGGTTCGAAATTTCTACATTTATCAAATTTCGAGGGGAATTGTATTAATTGTATTATTGAATATATTGGAAATTATATTATTGGATATGTTATTTGATCTTCTTGCAGTTGTTTAAAATTTCTCTATTGAATATTTCAAATATTATATTCTAGATGGTTTACATTTTCTGGACTCGCTTTATTTTACTACCATTATCAAATCTCAAAGGAAACGTTACTGGATTCAAAATTTTAGAATACAGATATTCCCTTATGGTAGTATAAAGTTTAACGTACGATCAAGTGTAGTCCGAATGGGTCAAGTGTATTATGTTCCACGTGGTTTGAGTCTTCTAGACAAAGTCTATAACGTATCGAATATTTTGCTCTGTTACTTTCACTAAATTAAAGAGGAGATTATCGGATTCAAAATTTCCAAATATATGTCCTCTTATCGAAATCCTCTAAAATCTAAGTAATCCACTTTTACCAGTATGTAATAACATATAACCTCGCTCATCTATATAATCCACTATATACTTCCAAAAAAGAGAAGATAGCGGAAGAAAAGCTTCAGAACAAATATACGTCACAGTCTCCTAAATTTTGACAAAAACCCTCGCATAATTCATGATATTTCCTAAGTATCCTTTCTTTCCATTCTCTCTCTCTCTTTCTCTCTCTCTAGATACTCTAAGACTTTTTATTCTCCTACATATTATACTTAAAGAACGGTCAAGGAGAGTTACAAGAAAGGCCTTTTTCGGATCTAAGCAACCACCACCATAACTCTATTCCTTCTCCTCTAATGGTTTCGCGACGAATCGTCTGGTAGAGATTGACACCGGTTGGTCGGTGCCAGACTGGCGGTCGTTTCATCGCTGTCACAAAATATGCTGGTATAATTGCTCTTAAGAGGAGGATCTTAACGAGGGGAGACCGTGAGCTTCGTCTTTGGCTCCGAGACCTCGCCTAACGACTGCTCGTCCGTTAATTACATCGTAGCAATTAAAGTAACGACGGTTGGAGATCGCGTTGTTGTCCGTGGACGTGGATGCCTGCAACATCCTCGACACGGTCGATTTGATCGGTCGCGAAGTCTGGTCACGTAACATGGAAACTACTGGGCCATCTCGTATCATCTATATATACAATGGGGTACGTTACTAATGATTTTAAAACCAACGAAAACTATGACAGTTGCTGCGAATAAGGTCAAAATACTACAACCAACGAAGATGTCATAACGAACGTGACAAAGTATTATTCATTGCGTTATTAGTTTAGTTGAATCATTTATTTATTCATTATTTGTAGTACGAAATATAATTCTTTTAATTATTTTGCTATATAATTTTAATTATTAGTGAGCAAAATACTCGCAACCGATTATCCTTGAATACATATATATTATGTATTTTTATGTATGCTAGAACGAACTGATGCTACAATGAACAAAGTTTTAGAAGGAATTAGTTCATTGTAGCATAGCCCACTGTATATAGCCGAGGTTTATTTCATCGTTTGTTCATGAACGCCTTTAATCGATCCATTTTGATCACATAGTCGAAGTTCAAAACGTTCACCATGGCCCTGTTGCTTGACTGCGGATTTTTATCCATCTGCGTGTTATCCCAAGAAAAAATCCTGTAAGTAGATTTTTATCAATCTTCTCGCTTCAATATTGCTTTATGACATTGTTCTTTGATATGACACAATCAAAGGTAAACAAATTTTGCTAGGATCAAAGATGATACTTTCTAAAACTACTTGTCAGGTTAAAAAAGTTTTGTCGTTCAGATCGCGACTATTCAGTCAGATACTAATTAAAATTTCGTTGAGATAGATTGAGATAAAAGAAGTAAATTATACAAATGAATTTTATAAATTACAGGTCAACTGATTATTTAATTTCTATGCAAAATTCTAAAATTGAGCGCTTGAAGTCAATAACCTACGACTCGTCACTCGTCGGTTCACTAATATTATTAGTTAATAAATTATCGTGCAAGAGAGTCTTGGTTCGAACTAGATTGAAACATCGTTCAGACGATACGACGCTTATGTAAATCGACGGTGTGCAAAGACCTTGTTACGTGTTTAATAGCTGAGACCGAAGGATCGAGCTGGTAAGGCTTCGATTATGGGTGGTCACGATGAAAGATCGTTAAGAGGATTCCAGACTTATGGTCAAAGAATGGATTATACACGTGATGTTATGGAACAAGGAGCAAATTCCTTCGCGGAATTTCCAAATTTCGGGAAAGCTAAATGAGACGTGAAAATAGAAATTACATTAATATCATAGAAAACGTTTCTCGAGCAACGAACGAAGCAACGTCACGCAATTCCCTCGATCATTCTGGATAATTAATTAGCGAGGTATTCTCTATCTACGTCGTAGGCTTAGAAATCCGTCAGCGGAGGATCGAGGACGTTACGATTAAAAAAAAAAAAGACTCGACTGTCTGGAATTATCAGAGAGGGAGGGCAATCGATTTCGTTGACCTCTTTGTTACAGTGTACCGTGTCGAGTGCGCTATCCTTTTGTAAACAGTGGACGATTATTCAGCGAGAAGCAACGATTCACGATTATCGAGATAACACCCTCTGTATATCATCGCGCGATTATTACTCGTGGCGTTAAGAAGATTCCGAGGGACACGTCGAAAGAAACCCTCGTTCGCGAATAATGGCAGTGTCCTTTGAAGAATAATAGGATGTCCTTATCCAGCCAAGTGTCCTCTTTGTCTTCCTCCGAACAACGACGCGTAATTTGCTCAAAGAGCGTCGACGATAAGCACCATAAAAAGGGAGGAATAAAAACGAAGAAAAAAAGAAAAGACGCTTGAAAAACAAGGGAGAAAGGCGAACACAGAGAAAAAGAGAGACAGAGAGAGAGAATGTAGACTATCCAAGTAGCGATGTAGACGTTTCATCGCTTCAAAGACACTCGAGAGAGACGAGACGGGTTGCGAATCCACGAAAACTCGAACGGGGGTCTATGAAAGCGGAGGACGCTCTCGGAAGCGGGTCAACGACATCGTGGAGTGGCGAGTTCATGTTCATTCGATCGACTCGGCCCGCCGCGAAGCGTTATCAACATTTATCGTAAAAGCCTGCTGCCTGCGTTCATCCTTAGCCCGGTTTTCCTCCCGTCTGACCAGTAACTGGACGAATCTCCTTCCACGCGTTCTATGTTACTCAACGGTGTATACCTGCGTTCGATCGTCTCGCGCGGAAGTAGATAAGGAAAACAAATATCAACAGCTTGGAAACGTCGAAAAGTGGCCGGGGTCGCGTGCGTCGTCCGCCGAACCTCCCGGCACTACGCGTGTTCCCTTCGTGGAGTAGAACAGGAAGCACGTCGAGATGAAACAAATTGAAATTCCTCGATCACCTTCCAGTGAAACGATGCAACGTGGATCGTTGAAATTCTTCTGCTTTTTTCTTTTTTTTTTTTTTATTTTTTATTCGAACACACTGAACTTGCGAATGCGATATCGGTGTCGTTTCGAAATGGCACACGCGCGACTTGACGATGATGGGGGGACGACGTTCCTTCGCGTACTGACACTACGTGCTGTACGTCCCCGCGAACTCGAATCGCGTTCCTGCCTGGGTTAGTTGATACATCGGCCTAAGGGTTTGCCGACTCACCCGCTCTGTGGCGCCACCGAGGAAGCCGGACGACACCCCCGTAACTATATCGATCCACAACCCCTCCTCCGTCCCGATCCTTGCCACCCATTGCGACCCACACGACAACGCCAGGCCACTGCACCCTGAAGGCAACGTGTCCTATCAAACTGTACGAATACACGCGTTCTTGAATACATTTATGTGAGTGTGTGTATGCGTATACACGCTTACTAGGCGCTTGGTAACATGTATGCGCCGAGGACGATCGGAGTCGAATCGCGAAACCACGAGACGTCTTCGCCGCCGCTCTGCGGTCAAAGGTTCCTCCGACCGAAAGTGTGTCATTCGGATGAATCGAATATTTAGCCGATAAGTTTGCCGGGTCAAAGAAGGCCGGTCCAGAATAGAAACCAGCTTTCCGCGTTACGAAGGGCAGAGATGTTGCGTTTGTTGATTTCATAGCATAGATTTTTCTGCAGGTGGAGAATAGACGTTTTTTTCAGAGATTGTGGAGTATGCATCTTGAATTGGAATTTAGATTGGACGATTTTGTTCTTTTTGAGGAATATATCGGTAGATCTGTGTTTGGATGTAGGTTGTTCGTTGATTCGATAGCAGATTTTTTTTTAGAATGCAAAGTAGGGATTGTTTTTTTGGATTAGAATTTACCGTGGAATTTCTCTTCCTCTTTCTTTAGAGAATTGATAAGTTTCTGATTGGATACACAATAGTTGGTTCGTTGATTGGACAGCGAATCTTTCTAGAGGCAAAGTAAAACATAGTAGAATATGTATATATCGATTGATTGGAATGATTGCGTACACGTTGGATTGGAATTTACCTTTCCTTTTTATTTAGGAAATTTATAAGTGTGTTTCTAAAAATTTGCTTATTAATTTATTGAACAGGCATCGTTTGCAACGCTTTGCATTGTTTATCTCGATTTATCTTGGTTTATCTTTTCTGTAAGAAATTCATAAATATGTTTAGATATAATTCATTCCTTTTGTAATAAATATTTAAAAATAAGTGTAAATTAATCGTCTCGGAATATTTTCCTTTTTCCTAAGAACAAGATTATTTCATTTGTATTTGAATATAATTACGTTAAAAATACTAGACAAACTGAAGAATTTGATGAATTACCCTGACAACGAGAGGGGAGTGGAAATCAATCGACTAATTGAATTTCTGACATTAATGATCGATGACAAGCTCGGTATTCCAACAAACAAGATTGAATCTACAAGGATTTTGAACCGGATTTTCCGTGTTAATATGACGGAATTGTCAGGGAATCCAATTTATCAACAAAACCCTATGACTCGTATCAACGAGACCTTTTTTTTCGCGTGAGTTACAGGTTGATTCAGGAACTGGGTCAAACCTACTATACATTGTACGCGTCGTTCTTTCACCTTTGAATCTTTCTTCCGGAATCGTCGGGGCTATTACGAAAAAGCTTCTTCCCTTTAAAGTTTCCTGTTTTACAGACACACAGTACCGAAAGGCTATTATTACGTAAATGTCGCGACGAAGAGCGTCTTGTTTCGAGTAAAGAAACAACGTCTGCCCTTCTTTCTTAATTAGACGAACATAATTAAGAGATAAGATTCCAGAGTGGCACGAGTTCAAAGTTAGACGTAATTGTCTGTTTCGTGTGGCAACCGCAAACTGATTGAATCGAAGCATCCTTGAATCGAAGATTTCTACAGCTTTACTCGTTCTATATTATCGTGTTCGATATTTCGACTAGAAAGTGGTAGACATACACACGTTTGATCGGTTATATGCAAGGAATGAAGACATATCCAATTTGCAAATGATGCAAAACAGACATTGCAGAAGGCTGATTTGGCAAACTTGGCGACCAAGAGGACACTCGTCCGACGAAGGACGTCGCAGCTATTTCAGTAGAAAGGCGGCATTAGAGCATCCTGTCATTTAAAGTAGAATTTTAAGAATAGATCGGTTACACAAGGCACACTTATGAAAATAATCTTATTACACTCTTAGTACGTTCCGTCGAATTCATTTTTTCTTATCTTATATCGACTACGTCGATACCATTATTGGCACTGATACACACTTTGAATTAGAATTTGCATTGAAATTCCAATGCCTTACCACAGGAGCCAACAACTTGCACATTCACAATTTTTATATAAAAGGGGCGATATTTAATCTCATTCCTTTCTTCCATTTTCATTTTAACTCTTTCAAGTTTAACAAGATTATACATGTCCTCCCTATCTACCCTCCTCAAAGTAACGTTTAGAAAGACTGTTAAATTGTAATAATTTTTCTGATATCGCTGAAACCTATTGGAACGTAATTCCATAATAAATGGAACTACATACATTTCCATTCCAAGCATTATACTCGACCAAATACCTTTCCTCAAATTAGAGTGGATTATGTGCCATCGTTATAAACCACACTATGCGATATATTCTATTTCAAAAAGTACCATTAATATATTCCCTTCCTCAGATTTGAATCAATTACAGACCAAATCGCTATATCTATTACTATAGTCATGAAAAATGCCTCGAAATATTATCTCTGTGTTAGACATTAGCTATTTCGCCAGAATTCTTACGTCCCTCAATTTACTAATTTATTCGATATCCGCAAAAATAGTCGAATTGAGAAGACTGGATCGATAATTCGAAGCAAGTAGAACGTCACACTCTACTTGCAATTCCTCCGATACAAATTGGGAGTTAGTAAAAAAATACAACAGCTCGTTAGTCTAGTTTCGTTTACCTTCCTTCTGCCAAAGGGCTTGTAGTGTTCCCGTCTAGCTGGTCGTCGAAGATGCGCCATTTTCCGGTTGCGCGGATCGCAGGAAACTCGCAAAAGGGCGGAGAACTCGCGTGTACCACGTACTTTCGTCGATACAAAGAAGGCTGAACAATCGGATGAACGAAATCCGTTTACACGATCGCCTGCGTGGATCAGTTTTCGTCAGCTTCGCGAGTCCATCGACTTCCGGCACGAAGTACGTCGGGTCCTGGTTCTAAACCGCATTTATCACGGGCCGGCTGTCAGTTGCTTTTCACTTCACACGCATGTACACGCCAGACTGTTATTCAGTTTTTGTCGTTGATTGCGAGGGATGCATTGGAATTCGATTTTCTTCGATTTTTACGATTCTTTCAACGGCAAGTGGTTAGTTTCAAGGAACGAGAAACGATTGTTTGCAAGGTATGGGATTCAAGAATAGAAACGATTAACAGGCTTGTTCGAGAGATCTTTGGATCAATGCCGAACGCTAAACGCGATTGCTCGTGACGTGTTTGGGGGTATATCGAACGCATAAATCTCTGGCCTTAACCTTGACTTTTCATGTCGAACTTTTAGGTTTTAAAAAGGGGGAGTGGGAATGGAATATTGAAATGTATATCGGGAGTTAAAAATTAATTGGCAACTATATATGTTATTGTAAGAGAGATGTTATGTGGAAGTGATATAAATTATTCTTGAATCATTTACAATTATATATTATGCATAGGTGTGTACAGAATGTTTCATCGGTTATGATATTTTGCTCTGTCGTCATCAAGCCAATTATCAACTGGACCAATGAAGAGAGACCAATGAGAATTCCTATAAATTATGTATATTTAATGTTACGAAGGTTTATAAGACTAATATGAAAACTTTGTTATTGATTGTCATGAAGAATCGTAATAATTCTGCGATTCTCTGATATGAATTTATGTTTGGAGAAAATTCAATGAAAATTTTTTGAGACGCAAAGAAACAGGAATGAAGATGGAAATTTAACCTTTTAAAGAAAGTTTCAGTCATAGGATTTTTTGAACTCATAAATGAAGAAGCAAATTTAAGAATTTAACGCTTCTGATGGGCCTGGAATAATAAAGCTACGTAATCGTTCGTTCAATAAAAATTACTTTCATTCATTGTCTTTTACATATTTCGAAGAAGCCACACGCGGTCAGAGTTTTCTCTGAAAGAACATTTCACATGCACCGGCCTAATATTACAACTCACTACTACTGGCTAAACAAACGTAAGAGGACCTACCACTACCAGTTTAATGCATCCCACGCTCATTCATATCTCTCTACACCCAACTATCTCTGTTTTCCCAACAGAACCACAATTCTTCGTCCGTAGAAATCGATTCTCTAACACTTTACGTTACTCTGCTAACACACTGCGTGTCTCGACCACGTTAAAATCCACGTAGTCACGTGTGTCCGCCGAACGAGATGACTGAAGAAACACAACGGGGATACACGATTTCTTGGACGATTTACACGCGGTCAGAGGTTCGATTCACGAAACACGCATCCGCGTCCTTTCTTCATCCGTGTCTCGAACAAGTAAAATGGACAGACACTGATCGGTGAGAACTGGGTGTACGGAGACGAAAGGCCGGTACGCTCGAACGTGTGCTACTGGTGCGACGAGTAGCTTTTGGAACGCATCACGACCTCCTCCGCTATAAATAAAACGGTGGCCGCCACACCGAAAACTCTGCCAGCCAGCCGGAGAGTGCTCGAGCCGTCGTAATTTTCCTCGTTCAACGAAGGAACATGGGGAAGAGGAATACCAGCCGGTTAGAGGTAATTCCTAGAGACCGCGGAATGTGAGTCAGCCCGTTGGCTTTTGAGCCGATACTCCTCGATAACATTCCATGATTTAGGACGTGCATCCCCATTTCCAAACATCGGAACACTTACTGAACAAATTCGTGAAACGATTAGAAAATTGAGAAGAGTATAAAAATCACTACATAGCTTGGACCATGGATTGGACTGCGGAATTTTTGTAAATTCATATTTTCGTGAACATAGCAAATGAATAAAGAAATACCGATAAATTTTCGATTATCTTATCTGATAATCGAACAAGAACTGGTATTTTCCTACTGTAGAACAATAAATAATATTCTCTATATCTTTATAGTTCTTAGGAACAAGAACATAAAATTCTAATCTATTAATCGTTTCTATATAGTCCAGTTAATTATCGTACTTTATATGAGATTAATAAGTATCCCAACACTCGTGAATCACTGACCGTGCTTTCTGAAGGGAAGCCGGAAACGAAATCTTTCTTATATATCAACAAAAGTTCCATCAACTATAGAAGAAAATATAGAAGTCTGAAAGGTTCTAATTGCGAGGGTGACTGGTGAAAAAGATTGTTGCCGAAGATTGGAAAAGTCAGCTTGCTGGTAATGTTATAGGGAGACTTGGGTTTGATGAGTCAGGTAACATCGGCTATAAACGAGTATTGTAATCGATAAGTAGGTCTGGGTTGTGTCTAGGTTGAATCGGCCAGCGTGCTACTAAAATTTGTCAAAGCTGAACAGACCAACGCCAAGGCAAATAATCCCTACGATATTGTTGTTTTTGACGTGAAAATCGATGAAATCGGCTTGTAGTTTCGTGTCACCATCCTATTTATTCCCACAGACGCATAAATCATTTTGTTTTTTCATTCAGAAATTCTGGCGATTCTCAAGTTTCGCTCGTCTCGAGACTTTCACGTCATGAGATTCTTACGTGAGAATCGTTCTTAAATCTACAGGAAAAGAACAAAAATATCTGTAACATTATATGATTATTAGCTTCTATAACTGAAGAGCTGTTATACAAAAGCACAAAAAAATACTCTAGAATTTGTAATCTAGTTCAATTCAGCATATCTCAATTTTCTTTAACAAAATATTCATCATACTACACAATTACTATAATTTGGCCTTGTGTGTTTAAATTATTACTAAGTATGTAAGCTGAGGAAATCAATCCGACTTAAATAACGTTGGAGATGTCTGAAGCCTGATCAAATCATTCTCCGTTCCCATTTTCGACCATTGAATTACCATTAAGTCACCTAAATTAAATATTTCAAGATAAAAATTCAAAATATTTAACAATTATGAAACGAGATGTAACAAATGAGAAATGAGATAATCCAATGTAACAATAAAAAATTAGAGGAGGAAGATTCGAGATTGCGCTCGCAGCGCAAGAAGTTTTTAAACTGATTTCCCTTCCGGCGAAAGATATTAAACCAGGAAGGAAGGATATTTTTCCAGGATTTAGAGTTACGCGCGACATTAAATTGAAATTCTTCGCGCTGCAAGGTCTAATTACTAGTGTTTTAATCAGACACGGGGAATGCAGATTCAGCGGCTCACTGTCAACGCTCGCTTTTCCGCCAGCTTGTCAAGAATTTAACTAGGTCAGCTTTTTGTTTTGCCGCTGGGGTCAAGACGCGGCCTCAGTGATTTTTCTAATCGTCGTTAATCCTTTCTCCTTTCTTTTTCTTATCCAGCTGAATGAAAGTACAATCTAGTATAACTTAACACTGTTTTCAACGGAATCGAAACACTTCTCTTCTCTGCTCAGATTTTTGGCGAAACGTCTAATAGTGATAAAACGCCGGAGGGTAAATAAGGGAATTGAATTATTTAAATAAGGATTCTTCGACCTCAAATGCCAAACCCTAAAGTGTAGACGAGCCACACGATGGCGCCTTAAAGTTTTTGTGCCAATAGACGTCAGTAACCTTTGGCACTGTGCGTGGCTTGTTTCTGAAAAAAAATTCCTTTACATGACGAATCGCTATCCGTCAAATGGAACTTCAATGTCGAATAACTTTACAACATTCGAAATAAAATTTTATGCGAAGTTGAAAAGTGAAAATGTCTATTCTGATCGTGAAAATTATCGCAGTAGTATTAATGATTATTTCAATAAATTTCTCTTGTTTGGTTTCTTATGATTCATGTAATCTATGCTTGAAGACTGATTGTTGAACGTATTTATTTCGATAATAACGTTTGGTCAGAGACGCGAGAAAAATCGATCATCAGTTTCCTTAAGAAGGTAACTAGAGATTCGTTGGAATGGAGGCGCCTCGTACAATGCGTAGCCGCCGCTTGTGGTCGACTAAGCAAACTAAGAACTACGAATGTTCCTATTTCCCGCCGAAAGGATATCGGCGATATAGAATCCTCTTTTACCGACCTACGATAAAGCAAGTATAACATAAAGTATTATGGAAAACTGAACAGACCGTCAGATGACTCGAAGCAGCAGAACGACGTCTACAATGTCGACAGAGTTTTATTATACATTTTTATATTAATATTCTAGAACACTTTTCTTTCACTCCCTCTCTTGAAGAGTTGACAATTATAACGCAGAATCCATAAACTATAGAATTAAGAGACTGTAAGATGAACAAATTATAACTGAAACTCAAACAGCCACATATCTGTGTTTTTCATTTCAAAATTGCTGTTATTATTCCACGAGAACTGAATGGTATATTGTTCAACGAATCTTTGCTTTGCCAGAAAAGAATCTGAAAAACCTATTAGCAGGATTGCCATCAAGCCGGAGGCTCTTTGAATAATCGCCTCTCTCTATTGTCATCGAACGGGAGCGTCTCCCTCTGTGTCGAAAGAATCAATGCTTAAATGTACAACCACCGAAACTCGTTACTTCTCTACCGAATGAATTCACAGCATTTTTGAGCGGTGCTTACCAAAACGTTTGTCGTTTTAATTATTCACTAGTTCCTCGACATCTTCACTCCCATTTCCATAGTAATTACAACTGCTAACTTCTTCTTTGTACTGGACTTTTCATGGACTATCTGTTCATCGAATCTTCACCGTTTTCTACGAATCGCTTCAAGTGGATGGGTTCTTCTGAATCATCTTGGACGCTGGGATAAAGTTTTTTGAATGGACAGTTGAAAATTGAACTTAGAAGATAAATGAGGAAAAATGATGAAAAAAATATCTAATTTGCAACGTTTTAAAGAACAAAAATATCTACTTGGAAAATTCATATTGTTTCAAATGTACTAAAGGTAAACTTCAAATTATCTTCAAAAGTCAAAATGTATTAAAAATGTACTAAATGCAAACTTCAAATTAACTTCAAAGGACGGTCAATTAAAAATTAAACTTATGTACCAAATGATAATAACGTACCACATATCAAGAATATTTAACAGAAAAGTTCGTTCCATTGTAAATATTATTTATTCCTCCACTACACTATTCCAAATGTCAACAATATCGAACAATAAAACTAATAATATTCCAAACTCTAAAAGTAGCTATTCAACAAATTCCTAGTATCACAAACATTAAACCTGACTGTAAAGACTAAGCCACCAATTTAAGCACTAGAGATACCTAAATATCTCCCCTAATATTTCAAAAATAGAGTACTTAACTAAAAAATTCATACAATCCTGAATACAAAATATCAATATACCAAACCAAGAAATCGATACAACTCCAAATGTTAAAAATATCTACATTCCTATTTAATATGGATGATAAAATTTCAAAGACAAAGTGTTTAAAAAGCCAAACTAAAAAGCTTCTTACCGCTCTAAATAAACAACCAGCGAACAAACATCTACACAGTCAGCTTTTAAACGGTGGACCCCCAACCCCAGAAACATGAAACTCTCTCCCTTAATCATTCAGTGCCGCAAATGCCAACGTTCTTCCGCAAAACACTCGTGTTTCTCTTTTATTTACATCGAGGTTCTCCTGCATTCGTCGGAATGCGGTCTATGTATCATTCTAAATTTCATTTCCAAGCGAAACAGCGTGCACCCGTACCTGTATACGCTTTAGCTCGCGGTTGCATCATCACGTCGCTTCGTCTCCGGAAATGTAGGCCGCTTCTATCCATCGTGGTGAGCGCGGATTTAGCATCTCTAGCCATTACCACTTCTGCCCCTCCCCCCTTCTGGTACCCTTTCAGGCCGGTTCGTTCTGTCGAGAGAGCACGAGCCGATCCTGTCGATGCTTTTCCAGAGGCACGCGAGACACGCGAGACGATTCCGTGACACGGATCGCAGCTGCGACGCTGCACCGGCGGCAATAAACGAAGGTCGAGCCGTAAATTGTTCTCGATTGCGACGAATTAGCGGACGATCGCTATCGCGAGGCCTAAAATTATTTTCTTCGAGAGGCGAGTGCGCGATAATCGCGACAAACGAGTGTTACTCGCGTAATCGCTCTTCTAATACCAACTCCGTTCCCTCTATTAAATTAGGCTCTCCCAATGCAATTAAGAAATTAAAAGTTCGGTAATTTCGGTTGCGCTGACGCAAATGCCACTTGACTCATGGAGAATAGGTAACGGACATCTCTTTTCATTTACTGGCATAAGTACATATGCATATTTTACAGAGGATACATAAAATGATTTGGAGTACTTTGGAGTATCGTATTTTGGATCCAATATCGCTTATAAAGTGAGACGTTTTGATACAAATACGATTTGCAACACGGTGGTGAATTTGCAATAGGTGATAGCTCCTCCTATTTGTCGATGGTAGTTTGTATTGGATGAAGAGTGCATGCAATGGCACTGTGGAGTACTTTTCTGGGTATAATAGTTTTTATAAAACGAGTTGTTCCGGTAGGGATGCAATCTGCAATGTGTAAATACTAATAGGTAGTTCTTCTGTAGACTTGCAGCGTTTGATAGTGTGCGCAAGATGATGCGTTTGAAGCACTTTGAAGTGTTATTTGCAGTAGGGTCCTTTTGGTATAGAATAGTTTTTGTAGTACGAATTGCTCTGACAGAAATGCTATTTGAGGCATGAAGGACAGATGACAAATAGTTCGTTCTATACCTGAAGTGCTAAATACAGAATACATGCAGAGTGGAAAGTTTGGAGTACCTTAGAATGTTGTATAATTGTTGTATTGTATAGAATGTTGTAGAATGTTGTATTGTATAGAATATAGAATACATTTCCATGCGAATTAATACTTCTTTCGTACTTGGATAATCAACTAGAGGTTACATGAGATGGAATGTTTCCATTACTTTATAGCAGATTACATACGATTCCTATCGTACAGAATAGATCGTTAATGGGAGGAACATCGTATAACGCACAACGTCCCGCTTATTGCAGAGTTTGATATAATTAGAGTGTTCTATGCGGAACGTTCTATATACACTCCATATAGTAGCCTATATAGCGTGCTCTATATAGCTCTATATAGCTGTATACACGGTGTCTTGTACAAATTGCTCTGTACAGGGTGGCCTAAATACATAGTACCCTGTAACCCGAATACACACTGGTATATATCTAGCATGCTTTATATTCCAAATGCAAAATTTCCCGTGTCCGAAATATTTTCATTTAAAACGATGGCTCGATCGTTCTTCTCTTTTATGCCATGAACGTTTCGTCCAGATTGAAATACATCGACTCACGAAGATATTCGTATCGTCGAATGTGAATATTAATATAATCGGTAAAATTTCAAACAAACGTAGAATAAATATCTTGTACCTTTCGTATGACAGACATTTTCAGATTGGTTTCAGATTTTATTAATATAACCACACGATAGTCGTATCTCATTATAATATCAATGAAACTTCAAAAAAGTTTCGTATAACACTCATAACATATTCATAAAAGTCTTCTGTGCTATATGTTTGAATACATTCATGAGCCTGTGTACGTTATCTATCTCTCTTGTGCTAAAGATCTTTATATAACATAGAGTGTATTCACTATTTAGAAGTGTCAGATAATTTTCAGAACCCGGAAATTCTAATTGTATTCCGGCCGTGTCAATTTACTCGTGCGGCCACGATCCTCTCGAGTTACCACGTTCGAAGAACAACAGCAAACTTTACTGTTTTCGGCCGGCAGCGATAAACAGGGTCCTCGTAGTAGGTTTTAGTTCCCTGAACGGACAGTCGACAGACGGCAGATGGCAAGCACCTGACAGAGTTCCCTTTCGAAAGGTCCCTTTCCCTAAAAACCCAACTCTCTGTATCTCGATAAGATCTCTCGAAAATCTTCCAATTTTATATTACCATCGTTCGATAATAATTCCACAGAGAAATGAAACGTCGCGTCGCGTACATGGTTTGTTACTCGCCCTTGAACCGACAACGAAGACGACGGGACTGAGAATCATATGAAGGCGAATTAGATCCAATCGAATGATTAAGGACGACAGGCGACTGTTCGAGGTAGACCCGATTACCTCGAAATAGCGTAACTTGGATGAAAAATATACATTCCTGTTCAGAAATATTAGGACGGGCATAGAGTTGTTAAAACTTATTAATGACTAATTTATATTTGTATAGAAGAACAGAACTAGAGTAGAAATTGAGCAAAGATTTCTTCATCAGCCAAATGTTACAACGAGAGTACTCTGTTTTAGATATTGTAGATATTTCTGCATGTTATAAATATTCTATGTATTTTTCTAAATTTCCAATAAATTCATGATACAACTATGAAATTAGCAGAAGCTTCTAGAACAATAATTTACCAACTAATATTATTAATAAATTGACAAGTTACGGCTTCTAAATAGATATGGCGGATCGGTATCAATAGGACGTCGACAGGTCGAGGCATCAACGCGGCGCAACACCTCCCGGGCGATCCGCGGGTACCAACCGCCAACACCAGAGGGCTACGACGACGAGTCTGTTTATTTCGCTAGCGGTCGAATATACGGGCGAATGATACAAATACCGCACCTAGCGAGACTCCCTCTACGTCTAAGGCAGGGATTACCGAACATAGCCTTACCGACGAGTCCACCGGTAGTCCCGGGACGAAACGCAAAACTCTTTTTGTCCGTCACATAGTTATCAACTTGCTTCTATAAATTTACAGTTTTGCATCGAATAGGATAATCAGGCAAATTGTAACTAGTAGAATTTCATTATAAAATTTAATGTAATTTGTAACTTTTGTTGTTGTAATATCATGAATTTTGTGACGTATCAGTTGCATAAAAAAATGTGCTAATATTATTTATGAATGGGAGTGTACATAGAATCGATATTATTGTAAAATAGGCGAAACACTATTTTCTATGGGAAACATACTTAATAGGCGAGAACGATTTATTAAAACATCGTCGCGTTGGAACAATACAAATTGCGAGAATTATCACCAATTATTCCAGACCTGATAATTCTACGGTCGAATAATTATACGGGCTCGCTGAACGCTGCTCATTATCCCTGTCATCTTCAGGCGAGTCTGTACAATGAATATGACCCACTATAATAATTATACGCGTCTCGCGAGGATCCTAATTTTGTGGGTCACTGGCGATCTTTCTCTCTCTCTCTCTCTTTCTCCCTCTCCCCCTCTCTTTTAAGTTGTTCGTTGTTCCGTGTTCGTGGTGTCAGCGTGGCGGTGAATAGCGTAACGCTGGATCAAGAAAGGTGGGAGACAGCCCGATAATTACGCTGGTCGTTGCTCTAGGCGCACGACATGCTTCGCTATTAAGCAACCAACTATATATAGTACCACTCATAATTATTCGAACGATTTATATTTTACTTCACGTTTATCACGGATATAAAATAAATATTCAAATGCAATATAAAAGCTAAATAAGGGTTCCTTTCCAATATTAACACATACGATTCTTTAGTGGAATAATGGATATTGTTTTTGATCAATTATCGATTATATCGATCCTCTATTTCGTCTCTAGACTTCGTTTAAATTATTCAAATACTCCATTGGTTGTTGATACTGTTTTGAATAATAGATCGCAGATTTTTATGCAAATATTTTTATGAGAAAAACCGAAGAAGTACAAAGATCTATTTTCCTCTTTAAATATCGTAACGAGTATTTTATTTCAGGTGTTTTGTACATTTTTGCGTATCGCGTACATTCTATTCATCTTTGTAAATTTAAATTTCTCTAATTATGAACGATAATGTATTTACATACATGATGTTACAAGTTGGCCAAAGTCGGAATAATCAGAAATAGCAAAGCATATCGGCTATGTAAAATTCTAAAAATACCGTAAGTCGATCGAAAGATTTTCTGTGCCTAACAATCTGGCCCCAGCTCGTTATTCACTTTCATCGCCGACATAGATTCCTTGTAGTTACCTACTTTCGTCCGTGATTTCGTTCAAAGAAATCGTTCCGGTGTTTTATGCAAATTCTGAGATCGGTAAGATCCTTTCTGTTCCTAGTATTCTACAAGAATTACACGCGGTGCCGGTTCGTTAAACGAAGGGCTGGTAGTTCGTGAAATCGGCCAGTAGATTCCTGAGACGCCTGGAAACTCTTTTATTGCGCCGACTTTGTACGAAATTTCGTCGTTTCGTAGAATTTTACGATCCACCACCGCCGCAAAACGAGGATGAGAGTCTCGATCTGTACACCCATCTACTCGGACGAATTACATAAAAATCCCCTTCGACCGACTGCTGGCCAGAGTTTTTATCGCAATTTCATAAAAGCGTATCCCCGAAAAATTTTATTATACCGTTTATTTTTCTGGGTAGGAAACACGACCAATGCGCGCAGGCAGTTAAGAAACGGTCTTAGGATAATCCTGTCGTACGTTTTACAGCTCGCACTTACACGATCCTGTTGCACACCCACCGTCGATTATACGCCAGTGTGTAAGTGCGTGTATGCCTCTATACCGTCCAGCTTTCTCTTTTTATAGCCTTCTAAGCATCGTGCCCGCCTCCGAAGCCTCAACACTAACCAACAAACCGTATACGATCGTTGCATGGACACACGTTGCATACGTGGGTGTAACGTGACCACCGTTCAATCTAAGTGTACGTCGGTGTGCCGGAGGAACCACGGAGGCGGATGGAGATTCATCGAGGTACCATTTTTGTACGAAGCGAGAACCTTCGTGTTGTATCGGAGGAAACTCGAAAACTCAATCTTTTTTCTTTTCCCACCGTCTACATGGATTATTCACCCGGGTATAATAATGGTTGTGTGGATATTCAATTTTTAAGCAAGATTAATTACGGTGTACGATGGAGGAAGACACGTAGGATGGTATTCATATAGCGGAGTTGGAGATACGGCTAAACCTTTAATACTCTGTGGAACTGGATTCGACACTTTCTTTCTTTTTATTGTTTTTAATTTGTTAGATGTGAAATATTCCTTTGAATCTTATTGAAATCTGTTAACGTAGATATCGTTAATATTGGCTGATATAAAATAATATAAATCATTGTTAATAGCATAAATTATTGAAGATTGGGAAGCGTGAAAATATTAAGTCTATTTGGAAATTTCGTCATCAGATTTTAAATATAGCACATGTACAACTTTACTTGAAGATTTTCATAAATCACAGACAGATAAAATATGGTGTATATTTTATTACGTATAAGACAAACTGGCAGAATATTTTAGTTACAAGAATGAAAGATTCAACAACGATGAAGCAAACAAATTGTCAAAACAGATGAAACGTCAGGAAGGCTGCTTAATTGACATTTCTGTCAATTGACTTTTTTCCTTATAAAAAAGGAAGAGGAATAAAACTTATCGATCCGCTTAATATATTCAAATCGCGGGTAATTTTTAAAATTACCCAGCTAAGCAACGAAATAAAATGCTATTTCAACCGTAAACAACTAATATTATAATAAATTAAGAAATATCATTTCAACAATTCGTCATGAGATTCGTGGACGAGCGAGTGTCCACGAACTTGGAGAACCACGTTGGTCGCCAGTTGCTGTGTGTTTATTGCAATAGGCCGACGCGGTCGGAACTTTTTATGACCGTTTAATGTCCAAGGTAACACGAGGAGTTATTCGGTTCGCGGCGCTCCTCCCTTTCTCCCGGGGAGGAACACGAGGACGACGAACGGACGAACGTGTGGAACACGGTGATCTTTCTCTCCGTCGCGCCGCGGTCCAGAGACGCCCCTCGCATTTAGGCTCCTCTAATCACTGCCGGACTCCGAGGAATATCGCGTCGAGATTGCAGTTTCTCATGCAAATGGAGCGACAGATAAGCGAAGCAAGTGGCCGAAAGTGCTGGTACAGACATTAACGAGGCAATATTTTTCCGCGGTGCCTTGCGAATTCTCTCGTGATCTCCCGATCGCTTCTTCACGGCCGTGCAACACTTATTTTCTGCATTTAAACCGATTTATCGTCGCCATTATATTCGAGACACGATTTATCGGTAAACGTTCGATCTTATGGATTTGCTCTTTCAATTTCTCGAATTTAAATTAAACGTTGATTGTTTCTGCTTTTCGTTTTAACGTTCTTCAGAGAAATTTTCTACGTTTAATCTTGTTGATAATGTAGTTGATACACGCGATCGATCCACTTAATGGTCAGGATGACATGGATAAAGTAACGATTACTGTTCGTTCAAGTGACCACAGGATGGGATCGAGCAGGATTAATTAATTGAACGTGTGACCTTCCATAAATTGAACAGAAAGACTGAAATCACTATAGACGGAAATTCAAACGTGGTCGCTAGCGAGAAAACGCTCGATACCTCTCGAATAACTGGAATCAGCCCTGCACTCGTTACTATAACACGATTGGCACGAGTACTCAGACACGCGCGTGCCGCACAAATTACTCCGCTCGTTCGCTGTTTACAGTCATTGGCACGTAAATGCGGCGCACGCAGACGCGTTTGCACGCGCCTGCACGATCATCGCGTAGCTTGCCGGCGAGAAAGAAAATCACTAAATAAGATCATCGTCGAACACTGCGATTACGCAATCTTGCTCCGTATAATCTTAATATTCGTAAAACGTACGATGTTATAATTTCATTAACTTTTTCTTAATTCTCTCTCCTCTTGAGAATTTGTATTTTTTTCCAATTTTACTGATTAAAGTTTGAATCTCTTGCTCCGTGGAGCATTAATATTCGTAGAATCTACAAAGTTAGAAGTTTATTAATTCTCCTTTTCCTCCTTTGAGAATTGTTATTTCTTTTCGATTTTATGGTTCAAAGTTTGAATCCCTTGCTTCGTAAAATTTCAATAGTCGTAAAGATCATGAAATTGTAATCTCATTAACTTATTCCTAGTATTTCCATCTCTTTCCAAAGCTTCTCCTTCTACTTCTTTCAACTTCACGAATGAAGTTTAAATATTTTGCTCTGTGTAATTTTAATATTCGTAGGAATATTCGTGAAGTGATGCCGGTTATAATTTTATTAACGTTTCCTGCCACCTTGAGATTTTTTATATATTTAAGTTTTATGGATTAAAGCTGAAACCTCCTTTGAATAGAAGGAAAGACATCGAGGACTGTGACAACGCTCGATGTAATTGATTCCACCGAGCTGTTTACGACTAACCAGTTTAATGTCTCAAGTATGGCCTTGTTGACTATTCCGTACACACCAATTCATAGTGTTTTATGAGTCATTTCGTTTCGTTCTATACGTAAGAATCGTACATGCGAGGGTTTGTGTTACGTCGTAAATATTTCAGTAAAAAATTCTTTCGATACTGAATATTTTTGTATTTTGAATATATTTTAATGGAAAAGTCGATCGATAAAGGAATACCATATAGGCACAGGATGTTTCATGGTGTCGAGAAATTTATAGAGACGGAACCGAACACGATGAAAGAAACTGAATTAACAGCAGAGTACTCGATTCAGTAAATTAATTGCTCTCACAGAAACCTTGCCCTCAGCTTAATTAGGTCCATGTTTTTTAATACACATAGCGGACATGATTAACAAAACAAGATTCGTCCACATCTTCTATTTCGTTTGATTGTAGAAACCCGTTGCAAGCCAATCTCGTATTTCCCAGTGATCATACTTTGATCGTATTTCTTTCTCATTGTTTGTCAGCCAACATGATCCTTTATTAAAAAAAAAAAAAAAAAAAGAAAAGCGGAAGTCGTTAAATCGTCAAAAGCGTGTTTTTCTCTTTTGAGAGATAAAAAGTATCGGCGTGACGCAGTATAACGTAAAAATCAAATTTCGTCGGATCCAAACGAGGAAGCGAATTACACACGTACGAGGAGTAAAGGCAAGCGAGATGTTGAAAAAAAAGAGAAGAACAAAGCGATAAATCAAGCAGTCGTTCATTAATGTGCAAATGTGATGGTCGTCAAAAAAAGATGTGGCCGGAGAACGAAGTGCGCGAACGAGCCCTTCGACTTTTCCTTTCCGATTCTTAGAAGCGGCAATTAAGATCGGAGCAATTCCATCGACGACAAGCTGCGCGCAACCGCGTATTTTTCTTTTGCGCTATTAACGAGCTTCTTGCAAGAATAATAATTTAATCGGTCGCCGACGAGAGTGTCTGTCTTTTTGCAAACAAACACACAGGTACATGCGTAAAAGAACGGAATCGCGCGGCCAACACAAACGTAACACAACCGACAACGTGTTTGTCCAGTTATCATTATGCGCAACCTAATTACCGGCCAATGGTTTCATGGAACGCCGACCGAAATCCAATTGACGAGATGTCCACGCGATTGCCGATTCACCGACGAATTAAACGCCCGCTGCTGTCGTTCCTCTGGAACATTTACATATTTAATGCCAAGGACTTGTCGTGAGTTATACCCGAAATGTGGGCGTTACCCGCGGCCACGCTTATTTTCTTTGAAAAGTAATCGCTTTTGATGGAGAGCTGCGTCGACGTGGAAATTATCGAATCTCGTTATCGTAGAACGCGCGCTCCACTCACCTCCTCTCTTTTTCTCTGTATGTACTCGCCAACTCCTAGTAACTCGCATGGAATTAACTCTCGTTAATTCAAAGTTCGTTAAGTTCGGAAAATTGAAAAACCACAAAGGCGGCGGAGAAATTTTAGGCAAATCAACCCTCTGTGAACAAACTGGACCTTTCACGTTCCAGTCTAATCCTTCCGATGTTTCAAAAAATCTGGAAAAATTCTAGTACACTTTGTTAATATCGCTGCGGTATTGTACAAACGTACGAAACCTTCTTTAATAAGAATAAATATTTAGAGGAAGAAATTGAAGAGGGTGGAATCTTGCTGGAGTTGTCAGCGACTTTGATCAGAACTTAATTCTTCTACTAAATAGTCTGAAAAGTTTCCAGAATATTTAGCGATGTCTGTTTAGCAATATTAGCGTGTTAAGCGAGACCTTTTTACAACAAAAGTTTGAAACATTTTCCAACGAAGATAAAGATTCGAAGAGGTTATGGAAGCTAATAAATAAATTAATCAATCGCTTAATTTGCTTACAAGATTCTATAGATACTTGAAATAACATCCAGAATAATATAGAAGTCTGTTCGTTTTAACGACGACGTTTATATGTCTTGATTTGCGTACATCGTTTCAAATAAGCGTATACGCGATGGCATTAGCAATGACTCCAGCAAAGTCATCCTACTATCAAGAATGACGACGCGTTTTATCAATCCTATTTACAAAATTGACGAACACTTCCACTCTATCGCACGTCAACGGAGGTAGTTTTCATCGATTCGGAAATCGCTTCATTCGTCCACCTACGATCAACATAATAATCGTAATTCTGTTCCATCAACGAAATCGTCGACCATTTGCTAATAAAATATCTCCACCTTCGAAATTTTTCTTACTACGTATTACCGTATATTGCCAATCGTAAAATCGAGGGAACAAGTATGTACATATATTCCGAAAAATTCGTCGCATATCGATAAAGTTATTTCTCGATTACGAAGCTACGAGTTTCTCTTGAAATTCCTCGATATCTACTTATACAGGTTTTCATTTTCGTTGCTCATGAAACATTCACTAAGCTACGTTTTCGAAAATATATTAAGTTGTTAGAGAAGTTCATGGTATTTCTAACATATTCGATCATACTTTGAATATGGCTACCTGATGAATATTCTAAGCTTTACGAAATATGTACTTTTAGCAAGTGTGTAATTTTATATATATTTCCATACATGTTTACTAATGGATCTGTTTAATATTACCAATACAATTATGTCTCGTAATATTGCTAATGAAATTTCGAAATGTTTCCTATAATATACATAATTAGAGCGAGATTATTTATGCAAATTCATACTTTTATGAATATAATTTGAAGAATGGAACCTAGATAAAAATTTACCTTAACTTTACCTACTAAATATCATTACGAATACGTTCACATATTTTTCCAATTTTATGTGTAATTATATTATGTGCAATTCGTGCGTTTATGAACCTGCAAATTTAGAAAAACTGCATAAAAGTGTACACAATATACTGATAATAATATTTTATTACAATCTAATCTAATAATTCTAATATATTTATAAAAGGTGTCTGCAAGTGTTTGAATGTTTTCATGAATCTGTATAGTTGACTCGTGCAAGTGGCTGCAGGTAATTCTATAAAAATGCAATATCTCCAAATTTTTCCTCAATTTCTTAATGAAGAAGGATGCATCCTTTCTACGTGGAAATATCGCTAGTACAGATAGTTTTGCACCGATTAAACTTACGATTTACAGTCCCTATGTGCGACTCTGCCAGTCGGGACGATAATAAACCTATAGCCGCGATAAAGATAAACAGCTATCTCGTGACAGAAGCGTAAACTTGTACGAGGCAAATATATCAGGTAACGATATGCTTTTTAAGGTGGCCATTATTTTCCAACTAGTTAACAACTTTCTGCTGAAAGCGGGGGTATCGATTATCGCGCGCCATAAATATCGTAACGATTTCACAGAGCCCTAGATGCCCGCATATCGCGAACGATCGGGTTCTCCGCAAAACGAAACAGGTCCTGGGCTTTGACGTTGGCGCGTATCCAAACCACCACATAGCCACACCATAAGAGCACGTGGGTGTTTTAAAGGCACCTCTGCGCGTTCCACGCGCGCGCGAACGCGAATCGACTTTCACGAAACGAATCGGCCGCGAGTCACGTTGACAGTGTGTAAGTAAACGCCCGGCACACCGTACATGGAAACCCGTTTGCACGTTGTTTCCTGCTTGCACGGTTCACCGTGTCGCCCTTAAATAACGCAATTAAAACGTTCCTTCACGCGGCAGAATCGCGGAGGAATCACTTACGTCCGGCTTTATCTTCGACGGATGAAAAAGTCCACGGGTAAGACTGGTTCCATTACCGAGGCCCTGGACAGCCACGAAATTAACTTTAACGCGCGAGAAACCTCGCCAATGAGGGATCAGCGGTCGCCATCGGGTTCCGTGGTGTTACAGGGGCCCGTAAGACGTGGTAATTAACTGGAAATATTCGTTCGTACGGGAACAACGTTTCTGTATGCTGATTGTTTAGTAGAATATTATGAGAAATGTTGTATTCTTACTGTTTGGTGATCGTTGAATGTATGTAATTTCGTATGAGAATTGCTAGCATACGAGTGTACTATTACATAAGAAATTTTTGGACCTGGCAAAATAACGGATCTAAAAAAGATAAGTGCTTGTATAATTATCAAAAACTTGTATAATTATCGTCTCTTATTGAGACAGAACACATGAACGTATATATGTACCACTTTGTATTTATTATACTAGCTTAATTCTAATCATCAACGTAAAAATCTAACACAAATTATTGCACATCATCTATAATCCAACATCTAGTTCAGAGCTAACCACCACCGTTTTCAATATTTTATTCATTCTATTATTAGTTTTACTTTATTTTTTTCTATATTTCTATAAAACACGTGACATTTAAACCTAAAAGACCATACGCGTTATTCGCGTTAAATTTTAATGAGCGACGTAATTATATTCGGTCGGTGTTACCGCAACAGTTTCGGGACTTTAGTGAAAGCCGAGAACAACTTGAACAATCTTTTCACAGACGTCACGCGTTGCCACGAACACAGGCCGGTAATTCGCTCCCCGTTTATAGAACCATTCGTACTTACGTCTACCGTCAAGTATTTTTCATAATTCAATGCTCGATAACATACTGACATTTATGCCAATCGAAAGTTCTCTTCTTTATCGCGTAAAATCTATACATAGATAACGCCCTCGATGTCCTTGCTAATTTACATCCTTCGTTAAACTACCAAGAAAAAAGAAACGCGTGCCAATTATTCGTTAAATACAAGAAAGGCAATAAATCGAATAGCGTCTCTCCGAGTAACACGTACTAAGGTTTTAACGAGCGACAAAAGTCATCCGCGTAGAGGGCGCTGCTAATCGTTTTTACCGTGTACCAAGGAGTTTCATAAAACAGGCGCTTCCTTTAAGCTAGTGTTTTATTATTGGCTCAAGGTATTTAGACGTCAACGTGAGAAAGAAGAAAGATCAACAGCGGTAGGTGTGTACGTGCGTGTACTGTAGAAACACGCTGTGGTGAGCGTGAAGTCGGTATAATAAATTCACCGAAAGGTTCACTAAAGTAGCGCGGGTGCGGTGAATCCGTAGAACGGAGTCGCTGGCGAGTTTTAATGGTCACAGCGCGAGAGAAAGCGAGTCAGAATTATCGTGGCCGGTAGCGCGTGGTATTTCGCCTCATTGGAATTGGCTCGTGTGGTTTATCCTTTCCTAGGCGGTGGAAGGCGGCTTGTAAAGAGCCGCGTCGACCTCTCGCGACGGAATTGTAAGAACTCGCGCTCGCTTCTTGCTCGTTTGCGGAGATACGATTTATGGTGCGACAAACCGTGGCTGCGCTAGCCGTCCGAATGACAAAATATATCGCGTGGATCGCGTAACGATGATAATTACACGGAAACTCGATGTTTCATGCAACACGCGTGAACGACGTCGCAACCGGTGCACGCGCCGACATTTTTCCATGATTTATTTCACTTTTTCTGATATCTAATCCTTCTAACGAAGCACTTGGTTCGTTGAATGGCGTGACAAACTTTCTAACCGGAGCAGACACGATTCGGTAAGATCGCTTGGTAGATCGGAAACCGCGATGGCGTTCGTCGATGAACAAGGAGTAACGAAGAAAAGGTACATCGTTTAAAGAGTCGAGTCATCTCCGGAGAGTTGACCTTGATCTTGAGAGACAAGGAGAGAAGAGGAGAGGCTATAAGAAAGAGGGAACGGTAAGGTGCACCACGAGGGCCAGAAATAAAGGCGGCAGTTAAGGCGCGTTTCATCGCCTTCTTATTTTTGGCATTCGCGCGAATTCAAGGGGGACGTGCTAAAAATTCAATCCCACTGCTAAGAGTAACTCGTGTGTCACGAGGCTGACGTGAATGCATTCGACAATGGCACTTGAAACTTTACCATCGCTCCTTAGGCCTGGCGTGTTGTTCGTGCCGAAGAAATTATTTCCAATCATCCTGCTACCGTTCGAAATTTCTACGCTATGGTAATGGGAACAGTTGAAGAAAAAGTAGTCCAATTCTTGCATATTATGCACGAAATCTCTAACAGAATTTGTCAACGTATGATTCATCGCGTTCTAATTCAATTCATCAACTGAGAACTACGGCTTGCTTTTGTGAAACACTATCAATTTCAAACCGAGCAACAGCGATTCTACACCATCAAGAATATTAAAAAGAAACTTCCAAATGTTCCTCATAAAGTATATCAACAGATCATTCACTGTAAGAACCTTAATTTTATTCCACGACCCAAATACGGTGTTTTTGTCGAACATTACGACTTTTGAATCAAACACTGCCACTTCTAAATGATTCCAAAAATAATCGTACAATCAACAGACGATCCACTACTGTACATTAATTCCATTTCATGACTCATGAGTAACCACGACGTGTCACCAATCACCATCAATTTCAAATGCAACAGTATCGATTCCAAGCTATTAAGATACCATAATTCGACGATCCCTAATGAGACCTCCAGGAATAGTCGAAACAAAAATTGGAGAAAATTCGTCGGGGTCTCGAGCCCGGCCTAAAGATTGGCGTAGTCGTAGAGCAAGACAGGGGGAGATGGCCGTGGGCTTTTTTCATGGTGTTGCGAGGGCCGAAACGGCGGGGCGACGGTGCTGGCTGTTTTCGGCTGTGCGCTCCGCGCACCGGCCTTAAAGCCTTACCAAGCAGACGTAGCGTTTTCGTTCTCTCCTCTCTCGCGGTGCTTGCCGCGGTATAATGGCAACGTGTTTTCGTCTAATGTACTTTTTGTGATGTCCTTGATGGAGGAGTCTGCGAATGCAGAACTACAGGGCCAGGCCCGGTGGGGCCTGCCATAGTGCGGCAAGACGGGAGTATCCTCTTCGGATCGAAGCGAGAGAGAGGGAAAAAGAGCCGAACGAAAAAGAGAGATAGAGAAGCGGAGAAGGTGGACAGGAGGGCCCGGCAGCACCTCAACCCACCTCAACTTCGGGCCTAGTCAAGGTCAGTGCGGCAGGCCCCACCCTCCTTGTCCCCCTCCTTTTTCGGGCTTCTTCCTTCTTCTCGCTTCTTCCTCCTTTTCTTTCGTCGTCTTCTTCTTCTTTTCCCCTGGTTCTGCCCCCCTCCCCTATTCAGCTGAACGTGGCCCCGTACCGCATTATCGCGTCATACCATGTTGGGACCCACGCCCTCCTCCGGGTTTTGCTTCGCGTTTTTTCCCTCCCCTCCGACTCTTCGCCAACCAGGGAACCCGCGAAATCCCAATTAGTGGAGATACCCGGTCGATACCAGTCGGCCACCGTATTGAATCGCGGCGAATCTCACGGAGCTGGACGAGTTATCGTCGGATAACTCACTACGATATCCTCTCGACGATCATAATTCGTCGGTACAGATCAGCGATTACCAAGTGTGCTACAACACACACTGAAGTGCAAGAACTTTCGAAACATGCAATACCTAACTATCTCCTAGTTTCTGACTCCTTTTCTCTTAGATCATCGAATAAAGAAATGATAGCAGCCAACACGACAATAGCCCTATAGTGTGAATGCCTTCTCTCGAACCGAATGTAATAACACATTGTTTTGTTCACCGCAGAATTTTAGTAATTAGTTTACGCGTGCCATGAGATGAAAAAGGTTGAAATTCACTGGTCTATACACTGGACAGAATGACGAGGAAAGAGACGACGACGGTTTATAGGTATGGAAGTGGATAAGGATGGGTACGTTCGTATTTCGAATGATGGATTTTGAAGAATGAAGCAATTTGGTCCGAGGGTGGGACTTGCTGGTCGGCTAATGATCGGATATCAGAATGATCCATATCGATAAAAGGAAGAAAGAATTAGGAGTCATCCCTCTAATGATCTGTTTAATCATAAGGCAAGCCCCAGAGCTCAGGGACGACGGTGAACCGGTCATGCTCACACTTTTGCATGATGCACGTACACTAGAAGCGTGTTAGGTTTCAAAGAAATGAAAGAAACAGAAGCGGTCGACGTTGATGAATGAAGCTGATGAATCAGACATCCTTCGTGGAGTATCCCCGAAAGACCTTTCTTTACGATCGCGGGTGTCATGATAAATAGATCGTTTTTTTATTCCGCCCTGTGATACCCGACGCAGCTATGTTCCCGTGCACGATTCGAACCTTCGAATTCACTGCACTTTTAAAAGCAGCACAAATGAGAAACTTCTTACCAGTTGGAATTGTAAAGAAAAGGGCGTCTTCTGATGTGATCTTTATACACTTAATCTCTCATCATTTGACGTAGACTTGACACAAGACATTTCGCAATAAAAATAACTCTGTTATTTATTAGGAAGAAAGGTAATACGATAAATCACCGACACCATGTATCTCCAACTTTTAATTAAGAATTCTGTACCTGTTGAAGCGGACAAAAATTGTTTACCAAGTATCCTCAAAAATATTAAGAGATGTCATCAAGGACCTTCTTCTAATTACATTACATTTGCGTCACAGATGAACTGTCGCATTATTTATTATAAAAAAGAGGAGAAATGCAACGAATCAGCGGTACAATTTTCCTTCCCCAGCCTATTTTTATCAAAAATTCCCCACCAGCTGGGATAAAAAACAATTGTCTCTCAAGCGTCCTCTCAAAATCTCAAGAGACATCAAGGACCACCGTCCAAAATCTGCGATGGCCATTCTCCCGGTTACGTTGCATTTGCACCGCGGATACAACTCGGAATGTCTGGCGATAATGATCTACGACGAGGTGGGGATAGCGTTTTCGAGGGAATCG
This sequence comes from Bombus vosnesenskii, assembly GCF_011952255.1. NCBI lineage: Eukaryota > Metazoa > Arthropoda > Insecta > Hymenoptera > Apidae > Bombus > Bombus vosnesenskii. The sequence continues at coordinate 3,583,721 of NW_022882931.1, read as the reverse complement.
GCTATGAAGAGGACGAGAGTAGAAAAAAGGCAGCGAGTGAGAGAAAGAGAGAGATAGAGAGAGAGACCAAAAAGGAGCCAGTAATCCGAGGCTCGGAGGTGAGTGAGCGAAGGCATGCTAGTACCAAATGAGATTGGATCCTGACCGTGTAGGACGACTTTTGGGCCCTGCTAGCCTGCCAAGAGTCCTTTAGATTCGGCGAACTGACTCCTCTCCCCTCCTCTATACCAATGTGCCGCCATTCGTCGGGTGTCGAAGTTGCATTACCATCGACGCCATTCCGTTCGTATTCGTGTCTCCGACTGTATAGTTTAGACCTATAGCCGAAAAATTCTATAGCCGGCGGACGATTTACATTTATTCGCTACAGAACGATTTTTATGTTTCGGGTTCGGGAACACGTGTAGAAAACACGGGCTACCGTTATGACAGGCGGTCGTAAAAATTTCGACGATTTAAATCGACGATTTATACGACTCTAAACCAGCCGCGTAATCAGCGTTCGATTCGTTTAATTGCTTCGGGCCTCCTTCGACCCTACTCTCACAGAATTCGAACCGCGAGGGGGACCACGACGATTTTCTAGCCCCCTACTCTTCGTCGTACGTTGCCTCGATCGTTCCACTCGGATTCGAGTCGACTTTTCGACTTTCTAGCGATCATTGTGTAGAGGTTACGGACTCGCGTACACCAGTACACGTTTATGAGTCACACAAAGAAACGTTCCCCACTTTACCATATGGTTTACAGCGTTGGTGCTGAACTTGCACCGCCACCACCGGCGTCGGGTTACCCACCCCACCCGCCTCAAAAAGTCCGGTCGTAATGCGCCAAATGCATTCTTTGTCCGGCTACGAGTGTAAACGTGGTCTGTTAACCATGTATTTCTAGTGGATAGAATATACACTGCATTTTGAGTATTTCTTGTTTCACGATAACGATCTTTAGATCTAAAGAAGAAGTTATACAATACAATTCCGTTTATATGTCTGTCTTTATCTATTATTTATTATCTGTCGAGCGTTTGAAATTTGTTAATGTTAAAAATTGTAAGCATTTAATGTAAATATATGCCATTAGGATGAGGTCTTACCTCAATAATCGTTTTCATTCATACTGGGTAATACCAGAGTAATCAATATGACCAGTTTATAATTTTATGGAATCTTTATAGACATTGCAACTGTGCATAATTTTTAGTCAATTGTAATTATACAATAAAAAATACAAGTTTTCGTTCGTATAATGGAAGCTCGCATTCTAACGAGTAGATTTAACCATCATGACCACCATGAACCATGAACCATCGCTTAATCGTTTGAATTTCGCTCGAATAAATGAAGTTGATACAAACAGAGTTCTATTATACTTCTAAATTCGTACGTTATATATTGTTCCACGAAATCATTGCCTTAGAAATATTTACATATAAGAAATCCTAACAAAAGACACAAGGCGCAGCTGCACGAAATTCTAAATTCCTTGGCGATAAAGGAATCGATTCGCCAATCAAGATTAGTTCGAATGAAGAAGTATTGGGATGGGGACACGGTCTATTTTTCAGTATTAATCTAATTACTCGTAATTCCCTTTTTCCGGGTAGAGAGCGTGCGTGAGTTGGCATTAATTGGCCCGGGCGACGAGCATCTGCGCGTTATGGCGTGCGTGATACAAGCGCGGACCAGCTTGGTGCAGCTGCAGGTATACCGAAAAGAGAGCCAGTGCAACGGTTTCAATTGTCGGCAATATGGCTGCCGCCTCAGCTAGGCCTCATAGTCGTTATCCTTGAGAGGCCCGTGCAGCGTTTCGTTTTGTTTTAGAACGCGGGATGCGCGCGCGGGTGCGACTGTGAAAAGAAGAAAGAACGAACGAACGTACGGCGAGAAGGAGCAAGGAAACGATACAAGTGGAAGAAAGAGATAGTGAGGATTAGAGGAAGGCAGAAGGAGAGGAACCACGCCACAATGAGGGACCGAATGTTGCAAAACCGCCTATATCCGTGACTATACCCACACCGGCGGCTTGTACAAGAAATGATAATTACCAGCCTCCTCTCCCATCTTCCCCCATTTCTTCAACGTCCACTCTTCGTCCGTATCGTTTCCTTTCTTCACCGACAATTACTTCGTTTATTTCTTCGTCCCTCGCGAACCGTACAACTTCGATTCTGCGGCTAGATTGCGCAGTTTGGAATTATGGAGCGAGGTGTTCTTACTGTCTTTACCGCCGCGTTTATTAGCGTGCAAATGACCGGTATTTCAACGATCGTTGGTTTACGAAAGCGAGAGAACTGGGGGTTGCAAGTTGGCGTGATTGAATATAGTTTGATGTAGAAATAATTGTTTTAAATGGCGGGTTCTTGTATCGCGTTTATGCGTTTATGGGAAATTTAAATGGTCAAAAGTACACGTAATAGACATAGAAGATACGAAATGGCTGAAATAAAGTGCTCGTTATAACGTCCAAAGCTTTGATACTTGTTTATGGATTATACAACGCTCGTCCACTTATCAAATTCGTTTCGTGTTTTAACAACTTGAAATAGAAATATTGAGGCATTTGGGGTATTATTTCATTTATATTAATAGGCCGTGAATTTCTCATTCTTAATCGCTAATCGTTAGAGTACATTCAATTTGTCTCACAGTCATCAGAGTTACGGTTTTAAACGATGAAACATCTAGGTCAATTATTAACCCGTATTGATAATTGATTGTAATGAAAATAATCGTTTTAAAACATGATTATAGTTTCATCTTGATTCTGAGTCGCGATAAAGCTTCATCGTAAATAAAAAGCAAATGTACGTCTCACATTTCATACTGCGTATTATATTTTCTAATTCTTTTACATTCTGTGCCCCTACATATCATACACACAGTCCATATATAGTATTAGTCAAGTGCACGTGTACTTAAGGAATATTCAAACTCGATTTTCTCGAAAACGGAGCTGCATGTGAAAATAATTCGTTCTATATTTCTGACCTACTTTTACATAAGGAATTATCTCCTTTCTGATTGTACCACGATTTGGGAAACACCCTGTATAACAGTATTTAGTCAGACAGTAGAAGGTTCGGTCTTTTTTATGGGAATGATTCCCATGAAAAATCACTCCAACTGCTACAATACTGCCCTCTGTGCGGCCAGTCATCCCGATTCAACGGCCAGAAGCCATATGTTCCTGGCCGAATGTGTTAAGAAATCATTGAAGGAACCGCCGTAATGAGAGACCACCCAAAGAGCGTTTCGCGGCGTTCACCGTCCGACCGGAAACTCAGATCGAAGCAGCTTCATTATGCGACTCAATGCACCGATGTTTTCGCGTAGCCACTTTTTTCCACGTCGCTCTCCGTCTCGATAATTACATTCGCGAATTATTTTTTTGCTTTCCATTTCGTTCTAACGAAGACACGCGTTGCATTACTATCGATTCGTTAGGAAGTCAATTACAAAGATCAAACTTTCCAAGAGTCACTGGGAGAATGCTTCTCTAAATTTTTGATATTTGGAAGCTTATCGCATATCAAATGCAAAGAAGATAAGAATCAATAGTTTCTCTTGTTTCTTATACAAACACTATGTTTCCGTGATAAAATATTTCACAGATATTAAATATCGAAGTTTCAAAATTCACATTTTGTTTAAAATCTTGTGCCTTATACACATGTAATTGTTTCATAAAATTTCTCTAAATTTATAATTCCAAAACACGATGATCCAAAATGATTTTCCAATTTATGTCTATACTTATGTAGAATTTCGTGTGATGTGTAATATTTTCGCAAAACATTCATTTGCGATATTTAACTACGAAGAACAGGAATCATAAGTAAATTTCTCGATATTTCCACGAGGACACAAGGATAAAAAATTGTTAAACAAAGTGTAGAAAATACCTTCTTAAATTGCCCACAGGTCCTTATCAGACAAATTTCTAAATATAGAGAATTCAACAAAAGTACACAACATGATAACTAGGAACAATTACGGCAAGCCCAGCTATTTATAATACTGCTGCGGATCATTACAGCCTGTTCGGGGCTCTGTTCTACCTGGTATACGGGAAAGGCGATATTATGGCTGTCATAAAGCACTAAAACAGCCCGATAGTTGTGAAGGGCCTGCGAGGGAGGCTGAAAGTGGACATTAGCGATGGCATTGTGAATCGAACCGCATCATCCAACCGAAACTAGCTTCCAGCGCGGCACAAAGGAAACGCCGCCTTAGTTTACACCAACCAGCCTCAGTCCTTACGAAAATATAGTACACACTTGCACCTATCCCATAAACCATAAACGAAGGTAGACTGTACACAAGCTCAGGTGTATTAGAGGAAGCCGTGTTTTACGCTTCGTGGGTATTTTCGGGCCTTCCTCAGTTTGTGGCCTACTGGTTCACCAGTAGTGGAGGTGGAAGAGGGGTCGTTAGAGCGACCGACAACGCTATTGGTTACTAAGGTTGCGTTAGCGAAGCTTCCGATGGTTGGAAGGTAGCTCTGGAATTCATCAGCGGCTACATCGAAAAAACGGTGATCCAAGCAGGATTGTATCCTTAGAATTTTTAGAACGATTGGGTAACTCCTTTAAGTGCTGAAATTTTGGATGATTGCTTATACTTCCGGGGTGAATCGTTCATTTCTAAAATTGAATTTTAGAATTCAAGATTCTAAAATTGAATTTTTCTGAGATCTGCTGGATGGAAAGATCTGGTGGAAAAGTCGCCTCGATTAATTGACTTGTTATCCCTCTTCCAGGGATGTCGAGCTATCTCGAAGGATTGGAAGTTATCTCGGGGGTTCATTAGTGGCGACGTCAAAAAAACGATGATCCGAGCGTGGTTGCATCGTTAGAATCTTTATCGGGATTGGTTAAGTCCTTCGCATGAAAAATTTAGGGTATTTGGTATGTGTGGAGTAAAAATCCATTCGTTTACAAGCAAACTATAGTTTATGAATTCGTTTACGAATTCTATAAATATCTGAAAACTCAGAGATCGAACCTTTCTAGTTGTCGTCGTATTGAGCTCAGATACGAATACGTCGTTGATCAGAATTAATTTTCATCGATCGAACAATAGCCACCTGATCTTGCATATAGCAACTAACGCGTACAGTTGAATATTATTGTATTGAAAATAAGTTATTAAAGGAATTCTATGCAAATAGTGGCTGAGAGTTGACGTATGAGCGCATAAATTTCCAGCGATCTGATAGAAAAGTTGCTTTGATAAATCGACATCTCGTCCCTCGTCAAGAAATTTCAAGTTATCTTAAATCGAGAATTTAGCTTCCACTGTGAACAGAGTTGATGTGTTCCAGGTACAGCCGCGTTATTTTTAGAGATTTTAAGATTTATAACAATAGAAAGCGACTATCTAGCTATTCCGTTTTAAGGTAGGTTTAACTTTGAACGGACTTTTAAGGAGAAATCGTTAGAACGATTTTTCTACTCTGAACAATGGAAGGCTATTTGTGTCTATGGAAATATCATCTCTCTTTCAGAAGGATCGAAAATTTGACGATTGTTACACTTGCCAACGTGATGGAAGAGAATCGTCCAGGCTTTCTAGTCATTTGCGTGCTCACCCGTGGGGATGGTCAAGAGTTAGGTCAGGTTAGGGCTACCCCGACCTGTGTATCTCATTCGAGGATAAATGCTCCCTTCGAAGAGGCTGGCGAGTCTGCTCATCAAAAGAGTTTCACCTGACCCTCTTCAAGCATATTCAGAGGGTATGTGCACTTCACGTCCTCTATCATTTCGATTTTTGTCTCAGGTGAAAGGGTCAGTCCCTTTGCGGTCTGGACGATAGATACAAGACGATCGATAGACGATAGATAGATAAAATTCTTTATAATGAAATATGTAGAAGGACAGACAAAAATCACGTATCATCTATCAAGTAAAAATGTTCCGCTTTAATGAAAGAATAAAGAGGATACTTGGCGGTACTTTAATTGTTTCAATACTTTCTTAGGAATTTGTTAACTGGTTAAACACAAAACTGGTTAACTAGGCCACCCTTCTACAATAGCAAAGTTAAAAGTGAACGAAGGCAAACCAACTTCAGGTAGATCGATTACAGTTCTCGATGAACAGACACTTCAAAAACTAGAGAATTTCTAAGTAAAGAAATTATTATAACCTACAGACCGGCGATCGAATAAAAGTATGTTTCATTACGATTAGAAGACCATTAACGCAAATGGCGCGAGACTTTTCTACGGTCCTATATTATATACTGTGTATCTACGAAGAGAAAGACTAACCCAAGAAGGTTCGATAATCCAGCAAGTAGACTATGTAGACGCGCGTTTGAAATTCGATAGCCATTGGACGAGTTCCATGGAACAGGTTCTATAAGAATCTGACCGAAAGTAAGTGACTATTAACGGTAGAACGACTGTGCGTGAGACTTATCATCCCGGACTTAATAGTCGACTGGAACGTCTTCTGGGTCGACGTTCAAAGTCGATAATAAAATACCAATGAGTCAAGTCGAAGGACCTGTTTTCACGTGAGCCTGTTTTGTGATCGTTCGCGCACCGTTTCGACTCTATCGTTTTATCTCCGTCTCTCTTTCATTCTGATTCTCTAGACGTTAATCCGTGGAGCGTACGTAGGTGGGCACACGCACCACGCAGCCTATAGTACCTGTCAAAAACTGGTGCTGCAACAATGCCCGAGGTCCGGGGGCCTCTTGGCAGAAGTTAACCGCAACGCAGCAGGGCTGCAAGGGCCAGTTCGCCAGTTCAGACGGGCCTTTTGCGTATCGCGAGAGAAATAAGTCATCCAGTGGCGTGGAACACACCGTGAATTATTTAATTGAACTTTGCGAGTTTGACCTCTCCGCCTTCCGCGACTTTCAATTTTAGTAAACGATCTTAGATATTTGGTAAATATTTCACGAATCTGTGAGATATTCGACTTTTACTGTTTTATTTTTCATTGCGACAAAGAAAGGAATGATCTGAAAAAAAAATTTTTTTTTTTTGAGAATACTAGTTGTACAATGTTTATGAAGTATTTATCTTATGTTTATTCTATTTTATTTTTAATTCGTTTTTTCTCTAGATTCCTTCTTTTTTTTTTTTTTTGAGAAAGCTATAAAAAATGACATGTTCGAATTGTATTGAGTTTGGTAGAAGCGTTTGATAAGCAAGGGACAGGTGTCTACGCCAGTGGGGCAGCAGGTCAATGCTGCCGCATGGATCACGGTGAGGACAAAGAGATCCTTTCCCTTCCCTGATCCTTCCCCCCCGCTTCAACAATATTCCTCCTCTCCTCACTCTCAGGACCAACCATCATTGCACTAATGCATGTGTGGTTGAATCGTGCAGCATCGTTGCAACGACAATGTGCAGCTGCCGAATACCAACACCACAAACGTCCAACAAGAAATCATGATTTCTGCTTTTTCGAATTGCCGAAATAAAATATTCCGTTGACAAATCATCGTTGTTAACAGCGACCAAATAAGTTTCGTTCTTTTTCAATGGTATACCAAATGTGTATTTTTCTTCCCCGACAGTTCGCAGCGAAGGTTAAGCGAAACGAACGAAAGATGAAAGAACGCGTGGTACGCGTAATACCTGGCAACGTTTCTCGACAGTGGAAACGAGAGCGCGGTTAGGAATTTACACTTGAAAGGTCGGAATTAACGCTTTCTTTTTCGGGCGTTTAGGGACCTCGTTAGTACCATTGTCGCGACTCGCGCGTCCCTAGTCTCGTCGATTCTCTTCCCCGAAACGAATTAAGGCGGTGCCATTATTCCGGCGTGTTTTCTTGTGCGTGCAGCCTGTGAGTATTGTTTTGCGGTTGGTTTTGCCAGTCTGCTGACCAAGTGAGTCAACCCCTCGTGCGTCCAAGTGCAATCAGAGAAAAAAGCGAAAAGGAGAAAAACGTGCCAAGAGAAAGTTGATAAAAGCGTTCGAGTGATTCTTGTGCAGCGGAAGACCTTTTCTTTTCTCTTTTTTTCAAAAAAAGCCTCTTTCATTCGTTTAATTATCTTACGTTTAGTATTAAAGCTTCCAGAGTCGCGAATAGAATTTACTTACGACGATCGCCGATCTCGGAGGTACGCACAGATTCACTAATTGTAGTTCATCGCGACCCTCGTGCAGCGTGGCCCTTCCGTTCGACCTTTCCTGGAAAGCCCATCAAAGTCTTAATACACAGAGATCGATTTTTTCGTCGTTCGATCGGTGCGTTGGTGCTTTTAATCCTCACACAGTGACGGGATTAGATCGGAATGGTAAATTTTCAATTGCATTATGGGACTCAAGATCCACAACGCGAGATCGTGGATAAGATAACGTCATCTCTTCTTTTTCGTAAGTAATACCTTCGCAAGGGAAGTATACCACGGACGGACAGCGAAAATGTTCATCGAGCGAAAGACGACAGCCAAAGAAACTTGTTAATCGAACCGCCCTACCACCTATCCCGTCTGAGTAATCTCGGAAATAAAAGAAACTACTTAAGATCTTAAGTCCCGGCTAGCATTAAAGCATTAATCACCTTTAAATTCGCGAATCAACCTCGATCGACTCGACGGTGCAGTGGTGCATCTTTCTCTCGCCTGGATTTCTTCGTCGAACACTGTTCCACTGTTTCATCATCGAAGGTATCGGTCAGGATGTCGAACATAAAGAATCGATGGCGAAAAAAGAAAAAAAAGAAGAACAATTCTGTACAGTTGACTCTGCCTTTTTCTCCCTTTACAATTCTAAACCCATCGAAACGGAACGAACATGGAAAAAGAAAAATGAAAATACTGCTAGGCTCAAGAGAGGTATGGTACTTGCGGATTCTCTCTAACAGTTGGTACTAATGATCCAAGCTGGCGAGGTACATCAATGGTATCCGGTATCGTGTAACTCGCTAAGTGAAAATGCACGTAGATCCTGCTAAGATACAAGATCACCGGTCCGCCTTCTCTCGCCGGTCTAGTCCAGCGAAAAACAATAAAAGCAGTAACCAGCACGAACATAATCTCGCGGGACCCGCAGCCTCCTCCTATGCCTGTTACCCTACGCACACTAAAAACCTGCGGATACAACATTTATACGAATACGAGGGCAGCTCGTACGGTTTTTCGGGTGTGTGCAGCGTGCCTAATCCTAATGCGAGGACTTGGAAATGCTGCACGACGCGCATGGTCGCTCGACAAAGAAACTGTGACGACGCCAGGGATCTACCAGCCGCCATTTATTCGTCCGTTATATTTTCTTAGCCCGCAGTGCGCGATCATTTACGTCGTTTACGAGCACGACGTTTTATTGCACGATTATTCTTCTTGGAATTTTACGTGGAGTCTTTTACTTCGTATAGGAGATTCCGCTTTATTTTTGTTCAGCTGGATGACGATTGAATAATAGTTATTCGATGTTCGTGACAATTTATCGTAAATGGTATTATATTTCTTGGATTTATTTTTAAACGATAATTTTGGTAGAATTAGATTTACTTTTTATTATATTGATCGATTATTTTTGGATATATCGGCCAACAAATGATTGTTCGTTTAAGAAGTTAGAGATTCACAGATTCATAGGATCTTTTTTCAAAGACGAATAGAATATTTCACAAACTGGCTGTACGAGACTGTGAAGCGATGCAGACGCCGAAATATGTAACTCGAGAAATCTGAATAGAGGAAACTTCCTATAGGGAAATCTACTCATTTATAAATATTAAAACACACTACTACATACAACGATTATATCATTGTATTTATCGTGACGTTAAATTAATTATGTCTAAAAGAGTATTAAATTTATTAAATTTAGTAATACTTTCATATAGCTATAAAAGTTTGATATTCTGAGAATGTAATGTACATGGAACTTGATAAGAAGTCACTTTATTGAAAAGTAACGGAATATTCAAGTATTTTCCGTAGCCACAGAATACTCGTAAATACTTGGAGCGATTCGTAACGAAATTAAAAAGAAAGTTTACATTAAGAGGTAGTCTACCATATCGTTTATTTTTCCTGTTTCTCTTAAGAGAACACTGTACAATCGCTGACAGAGATTTCAAGGAACACGAGTTCCCGACGCGTAATTCGTTTCGTTACGTTGTCCATCGGAGGGCGGGCGAATTTCGCATGTCATGCTTTCCGCATCAGTGTGTTCCCGGGATCAACCAACACCGTGTAAAGGCAGACGAATTCTCCTCCCTCCATTGACTTTTCGACTTCATCGAGCACTCTACATAAGTCCTGGAAAATTTATCTGCCTCTTTCTTTTCCCTTCCTTTTTTCAACGAGCCAGCCATTGCTAGAGTTTCCCATGAGCTGTTCTCTGTTCATAGTATCGACACTCCAGCAGCGGTTTCGTTCGCGAGCAGAAGATAGAGAATCGAACGAACTATGAAGAGCGAGAGAGCAAAACGAACACGAGAGAAAGAGAAGAAGATACGAGCAGAGCAAGTGAGAATATATACCTGCTGGTGGATATTAAAGCGAACATCATACCCTCGTCACTTTTACTGGTCCTCCCTCTGTCTCTTTCCTACGTATCCCGTTTTATCCTTGTTACATCCAGACAGAAGTGTTCAACCATCTTTTTCCCCCATCTAATTCTACCCTCTCGCTTATGCATGCTATCCTACAAGTTAAACACATCGAAAAAGAGGATGCTGTGCGCGGCACACTGCAAAGTCAAATCGTCGACGTTTCCTCTGCCCGGTTCCAACCCAACCCAACCTAAAGCCGCGATGCAGAGAGAAAGAGAGATGGAGAGAGAAGGAGAAGAGGGGCTTCCCTCCTCGTGCACTTATGCTGCATTCCAAGCTTAGACGCACGTTTCTACTCTCCATTTTCATCGTTCTCGCTTTACGGGCGCGTCGTTAGCCCTAAAAGCAAGCCATGCTCTCGCTCTGCCTCCCTACTTGACGTCGTTGGTTTTAGAGGCTCACCTGCTCGATGGATCTCGGCCGCAGCTTAATCCTCGCGGTATCGTGCCGGGACGAGCGTTGCCTCGCCGATTTACCATCGAACAAACGCGCTACGCGGGATTTAACGTCGTTCTTGTATCACCAGCTTTCAGCGGGGTGTTCGAGAGTTTCGAACGATTAAAATATTCTTAATCTTCGTTCGGGAGATTGCCCAATTATCTTAAGTAATTTGATTAACGAAAGTCGTACAAAAGTAATTTCCTTCAGTAGTTTATTATGCTTTTACAAAGGAGCAATAGATAAAATTTCATAACGAGTTGGTAAAATTAAGGCGAAAACAGTTGGGACAATTTCGTTTACAGTAACAAATTTAAGTAAATTAATCCGCAGTATGTAAAGCGGAATGTTTACGTTAAAAGTTGACTTTTTGGCGTTCTAAGTTCTTTAAAAACTTGTACGAATTCTGGATTCTTAATTTGTCTACTAAATTACGTGGTTATTTATTAAGCGAAATATTTGAAAGTCTTTTTAAGAGGAATAAAATTTCCAAGGAAAAATATTCAGGGTTGAAACATTGCTCGAGTCACCGACGAAGGGTTAATAAAGCTTCGAGATTCGAAAGTCGCTGGTATTTCGTCACTCCACGGTTGATTGCTTAGGAATTCTGAACGATTAAAATATCCCTACGCTTCGCTGGAAAATTACCTGGCTATCTTAAGGAATTTACTTCCGCTGTGATTGCCAGGTAAGATCAGGGAAATGTCCTTCTACTATAGCGCCATAACTACGTAATAAAGTTTCGAGATTCTAATGTCGTTCGCATTTCACGGTTTTAAACGGTTAAAATATCTCTGTCTCTCGTTGAAAAATTGAATATTTATGTAAAAATATGGAAAATGTACATAGATTAAGTTATAAAACAGTTATTACAAACATACGCTATCCATACTGTATAGTCGTCTTAAACAAAAAATTTTATGTTACCACATATAAAATTATATGTTTCAAGTATAATTAGTGCTAAAGATGGTCTCGTTAAATATTGCGATTAGTCCATCTGATCGATCATCGACTGTCCACGTATTTTATTAATCTTTGCCAAGTGCACATTTGCAACAAATGTCTCGTAATTTCCAAAACCCTCTGCCTCTGCACACGCTAAGTCAGCTGTCCGATTCAATGCTCACGCAAATTCTCAAGCTCACCCCTAAGTCGGCCCGTCGACCAGATCATCTGGTCCATCAATAAAATATATCGGCTCATCATCCGCACGCCAGCCGGGGGCCTACGGCTTTCCTTTGGCTCACGAAACCAACCACCATACTATTACAACCTTATGCAACGTTGTGTGGCAGGATCGACCGTGTGTCGGTACGCACGTCCAGCTCATTACGTTGATTGCCGGCGCAATAAGAGATCAGTCGCGCGTCTCGCCGCTAGTAAGCGTCGCACGTACTCGCCTCGGTTTGATTCCTCCTGTAATTGCTCGCTACGAACCGCGTAATGTATGCTTGGTAGAAGAAGAAGACCAGATAAGTCGATAAAGGAGGAGAACGAAGATGAAAGGGCAAGAAAAAACATGGATTTGCGTCTTATGGGTCGTGACTGGAAATCAAAGGTGCAACAAAGGCGCTGGAAAGTTGCAACATGTGGTTACCGAGGCGGAAACCAGCCCCCGCTCCTCGAGGTCCCCCGTGCTGCATCTTCCTGGCTCTTTATCCGGCGTGCGTGTCGAGGTTTGTACGAAAATCTTGTGCCTGAACGATTTACGCTTTCGTGGACGGCCCTTTCTGCAGCGAGATGGATTCTACACGGTGTATATTCATCGAGGGGAATATACGAGGGTGCAAGAGGGGTTGAAGTCACGCAAAGCTTCTACCTTAGGTAACTACGTGACCCGTCAGAACTACTAGAAGATTATCGCGAAGAAGTTTGCGAGTGAGTTGCTTGAGAAACTAGAGAAGGAAAATTCGAAGGGCAAATCGTATTTTTGAGGTGGCGTTACGTGATTGTCTGTGATGGACGTGACTACGCAATCTTCAATTGCATTTTCCTCTTTCTTTTTTATTTTTATTTAATTGTATATATTCTCTTGCCTCTTCTATGTTCTTCTAAAACACCATTTAAGTAAATTTGTCAGAGGATAAATTGATGGATTTCATATAATGGTAATACGACTTTTCGTTTTATATAATGATAATTCGCGACCAGACGATTGGATTCGATCAACAGAAATCGTTTAATCGGATATTAACTAAAATTTGATTGAAATAGACCAAGTTCCTATAATAGAATTTCGCCGTATTTCCATTTAATTGCCAAAAATGCTGCGACTCTCGAGCTCTCGCTCGCTGTTGCGTATATTTCTCAGCGAGCCGAGAAAGTATACCAGCCTTGAATTGCACACTGTCAAAATAGATCTAGCACGGTGGAGAATGTTATTCGCGTCGCTGTTGTTCGATACTTTTTCTAGGTGCAGTGAGAGTAGATACATAATTGCTTAGAATTACGTAGCCGACTGGCGATAAGGGAAAAGAATGTTAATCGAAAGATAAAATGACAAACGAGGCGAATTCTGGCCGGTGTGTGCGGCACGCTATCGGCAAGCAGACCAAAATTTATTAAACGTCGATTGGTTCGTACTAACGCATAGACCGGCGGCGATCTCATAGGAAAAGCTTAGGCTGACTCGCTTGTGGTTTGTTAAAAACTAGTTCTAACGGCACCGGCAACAGATTTTCTTGCAACACGGTATTTCCTGATAACGCAACCCAGATCACCGGCCGGTTCACCGACGCACACCATTAACACGTGTACTTATAATAACCAGTCGTCCTGTAATTACCAGAGCCGCACCGCCTGCTACTCCTACGCGTTTTCTCGCGAGTACCCGACCGGTCAAACTTTACGGATTCCATCTGCGTCCCCTTTCCCTTCGTTGAAGAATTCCTCGCGAATGGAAAAACCGGAAACTGACAGAACTAGTTGAACGGATTTAATTATATCCTGTGGCAATAATCCGAGTCGATTTTCCCGAGGCCTGTTCTCCGACGATAACTTCTATTCAACTCGACCGGCAGAATAATTTTCGACGTGTAGACACCGCTGGAGCCTGTAATTACACGATCGTCGCCGATAACGCCGCGAACCTTCTCTCGCTCGATTCTCCCCCCTCTTACAAGCAATCGAATCGCGATTAATCACGACCCTTTCGAAGTCGTACGAAAATTTTATCTTCTATTTATTGGATCTTGCCCGTTTCACGAGAGAAAGCGAGAGAAGGATGAAAAGAGGCAACTCTTCGACGGGTGAGAAGCTGTTAGTCGCGTTAGCGCCGCAACGAAAGCGCGGTTAGCGCCGCAACCGGAGCAATCGCGACCCGATCGGTGCACGCTCGAATGCGTCCGCGTCCACAGCCGTGGCTGATCTTAATTACAATCGCAAATGAGACGGCGAGAGGATAATTGCGGCGCATGTCGCAAGTCGCTACAATGTTGTCCGGCTGGTGTCTCCATGGCATAACACGGTCACGTATCGGCCATGTTTCTGTCGTGCGAAAATAGGCGCATTCTACTGTTTGTAGGTTTGATAAGAAAGCTCTGTCGTTTTTACTTCTCGAGAGAAAAGGACTTAGTCGAAGACTACGAACAAACTCTCCATGTCTACAAACGAAAAATACCATAAATCACATTTAACATTTTCTATAGGGCAGGAGCTTCAAAATTCGTTTACGATAATTACTGTGTTACCAATACCAGATACTGCTCGATGAAGTTGATCGGCACTATCACAAGTATTTCTGATCGATACAGATGGAGTTACTAGGATACCTTTCGTATGATTTATTCTTATTGATAAGTATCTTTGTCGCAGATATAGAGAAATATAATATATTCCTCTTTCTCTTGAAAGCGATTGAAAGTAGGATTTAATTTCTGACTGGGAAGAGCTTTATTAGCTTCGACCTATAATGCAAAAGCTTTTTTATATTTTAAAGGGGTCGGTAATTCCATTAGTCCACTTGTCACCGTAGGGAAAAAGTCTTTCGATTTTAAAATGGTGTCATAACCGAGCTGCGAATTCCGCAGGCCGAATGATAAAAAACCTGGACAATCGTCGCGTGTTGGATAATTATTGGATTATCCCGGTTTTAGCCGTAACTATCCGCTAGGCACACGTATATTCTGCTTTATTAAGAGTACCGGCTCGGTCACGTGCATTCTAACGACTGCAGTCGATCGATAGTTCGCCAATGCGTTTCCGTTGACACCCTTCTAGGCGATACAGTTGCACTGGCGCATAAGTAATGTTTATATTTAGACGTTTTCCATTCAACGTGATACGCTGTCCACATGTTTTCACAAGGAAAATTTTTATATGCGCTGTTGTTCATGAGCAGCCAGACACTTGGTCAATTTGTAGTAATAATATGCGAATTTTATTAAAGTATACATATTAACGACATATCGGTAATTAGAAATAACGTTTAATAAGATTTTATGAAATTGAAATTATATGTTAGAAAACATTTCCTTATCCATTCACTATCTAAATATCAATGGGTTCCATCGACCTGCAGCGATCCTCAAATTTTTATACTCTAATCTGGGCATTCTTTTAATAAGCAAAAAGATATTCAACGTTTTAATAAAGATTACGATTATTATTTCGAACATGACACTCGAAAACTACAACTAACATTTTCAGCGCAATTCATTCAATTGCCAAAAATCTTCTCAATGCGTGGAACGGTGAATGAATCTCGTTGACACTCTTCCGAGGAGTTCACACCTTCTCCAACCATAATCCATGCGGATGTAACACTCGCGAACGAGACTTTCGCTGGTTCAACTAAGATTTCACTTATTAAACGTCAATAAATCACTCGGCCGTGTCACTTTGTATCGTTTACCGCTTTGCTCGCACTAATAATTCGTTATGTCCGTTTATTCAGGCATTTATTAAATATGTAAATCGTGGAACTTTCCTTTTTATATGCTGTCTCGTTCACGGTTTATTGCGTGCTGTTTGCCAAACGATCGCCCTCCATGCGATATTGCCCGATATCTCGATTGATAGTTAACAAAAACGCTTGCAGTCGCGCGTTTAAAACGGATGAACGTTCGATTTACTCGATAGCGCGTTTCCGGCGACACGATTTGTACGGTCAAGCATTTCTGCGACAAATTACGTGCTATCTGTGCGAAGGACATTCCTTCCCTCCTCTTTTTTTCTCCCCCTGTCTTTGAGGTTGCATTTTAATTGCTTCGTCTTTCTCTCTTTCTCTATTCCTTTAACAATCTCGACAACGATTATTGACGTTTCGGGCTGTCGTTGTCGAGCAGAGATACGAGCTCATTATTCGAACCAGAGACTTTATCTTATCTACCTTGTAAAGCTACTAAACGATATTACGTGGAAATAGTGGCCCTGTTTCTCTCTTATATCGCGTACAAAAATGATATAAAAGCAACGAGCGACAAGCTCGGCCTAATAGTCCGGCTCCGAGCGAGGCTGTTTTACAATTACGACACAGAGAATTGGAGCCATTAATATCTCTAACCGCGCGATTTGATCCTTCGTGGCTGACGTTCACGAGCCTTTAAAGAATCTGCGAGGATTATGATTTACGATTTCGATGTTCCTCTATTTCACCGGGTGTAAATTACTAGACAGTTTTTTGCTCCTCAACCTCTGCTCTTATGCTGCCTTCACACTCATACTCACGAATACGCTACGAATAAATTGATTTTGATTTAGTTTTTGTTAGTTTATTCAGATTGCTGTCTCGTTATTGCAGCATTCCCTTCGATTATGATATAATTTTACTGCAGAATGTTTCTAACACGTCTAATGAAAAAAAAGAACGGAGAATTCTCATTAAAGCATCAAGAATTCTTTCAAACAGAAATAGAAACACGATGGCATTTTTAATACCACGATTACAACGGATACGGTATCCTGGCGAATTAAACATCTGAAATATGACGTAGCTGCTCGTAAGGATCAATATAAATTGTTCGGTCATGTTCGTCAAAACTTACTAGAACCGTAACCTAGTTCGACCTTACTTCGAGTCATAAAGCAAGTTTGAAGGGAAGAACTTCAAAAATCCATTAGAAGAACGTAGGTACGTGGTTTCGTCTCGAATTCGTATGGTCAGACATTGTAGAATGCCGCCTTATAAAATGATACACTCGTACGACCTATCCGGCCGATTTCTGGCCCACGATTTCCGGGAATAATGGAAACACGAAGGTTCCTTCTGTCTAACCTCGAAATGGAAGAAAGAATACCGTGGCGAGGCCTCGGGTAATGAGTATAATCAAAACGATTTAGTAGAAAAGTAGCCGCGAGCTATACACGGTTTACTACGGTTCCACTACGCAGCCTCGTGCAGTTGAATTTAAATTTCGAACCGAGACTTTTACACAACCATAATATTCGCTGGTCACGAAGACGCCATCTGATGGACGACCAAATTACCGGTCTGACTGTCTTAGAACTGCCCTTTTACTATTCGTCTCTAGCTCTCTGCACTATTGTTCCGTTCGTCTAGCTTCCTTCATAGTTTTTGTGCATCGCTACCGGCAAACCAAATCTGCAAACAGATCTTCTATTCACAGACGTTTTTTGGCGTCTACGAGACCTCTGGATCATCCTCCATAGAACAATCTGGCGGCAACCGCAAGATTCGAAGCTATTTTGATTCGAACAACGCTATTCGTTATTATTAGGATGATGCAAGTGAAACTAGCTTTCTTCCAATGAAACTGTAGTCACGCGTAGCTTCTTCGAAATATATTTCATTTGAATAAAGTAATTTTCCTGTTACTCCGTCCACTTCTCCGATGATTAATTCCGTTATTCCGGGATTATTAGTTTCTTAGAATGGAAACATTTTTGCGACAAGCCTGTCAAATGATTTACGCGTTAAAAAATCGTGTAGATGGAATAAAAGATGTCTAACATTACCCAAATGTTACATTTATGTAGGTAATAAACTATAAAATATAGTTTTTCTTATTTAGCGTGGAAAACACGAGAAATTGGAAATATTTCAATATATTTTCTAAAATAAAAGAAGTGATAGACAGAACGTTTCAACCAGCGAGACAAATTCCAATTATTCATGACGGTCAATAATAAGCTTCTCACAATTCTATTATAAGTCTTCCTCGCATTGAATATACGTCATTTGCGCCTAATACATTCTTCCGTAATATGCTTAATAATTGACGTTAGGACAAAATTTAATGGGCCGTCAAATTCAAATCCGGCAGAGACAACATTTCATATGCATCAGCCTAATATATGGTAACGATGCCTCAAGATAATGAGAGAATCACGTGTCTGGTCTTGTCAGGAGGATGATTCATTCGTCGTGTTCGCTCATGGACGAAACATGTCCATGCGAGTATACGTGGAAGGTTGCCAATATATAAAGGGAATACGTAAGGCTCGATTAACGTCACCAGCAATAAAACGTCGTAACGTATCGACAAAGTGATTCGAGTGGAGACGAATCGTTCTCCAATGAGACCATCATCCCTTTCTCTCGTCGTTAAGGAGAGCCTCGAAATTACGAGCAGCAAATGTTCACCGAGAAATCGATGTAAAAATCCATCTCGGAGAAAAATCCTCCAATAACTTCATTCCTGGCCAGCTTTCGACCATTGTTCAGGTATAAGAACAAAGGAAGGAGGGCGGCGAGGAGCGAGAAAGAAAAACGACACGAAGATGGAATTACCGTCTGGTCCAGCGGTGCGCGTATATATATTGGGAGCCGGTAGATTTATGTAGGTGCAGGAGGAGAAGGTATTATGGTGGATAAACTAGGAAACCGGTGACCTGACCGGTATACCATCTTGGCTGGTGGAGGTAAATGCCGACAAGGAATCTTTGTTCTATCCTCCGGTTCCAATTACTGTATCCGTAACCATTATATATTCCGCCGAAAATTCATTTAAATTCCTCCAGAGTTTCCGTGAATGTTTTATGTAAATTATGTATCGATAATGAAATTGGAGATTTCGGCGCGTTTGTGGGAAATTTAAAAATACGCAGAATATGCAGAAATATATAAAATATCCTGTGTAGTGTACTTTCAGACCTCGAACTTTTTTTATCTGTGTCCAGTTTTCGTTTTAATCGAAAGGAGAATTTTAATTTCTAGTATAACGTTGAAACGAGGAAACACGTTATATCAATTGCGATTCTTTCTTTGTTTCTGTAGAATTACGAAACTTTCTAAGGATAGAAATATACGATTCCGACGAAAATAGTTTAAAGAACGGGAAACGATTAACAGGTGAAAAAACCCACTTAATAATATAAATTTGTAATATAAATTAATTGTATTGAATGAAACTATAAATTTGCATGAATATCCGCAGGTCGTACTGTGTGGTATTGCGTAAAGATAACAATTTGCATAACGATCGATCTTCTCTCTGTTCTACTGACACTTCGATCGTCCTTGTAAATAGCAACGTGTATCAAGATGGATGGGAAAATTACGATAAGGCATTATGTCACAGAAACCGTAACGTCACCAAAGGGTTCAGCAGCCTTCATACATGGCGAGAACACGCAACAGAAGGAACACAACGAACGGTCGATGCTCGTACAGAAGACGACAGAGAGAAAACCGTCTCTTTCGCCGAAGGGGGTCGAGATTATCGTTCGTGGGCTGGAAAGCCGAGGATAAACCGATGAAGGGTTGTTCTTCCAAGCCAATGGCGCGTGCCTGCTGTTGATCACCCCTTCCACGCTTTATTATTCCGATGCAACCCCGTTAAAACACGCCCCAATAGCCGTTCAGCTGCTGCAGAATCCGGCTACACATAGCGAATGGTGCTCTATTTTTTGGAGAAACAAATCTCTTAACAGAGACGCTCGAATTTTTTTTTTCTTTTCTGTCGATCCACTTGGTTGAGTCGTTTATTGGCCGCGCGAACGACCAGACGATTCGAGAGATGCAAAAAAAGAAGGTCTCTTAAAAAATAGTAATGTTTCGTCGCCGCATACCTGGCTCTGTCTATATATAAAAAGAGGGATAGCAAGGAAAGGATTGTTGCGTAATAATGGCGTGAAGCTCTCACAATGTATATTTATTCCTGGATTGTCTGCTGCTAGTCTAGAGAGGTTATCTTCCACGAGGAGTCTGATTATTCCTGTCTTCGTATGAATATACAAAGAGGAGACGTCTATTTTATTTTAAGACACAATTATTCCTATCTTGTTTAACCTGAGTGTGGCCAACTGGACGGCTACTCATCTCTATGTTTGCTGTTTTATTCTCTGGGATCTCTTGTATAATTGAACTAATATTATCCAACAAACATTACAAGTCACGAGTTACAATTTATTACCTAGCATTGGGAAATTCTCTCACATAAGAGTAACAATACTGGCAGTAAAGCAAACGGAATTTTATAAACTACGAATCATCCGACTACCCTATTTGATTTAGGAGTTCGAAATTATAAAAGAAAAATTTATAATCTATAATCTCTAGCTTAATCGGCTCACCGATATGACTATTTGTTAAGTCATAGCGCAAGAAAGTCCTAAAGCAACTATATCACAAAATCGCTCCAAGTTGTCGAACGAGTCCTTAAAGATTAAGCTTCTAACTTATACACATGCTAAATAGCCGTAAAACTTTACCTACATTCTGTATTCAACAATTAATATTCTATATCCTGCATCCTTTAAAACGAAAGTTACTTTACAAGATGGCCAGTTCAGGAACGTATTCTTCCCCTAACAACACTTGTTCTTTCTTCGGATCAAAGTTATACCTGGATGTTTCAAGTAAAACGAAAGTTTGGTTATTACGAATTCGGTTGAACCGCGAAACAACGTTTCCCGCATGTGTTCCATAGAAATATAGTCTTGGTAGTTCACGCGATGCATCGACACCTGGTCGAGAGAGCTGGTGCTCGAATATAACGGCGAGACACGAAATAATGCTGCTGCTTGTATTTCCGCCTGTTAATTTGGATAAGGCGATTGTCTCTCCTTCTTTTCCTCGGTTTTTTCTCGTACACTCGGCCGACAGCCACAGCATGGTAACAGAAGGTAATTCGAGCACGGTTAAACAGGGACCTGGGTAGCAAGAAGTCCCTTATACTCTCTAAGTACTTAATAAGGTCCGACAAGGGCGTCCCTAAAGCCACTTTAACCGTGTGTTCCCCTTTTGGAATTAAGATTCTTTACATGCCGGAAGAAACGACGGAGAAAAATGCCGATAATCGTTTCCTAAACGTTTCTGTCTTTTTCATTCCCCTCCCGTTCGACTGGTTAATATTCATTCGAGCGGCTACGATTTGCTTATAGCGTTCGCTTCTAAAGTTTATTAGACGCTGGATATGGGCGAACGTTGAAGGCTGATGAATTCGTATTTAGACGTGGATTATAATACGGCGTAAGATGATAGAGAATGTTTGTAGACTGGAATTTTTAAATTCTGAAATTTTCTGGCGAGGGTGAGTCGATATCTGAACTAACGTAAAATATTTAGAGTTTCTCGGCAACGGTTCGGTATTTTCTTTGGGTAAAATTTCTTGGCGAGGGTAGGGCCATACCTAAACTGACATAAGGAATTCGGAGTTTTTCGGGGAGGATACGATATTTTCTCTACGTTAAAATGTTCGACAACTCGTACCAAATGTACAGCTGGACAAATTGTAAAAGTATAAATTACGAATTGTAAAGTATAAATTAAATAAAAAAAGGAAAAAAACTCATACACATCACATGAATTTCTAAGCTTCCTTGTCCTTGGCTACTGAGTGCGAACAAAACCAAACTAACGTATTTTAATTTGCGAATGTTCAACTTTTCAAACTTTTAAAGCCCTAAATTGCCAAATATCGAAATCTTCAAATCCCCCAAAATACCCTAATCTGCAAATTTTTTTAATTTGCTTCCCTGTACAAATTATACTCGATAAGATCCTTAGCGGAACTTTCCTTAAAGTTGGCGGCTGTTGCATCGCAAGGAGCGCGATATAAAAATTTTCCTGCTCGTTGCGACGAATGTTTTAATCGCATCTTCAACTGGCGTACACCTAGGACTATCGTGGGGTCCCATCCGGACTGACCGCATTCTCACCCGCGTGACGTCAGCGTCGAAAGAGATCCTCTTTACCATGGAGCTCGTAGAGGAAGCTCATGAATTTGCGCCTGGCTACATGTCGGCTGGACGACCTTAAAAATTCCCGGTGTTCGTTTATGGCCAGCTAATTAGATTTTTATCTTCATTAACGGCCCCCGCCCGGCGAATCCAGTCCCGTGAATCGTTTCTTCGTCGACCACAGTTCACGCATTGCTCCACAGCCTGCGTGTACCGGGTGTCTCGCAATTAATTCTCATCGAATACCAGTTCGAATAACTTTTCAGCTCAATTTTAATGCATATCAATATTCAAGAGATACTTGACATACAAATCTTCCAAATCGTTTTTCCGATCCTTGTTAACGATACTTCATCTTCGTTTTGCTTACGAGAGTTCAAACTTTGTCTTTGGTTAACAAAATTATGCACCTTTAAAATTGGAATTGAAGAAATGGAAACGAAGGAGTGAAATCCGATAAATACTTGATATGGATCGTCGACCTCGCAAAGATACGGATCTCTCATGCGAACTGTCTACACTCTAAAACACGCAATGGTGCTTTCCATATGGAATAAATTCGTTAGAGAAAAGAAAAAGAGATAGTCATGGCGTCAATGTGCTGCAGGATACCGAGATCCGCAACACGCCCCTTCAGAATGCAATAGACCATGAGTGCTACACATGTGTTTAGAAACACGTCTCAAAATCAACAGCAGTCGCTATACAAACGTGCTCAGCGAGTCTATTCCTTCTCATTTCTCTTTTCCTCTATGTTGAAAATTTTCTCTACTTTTAGATCTTTTTTTTCTCCTAAATTTATGTTCCTCGGCTTATATAATTTATGCGAGTTTCTCTAATCAAAAATAATCGTGCATATCCGATATTCCGTTTAGTAAAAATAACAACGCGTATCAGTTCAAAATCAGTATAATCACGCAGTTTCCAAAAAGACGCGCGAGTCGCGGAAACGAACGCATACGGCTGACTTTTATTCTCACGCCAGTGATTTGCAGTAAATATTAATTCATATTTTACGAGTCTAACATATTATCAACGAATTCGCCATGGCAAGATTGACGACGATACGTTTCTTTCAAGATGGAAGGTGCAGGAGTAGAGAGAAGGAGGCAGGTGCGTCGGGTTCTCTCAATTTATTCATGAATTCGTTTAATCGGTTTCTGCGCGTTGCCGGGCTATCTGGTTTTCTAGCTTTTTACGCCGGCCAGTTAATCAACGTTCATTCGTAGAAAATCATGCCGATAACGAGGAGCATAAATTCTTTATTAACCTGGATATATACCGTTCCCCTTTCCTTCCTTCCCGTCCCTATCGCCAAGCGTCCTGCTGTTTCGTACCGACCGAGGCTTTAAGGTAACGAAGAAACACTGTCTCGATGTTTTTGCGCTACTTAAACGAGAGGCGGAGACGAAAACTATTTACAACGACGAGGAGTAACCTTTTAAATCGCCAAATGTCTCGCCACGGGAGCCTGGCCTCTTCTCTCTTTCTCGAGCCACGACTTCCAGATATTCAGTTAGCCTAAATCCATCGCCATCTAACGCGGTAGAATTTAAACGACGTTCTCTTCGCTCCTCGATCTCGCGGAATCGTGACTCGCGAGAAGAGTACAGAGGAAGAGATACAGAAAGAAAAGAGATCGGTTGGATCGAGTACGCGCTGAGGCAATAAAGATACCACGGCAATTTATAGAATCATTCTTCTAGTCCGTATATCGCTTCGTGGATGGCTCGCGCGCCAACGAGTAGAAATTACATAATCTGCGAACACCGAGCAACAGTAAATTACGGTTTTATCGGTGCTCGTGCTACGAAGGAATTATCTCGAGCTAACTTAGCTACGTTAAATAATCTCGATCTTTTCCCCACCCTTTCGGGCGAGTTCTAACGTCAGGGTACTGGAAGTGGAATAAGAGAGATTCGAGAATTATGTCGCGGCGCGACTCCTTTCAAGTAGAATAAGGTGGAAGTGGAGGAGAATGGAGGCCAGCATTCGCAGGATAATCGATATCGAAGCTTCTTCGTGGTGGAATTCAAATGTTTGGCGTTTGGCTGAATTCCATGTGGAATCGTTGATTTTTCGAGCGAGCTCGAGTGGAATGAGCTCGCGTCTGCGATTCGAGGTTAAACAGCTTTGAAGAAACCGTGCCTTCTCTAGTCTTTTCACGCTTGATGGATACTAAAATAATAAACTACCATCGATCCCAAAATCTCTCATCCAACTTCTTTCGAGGATTCTAATTTTTCCAGTCGACGAGCATGGTGAAAATTGTCAATAATTCTCTAGCTCAATCTTCGAACGAAGAAGACTCGTTTTCTTGATAGATTCTAGAATAGCAGACTGCCATCGGCAATCCCCTAAAACTTTCAGTGTGTTTCCCTTATCTCCAACAAACCCAACATTTAATTTACTTGAATTCCAGCAGACCATTTCCAATTCCAGCTAGCGAAAATCATCATGAGCTTCAATAATCCTTTGAACCATTCCTCGAACGAAGAAGTCTCATTTTTTTTGCGGGAGTTCGCGTTCTCTTTCACAGAACGCGCAACTCGGGCGTCCTCCACCGATTCCTAGAAGTTCCTAGAAAGTTATATCGCGGATTTCAGCGAGCTTAACGACCCTCTGGAATTCTTATTGCCGCAATGAAAGCCGCTTAACCAGGATTCTCCTTCTCTCTCTTTCTCTCTTTGTCTCTCTCTCTTTTTCTCGATTCTAGGCGATCGAAATACCGCGACGAACGGACAGGATCGCTCTTTTTGTCATAGTACGCTTGCGTTTCGAAGTCGCGGTTTCTGGGAAGAGGGTGGCACGAAACCGGGGCCAGGAATGCGGAGGAAAAGGACGAGACGCTGCTACATATTTATCGTACCGCATCGTCAAAGGCTTCTAGTAACGCAAAACCCGGCTTAGAGACCAGCAACCGGTGCACAAGAAACAGATCAGCCTTATTAATTAATTTAACCGGCCTAAATGAACCCAAAGAACGAGTGATTTCATTCCGACGCGGTCCGCTTTGGACGCGTGTGAACTGGGAACATAAAGTTTTTCAGAAGAAGGTACTGAACGCGATCGTATTCGAAAAGGGGCAAAGTACATTAACTCTAGAATTCTCGGATTATTGGAAGTTTCGAATCATTTCCATGGTTGCTGTTCCGTATATCGAACCGTTGGCCTTCTAATTTTATTATTAGCTCGACACCAGTAATATGGAAGTATTAATAGAAATTTACTTTACCTTGATGGATCTTTAATTACAAAGGTTTCCGAAGTGACAGGGCTTTACCTGGAAATTGGTGCCACTCAGAAATATTTTAACAGAAATTTCCTTCGCTTTAACAGATCTTGGGCTAAAGAGTTTTCTAAGCTAACAGAATTTTACCCGAGTTCATTTTGTTAAAAGCCTATAATAAAGTCAATATCGAATTTTTGGTGAATTTGTGAGAAAAATTGCTTTTCGTTAATCCATAATAATAGAGATACATTTGTTCACGCATCTGTAAAGAAGACGTAATGTTCTAAAATTTCAGATTTAGTTTCATCGAAAACAAGTACATTTGTTAATTAATTGGAAATATCGAAGTACAATGTTGAGTATATTAACAGTGTTTTTACGATAAGAAGAATAATGCCAATGAAATAGTTGAACGAATTAAGTAATTACAAAATGATCTTCATAAAAGTATCCTGAAGATGTTAATGATGTTAACATCCGACTACCCCGTAGAACATCACGAAGGATTCTTTCTTTTCCCTCGTATATTCGATACATAGAACCTCGATAAAGGCTCGATACAGCCTGGTAGGTATCCCAGTTAAATTTTTGACACAATCCTCTGGGACAAGGAAGGGAACTAGTTTCCAGCTCGAAGGTCTTCTAGTCTCGAGTTCGTAATGGAGGTAGCCCTCACCGTACGCTGCTGGCGCATTAATGGTGCGTCTAAAGCAGCCAACGGGAACAAAATGAATTTTCGAAGGCAGAAAAGAGAAAAAAAAAGGAATTGTGGTTTCATGAGAAAAAAAGTGAAAGAGAAAGAGAGAGAAGGGGGCGAGAAAAGGGAAGAGAAGAGAAGTCCCGGGGCTGGACATGGCTTACGACCGCTTCTTGCTAGAAACGCATGAATAATGCAACAATTGGCCGGAGCGAGGACGATCCTTTGTTTTCGCAGGCCCTTCGTTACCAGCCGCCAAATTGCTCGCGAGCTATCCGTCTCGTCCGCTAGTCACCGACCAATTTTCGTGCACAGCGTACACCTCGTCTCCCACCTTCCGTTAACTCACGCCATTCTCTGCCCATTTCACTCTTCTTTTCGCGAAGCAACACCCTCCCATCGTAACCGTGGAACGATTAATAATTATCATGCCAGGCATCCTCATCAAACTATACACAGCTGCGTTTCAGTTAGACGGATAGAACGGTGAACGTACATACACGTAGACGGATAATCTGTTCCACGAAATGAATTAGATTAGCGAAACCTGTCCTAGAATCTAGAAGGATCTAGCCGCACGATAATGCTCGTTACGTGGTTCCGACGGATTTCTGCTTCCGTTTGGACTGCAAACTGATATTATCTACTCGTTAACAAATTCAATAAATACACTCACATTCTCGTCCGAGTTGAAAGAAAGCTACAAAATACGCAATTTTTTGTATAATAAAATAGGTTGAAAATTCATAAAATATAGTGGAAATTGGTTTGCCTTCGGTACGTATAGGTAGCAAAGAATACTTTCCATTGCTCTTAAATTTACTTGAGGTTATTTCGTTACGTATTTCCTCGTCTCACGGCGAACGAAATCATGCATGTGAGTGATTGTTTGTTTAAGAATCGACCTAAGACGAGAAGATTTTGAGAAAACGCGTATATCAATCGCAGATTGTCCGGGCTTAAAGTCATTCGTCTTTGTTATACATTGAATTTCCATCATTTCAAAAATAGTAGGGGGCAATAGGAGAAGAATAGAAACGAGGATTCGTCGGAATTATCTTAATGAAGTGTCACTAATGTCCATCTCAAACGTTTCTCTTTTCTCCGAGAGAGATTCTTTCGAAGATCCTACATCTCTGGACACTTCAGGTAGCAGTGTTCCCTTGCGTTCTCAACTACGAGTAAAGAAGAGAACCAAGATTTTCTATGATAAAGTGCTCGTGGAATCTTGGAGCGAGGTACAGCGCGGGCCTTAGAGAGTCTTTCTTCTTCTCGTTCGAAAGCGAACCGAGCAGAGCTTTGTAAGTCGGGCGCAACGAGTTTAACAAGAACTGTGCCGGACAGGTGAAGTAATTCGAACCCCATCGTCTATAAATAAGCCAGTCTTTCCGGATCCACGAGCTCGCCATCGATACATCAGCTATGTTCTCCTATAACGAGTAACGAGCATCTTGGTATCTCGATACAAACGATCGCGATAAATTCGTCAAAGATGACAGAATTGTACCATTAATGTATCATAAAATAGAACGAAAAGTTTTAACAACGTACCGAATAAAAGGTACTAAGCCAGGATAGAAATGATTTTACAATCGCCGGACTTTATAAGTACCGGTTGTAATTTATATTCCTCCGCCATATAATTACTCGAAAGTGCTACTCTATCAAATAAAAAATTCGATTCCTGTCATTCCGAGCCCTGACCTAAAAATGGGATTCAACTATGAATATCGCGCTAATAAACGAACAATCCCGGACTCGTCGTGAGAAAATGTTTTCGTACAGGTAGAAAGAATTCTTCCTTCTGCGTGTACGAATATATTTTTAGCACAGGTAAGGTACGTTGCGTCTATGAGCGGTAAACACACGCTAAAAATCGACGTTCGAGCGGGTGGAACCGAAAAACGCCCCCTCATCCATCCTGATTTCTTTCTCTGTCTCTCTCTGTCTGTCTGTCTCCCCGCCCTCCATCTCCATTCTTCGTGCATCGACGTTCGGCAAAAGGATCTTCGTTGGTCTCTTGGTATTGGTCAAAACGTCGGTGATGCTGGTACCTGTTTCGATTTACCTGAGAAAGGACTGTCCGCGTTGGAGGAGAACAGAGAGAAGATGGATACACCGTATGGAAAGAGAGACTTCTCGAGGAATACTTCGGTATCGATGTTGTGGCGGATAGAGAGGGGGCAGAGAGTTAGCCCTCCTGATCCCCTGTCATTTGCCGCGAGCTTCAAGTCCTGAAGATCTCGAAGGCTTCGTCGTCCAACTATGCTGCGTGCATCTACGATTCTCCACCCACTCATACACGCGTAAATCTCACCAGAGTTGCCAGACTTGTGTTGTGCTACGTTCGATTGTTGTATTGGTGGACGTACTCGGACACAGCACTCACATACCTGCCAGGACTCGCCATACTCTCCTCCGTCTCTGAACGACTCTCACCCTACTTATCCTTTATACCTTTATACCTGGCATGGACGAGCTCCGTGCACCGACGTGGAGATACACGCGTCATTAAATAATCCTGGTCTGACGCTCATCAGGATCTTTACGAGGCGAAATAATATTCGGCCGACCGTCCTGCGGATAGCCGCGCGATATTTTACGTAAGGATCCCTCGGATGCCTTGTCCTTCTTCCTCTCACTTTACAACGATCCTCTCCCACTCTTTATATCTTTGTCTATCGGGTTGGTTCTTCTACCGGGTAGATTCTCGCCAGCGAAAAACTTTTTTCTTTCTTCTGGTCTCGTCATTTTTCTCCGCTCGTCTTCATCTTTTTTCTTCTCCACGTTTTCTGATTTGTTATTGCACGCCAGACTCGCTGTGGCGTATCACGCAACCGCGAGAGATCATGTTTTATTTATGCGTTACTTACGACCGCTCTCACCTACAAAATCTGACCATCTCTGCTCTGGATGCCACTTTGAAACCTGGACACGTTCGCCATGATAATTGCTAGGTTTTAACGAGTTATGTATTGCTGAAGTATGGATAAGAGGGACGTTCGACGAGTTAATTAATCTTCAACCTTTCGCCATTCTATTGTTCCTTGTTTTTTTCCGAACTCTGCACGAGATTTATTTCCCTGATGATATCTGATATACATAATTGTAACGTTTGTTCCTTACAGAAACCTGGCGACCTAGAGGGAAAGAAGAAAGAATTCGTTGTGCAACCAATCCACCAATAATCCAATCCGAAGCACGACCAATGATTTATCGGCCGGCGCAAGGAGCAAACGGAAGTTCAGTGAATCGTGACGGCGGATTTATCGTACGAGTTCTATCTTTGAGCCTGGCGAACGAGGAAACGATCGCGAAGCTTTAAATAATACGTCTGAGAAACAGGGGGGAGGACGGAAAATAGGAGAGTACGGAATATACTTGTTCCTTCTAATGATTCGTTTTCGAGAAAATGAGCACTGAAATTTTCCTACGGTAACGGACAGCTCGAAAACATCGTCTCGAGTAAGTTTCCTACTTCTGGTTGCTATAAACACAGACCAGAATAGAAGTAATGGCTTCTGCGATAATAAACCATCTTTCTAGCCAAGTAATACACGTTCTCTAGATGTTCAGCCTTGATTTTCAAGATAAACAAGATTTCACACTCCTCTTGTCTTCGAGAAGTAAGTACTTTCATTGTTCTTCCTGTTCTGAAATTAGTTTCTAACTATCGAATTAGATTCCATCGAAATTTCTTACATTTCGTGATGAACCGAGAGGTACGAACAATTACGTTCCGAAATATTCGTTGTTCAAAAAAGTTTTTTTTCAAGCGAACTTGTTTCGTTTTGCGAGAAACATAAATCTAATAATTGCAAATGAACGCGTCTTCAAGATTTTAACGTGACCTCGTATAATAGGCGGATACACAGTGATTCGTTCCAGACATTTTCTATCGTATTCGGAGCTCTTCGATGAAAGAAATTCTATGATGAATTTCTTTGTAGCATGGTGCAATAGCAAATTAATTTGACGCAATTGTCTACGTATTTAATCGCTTGAACAGCCAGAAATAACTGGAATCATTTGAACAGTCAACAACAATTTATCGTTTATGATGGAAAAGTGAAATGTTTTAGTGCGTGCTGTTAATTCGATCGACCGTATTGAAACAAGGACAATAATCTCGATATTATTGAAGACATCCATTCAATTATTTCCAAATCGACGTATCCTCAACATAGGAATTACATTTGCAGCAGTGGTGACGGTGTCGCAGGTATTATTCCGTGTTCAGCCGGATGGCATTGCAGGCAGACCGGAAACTCCAAATTCGCGTGTCGCGCCACCTGCCCTCCGATAATTATTCCAAGATCGCTCGCCGGTGTTATCGAGTGTACCCAGGGCGTTAACTTCTATTACGTTCTCGAACTACGATTCAACGGACCATGAGTCTCGAATATCAGCCGGCTTCTAGCGTAGAAATACTTGGTTCGCGTGTTTCACGCGACTCGTGTCCGCAAACAATGCTCGATCTTCGTGGATCTTTCCAATTAAGCGGGCTGAAGGGGCTCGTCTCGATCAGGTGCAAAGAAAGAGAGGGATGCACGAGACCTTGCTCGTGTTCCTCTCTTCTTTTCCTCGTTGGTCGAAGAGAGCGATCAGAAAAGGGAAGTCACAAAGTTCTCGAGAAATCTCCTTGAACACGGTCGCTCTTCATCCGTCTACGCTCGTCGTTTCTTTCTCATTTCGTTTCTTTCTTTGGCCTCCTTCTTCGCGTTTCCTCTTCCAATTTCTCGATACGAGCTGGCGACATTCGTTGGCTCTTTTCCGAGAAGGATAATAATTCTGCAATTTCGGAGGCACGCGGCTCCGAACCAACAGTCGTCTGAGTCTACGTCTTTTTTTCCTTTTGCGACTAATTCCGCAGGTGTACACGCTCCGAGCATAAGCAGTCATCGTCGCCGACGACGATTTGCGCTCGGGGTCTCCTCCTCACGAGGCAGTCGCGCCTGTCTGCTTCTATATTAGCGGCTTCACGCTGTTGCCTGCACGCTTGTCTGCGTGCGAACAAACGAAAGGGCGAAAAGACGGCGAAGGACGAAGCGGAGAGGAGCGCAAGACTCGGGGATGCTCGCTTAGAAACGTGTTTAAGGAGCGGCGCGATGTAGGAAGGAAAGAAAGAGTGTAAGTATGGCGTGCTGTAACAAAACACAGTCTAGAAGCGGACCAAAGCCTCTACCAGCCTAGGACAACAAAGGCCCCCGGGACTTGCCTCCCGATCACGTCCCGCGGCTCTATATTGCTTTGCCTCCTCCTTTTTATCCTTCTTTCTTTCCACTCCACGTTCACTCCATTCCACGCTCATTCCATTTTTCGTTTCTCCATTCTTCTCTTTCTTCTCGCGAGGTAGAACCACTGAATTTGTCGCTGAATTTTTTATCGCCACGATCTCCAGGCGATCTCGAGCTCTTTTGTTGCATTATGAAACAGTCGAGTACGGAAAATTTCGAGTTACCGTTTGTTCCAAGAAGGCTTATTCGTTCTCTTATTTTGTTCTTTGTGATCGATGAAAGAAAAGAAAGCAATTCGTTTCAAGAAGAAAAAGTCGATCGGTGATTACAAAGCCTCGTATCGTAACTGAAAAACCATCTGACCGTCATTTGATACCGCGGAACGGTATCCAGGCGAAAAAATGGCGTGGACGAAACAAGATCAAGGGCGAGACAAAGGAACGTTTAATTACTAAACGCGAAAGACGCTCGGCCCCGCGGATACATTATACGGATTCCTGCGGTTCGAAAAAGAAGCGACCGGTTCACCAGACCGATATATGTATACGCACACCGCGAGTGGTCCATTAACAATAATTTCGACAGTGAATCGGTCCGGGATAGCCCTTCTCGCTCCGCGCCGTACACTAAGAGATAAAGAGGGAGCAAGAGAGAAAGAAACACGCCTGAAGGAGGAATCCTTTCTCGGTAGAAAGGAAACGGGGGAAAAAAGGAGGAAGGAAGGGAACACGGGCGTGCAAACCCGTTTGGCCGTTAGCAGACTCCTTCAGACAAGCACACGCTCTAGCTCGCTCCGACGCAGGACGATCGTTTGCCGCGCTCACGGCTAAAAGTCTGAGCTGCTCTTTTGCTCCTGCCAGCTTGTACACTGACCTATATTCGATGGAACCGGGTCTGGAGACTCCAAGCAACCAACCATCAGAGACCCACTAGCCCGAAGAAGTCCACGGATCGATGTGTGTGTTTATGTACACGTATGTGTCTGTACCGCTTCTTATATGTATACGAACATACAAAGATATATAGGCAAGGAGACGTCTTTACTCTTCTCTCTGTATCGATCGTCATTTTACCATACTGGGTGATCTATAAATGCATGTCAATATTTCAGAGCGTCCAATCTACACATTGAAGTAAGCAGAGAGTGTTACATAGTCATATATCTTACGTATCCCAGTTTTCAAGCTGTAGATCATCAAAGAAAATGTTGAAAAGTGTCTTCGGTGCTTCGTGCCTCGGTAAACTTTACTATACACCTTAGTACTAACTGTATAAATAGCTGAAGTATATATGACATTATCTAAACTTCGCAAAGGATATCGATCGATACGAATCGGACAGAATTTCAAACAGTCAGTATCATAGTTCCGTATTACTGTTTTACGAATGAAACTTGAAAATAAAAATTGAAAGACGCGTTTTGACGTAAAGATCAAAGACGTCGCATAACAATCATTCAACGTATAGATTCGCACCGTAAAGTATCGGCATGCATTTATCACCCTATATGGCGTATAGTTTTTAGCCAAGTGTTTTTTTAGAGAGAAAAATATATCTATCGGGCCCCAAAGCCGCTATTTTCCAGTTTACGCGTCCGGTACGTGCTTCGTTGCGTCGAATGATGCAGTTAGATCGATGCAGCCTGCACACTGCACACTCGGCCCGGTCAAGCAGAAGCTATTTATGTGCCCTGTGCTTCTGAATCTTTTAGCGTGTGACGCACTTCGGGGACTATCTGGCGCACGATAATCGATCCCACCGTTCGCGGAGATGAGATCTGCTGATCGGTGAACTTGCTCCGTAGGCACACGTGGGCGTAGCCGACGTTTCAGGTGGTCGGTGTCACGTTCTTGATGCTTGAGACCCAGCGTACACCTCTCCGTTACCAAGGAGCGTTTTTCATTTTTCCAGCATCGAGAGATGGAAGGAAACGTTTTTCTCCCGCCTTAATGGTTTTCAGTTTCATGCGAGTTCAATGACAAAGCGCAAAGAGTTATACATATGTGCTTTTTATATCGTAATACAAGCGACTTTGCGTATTTCTGCTTAGCCGTGGAAATGACGCACAAGTCGCACAGATATGCCTGTTTTAACATTTACGACCGAGGAAAATGTTCATGAGAACGATTTGCGCCGTTTCCGTGTAACGAGCATGAAAAGCAGTTGACATTCCTGCAATTTTTAAGCATACTCGTGGTACCTCCTAGAGGAATTGTAACTCTACTTTACGCAGAAGTGCATTCTCCGATCTTTCCATGACTAGTATTACGATTGAAATTTCGAAATATTCTTGAAATTAAAAAGAAAGTGTTCCTTTTTTTGGAAGTACGTATAACGATTTCTCCTCAGCCTTTTTTATGATTGGAATTCCCAAATGAAATCCTCGCAACTTTTTATAAAAACTGTAAACATACTTGAAAAATCCATCTTCTAATTTCTACTGGATTTTTTTTAGTGATGTGTTTTATAAAAGTTGTTCCATACGTTACACGCTCATCTCGCGACATTCTTTCAACCTTTTCTTAGTATTGAAATTTCTAAGCAATATCTTAGAAATCTTTTATCAAAATTGTACTCCATTTTAAAAGTGTATCATCTGAATTTTCTACATTTTCTCATTTTTCTACATTTTCTTATACTTGAGAGCTTTTTATGAAAATTGTATCATATTTTAGAAGTATGTTCTCCAATATTATGATAGAAAAGTAAAGAAACATTTTACATCAGAACGTCAATAGCTCAAGTGGGAAAACAGATGGTAAAGTGTATTTTGAGCAAGATGGTCGAGTATTTCTGCCCAACAGCATCGGCAATTTCCCAACTCGATTCTGTGACGAATAGAAGCTTTCATTTTTGCTTTTCCTGTCGCGCGGCCCGGGATATTCGAAACGACCGGATATATCCTGCCACGGATTTGGGTTAAGCGAGGATCATCGCAGTCATGCTCCTTATAACTTAGATTGAAACATCCCGCCACGAAACTTAACCGATTTCACGGTTTGTACACCGAGATCAGACATCTTGAATCTCGCTCCGGTCAAGATTCTCTATACCGACTTGTTCTCGTGATTTTGATCGTGACATCTTTTCTATTAAGTACTTTCAAAATTAAAGGATGCTAAATCATTCTGGTAAACTTATTCGAGCACTTAGAAATTGTTCATCCTTTATAAAAATCGTAAGTACACGCCATAAGCAATTTGACAATTACATTTTATTACCATTAAAACTATCACAATGATCAAATTGATTTTATCGTCAGAATGAGATTATCATAGAAATAATAATAAATAATTCTTTAGAAATTTTATAAATATACAAAGGTGCATTATCGACGATATAAAGGATTTCTAGTAAATTACAATAAGATCCATATATCTGGATAACGAGAAATTCATATAATTGCAGTTCATACAATAAAAACAGGATTTTTCATTTCGTATAACAAGAGTTTCAATACAACTTCACTTAGTTGCGCTTCAATTGAAATTTCGTCTAAATAAATGGCTTTCATAAAAACGGACTTCTATTGTATACGGATAAAGATTTATTTTCTCCTCGCATTATCCATTTTTTCATCCTGAAGTGTCTGACGAGAGTCTCGTGGTTTAAACCTCAGTAATTCTATCGGTACACGAAACTAAAGATATTCGTGTGGAAAACATATATCTGTGGAATAAACCGAGAGAGTATCTCTAATATGAGCCATATCGAAACGTAGGTTTCATAAATATGCAAAATATAATTTGCATTCGCAGCACGAATGCTCCAACGTACGCGTGGGCAGACAGCTATGAAATTTCGGAATAACTCTATTAAATTGATCGGTTACCAGGTTACGATTTTATCTGGTCCAATTATCCAAGCAAAGTTTACGCGCATGTATAATCCCAGTCGCGTTACCATCGAGTGATTTTCACTTTCCACGAGTCGATCCACTGTGATGTCGCGATGAACAATGATCAATCGTTTAAGGTTCGCGTAGGTGCTTTACGTTGTGGCATTGAAAAACGATCGATAATTGGCAGTACACAGTACGACAGGCACCGGAAAGTTCCGATTAAGTTCGCGCGATTATCACGGTCGATAGTAATATAGTTGCACTTTAATGCGTGCTCCGTTATTTGCATGATTATAGGTGTACGCGATTATAAAGCGTGCGCGAACGGTGGGTACGCGATCGAGATAAGTGAAGGGTTGGCCGGTGATAAACACGCTCGTGATTGATATCGAAACACGCGTAAAGATGTCGATTAAAGAAGCTCGATATCACGTTGCCTGACAGTAGAAAAAAGGAAATGACGCACAAATTACGCGTGAACGTTTTAATATCGTTGAGCCAGTGCTGTATGCAAATACAATTCGTTTCGGTGTTTCGCAAATGTCAATGAACCTGAGTGTATACGCGAAAACGAATATACTGTCTTTGAAAGAACTCGTTCGCACGGCGCGTGTAACGAGCGTGCTGTAAACCGATTTGCATATCGAATAGAAAGCGAACGAATAAATCAGAGTGGAGCGTTCAAGTTGATTTTCTTGCATCATCACGACGCGTCGTAGCGAATAAACGCGAGACTCTGCAAATATATATTACCGCTGCCGCGACAAAACTCGTTGAATTATCGAGAAATTATGTAGTTGAAGTAGTACGAGGAACTAAAAACTTCTTCCAACGAAACTTTCAGCCGAGGCAACCGAACTAAGCTTTTGCCATAATCACGCGACCAAACAATCTTCCAGGTTAAAAAGCACACGCCTGCGGAACTTGGTTCGATTGGAAACACACGACGTGGAATAATTAAAAACTTTCGTGGCCGCTCTTCTAAACGAGAATAACTTGGTTTTATCGTAATCGGTCTCTTCACGGTGCGTAACATTATTACAATCTTTGGGGATCGAGCTTGGCGAACAAAACATGGCCCAGTTTCCTGTTTCTTACGCATCACATCCGTTTCCATCGACGATTCAGAGCAGAACACAGAGAAAGAGAGAGAGAGAGAGATGTGAGAGAGAGCGAAGTGGGGGAGAGGAGACGTAAAGAAAAACTGTGAGAAAGACTAGGTTAATAACGAACCTTCCAAAGAGGCTCGATTCCATTTTCCACCCCATCATCTCGTGTCTGCCTCATTAGCACTTCTGACCGTCGAATGAGAGAAAGAGAAGAAAAGAGAGAGAAGGTGTGGAAGCGGCGTCGCTGAGAAAGGCAAGCCAAACCCAGCTGAATACAGCTGCAAATGAGGGGCATCAACGATGCTGCGGTGGTCGCTTGTACCCCTAGCTATAGTTGCTTCCCTGTATGAAAGATGCAGAAGCGCTAAATGAAGAGCCTGGTCACTGGAATAGCGTTGGATATCAGGGACGATGTGAAACAGGCCGAGATGTGACGAGCTTTGATCAGACCATACCGTCCATCTTTCATTTTCTTACTCTGGCTTCTTCGTTCTTGTCGCATTCACAATTCTTTCTGGGTTGAACCACCACAGCCGGAATAAATTAGGTGACTTTCCCTCCTCTCCATTCTCGGTGAACTAGTTTTCTGGAATTCTTCCTTCGACGCGTTAAAAGTATAATATTTCCTCTTCTTTTTCGTATTAGTCTCTAGATGATAAATTGACGCGGATCTAACGTTCGACAGATTTACGATTAACATTCGATTTACATATATTATAGATTATATGATATTACGCAAGTCACGCGTAAGGTACCCGTACCGATGGTATAAATTATAACGAGATTAGCAGTCGGTAATCGTAGCATGGAAAATAGAATTCGTTTTGATCGACGAGCACCGAGGTTGATGGAAAGCTGGTATGGTCGGGGGAAAGGTGTGCGAGCGTAGTGTAGCGCAACGTTACGCAATACCTGGACGAAATACTAAAGAGAAATATTTGCAGACGAATGTCGCGACTATCTTCCTTTTTACGGCGTTCCGTGTGTTTCGTGTAATTTTATATAATGCAGTTTATATCCGTTGATGTTGCTTCCTGAAATTTTCCTACGTGACGTCACGTTGTACAACATCCATCACACCCCGTGTATTCGAAAGACATAAAGGTGGATAGAAACGTCGTCGAGGGATTCAATAAACGTAAATTTCAATGACACGACGAACAGCTTCCAGCGTTCTGATGCATGTTTCCCATAACTGTGTATAAGTAAGTTTGAACACTCGGGATTGTACATAGTGCCTCTAAAGATATTTCATTGAAAATTTCTAAATTTCGGAAAAATTTCGATATCGGTGGTGAAAGATAACAGAAAGTCAAACACTTTTCGTCCCCACGGCGATAATAGATAAGCTCGAGTGTTCGAATTACTCGGCATCGACGTTCTCCTCGTTGTACGTGTACAGTGTACACAGATGGCATGCAGATTACTCGCGTTCTTAACTCGTGTTAAACTTTATTAAAAAAATATGGAACCCATTGTTATATTCGTTGAATATAAAAAAAAATATTTATTTTGTAGGAAAATGATTCTTAAGAGAATTATTCAATTCGAGTTTCCAGAATCAGAACACCAAACTACCCCGAAAGGCTCCGTACCTTTCTTACGAAATTCCACCAAAAACCTTGACCTTGATACAAACTAGAATACTTCATCCCTTCCACGCCTCGTACACACAAGCCCCTCCAAGTCTACTCCTGTAATAATGATACCTACTGCTTATCACCATCCAAGCAACAGTGATATCAAAAACCTTGACCTCCGTCTGAAGTGGTCCTTTCCTTTCTAGTTTCTTCGAACCTACCACAATGACCATGCTAGTGAACTCTTATCTTACCAAAGCTACCATTCTAAATTCCCTCAATTTATACTATTCATTCTATTGTCCAAGTCACCCTATTCTAATAAGAACAAAGCAAAATGTCGTACGACTTTCAATACTTCGCTTCTAAAAGCAAATAAAATTCATTTTTCTCTCAATTCCAAGGCACAACTCGCAGAAATAATTAACTTACCGGATTGTTAGTGAGTGCCGAGGTAGACGCAGCGGTAGGATGGTGATCGTAATCCAGGTAATCGTCCCGACTCCTCTCCGTGTCGTCCCTGTCGTCCCTAATGTCCCGGATGTCTCGAAAGTCCCTAAGGTCCCGAGGGTCCCTGATATCGCGTAGGTCCCGAAAGTCGCGGAGGTCGCGTTCTCGGAGGTCGCGTTCTCGGAGGTCGCGTTCTCGGAGGTCGCAACGGCTCACGTGGTCCCGTTCACCGCGAAGCTGCCTCGACATCGCCGTCGGCTCCTCCTCCTGCGAGTCGAGCAGCAGCTGCTCGGCTCCACCGCCGCCTCCTCCACCACCGCCACCGCCACCTCCAACACCACCTCCGCGTCGGGCGGGATAACGCAGGAGGTCACACCATCCTATATCCTCCTCCGCCCCTCCGGCGACCTCGCCGCGGGGCAACCGAGCCGTGCCTGGGGCCCTCACGACCGATCTGCCTCGAACCTCCTGCCCCCGCGGCCCCCCGGGGGGCTCCGCCACATCACACCCAAACGCTACGCTTCTTGGACCCCTCACGACCTAACTCTTCTGCTTCCACTACGCACCACACTCTTCTTCTCTTATATTTTCTCTTATATTTCTTCTCTTCACTTCTAGTTTCTTTTCTTTTCTCGGTTTTATTTTTCTTTTTAGCTTCTTCCCTTCGGCTCGATTTTAGTAGGTTATCGTCTTCGCTGAGTTTGTCTTCTCTGAAACGGAATCTGAGCGACTAGTGGTGACAGAACGACGATGGATCAGCGGATGTAGCGAGAGAGTGGCAGCTGAAGGTGAGGCGTTTGGCGAAACGCTTCGAGTGCCTGTAAACAGAGGGTGAAGGGTTAGCACGATCCATTCAAATGTGATTGAAGCTCCGAGATTTTTGATAGATTTGCTTTCTTACTTGGGATTTGACTATCGTTAGTGAATGTCACGAATGGATTTCAGGAAATTATATTTGGTTGGTTTCTGCTCTTTTTGCTCAAGTTATAGCGGGTGTAGAGAATGTAATTTTATTTGAACTAGTTAAGAAGTTGTAACGATGATACGTTTACGCTACATTGTATGTATATCGGTCAAAGGTTGATGGAACAGATTAATGGTTGTAACAGCTCGTCGTACGAAAATATCCGTGGATATTTTTTTACATACAAACACACACACACGCACGCACACGAAGAGACTATTCGATAAAGGAACCCGAAAGATTCCACAGACTTTGTTATATGATATAACGCTATCGTAACTACGTAAGAAGTAAATTCAATTTTCACACCGTTACCATACGTCGCGACGGATAATTCAATTTAAATTTAGTGAGCCAAGCTATTTTGACACAATGACACGTGTTCCTCTATTGTCCTGTTGTGTGCTCTAATCAACGTTTCGCTAGAGGTTTACATTTCTTGCCTGGGTGGACTAATTATTACTTCCGCAACAATGGAAATTTCATTCAAACTTGAATACAACCTCATTTAAATATTACACAAAGATTATCATTAGATTTGAATATAAAATTTTCTTCGATATTTTCTTACTTGTATATTAAATAATATCATATAGAAAAATTCAATGAAAAGTATCCACACTAGTCAAGAAATAATTTTTTTTTTGCAACACGATTAAACGTTAAGTCAATCAACAATGTCGTAAAGTTTCTCGCAAACTACCACAAACTCGATCAAACTGTTAGCACGGTGATGGTTGGAACAATAGCAAGGTCAGCCTCGATTCGTTAAATCGATGATCATTAATTAACGCGTCACCGCCGGAAGACGCCGGACCGATGATAGTGATAATACGGAACTCCTCTCTGCCAAGGTCAGACTCGACCATTCGGAAGTTATGGCTGCTCTGAACCGTTACCTTGAGAGGCTAGCGCAGAAAGTGACGTGTCTCCGACCTACGGGAACCTTGTACACCCTTGTCGGAACACGGAAGAGAACGTAGCGGTGCGAAGAGAATCGACGCGCGAACTGCCGTAAAATCAGACGATAAACCAGTGCGTAAAGTCCTCCCTGGCGTTCCAGCCTTTCGAAGGAGAGAGGGTGGCAACGAAGCTCACACAAGGTGGGGTAAGTTGAGGTTAGGTCACGCCGCAGACCGCGAATGTAGGGTTGTGGGTCGCGCCCGGTCGAGCTCAGCTGCGCTACGACCTAAAGGGGTTGCGGCTTGTCTCTGGTCAGACACGCCACAGGCCACTCGGCCGTTCCCTTTATTTCTCTATAGAAGATACTCTAATGAACCGTCTCTGTAATTTCCCTATCGATCTTCCCTCTACTTTTCACAGGCTAATGCGTAAAGAAACGAGTTACGTGACAGTAGAAAGTGACCGTCACGAGTCAGACCGAGAGTCAGACGCGCTGACGCGTCGTCCGAGTATCGTAACGGTATCGTAACGTTATTTTTCGAGATAATTAGATTCTATAAATGAGACAACGAAGAACGGGTGCCAATCCATTCTGTGTTACAAGGTATAGTCCAAAAGGCACAAAGATACAGACAGAACACCATATAAAAAATCAAGAAAATCACGGGGCCAAAACACCCCATGAAACTTACTCGATCGGCTGTTCGACCCGGAGTCTTCGTATCGCTACCTTTCCAGTTAAAATGCGAACACACCACTGTGGATCACTTTTCGCGCGCGTCTCACGTTCTACCGGAAGCAAGATCGGCTGAAGACGCGTACGATGCCTGGTACAAGCTAAAATAGAACAAGGCTAGTCCGCGACGAGAACGAATTTCCGCGTGGACGATCCGGCGGCAAGAAAGTGTCCACGACGTCGAAATGACGGTGACGGTTGGGCCGTGCTCGCGTCGACGGCTGCTGCTACCGTGGCTCGCGCTACCTCGGCCGGTCTCGGTCGGCCTCGTCCTTAGTCGGTCTCGCTCGGCTCTTGTATCGTGACGTTGCGCGGGGACGCGAAAACCCCGGCGGTCTAGAGTATCGATCGCATGCGCTAGCGCACGCGAGCTACGCTGCGGCGCGTCAACACGCGCCTTTCTCGACTGATGTAAGGGTTGCGAGACACGTGGTTGCGTTTCCGTTCCAAGATCGTTTCTTTTTTCTTCGCTGCAACCAAGATAAAGGAGTCTTGATTGGACTGTTGGATGAAAGAGAGGAATGTTTTAGTGGGAACTGAGACGGAAAGAGCGAGTTCGACGAGGTAGGCTGCTGATCTGCTGGGAGAGAATCCAGGTGTCAAGGGATGACCTTGCTTAAACGCATTCATTGCAACAGCAGCGTCTGATAGTTGTAGCTGAGTATTATCATGTATGAAGATACTGCGATAGAATTGATAAATTTTATATTGAAAGCCCTCTAAAATATTTTTGTTGATATTTATGTATAAAGCTTGTAGGTTTATTTAAAGGAAAATAGTTGACGATGAAATAAAGTAGAGAACAACGGAAAGAATACCCAATATCTTCCGTAGTTCCATTTAAATTAAACGATGTTTCTTTCACTCCTTTTATCATCTAAATTGCAAATACGATCCACAGACTTTTCCAACTATAGTTTATCAGTGGATAACCGTATTGCGGTAGATTCCACCAGCACCCCGTGATGAATTAACGAACCTACATCGGTTCTGTAGCAACGTTTCGATTCAGGGTTGTCGAGTGGCGTAAAACGGAGCGATTGAAATAAATTTTATTAAGAATGTGTCGCTTATCATTAGACGCTGACTCGTTATCGCAATGATCTCTCGTTGCACACGGTCGGTTTTGAAATGACGACGCGTCGTTAAGCTGTTTACCATGAAGCAGTCATTAAGAGCAGCGCTTTCATTTAATCACACGTTATTAACTTACGCTTAATACTGCGGGCTTAAGCTGGCTGAAAACTGGTATAATTACCGACCATTATAATTAGTTAAACAGACCATGTGTTCTATGCGTATCTACATGTTCATAAATAATCGATGTTAACAAGATACGAAGTTTGACTCGATCTCATCTGGCCGTGGTATTTGAAGCTCGTGGCGTTCCACGCGACACGGGGATGAAACCACCCTCAAGTGCTCATCGAACATCCCGACATCTGACGGAGGGTAAAAGAAGTGTCATGGGAGAAAATAGCTCGCAAAAGAAGAAACGGTCTACAGTTTTCTGCGCGAAGGTAGCCACCCTCCTCGCAATTTCATCCGTGATTTCACTCTGGAGCTCTCCTTACCGACCATCAATGATAACACTCCAAGTTTACTCCCAATGACCACTAGCTTTCGATAAAGACGTACTTACTTTGGACGAATGGCTACGTTCCAATCGAATGTTATTGATCGTAAAACAAAGTGCTAGGGACGTTAAGTAAATGGGAGCTTGCACCATACAGTGCTGCAGGCTGGTGGCTGGAATCAGAACATGTCTCTCTCAACAATAATCGTTTTAAGTGGCTGTTTAAAGAATGACACGTTCTTGCATGATTTTCTAGACCTCCGGATAGGAAAGTTATTTTACAATTATTTGGGAAAACTATCGTTTATATCGCTGAAAGTTACGTGGTACCTCTTACGTCGATTCTTATTTTCTTAGAAATCAGCTACTGCGATTGCTTAAAAGAGAAAGACGAAAATTAAAAAATGTTTCACTCGTAACTTTCTAAAAGTTACCATACTAATTATTTTTAACGAGGATAATGATGTAACCGTTTCTGGAAATCCAAGTTATACGTCCTCCATGTAGATTCTTATTTTTATAAAAACTAAGCAATAGCGATCGACTAAAAACGAAACCAAGAATCTTTGAACTTCCAATCCAAGGGTGGCACCCGATGGTCCTCAATTCTGAACTCAAGAGTTCTGTATCCACTATGAAAAAAACCTTTTTCCGCCGAACATCGTGAACACCCGTCAACTTTTCCCTTTGAAAGTCATCTGTACCCGCACGGGAAGCAACCCTTTCTACCTGTTCTAGCGCGTTATCCGATCATCGATCAACCGCGAGAAGGATCGTCAGACAGCGTCTGTCTGGTGACACGAGGGGCGTCACATAGCGGGACTTCCGGTCGGAATCAGCGGTCTAGGTATCGTGACGCGTGTGTACCGAGCGAGTCGAAGAGTGTCGGGCGCGACGCTAGCTCGCAGCCAGCTCTACGTCCATCATCCCCGCGGCTACGCCGTAAGGTGGCAACGTTGCTCTCGCGCGAGAGAGGTTTGGAAACAGGCGCAAGGGGCAATGCTACCGCTCGCGCCAACAATGTACGCTGGTAGGGGAAGGTATGTAGACTGTATAGTATGGAGTATAGAGCGTCCTAGGAGCGTGTTCACGTTATTCTGGTGGGGGCGAGTCGTCTAGCGTGAGACGGAGAGCTAAACGCGAGGAATAGTGGGGACAAGTCAACAGGCCGTGTGGTGGGGATGAAAGACGAGGTAGCGAGAGAGGGAGGGTAAAGGCGAGAGCAGGAGAGAGGTAGAAGGAGGAGAGGGAGCGAGAGGCAGCCGAAAGCGTATAGCGGCCCATAATTCGGTGCGCCGCCCCGCAATCAGGTTCGTGCTCGATGTTTTAACCGCCTCGCTCGTCGTAACCGGGAGAGAGAGACGGTAGTGCACGTTTTTACGTTTGTTCGTCAGCTCCGTCGACCAAGTACAGTCCGTGATATAGGACGGTGCACGGCTCAGACCCGCGATCTATTTTTCTATTATTTTTTTCCGTTTCTCGTTCTTTTACCAACCAATCGTGGTTTCGTTCTCCTCCGATATTGTTGACGCCGCGTCGTTCTTATTGTTTACTTGTCCGGAGAGATAGACGCAGCTTGACAGACACTCCACTCTCGGGCATTTCTTCCGTAGTTTAAACGTTTATCGTGAGAGATCGTACGTCACAGTCGACGTACGAGCGTCGTGGAAAAGCCGGAAGGGCCGGTACCTGTGCCCTTCCCGGAGGACATGGAGGACAGTCGAGAGTGTGAGGGGAAAGCCTGCTAAACACGCACGGAAGGAAGAAGAAGAAACGCAGTGGCTCGCCAGTGTAGTCTTGCAACAGAAGCACGCGTCTGCCAGTCAACGAGTCGGCTATTCAGTCAGATAGTCAATCATTCAGTCAGTGCCGGTTCTACGCTTCGAAACGTTTTCTCTCTGTCTGTTTATATTCGCCTAGAGTTCTTCAATGGTTGCTATCTGATGTGTTTTGCTGGCAACCGACGATGATTCTTTGTCCGTAAGTGAAAACGAGAAACAGAACAGCGTACGAAAACGAAAACTTCCTGGATCTCTGGTGTTGTTACGATTTTGTGTTCCATCGTCTTTTAAGACGCCGAAACGTTGCACGAGACATTTTATAATCGCTGGCCACACAAATGCTTGGCATCGAAGGAAAATGTGTCACTAAGAACACGGCCAGTGAATTAATGAATTTCTTACGTGATGATTTTCTTACGTTCACGCAATTCGTTGATTGTTGGTGATGATTGTGCTGGTTCGCTAATATAAACGCCTCCACGTCGTCGTGGTTAAAAAAAGAGGAGGAGGAGGGAGCTTCTCTGGCAGATTGAAACGTTCATCCTTAAAGCATCTCTCGCATCACCGTGCCTTCCTTCCCCTTCAGTTTGGTCCACGTAGTCACGTAAATATATAAAACGAACGAAACGAACACATATGCATGGCCCGAAACCGCGTCCTGTG
This sequence comes from Bombus vosnesenskii, assembly GCF_011952255.1. NCBI lineage: Eukaryota > Metazoa > Arthropoda > Insecta > Hymenoptera > Apidae > Bombus > Bombus vosnesenskii. The sequence goes on along the minus strand of NW_022882931.1, from coordinate 3,538,907 downwards.
CGCACGTGTATGCACGTGCACGAAGAATACGAGCGTGTTATGGCCGCGGCGTGGTACACGGTTCTGATTATTAACGAGTTATTACCGCGATACTAATTAAGTTTAATCGCAAGGCCGCCGTTCGTTAAAGTTAATTGCACGATCGACCACGGCCCACGTCGTTAACTACGCCGTCCCTGCTCGCTGCGTAGTCGTGCTTTTATAGAAATTACGTGGACTCAATCTTGCTTGGTAGGACGCGTGAAAATCCTTCATCATCGCGTAGCGGTTTCATTTTTTCTCTCTATTGGGTTAAGTTGGTATCGAGTCGAGACTGTTTAAATTCGCGTTTAAAATTGCACGGGAATTCTTTCGTGATACGATACGATCCGTAGTCTCCGTGTAAACATGTTGCAAAGAGTTGCGTTGCGTGAATTGCAATTGCACCAGTACGTGTCACGAAGCTCGTATTTCTCGCAGTTTCGAACCAACACAGTAGCCGCGCACATCATTGGCTTCGTATGTGTGAGCTATCGGTCGGCAAACACGTTTCGATCTAATCCACAGCGATGAGCTCCTCCAGTTCTCGGTCTTTTTCATCGATATCGGAACGGTCGTGACCGTCTCGCTTGAATGGTTCGTCCGTTAATTTGTTTGCCACCCCCCACCCCACCGTTTCTCAGTCGTGTTATGTCGCCTACGGTTTCTTCAAATCCCTTCTCATTGATCCCGCTCTGATTAGATTCGTAATTTAAGCTCTTAACGGTACGCTCGTCTTTTTTTTAGACCAGTGATTAATCTATAAATTCGATTGTTTGAACCTGGATCGATGGTCGTCTGGGTAAGATTTTTTATGATCTTCGATTCCGCTCGATATTTGATACAATTTATTTTCTTGCCGAACGTTTAATCTTGTGTTTTCGGCTAATTCTTTGTTAGAGATTCAAAATTTTTATAATTCCTTAAATCCGTGTTTATTTAAGTAAAAATATATTTAAATCTCGATTATTTGAATCATTAAGAATCTGCCACTATTGCACGAGTTTTCCAAAATTCTTTTACAATTTATACGAGACAATTTTTTAACAAAAAGTATCTTTTACGTTATTTCCTTAATATCTATAACTATCAAATTTGATCGAATCGTCGTATCTTTAATGATTCATTAACGATCGAACCAATATACCAGCCATTCAGAAGCCACATTGACTACCTCCATTAATTGAAGATTAGAGACATCGATAATGCTACAAACATTATCTTTAAAATATGCCTTGTAATCCACGATTACTTACGCTATTTTTTTTTTGTTTTGCAATAATCAAACGTTCGCAACAGCGTATAATAAATCATATGTCGATATGTAAAAACATCGATCCTCGGATCGAACCTGTTTTATAAAGATTTTGCATAACGTTTATAATTAGAGCTATCGAGTAACTTTTTTTCAAAGAATTGAACATTAATATCATGTATTCGGAAACGAAATTTATAGAAAGTAAATTCGATCAGTTTCGTTTCGCATTACTGAATTCTCCACGCGAGAATTGATTGTAATTTTAATAAATAAATTAAAAAAAAAAAAGTTTAGTTTCGAAGAGGTTTACTTATCGGATGATCCAACGATTTTCGTTCCCCAACGCGATTAGTTGAGTCGAGTTCCGTTTCCCTTTGGGTTTATGCTAATGTTAGTTGGCTTCACGCACATGTCATGATGGATCCTAGACGGAATTTGTAAAGTTCGTAGGCCGTTCGTTGCGACACGCAGGCACACGCGTCGTACATTGCGTGCGACGCGTGTGATCAATAAATCGGGCTGTGCAGCACGCACACGAACGCACCTTCGCGTGTACACACGTGATGTGCACACTGTTGCAGCTACGGTTCTAAAACGCATAGCCCAGACGTAACAGTGTTCCTTTTCCATGCGACTCGACGACAATGTATCAAAAGCAGCCAGGTCAGAATATTCGTATGGCGTGGAAAATTTTCCTCAACGACGCGACGCAACGTTCACTATCGCCACAACTGCGTTATATTCCTCGAGATTTTGTTATTATTACATGTGTCGTTGCTAAGAATCCGTTGACGTAGGAATTTCGTTTTTGCAAATATTTTGCGACGAAATTGATATTCTATTCCGAAATATCAGTTTAATGCCACCTTCTCTTTTTTAGCCGTTTTTATTTTTTACATTTGATATTAAATATTGGCGCGTTGATCTTCCATCAAGATTTTCTATTAAATTTTTGAAATTATATTCTGACAATATCGCATATGATCTTTCTTCTCTTAGATTTCTGTATTTTATTTTTCATACTTGATAATACGGCTTCCTGTATATCACATAGTATTGTAAATATCATGAGCTCGGTTTTTAAAATAGGACTCCGTACAATTCTGCGATTAATATTCTACTATCTAATGTCTACTATTTAATATCCTTCCTTCTTGTATGTTTCATGTTTGATAATATATTCTGTAGGTATGAAATATTGGCGCGTCAAACTCATTTGGCAAAGATTTTGCACGATGCTTTTTAATTAAAGTTTTCGATTAAAGTTTCGAAACAAGGCTTTTCATTAAAGTTTCCGACGAACAGCGTATAACTGAAATTTCGTGTCACGAAGGAAACGACAATTTTAGCTACAACAATTGTTTTTACTAGACGAATTTTTTTCAGCGTTAGTAAAACGTTATTCACTTTCTTCTTGGCCTATCATCTTATAACAGGCTTCCCGTCGTGTTTTTGATAAATTCGATACGAAACTTCCTGGACGCACGGGATGTAGGATACGTAACAAATGTACGCTCATACATTATCTCAACGAGTAATTTTTCATTCATATTGTTTCACTAAAATCTTTCCCCAAATGAACATCTCTATACTAATCATTATTTCATAATAAACTTTAACTTTATTAACCATTTACCAGTACATTTGAACGCTACTGACGACTGACGGTATTTTGTATTTCATTATATTTATATTCTCAATAATGTTTATTGAACAAAACTTGAAATATTTATAAAGTAATAGTACGCATATATAATAATATAGACGTATTTCATAAAAATAACAAATATGACGAGCGCTATCGCGCCGCTTTGTTTCTCTTCACAATCGATTAGGCAAGCACTATCGCGCTGTTTGGGATCTTTCGACCGTGTCTTTTCAAAGACCCTTGGGACACAAACGGTTAAGACTCCTAAAGATCCATCGTAAATAGACAGAACACAGAAAGAAAGATTTGGCTATTATAACTTTACAAACGTTTCTAAATTTTTTAATTCTTCAATATATTTTTACCCGCAATTTGCGATGAATATACAAGATCGATTATCTCTCACTAGAAATGGAAATTCTATAAAGAACTGGGAATTTTAATCGCTTATATGTTTTTAGATTTTTTAAATGTCATTCTTTCTCTTTTACCGGCGATTTACGATGAATTTGCAAGCTTGATTAACGCCACGTCTCCCATTAGAAACGGAAATCCCACGAGTCCGTGTCTTTCCACATGGCGGCCGATGGTTATTTGATCGATACGAGCCCTCGTCTCTTCGCTTTTCACCGTAAGCATTGCGACCCTTTTATTAATGACCGACTCACACGCATCTCGATAAGCTGCGATAGGCACGAGTATATACTCACGAGTCACGAGCCTCGCGTTTGGGAACGTTTCACGCACACGAAGGTCGTATCTTTTTCGGACGATTTATTGAGTATTCTCCCACTGCGTGCTTCCCTTTGTTCAATTTACAATCCGATCAGTCGTATTCGTCACAATAATACCAAGAAAAGAAAAGTAAAATTAAAGAAAGAATTTTGTTTGGTTGTTTTCAAATATTTGTTTATCGCATTTGATTATCGATCATCGAATTCCCCAATAATAATTCTCGTAATCTGTTCGCTATGTTATCATGTTTCACGAAACAAAGAATTACTTGGTAAATAGGAATGACGCGTTTCGTAAAGTTTACACGAGGGAAACGCCGCTAAAAAATTTCAGACGATAGTATAAATCTTTCTTGCGAACCACGTTATTTCGATAAAGCGTAAACGCGTTGATCCGTCGTGATCGAACGTTAATCATAGATTTTTATCGTTCGCACGGTGTTAGATAGGAATCGTCATGTGCGATGTTCTCGGTTGCATAGTCACAAGTTCGCACGTATGAATGCACTGCTTGTGTAATATTTAAAGCAAAAGATATACATAGTATTTACATAATGAATTTCTCGAAAGCCCGATTAATCAATTTCACTTTTTGTTAATTTCTTAATTCCATTACCCAAGTGCAGGATTGTTGTTCGATTCTCAAGGAACAAATTATTTCTATAAAGTTCATTTATCGAAAGAATATAATATACGTAAGCGATAGTAAATTCTAAGGTGAATTTAAAAAAAGCTTTTGTGACATCATCTCATTTCGATACTTCTCAATTTATGGAGTTGATCAATGTAATTTTTGAAGAAATCATATACGACGTAGTACACAAACCGGTTGCCACAATCTTTGGACACGTTTTCTTAATTTAACTGAAAATTACTTCGGACACGTCACAACCACTTCGAATATCGTGGCAATCAATTTATAAATCACTCTGAATATTATACACTTTTTTTTGCGAATTTTTCAATCTCATACTACTGCAAAGCATTCAGTATCGATAATCAAGATAAGAAAAGATTTGGAATAGAAAATCGAGGAAATATTGGCATATAGTACGTATAGGTCGCAAAGCACAATAAAAACAGTGGAAATTAACCGAATTATGGAAGCGTCACGTCTGCTAATGATTTATGCGCGACAATGTGGCGGTAATTGGTAGCGTGCACGCAGCGAGCGACGCGCGGCCTGTCCACCGATTAATTAATGAATTGACGGGCACGAGATTGCGGCCGCAAAATGATGTACATACATTCGTCACTGGGAGATGGTCAATTGTCGATGTTGGGGCGCAAATTTCGTCGTTTGTCACCGTTCGTCGTCATTTGTCCAGATTTGTTTCTGTTTTCTGAGGTTGAGAAGTTTTCTTCTGTACGATCGTAATGGATCTTGGATCGCGTGGGAATCGATGCAAAAGAGAAGTTTCTTTCCTAAACCCCCTTTTGATATAAAAGCAACAGCAGGAAGTGTATTTTCGAACCGATACATCCGGTCGATCGAACGATGCGTTTTATTCGATGATGCTCGTGAACGATATTGAAAAAAAAGAAAAAAAAGAACGTTCGGGGTAAAACAGAGGCTAATAAATAGAGGCGATCGTGCGATGATCGAATGACGCAATAAAAAGATAATTACTGGAAAATAGAAGCCAATAATGGGCGGGTATAAAATTTTACAAGCGAACGAGCGTTTCGTCGATGTTCGCCAGTGCCTTTGTCCTCTATGGTTTCCTCTCTCTATAGCTATTGTTACTGTGGTTTAGACAAAAAAATATTTCTTTTCTTCGTCGTAGCTTCGTTCTAGTTGGTTGGAAGTATACGTTTTTCGGGGTAGTCGTAAAATCGACCGGTTTCGAAAGTAATCTTCGTAATTCCAGTATACGTGTCTAGCTTTGACTGGGAACAGTAATACATAGTTTGCCCGTAGAGTCTGCTTCGTTTTTCTGTCCCGGTACTGGTATCTCGACCCACGAATTGTTTTAGAACGAATGGGGAGCGACGAACCGCATTGAGATAACAGAAATTAAGGGTTCTAGGGAATATAGTTACGTACCTGCGTCGGAAAACGTACACACGTATACAACGAAATATTCCGCTTCTAGCCACGTACGTACCTGCTGAGAGGCCTCGAGGGGCCTCCAAGGAACGTAGCAGCTGGCCCGATAATTGCGCCGGCGATATTATTAATGGTTCCAAAGATTTGCTTCGGCCCGGAACCCAGGTAGACGAGCGAGTGTGCGCTATGCGCCATGCGCTGTGCGCTATGCGCTGTGCGCACACCTTAATCCTCTGCCACATGAAAAAGTACAGGATGTAACCGTGCACAATGATACTCCCTTGGCTCAGACTAGGGACACGTACAAATAGGATTCCTCTTTTCTTAGCATCTTTGTTATGTGCTTTGAATTTCTGGTTTTCGTTTGAATCGTTTAAGGGCGATGACAATAGTGGAGATATTTTTTGAGCGATAGGATTTTGACGATAGGACTTTTAGGATTTCGTTTCAAGATTTTTTAATTGTAGCATTTTATTTTACGATCTTTCGACTTTATTATTTTTCTTTAGGTTTTTCGAATTCTAAGATTCTGTTTTTTTTTTTCTTAGTAAAATTCTTTGTGAATTCATGTAGGGGTTATTTCAGCTATATTCTTTTAGTTTCTCAGAATAACTGTGGAAAGTTTATTGACAAAGGAAGAACTGTCCCATCTTGTCCCATCTTGTCGAAGTTAAAATGATTTTCTATAAAATAATAGCATCTAGTTTCCTAATGATACGCGCGAAGTATTAGGTATAGGAATTCAATAATTCCTCATAAACGATATGACAAATTATAGACTATATATTATAATCTGTAAACAATCAAAGATATGTTTTTTTTTATTTATTTGTTGAAATTACAATCAATTCTCGCGTTGAGAATTTTCAGTAATTTTTCTCGCGTGGCGCAGTGACATGGCTGTTTATTTACAATAAGTTAATAATGATTCTTCTTTAAAGATATGTAGTATTCTAAAATATATGGATAGACGCAAAATGAGGCGTCGTTTGAATTCTAAATTGGAGATTTTTAGATAATATTTCTTTAATTTACAGTGTTATTGATGCTGAATAATAATTGAAGAAAGAAATAAAACAAAAATTATATTCAGCAAGATTATTCACTTTAAATATTGAATAATTAAAAGCATGAAATATTTCATTTTATTGAGAACCTCTAGAAATCTTCTACAGAAATTCCTGCAAATGTCCAGAACCTATAGATTTAACCAGACAAGGGAAAAGAAATTCTCGTTGGTCTGTTTTCTAAGAAGGGTCAGGATGTAAGGGTCTACGAGAGTGTTTATTTTCGGGCACAAATGGAGTGCTTGCCCGGGAGCTGCATACTTTTCTTACGATTTTGTGAAAAACTTCACATTCTCGATGCGTTTCATCTGGTAATCGGAGTATGCCATACGTAGAGCTTCTTCTTCTCCTCTTCATTCATGTTTCTCTGGATATTTTCTCGTTTGCCACTCTCGCATGGTCTGTGTTCTGTCCATTTCGAGGACTTTCGATGAATAGAGCTCCATGTAATACGAGCTAAGCAGAGTTATGAGTTTTCCTTCGACTCCGTACCACGTGCATCCGCAAAAGTATGCACGCGGCACACCCACCGCGTGAAAATCCTGTTTTCACTTTCATTTAACCGACAAAAACTTTCACCGATCGATTCCTGCCACCAGCGTAGGAAACGACACGCCACGAAATAAAATCAAGGACGTTTGACGAACGTTTCATTCATCGTACGTCCCGTTTCCTCGTCCTCCGGGCGGATATTCCTTTTTAATATTTAAGTTGTGACGTCAGATCTTCCGAGCTCTCGAAGAAAATCGCGCATTCTTACTCTTCGCTCGCGAATACATTTCAATATTTAGGAACGCGATGCCTTTCGACTGCAAACATTCTTGCCATGCTACTTTGCACAACGCTACTTTGAATATTCTCCGAAGTAGGAACCTCGCCCATGATGTATGCTAATTCTTTACATCGTATAATAAGGGTGATTTCAGGAAGAAAACTTCTCGATTGTCAGATTATAATCATTCGCCTAAAAGGTCCTTCCTATTTGGATATATTCTGTATTTTATAATCGTGTTATAAATATATATATGTATCTTATATATATATATATATATATATATATATATATATATAATATATATATATTATATATATATATATATATATATATTTATTATATATAGTGGCTGCAACAAAGATATTTGCACACACCTTTGTTTTCCAATGAAACGCTGCCTCTTGTTCAAGTTTGGTATTTTATTTTCATAATTATAGAGATATCTATTACAAAAAATACGAAATTTAATATACGTACATTTAATTAATTATTATAAAAATGCAATATTATGGCAACAATATATATATATATTATAGTCCCAATAAGGTTGAAACGATTTATTTCCGTAGGCCGAACACAGCATTTCGTTATCAGGGGCAATTTTCTCGCCTAATACAATGCAGATAAGAAACCGGCAACTATCTGTTTCCTTATCGTGATGCATACACGATTTCTCATATTTTTCCACAATTAGTCTTCCCGTCGATAGAACGAAATCGATTTAACTTTATACCTAGCTACGAAGATAAAGCCTACAAATACACCTGGATACCCAATCCACCGATAGGATCTTCAATTACTTCGTTCTGCCAGGTCTGAGGAATTGCAAAATCTGTAATCTTATACATATCCTGGGTAAATCTTCGTGAAAAATTTCAGTATGAAAATTCCATTCTCCATCGAAACCTCGGCAGCCAAGAAACTGTCGAGCAAAACCTGTAGAACACGAAGCCTTAACAAAACTTCGATCACTTTTTACCATCTCCTCGATGAACACAAATCATTCGCTTTTCTTGCTTCTGGATCTTGTAGCTTTTTCCTATCCGTCCTTGAGATCTCTCACGACAGCAGCATAACGGTTTTTGATCTGTCGCGATCGATAGAGATGTCGAACGCGATTGACGTAGCGGATGAATCTAAACGCTGATCATAATAGTAGTCACGACTAGTGGCGAGTAGGTTGGCCACGGAAAGCGGAGGAGGAAGAGGTATCCTTTCTGAAGAGAGTGGAAGGATCGAGAGTGTACGCCACACCTCAAATTCGCGGCATTCCTGCTACGCGTAGCCAATCTCTCGACTCGTCTTGAGATCTATCAAACTTCGTCTGTGTGGGTTTGTGTGCGCGCGAGTGTGTTCCTTCCATCTCTAGGATCGATCTATCGTCGGGCACGTGCGTGCATTTCCTGCTCGTGAATAAATATTGCGACCACGTTATCTACTCTGGTCGGTCGTTACCTCGCTGCCACGCTTTTTCTCACCGCGGAAAAATCGCTCGTGCGGCTAATAATCGACAACGATTACGTTTTACGAGCAGATTACGCTGTAGAGAAACGGATAGACTGTCGTAGGAATGACCGGCTAAATCGCGATTTAGTTCACTGCTTGGCGGCATATATGTAGTCTCGCGACAACAATTTTTCGCCTGCGAAAATTGCTTTCTAGCAGGAAAATCTGTATGCTTCTAAATATTGATTGCTGAAAGCTATCACCGGTGAATTTCGTTTTAATATCTATATTAATATCTATATATGAATTTTGTGCATATCTACGCCTTCACAATAAATCCATAAATATCCGCAGTTATTTTTAATAGTAAGGATATTGTGTATGTATTATCTTTTGACTATGATCAATTATTCGATACGAGGACTTCACGTCTTCTCCTTCTGTCTTGTTTTCGTAAAATTAAAAATGGAAATGTTAAGGTTATACGAAAAATAGCTTTGGATGTTAGAGGAATAAACGATTATGGGGGAATTGGCTAACCGACGAAATTAGCCAGTCACTTGGCCTTGAGAATCGGACTAAGTGCGATAAATTAGTCATGCGTAGCGAATAAAAAGAATTTTTCGAATATAAACACATTTGATGGTCGATACATAGACTCGCGATGAATAAATCGTCCCTGCGTCATAGTGTGCCAGGTAATCGATCGGGGTTTTAACTTCTAACTTTATCTGCGTACTTCGTTAATCGTTTGATAAACGATCACACGTACGATATCAGGTGGGGGAAATGTAATTATTTTTGTCGCGATGGATTTCGTAGATATCGACGTTTGCTTGCTGATGTTGAGTTTATTATTTCGATAAAATTGCATTCATTCCTGGCAGTACGTTCTAGAATTAAATATTCGGATTGTGTTGAAATCTTTTTACGACTACAGTAAAAATAAGTAAAATACGGTAAAAGGATAGATAGGGATTTTGTTTGGTGTTTTAATAGCATAAAACGTACAAGGTCAGAGAATTGTGTTATGTAAAAAGAATAAGCTTATAGAAGTAATTTTAATGACATGTAAGCAGAATATTATTTATATTTTTTAATTCCAAAATATCCCGTTTCGAAGTAACGTATACATTTATAACTTTACCTGTGCCAATCAGAGATCGATTGTTCGTATAAATTTCCTGATATTTACTCTGCCAAACAATAAACGACGTACGGTATTAACGATTATTTAGATAAAGCATTATCAGTCCTGCGAATTATCGTTCAAAAAAAAAAAAATGCATTCGTCAGCCGAGTTAAACAGATTGTCATTCGTCATTTCAATTACACGTAAAAAGATCTCGTTCGTATATCGTCTTTGAGTCAATCATGTTACCGATCTTGATAAAAAAAAAATTACCGTTAAACATTCGAAAATACACAACACGTTAGAAAAAAGGAAAAAAGGCGGATTGTTCGATGTAATTGCATTGCGTCAACGAATCATCACTCGTCTGGAATGAAAAATCGTCGTAGATGCGTTCGACGCAACGCGTAATCGATCTTTACTACCGATCTCCCGTATCTGTCCCCGCTCAGTGCCCCTCCGCGCCACGCAAATCCCGCGGTTTCGCGATAAAAACGCAATATTCTGTAGCCGACTGGCAGATAACGCGTTCCATATTGCAGGGAGCCGACGAGATAACAGCGCTCGCGTTATTTACGTACACGCACGGAGCATTGTGCTGCATCACCAGCTTTTTCTATGCCGATCGTGCCTCTTCTTCTCTCTATGATCGTCATATCTTTTTTTGTCTTTGTACATATACGTAAAACCAATAGTCACACGTCTATATTCAATCTTCCTTTATTTCGAGGAAAAAATATATACATATAAAGTGGTCTATGAAAGTATTCAAACGCTATTTCACAGAAGATTTATATCGGTATATCGGTATATTGTAAAACATTTCAAATTTCACTAGCGCTATAATAAGACACAACTGTGATTAACTATTGTAAGACAAATATTGAAAGTTATTGTCTGATAATGAATATTTTGAATTAGAGTATTTTGATTACTAATAATCATTATATATGAGCAAAAGTTTTTTCATTAGTGGTAATCGTTATCGATGACGGGAATTTTACTTTGGTTGCGAATAGCCATTATCGATGGCGGAAATCTAATTTTGGTTAACAGTAACCAATATAAATGACAGGAATTTTTTTTGGTTACGAGTAACCATTATTGACGACTCGAATTTTATGTTGATCACCGCTAACTATTATCGATGGCAAAACTATTTTTTGGTTATATTTGACTACTGACAGTCGTTGTTACCATTACTTATAATCAGTCTATATTTATTGACACAAAAACATGGATTGTGAAGCTTATGCATATTTTGTTGAGCAAAAAAAGATAAAAGACGGTATGAAAATATATGAAACAAAGAATAAAATAAAAGATATTGTGCAAAATTTTGTATGCGTTTGTATTAATTAATTAGCGCTTGTATTGCTATGCTAATTGTCAGTAATGTAAAATGACAATTCGCAAATCGAATGTAATCAGATAAAATGTTCATAGTCGATATCAGTTATCGGTAGCCAAAATAAAATTCGGACTATTGATAATGGTTACTAGTAATCAAAATTCAATTTTTGTGATCTAGAATAATTATTCGTAAACAAAATAAAATACCCATCATCGCTAATGATTATTTGTAATGAAAAAAATTTTGAATCTTTTATTATGATTATTCGTAATCAGAACAAGTAAAGCTTAATATTTTTTTAACATTTTATTCTTTGAGAAGCTTCTTTAAGATTTACTGTAATTGTCCTTTTTTTTTCTTAAGTAAAAATGAATTTATATTCAATGAGATTTTTCCACAAAATGTTTGAAATATCTGTTATTTTGGATCCTTGGATCATATCGGTGAAATTTGAAACGGCTCCGCAAATGTATATACAAGTTATAAGATATTTACTACAAACAGTAAAATTAGTCTACGTCACAAATAGCTACCTTAAACATATAATCAATGTTAAGTATGGTTACATTGAATACTAGGTCTTGTTAATATAATATAGTTATATGATATAGTTATGTAATACAGTTATAATATTAGTTAGTTGACTGTTTAAATATTTTTGTTACCTTTGCAAAAGATGTATTTGCATTAAATATCTTGTAGCTCATATATATATTTTCAGATTTCTTTCAAATTTTTCCAATATGATTACGACAGTTGTCTCATCGCAGTGTTAATAAATATCAAAATACTTCGTATAGCACAGATAATAAATTCATGAGAGGTTTCTATAAGTGTTCGGTTACTTCCGTGAATCACTGTATCTATTTTGTGATTGTTTCGTTTGGAATTTTGTGTTTCATTTATCTTTTACGAGTTTCGTTCGTCATGTTGGTGTTCCAAGAACTAAATAACCATCAAACGTTAACTTTGTAGAGAAAAGAGATAGAAATATGGTCAATTTGAACGACGAAGACGCACAGACCTTTCGGTACGAAGATCTCATTAACGCGTCGATTGCTAAATGCTTCCTACTTGGATGGTTCGAAATCCACGATCGCTGCGAGAACACGCTTGGTTATCAAAGGGTCGTCAACCTGGCGTTTCGTAGAGAACGATCAAAGAAATACCTGTAAATACGACACAGTCAGGTAGATATAGTCTGAACCGCCGCGACTCTTTGAGTGGATGGAAGTCTGCTGATAAGTATGATCACGCAATCTCTAATTTGCGGCGCGAGTGTGGAAAAGTCCACGGTGAACAGGAAATTAGAAAAACACGCGTATGATTAACTTTTTAACGCTCGCTTGTCTGTCTCATTGCGTTATTCATTGATTTTCGTGAATCGAAATTGTATCTTACATGGAAGATGTCGCTTTGCTACATGTAACTACTAAATATTAATACACAAAGCGGAATGATCTGTCTCTTTATTTTGGTAAAAAAAGCTTCGCTTTCTTCATAGTGGTAAAAATATTTCGTATACCTTGTATATACATTGACAATATAGAAAATGTATTACTATATTTAGAAGGTATGAATTTATGTATAAAGGCTTGCACATTCTTGGATGAAAAATTTGAAATTGAATGCGATATGATTTACGTTATACTCCATCTTTCGCTTTTTTTTCTTTATCTTGATAAAGGTATTTCGTACACTATTGTGAACGTAGAAAACATTGTTACAATTTTTACAAGAAGGCGTAAGAAATCTCAGTCGGTTCGTGCTCGGATATAAAATTGAAAAGAAATCTGACCGTTAAAAGGTTAAGGACCACTACGTGTTAAATTTCTCCCCTCCGATATCTTCGAATTAAACGTAATTACCAAGCAGAACGACATAGCTTCGCTCTCGAAAAGAGAAGTCTAATATATTCGTCGCGTTTCCAAACTGACAGGCGAAAGTAATTTTGCGACGCAAAATGGTTGTACATGTAGAAAGTACAAGGTTCGCCAGGAGAAGAAAGTGTCATCGAGCTGGCTAAATGGCGGGTTTCGGTTCGTGTACGCGCCGGTTTGAACATTAACCGAGTAGTACACGCCCCGTGTTCCAGGCGTCGCGTCGCCATGGAGTCCGGCGCGTGGTGAAAGTCATTTTGGTTGGCGATGGGCTGATTATTATGCTATCCGAGCAATCGTCATTCAATTATTACACCCAGTGACCCTCGTCTTCGTTCGGCGTAATTACGTTGCACGCGTGAAATATTGCCGCCCGCCTACTGCGTTGCGCGAAATTCAACGCATATGCAAATCATCGACGTTCAACACTTTTTCAAATTCAATTTACGTTCACGCGCTCGTCGTGTTAATGGGAGTGGTGCACTTCTGTTGTCCACCTTGAGTTAGGAAAGGTAGGATCATTGGTAATTGCGTGTTATTGTTCTCTTTGAAGATTAACAGAGAAAAGTTGCAATACCGCGAGTTGTTTACGCGAACGATCGTGTCTGACCGGTGACAAGAATTATCTACTGCCGCCGCATATTTCTTATCTTGCGCTCCGTCGATTAAATTTAGGTAAGTGCAAGAAAACTTTATATCTTAAGTTTGTTATCTGTTGTCTTCTTTCTTCTTTTTGTCTTTTCACCGATTTGTATTGCTTTGAAACCGTTCGTTGGGACCGGGAAGGGATACTTGTTTTTTTATCTTTTTGGGAAAAATAACACACGTATATGTGACTATGGCAAACTGAATCTATTTGTCAGACGAATTCGTGTACTCAAGAACGTGCATTTTGAATATATTATATCTTTTGGTGGCATATTTAAGCTGAAGAATGATCAAACGACACATATGGGTTTGTTATCTTCCAAGCAATTAATTTCGAAATTAATTAGATTGTACTAGTTCAAATATGGTAAAAATTATATATCGATACAAATGGAGATATCTTTGCAGATGCCTGTGTTAATAATTATATTACATCAATCATATTACAATCATATTACAGTACGACATCCGAATATCGAACATTACTTAACGGTATTTAATTTTTAATCTATTATATATATATTTTATATATATATCTGAAAGAAATGAATAATTAAAAAGATTCAATTTGACTTTTGAAATTGTATAAGTGATCGAAGCTAATACCGTTTTTAAGGATTAGTAAATGTCTTATAACATATTTCAAATATTCGAAAAGGAATAACACAAAAAATACTTGAGAAAAAAAAGGATATTCCATAAACAGTAACGCGATAAGGTTTATTGACTTGCAATTACACTGCATCACATTAAATCGACTGCATATGCAAATGATCCAAAGGTGTTGCAAACAGTTTGCAATTTCACATCGCATTTGCATACGTTAACGCAGGAACAATACGTGTCTAGAAGTTTTTCAATTTAAAAATCGTAACTTGTCGGCGGCATAAAACAAGACGAGATTTTTAATTGCATCCTCGTCGCATATAATCAAGATCACCAAAGGAATAGGATAATAACGTAGAAGAGATATTCTTCCTTTATCGATGAATGAAAAAAGATTCCCGGAAACTCGCGAGGGAGGAGGCGTGCTCTCGTGCGTGGCAACGAGAAATGTAATAAAGTATTGAAAAAGTACTGTGCGTGGTCGTGGCGAGTAATGCGATAGGCGTTGTTGACTCGCGATTATAAACGCGTTGCGCCGCACTGCAATGAGCTTTACGATCGCCCCGTGGAATAATAAAACGAACCGCGGTTTCGAGGAAGTTACGCGCCCGACGTCCTTGATTCGGTTCGGCGAAATTTTTTTCTCTCCGCGAATAAAATATTTAAACGTTGTATCTTTTGATTTATCGCCCGCGCGTATCGCGTCTTGTCCGTGCAAACACTTTAGATAAAAAAGAGAAGAAATAAACCAAACGAGAAATAAAGAGACAAAAAGTCGTCGCGGTGTATAACAACGACTGTGCGCAACGATGGTGGAAGTTTAACGCTTCGTATTGACATGTTTTAATTCGATGGTAATGCTGTTTTCTTTGAAAGATATTTCACTAGATTTTCATTATCGGATATTTTATTTTCATTTGTTTATTCTATATTTCAGAATGTCTTTTTACATATGAAAAAAAAAGAATCTTTTATGTACTTTAATTTAAAATGTAGGAATTAAAAATTTCTACAAATAAGTTAAATAGCGTCACTAATGAAATGATAGGTGAGTGAGTATGAATGATCATTATCACCTAATGACAAAATCCGCAATCACTTAGTTGCCAATTCAATAGATACTCATCTATTACTACTGTTGTATTTCTATAGATGTATGTCTCTACCTCCAGCAAAACCATCACTCTGTGCCTGGAACGTTTCAAAACGTCACAGAGCGCGAATTATTTATGATTCGTTCGATCGATAATTATGATTATGATTCGTTTCTTCTAATTAAAACAGGCAACGGTCTGGATCCGGTAATCGCGGATGTATCGTAAAAAGATCGAAGTATTCCAGCCGCGGGCGCTAAGTAACGACCGCTAATGATGCCGAGTTTCAAGTCTCTGCCTGTCGAGACGGGTTCAGTCGGTCGATCTCGTGTCAGTAGCTTCATAAATCAATTGCCGCGTCAAACGTATGCAGATCGACGTGTTTTTACGTCAAAATAAGTCTCCTTTTGTCTGTGTGCATTCTGAATTACAAAATGGTCCTGCCACTCGGCTAGGTTTGGCTCCAATTCTCGAACTTCGATCGATCGAAGACGAGTAATTAACGTGTTCGTTTGGAGTCCGCGAATCGAACATCTGGGCCCTTAATTATCTCATTCAATATTTACCGCGTCGGAAACGCGGCGGAATTTTCAGTAAAGCCGCACGAGGCTTTTACACCGTTTGCAGAATCGTGTAACAGCGGGAAGCGAGGAGGGAACGGCTTAAGCGCCAACACCAGACGAACCCGATCGATCGGTTGAAATGTATTCAGGGACGCGCGATTCATTCATACGATATAATGGAATATGTTGGATGACGCACACGTGGAACGCAGCGCGCGATTTTGCACGCGCGAAACATCTGATCCAAAGACATCGAGTGTTTTGAAATGGACGATGAAGATGAAAATTTCAATACTCGTGCGCAGTTCGTAAACGTTCGTACGAAGAAGCCTGAGAATCGTTTCTGATTTAAAGGTGTTAATTGAGATGGTCGAAGCAGTTTCTTCAAATAACATCAGCGAGGATTTCGAATTTTCCATTACTGCTCGTGGTGAATATGTGACTTATATCGTTCGTATGTTACGCGTAATTTTATCTTATCGAGCGTTTTAGGTCGATGTTGGAAATGAAAATTTCGATACTCACCGCATTATTGATAATAATGCATTCTAGAAACACAACATTGTAGAATCGGTATTATAAGAAATGATGTATGGAAATTAAGTATTCCTAAAAAAAAAAAAAACCAACTTTAGCTATTGGATATAATTCTTCTGCAATTTTGTTGCTAAATTTACAAAAGTTGTATAATATCATGAATATTTTATTAAAGAAATCGAAATGTACTAAGTCGAAATTAAAGATGCTGAAATTTATCGCTTCGCTCATGAAAACGAACATGAACAGAGTCGCGTCATTGATAGTAATGCATTCTAGAAATACAGTATTGTAGAATCGGTATTATGAAAAATGATGTATGGAAATTAAGTATTCCTAAAAAAAACAACTTTAGCTATTGGATATAATTCTTCTGCAATGTAAATACTGATAAATTTATAAAAGTTGTATAATATCATGAATATTTTATTAAAGAAATCGAAATGTACTAAGTCGAAATTAAAGATGCTGGAATTTATCGCTTCGCTCATGAAAACAAACATGAACAGAGTCGGTTTGTTTAAAGAGGTAATTGAAGTGATTGAACAAGCTCCTTCAAATAAGACTAATCGGTATTTCCTTTGTAATTTTCCATCGTATTACTCATAGTACATCATTTGCATCGGTTTTATGTTACATTTAATTCTAAGAAATTTTCTTCCATTCGTTTTGTACGAAACCTCGTTAGCTTACTCTTTTAAAAATATCTCGGCAAGTGTAACCCGCGTAGTTATTAATAGCATATAATACTATGCGGTATAGATACCAGTGGGACTATATCGTACGAAAGTTTAGTGTATCAACACGCGTTGCATGATCTAGAGTAATGTGGTGTATTGTTGTGGATTAATTTCGAGTTTTTTCTCAATATTCAAAACAGAAGCAACGCGCAACAAATGAATGCTTAGTATCGAACTAAAAACTATATAGATACTACTTTAACATAACGAAATATTTTTAATTATTATAAATCATACAAAATCAATACAAATTAGAATGTTATTAGAATCTGGACCTTTGCCATTGATTCTCGACTTAATATTGGTCTTAGCCTCGACAATTTTTCTCATACTTAGAACATTTTCTACGGATAGGAAAACATTAGGAGTCATCGAACGTTATTTAAGGAACGTATCAAGATTGAACGTTTCCACTGGTAAATTCCAACTACGTTACATTCACGTTATTTCTACTAATATGCTATGACAATTGCAATTAGTCGATATTTTCATTACAGCCCTCTCGAACGAATTATAAAATTCCAACACACCTTATAGGTCGATCAGCTGATTTGCTTAAATAGTTTCGAATCCGTGTTCGGGGTGGCAATCTGCTCGTAGGAAAATGCGTATTTAATATGAATATCGTAATTGAGATAACGCAGAGCTCGCGTACTCCACGCCTCGTAACGCTTTCTAGGTATGTGCTTGCGAAATCCTCCTCTGGTCATTATGTTAGTTTCATAATGCGCGAGTGCTCGAAGGCGTATGTACTTACGTTTTTGATTCCTGTCGCGTTGCTTACTTATCGTTTGCAGCCTGAATTGCATCGGTCTCGTTTTTTCTTTTTCTTTTTTTTTCCTTTTCACATTTATTTCCAGATTCAACCGCGCGTACACGCCTCTGAAATCCGCCTCGAGAAACGGAATTCTAACCGAGGGGCTATTAGCGGATAAAAATTACGCGAATACCGCGCTGTACGATTCTGCGTGTTCCCAATCGTTTAGAAAGTATTTCAACCGGGTCGTATATTTTATTTGATTTCCTGAAACCGTTGCAGCCACAGATCGAGCTTTGATTTCTTTGTGATCCTCGTAATTCGTATCTTCGCATGTTTCTGATCAGCGCTGGCACACTTGCTACACGCTTCTGTAATTTAAAAGAGATCGGCGTCGGACTCGAGAAATACATACAATTCGACTGCTTGGACTGTTTATAGAGCGTTAATCTTACGGTGATACGAGTAATCGAATCTCTATCAGTGAAATCTCGTCCTTTTTTTTGTAATTAAAGGTGGAAAAGTAATTATAGAGTCTGGTCGTTTGGTTGTTCCATTATGTCGGTCGATACCTGGCACATATCTCGGCCGTTTTCTAATATTTGTCGAGCCTGTTATAAAGTAAATTCACGGAATCGTAAATATCACCGATAGTCGTGTTATCGTTTTGCGATATTACAGCGG
Source organism: Bombus vosnesenskii (assembly GCF_011952255.1). Classification (NCBI taxonomy): domain Eukaryota; kingdom Metazoa; phylum Arthropoda; class Insecta; order Hymenoptera; family Apidae; genus Bombus; species Bombus vosnesenskii. The sequence continues at coordinate 3,519,916 of NW_022882931.1, read as the reverse complement.
TCTCAATTTTCTTTTACCTTTGTTATTAATATTCTATTCGAAGAGGTTGTTCGTTGATACGTTGGATATCAGTCATTTACCCGGATAATGGGAAATCGTTAACTTCGTAAAAAGGGGAGTTCGATTATAACGTTTCTATATTTACAAAATCAATACAAATTTGATATTCAACTATTATTTCTTTTTATTTATTTATTTATTTATTTATTTTTTACTTAATCTCGTCTTCATTCTTATTATTTATTTTTCATACCTTCGTAAATTTATTTCCGATAATCATCTAAAGGTTTTAAGGTTATATATAATTTTGACTGACAACAGGGGAGATTTCAGGAGAAATCTGTATACGCCTGTCGGATCGACTGTTTGTTACTGGACCGATAAATTATTCGGTGGTGGAAAATCGCGATGGTATCAGCTCAGTTGAAGAGACGCATCGTGATACAATGTACAAAAGAATTGACAAGCCTCGTATGCGTGCAAAGCGTATGCGACACGTTGACGTGTCGAAAGGAACCGGATACGATGCTCTCGAATACTTTTGCCGTCCATTCATTCTGTCAGACAGATGCAGGAGTATTCACTTATCGTTTCGATCGACAAAGAGAAGAGCCTGATAAAACGAGAGAAAAAGCAACGATTCTCCGTGCAAAAAAAAGGAACGCGCCAAATTGATCTGCAAGTACAACGTTTGAGACAACGAAAGTAACCTTTCAATGATATTCTGCTGATAATACATCGTACTATAGGGACGTATGACAAAGAACAGTTTCTCAAAGCTGACCAGCATAATACTGTACGTGCATTGGGAAAATTACGATTAGTCACTGCTTGTTCAGTAATGGAATTATGCTTTATCGTTCCTTCATTGGTCATTCTGAATAAAATGCAACTGGAGCTTTGGAACCGATCTTACGATGATTTGTTGTTATTTCTTCTTATGCTCGATTATATATGCTCGATAGCGCTAGTCTATAATTCCTTCATGTATATACTAACTTCGTTCATAGAACCTGGACTGACTGAATATTAATAATCTTCTCGAATCGAGGCACTGCGTTTTCTCAAGTGTGCGAGGAATAAATAAACGAGCGAAATTGTTGCTCGATTAATTTATCCTCTTGTTCGTAGCTGCTCCGACTAATTTTATATTGAATTACGTTAACCAGAGTTTCGTTTCATGTATTTTGTAGAATTGGAGAGATCAAGGCGGTTAAAGAAAGAAACACCAAAAACAGCGACAGCGGAGGTGAAAGGGCATGATAAGCAAGGACACTAGTGTTTCGCGAGAATCAGGTGATCTGGTAGACTATAATCAAGCGTTTAGCATCCAAAGGACGAGGGAGTACCGACAGATGTGTCGTCGCGTTTCTCGACAACGAATATCGGAATGACGCGTCGATCAAGTCGTAGCTGGGCAGAGGGCGCAAGGACTTCATTAAACGGGAAAAAGTAATACACGTCGTGTTTGGAGCTTGTTGGAGAAGTCTTGGAGTGGAAGAAGGAAGATCGTCGAACTTATCAAATACAAGATTAAGGTACATCATTTTTCAATTTCTATGTTTCCTCTCTTCTAAGATAGAGAGAAACCAGTAAGATTTAGCAAATACATTTGTAGACGCTCGGAATAATTAGAGGTTCTTTATTATGAATGATCATTATTGCATCAGGCAAGAGAATAGAAGCGTAAAAGTGTCTTATAGGAATCATAGATTATGTTAGTTGTGTGATATTGTGATAGAGATTAACTTTAAAGACAATCGCAGATACAACAAGTGGATATAAAAATCAATGTGACGCGGGAAACGATCCTTTGATTGTTTCAACTAGTGTAGAAAGGCGACACAATTTTGGGTAGAAATATCCTGTTATAAATTCCTTTTGCAAATTCGCATCACTTCTGTGACGGTTTTTTAATAGAAATTTAGTCTTTAATGGTCTTCAGTCGCCATCTCGTTTCAAACGATAGTTCGGAAGGTAGTATTTAAAGCGAAAGAAATGGAAATTTCCCAGCGAGCTAGATTTAATATACAAAATGAATCTTGTGGCATTTATCGATCGATATTCAAAAAATGGCCGATAGAGCGCGTCACATGGCAAGGATCAAGCATTCACAATAGACGCCGCATTGTTTTCAGAAGCGATCGTGGGTTTATTGTCTCGTCACTCCGCAGCAACAGCGATGGATAACGTCCTCCCGTCCCTATCACGATGTCGTTACTATGAGATCCTTCATGCTGTTATACCCGACTTTTCCTTACATCAGACAGCTTCCAGAAGAACACCATTCGAATACTTCGACGTTTTCCATTAGTAATAAATCTTACATCTTGCTCGTCACGCACAGAAAGAAGTTATAAACAAAACGAAACAAAACAGAAGAGAAAGTTCGGGTCGGTCAAAGACGAAATTAAACAAACAAAGAAAAATTGAAGAACCATAGAATTTAATACAAGGACGTTTCATGAAGAAGATCAAACTTAACAAAAGGGAGAAAACCAGAAGACAACAGTGATCTCGTTTAACCTCGAGTGGAGATCACTAAATCGCAGAATCGCTCGCGTTTGATTAACGTAATTGCACAAGGACAGCCGACGACTGTCCCTGTGGGTGGTGTGTGGAAGAAGCAGAAGAGCGTCGATAAAGAATAGAGGGGTGCGTGGTGAAACGCGACGAGAGGGTGAAGTGAAGGTGTCCTCGTGGGGTGCCAGAGTGAGCACGATAGCACCTCTGGTGCCCTCGGCCGTGGGTCCCGAGGGGACGGACGCCATGGCGGCCTCTTCGTCCTCGTCGAGCGGCGAGCAACAGTACTCACTCAGGTGGAACGACTTCCACTCGAGCATCCTCAGTTCATTTCGTCATCTGAGGGACGAGGAGGATTTCGTGGATGTGACCCTGGCATGCGACAGTAGCAGCTTCACCGCGCACAAGGTCGTCCTCTCTGCGTGCAGTCCTTACTTCCGACGGCTCCTCAAGGTCAGTGTTTCTCTCTTCAAATTTTCCTTTCTTTTTTTCTTCTTTCTGTTACAGACATACGATTTTTTCTTTCTTCTTTTTTTTCTTATTGTCAAATTGTAAATGAAATACACGCGCACTACTGTTCACAAGTATCTGGATATTTGTTTATTTTTATAGGCGATAATAAAATCGCTGCGTGTAATTATCAAAGCTTGTAGGACCATTTCGTTACTTGACAAACCATTTATCTTCAGATTTTTTAATTTTCGTATTATAAGTTACATTGAAAGAAGTCTTATAAGACTGACTGAAATTGCTTTCGTTGTTAACGCAATCATTGATATTTAAATACTACGTATATGCAGAAGTATGCAGTAAATGGCAAAATATATTATTGCTATGTTTTTATAGTTTCTAGCTAGTAATTCATCATTCACTTGTAAACTTTGTTTCATTTGTAAATTCACATACCGTTATTACAAATCGATCAAAGTGTCCAGTTACTTATGAACGGCGGCGTATTTCGATAGGAATATTTCAAATGACAAGGTAAATGTACGATGCTGGAGTATTTTTAGGGAGGAGCGTCATTTTTCAATTTAGAATGAAATCGGCCGGGCGCAATTTTGACGTGCAAAATATCGCGCGCCGTTAATTAAAACATCGCGCTGTTAAATTACCGCGCGAATGCCATTTCCTTCGTACAATTTTATCGACGAGCGTATATCCTATCTCTCTTTCTCTTCGATTCAAACAAAAGTGAAATCGATCGTTCTCCAACGTGAAAACGTTAGACTGGGTAATTGTACATATTGCGAAAAAGGGACGTTCTCGGTGGAATTCGACGAACATGTTACGTTTCGATATCCTGATTTTAGTAAATTACCGCGAAGCGAAACCACTTTCGAGGAAAAAATTCGTTGGCGATTTGCCGTGCGTGGAAACAATCGTATGATTGTATTTTAATTTGCTTGAATAATATTTGATATTCTTCCGTGATATATTATATTCACGGCTAAAATAAACCAACGTGGAAGTTGCGAGGATATATTTTTGAATAATATTTTCAACGTTAAGGTGGGGAAAACACATTCCACTCTTTATGTGGGCGTTTCCAGGCAAATTATCGACGGTAGGAAGGGAAAGGGCTTTTTTTCCAACGAGGGAAGTAGATAGAGGGTAGATAGGACGCCGATTTCTTTGGTCACCACAATTTCTTCTAAAGTCACATAAATTGTCAGTCACATAAATTGCGTGTACAACACTGTTGCATGAATTAGAACCGCACCGTGTTATTTTCTTAATCAACGTAAGTCTAATTGCTATCGTTTCCATTGTCATGCCTATAAAAAAAAATACAACTAGTAACAAGTTCAACATCCGTTCGATGAACGTTGATGGACGAACTTTAAATATGCTTAGTTTTCAACCTCTTAATTATTAGGAATTTCCTTGGAATTACTCGAGGAATCTAGGATGAAGAGGCCAATTTACACTGTGCCACGTTCTCGTGCGCATAATGCAGTCGATGCAAGTATAAAATTCGGACGAGCCATCCCCCGTGCAATTTTCGAGGCCGGAAGAGAGTAATTACGGGCCCGTGGCGGCGGAGGAAGAATCCAGGAAGAACATCCGGTTGGATTTACATAATAACGCGGCGTCAAAGTGGACCGGCGTCGAGGAGATCGAAACGTTCTAGCCGGCCAAACGACTATCGATCACGTGGTTGTGTCGTCGCGATGTCGTCGACGACGACCATCTCCCCGAGAACCTGTTTCCTCGAATTTTACCCTTACCTCTCGTCGCTTCCTCTTCGAGGAACTTTCTTCTATAAATCGTCCATCTGAGTGAGGCGTTCCGGTCTAGGGGATGAAGAAAGGCGTATAAAAGTTGGAAATTTAATCGGTCGTACTTGATATGCAAATTATTTTATGGAGTACGGTATTTTAATTTCATCGTGGGAGTACGAGGTTTAACGCGAAGGGGAACAAATTTTAAGAGACTGGATACGTGTGGATATCTGAAGAATTTCAAGTAACGTTGGGTATTTATGCGTAATAGGCTTGAATGAATTCTTTCTCCGTGGTATAAGTTTAGTAGCTTACATAACTGTCACGATATGGTTGAATTTCAATAATTTTGTTTTGTCCAGACTGCTATCTATCGATAAATTCGTATATTAAAACACGTACATCTAGGTAATTTTAAAACCCGTTGGACATTGCACGAGTAATTGAAATCCAAGACAGCGAAGAATCTTTATTTACTTTTCATAGTGAAAACGAAGAACAATTGTGAATAAATGCCGATATTAGTGTCAATATGAACTACATACAGCTAAAAGATATCGAAAGGAGGGTTAAGAAGCAGAACGATTATTCCACGCTCCAAAGCTCAGCTACTAAGAAATTGACATCGAGGAGAGGCCAGTCGACTTTCTAATTGACGCGTACCGCTAATTGATTTTAAGTGTCAGCCACGGTACTACTTGCTCTCGAGTCCCGTCGAGTTAATAACGCGACAATTCGTCCTCGCGTTTGCGTCACTACGTCATATAGACTACAGATGAGAGAGTATAGTGTAACAGCGTCGCCTCGTTTAAATATAAGTCACGCGGACGATGTAATAAAAAGCATGCATTGCGTGGCCACGAAGGTGGAGTCTTTTGTACTCATTAATATCCTCACTATTATACTTTCACTGGCGTCCTAGTGGCGCTGAAACGTTTGTTTAATGTTCGTCGACACGTCCGCGTCGCGTTTATTATTACCCTGTTTGCTATGTGAAATTGCAAGACAAAAAAGTTTGAAGGAGAAAAAAAAAAGTTGGGAGGGATAAATTATCGTCGGTACAATTAGCCAGGATTAATCGTATCAGTGAACTAACGTTAGCATTGGTCCAGCGTACGTATTTTCTCTCGAATATTTTCACATATACTCGATATCACGCGCGTGACGTAACGATAACGAGACTGCCTGAAACACCTGACAGCCGTGTGTGTTTTGATTTATGCGTTAGTGCACACTGGTGCAACGATTTACGACAGCCCGTTCATTTGACTATCGGCCGGCAGTCGATGACGAATCACTGAGTTATCGACTACGTCCGCAATGATATTTGCCAAAATACGATCGCCGTTCTCTATGTTACGCGGTCCCCATGCTATCCATAATAAATTTCTATCTGTCCCGGGTCGATAATATATTGGACTTGGCCAGTGACCTGTCTGGATTAGCCTGGGATTCGTGGAAAAGGAATTCCATCGATGGAAGTTACTTGGTCGCTTCTACGGAAATAAATATGCCGCGGATATCTCCAATTATGCACGTCTCTAGGTTTCGAATTGTTAGCACTTTAAATTTTTTAATTCTTAGATTTCAATTTCGAAACATTGGAATATTCAAATCTGGAAATTTTTTATTTCCGCATTTCCAGAGCTTTGAATTTATATATTTTTAAATTATCAAAGTTTTGAATGTTTTAATATTCGAGTCTGTTCTTAAATTTCAGCATTTGCCCGAATAGATTCTCCCTTTTATTATTTACCACGAAATTTATCTTCTTTACAGCTGTTTATACATATACATTAGAATATTTCTTCGTTTTCGAAGATTGTATGTGTTCTCCTGCTTCTTCCATCTTTCTACTCCTGCGTATCTTCTCTTTCGCATTATCAGCAATCGCAAGTTCGGCTATGTTGTAAGTTATAACGATGATCGTCAGTGTAGATAATTGCGACGCAGGAGCCACGTCCGGCACAGATATTACGATGGGATTAAAACACGCGTGTAATCACGTGTCACTCCCATCTGCGTGAAATAAGTAAGTACAAGCTACATCGGAAGTTACGGTAATTCGAATGAAACTTCGCGAAGATTAAATCCTCCCGACTGGTCATCATCGTTACTGAAACATTAATGCAGTTATCTCGTTGCGTGACAGCCTTTGAAAGGCGTGTCTCTCTGTGGATCGCCGTGGCTGATACAAGGAGAAGGGAAGAAAAGGATATCATAGAAAACAGGCCTAACTAGTTTTCGTAGTTTATAGTCAAGTTTTGCTTCGATCGTACCAATCCCAGAGGTAAATTCATTGATACAAGAAAACCAGCTGAATACGTATAACCAAGACGAATACTACTATCGATATAAATTGCACGGATCTTTCCCTCGTGACAGCGATTCGCAATCTAGAAACGAAATTGCTAAAAAATGCCACGGTACCGATCGTAATTTATAAACAACCGGAGATATTGCGTGGCTTAATTGGTTCAACCGAATCGATAAGTCAAGTCTTTTACTAGGAGCGATTCTAATTGCGTCCATTTTATATTTCAATGAAGAAACTGGCCCAGCGTATGTATGTTCTTATTGACCAAGGAAACAAGAGAAACTCGAATCTTTTACGGAGGAAGATGACGACAATGGGCAGCGCTGAATCGAGTTTTATAGTGTGTTGATGTTGCATGGTGACTTTACAAGATACAATAAATATTTTAAAGCGTCTCTCCGAGGGCTAAGAAACGTTGTTTAGAATCGGAGGAAGAAGCCCGTGACTCGTTATCGCGTTCACGGAATCGTCGGCTTACACGCGCCATGGCTATATTAATCGCGAGGGATTGGTCGTGTACGTATCGCAAGAAGAACAGCCCACGCGTGTTCCGTGAAAATAAGAATATGAAGGAACGAAAATGGAGCGACGACAGCGTTATTTCGACGTCCGTAAAGCAATATCGCCGCGATGGTAAATTACAACGAGGAGGCGTTCTGCTGAGATACGTTATAATTGGAGAATCGATGAACGCTGAAATTCAATCGATTTGATCGAAATTGATATGATATCGAGTATGAAAGATGTTTTAAAATTGGCCGACCAAATAAAAGGAATATGACAATTTTTTTGCATAGATATCTATAACCATAATTTACGAGCAAGCACTAACTGTCGCGCAATTTTTATTCTACAACTCATATTGACGTAGTTATATTTATGAAGTCATCGCGATACCACCCATGACGAGTGTTTTAAAGTTGACCAATTAAATACGAAGTTTATAATAACTTGTTGATATCTGTGGCTTCGTTTATGAAGGCTAGTTATCTCGCAACGTATACAGTAGTTATGTATATGAAGTACAGTTCTTCGTGATACCAACGTGAAATGTGTTTTATGTATTTAGCAATCTAATTCTAAGCCTATATTAATGATTTCGATATCTATGGTTTATATGGTACGGCTGGTTATCGTATAATTTTTGCTCTGTACGCATATTGAAGTTAGCTACGTATATAGATATGTTATGAAATGTGATTCTTCGTGATACCACCATAGACGGTGTTTCAAATTGAGCAATCGAATATAGGAGTTTACAAGTGATAGTTTTTGAGGTAAGTCTGGTTATCGTGCAATTTTTTTATTCTATATTATTTTAATGGTAGCCACGTATAAAGATACGTTTGCGAAATCTTTTTTCGTGTAAACTTCTCGTGTAACTTCTCTCATGCTTCGCAATCCATGGACTTCCCAACCAACGTTCTACATATAATCCCGCTACATTTTCAATTAAAGATCGGATCATGTATATTACAAATAGATTTAGATCTGACTGCACAGTTTCAAACATTCCGTGAGTTCTTCGAAAGAACTAAGAAAGAAAAAGATATTGCTTTTAAATAAATTGAATCCTGGATGAGATAGCTTTTAACTTTTCATGAGAATGTGCTTTGAGAAATGTACGTGGTGACTAAGTAGATTTTAACCAGAAGCTTGCGCTCGATCTCTTAACAATATTGAATATCTCGAGCAAAGTTGGAATACATAAAAGTTGCAAGTAATATCGAAGATACATAGTTCTTTGTTCTTCACTCGAGAATCTTCGATTTTTTTAAATATCGAAACACTTTTAAGCACATATATTCTCGAGCGCTACTTATTCTGCAGTTTTAAACCAATTCTAAAATACTCATACCTTTTGTATCTACAAACAACTTGTTACGATTATTAATCCAACTTTTTGAATTAAAATGGCTATTTATGTATTTGTCGAGCTAATAGATGTATGCCCATTTAGTATTCTTCATAAATATTGACCGAGCAGAATACAAAGGCATTACAATTTACATGACAACGTCCTATTACATATTTTCCATATAAGAATATGGAAACAAAAAATTTTTACGATGAGAATTTGCATACTTTCGCGACTCACTGTAGGATTCAAACACAAAATAGAGGCTAACGATCGAAATTGAAACTTAAACTAACCCAAATCCTATTCTCCACTCGAATCTCGTATTCGCGGCCCGCCAATGAGGGTCTGTTTCGAAAGAAAATACGGAGCAGCCGATGGAAGAAGACCGCGGGGAAAATGGTGCGGACACGTGGTGAGTGCAGGGAACAGAAAGTTACGCTTGCACAATCCCATCGCGTCGCGGTGGCGGGCAAGGTGCTCCATATTCTATATTTAAAAGGCGCACGCAGGCCACAGCCTCTCTCAGCTGAACACGTGCGTGTGCGTGAGTACGCACGCGCTCGTGCTCTCTTACCCTCACGTACTCGCGAGGTACTTGCGCTTCTCTCGTCTCGTGACCGGTCGCATTTAAATTTACCAGCGATGCGCGTCGTCAGGGCGCGTTTCTCGATGTGTTCCGCGCTCATGATACCGAGCTACCAGAAGGAAGACAGAAACAGGATAGAACGTGCACAAGGAAAGAGAAGGAGAGAACGAGTAAAGAGGAAGAGAAGGAGAGAACGAGTAAAGAGGAAGAGAAGGAGCAACGAGAGAGCACGCCTCTGGAAATATACGGGACGATGGTCGATCTCGTTTGTTTCCGGCTGCTCTACTGCGGTGATTCGAAACGCGGCTGTAACGAGAACCTTAACACGTCATGGAGGGGCAAGAGGATTGCCGAGGAGATCATCCTGGTTTCTATTTTCTACCCGAAGAGCCTCGAAATCGTTCGCATCGACGACGAGGTGATACGACCCCGTGGTGATTTCGGAAAGAGAATCACTCTCGAATCCAACGTTGTAATTTACGAGCGTGTAAAGGAGACACCGCGAAGATCCCGCAAGGAAATCTCCGCCTCTCTTTGTGAACCGATGCCATATGCCATGTACCAAACATTATTTACCAGAATCACTTTGATACTTCTAAAAATCCTTTAGAGTTTAAAGTATCTTATATATATATATATATATATATATATATATACAGTAGATATACAGAGATATACAATATCTTATATATATATAGTAGTAAATTGAAGTTTAGGTATATGATTTAAGAGATATTGTTATCGTATACCGTTCAACAAATAGAAATAAAAATAGAAATAGAAGTTACGAAGAAATGTGTAAGTAATCTGGATGTAAAATCATTACTCTCCCTCAAGTAATCTGGATGTAAAATCATTACTCTCCCTCATTTCTTTTACGTTTTATAATTAAAGGTAGAGTATTACTACTTTATAGAGTACATGTAGTATAATGAGATTTAAGAGATTCGATACAATGTCTCGCTCGATGATCCGATCTGAATCTTCAGGATTTCTTCTCATGAAACACTTAAAGACTTCAATAAATAATTTAGTACGCGCTACAGAGAATACACGTAATGCGAGACATCGATCCATGATTATCGAAGATCAGTTTCGTATTGAAATAAATATTTTCGTGTCTTTCAACGAAAGGATCGGGTCTAGAGAATCCATGTTGATTATTTATCTGATATTGTATGATTTATATAATATTTTTGCTCCTCTCAGCGGCCACTATAAGTTCAGATTAAGTTACTACGAGACTTAGGCTTTTGTTTGCAGCATCCTACGTGCTCCACGAGGAGGAAACATCGTTGTATGCTATTCGGAATAAAGATTTCAGTTACATAGGTTATTATTAACTAGATATATTATGAAAATATTTAGATCAACTAGTCTATCGATAATATTGATATCGATCTCGTCAATAGCACAATTAGCTCAAGGACCGAATAAGATACTCGTATCCCCTCGATACGTAGTCGAAACCCGTCTAGGTTCGCTGTCTTGTGTTATTCTCGAAATCGTGGAAGATAAGCGAGTCGAGCCAGTGTCCAATCAAAGCTTCTTGCTTCTTCCGCCTCGCAACGTCACGGCTGTTTACGATTATGTGCGTCATGGCTAGCACACCCACGTAAGCACCGGGCAAAAAGCGAGTCGCATAATGGCAGGCGAGTAATGATTCTCACCAGCCGGCGAGTAACGATCCGATGGAAACTTACGACCGCACCGGGGATCCCCACCTAACCAAACGAACGTAACCGCATAATTGTACGGTTCAACGTTTCTCGACGAATGCCATCTGTTGTCGGCCAGAAAAACGTCTCGTTACTTATTACGATCAATGTTTCTTTGATTCGTCGTGGATGTTATCCTGTTTTACGTCGTTTTTGCGCTTTAAATTTTCCTTAAAAACCTTCTGCATAGGGATTCTAATGGTTGAAAGCATCTGACGACGTTGCATGAGTAAGAAATCGCGATCGATTCCGTTAGATGTTTGTTAAACAGCGTAATCAACAGAGGAAGCTATATGACGTAGAATACATAATTGGCTATTGATAGCGTAAATTTATTTATAGACAGCTACGACGTTACGAATTGTGAATTTTTATGACAAATGTCATTTGTCGGGCAGAAAAACGTCTCATTACGATTATCCCGTTCTAGGCCGTTTCTTCGCGTACTATTTCCTACAAAACCTGCGTAGAGATAACTCCAGTGTTTGAAAGTGTTTGACGATGTTGGATGAACAAGGAATTGGTGTAATTAACAGCAGAAATTTTTTGGAGAAGAATAATTGCTTGTTAATGGTGTAAATTTTTTTATTCGGTTATTATATAATGATATTTGAATTTCAATGGTAGTGTCGATCACAATTTTGATCGGCTCATAATGGATTTATTGTTTCATAATCGACACGTTTCTAGTGTTTACGCATAGCACATTGGCTCCACAAATACGGGATAATTACACAAACGATATAGAATCGCGTAAATTGACGTCTACACGGAATGTTTGTTTTCCCGTATTAGATAATGCCGCCCTGCTACTCCGATATTTGATCAATCGCTGTTCGGTAATCAAACATTTGGCTAATATTTCTGACTGAGTTCAAATCGCAATTGATCGGGTAGCCGCGGCGGTAATTCTGTCACTTTACAGAGTCAATAATTTCATAATATAATATTAGTCTAAAGAAATAACGTTCTAACTCGATACCCTGACTATCTTAACCCTTTCCGAGTGAAATGTTCTTCAAGCTGAAGAAAAAGAGGCTCAATTTTTCATTCGTCAATTATTACTGACAATGAAGACACATGTTTCTAATCTTTTTGAAAGAAGATCGACTTTTCTTTTGTTAATAAAATGTACATTATATTCGTTATAATATTTGATAGATAAAACATATATCTGTTCAGATTGCGGTACAGTAATAAGATTTTAAAGCACAATATCGGGCGTGAAAGAGTTAAATTGTAAATGTTTTCATTTTTACAATCAAGCTAGTTCTCTAAATTTAACTCTGCACGACGCCGTCTGAGTCATCGGATAAAACGATTCTGTTTTTTAAACGTTCATAAAATATTTTTCATGAAAGGAAAACGATGTCAATAATTCGTATGCAGACGATGAAATGTCTGCCAACCTCAGTCACAGAACAAGAACGATGAGCTCAACTTGTTCTGGCGTAATGTTGGAAAAACGTTGGAATCGATATTAGCCTATCCGAGCGTAAATGGTGTTCCATTGGCTGGAGCAGTAAGAAACGCAAATGCGGTACGCATTAAGAGGCCTGGGGCAGCGCGTGCTTTAATGTACGCGAGTACGCACGCCGTAAGTGGTTCCATAGGAACAACCGTAAAGGAAAAACAAGCCACGATTTCATGACGTTGTCTCGGATATACGGCATCATTTAACCCCTCTAACCCGCGGTACATCCTTCGACGAGGAGGTTCCATTAATGGGCCGCGCCTATAACTCGAACGACGTTCGGATTAGAAAGACGATAGGTCTCTTCCCTCGTCCTAATTTCTTCCATTTCTTTTTATATATTTTCGTTTTTAGATTCTATGTTGTATCGTTTCCTTGTTCTTTTTTTATTTCGCTTTACTTGAAAAGAGATATCGCTCGGAGCGAGGTCTGTCGCGATGTCGTGACGCTTGACGTATGGTCTGGCACGAAGATATACCGTTGCTGGAATTAATTAGAAATACGTGTAATCCAGTAACGAAGCGTTTCTTTTTCCACTTAGTCCTCTTTTCTTTTTCTCTTTTTTTTTTATCCTTTCTCATCGTGATCGACCTGTACGCGAGTAACTGGTATCGCTGTGAGTTCGTTAAAATGTCTACGGTTGCATCGCAATGACAAATAACTAGAATTTCTGTGTTGTTTCTCTCCGACGGTAATCGATGGCATTTAATGATTGTAAATTTTATGCGCGACCTTTGCTTAGCCGTCGCGGTTCTGCATTAAAAATAAATTAAGTTGGAAGATACCAAATATGATATTGGATACTGAGCCTTTCTATTCCGTTCCAACGAAACGAACGCTCGAAAATATCCGCAGATTTCGGTAAGTAAACAACGGATTTTCGTATACCCTTCTCAGTTAAAATTTCTTAATCAGTATTTTTCTATTTTTCAAGATATATCGAAATATTTAATATTTCTCTATTTTTTAAGTAAAGTCATATTATTCTATAGACTGTTAGAAAATACAAGGAAAATAATATTTCAGTTTTCTTCAACTTTCAAAGGTGATAAATAAGAGATTTCAATCAAAGAATACTCGAAAGAATTATCGACGTTTTTTTTCTTTCGTCGAAAATATTTTATGTAACAATTGGATATTCAACAAACAAAATCGTTTTGTCTGATGACTCAGACAATGTCGCGCTCGAGTCAAATTTAGAGAACAATAATATTTCAGACAAGCAAATACCGTCGTCATTAGCACATAGTAATACGACGAATTATTGTTATAACCGTGATGCAACGCGCGTTCCATGGTACCAGTTTACATACAAAACACCGCGACGTATTTACCAGGCTGCGTAAAAACGATATAATGAATTATTCTTTTAATTAACTTATTTTTGTCCAAGCAATCACCTCCGTCTGTATTCTGAAAATCATGCACAATTACTACATGAAATTCTTATCCCACTTCCTACGATTGAATATTCCGGTACACGCGAATCCTCTCTACCGTAGTAGGTCGATAAATTATCCGTACTGACTCATTTCTATCGCCAACGCATCGAATCAGCCTCTGTGGTCCATTTCACAACTTTCTATACGCTTACGCTACGTTCTAGCTACACGCATACGACATTGTGTATCAAATAATTCGATCGATCCCTGTAATCAAACTGCCATTTAATAACAAGTCCCTCTTGCATAATTAACCAATTTTAATGAGATCTTGCAAATCGTAAATTATCAATAGGCACTAATAAATTTTCTTATATAACTGCAACAAGTTCGGTGATAAATCCAATAGAAGTTACAATCAAATTCTATAAATTACAGCTGCTCGCGCGATTTTGTAAAATTACAAAAGAAAAGTCTATCCACCACTTAGAAACAGTAATTTGTCAATATATTTATTTATTATTAACACATTAGTAATATATTGTTAATTAGTAAATGCAGAAGGATCCAGATCGAACGATTCAGAAAAACGAATGGAAAAAAGAATTTTTCGAACCGTAGCCGTGACGGTGTCAAATTTAGACAGCCGTAGTATGTACATCTGTCGACTATAATATCCATTGACTCGTCCCCGTAAGTAAGTACCCCGTGAACACAAACAGAAGCACAGAGGCGTCAAGAAGACGCGCGTGTAACCCGCATACACCCGTGTGTGCGTGCACACGCATCACACACGGAATATGCGTGTTGTTGGTCGCTAGTCTTAAAATAAGACCGGCCACCGCACCGTAATAAATTCTGCGTGCCTCCTCCTCTCGCGTATCGTGCGTACGTGTCTACTTCTCGAAGTGTCAGCCGGAGAAACAGAGAGGGAAAGAGGGTGGCAAAGAAGGGATGGAGGGAGCGGAGTATAAAAGAGAAAAAAGAAGAAAGAAGAAAAAAGGGAGCTGCGAAAGAGAGAAAAGAATAAAGTGAGTCACACATTGGAGGGATCGAAAAGACGGCGGACACCCGCCCCTCCCTCCTCCAACCCTATCTTTTCGAGTGCGCACCAGAAGCACGCGCGTTACTTTATAAATGTGCTCGCCAGAAGATGTTGCTATATATGTTAGCGTGTAATTCAAGAATTCGAACGGCGACACACGCTGTTGCTCACGACTCACGACACACGAAATCCGGAGAAAGCTGGCGAAGAAACACGGACGCGAGGATCGTTTTTTAATTTAGATCCGATGCCATATGTCACGAGGATGTGGCTTTGCTTCCCTCTGTTGTGAGATAGTATTACGAGAAATTAGGATAGTTTTTGTTTCGTATGCATCAAGATCACGGATTCGAATTAGATTGCTTTTGCTGTCTGCAATTTATTCGCCGACCGGCTCTCCCGATAGGGAGGTTTTGATAAGGTATACGCGCATCAGACAATCGCTTTACGCTGCCGCCAAATATCCTCCAATATTGTCGTGCAATTATCGTCGACGAGCACACAACAGTCCCTTTGTTCCCGGTTTCCTTTACCACTGAGTCACACCGGTTCAACAAAACGCGGCTTTTTCTGCCGGCTGACATCCACACCGGTCGTCACGCTGAAATTTCTGGAACATTTTATCCCCGTCGTCGCTTTTGCGACAATGCATTAACATTCTTTTATTCAGCCGTTTCCAGGGAACACACTTGTCGAGTTTCGACTCGAACAGAGAGCTCATCCCTCGATTCTTTCTTCGTTTACCGTGCTATTACTTGCTGGAAATACTGAGCTGAATCACCTTCGGTGGCAACGGACTCTTAAGTCCGTCCCAATTTTTCTTTTCCTCGTTCAGTTTAGCTGGTCGTCGAAACAAATACCGGTATCATGGTTTCGTTAATCTCACGGTCGTTACTCATCGTTTTTAATTTCGAGAATTTTACCTGAGTCACTTTCACGCAGCATCCACCCACGGTATGTAACAGTACACGTATACAAGTGCACGTTACACGGTCGTTCTCTCTTTTACCCACTTTGTTCCTCCAGCGAAATGAATTGATCATTGAACTGGTCACGGTGTTTTTCGTTCCAACTCGGTTATTCATTCCCGAACGTAATTCCGCGCCATTGCATCATACGTCGTTCCTAGAACACCTGGTCGGCACATCTTATCAGGAAATCTTATCGAAATCGTACACGTTAAATTTAATCGCGGTAGATTAACCCGTTCGTTTCGTGATCGCTACGGGAATAAATCAGAGACTCGTATCCGCGGTTGCCCGACCGCGTGTTCAACTATCATAAAGAGAAGCAGAGTCTTTTGTAACACGGCTGTTTGTATATTAAATATAAGATTTTTTCTTCCCCTGCACTAAATCTCAATTTCCGCCATGGAAAGCGAGAACAACAGTTACATGAAACGATAGGGAGTCGCGAGCGTGAAATAGACGCGTGCACGTATAATTACGCTGGCGTACACCTACGTCGCGTGGACATCGTGTAACGATCCGTTAATAACGTTACCGTTAACCACGCATTAGTGGTCACCTCGGCTATTTGCATATCGGATCGGTAATTTCCATCTGACGCCAAGAGAAACGAGAGAGGAGGACGCGTGTTGTGTACCAGTTTGCGTGTAACGTACAGCAGCTAGCAAAAGTATTTACACACACGCCATAAGAAATTTGTATCTGTATATTGTGTGTTTACATTAAAGATTTTTAAATTTCATTAGTATTGTGATAGGATTACATGTCTACTGTTATGATTATATCGGTAAAACTTAAATCTAATCTGAAAATATATAATAAATATGTATTTAGTAAAAAGAAAAAGATACTAGAATACAGCATGAATAACTGAACTATGCCATAAGTGTATATAAGTGTATGTATAAGTGGATAATAGTTTGTTTAAATATTTTTGCACTTATTGCTATGTACTTGCATTACCAGATTTGTCTCGAAATTTACCAATGTAATAATGACACTCGAATGTCATTACAGTGCTAATGAAATATAAAAACGTTTCGTTTAACACACGCAATATATTCATAAAATGTTTCTACAAGTGTTCGAATACTTTCGTGAGCAACTGTAGGCAAAACACACACGGCTGTATTAAACGTGTGGCCCGTCTACTAGATACCCCTTGCTACGGCATCTATGTGCGCCATTACGGAGAACCCGTGTGGCAGTGATTTATCCGGCGCGGTCGAATCGAAAACGTCCTCTTGATCCGAAATGAATATACACATACACATAGGTACGTAGTCGTGGCGTGAATTTAAAATGCGCGGAAGATCAATCTGACCGATAACTGAAATAACAGTACGTTCCTCTAATAACTATCAATTACCAGTTTGCTATGGATGCTGCTGTGGGAACGTTCGAGGATTAGACATTCGAAATATGTATCTCTCATTTTTTTCTCTTTTCATGCTCTTTCCTTGTCTTACGAGTAGTGGTATCTACTCTTGAGAGGCTTGTGATATTTCGGGATATTACGAGATGAAAAGGATAACTTCTGGTTACACGTTGCTGAATATGACCAATGGTAAGAATTATGGAGATTTTTAGAAAAAGACTCTAGGAGGATATACATATATATATATATATTATGCCTATTATGCCTAGAGTATATATATTTAGATAGAGTATATATATATATATATATATATATATATATATATATATGTAATTTCATTTTGCAGAAAGTTCTTAGTGTATCGACGAATCGATACAATTTTATTTCCAGTTCGGTGTCTCGACGCGGATTGCATCTTCTACCGAGTGTCTTCATATTTTAAAATATCTTGCCTCCCACCGACTGGCCGGCACATCTAAATATATACATACGGTTGGTGCTCGTGTCAATTTGCGGGAACACGGAATGCACGGAGACCAGGGAGCGGAGAAACGGAAAGCTGGACGCGCGCTTTCCTGTGTGCATGTCCTCACCGGGTCTCTCTTCTCACGCGCGTATTTAATTTCCAGGCGCGGCTCATCGTCGTCAACGTCGACGAGGGTCGTTCTTCGCCCGTAAACGTGCTCTCTACGCCTCTAATAAGCCTTCGTATTCTCGTTTTTCGTTAATGCGGCGTCTATGCACACGGTGCACTCGCATTACGCTTAATGTCGCACGGCCACAGCAGTCGTGCACATGCGGCCAGCAAATTATCGCCGGTATATTATTGTGCTGCGTGTGCGTATAACGTGTTCGTCCCGTCCTCTTTCGACGTTCGTCATTTTTTTCCCTTTCTTTTCTTTCATTCTGCTCCTTGTTCGGTTCACTGTTCGTCTCTATCTGTATTTCGTCGTACTCTGTCTCTTCCTTGACATGTCTCCCTTCCTTCCTTCATTTTTTTCTCTGTTTCTGTGTTTGCTCTCTTTCCAACTGTGTAACGTGGAGTACAAGCCAAGCGAAATGACGATGGCCGCGCGTGTACCGAGAGACACATTATACCTCCGTGTATTTTTATCAACGGAAGTGCGTAGTTGTACGTGCGCGCATTCCTGCACAGCCTGCGCCTGGAAAAGCGACGCTGAAGAAGGAGGGAGCGTGAAACGCGCCGCGTGTACAATGTACATGCGTGTATTTCTTGTTCCCGCCATTGTCGTCGGCACACGCGTCTCCCTCCATGCATCCGCTTCGTTCATTCCGGTCTTTCTTTGTCTTGCTACGTACGATTCTAGACATTTGGAATGATTAGATTCCGTTACTAGGAAGTCACGCAGTTCAGAATTACTCTGAGTGAACATCAGAACTCTGTTTATATGGATCTGTCAAGGAGTAATAGCAATTCAGCAATTCTTCTCACCACGCGTCTCTCTTGATGCGTCCACTTTGTAGATTCCAGTGTTTCTGCGTTTTACGTTTATTTTACGTTCAGTCTTGATGTTGGAACGATTTGGATATAATTTGGGATTACTCTAAACTAGAACTCTATACGAATCCGGCAAAGATTAAAAGGAATTTGCCAATTCCTTCCACTGTCCATGATTTTTCTCCGAGCAATAAAGACTTTAGATAAGCGAATCCAATCGGCAGGAAAGAGATCGGTTAAACGAGAACTAATTAAAATTTCATTCCAATAAATGCAGTTCGGACAAACGAAGTGTCTATAGACAACGGACGTACAAAGAAGTTTATTGAATGCATTCAAGTATCGTTCGAATATCAATAGTCGGAGATCTTCCATCGTCCTCCAACGATTTCTTTCACAGGAATATCCAACGAATCACCCTGAGAAACCTATAATTGCGAGATAATAGTTTATCTAATTTCAATGAATATGATACAATTAAATGAAAACTGCCTTAATTTTCAAAATAAAAATATTCACGCGATATAGATCCAGTAGCAGTTCTGTGATACGATCACTGGAAAGTACAAAAATTCTGGAAAAATGTATAAAAATATGGACTACCGCACAGAATTAAACAATGTATTTTCAAACGTTAAGGTCCCCGTTAGTATGAAAAATCCTCTTCGTTGGCACGACATCGTCTGACGAGTTAACGAAAAATTGAAAGTGGATTCGTTTAGGGGTGGCAAAGAGAAAGAGGGTAAACGCGTGGCGAAGTTTGATCGATACTCTGGCTACCCTCGAAGTTGCCTCGCGATTTGACTGGTTAACGCCAGGAAAGCTTAAAACATGCGTCAGTAAAACTCCAACTACCCAGATAAGAAGATAACGAAGAGTTGTGTGCACGCGTGAACTACTTGTCCGTGTATTCGTCTGTACAACGAAACTATATGCGTGGCCGGGGGACTGTAACGGCGAACGGACATGTTTCGTGAAGCCATGACGGCTGCGCGTTCACTGCATAACCGGATCAGAAACCATGCAATCGTATCTACTTTTCTGCTTACGCTTTAGTTGGGGTGCTTCGCCTACATGCGATCAAGATACAGCACCGACGCACGATTACAAGAACTTTTTTTTTTCTTCAAACGCTCAACGGTACAAACTCTCGCCACCTTTTTCCTTCATCCCTCGACAAGGCGTCTTCGAGCCGTGAACGAGTAAGTTCACGAGCATCGAAATCGGTCTAATCTCTGCTTTAAATGACTAATATACGCAGGAAAAATATTCTAAGTTTGGAATAATTTGTACCTATTTAATTGGTAACCGAATATATTTACGTAGAAAAGATCGTGTAAGATTGGTAAATACGAAATACGAAAGGTAGTTAAAGAAATTTAGTAGCCGCCTATCTATGCGCATACTAATTCGACAAGTAAATGTATTCGAAAAACAATGGAATTTACATTTTTACTTGTAGGAGCGTACATTTTTAATTGGATTGAAATTACTTAACGAATCACATTACACTTACGAAGTTTGCGTTAATATAATAAATGCGTACATTTCCTAGATAAGTATATTTATTACGAATAATGTACATCTTTGTATATACACATATTTATTTGATTTTATAGTCTTGCACTTTCGCTAAAATCCTGCATAAATACATACATTAACCAGCAACATTCACTTTTTATCTTTAACTGTGACACATATAAATATAAACGATTTCACATGGACAAGGTACAAGTGAGACGTTAGAGTTTCGAGGCAGATATAAATTTAGCGTTGAATCGTTAAGAGATCGGAGACCGTTGATCACGAAACGTAGTGGCACGACGAAGAGGAATTTAATGATAGGCCCCCCCCCCCCCCTTCCCTCGTCGTAATAATTCCTCTCATTTTTCCGCGTTAATTCTCATCAGCCGACGTTTTCTACGGATTCGCGTTAAAAGCACGATGCGAGATACCGCGAAACGTGGGAAACCTCTCGCCCGGTTTATTACGATGCTTTTGTAGTCACGCTCGCGGCGGTCAAAGAAATTTTCTTCGAATAGGTTTGCACAGGCTGTGCGACTCGGGTTTCCCGTGTGTATATCACATCGGTCGCGACTGCTACGGCCATAATTTTCTAGCCACCTGTGTGTGCAAGCGATCACGCTGGAATCCAGAGCGTCCGCTTTCTAAAAACCGTAAGTAATGCAAGAGCACGGAAGATCGTTCGATCGATTAAAGCGGTCGAACGAGAAGGTGCCGGGGAAGCTTCGTGTTTCTTTGCTTCGTGGATCGCTTCGTGATCGCGAGCTCGCGCGCGCGTATTGCCTTCGATAATTGATTAATGGAAATAAAGGAGAATGTATGAGACACAATGAAGGTGAACTAGAAGGAATAAACGGTTAGCTCCGGAATGCGCGGCATAATGTAAGCAATTACATCGTTTCTTCGTTTTTAGATCGCGACTGCCGATACCCAGGCCTACCGAGGAACTTGATGTGTTTTTAACGAGAATAAAATGGTAGCGAGATAGCGTAATAATTAATTGTTCGGTTATCTCGAATTTTATACGACACTGTCTTCGTTTCACTCGTCGAATATCGTCTTTAATGGATCGGAATACGATGGTAATTACTGCGTGGCATCCTTTTCTCTATTATTTGAACTTCAACTTGGATCTTTAATGCCTGGGAAAACGTACAATATTGATATTCGATGGAAATAGTGGCACATTAAAATAACATATCCCGGTCTGTTTTTAGATCACTATTGGTGAAACGTCGCTGAAAGTTATCGATCGAATCCGGCCCCCATTTTTACCCTCACTTTACGGTACTACTATGAAAAAGGAAATACGATGTTGAACTTTTCTTTTCTACCAGTTTTGTAATCGTGGGCATTCGGTACGAGTAGAAACTCAAAGCTTGAGCGATAATAAAAGGCTAAATGGCGTTGCAACGTGCGGAAGACTCGCCTTTAATCATTCATCGACGCGCTTGCAAACGTACTTTTCCCTGGTTGTTGACGGAATGCGTGCGCGAAATATAATTCCCGGCTCGAGGTGGCACGTCGCACGCGTATTATTACGTGTACGGCATCGACGTGTCTAATTACCTTCGATTCAATTTCGAAATTACGTTTCGATGGGAATTAATCTGCCTACATTCTTCCCTCACGAAAACACATTAGGAAAGCATTTAAAAAGAAAAAATTAGATACACACAATGGAATCTCTGTTATCAGAACATCGATTAGTAATCGATTAATGGGAAATTTACGAATAACCTACCTTGTACTTTACATCTAACGAGGAGAAAACAAATATAAGAAACTAGTAGATTATTCGAATAATTCAATGGTAGAATTCATTATCCTCAGCGAGTACGATCGTACGTACACATTATAATACCTAATAAAATAAACAAGAAAATAATTCCTAGGAACGAATCTTATTCTTAGTTGCGTTCACAAAAAGTATGAGTTTGTCACCTAGTCATGATTAGTTTGAATAGTCCATTGTACGGAATTCCATTGTACATGAACTAAAGTATATGTATTTTACAACGATCGCGAAATATATTTTGGAAGGATGGCTTCTGTTTCGCTCATGTACGACGCACGAACATCCGTACAATTAATTATTGACCCGTTTTAATCGCGTTAGGTCTAATTAGTGGGGAGAGGGAGTCTCAAAGTTGTTAATTAAATTGGTTAATGCGATAAAGGAGACCATAGCGGAGTTCTCTTCGTTCCCTTTCTCTTCTCGTCTCTTTCGTTCCCCTTCTATTTCATGTCGGACTCCGTTCGTGTCTTTGTGTACCGCCCGCGCTATACTGCACCGCGAAGCGGAGAGAGATACTTTCAGCCACGGCGATTATTTCAATTATAGCGTGCAGCCTCAGGATCGCGAAACCCTTCTTCGTTGGTGTGTATATTCACGGTTTTGGAGCGAATAGCCGGCGTGACGAGTAAATGGACGCTCGCTTTTGCGAATGTTTATACCGCCCGATACGCTGTATCGTAATCCCATTCAGCACAGGCAGCTATAATAAGAGTTTTTCAATCGAACGTGGATTGTCAGGGTGTTCTATAATTTTCTTATATCCGTATCTTTTATTATCTGACGCGAATTTCGTGAAATTTCTGACCGTTTCTAGATAGTACTCTGGGAGTAATTACTTTTAAAATAGAATTTTCTCTAATGACTAACTGCGTGCGTTTATTGGCAAGCTTCTGTTTACGAAAGTCGCGTTATGACTAAGTCTCTGTCGTGTTAAGATATTTCTGGCCTGTGTTTATGCTTTAATAACGATATTATCCGTTTATCATAGGTTTAATTATTTTCTACTTGGCATAAATAAAAAAGGCATAGCTGTATCAAAGTTCGATTTTAATTCTGAATTTAACTTTAAATTATGAGAGTGTAGATGGTTGAATTTAAATTGAACAGAATATTTCAATATTTTTCTTCAGACGTAATGTCAAGATAATAGTAAACAGCTAAGTACACTATAGTAAAGTAACACTATAACTACCGATGATTATAGTATACAATGTGTATTTTAATAAAAATCATTACAATAAAGAATCATTCAAATTCACAAAAATGGAGTGTTGTATATTTATAAAAGATAGTCTCAGAATTAACATCTCTCCAAGTTTCGCAAACTTAGATCCGCATCACTTTACGGTCTATAAAACATCCTCGAACTTCGAGAAACCTGCAGTCGAAAAATATCTCAGAAATCGATACGGCACAATTTTTCGGGGCAAATCAGTCTCGTCAGCCGGTCGCGGTTACTCCTTTCACGCGGCGAAATATTCGAAAGTAAAGAGAGAAAGAGAACGAGAAAAAAAAGAAGAAAATTCAACAGCGTCGAGTTTCAACCGGTCAACACACCGGTCGATATTACAAAACCTGGAACGATTATAACTCGCAACGGGTAAATCGATAGTGGCGATCGACAATAATAAATATTCTCGTGGTTCCCCCCTGCGCTTTTAGCGTATCACTGATTCGAAACGCTTCGTGTCTCGATAATCGAACCGGTGAGATATTCCAGTTTATGCATACCGGCCATTCTCGTTCATTCCTCTCGCGTTCTTGCGAATCCGTCGTTGTACGACACCTTTGGCCGCGAATCGTGTCGCCTCGAAATAACCGATGGTGGCGTTAGCGTTGGCAAGCTCTGGTAGTCATTAATTATAATTAATATCGATGCCGATAATGGCAAGCGCACCGTCGCCTCGCCGATCCGTATATTGCCGGGACATAGATCGGCGAGAACGCCTCTAACGTGTAAGTGCGCGCTATATATGTCCATATAAATTTCCATCTTCCATCGAGAATGATCGTTCCTGTTATACAGCCACGTTTATACAAGTGGTCAATTTGTAGGTTAGTTTGCTTGTTGGCTGCGACTATTAAAAAAACAGAAGAATATAAACGACGAAGATGCACCACATAACGATAGAGGAAGAGAAAGAGAGAGCTAATGTGCACGGTATAGCCCATCCGAGTCGTTAAAAGCTACACGAAAGGTATCGTCGACGTGGATTAAATGTTGCTCGTTATACGTGTCGTGGTTGTAAATCGTCGTTGTAAATCAATTGACCAGACTTGGTCGGACTGAACGACCTGATAAATAGGATTAACTGATTTACATGAACGAGATTCGTCCGGGCAGCATCGATCATAATCAACGCTCTCGATAGCGTAATCTAGAATTCATTTTCGTCAGCCATATAAGATTTCTTCCGACTCAACGGTCTTTTTTCTTTTTCTTTTTTCTTTTTTTTTTTGTTTTCTTCTTTTCCTCACTTGTTCGCTCTATAGGCGAATCCATGTCAGCATCCGATTGTGATCCTGAGGGACGTTGCCTCGTCCGATATGGAGTCGTTGCTGCGCTTCATGTACCACGGCGAGGTTCACGTGGGACAGGAGCAGCTGGCTGCCTTCCTCAAGACGGCGCAGATGCTTCAGGTTCGGGGGTTGGCCGATGTGAACAGCGGTGCTGCCACAGCGAAAATTCCACCTCCTTCGTCGTCTGGTGGAAACAACGGTAGTGCACCGGTAAATATGAATTTTAATCTTTGAAATATTAAACTTAGTTTTAAATCGACTATCTAGTGTAATAACTGAGGGATATTTGATTTTCTCAGGCGACACCACGCAATCCGTGGCAAGATAACGGCAGGGGAGAATTGAACGAGGGTGCTTTGAGTCCTCCACCAGAGAAGAGACCTAGAAGTTATAGTCCACCGTTGGGTAACCACGTGGAGCAGAAAACTGACCTGCAGGAATCACTTCTGGGGCAGGCCCTGGAAGGAGGACCCACGATACACACGACACCTACGAATAATGTACAGGTAGGAAGGAATTGTAGCGGTACAAGAGTTAGAATTTGCTTCAAACCATGTTGTTGTTTTGTTTCGGAGTATCAAGACCGTTAAGTCACAGGTATTGTTATGAACTCCGGGCAAAATAATGGTGCCGCTACAGGTAACCGTTAAACGATACGAATTTGGATCTTTTAACCTTCTTTTGACGATTATAAATAAACGAACGTGATCGCAAGCGATTTAGTAAAAACTGTATAGATATCGTTTCGCGACAAGATAAATACACTAACGAATACACATATTGGTAATCTCATTATTCGATCCCCTACAGAATGTTACCTTGATTGGATCAATCCTTTTACAGTTTTACAGTGTTTAAAAATCTGCGAGTTAAGTTTTTTGAAAATATGTAGTCTGTAAATTACAAAATACGTGATTTGTTCTTTTCGATTTGTTAGTGCAATTTTCACGTATTTGTATATGATCCAATAATACAACCGTGTTTGTGATACCACTTTATTATACTGTCAGAAGATTAATAGTCTTAAATGAGATTTATGAAGACTGGATAAGAAAAGTGGAATTATTATTGGTTACAGACGCAGTCTACAGGCGATGAATCGAATTCAATGTCAGATGAAGAGGAGATGTCGAATAACGACAGTATCCTGAATTCCGTGAAGACGGAACCAAGCGACATTTTAAATGATTCTATAGAACACCATCGTAACTCGTTTCCTACGGCGCTCTTGGGAATACCAGGTAATTCAACCGAAATCAATTCAACTTTTTTTGCTCTTTATAATGATTTCTAATTAACGGCCAAAGAATAATAGCGCTGTAAGTCGAGATTTTGAAAATTCAAATTCAATGACGTTTCAATTTTTAAATGTAATCGTCCCTCTATCTCCGTAATTAGTTAAGTTGTAATTTTATTCTCTGTCTGTGCGTTTTAACGACGTGAAAAAGCATAAGTAATTTTTTATGATAGTAAACGCAGAACATTATTTTATGAAAACTTGCAGTAGACTGACTTACACAACTACGACTCTCAGTCAACTAATCGAGATAGAAATGAAATGACGCCGAGTCGATTGACATTAATTTCCTGCTTAGAGTTGACGGATGGTGTAAGACAATTGTGTGATTATGATCGTAATTGATAATTACAGGACTGATACCAGGGCCATCCGGGATCCACGCGGCGAATCAGGATCCGAATTACGGTAAGTGATCAGAGTCAACGATTCGATTTTACAGTTTATTACGATTTCGTAGCCCAAGACTATAGTATCCTCCCGTCGATTCCCTCAAGACTCTGGTCTCTCGTTGTTGCGTTGAATGCATGGAACTCTCGTACCTCTCACAACCCTGCATCCCCTTGCCCAACTTAACCCTTTTTGAAAAAAGAAAAAAATATAATAAGAAAGAATAATAATAACGATAAAAGAATAATACAGAAACATGGCGAGTAACAGCGTTATCGTGGAGCTACGTCTCCGACGGCTCTTCGAGTTCGTTTACCGGAATAATATCGATTTTCCTCCGCAAAAAATGGTCTGCGGTCGTTAGAAACGGAATTGTTAGGGTTGCCATGCAAAGTCAAGCTCGACTCTTTTTAATCTCGAATTCTTTAAAACGACCCTTCTTCGAGGCTTACTAAAGCTAATTGGTCGGTCGAGGCGAGGTATGAATTCAATCGACTGTTAAAACTGTTTATGGATAAAAGAGAGGGTGGAGGTGTGGAAATGGCAATGAAGAAGGACAAAGTACACACGTTACCACATTCAGCAAACAGATAAAAATCTGATCGAAATAAAATTGATACCTGTGATATCTTGAGATTAAAAGAGTGAAAAATACATTTACAAAAAAAAAAGTAGAATGTAATCTACGATTGGATCATAGATATTCAGGGAAGTAAAAAAAACACACACACGGATTCGGGGGCGGGAAACAGTGTGACAGGAATGACAAAAAAAAAAAAATAAACGGAAGTAAAACAAAAAATGTTAAAAAAAAAAAGAGATAAATGAACGGAACGGGAAACGAAGGGCTGTGGGAGAACGGAAAAAAATTGAATAGTGTTTAAGGGATCGTACGAGGTTGGCTGAGGACTGACATTGGCTGGTGGTTCCAGGGCGATGGCAGCCCTCTGGAGGAGACGGTTCAAGCTCGAGTTCCGGTTGGTTGCCGGGTACGTCCTCCGCGAGGAACGACCACACCGGGTCTGGAACTTACCAGAGCGGAGTGCACAACTCGAAAGGTCAGGACCTGTCGTCTCTGCTCCAGCAGCATCATCATCACCATCAGCTCCACGCCACCAGCCAAGCGTCGCAGCAACACGCCCTAAATGCCTTGAACTCGCTCAACTCCCTGAACAGCCTGAATACCGAGCAGCTGACGATGATGCATCAGAAGCTGCAGAACAATCTTCAAACGTTGCAGCAACAGCAACAAACGGCCAGCGCGAAAAACGAGCTCAATCTGATGCTTCAATCGTGCACCAAGGAGAAGATTCAAGAGAGCATGGCGTTGTTCCATCAACAGACTCATCGTCGGTTTCACCAGCAACAGCATCATCAAACCGACAACACGAGCCAATCTGGCAAACCAAAGTGTCCGGAGTGCGGGAAGATCTATTCGAACAATTCGAACCTCAAGCAACACATCGTGAACGTGCACACAGTTCAAACCGAGTACGTCTCCTGTCACGTGTGCAACAAGCAGTTCAAGACGAAACAATACCTCCAGATACACCTTCTGTCGATGCATGGTATCCGGAAACGGAAAAGTTACCCGTTGTATCAGATGCAGACGCAGATACAACAGCAACAATCGTCGGGTGGCCAAGTGTCTGGCGGCCAGCAATCGCAGCAACAATATGCGGCACCAGAAAGATGGTCGAACGAGGACAAACAGTGATTGGAACGCGTGTCTTGCGTATCGTTGATCGATCAAAGAATTGACGAGACACGCGTGTTTCCCTTGGACGATGTTTAGGGCTGAAAAGAGAGGGGTCGATGAGAGTGGATGCTGGCAATCTGTATGGTTGACCCTAAGGAACTTTGACGAATAGCTGGGAATATTCCCGAGTAAGACAACTATGACCTCGCAATAATACTCGTAGTAGATGTACATATGCACTATTGTAAAACTGCATAGGGAAGTTAAGTGTTTGTTCTTCGCGTAGAACATCCGTAGATAGATAGTTTTTCTCTTTTCTCTCTTTCATTTTTTTTTTTTTTTTATTCATTTCTACCGATAGTTAGAACAAAAGAACGGAGGTGGCGATAGGCAGAAGGAGGGCGAAAGAGGGTGCTGATACGAGGATTGGCCGACCTATTTTCGTATTGTACCGCAGTGCGCAGCCAATCCTTCCAGGCAGCGATAAGTAAGCGCCCGCGATTGGCCGACAGAGACTTCTTGAAATTCTCGCCCGTATTCTTATCGGCATAAATAGTAGCGGACGAAGAAAGAAGGATGCGTCAGCCTCGTTTCTAGAAAAGAGAGAGAGTCATTCACGGGAAAAACGTCGATAGAACTGTATTCACCACTTTTGAGGATTCACGGCCTTTAAGAGGAACCGAGCGAATAGAGAATTCTAAAGAAATAGCTGAACCGGTGAAAATAACGTTTCTAATAGAACCGAATCTTATCGTGAATATTTCTCTTCTTTCGTCTCCCTTTTTTTTATTTGTTTTTCTTTTGAAACGAATCACATTTTTTTCTCTCTTTTTAACCGCTGATAAATTCTTTCGCTTGTGTCAGTGTGCAATTAGATTGACCGAATTACGACGGTGTATCTTTATAGGAAAAGAAAATAAGAAATGGAGCGAATTATTTCCGACCGTGGCGTTAAAACGAACCGAATTCAGGGCGTAATATTCGCTTGTCTTTTAACGTATGTCTCTGCACAGGGTGCTTTTAAAATATTGACACGCGTGGCTAAAACCGGTAGCCAGAAATGCAGCGTCCCATTTACTCTCTGTCGCTTCCTCATCTTGACGCGTCACAGTTCGCCCTGCAATCGTATGTAAATGTGTGTCCGCTTGTGTACGTCTCTCCCTGTGTGCATTTTCAGAGGCACGAACGAAACGAGGCTCGGTACCACACATACGTACACACGTCGAATGCCCGCGCACATTTAGGCTCACGGAATTACGAGGCAGAAAGAGATAGACTGGCTTGTATTGATCTCGAGGATTCAACAAACAGCACCTACTGCCTCCCGCTCCTTCCTCTCTAACTTTACCTTACTCTTCACCCTCGACCTCACCCTATCTCTCGTTTCGTTTTCCACGTGTTCCATAGGATTGAACTTGTCTCTCGGACAGAGTTTGATGAGCCCCTCCTTCTCGATAGTTTCTGAGCCAGCTTGTTAGCAGACGTTTGCTTCAATTCTCCTCATTTTCCACGCGAATTAGATCTGACACGGTGAATTTCAAGTTCGTTTATTCAAATTGCATTTTTACGATCGGTCACTTTCAGTTCTACTCGAGATAGCAGATAGCAGATATGTATATAAGAGTTTATTTTGTATTTTCTAAACTTAAACTGCAATATCACGCGAAAAAGGCTTTGCATTACGATATATGTGATATCAAGCCGATCTATACCATTCACGGATCGAATCGTTAACAGTGTGAGTGTGTTGTCAGCGTCGAGCCATTGGATCAGGGTTTTTCGAGGGTGAGGAGAAGAAAGTTGCACAGGACACGCGATACAAGACCCTAGTGAGCGTGGGCCACGCGATGCTAGTACACGATCAGCCTATCACCCCTATTGCGAACCCCTGGCAAAACAAACCCTGCCGGCTTATCCAATTCCACGGCATTTCCACGAATCTCTTCCATCTCCTGTCTGTGCTACCCAACCCTGACGCTCGTAGTTCCGACGTAAATGGAGGAGGAGACTCGCATTTGTTCCAGCCACCCTCTCGCTTTCTCTCTTCGTTCATTCTAACCCTTCCTCCCACCCTTCGTTTTTGCCTGCGCCTTCTCCGTTTTTACCTTCAACCCGCAATCCCTGCCATTCAAGCGGTCGGTTAGATCGTCTTGTTCTTATTTCTTGGAGTGAAACTACGTCACCTTTGAGAGCCAGTGAGCATCTAAAAGCATTCGCCGCTTTGGTTTCAACCGACACCACGAGGAAATGGTTCTACTTCCTGCTGTCGTTAAAGATGATGGCTCGCTAGCATATGTCTTTCTTCCATTTTTGCTTGTTTCTTCGTTTTTTTTTCTTTTTAATCTATTAGTTTCGAGTGTCATCATCATCCTAAGTTTAACGATTGTCCTAGGTCAGGGGTATTTTGAATTTCAAACAAGTGGGTTCAGGAAGAGTTTTTTTTTAATTTTTGCATCTGTCGCTACTTTTTGAAATATTTAGAGTCAAACAATTTGTAGATTTAACAAATTTGAATTCCTAGACATTCGGGTGAACATCGCAATTCCATCGAACAGAAATTTTTTTACATTGTTCACAAGTTTCTTAATGCTAGAATCACCGAAGGTGGAAGTATAACATTGATAGCATAGAAATGAAAATAGAAGCTTTGAAGCAAAGCTTTATTCATATTCATTATCCAAAAACTCATTGAAATGCCCAAAAGTGCATCGTTATAAATCCACAGGTCTATAGAATTAGTTTGGTGATTTTACTGTTAAATAAATAATACTTTTCCCAATCCTCAATCACCACTCGAAACGCTCGAAAGGCTTTTTTCCGCTTTTTCTCCAATTTTCTCGCCATTACACGGGAAATCTCCACGTAAGCTGGTGAAATCGGCTCTTCATTCGCCGCTTCACAGATTACAGTCATCTATCACCCGGATTCGATCCGGATAACCTAACCGTCCGTTTCGGACTTCGCTAGATTCTTATCAACTTGATAAGTTTGTCTGATAAAAGCGGCGTGTCTCTTCTATCGTCTAACCGACGTTCCACGCCGTGTACGTAATATCTTTCGACATACATTGGGAAGAACAACTGTGAGAGAAACTGCAGGGAAAGTATGAAAGTGATCGCGTGATTATCGTAAAGAATGAACGAAAGATCGGTTGTGTTACGCGCGTCACGTAGTTGAGGAGGACCACGAAAAAGAATAAGTTTTCCCGTCTTTAATTCCACACGCCTGCGTCTCGCATCTTACTTCTCCCTTGCTCGCTTGACGCAGAATACTGATTCTTCTCTTGGCCGAGAACTAAGGGTGGCATTAAAAGTTTCGTGGAAAAGAAGTCGAGCAAATAACACGCGAACGTATGATCGATTGCGTTCCCTAGGAAAGTGTAATCTGCCTTGGAAAGTGGTTGGGGAGAAGGGCAGAGCGGAGAGACAAAGAAGAGAGGAAGAACAGGAAATGAGATGGGATATAAGGATATTGTGGCCCACTTTGCCGTCGACGATCAGATACATAGAGGCTTTGGGGCTGGTAGAAAAAAGATGGCCACTCATAGAGGGCAGGGTAAGATCGGTAGAAGAATAAAAATGGGATTTCGTGCGATAAGCGAAACGTAGACCGTTGAGTTCAAATGTTTGCTCGTTGGATTCGCTTCTCCTTTTACCTCGTGGTTGCGTATTTTTTGGTCTCTGCTACTCTTTTTTTTTTTACTCCCTCTTACCAAGGTTCACCTTATCCCGATTTCATCCTGCTGGTTCTTCTCGTTTCTTGTCTCCTTAATGTTCTGGAATCCCCTTTTTCCTCGCTTTTACCCCTCGTGGCATCCACGTGTTGGCGGAACGTGCGCGAGGAAAGGGGATGATCGACCAAGCCGAAGGGCGGTTCATCCTATATTGCGTCGTCTGGACAAATGACAATTGCAATTCCCTTTTGGAATCTATCGCATTAGTCTGCTGTCCGGACGCAAAGTCGTTAGATCGCTGCGTAAAACTGTCTGTTCCTATCTTTTCTCCTTCTAATTTCGTTAACAAAGAGGGACAACGATAGAAACGCGGTGAAATTAAAGGATAGGATAAGGTAGAGTTATTTAGGTTAGAAGTATCTCTGAGTCCTACTATATTGCCTCGAAAAGAAGGAAAAGAAGTTGAACGTACACGAGTTTCAACTTGGTAATATTATTTTAGCTAAATTTATCGTAACTATATTTAGTTACTTAGCGATGGTATTGCGTCAGTTATTCCGGATTGACTAATTTCCACGCGTGTTTTCGTCGTGAAGAGTCATTAACAGAATTGACAGGAGGCTCCATTAACGTAAAGAATAGCAACGAAACTAGAGTAAAGAGTCACGAACGCCTTGACAGTGATATTCGTCTAGCTCTAACTTTTCCACGAGTTATGCGTCGCAGACGTTGCCACTCGAAATTACGAAAGTTTGGCGCGCCATCAAGAAAAATGACGAACGGAGAGTGCGCGCGGTTGGAGCGCGCGTGTCACATGGCGCCTTGTCCCTTTTGTTATTCTACTCGTGCACAATCCAGGTATCGCTCTTAGTCCCATCTTATCGATTCTTCCCTTTCAAAACCGAATAAAAAATAGAGGTAGGGGAAACTTGTCCGGCTCCCGTAGAGATTTCGTAACGCACGAAGAAAGAGGACACGATACGGTGGAATTAATTAAAGAAACTAAATCCCACCTCTTTTATGAACGGAGCGAGCATCTTAATTAAATTTCTCTCTAATTGATAACGGTGGTGATCCTACTCTTCATGCACTTGGATACGTATATCAGAGTTCATGTTATATAAATTTTCTAATTTCTGACCAGCACAGAATGCATAGGTCTCTCTCTCTCTCTCTTTTTCTCTCTCTCTATGTGCAGGCATCGCGTACACCAGGCTTATTCCGCCTAGAGCGTATCGATTGTTCCGCGTCGAACGTAGAGGAACGATAGAATGAGATTGGATTTCACGGTTGCAGCAACGACGGATGGGGTGGTGGTGCAGCACACTTTAGCAGGAAGATTGATTAAGCTGCCGCAGCCACCGCCGCCCACGCGAGGTATATTAAAGACGTGACCCGACATAAAGGAACCCCCTTCGTCTTCAGCTACCATCCGTCTCTTTCTCTCGCTACATCCACCCCTATCTTCTCTCTGACCACATTGATTTTCCACGCCACTCTCCATCTTCTTCCTCGCTTCAACTTCCTTCTTCACCCAGTGATTTTCTCCACTGTAAACTCTCTTATCCTTCTCTTACTTCTCAGTTTTCTCGAAGAAGTACAAACAAGTACGATGGAAGAAACGTTCCTTTCGCGTTCTCCTTCTCCTCGTCGTTGTTATCGTCTCGAGGTCTGCGGTCCTCTATCTATCGGGGACTCGTTGTTTACTTTAGCCGTAAGCTCGGGCTACCCGAAGAAGAAGAAGAAGAAGAAGAAAGTGAGAGAGAGAGAGAGAGAGAGAGAGAGAGTTCTCTGGTCCTTGGAAAGCTTTGCAAGTTTGATTGAATTCCAACGAGTGGCCGGTATCAGGAAATGGACAAGTTGCTTCGAGGTCTGTTTCACCTTACCCGTCTGCGTCTCCTCACCCTCTTGTCTCTACTTTTCACCCCTCTTTCCCCACATCTCTTCGTTTTTTTCCCTCTCTCCAACACGCCGCTGTCTGCTAGAAAGCTTTTAGCCTTTCCTATCCGAGTTTCGAGTCCAGACTGCGAGCGTTATTTTCGGTTCTCACGTTCGCCAGGAGGGATTAGAGAGGACGCGAGAGATTATAGAGTTTCGTTATTGCCGCGCTAAATGTTCGTTCCCGGTGTAGTTTCTGAATTAAAGGCGACCTGGACGCGCGTATAGTGCTTTTATTAAAAGCTCGCGCGCCGCTTCAATTTTAAAACAGTCTCGCAGACAGACGTATTTGAAATTAAAATAGAGCTTGAAATTAAAGCGGCGAGGAAAGAAAGGAAGGGAGGAGGTCGAGGATAGCGAGGGAGAGAGAATAGATATTTTATTCTGTCAGAGATATTTATGTCGAACGACCCTTTTTGTTCTATGCCGCTAATGTTCTATTTCTCATTTGAGCTCGTTTTTTTCTTCTTCCACCTTGTCCTAGATTGCATTTTTCATGAAGATCCCGTTAGGTTAGGTTCGTCCTGGCCATTGTCACGAATTTTCGACGCTGCGTAGATCCCAGGGAATCCAAGGACCTTCCACTTTTCTCTAGAGCAGCTCCTCATCAATTTCACCGAAGGTAACACCCCAGGGCCGTGTTCTGTCTCATTCTTCGTTGCTTCGCTATATCGCTATCTAACGTGTTAGGCTTTTGTCGACTCGGGATATCAGTTTTCCTTGGATCCCCCGCTGGGAGGGTTTCCCGAATAGATTCTATACGATTTCGAACGGTTGGTCGTTTCCAGATTTTTCACCGATGTTAAACAGTCAGTGTAATTCCATTTATTTCCCCGTGATTTACGACGCACGTCAATCGTACAATTAATCTTAAGAAACTTAATTACACGCCGCTCGTTATCATCGTGTGACGTGGCTCATCCCTTTCGATTAAAGGACGCACGAGCTACTTCCGAGAAAGAAAGCTCGTATCTCTTCTCGTCGGTAAATACGTTCGAATTAGCCGGCCCCTATCCGCGGAGACGACGCAACAAATGTCCTCTAAAAATAAGGGAAGAAACGGGAACAGAGGAGCGTTCCAGGCGAAGTTGGTTGAGCGACGCGCAAAAGCCATCGGACGTTTTCATGAACGAGGAAGAGAGGGACGAGTTGTGAGAAGGCGAGAGACGGTTACGAGGGCAGCAGCAGAGCGAGATGGGGGAGGAGGGGCTAAAGTGAGAGACAGAGCAAAGAGAGAGAGAGAGAGAGAGAAAGAGTGAGAGGCCGTGCTTCCCCCGAGGGTCCCGGGATCGATCCCTGTGCAATTTCCCGCACATGTCCGCATTGATCTGCCCTCACTTGCCCCCGGCGCCCACCCTTGCCACACTGAACCACCGCCACCCCCGCTGACGCCGTCACTGACGCCACTGCCGCCACCGCCAACCAACCACCCTTAGCTTCCTCAGGATCCCCACGATCGTCCAAACACCCGTCTCTCACGCCGTTTCACTGTCCAAAGTCGTTCGAACTACTCTTCCAACCATCCCCGCGGATTCAACCCCTTATATAGTTTTCCCTCTATAGTAGCGTGCCTTAGAAAGAGGAACGGCGCTTGACACGCGGGTCTTGTCACGCGTCACACACGCGATACGCCCCGAGGCATACACGATTTTTCAATTTAAGGAAAAAGAAAGAAGGAAAGGGAGACACAGATACTATGTATTGGGTTTCGTGATTGGCAGGTTCTTCCGGTCTCCCAGGGGATTGTACGTCTCTCGACAAACGTGTCGCTTTGGAATTTCGTATATCCTCGCGACGTCAGGGTTAATTAAGAGAACGACGGAAGGGAGGAATTAACGGTGTAGATGTAACAAAGAACGCGCGAAAACGAGTCGACGAGCGAAAGGACAAAAGTTATTCGCCCGAGCACCGCGACGCTCTTCACTTTTTCTCGCCGATTTTTTTTCGCCTTTTCTCTCTCTCTCTCTCTCTCTCTCTCTCACTCGCTCTTCGTGGAGCTTCACGAGAAGGCTCGTAAAAACTTGGTTCTGACAAGGGGCGTCGCGGTGGAAGTGGATGCGCACGAGGGCCACGAGTTCGTAGGCAACAACGTGGGCCACCTAAATTAAACTTTTCTCTCCCGGTTCTCTCGCACTACGTCCCTCCCCACCTCTCTGTCCGTTCACCGAGCCCCCATACATCAGCCTGTCATAAACCTAAGCCGTGCCGAGCCGCGTTCGATGTAACCGATCGTTAAAGAAACTTCGCTACCGGAAACCAGGTGTACCTTCCGACGGGAATAACCGTTCGAAGGAACTCGACGCGCGGCACGCGGGACGGATAAAGAGCGAGGTTATTGATCGCTTCGAAATTGCTCGACTTCCCGAGGAAACGCTAAACTGGGCCTATTGAAAAGCTGAAGCTTTGCTCGAACTTTCGCGTCGATCTTATTTGAATTTACAACGCGATAAAAGGAGAAAGAAGACAGAAGGAATTTTAATATCGAAAGAATCTTTTATTGGATAAAAGGAATATTGGTAATAATCTTTGCATCCTTGCAGTTAAGAACAAGATCGTCTTCGTGAACTTTCCATAAAAGAATTCTTCCTTCAAAAAATATGATTTTCCTATAGAGATTGTTAGAAAATTTTATAGCCAGTTGAAAGTTCGATCGATCAAGGAAGATTATCTTTCTAGAATTTTCATAAAAAAAATCTTTCCTCGAGATACAAAATTTTCGTGCGAAGGGAGAATACAAATAATTAGAGAAATTTATAGCCGGTTGCGAGTTTGATTGACCGAGAACCAATGAAAAGGATCCTCCGCGAAAGGAAGGCTACAGTGATTTTCCCCTGATTAGTCCCCCAGGGAGAGTCAATGGCCGACATGATTGAAAGGATCTAAAGTTTCGCTCGCGTTAGAGAGCCGACTAGTCTCGATGTATTCGTTGGTATAGAGAATTATCCGGCAGTTTCATGACGATACCCACGCGGTCGTTCGCGGGATCGACGTTTCCAAGACATTTCGTTGCGTAAGAGGAGACAGACAGCGAAGAACTTTAGCGGAAAGCCGAAGACATCGATCTTCGACTTCCCTTCGGCCAATCAGCGTGCTGACTGCTTCTTGAGAAGCGGCTTCTCGTTAATGCAGCGCAATTCGTCGGAGCGACGCCGCTAATGGAATGGCGCAATCATCCCAGCCTCACTACTGAAGTTCCTTCCTCGTCAACACCGTTCCTTCCTCTCTCGTCTGTCGCTTATTAGTTTCTTCCTTTCATTGCTTTCGTTCTTTTTTTCTCTTTCTTCGTGTTGGACTTCTAACCTCTTCGTTGTTTCTCAGTTTTCTCAATTTACATCTGGTTCTTTTTTTCGAAGTAGAACGTTGTTCTTGTTCGTTCTACTTCCATTCCTCCTGTTGCTTTCTTCCATCTTTTTTTCTTTGGAATTCTTTTGTTTCTTGATGTAATCCATCCGGATCTATAGCTCTTAGGCGAGAGTAAAATGTTTCAATTTTTGAGATATTTTTACGATATCGATGAATAAACATTTTCTGCATTTTTGAATAGTCGCTACTATAGATACATCCTGTACTTCTCATCGTCTGTCTATATTTCATAGCGCTTCTGTGGTCCTTCTGTCACAGGGCCACCATTCCATTTCTACCCTCGTGCTTTCTCTTCCGGTTCGACGTCCCTCCCCATCCCCCGTCATTCCCGACGTTCTATCACTCTCTTCCGACCGATCGGCTCGAAGGTCCGTTGTAATCAAGCGCGCACGTACATTTCCCACCCTAATCGATCGAACTCGCTGGTACAATTACTCAGCCGACTGTCTTACGTGATTCTATCTCGCGTAGAAAAAGTTTCCTCATAATTATTCGAATTTTGCTCGGTTCTTTACTTCCACGGTTACTTTTACGGTTCCACGTGGCCTTTCTATATTTATTCTATACAGTAAAACGAAATTCTTGTAAGCAAAGCGAACGTGTTGCGCTAACTGTATTTTGTATACAGAGTATGTGGTAACTGGTGACATAATCCGGCAAGGGACGAATCCTCATGAAAAATACGTCAAAAATATAAATACTTGAGTAGAAACTTACAGTTAATCTATCGAATTTTCGAATTTTCAGGCAGATTTTCATTTTTCTCGAAAGAAGTTTTTCCTGCGTTTTCGCGGTATTTTTTCATGAAAAATTACACCTTACTCGGTCTTACTATCAGTTACCAGACACACTGTATCTAATGGTAATAAATTCGTGCTACCGGCAATAAAGTCTCGATTCAAATGAAAAAGACAGAAAACGAAGGAATTGGATGGTTGAGAAAACCTTCCACGCGATTCTAGCGCAGGTGTCATTTTTACCACTCGTTAGCGCGTTTACTTTCATCATAGATAACAACCGGTATTTCAAAACCGATTCGTGGCTGGAACGTGCAGCGTGACCTTAATTCCGAGCAGAACGCGGCAGAGCCGATACGTAAATCATCGTTGAATATGGTTTTCCGGGTGTATGTACCGTTCACGTAATTCTAATAAATCGGCTCGTCCCAGCGCTGTAAATCACAAGCTGCGCGCAAAACTCTCTGTGCGGTGACCGCGGATCGCTTTTTCCATCGTGTGAAGCTTCTTATCCCGGTCATATTTCACGAGGCCAAGATTAATCCTTATTCTCGCTGATTCGACTTGTAATAGACGATCGACGTTAGTACACAATCGTAAATTAAACACGATTTCATCAGCCGTAAAGTTAATAACGTTTTCGAATAGTGGAGGTGGAGGATCGTCCTCTATGGTTCTCTAAACAAAGTGGCGGAATCCAGAGTGGCGGAATGAATCGGAGGGTGGCACAATACTTATGGAAGACAATTTCGAAGGCGGATACCTGTCACGTCGTGCCTGCACATTCTTGCCCTTTTACGTAATGAGACGTGCACGAAAGTGGGAGAGGCCTTTTGCTTAGAGATTCGTAGGAAAGATAGTCGTAACGAGGCGTAGAGGGTGGATCAATACGAGGGTTCTTACGTAGTTCGCACACTCTCTCTCTTTCTGACTGTCTCCTCCTTTCTTCGTACTCCTCCTTCCTCCTCTAACGACTCCACCCTGTCTTTCGTCTTCGCTTATCTTACTCTTACATCTGAAACTCCCTTTTGTCTGAGTTCTCTATTTTTGTTTCTTTTTTTCTTTGCCTTTATATTCTGGCCTCTCCTTTTTTTATTCCCCTTCCCCCTCCGTTACTTTTCTCTCTCTCTCTCTCTCTCTCTCTCTCTTACTCTCTCTCTCTTACTCTCTTACTCTCTTACTCTCTGGCATCGAGAGCTTGGAATGCACGAGGACGAAGGTGGCGACGTTGTGGAGGATCATATACATTTCTCTTCTATCTTCTGTCACCTACGATTTTGTCGACGAGGCGCGAGCAGAAGAGCACTTCCGGTGACAGTCTCCCGCGGCTGTCGCTGGACCCGATTGAAAAAGAACGTCTTACGATTAGAGAATAGTCGAGAAGAAAAGGGAACGATCCGACAAGACGGCTTCAGTTTCGATTAACAGGCTCTGAAACACAGTTTAAGGTCTCAAGGGATGGATCGAAGGAAGCGTGCGCAGGTAGCCCGAATTACGCACGAGTTCCGTGATCTATGCGCTGGTTTCGCCACGAATCGACGTAGAGTTAATTTGTTAAACGAGATCAACGTTGACAGCTACAACATCATCAACATCAACAACAACTACAACAACACACCAAACATCCTACAACCGGGCATGCCCTGAGAGTACGAGAGTAGCCTGCGTGCGTGTGTGTTCAGGTATGAGAGTGCGTGTGCATGAAGTGCAGCCTGTGTGCACGTGGCAGAGGAAGAGAGAGAGAGGAAAGATCGATCGGGTACGATATCGTGTGGCCCGAGGGTGCGGAACACGATCGAGAGAGAAAGTGAGAAAACGTTGAAGACACGAGAGGAAGAGAGAGAGAGAGAGAGAGAGAAAGAGAGAGAGAGAAAGAGAGAGAGAAAGAGAGAGAGAGAGTAAGAAAGAGGAAAGGAACACGTGTGAGAGACTGGTCACACGTGTGTGACTAGTGTGTGGGCGTATGTCGGTGAGAAGAGAGGCTTAATGTGTTTGCACGTATATGAGAAGGAGCAACTGCTGTATGATTGTATGTGTTGAGAAGAGCAAAAGAGAAGAACGGACGCTTGTGAGAAAAAGAACGAACGAAACGACAGAGAGAAATAAATCCTGAATGTAAAAGGGAGAGAGTGAGAAAGAAAGAAATGAAAGAGAATCAACTGACGGGCACGTCCTGGTTGTAGGATCGGTGATGCCGAAGAGGGAGGAAGCCGCGATGGCGGCGGTGGCTGCGGCCGCCAGCGAAACTACGCAAGCCGTGGAGAATTTCGCGAGACTCTACACGGCACTGCGCCACGACGATGCTAGGCCTCTCTGTCGTTACTGCGGCAGAAGCTACTCGTCGCCGAGCAACCTTCGGCAACACGTGAAAAATGTCCACTCGAATTGGCCGCCGCCGGAGACGTGGCCGCAGTGCAACGTGTGCGGGAAACGGTGCAAGACCAAGCATTACCTGATCAATCATCAGCTTCAGGCGCACGGAATACACCAACGGCCCAGTTTGAACAATCCTAATCAACAGCAGCATCAGTCACCCTCTTCGTCCTCCTCATTGCCATGAGTGCGGTCCTCGTCGTCTGCCGTCCCGTTCTCGTCGAACAGCATCCACAAAAAACGATCCGCGACCAGATGAAGTCGGGGGTTGTTCTTGCATGTCATTCGTCGATACAGGATGACCGTAATTGGTACAGAAACGAATCGAGATTTTCGATCGGATTATTTTAGAACTCGAAATGGTCGCTGTCATTGTATCCATGATAGATATTATCCGGTTTCGGTTCGATTTCAGTCGGTTTATCGTCGCGTTATTTTTACAAAAGAGAAGATATTCGAGAAAATCAGGTTACGTCCTGATTCGTATTTATACATAGAACGAGGGAGGTTAAAACGGTTAAAGCGTGACGTTCGAGGTGTGGTCGCCTGTATCAGCGAGGTCACATTCAGATTCCTATTTTCTACAGACTTTAAGCAGATGGCAGACGAAGTGATCAAGAATCCTTGCCATAGACAAGGAACTTTACCGTTTTACAGTGTAACGAGGTACGCTTAACGTTCCACGATCACGGATATCATACGTAGAAAAGACAGTATAATAGACACGGTACGGACGAAAGGTCCGTAATAAGATTTCCGGCAGGTTCGAAGATAGACGTGGCAAACATGGAAA
Organism: Bombus vosnesenskii; assembly: GCF_011952255.1. Lineage (NCBI taxonomy): Eukaryota > Metazoa > Arthropoda > Insecta > Hymenoptera > Apidae > Bombus > Bombus vosnesenskii. The sequence continues at coordinate 3,478,875 of NW_022882931.1, read as the reverse complement.
ATCTATCGAGTATAATATGCTCGATCGCTTACGTAAAGTAAAAGGGGTATTTTCTAAGTTAACACGTAATAAAGAACGCTTACACACCTCCGCCACCTTCGAGCCAAAATCCGCGTGGATCTGGTTTTGGAGTCGACGAACTATAATATCCGGGGAAGCGTGTTCAGCCACCCCACGCATACGCGCGCGTATATTCACAGAGAGAATCGAACGGTTTCCGTAATAATCTGGCACGTGAGATTCTGCCGGGACACGTTCAAGCGTCTCTACCGTCAGTATTCGATTTACGCGGTGATTGCGCGAATTCCGTGCAGTCCTCTGTCTGCCAATTGCGCGCGATATCGAGCAGAGAGAGAGAGAGAGAGAGCAATTAGCGATCCGCCAGATATACCAGTAACCGGTAACTATTTGCGGGAGACGTAACCTCTCTAGATATTCCGCATGAATCAATGGGGGGATACGGGTGGGTAAGGATTTACAGGGGAAATCTGGGGGGTCGGAAGGCGGTTTGAACACATATTCGCGCGCTTTGGTACTCTCTGTTTTTATTAGGGAGGGGCTTGGGTTTGAGTTTATGATGGTGGTGGCTGGTGGTAACGTTGGTGTGGTGGTGGTTGCAGATCACGGGCTCGATGAGGCAGAGGGCGCGGCTTACCACCACCACCACAGCCATCACCAGCAACATCATCGGCATCGTCATCATCATCCACTATCCGTTCCTCCTCCTCACCATCATCATCAGGCGCTACAGGAAGACGACCAGCAGCAACAGCAGCAAGACCAGTCGACCACCACCGCATCCACCACGAGCACCACTACGACCAAATATCAACGGAGCCCGGCGGACTACAGGCAGCAAAAGATGATACGCGATCATCATCAACAGCACGGTTACAGGTGTCCCCTTTGTTGTAGGATGTTGCTGGATATCAGTACAATGAGGGCTCACTTGGAGCATCATTATCCGCGAGACTCGCCCACATGTCCCGTTGCCTCTTGCGCGAAAACATTCTCTCACCCTAACAGTGTGAGGAACCACATGCGTTTGAAGCATCCGGTGCAATGGGATCAGATAAAGACGCTTAGATGGACTTACGTCTGATAAAGAGGCAACGAACGATCGCTGGCTATCTGTCTGGGTTACATTAAAATCTCGTAGTCATTTTATTTTTCTTGTCGCGCATATCCGATTTCGTATTTTTTAAATGTTTTCTTTTTTCTTCTCGGTCGAATATTGCTATCTGTTCTTCGTTTTTTTCTAGAAGTACCTTGTTCGGTATGCGAATTTGAACGCGGTTTTTTTATTCCCTTTGTCACATCGTTTCATCGATCCGAGCACACGTGTCTCGGTATCTGTTTCTTGGACACAGTGGAGGGTGCGTTTCTACGAAAAGGTCTTGCGTGCCAGAGTCTATAATCGTTCGAAGGGGTTGTATACGCGATTGTATGGATTGTATGGATTGTATGGTAGGGGTTGTATGGTAGCAGCGGAGGAGGAGAGGAGGGTTGAGAACGATTTCGAGGCGAGTTACGTCTAGGATGACATTGTCCCTTTTTAGTGCTTTCTCGAGACGTCGCACAACTACCCACCTCTCTTCCTGACAATTAATGCCCACTGAGAAGCGCACACTTTGTAAATATATTCGGGAGATTATTATTATTATATATATAAATAAAAAGAGATGAAAAGAGAAGGAATATATTATATATAAATAAATAAATATAAATATAGAGAGAGATATATATATATAAAGATTAAATCTATATATATATAGAAGAGAGAGAGAGAAAGAGTTGATTTTGTATAAAAAGAAAAAAAATGTACGAAACAGTATTTCTAGTAGAGCCTGATTAAAGAAAAAAAAGAAAAAAAGATAAAAAGGAAAAAACTGTAGTCACATCAATAGAGATCGTGTATTAATAAGGTCGACGTTGTTTGTAAGACTACGATGTTGACGATAATATAATTAATGATTAGGTTAACGTATCTTAAACAAGAGAAAACAATGTTCCTCTAAAGCTGAGTAAGCCAGCCTTACGTTAACGAGCGTAGTTTTTAAGGAAAAGCGTAAAACACGAGTCGGGAAAAGTTTTTAGTCTATGGGCGAAACATAGTCGAGTTTATAACAGTAGAAGAACGGAACGATAAAATATTGGGAAAGGAAAGAACGGCGCGTGGAAGAAAGAATGTTTGAACGCGTATCGGGACTAGTTGTGCGATGCTTCCGTAATCGTTATTCGATGAAACGCGCCGCAATACGAATATTAATACGTATATTTACACGTACACACACACGCGTAGAGAAACATAGAATATACGAATATATATTGAAATGACAGACGATATAACGCGTCAGCGAACGTTGGAGAAACGATCGACCAGCACACGATGAACAGTCGATTCAAGAACAGCGCCTAGCCTTATTTTTCTACAGTTTTGTGTTTTTTCGTCAGTATTCCCTAGGTAGAGAATATCCCCTGATCAGGTTAAGTTTTTTCGACACACCGATGTACGATAGTTACTAGAGGATACGCTGCGAATAAAATTACGAGGAAAATATATATAAATATAAATATATTATATATTCGCGTGCACGAGTTGTTGGTTGCGCAAGTGAAAAAGAAACGATCTCTATTCTTCGTAGATACGACGATGGTGGCTAGTCTCGAACATTCGTTACGATCGATCTTTTTATTTTCCGGTAAACTCGATATCCTATAATCTTTGATTTTTAATTTAACAAGTTGCTCGATGGAAATCCCTTTCACAAGCGACAGCTCGTGCCACGAACAATGTATAGAGCATCATACGCACTATTTTAGCAGATACTAGCGTACGTAAGATTATACATAAGACACACGAAATGAAGTATATACTATTTAAGTAATGCTTTGTACAATAAAAGGTATTCAAAGAAGCTGACGTGGCTCGTCAATCTTCGTTCCAATGGATCCACATTTGTTCAGTTTACCAAGCCAAGACTATATTATGAGTTCTACAACGGAACAACGTTTTTTTTTCCCTTAAGTTCTCTCTGTCTTTCGTTTTCTATTCAACGTTTATTTTTTTTTATTTCTTTCCATGCTGTTTAATTGGCTGGGGCTTGCGCTACCCTTAGCTGCAAGTTTCTCGGCAAAAAAAAAAAAAAAGAAAAAAAAAAGAAAAAAAGAAAAACGACGACGACAGACGACTTTCACTCGGGAAACTCGCCTTCATCAGCCTTTTGTTTGTCTTCTTTTTTCAGTCGGTCGCCGCGGTTTGGACATGATGCGGGTCCGCGCCACAGATCCACGTCCCTGCCCGAAATGCGGTAAGATCTATCGATCTGCCCACACGTTGCGAACTCATCTGGAAGATAAGCACACGATCTGTCCTGGCTATCGTTGCGTTCTCTGCGGCACCGTGGCGAAATCAAGGAACTCTTTGCATTCGCACATGTCGCGGCAGCATCGTGGAATCAGCACTAAGGACCTACCAGTACTACCGATGCCGAGTCCGTTCGATCCTGAACTGGCGTCGCGTCTATTGGCCAAGGCGGGTGTCAAGGTGAGTCCCGCGGAATTACGAGCTCGTGCCAGTCCCACGGGACCCAGAAGGGGTGACATGAGACTGGAGATACCTCGAGGAGGCGCGCCATCCGAGGCCGGAAGCAGCATCTGCGGCGGGGACGACCCGGAAGACCTAACGCTGCCGCTCAGCCTGAGGTATGGATCGCCGACGCCAAACAATAACACTGTGATCACCAAAGTAAGCGGTAGCAACAGCGGCATTAACTCCAAAAATTCGACTGCGACGGCGATTGCGGCCAAGTCTTTAGACACCATGCACGGCAGCCGTGAGCCAAATACGGCCCCTCTTCATCCACCCGGACATCTTCATCCTAGCCATCATAACACCAGCGCCACTGGATCGGCGATCATCGATACGTATCTACAATTTATCGCGGAGAATTCCGGATTGACCACAATGGGACTTAGTGCAGAGCAAGCTGCTGCAGTAGCGGCTGCACACGCGGCTAAGATGGCTCACATGAGCGCGATGGATAAATTAGGCAGTCGTGGGATCGAAGATTATCCTATGATCGGCAGAGATGAGGGTCGAGGACCGGGAGTAGTGCACGAGGATCGTCAGGATACGTTGCAGGATAGGCACGTTGGACTTTTGGACGAAGGCGAGACGTCCGGCGGCGAAGAAGATGACTTTAGCGAGAACGAGGAGCCAGAGATCGTTAAAGCGGAATAGATGGCACGTTAACGGAATCTTCCGAACAGATTTGGTGATACGTGACTCGATTAGGAAGTACTTCTGAAGAGAGGTGTCCTGTATCTTGGATCCAGCCACGTCCTCTTCCTTCGCGGTCAAATCCATCCACTACCTCAGTAGAGACTTACTCCTGTTTTCTTTTCGTTACGAGAGATGGAACGCTTTTGATTTTTTTCCAAAGAAGGAAGAAGGAAGAAGTTGAGAAAATGAAGTCACTGCAGAACACATACGTACCCATGTGTCTTTGGATTGGAGAACGAATTCCTCCTACGTTACAGAGAAACAAACGGAATTTTTCGTTGCCCACAGACACACGTACGCCTTCCGGGAGGATATGCGTGTGAACACATATACACATGTGTATATGCGCGTATACAGTTTTTAGCCTGTTTAAAATATTCCATCTGTCTACCTCAGTGAACACGATAAACGATAAGTAATGGGACAGACCAAGACGAATGAATCTCATGAATCATGAATTTAGGGGAAAGTAATATGATGAAACGATTGGAGATGAAGAGGTCTATCACCATGGCTATTCGACGATGTCAGTTGCGCTACAGCAAATGTTCAAGTGAAAAAGATATATTGCGATGAAAATATTGGTCATGGTATCAACGACTGTGTTTCTATAGGATCGCAGACGAAAGTCTCGGATCGAGAAGCAAGGCAACGCCAAGGCAACTGTTTGATCCTTTTTATTTTCTATAGGTAGAAAAGAAAAGAGAGAAAGACAAGTAAAGAACAGCGATCGTAGCGTGTACGCAATTGGCGCGATGATATTATTATTATATTATATCATATTATTATATATAAATGTTGAGGAAAAATATATATTGTCTAGATATATAGAGAAGTTAGTTTACAACGGCACGTACGTACGTACACGGATACACATAAAAAGAATGAATAATAATAATAATTGGAGGGGAAGAGAATATTAAAGTAATGGCTAGAGTGGATACGTGTAGCGCCAGGGTTAGCACCCTTTGTATTTTTTAGAAGAGTGCACTCACCTGCAAACATGCGTATACAAGGCACTACGTACATTAAATACACTCTCACACATACTACATTTTACTTTTTAACGTATTGTGGTAATACACATACACATATACACAAACGTATATACATGAAAAGTTATGTATTATCGCGTGATTTAAAAGTGCGGTCGTGTTTTCGCCGATTAAGAGTCGCTCTATAGAAGTGCGACGATTATTGCGATTGTTAATTGTCTATTCGCTTTATCGTAGGGAAAGAGGCGGAATATGAAACAGAACGATACCGGGTAGCTCAACATGTCAATCGGCAAACAAGAAATCTTAATGCTGGTTTATGTTTAGCGAAGTCGACCAAACTTTCTTTAATAGCCTGGAGAGAATTCTTAGGACAACGTGATAAATGGTGTCAGGATTCGAGATAGAAAAAGAAGGAGATATTTCTTACACAATCCTAGAGATGATGCGTTTTGAAACTGGTCAGTTGAATTTGAAATTGCTCTGTTTTGAAATTAGAATTAGATAAAGTAGCGCGCGAACTAGGAAAAGAAGGCTTTGACTTAGGTGAATCATAAAATAATCGAGAACAGGCCCTTCTTGTCGTTCCTTTCGTCATGCGGAACTCCACCTTCGTTCTTCTATTCAATCGAACCTGTCGATTAATCGAACTGGAAACAAAAATCCATCCCCCAGGGCTTGCCATGACCTTTCTAGTACTTAAGTTCTTTTTTTCGGCTTGGGCGATTTTCTTCTTTCTTGAGGGGAACGACACGATTCTTTCACCCGTGGACGAGATCTGCTCATAGACGATTAGTTGCTCGTGTACTTTTTTTTCCAAAAGAATAATGAGAGTGAAAGAAGGAAAAATGTGATGCAAGGGGACTGATAGTATAGAGTCACGAGTAGAACGAGAACCACGATCCATCTTTTCTTCATGTTCGTGTTGCTTTTGCTCCTGGAGCATCCATCGAAGTCTTTTTCCGCATTCTTATATGTCTTTGACTCATCTCGATCAACGATTTTCCTTTCTCAACTCGCGTTATTTATAAACCGGTCGATATTTCTTTTCCAACGAATTTTCGTTTCACGATAGGTATATGTAGGAGTTTTAATATTATTGTATCTCGTTTGAATCATGCTCCAGAATTTTACAAACGTGATTCTCGTTCTTCGAGTGATATGTAGGGTGGAGAGCGGAAGACGAAAAGAAAGATAGAGGAAGAGGCAGTTTCGAACTCGTAGATTGCAATTATGCGCGCGATTTCGTGTTTAGGCTCGAAATGTGTAATACTAAAATGGTTCCTACTAATTGAATACATACACGAGCTACTTTGATTTTATGGTATACCTTGAGAATACATATTATATGTATATATATGTGTGTGTGTGTGTGTATATATATATAAATATATGCGTATGTATGTATGTGTGTATATATATATATACATACACACGAATGCGCGCGCGCTCGCGCGCGCACATTTCACACACATACACATACACATACACAATTAGGCACGTTTAGCCAAAAAGAGAAACTTAGCAATACATACTGGCGCAACGCGATTTAAACGTTAGGATTCCTTCCGTTCCGAGTTGTCTAGTATAATGACTATTATTTTGTCTTTTCTTATTCTTTTTTATTGTTTTGGTTATATCTTTTTTTTGTTCTTTCGCATATGTGTGTGAAAGACAGAGAATGGTAACAAGTAAATGAGAGAATCGATTCTGTCTGATGACAAATTCTTTTTGTAGGTTTTAGCACCTATTTTCTTTTTTTTTTTTTCTTTTTGCCTAGGTTTAGTAGGTTGTACACAATACAATACTCGAAGTATACTTATCCTTTCTTAGCTTGTAAGAGAATTTTACCGATAAAACACAGGGATTCTGAGTGACTTTACCAGGCCACTGACGATAGGAATACATCGTTCACGAACGAAACCTGTGTATGTATCTCTGCGTGAAGTGATACGTCCAGAAAGAGAGAGAGAGAGAGAGAGACAGAGAGAGAGAGAGAGAGAGAGAGAAAGAGAAAGAGAAAAAGGTTAAACATTACATAGATTCGAAAAATCAAAAATGAAAATGTTCACCAATCGAACGTGGACGAGCGCGAAACGAGCAAACTTTTTGACGAGTAGCGTCGATCCTCACCCTTTCCGGTACGAATTCTCGAGAGTCATTTATTAGGGATTTAAGCTGTAAACCGCAGCTGTAAACGCGGTAAACCGAAGCTATAACATTTTATTCAAGACAATAATTACACGAACATGTGTTTGGAAGGAACGTGTTACCGGAATTATCAGGCCGTGAGATTTGCAACGAGTTTGGGCGAGTTCGACGCTGAGATTCTCGAATTTTTTAAACTTTATATTGTATATACTTACGAGGGTATCTGTATACGATCGAAATATTTGTATACGAACCACGCAAAGAGGCCATGTGAATCGTAAAATCGAAGTAAAATTTACTCGTTTACGGTGATTCGTCTATTATGAGTCCTCGAAACGTGATATTTTAATGCTTGTTGTGGACAGTGAAATTTTTAATCGCTCGTTTCCTGCCGACGAATCCACGAATTGACACGTCACGAGGTTACAACTGGAAGCTTCGTAGATAGACATGTTTTAGATCGAGGAAAAGAATACGGGAATGATCGATCGAGACGCGAATCCAGGTCTAATCGGTACAAAGAAACCACTTCTTGCCTTGAAAAAAGCTCTCTATAAATATTACGCATCAGGCGTGACCATATTGTGAGACAAAGGTTAAAATGGAAGAGAAAATAAGGGAGAAGAAGCTGGAAAAAATGGGGAAAAAATAATAAAAAAAGAAAAAAAAATTCTTCGCAGAGTACAAATTTAATTCGCGGTGTTTTATCGAGGAGGAGAATCTTAAAAAGGAGAGGAAACAAGGAGACGGGAAAATAATGAATAACGAAAAAATAATAGACACCGATCGAAGGAGGAAGCTAAAAGGTTTTCTAGGTATCGTTGAACAAGTTAATGCTGATGGGGATAAAGAGAGGAAAATGGAAAGTCGGATTGATCGTTTTCTTCGTGCCATTGTGAATAATTAATCGAATGCGACGAGGTTTAAGACTTTCTTTACCATTTTTTTTTAAATCATTTTCGTTCAATGTTCTATTGTTTTTCATTATCGCTATGAAATATAGGTTGCATAGAAAGTGTCCCCACATTGATTGCCAACCCTCTATGCCGATCATCGAATCGTACACGCGTTGATCAACCGCGTGCAAAGTTGGTGAATAATTCAGTGATCTCGTCTATAGACTTTCTTCTTCGTTTTTCTTCAATCTTTTGAAAAAGAAAGATTTTTTTTGTTTCTTTTTTACTGTGCGAATAGAGGCGGCGATTTTACCAATCGTCGCGGTAAATATACGTTATTATACGAACATGTACACAGCACAAACACGTACACATCGAAATATACACTCACACATGTACAGACTCGTTGAATGCTGCATAGAGTACACACACGTACACACACGTTATAAGGAAGCATTATAGTTAAAAAAGAAGAATTGGCGGGGTGCGTTCGTCTCCCTTATGAAGTGACAGATATTTACGTCCCTCCCTGCAGATCATAGTTTTCTACGACAGTATTTATATAGCTATATATATAAATATATATATACACATATATGTATACAATCAGAAGTATATTGTATATATATATATACGAAATGTACATATACATATTAAATATTTTTACACGAACGCCCCCTCCCCTTCCCTGTTGCCGAGAGCACCCCGCCATCGAAATCTCCAGTCGGGTGTATCCCACAAATAAAATAGTCCGTTGAACATAGTTCGCAATAGTCACTTGAAATAAAATACCACCAACTACAGTATTGCAATAGTTTTTAGAGAGACAATCGTGTGCGTAACCGTGAAAACGCTCCCATCCGAACTGATCGATATAAGGACCGATTATATTTCTGTCGATTAACTGGAACTTAAAAAATGAAAAAAGAAAAAGGAACAAATTATATGTAATAGGTGGATATTTAATTTCTGAAAATATTGTAACAACGATCTGGAAAAATAGAATGGAAGAAAAGAAAATTCTGCTGGGGGATTAGAAATTCGCGGTCTGTGGTCTTCGAACGGTAGGGGAGAATGGGATAGAACGACGAAAGAAAGTTGCTAACGCATAACAAAATGCTCGATGGTATTGGCAACACGCAGCTCTCTCGGTATCGACAATAATAAACGGTGAACGTGCCGGTGCTCGTAAATGCCGAATCGTACGAGTGCACTCGCCTCCGCGCGGCTTTACGGTCATTATAAAGACGGATTAACGACGCCGTAAACGCAGCTAAGCCGTTCACGAATTGTCTGCCAGTTATGAACGTTCGTATGTTCTCAGAGAGAACGCAAATAACCGCCTGTGAATTTTGTCAAGGGACGGAAATTATCTTACCTAAAACGGAATAAAATGAAGCTGCGGAAGTCCCTTGAAAGTTCAAAGCTGGCTGAAGATCTCGTTTGTGGCTAAGAAATCATTGTAAACCGAGAGTAGAATTAGCAAAAAGTATCTGCGAAACGACTGCCAATCACTGTCGTACTTAAGATATTAATCAGACATTCATAGCGTTCTTCCATTCTTTTCTTCCTCTTCTAAGCGATAAACCGTTAAAATCGGATATTCTGCTATGCGTTAATTTCTGCGACAATTGAGGGAAACGTTCGAAGAGTCACATTTTTTCTTCCTTTTTCTGCATCAAAATTTCGCGAGGAAGGGAGCGAGCTACCATCCCAGGTACTCAAAAATCGACACGATTATATGACGCGTTGATGTAAATGTAATGATAAACAAACTCAGGAAATCTGAAGCAGCCAGGCCGTGATACTATACTTATAGAAACTACTACTACTACTACTACTACTATTACTACTACTACCACTACTACTACTACCACTACTACTACTACTACTACTACTACTACTACTACTACTACTACTACTACTACTACTACTACTACTACTACCACTACTACTACTACCACTACTACTGCTAGTGCTGCCACTACTACTACTGCTACTACCACTACTGCTAGTGCTAGTGCTACTGCTACTGTTACTGCTAGTGCTGCTGCTACTACTACTACGACTACTACTACTACTGCTAGTTCCACTACTTCTACTATTTCTACTACCACTACTGCTACTACGACTACTACTAACACTATTTCTACTACTTCTACTATTTCTACTGCTATTACTACTACTACTATTACTACTATTACTATTTCTACTACTGCTACTGCTGCTACTACTAATACTAGTACTATTTCTACTACTACTACTAGTACTATTTCTACTACTACTACTACTACTACAGGTGTGATTCTTGCGTTAAAACAGGCGCTCGGGCAATTCGCAAGCTAAGCGTCTAATTCTGTTTTATTTTGTTTGTTTGTTTCTTGTTTGTTACGAGATTTTTACTCTGGCAAATGGCAAGGCGTGTGCGCATTGTATCTGTGAATCGATGTGTGTGCTGCGTGAAATCGATTAGAGCTGATTCGTGTAAAAACGGAGGCCGTAAATGACTTACGTGAGTTGCGGGTTCTATCTAATTGTATTCTACGTCTGCCTTTGTGCAAGCTATCGCTCGTCTAGCGTTGTCGCGATACGTTAGTATCGAGTTGATGACTCGAATTTATTTCACGAGTCATATGTCGATTAGAGATACAAAAGAGAGAAAGTAATAAGAGAAAAGAGAAATAATTGTGAAAATCACCGCAGCTACCTCCATGTTAATTAAATATCAGTCTTCTTCTCGCGCTATACTCACGCTCATGATTACCTAAAGCATACGTTACTTTTACGAATATTCGGGGACGAATCAAGTCGTCCTGACGAAACCGTTACGTCTCCATATGTAGCGAGTATATACTATTATATAATTATATATACACAATGTTTACACATAGTCAGAAGCGCGAGATAATATAGCTTCCACGGATTATACATAGGTTTAAGGACTTGCCTCCTTCCGCGGAACAGTCGAGCCGGCGTTCGATCATAATAATAAAAAGTCAAGAACGTAGGGAAGAAAATAGTCGATAAAGCATCGCTTAGAGAGTCGAACGAGAATCCTTGTACGCTGGTCGCGTTTCAGCATGAAAATTATACAAATACTGCTCAAGCTGATTCGAAGATTACAGTTTTAAATATTTCTGAACGTCGGCCACGATTTGAGGTTAAAATTACGTATACTGCTCAAACTAACTGAAACTTTAAGATCTCGGTCGATATATAGAAATAAAGCTTCGAAAGAGTTACAATATACAACTTGGTAATATTTTTATTACACATCTGACTATAGTTACTCAAATATCTTCGAAATTGTAGAAAGAAATAAATGAACGCGATAGATTTGAAAGATAAATAATAAATACTTTGGGCGAAGGAATTTTTCATAAATCGTGAAAATGGTTTTTTACCTTCGACTGATATAAAAGAATTGACACATATTTCCGTAATTCGAAGATGTTTAGATGTTTAGAAATACGTACGTACTTAGAATGCAAATATAGAATATCGAGCCATTCTTTCGATCGCTTTGAGCGGTGTTAAAGTGGAAAGAAACGACACGCGACGGACTACAATGGAGCTACCTCAGTCTTACGATAGATTTGTTATATCGCAGATAGACGACACATAGAGGCGCACTCGAGCTGCATTTTTCTCGCTGAGCATGGACAAAAATATTCACTGCCAAGCGCGCGAGGCTCGACTGTTCCGCGAGCGACAGTGCTGAATTCCAAAATCACAATGCAATACGTTGTACTTACAGTCGTTTTTACGCGTTGACTCATCGATATAATACCGGTTAGTGATTTTACTGCTGCATCGTGTGAAAGCGAGAGAGAAAGAAATCAGCGAAGATGGTATGATGCTATGCTTTTTTGTTTGCGTGAATGTGTTAATACGTCATACACGACGTACATCGTGTGAAACACGGGTGAGAATGTAGATTTTAAAAGGTGTGAAAGGCGGGTGAATGAGAGGATCGAATATGAAAATACGTTCGGATGGCCTCCTATTATATACGCATACAATTATATATATTATTAGAAAGTGAGAAGAAAAAGAGGAAAAATATGAAATATACCTATGTACGTGATATTTTACAGATAACATAATCAGGGATGCGCCGTAACCATAGGCATATAATTATTATATTATATATTATATAATAGAGTCTTTCTAGTGATAGAAGAAAAAAAAACCATAAACTCCTAACTTATTTTGTAAATCATCGTCGGATCTGAGAAAAAGGAAAACACGGTCGCGTGGCGAAACCAATGAGCGTGCAATTATCGACGTACGGCGTGATCAAATTTACTTTTACGAAACAAGGAAGTAAACAAAAATTCATGATTTTTCATGATTTTAACGGAGGAAACTTGATAAAAGGCAATATATTAGTATATTATAAGGCGACAATTTCTAAAGAATGCTATACGCTCATCGTTCGAAATTTATTGTCACAATGAAAATATAATTGACCCGAAGTAATTATCGATGAAATTATTTTTACATAGACTGAGTCAGTCGATCGTAATCGTCACCAAATTTTATGGATAAAGTTCACAAAACGATTTTTGTCAGACTTTCCTCCGGATAAATCGTGTCTCTTTTTCGTCGCTTAATTTCGGACGATGAGTATATGGGGGCCAGTGAAGCCACGCCGTGTTTTGTCTGTGAAACGTATTATCGATTTGCTTGTTATATCGTTATCGCCACTTTGCTACCGGCGCGATTTTCCCATTATCGTAACGCTAGCTACCAACACAGTTTGCATATTGATCGTAGGGAGGATGAAGAATAAGAAGAAGAGAAAGAAGAGAAAAAAGAACGAATGAACGTGTCGAGGGATAAAAAGTTATAGAAATTTGCGAGATCTCAAGCATATCCGTAAGGACGAAGAATTTCGACGTGATGAGAAAGAAAAAAAAGGAGTATAAAAATGGTTAAGAGAAAGAAAATGTAGGAAAGAAACAAAAAGATCGTCTGATCATCATGGGCATCGAGGCACAGCGCCGTCTTGTTCTCTACTTTACGGTTAACTATTACTAAGGTGCTTCAATATTGTTATGTTACGTTTTTTTTATTACTGTCATTTAATATTAATGTTATTATCATTGTCATTATCATTTCATTATTATTAGCTTCGCTAGATCGTGTTTGGAAAGGATGTACATCTGTCTCCTGGCAGGGAATCGAGCAAATGTGTTCGCGTTGTTTCGCGGATATTAAAGAAAGGAAATCATGCATAGAAATTATTTTTCTCACGCTTAAACTCGCGTTCTTTTTCTTCATGCCCTTTGATTTGTTTTTACTCTTTTGTCGTATTTTTCTTTTTCTTTTTTAGATCGATTATTTGCCCACGTTTCTCGCCATCGAGACAGAGGCAGTCTTGCTGTAGGTGAACGAGCCAGTATGTCAGATAATAACCCATTTTCCTTTCTTCCTAAATTCTACGTTTCACGCCTTTTCCCATTTTCCTTCTTGATTTGTAAATACCACGCAGTTTATTTATCTACTATTAACCGTTCCTTTAATCCAAGTCATTTTTCCTACGCCCTTTTAAACTTCTGAATCTTCTTTTTTTTTTCATACATAATCCTTTTGTACTTTTTGTCTATCTTCTTCATTACGCATCTAGCAACATTACTACTTTATGTTCTTTACGTTTTATTTTTTTGCCATTCTTAGCATGTAAGCCATCCAACTTGCCAATACGATTATAATAAAATATGTTTGGAAAGGAGAGAAACAATGCTGGGTTCAGTTCACGCCCATTTATTTCAGTTCCTTCTGTTCTCGTTCGTTTCAAGTATCCCGGCGGGCCATTTGATTTTGTCGATTTCCGAGGCACGGTAAGTTAGTTACACTCAATTACTTTACGACGAAATTATTTCAAAGATTTTAATCGAAAAATAGCGGTGTCTCGGTATAGACTACGAAGAGTGAAAGTAAAATTTGATATACAGAATATATAGAATTTACAATTAAATAATTGTCTCATTTACCTTATTTTATTATAATTTTTGTTAAACTTTGTTACAGTTTATACTCTAAATTCAATATCACGCCGTACGTCGACCTCGCCATTGCAAATGTGGCGTGTAATCAGAGATCCATCGAACCACGGTCGAAATCTCGGTCAAAGTACAAAATTACGCGCGTAACTAGATTTATATGTGTATACAGACAGGAACGATTGTGCGAATAGAAGGGCCAATGATACTTTCGATCAGATATTTTCCAACAAACGTGTTTGCAGCAAACCATGTTTCCTAGTATCGAAACAGATCTGTACCAGTGAACAGAAAACAAACAAAAAAAAAAAAAAAAAAAAGAAAGAAAAAGAGAAAAAAAGACAAGGAAGAAATGTTCAGCGAGAATTCACACGAAACAGAAGAAATTAGAGAAACGAAAAAGATATATTCGAAAGGATACGAATTTTATATTTGGGAGATTTACGCGGTCCATCCGTTTTATCACCGTATATTATTTATCGAGACTGCCCGCATCCAGAAATAATGGACCGAACCGGAAATTGCCTCTAAATACATTGGCGAGCGTGAAACCGTGCGTCGTGTTTAAAAGAGGAGGAGAATCGAGATAGTGATAGAATGCTCGCTTTTATATGGAACGTACGTAGCTCTAACGAGATTTCTTGCGTAACGTTCAAGTTAATCGCGTCGAAGATATGCGTGTCCAGTTTGATCGCGAGATTAACCGTGACGACCGTAGAAGCTTTGGTAGATCGTAAAAGTATAGATCGTAAAATCGAAATGATTCGTCCACCATGATTACGATTACGAGTTGTGCACTTTACCTTTTATCGCTGCTCTTTCGTTGCGGTCGTTACGCGAAATGAGAAGGATATATCAACTTGTTGTTGGGATCGTACTGTAGATATTTCGCGCATTTCTTTGCATTAATCAAAGCTTCTAACACACTTCTCGTCTTTTAGAGATAGATCGAAATAAGTAAGATAAAAAGACTCGAGATAAAAGAAACTTCTCTAGTTCGAAAAATAAATTGTACATCTGCGTTTAGTTTTTCTCTGATTCGAACATTATTGGGAACGAATATTCCTGAGTGTACGAGGCCTTTTTTGGGGATAGTTCGATGGTCGCATACTTGAACCTCCGAAGAAGAATGAAGAAATAATTATCGTTTTGTTCTATGGAAAGGAAAAATTAATGCTGGTACGTAAAAGTTAACAGAAATCTCTACAGCAAACTATGATTTACTTGCTCCACCAACTTTCGTTTCAACGGATTTCTCGATTCGTGTACAATCGATCGAAAGTGACAACGTCTGGCCCGAGGGAAATGTCGTTTTAAAGCGTGGCTGTCGAAGAGGAACACGAATTTACGGACTCGATGCTTGGATTCGAAGAGAGAAAAGGTCCGCTTTAATACGGATGCGCGCGACGTTCCATCGATTCGACGTCGCGTATTTCACGCAGAGCGGGTTTCCTCCTCGTTGAAACGAATCATCGTGAATTGCAAGCGCGTCGTCTCGCGAGAAAAAGGTCCAGGCAATTTTTCTCAACCACGGTGTTTCATGGATACCTCGTTACCTTAACGAGACGTTTCTGTAACGAACCGTCGCGACGTGTACTTTCATCGGAAGCCTTTTATCAAAATGGTCGGGTCCTTCTTTACGCGCTTCGTCTTGGAAGATACGAAAACTCGTGCGTTGCATAGCTCGGTGCCTTCTTGCGGCCTGTTTGTACGTAAATTGCACCACGAATTCGTCCAGTAATCGATTAAACAAATTTTTCTTTCACATCTTTTTTTCTCTTTTTTCTTCTAATGTTCAGACATTATAATCAAGCAATTTTTACATCAACTTGTAACTGGTATGTCATTTTATCTCGTATACAGAAATGTCCAGTAATTTATAAAAGTTGCTATTGCGTATTTATATATACACTAGTAAATTCCAGATTATCATTAAAATGAACACTTCTAAGGTTTCATAGATTCCATCTTAACAGTTATGGGATAATCATCATTGAAAGAAGAAAGATGTAGGATTAAATATTAGATAAACATTTCCCTTTTACGGGAGGTAATTTTGGATTCTCGGAGATATTTATTTTGCAAGATGAATCTAGAGTACGAACGAAAGGAAAATTGCGAGTTCTACTTTGGGGATTTAAATTCATCTATTGAGGCGATGTATAATTGGTTACATATTTTCTTATAGATCGTGAGGACGATCGTGAGAATATTTTGGCGGACGAATCAGGTACATCAGGCGATTACAGTTCCTATTTTGCTCCCAGCAAACTTAAAATATAAGGCGCTACGTATGTATGAATAAATGAAAGAGAGAATATATCTGGTTAAGCTCTGACGATTATACAATAAAACTCTAGACTATTGTGCGTATACGATAATGAGAACTTATAGTTAAAACAAACTATACAGACATATATAGTGCGATAGACGTGCAGTTAATATTTGGCAACAAGGGAGAGTTCGTATTTTATAAGTGGAAATTACCAAATTGCGTAATTCGATGCAAATATTCCCTCTCCTACGTCGAAGTTAGATCGATTTCTTTGTAGCGTTAATGATATAGCGTTATTCGACGTTGCTAAATGTTGATTCATATTGTACGATTGTTGATCTCCGTAATATAATCGGTATTCGTAGTGAAGTGTACGAATTTTTTACTTAATTTTTATTAAACATCTATTATTCGTTCTTGTAGATGCATAGGTTGACCTTTGTATATATAGAAGCTGTAGCAAGATCATAATAAAAAGTCGTCAAATATGTATATTTCTTGCTTTTAATTTATTCAAGTATCGCACTATTATGCTTTTAGACAACTTTTAGTTTTTTGATAAGTAAATAAGGAAAAATCGCAAATTATAAATTTTTTACTAATTAACTATCAGTCAACATCGATTACAATCGATTTTGTACTGCTGTAGGTAACATGACTGCTTTTTTATCCAGTAGATGGTAACATTACCTGCTGTTACTTTTACCGACTCTCGATTTGTAGAATAATTATCAGGCGAGGTATTGCCATTGCCATTGAGTAAGAATACCTCGATACACAATGTCAAAATTAAAAGTTTGTAAGTAAGTTTCACCTTATCATTAGATGCCTCCAAGGAATTGCAACCAGTGACAACAAGAAATTCTCTTTCATGTAATTAGTGGCGAGCATGTTTAGCAGCGTTTAACAACTGCTACCGTCTTCAGTCCATATGAATGATACTTAGATTCCACAGGGCTAGTCCTTATACTGTAATATTCTATTACTCTCTTTTTACCTACCGCCTTGTGCATTAAAATAGCCCCATATGTATCCGAACTAGCGTCTGTATGAAGTTCTATCGGATCGTTCGGGTCAAATACTATTAACACCGGCGCATCGGTCAGGACGGAAATTACCTTTTGCCTTATTTTCCATGCCTATCCTTCCAAGTTATGTTTTTATCACCGGAAGTAAGTGTGTACATGAATTTCATTGCCTGTGAAGATTTAGGGACGAATTTTCGGAAATAAAAGGCTAAACCTATGAACTGTCTATGCTGTGTGACGGTCGTTGGTTCAGGTAAAGAACTCAAGGTTTGTATTTTACCCGGATTGGGGCGAACTTCTCCGTTACGAATTACAAGTCCCAAGTAGAGTACCGACGTGTTTGGGAAAGAGCATTTAGAAAAATTAGTCTTGTGCGTGCAAGAACATATTACATTTATATATTTAATAATTAATTGTTGAATGATAGTATATGCATAGAATTAAGTTATGAAAATTGATAAATTGTTATAAAATATTATGACGAATCGTCAAAGTAGAAAATGTTTGTAAAAGAATGCCGAAAGATCAATAATTATTACAAATTGAAATATTATGTAGATTCTTTCTTTTTGGGACTCTTGACCACTGATCAACTTCATCTTTGGCTATTATAATAAAATTATGTTTGTCATAAACAGGTATTGAATATAGATTAAGATAGTTTTACGTCGAAAAGTAGTACCATAGAAATGCAAATTTAGTTTCAACTGATAAAAAATATAAAAATTATAAAAATGGCTATTATAATAGATTGCTTGAAGGCGTCAATTTGCAATAAAAACTTAAAAATGATTAAATTCGATTCTGTTATAATGAAAAAACCAACTTTTAAGATACCAACAGACCGTTAACGCTCGATTGACATTTTGGCACATTACGTCTGAGGAATGATACCGTCAAAATGAATGTAAATAATCTTGGAATTATTATTGTAATTTACGGCAATATAAAAAGCGTGGATAAACTTAATCATGTGGATAATATTATCACAAATTGTAATTGTATCGAGACGAAAATTTAATCGATATATGTCTTGACATTTTTCATATTTGAGGTTGTAACGAATGAGAAAAAGCAACGCGATTCCACGGCCTAACAATACATCCTCCCCCACACACACACATAATGTAAACAATACGTCTTACGCACGATACACTAACACATCGTCAATCGCAGAGAAATTCTTACATTACTTAATTCGAGATCATCGTGCTCAATGCCTTTCTCCCATTCAAAAGTAACACCTGGGTACGTGAATGAGGTCCTGACAATGGACATAGAAAGGGTTAAACCTGAAAATCCTGATCTGAAAAGATGATTAGTTTGTGTAATTTTTATTTAACGGACTAACGTTATTTGATTTTATATTTTACTACTTCGTATTTGATTACGTCCCTCAGTGCAGTCTGAGTCCAAACTGGACCGACGGTATCCCACGGTGTCCCACGTTGCAGTCCAGTGTAGATCATCCAAAATTCTTTTCGCGGCATTTGGTGATCCACACTGGACCGACGATGTCCCACGTTGCAGTCCAGTGTAGATCATCCAAAATTCTTTTCGCGGCATTTGGTGACCCACACTGGACCGATGGTATCCCACGGTGTCCCACGGTGTCCCACGTTGCAGTCCAGTCTGGATCATCCAAAATTCTTTTGGCGGCATTTGGAGATCCAAACTGGACTGGTGCGTAGTTCTTAGCTTGGCATCGTTTTCCAAAGATTAATCAACTGATTAATTTTTGGAAAAGGATGCCAATTACCAGGTCTCACCACGAGGAGGTGACTACGCACGAGACCCGCCCATGGGTTATGTAACACTACACATTCGATCTCGACATTCAACCTGTTGGCAGAATGTCGAGTTCTGACTCTACTTGATCATGGGCCTGCGTAAAGAGATAGTTGTTTCGTAGCCTAACTGCGAAACACATATCTCCAACGCAGCGCTTACATGAATCTTTACAAACGTAGAACAAAGCCTACGTAACGCAACATCCATCTCCCACACAACGATTACATCGACCAGTACAAATTTCGTACAATAATTCGCACACCTACTGGCATCATTCGGTATCAAACACACATTTATCTAACTTGGAAAGAAAGGAAGAAAATGCAGCTACTGACACTGTATATACCATTTCGTGTCTCGCAGAAGGGACATACGAGTCGCTGTACTAAACTAGTTATCGTTCTATTTTTGCGACACTGTAAGATATTGAAGATACTGAAAAGTTATAAACTCTAACGTGATCTCAATAAGTATCCCTTAAAAATGGGTAAACAAGAAAATGCCCGATGAATCAGATGATAAAGGAAAAAATCGCGGCGCGCCCGAAACGAACGAGATCGCGATCTCTCGAAAGAACTAACAAACCTACACGACGTACCCCCGTACACGAGATAACTCCGGGGTTCAGCGGAAAGCCCAAGAATTGACCGTAACTCGATTCCTGTTTCGCCGTTCGAAACTTACACGAGTCGCGGTCGATGGCGCCGACCGATGATGCTAGTGATCCACGGGTAATTCAGCCGTGGATCCAGCACATAGGCCAGCAACTTAACACACTCCAACTGAACATGTGGAACCCGGGGATGGACCGTTGAACAGGATTACGAAGGCAAGAGGCCTCAACTGAACAGTGGGGTCCACTCACGGGGAGGGACCGCTGAACAGGATTACGAAGGCATTGACCTCAACTGAACAGTGGGGTCCACTCCCGCGGGCCCGAACAGAATTACGGAGGACGTGAAATTGCAGGTCCCTGACCGAGTACCAAAGTACCAATCGGACAGGACTGCAGATCCACGACTGAATCACCAACAGATTCGCCAGCATCACCGGCGCGACGACAACTCCCGCGATCCGATGCGAACGACGAGCAGTCGTCGAGCAGTCACCAAGACAGAGGTGTCCTTGGGGCGACTTACGAATCCAAAGAGTTGTCCAGTGCACGTTGACCCGCACGTACGCGGAATACGCGCGAGCGAGTACGTCACGCTACGGTTTGAAAGAACTGAGTGATCGCGAACCGATAAATCGCGAGTACAATAAGTACTGTGTGGCAGGCGAGTGAAGGGAGACGAGATCTTTCTTTTTTTCGTTCTAAGGTGGATAAATGTCGTTGTACAGAATGAGCTCAAAATGCACTTAACATAGGTATCTACCTTACGATTAATTAAGACTAAGACGCACGCATCCCACGGTGTCCCACGGTGTCCCACGATGTCCCACGGCGTCCCACAATGTCCAACGGTGTCCAACGTTGTCCAACGTTGTCCAACGGTGTCCCACGATGTCCCACGGCGTCCCACGTTGTCCAACGGTGTCCAACGGTGTCCAACGTTGTCCATCGGTGTCCAACGGTGTCCAACGTTGTCCAACGTTGTCCAACGACGTCCAACGACGTCCAAAGTTGTCCATCGGTGTCCAACGGTGTCCAACGTTGTCCAACGTTGTCCAACGTTGTCCAACGTTGTCCAACGTTGTCCAACGTTGTCCAACGACGTCCAACGACGTCCAACGATGTCCAACGATGTCCAACGGTGTCCAACGGTGTCCCACGATGTCCCACGGCGTCCCACGTTGTCCAACGGTGTCCAACGACGTCCAACGGTGTCCAACGACGTCCAACGGTGTCCAACGGCGTCCAACGGTGTCCAACGGCGTCCCACGGTGTCCAACGGCGTCCCACGTTGCAGTCCAGTTTAGATTATTCAAAATTCTCTTCGTGGCTTTTCGTAATCCAAACTGGACTGTAATAGCGTGGTTCTTAGCTTGGTATTGAATTATTGTGCAATGTTTGTACTTATCGATATAGTGGTTTTCCAAAAGTTAAGCAACTGATTAATCTGCGAAAACGATTACATCCATCAGTACAAACATTGTACTATAATTCGCAACCGTACTGGCAACATTCGGTAACAATGATACATATGTCTAACTTAGAACGAAGGAATGGAAATGAAACTATTGACACTGCATATACAATTTAGAGTCTTGCAAAAGAGACATACGACTCATTGTACTAAACTTATGAAATTATCGAAATGTTATATACTCCAACGTTGCCGCAATATGCTTCTTTAGAAATGGGGAAACGGGAAGAAGCCTGAACAATCAGGCAATGGAAGAAAAATCATGTGGGTATCTAGCATACATATTTAATATGCTGTGAAATGTTCATATATGTAATTGAAATGTACTTTCTGTAAATTGATAACTCTGGAACAAATTCATTTTCTGGTTTTGGTATATGAAAGAAACAGTCACCTTTAAGACGAGAACAATTTCAAAAATGAAAAATAAACTACTAATAATGGTCAATTATATATCAAATTACTATTGATTAAATTTTAGCAAATATAGAGAATCATTTGTATCTTTTTGATCGAAACGAAGGGTTACGATGAGAACAAGAATTTTAAGTAATTGAATTTAAACTGAATTAAAAATTAAAAAGTTCATTTGGAATAACTAAGATGAGGGAAACCCCGATTATTATAAAATCAACTGCCTTGTCTTTTAGCTTTTAAGAATATGTCTTATAGCAGTATTTTCAGTAATAAACGTAGTAATAAGGGGCGCATTAATAAGGGGCGCTGAAAAAGAAACGAAGCAGTAGCCAGAAGGGCTACTAAAATTCAATCGTCTTCCACTCTATATAAACCCGATTAACACGCCGAGTGTGGAACTGAATATTCTTGTTTCGCAACGCTAATTTGCTACCAATATTTATGAAGCAGAAAATTCTCAAAATCAAACACGACGAGTGCTTTGTTATATCTGCAATACCAATTAATCTGCCATTAAAAAAAAAGAAAAGGAAAGTCTAAAAATTCCCGAAATTTGATATGCAACGCTAATAAGTATAAATCTACGCACTCGTATTTAAGCAATACGCAACACTAATTGCGAGAGATCGAAGTGCAACCATTTAAGAGGTTGCTGATGAACGATCACAGTTGTACAACTCTTGCAGCTGTACGTGTGATCCAGGAACAGTGTCCGACCAATGCAGTCGGGAGGTTTGGGCATTTTGTAAACGCATCTCTACTTAACAAAACGCGATCATTCATTATCGCAACGCTAATTCTTATAGTGAATTCAAATAAAAATTACTATTTACTGTATGAAAAAGCTACTTTAAATATTCTGATATTGCTACTTGCAATACTATAAAATTAATTGAAAATTAACATTTCTATAATCTAATTTTAAGCAATAGGAAATAGGATAAATTCTAATTATTCATAATAAAATTTGCAAAAGACAATCGCGATATCGTAATTCGCAACTCTAAAGCAAACGCGATTATCATTTTATCGCAACTCTAACTCAAACCGTAATCATTTTCTCGTCACACTAATAAAAAGCCGCGATGTCATCTCGCAACTCTAATACAACCCGTAATTAATTTATCGCAACACTAATAAGAAAAATCGCGAGTGGGGGGCTGACATATCGCAGTGCAACCATTTAGGAGGTTGCCGATGAACGATCACACTTGTACAACTCTTGCAGCTGTATCGTGTGATCCAGGAACAGTGTCCGACCAATGCAGTCGGGGGGTTTGGGCATTTTGTAAACGCAACTCTACTTAACAAAACGCGATCATTCATTATCGCAACGCTAATTCTTATAGTGAATTTAAATAAAAATTACTATTTACTATATGAAAAAGCTACTTTAAATATTCTGATATTGCTACTTGTAATACTATAAAATTAACTGAAAACTAACATTTTTATAATCTAATTTTTAACAATAGAAAACAGAATAAATTCTGATACGTATACTTCTATAAGAAATTCTAAAAATTTATAATAAAATTTGCAAAAGATAATCGCGATATCGTAATTCGCAACTCTAAAGCAAACGCGATTATCATTTTATCGCAACTCTAATTCAAACCGTAATCATTTTCTCGCCGCACTAATGGAAAGCCGCGATGTTATTTCGCAACTCTAATACAACCCGTAATTAATTTGTCGCAACACTAATAAGAAAAATCGCGATTTGCCCAATGGGACGATGGACCGATATATACATCGGTCAAAAAAGCAAGCTACTACTACTACTACTGCTACTACTACTACTACAAGTACTAAAATCGAGCATAGTGACAAAGTAGTAACAAGAATGACTTCCCATGCTCTGGATGACCCAGAGGATGGGGAGCCATTAGTAGTTGCCCTCTTGAGTGGCAGTTTGCCGGGCCTCTTCGGCTTATAGCCTCTTCTTTCTTCGAGCGCAATGCCCGCTGAAACTTAAATCTAAGCTCGAGACTTCTAAATCGCAAACAAAAGAAAACTTACCAAGGTAAAATAAAAATATAAACCGCGGAAGCTGATTGAAGTGCACATGGACTGACCAACGATCACAGCAGTGATCGTTGCCCACTCGCATGTGCGTGCTCGAGCAATAAACGTTCGTTTCGAGCCCACTCGCGACCGCGACCGCGAAATTCGAAAAATCGAAAGGCAAAACCAGAGACGAGTGCATGCTCTACTCGTGCCAGTTTCACCGTCGATTTTCCAAATATGTCCAGAAAGAGGTTGGCTACACGAAAACGCGCCTACCCGACCAGAGACTGTGCCAACCTGCCCGGCCCTACCTACTTATAATTAACAGACATACCAGAAAGTATACTACCTATCCTACCTAGCGCTATATTTAAAAATGGCAAAACAGGCACACCAACACACTCGCTCCACGGTTCTCACACAAACGCTCGGGCGCAAAGGTCCTACACTAGAGAGGACGTCCCGGGACGCCTCCGACACCCGAGCTTAACACACACCATGCACACTCTAAGGTACGTACCGTTTTCCTGAAATCGACTGACGAAGGCTAGTGACCATTGCATAAAACGTGATAAAACACGTCTGAGGAAATGATATCGTTAAAATAAATGTAAGTAAACTTGGAATCATAATTCTAATTTACGGCAACATTTAAAGCGTGGTTACACTTAATCGCGTGGGCGATATTATCACAAATTGTGATTGTATCGAGACGTAAATTGAATCGATATATGTTTCGACATTTTTAATATTTGATGTTTTAACGAATGAAAAAAAGCGACGCAGTTCCACGGCCTAACAACACACACACATAACGTGGAAAATACGTCGTGCACGGTACACTAACACATCGTCAGTCGCTGACAAATTATTACATTACTTAATTCTAGATCATCGTGCCCAGTGTCTTTCTCCCATTCAAGTAGCACCTGGGCACGTGAATGAGGTCCTGACAATGGGCACGGAAAGGGTTAAACCTGAAAATCCTGATCTAAAAAGATGATTAGTTCGTGTAATTTTTATTTAACGGACTAACGTTCTTTGATATTATATTTTACTACTTCGTTTCTGATTAACTCTACTTTATTAATTTAATAGTAACTAAGTAACTCTACTTTATTAATTTAATAAATCAGAACAAAATTTTAATATTGCAAAAAAGGTAGCGTTAATTGAAAAAGACTGAGATTCGATCAAATGGAATAATCGACTCTATATATATTACTAAGAAAGAAATAATCTCAGGCGATCTCCTTATCAAAGCACATACTCGAAAATGCAGAAGAAGTGTTCAAAATTATTGCTTTGATTCAAAAATCTGCCTGTCGCGAAGTGTCTTCTTGCACGTAAAATTTCACACATTCTTGTACGGGAAAAAATGAATTTTGACTCATATTTTAAATTCTAACGGAAATGAAATAAACGAACGTGACTTGATATTGTCACGATTAATTCATTGCTAAAAATCAAGTATGTTTATGTTAAACAGGTATATTCGTGTACATATTTGCCATTTGCAAATATTTATACGGAATGTTAACATGCATATTTATAAATAACACGAATATATTCTCAAGTGTATGTATTTAAACTAATTATTATAATCGCGCTGTGCAAGAAGACCTATCCTAAACTAATAAATTTAAAAAAAGAATGTTACTACTCACGGGTATAAAAATACCCGCGGTCACCATGCTCGCAACAAAATTCTACGTAATACAACCGGTCACCCGTGCCGATTCGGACCTTTCATCCTACGACATGATTGAGTGACCGGAGGAATAAAAATGCATGCGACTCACCGTTCGATGCGGAGAAACAGAGGACGTTACCCTGGATGCTGCGTTATCCCAGCGAATATCATCAGGGAGACTAACATCAGGCAGGAACCGTGTAAAGTCCAGTGGTGGAAATAGCGGTTGTTTAAGGGCGGGTGGGGGGGGGGGGTGAGGAAGAAGCGAAACGTCGTTTCGGAAATTTCCTTCTTTCTCCTATCGAACGTTTATTTAGAAAATACTGCTATTTTTTTACGCTTAAAAATTATTATTAAGAAATTGGAACAAGTTTCAAAAATATTATTTAGTTGAAAATTGTGAGATATTTTTCGATAGCAAACAAATGCTCATGAATAAAGTGAATGCAATTCAATCGTTTGCAAGAAACATATTGTACGCAATTAGAATATATACTGTGAATTTTCGTTATTAGAATACGAAATGTACATTCCAATAATACACTACAGCCCTGTGTTTTAAATAATGGAAAATATTTGCAAGAATTCAGAAGTTCGCCACTAAATATATTTAAAGAATACTGTGCAGACGCGCGCGAAACCTTGTTTCGAGGTATTTGAATCTACCTGTTACTAATTTGCAAGTTTATAACGTTATAACTCAATTTGAAACAATAAGATAATTCGTTAAAAATTGGTTTGAAATAAGACAATGATTTCATACATCGGGGTCTTTCAGAAGAATCAATGGACTCACGCGACGCACTCCAGTGCACAAAATAACCGCAAGATTCAGTGGAAAAAAAGAATAGATTTTTATATCTCGTTCCAAGTCAGATAAGTATCATTGTACAGAATGGGCTCAGAATGGATTCGACATAGCCAAGACATATCCCACGGTGTCCCACGGTGTCCCACGGTGTCCCACGGTGTCCACGTGTCCACGTGTCCACGTGTCCACGTGTCCACGTGTCCACGTGTCCACGGTGTCCAACGTGTGTCCAACGTGTGTCCAACGATGTGTCCAACGATGTCCAACGGTGTCCAACGACGTCCAACGGTGTCCAACTGGGATGTCCCACGTTGCAGTCCAGTTAGATCATCCAAAATTCTTTGGAGGCTTTTGGAGACCCAAACTGGACCGACTATGTCCCACGTTGCAGTCCAGTGTAGATCATCCAAAATTCTTTTCGCGGCATTTGGTGACCCACACTGGACCGACGACGTCCCACGGTGTCCCACGGTGCAGTCCAGTCTAGATCATCCAAAATTCTTTTGGCGGCATTTGGAGATCCAAACTGGACTGGTGCGTAGTTCTTAGCTTGGCATCGTTTTCCAAAGATTAATCAACTGATTAATTTTTGGAAAAGGATGCCAATTACCAGGTCTCACCACGAGGAGGTGACTACGCACGAGACCCGCCCATGGGTTATGTAACACTACACATCGATCTCGACATTCAACCTGTTGGCAGAATGTCGAGTTCTGACTCTACTTGATCATGGGCCTGCGTAAAGAGATAGTTGTTTCGTAGCCTAACTGCGAAACACATATCTCCAACGCAGCGCTTACATGAATCTTTACAAACGTAGAACAAAGCCTACGTAACGCAACATCCATCTCCCACACAACGATTACATCGACCAGTACAAATTTCGTACAATAATTCGCACACCTACTGGCATCATTCGGTATCAAACACACATTTATCTAACTTGGAAAGAAAGGAAGAAAATGCAGCTACTGACACTGTATATACCATTTCGTGTCTCGCAGAAGGGACATACGAGTCGCTGTACTAAACTAGTTATCGTTCTATTTTTGCGACACTGTAAGATATTGAAGATACTGAAAAGTTATAAACTCTAACGTGATCTCAATAAGTATCCCTTAAAAATGGGTAAACAAGAAAATGCCCGATGAATCAGATGATAAAGGAAAAAATCGCGGCGCGCCCGAAACGAACGAGATCGCGATCTCTCGAAAGAACTAACAAACCTACACGACGTACCCCCGTACACGAGATAACTCCGGGGTTCAGCGGAAAGCCCAAGAATTGACCGTAACTCGATTCCTGTTTCGCCGTTCGAAACTTACACGAGTCGCGGTCGATGGCGCCGACCGATGATGCTAGTGATCCACGGGTAATTCAGCCGTGGATCCAGCACGTAGGCCAGCAACTTAACACACTCCAACTGAACATGTGGAACCCGGGGATGGACCGCTGAACAGGATTACGAAGGCAAGAGGCCTCAACTGAACAGTGGGGTCCACTCACGGGGAGGGACCGCTGAACAGGATTACGAAGGCATTGACCTCAAATGAACAGTGGGGTCAACTCCCGCGGGCCCGAACAGAATTACGGAGGACGTGAAATTGCAGGTCCCTGACCGAGTACCAAAGTACCAATCGGACAGGACTGCAGATCCACGACTGAATCACCAACAGATTCGCCAGCATCACCGGCGCGACGACAACTCCCGCGATCCGATGCGAACGACGAGCAGTCGTCGAGCAGTCACCAAGACAGGGGTGTCCTTGGGGCGACTTACGAATCCAAAGAGTTGTCCAGTGCACGCTGACCCGCACGTACGCGGAATACGCGCGAGCGAGTACGTCACGCTACGGTTTGAAAGAACTGAGTGATCGCGAACCGATAAATCGCGAGTACAATAAGTATTGTGTGGTAAGCGAGTGAAGGGAGACGAGATTTTTCTTTTTTCGTTCTAAGGTGGATAAATATCGTTCTACAGAATGAGCTCCCAATGCACTTAACATAGGTATCTACCTTATGATTAATTAAGACTAAAACGCTCGCATCCCGCGGTGTCTCGCGATGTCCCGCGATGTCCCACGATGTCCCACGATGTCCCACGGCGCCCCCGCGGGGGGTATTAGTCCAGTCTAGATCACCAAAACTATTTTGGATGATCGAGACCAGAATATATTCAAGTAGTTTTTAGCTTGATATCGTTTTTCAAATAATAATACTAATATTCAAAATAGTACTTGCTGTATTATTATTTGGAAAACGATACCAATTACCGGGACCCACCACGAGGAGGTAACTACGCTCGGGTCCCATTTATATAAAGAGTTTTTAAGCATTGGGAGCAGAGATGTAAAATTATTTTATAATAAAGAAGTAGCATATAGTAGTAGAATAGTAGTAGTATATAGAAGTAGTAGTATATTGAAATTTATTAATTAGAATAGCTGTAGTACGTGGATACGCATAATCATACTTGAATATAGAACTTATCATCGAAGGAACGAAACCATGCGAGGTACGAATTGTAGCGCGTATGGATGAATGATATGTGACGGATGAAAAGAGAGACAGAGTGCGTTGTCCCGGGACTACCGGTGGACTCGTCAGTAAGGCTATGCCCGGTAGTCCCTACCTTAGACGTAGAGGGAGTCTCGCTAGGTGCGGTATTTATATCAATCGCTCGTATATTCGACCGCTAGCGAGTTAGACAGACAGACTCGTTGTCGTCGTAGCCCTCTAGTGTTGGCGGTTGGTACCCGCGGATCGCCCGGGAGGTGTTGCGCCGCGTTGATGCCTCGACCTGTCGGCGTCCTGTTGATACCGATCCGCCACAGATAAGATGTCGTTGCCTTCGGTTAAATTGTACTTGCTTCCTTGATTCCATGAATATGGTGTTTTTTCCTTGGTTTTGAGCAGACATGAAAAATTACATCTTAAAATTACATTCTGTGTTACCACAGGTTTTATACGAAATAGTGAAATGAGAAATTAAATACTGTATTTAAAATTAAAAAATAATGCTATATAGAAATAAAATAGTGCTTCAAAGACTCGATAGATTTCGTTAATAAAATAAAACAAAATAAATCATTAATTCACTCATTACGAATTGATGGTATTGATTTAAATCAATGAATGTAGAGTTATTTCCGATTAACGGCAAAACTGTTATAAATTAAGAGCACAATTACTCTGAATTAATCCGACAATGTGGTTATAAATTATCGGTATAACTGTTAAGAATTAATGGAGTAATTGTTTTAGATTAATGGCACAAATGTTATAAATTAATGGCTAAATGTAAAAAATAACAGTTTAAAAGTTATAAATTAATGGCCTAGACGTTATAAATTAATAGCTTAAATGTTGTAAATTAATAGTTTAAATGCTGTAAATTAATAGCTTAAATGTTATAAATTAATAGCATAAATGTATAAAATAACATTTTAAATGTTGTAAATTAATGGCTTAGATGTTGTAAATTAATAGCTTAAATGTTATAAATTAATGGCTTAAATGTTATAAATTACTAGCTTAAGTGCTATAAATTAATAGTTTAAATATTGTACATTAAGAGCTTGGATCTTATGAGTTAACAGTTTAAATGTTAGGAATTAATGGTTAAAAGGTATAAATTAATACTATAAATGTTAAAAGTTAATGGCTTAAATGTATAAAATAAGAATTCAAATGTTCTACATTAAAAGCTAAAATGTTATAATTTAATAGTTCGAATGTTAGAAATTAATGTTTTAAATGTATAAGGTAACAGTTTAAATGTTATGAAATAATAGTTTAAATGTTATAAATTAATGGCTAAATGCATAAAATAACAGTTTAAAAGTTACAAATTAATGGCTTAAATGTTATAAATGTAGCAACTTGTGGATTCTTAGAGTAAGTGATAAGTGATGATGGTAGAGTTTAAAGTTTAAGGTATTTTAATGAGTGATATTCAATAACAAAGGACAGACTACGATATCTTCGCACGCCGACTCACACTCCGTGTCCACTCAACTCGCACTCTGCTTCTCGACTGCCTCTCGGGCCGTTGTAGCGCTCTATTGTCTATTGCTGGGCCCACCGCACACGTGTTTTACAGACGCTCGTAGCCAGGGTCACGAAGGTCTTTTCGGCTATTTACCTATTTACCTGAAGGACCCGGTAATGCATTGATGGAGCCGACAGCGCCTCGGCTCTCGCGACATTGTCTGTAGTTAGCTCGACGTTTCTTGGGCCTTTCGTCCACGATACTACACTCGGCCATCCTGCAATAACATCTGCCCTCAGATGTTATGTTCGCTCTCGCTATCGTCGGATGCGTCACTTTCGGCGTTTAGGACCCAAGGTTTCATAAAATCGAGGTGTGTGCGGGTCCTTCCTTCGGTACTGCTTCGCACGCTTTCTTCTTTTCTTGTAACTTCGACGATTCTCTTCTTGAGTTGCGGCGATCTTCTTCTTCGCGTCCTCACGTAGCTCGCGACGTTGTTCTTCAAACCTCGCGGCCCACTCTTCGTCGATCAGCTTTCTAATCTTCGCCTCTTCCCTGACTTGCATTTCGACCCCGACCAGTAGCTGGAAAGGAGTCTTCCCTGTGCTTCTGTTTACGGTGGAATTCAGGTATTTCTGAACCTGGTCGACATGCTGCCCGTTCCCCCTCGGCGCCAGTCTTCGCGGTCTTTGCGCTACCGGTTTGTCGCTTTTCAGAACTATCTTTGCGGTTATTCCGACGTCTCTCTTCTTCTCCGGCCTATACCCTTTAATAATATCCCGAATGGCTTCGCGGTAATGAGGTTCTCGTACATGCGACAAGTCGATCTCGTCGGATTGTTCTATCGCGTTTATCCTCAGTACATCCGGCGCGTCCTCGTGACCGTCGGTCTGATCGTCGAGTCGTAAAAATGTCACCTCGCCCCGTTTGTCTCGCAACTCTACCTGGTCTAAAAAATCGGCACCTAAGAGTAGACTGTGTCTTGTCATTACCTTATTCGAGACAACATGCAGGGTAACAGTAAAGTCGTACCCGTCGACCGTCATTACCCTTGTAAACTCGCCCCAGGTACTATTGCCAGCGGAACCAAAACCATCAAACCTAAGTTTGCAGTTTCCCAGAGGTGGTGATCCTAACCTCGCATACTCATCCGCTCGTATGAACGTAAGGTCACTACCTGTATCCACTAACGAGACAAACCTGCAGCCATCTATCGACACGTCCTTCAAGTACTTTCCCTTTTCGGATCTTGACACTACGCAAGTCACTTTCGGTCGTGCCGTACACCTCGCTGCAATATGTCCAAATCCGCTGCACTCGGAACGCCTAACACCTTCTCCCCTCTCCGGACACTTAACACTTAGATGATCCTCACTACCGCAAATGAAGCATCTTCTTTTCTTCATTGCATCTACAGATTGACTGGGCTTCCCGTTCTTCTGGGTTTTAGCCGGCTTCACAATCGACTTTGCTCTGCGACTCTTCTGCTCTTCGTACATCACTAACCTCTTCCTCAACTCTTTGATTGACGTAGCGCCGTACAATACAGCCTTATTGTTCTCGTCGTCTATTATTCCATCCACTATGTATTCCACCTTTGCTTCCTCCTCTATGTCCACATGGCTGGCTATTTCGAGCATGCGGTACATGTAAGCCAAACATGCTTCATCACTCTCCTTTTTTGTTTCTTCAAGTTTCTGATGTACTTGCCTACTGTTGACTTTCCTCGAAAATTCTTTCACTAGCCCCCTCTTCAACTCATGCCAAGTCCTGGCATGACACTCGAAGCTCGCAAATATTTTCGCTGATCCCTTCAGCAGCTTCCTTGCGTAGACTGCCTTCTGTTCATCCGACCACATGCACGTATCAGCGACTTCCTCGAACGACTCGAACCATCGTTCGACATTTTCACCTCTGTTGCCACTAAACGACTCTAATGCATCTTCGACGTCTCTAAAACTCAGTGTCGAACCAACACATGCCCTTCGACAACATTCGTCACGGTCCTGATACACCCTTCGCGTACCTCTCTTGTATCCTCTGGCGTTTTTTCTGTCATCTTCATCCTTACTTTCGTCGTCGCTTTCTTCTTCCGAATCATCGTCGTCATCCTCCGGGTCGTCTCCTCGTGCACCATGCTCCCGTTCTACACGTAACGCAGCAAGCAGTCGCTCTACCAACTCGCGTTTTCTGCCCGCTAGTCTCAGTCGTCGTCTTCCCAGTTCGTCTTTTAGTTCAGATGTTCGCATCTGAACCACCTGCTCGTCGGTCAATCCTGCTTCTCCTGTATCGTAGACAGCCATTGCTCTCAAATACGACTTTCACGAATAAACCGTCACTTAAACTCTTCACTTGTCACTTGGCACTCTAAATCCCGGAGGGGCCCCCAAAAATATGTACTAACTTGTGGATTCTTAGAGTAAGTGATAAGTGATGATGGTAGAGTTTAAAGTTTAAGTTATAAATTTAAAGTTAATGTTATAAATTAATGAGTGATATTCAATAACAAAGGATAGACTACGATATCTTCGCACGCCAACTCACACTCCGTGTCCACTCAACTCGCACTCTGCTTCTCGACTGCCTCTCCGGCCGTTGTAGCGCTCTATTGTCTATTGCTGGACCCACCGCACACGTGTTTTACAGACGCTCGTAGCCAGGGTCACGAAGGTCTTTTCGGCTATTTACCTATTTACCTGAAGGACCCGGTAATGCATTGATGGAGCCGACAGCGCCTCGGCTCTCACGACATTGTCTGTAGTTAGCTCGACGTTTCTTGGGCCCTTCTTCCCGATACTACAAAAATGAATAGCATAAATGTTATAAATTAATGGCTTAAATGTATAGAATAACAGTTTAAATGTTGTAAATTAATGTCTTAGATGTTGTAAATTAATAGCTTAAATGTTATAAATTAATAGTTTAAAAATTACAAATTAATGGCTTAGATGTTGTAAATTAATAGCTTAAATGTAATAAATTAATAGCATAAATGTTATAAATTAATTGCTTAAATGTCATAAATCAATAGCATAAATGTTATAAATTAATAGTTTTGACGTTATAAATTAATTCCTTAAATGTTATAAATTAATGGCTTAAATGTATAGAATAACAGTTTAAATGTTGTAAATTAATGGCTTAGATGTTGTAAATTAATAGCTTAAATGTTATAAATTAATAGCATAAGTGTTATAAATTAATTGCTTAAATGTTATAAATTAATAGTTTAAATGTTATAAATTAATAGCATAAATGTTATAAATTAATAGCTTAAGAGTTGTAAATTAATGGTTTAGACGTTATAGATTACTGGTTGCAATGTTGTTATTTGATTTTTTTTTATTTACCTTATATTTAAATTCTTCTTCGATGTTCACTCTCCGGAATTTCAGGCACAAAAGAGCTCGCGCGCGACTTCCGTGTTCCTTATATACCTTGACAAGATGCCGGTTTGTTAATCAAACGGTAACGATTTTTTGACGTAGCAGCAGACGGTTTTTCCATTATAGCAAAATCAAATTGAACGATTTCTTAATTTTTATCGTAAATTGGCTTCTTTAACGATTTGATACGATATCCATTTTTATCATATTAATAGTTTCTGCAAACTAAGACTAAATTCACACTTCTTTAATACTAGTTTTCGACTATCAATTGGTTTGAACAGAATTCTCTTAGAGGCTTTTGGTGATCCAAACTGGACTGTTGCGTAGTTCTTGGCTTGGTATCGTTTTCCAAAGATTAATCAACTGATTAATTTTTGGACAATGATGCCAATTACCAGGTCTCACCACGAGGAGGTGACTACACACGAGACCCGCTCATGGGTTATTTAACATCACACATCGATCTCGACATTCAATCTATTGGCAGTTTGTCGAATTCTGACTCTACTTGACCATGGGCCTGTGTAAAGAAATAGTTGTTTCGTATCCTAACTGCGAAATATCTGCCACGCAGCGCTTACATGAATCTTGACAAACATAAAACAAAGTATATACAACGTAACATCCATCTCCTGCACAACGATTACATCGATCAGTAGAAACATCGTACAATAATTCGTAACCCTACTGCCAGCATTAGGTATCAAAGACATTTGTCTAACTTGGAACGAGAGATAGAATATGAAGCTACTGACACTCCATATACCATTTCGTGTCTTGCAAAAAGGATATTCGAGTCGTTGTACGAAACTGTTTAACATTCTATTTTCGCGACATTAAACTTTTGAAGATATGGAAAAGAAACTCTAACATGACCGCAATAAGCTTCCCTTAAAAATGGGTAAATAAGAAGCCCGAACAATCAGACGATGAAAGCAAAATCTCGGTGCGCCCGAAACGAACGAGATCGCGATCTCTCGAAGAACTAACAAACTTACGCAACGTACCCCCGTACACGATATAACGCTAGGGTTCAACGGAAAGCCCAAGAGATTGACCACCGTCACTCGATTCCTGTTTTGTCGTTCGAAAGTTACACGAATCACAATCGATGGCACCGACCGATGATGCCAGTGATCCAGCACCTAGGCTTGCAACTTAACACAACCCAACTGAACAAGCGGTACCCGAGGGGGGACCACTGAACAGAATTACGAAAGCAAAGCCCCAGCTGAGCAGTGGGATCCACGCCCAGGACCTGGAACGAACAGGAACAGGATTACGTATAACATGAAATTGCAGATCCCTGTCCGAGTACCGAAGTGTCAATCGGACCGGACTGCAGATTCGCAAGCATCACCG
This sequence comes from Bombus vosnesenskii, assembly GCF_011952255.1. Classification (NCBI taxonomy): domain Eukaryota; kingdom Metazoa; phylum Arthropoda; class Insecta; order Hymenoptera; family Apidae; genus Bombus; species Bombus vosnesenskii. Next base: position 3,443,686 of record NW_022882931.1, on the reverse strand, counting down.
GTGTGACGACAACTCCTGCGATTCAACGCAAACGTCGAGCAGTCACCAATACAGTGTAACCATTACTCACTACTACTCACGAGTATAAAAAAAAACAGCCGCGGTCACTATGCTCGCAAAAAAATTCTACGTAATACAATCAGTTACCCGCGCCGATTCGGACCTTTCATTCTACGACATGATTGAGTGACTGGAGGAATAGAAATGCATGCGACTCACCGTTCGCAGCAGAGAAACAGAGGACGTTACCATGGATACTGCGCTATCCCAGCGAATATCATCAGGAAGACTAACATCAGGCAGGAACCGTTGAAAGTCCAATAATAAATAGAGATTGCGAAAAATCTGTTACAGAACAAAACACGATGAGTGACTGCTGTTTATTTGAAAAGTTGGAGATAATAAAAAATTGGGAACTTGTCAAATTTGTATTTTTATTAATGATAAAAATTGAAATTCTAATAAACTCTACTAAGTATGTAAAATGAAACTGTAATATAAAAATTTGAAATGAAAAGATTGAGAATTCAGTGATTATTTATGCATATCAGACAGTTTTATTGCAATTTAATGTTAACATTTTAACACTTCGATTATTTTTACTTTGTAATTAACAATAATTCATGTAAAATACAAATGAGTGAAAAAATTGATATACAATATATCAAACTACTTACATTCTTCAGCTCCTGGAGAGGCTTTATCCTCTTGAGAGCTGCACTGATACCAACACCGAAAACGAATGTTTAATAACATATAAAGCAAAACTACGTTTCCGCGACTTTAATCAAAACTATCCTCCTCCTCGTCGGTGAGACCCGGGCAATCGATATTATTTGATATATAACTACCAATTATGTCACTATACAGTGTATCAGTTTATTGTATAACTGGTATAATTATTAATTATATGGCAAGTAATATGAACTAATTGGTTGCGAACCTGACTCGATGTTCATATCAGTGCATCTGTAGTATATTACATTAGTAAAATATGATTTAGATATAATTTAGAAGTGTAACTAGTAGTAAGTACTTTTATACAGATTGCTTCTGCAAAGAAAGGATTATTTCTTCTTTCTCTCTCTAATTCTTCGTGTATTGAATCCAATTTTTGGTAAAATTTACTTCAACGTTTCGTTAATATTTTTTAAATATTTAATTGTATATAATCCTGTTTCAGCTTGTGTATTTTCATTTTATTTCAGCTCAGTGTAGTTTCAGCCTGACTATTGTTGCATTCCGTCCGATACTAACCATCGATAATGTCGGTATCTTATTCTTCGCTGAATCGATAATGTTGGCCTCGAAACTAAAACACCAATTTCATTTGCAAGTTTTAAAATGACTTATCTACTTATGGCCGTTTACCGATCTTCGGTACATTATCGAAGCATATCCATTCCAATAAATCTCTGTATACATATTCGAACATTTACTGTTTCTTACACGATTACACCGTGTCGCAAGATTCTCACGACAGTGGAACAAGTATTCAACAAGGGCGATGTGAACTATCATGCGCATGACAAGCGCTCCGAAACAGTATGCACTTTGACTTTCAAAGCGGTGAGCGGGAAACACCGACAGGTTTCCCTCGCTAAGAATAATGATCACGTAGATGCAAATCTCAGCCCACTTAAAAGTCGATAACTCTTTGTCGAGATGCGTGAAAGCATTGCTCTTAGGGGGGATCTTCGGGTGGCCAGTTTATCGAGTTTGTATGATCAGTAGATCGGGCGAAATCGCTGCTGACAAATCGAATTATTATTACGAGCTCGTACAATGAGTCGTTCGATGTTTATCGTCTCTTGTTGGACGTCTTTGTTCAAGTGGCGACGTGTTGTGCAACATTTACACCCGACGGATTCGTCGTGATTTTTCACGCTTCGTTTCACCATCGATTCAATCAAGAACAATCGAAAATCGTTCGTTCGAAGGGATTACGATTGTTGTATTGTATAAAATGACCGGTACTCGAACTCGGTGCTTTTGTAACGATCTGAGGATAAGGAGGGAAGGGAAACGCCAAAGGTTAGCCACGAACAACAGAAACGAAAAAGAAGAAAAAGCCAGAGCGGTGTACACTGCATTCCAATGGCTGGCTTTCGAGTAGCTGCTAATGAACGTAACTGTAGCCTGGGAAGTTCGGCGCACTTTACGCTAATACCTAAACAAATGGTTGACCTCGTGAAAATCTCGACTTTTGTTGCGCCACCGGTATGTTTCTTCTTCGCCGTTGCACCAGAAATCTCGACTCTGCATTCTTGAAAGCCTTGCTTCGTGAAAGAGTAATGCGTTCTACGAGAGCCGGCACGAGCCGTTGATTACTTTTCCTTCTCGCGCAAGGTTACGTCGAGCAGTTTCTTTTTCTTAAAATTAACTGCAGCATCTCGTCGAATTACTAATGATTCGCAGCAGCTCGGAGAATTCATTCTCTGTCGACTTCCTTTCGACTCGGTGCTAACGATCTCCCCTTTCATTTCGTGCGATAAACCCTCTCTTGATGCCCCAGAAGGGAGTACACGATAGAAAAATGCGAATCAAAGGGTAGGGAAGTTTATTTCGGAGGCGATACAATACTTCGTTATTCGTAGCCAACATCGAGGGTTTACTCCCTGCTCGCCATCAATACGTAGCCATTAGCGAACACGTGTGTATACACGAGTAGTTACCTGGGCCACGATTTGTGGCTACACTTTTTCAAACTATGTGCCTCGTGTGAAAGGCCCAGGCTCTCAGTTAATTCGATAAAAGTGTTAGGTTTGTTATTTTTAAGCTCACAAAGGAAAATCGTGTTAAGGATAATTACGGCGGAAAGGAAATGTTATTTTTAGTCGTTTGTCTCTTGCAAATCATATTTGTACCATGGGAAAAGTGAAAAGGGAATGAGTGAAAGGAACGCTGAATTTTTTTTCTATCAATTCCACGAATATTTCCCATCTATTGTTCAAGCTCGTGTGTGACCACTGCATGCCGCAAAAGCAATAACATAAATCTTTAATGAAGGAACAATGTTACGAAAGCACGAAGAATTTCTTCCCCGCGGTCACGAATCGCGGACTGCTCGGTTAAAAATGGGTCTGTTGTCGATGTCATGGCTGACTGGCATTCACGTAATTACCAATGACGACGCGTTTCCGCGGCGAACAAACATGCTTTCGACGGTTTCAGCGTCCGCACGATGATGGGGTATCCTCGATAGGGGACTAGGCAATGACGAATTTTCTTGGAAAAAGAATCAAGGAAATTGCGATTCGTAATTGTATGGGGATAGCATCTGACGGATGTGTTGGGAATTGAACGAGGACCGGCCTTTTCTTTCGAAAGTCCTCCCTAATTGACCAACAGCTGCCCGTTCCACAAAATTATATAACTGTAATTGCTTTTTTCTCTTCTGTCAATGTTTACGATCTTGGAAATGTAAAACAAATTAGTTTGCGCAAATACCTGTGATATTTTCCCCAGAGTGATCTATAACAATTTTTCTATTCGTATTCTTCTATGAATATTTTTTCTTACTAAATATTATTTATTAACTGCTAACTTTTAGTAAATATTATCTATGAACCTAAAAATACAGGCTTATTCGATATTCTTCTAATACAAATATTCATAAAATTTATCATTTTCTCAGTTGAAATAACTAGAAACGTTTGGTTCTTAGGGTTCAAGCAAATTCTTCGATAATTCTCTTTTTAGTCAGAATAAGTATTTTTTATCTATTATAATCTTTTCCAAAACATCATTTAGTAGAAGATTAATTGATATTCAGATTAAGGTATCCTCAGCATATCCCCGGTATCCAAACCAAATCTCATTAAAAAATACCCCATTCCAAAGAAACCACACCTAACCACAGAACCAGTTTCCTTGTTCCTTTCCCGGAAGACCCATCAAACCTTTCACGACCAATTACCGTTTCATTGTAACCTAACCATCTCAACTGTACATATTATCTGGCTAATTTTTCAGCAAGCCTCCCGTAAAATACGATTCGCGGCCACTTCCGCGCGTAATTTCCGCTTCGTTCGCCTGTGACAACTGCGGACAGAGGCGATAAATAGAGGAAAGAAAAAAAGATTGAAGGACCGTTGTCAAAGGCTCAGTTCGTGCGTGTCACTAGGATGACTCAACGAAGCACGACCGCGATTTGCACACAACCAAACCGTGGAACGCGTCTTCGTATGATCAGGCCAATTACCTGTGAACCCGTCCAAGAAATCGCGGCGATCGGTCCCCCCTCGTGACTCACGCTGGTTCCTTTCCATGTTAGCCGACCATATATTCTCGCCACCCGTTATACATTAAAACGGCCAGGTCTCCCAGTGGGTGCCCTCGCTGCGTGCGGCGCGCAAACAATAACGATAATGACTTAACAGGCCCATCTGCCTCGCGATGGAAGGGTGCGCAGGTTCTAAATAGAAGTCACTGTCAGACCGGCCCTTCACGTTAATGGAAATCTATCTAGTCTAGTACAATTATAGTTGCTCGCGAAAGTATTCCAATTTGTAGAAACTTTACCAATATATTACGTGTCTTTTATGTAAGATTTATTAAATTATTAGTATTAGTAGAGTCTCACGACTAGTTTGATTATATTGGTTATCCAATGTTGAAATACCTAATCAGTCAATTATACGTTAATAAGCCTCAATATTCAGTGAAACTACCATTTTTTATTAAATATATATTTCCAATAAAACTCTTGCAACTTTTATATATTTTTAGATTGGTTTCAAATTGGTCTCAAAATTGTAACTACGTAATTATGACATATATAAATATCATTGCGGTGCTAAAATAAAATTTCAAAATGTTTGATATAGTGCATATTATAATCTTGTAATGTAAATGGGAGTCATCGCAAAGCCGGAAGGCTTTACCATAGCGTTCTATGGTAAATTTTAAAATATTTTCGTGAGATATTACACGCGCGTCGGCGCTGTGGCCTGAAACCACGTGCGTGTGTCGCGAGTTAATTGTTTGTAATTGTTCGTGGTTCTCGCCCGTTACGAGCTCGATTCATTGAGACTATTTCGGGTGATTCAATGCTGTTTACTGTGCTCGCGTGGATCGACGTATTGCGTGGCAACTTGCTGCCATTTGTTGGTCTATTAATGGATATGATACGATGATGTGTTAGTCGAACTTTGCCTGGAGCGGTGACAGAGTATTCTTGATGTTTGTTATAGGTTTCGTAGTTTAATGGAGATTATAGGGTGTGTCTTATTAGGTTCGATAAATAGGGGTGAAATTTAGCTTATTGGCTTGGGTAATAGAGATCATGGACGATGAGAAGTTGACAAAATTTTTAATCGAAAAATTCTTCACAAGTTTTTAATTGAGAGCTTTACTTGATTTCGAACTGACTCTAACGTGAAATAAATGTTTATAGATTCTACATAAGGTATAAGGTTTAATTAATTTATACGTTAATTATTTTATTAATAAGGGAAGTACTCTATCGTTCTTAAGGGTCTTGAAAATTCCCTAATTATTTATCAGTTACTTAATTTTTCGCGTGTTCTAATAATCTTTAATGAATGGTAGCGTATGTAGAGGAGGTACATTTAGTTAGAGAAGAGTGAAAATGGTTCGGCCCAAAGTCGGTCTCTGAAGCGCTCCCTACGTGCGCTGAAACGATAGATGAAACTATGCGATGCGTAACTGTTTTCTTTTCTCGGTTAGCCGTATCGGGCACGCAAATAGTGCTGATTGGCATGCAAACGGAAGATTCGCGCGCAAACGGAAACCAACTGTTTCGTCGTGAAAGGGTTGGTCCCTGACATTGATTGTTTGATTGTCTGTGCCTAGGCCCCAAACGTGGCGATCTAGCGCGATGATCTAACACGACGATGACCGTTCGTTGACCCTATCGAGACATCGTTTCCACGCGTCAAGCTATTTCTGATGTTTTAGCATTGCGAATTATTTCCGCTCTACGAAATATCTCGCCTTCGCTACAGCGTTTCAGCGAGGTCCGCTTCGTTTCTTAGAAACATAGTCAGTTTTCTAGTGGATTCTTCAAGGCTAAGATTCTAAGCTCTGAACTATCGGGTTTTCGACGTTTGTAGGTACGTGGGCGAGATTTATCGTCGATTCCCGTTATTTATAACTTCGTTTCGGTTGTATTTTATTAAAGAAGTTTGTTAGTTTTAGAAGATTTAGGATACTTAACATTACAGTTTTTCAAGTTACCAAGTCTTCAGCTTTGGAATTTATAAGTGCTCGAATTTTTACAGTTCAATTTTCAAATATTAGCATAATAGAATCCCCGAATCCTTTAATATTTGGAGTATCGAATCATTGTGTATTGGAAATTTATTAGTTTTTGAATTGTTCGATCCTCAAGCCTTTAAACTTCAAAGCTTTCAAACGATTTATCTGAAAACTCTGCTTCTAATAGTTTACGCATTATATATTGTATCATTCCTATCAAGTGCCTTATTCATCGATTCATTCAGGAATAGCCTCGGCTATACTAATTCACTCATTTTCTCCACAAAAGTCAACTCCGCAAGTATTGCCATCAGTCTCCATCGGAAGATTTACCATCGATGAGAGAGTATGACATCTTTACGGACCGGTCGCAATTTTATTGGCGTCTCTATTGAATTTCAATCGTTCCTTCGGTTACTGTAAAGTTACAGTTATACGACGTATAAACTAGTCTGATGCTCGAGGTACGGCGGGGATGAACGAAACGATTCCGCGTGATGAATAAAAAGCGGTTCGTCGATCGTATGCTGCTGAACGATTTCTCCGGCGGCCGACTCGTTTCTATCATCCAGTCAAGCAACCCAAATGCCCAATTAAAGTCCTCGAGAAAGTCCGCGTGTTGTGTGTTCCACGGTAATTTTTCGGCTACGTTCTCTTTGCGCCTCGAGGAAAAATCTCGCGGCGTAAATCTTCCTCGCGAAACCTGGGACTCTCGTGCCGAGCCGGTGCTCTACCGAGGTAATTGCTTTCAAGAATAACAATCTCTTGGCTTCTCTGCAGCTGTTTATTTTCCGTCCACGTGCCTTTCTTTCATTAAAAATTCCATCGTCTGATTAAACCTTTGCCACGCTTGATCCTGATGCCTTCTTGTCTGGCTGAAATTTGTTTCGCTGTCTTTAGTGCCGAGACGTCGTAAACAGAATTTCCAGTAATTTATAAAGACAATAGAAGCTACTAATTTAATATAGTCGTAATACTTGCTCTTAAACTTTAATGGTTGCGCTTTACGATTTTATCTATGGTGCGAGTCACGATATAACTAGGTTGTAAAATTGATTAGCAGCCAAGATAATCTTGCTTTGGTCTGTGACTATTAGCACAAATCATATTTCGATGTGTTTCGACACTTTGATATTATAAGGAGCGATAAGAAAGCGATAAGAAGATTTGAATATTATGAAGAAGCTGGGAAAATAACGTTTAGCTTAAAAATTAACGTTTCATTGAAACGTCACAGAATCTAAAGTGACAATTATACATACGTAGCAATTAATTTCTTAAAAACGTGTAGAGGATGGCTGTCTATTTTAAAAGATGACCTCTAACTTTACTGCCCTAAAATCTTAAACGGCGAAAATACGTGACGCGATTGTAAAGGAAGTTGGCCATTCCGAAATGTGGAATACCAAACGGCCAACATCGACAATTGCCGTCTGACTGTTCTGAATAGAGCTGAATAGCAACGAACAAGATGATGTGGGTTTGTCGTCGATAGAAACCGATTCCCTTGAAAAGGAGCATTGAAGAGATGACGAACAGGACGCGCACAGATGTTTTGAGGGTAGGAAGTCCAGGTGCTAAGTACGGCACGCGACTCCTTGTTCTGTCAGAAATGCATTAAAGGTTGCCCCGATACTTCGGGATGAATGAGCAAAGTGAATGAATGGAAAACTGGTTGGTTGCTGGTGGTGGTAAAGCTGTTACACGAAGGATACGTGATAGGCCTGCAAAACCATCTCTATTCTCCTGTTTTCTTCCTTTTCTACGACACTTTCGAGAGATCGTATCGTTTAAGCTTTACAGGATCTCGAGATTTCTTCTGTTAATGCTTTATCTGTAAAGTTTGCCGATTGGCGACCATTTCGGGATAGTCATATTGCATTAATGTGAGATTTTTGGATAACACAGAAATTATATAGTGACAGAGAGTAATACGAAGAAAGATAGGAATATTAGGTATAGAAATTAATTCACTGCCTTTTATAAACAAACTTGTCGGTTATTTATCAGTTTCGCTTTTGGATCAAACCCAGTTTCTTTACCTTAATTGAAAAGCGAAAATTATTTATTAATGTTTTCCGAAATTACGTCTATGTCGTATTTTAGAAACTTTAAGTACAGTAAAATCCTAAAATATATATAGGAAGAAAATATGTAAGCTTAAAATGGATTTACGACTGATTTAATGTAAAGGCTACCGAATAAATGTCTATACCTATCTAATAATAGTTAAACCTTCTATAATTAATTTCCATATCAATGTAATGAATAATTAGAACGATTGAATAAAATGATTATTCCCAGTAAAAGCGCCCTGTCAATACTATGTTAATGCATCAGTAAGTTACTACACAGTAACATAATTTCGTTGTATCAAGATTGAATAAGGAAATTGATGCAAAAAATTTCTTCAAAGTAAAGTTCTCCCTTTATCTCCTATTCTATTTCGCCCAAGCGAAAAATATCTTTCAGTTAGCCACTTATCGATCATAGCGAGTAAATTTCAGATTAAATGGCTTTAAGTGGAAGTAGAAAGTAATTGCCAGGGATAAGTAGCGGCAGCAAGTACCGGTATTAAACGTAACTAAAGAACACCGGCAAAGAGTGTACTTAGAATGATAATTTGCGTTCAGGTACGTGTTTCCGTGTTTCATGTGATCTATTATTGTAATAGCCTGGGATATAAGCCGAATTCGTATTATCTACGTGTTCGACTGATTTCCCGCTAACAAACGTTCATTACAAATGCTTCTACGAACGCTATTGAGGAACTATCGGCCATATTATAATAATTCATACTATTATTATATAATTAATGAATTAGTCAACTATAATGTATGAATATAACCAGAGCTATAATATAATTTAATTATCACCTCCTAGTTATTAATTCAAGAACACACATAAACGCAAGTAAAACTGAAGAAAAACACGGGAATTCCATTGTTTGTTGATTTCCTGCTTTTTATGTCATTTAATGGTTGAAAAGAAGTATTTTAATATGAAGTAGGTGAAGAAAGAAATAATTTGATAGATTGGAAAATAAAAGGATTTTGAAAAGAGCTGATAGTCCACAATATTTTATTAAGTATTCATTTATTCTGTCAATTTAATTAATGTTATATTAGTCCTTATAATTAATATTCACAATATTTTTTAAATGTTCGAGATAGCGACAAAAATAAGTATTTAATTCCGGAGTTAAATAGAGAGATAACTTTGATGCAGAATTGGTTAACAACGTTTATTCAATTTAAAGTTGTTCCTTTATAAAAGGCAAGAAATATGGCTTATCTTTTCTTTCTGTGGTCTTCCATTGTGTAAAATCCTACGAAAAAGTTTGAGAAATTGTGTTTTTACGAAATGAAAGAAATATCAAAAAATAAAGTTCTCATATTTTCAAAATGTAGCTAGACACTTTAGTTGGGACACAAGGCAAATTTTGTGACACACTTTTGATCTTATTCCGTATACAGGCTGCATCAGAGAACTAGGTCGAGTCGCATCGTCTCGAAAGTGTTTGAGGAAGAAAAACCATTACGAAGTAAAACTATATAAACTCTCTATGGCTTCTATACTCTCATCATACATTTAAGTGCGTCTATACAAAGTATCTACGCCTTCTTTCATTTCAATGTCTTCGCCGTTTCTTTGTAACCCCCTTAAGAAAAAGAAAGAAGACAAAAATGACATTGAAAATTACTTTTTAATCAAATATGTTTGTACGCCTGACTACACTTGATGTACCGTATGTCATAAATTCTCGAGAGAATATCTTATAAAATAATAGCTCTCTGTCCTCACCGACACGTCATTAATACGATGTTCACATTAATGCACGTTTTCCTGCCAAGATGGTCGCTCGTTACACGCATTCTTTACGTCTTTATCAAACAACAAATTGCACTTGCCGCGTGCAGGTATCAAACGGGGTCGACGGGACACGCGAGATTTTACGCGATGCACAGCAAACATTAATTTTCAACCGTTAAACGAATCCCGACTCTCTCGCATCGGGTCGATCTTGCATCTCGTCAATGCGCGAGTCTCTGTATATGCGAAGTTGGTCCGATCAAAAACCGAGCATGGAGTTGGCGATAAATTCGATTAAGCTTTAATTAAATTCCAGACCAGCCTAGCTTTCAACGATGGAAAAATCTATTTAGGCCGTCAGGGGAAACGATTCCAACCGTTTCAAATTTGATTCACTATTAAAAGCACGCGATTCCTGGGTTCAACGCTCGTGAATAGTTCGTTTTCCAGCTAGCTTTGTTGGTTTGTTGGATTTCGACACGTGTACCACCGATAATTTCGATTTCACGAGTTCGCCGTGGGACAAAGTTCGCGAGGTGTTGGCAAACGATTGGTACAATATACGAAAGGGAGAAAAAATAGCATTGGTTTGCCACGATGGTTGGAGGATACAAATGAACGAGGTAGGAAAAAAAGAGCGGAGAGGATTCTGAATCCAGTTTGCATTGGTCCAAAATGTACCTACCTGCCCTCTTCCCTTTATTGCTTTTTTCATCTCGATCTCTCTGCCAGGCAGGATGTAGTTCCCGTTGGAATTATTTTTTCTCTGAATCTCTTTCATAAGGACGATAAATCGACGCGGGGAGCTGTGTACTTCTGTACCTCGTGCACTTTGAACTTGCTCCCACAGACGATGGTTGGAATTTATTTATCAGATATTTCAACGCTGATTTCCGTGTCCTCTCGTGCTTTCGCGAAATCCTCCCTATTCAATACTGAAAATTTATTTAATATAACGTGAAGGCAGAGCGCTCGCTGTAGGATTGGAACTTTAAAACAAGCTTCTTGTTTTTAAAAAGAGAGTGCTTAAAAACACAGGCTCGTTTTTAAAAGAGAAGAGGTATTCCGGATGTTGTAGTTAATTTGTAACTGGTATGACCACCATACATGTTCCATCACACTAAAAGACGCTTCTCTTTCTGAGAAAGAAAAGGTCCCCGGGGCGGCGCTGTGAATTTTGACACTAGAGTGGAATTCCGACAAGAATAACGGGAATCGACCTCGTATCGTACCATGGGGCACACACGAGATCGGCCTTATGGTTTCCGTGTCACGTGACACCATAACGTCCGCACTTATGTATCCCTTGCCCTACGCTGTTTATCCCACGATCCCGTTACTGGTTCGCGGCAAGGCGCGAAAGCCACCTATAATATAATAATGATATGTTCGATTTAGCGGTCAGTTCGAAGTTTTTTTTTCGTTAATTCCCCGAACAGAGAACATCAGGAATCGCCATTACACCTTGACCTCCAATTATCCAATTATTCGGTGTTCATCATATAAGATGCGCTATATCATCGGCTAAAAACTTGGATATGTAATCTAGTGAGACATTTAGGAATTTTACTGATTCATGCGCTCAATTCTGTATGACTTTTCTCAGATGTTCATGAAAGCACAGGATGCAACATCTTTTCTTTTCAAGGGTTCATGAAATTATGGAAAATGGAACCTATTACCTTTTGTTTATTTTAATCTTCTTCTATTACTAATTAGTGTTTATGGGTCTCGTGATAATACCAAGCAGTGTTCAAAATTTTTCTCGTATTCTCCCTCACACGTGTGAACTCTACAAACTATTTAAAGTGCTTCGTATAATTCCTGTATATTTAATCTTTCATGAAACAGGATTCTCTTTAATTTTTCAATGAGTCAGTAACTTACAGCTTAATATTTCTCTTTTGTTTTAACCGCTTTGTAAGTCTACGTCTTATGAATTACTTGGTAGTACCATTTTCTAGAATCTTTCCGTTCTCCTTTCTCGCCAAACGAAGAAGAGGTCACACGATTTATACCTTCGCTCACAGTCATTCGTGAAACGTGGACGACGTAGGTGTACCCAAACTTTTGATCGATAGTGTAATTACATAGCGCAGAAGTAACCGGTGTGCCAGCGGGCCATTCCAGCGATCTTTCTTCTACACACTTTTCTCTCGTGGTTCTAATGCAGTTGCGGGCCTGTTCGAAGTATCTCAATACGCAATCGGCTGACTGATTTATCTGTTCATTACACGAAGTCGTTAATTCACGTTATTTACTCTTGGTTCGATTAATCCGCCGTGTAATTTAGACGGCTTGGCGCGTTTAATCCGCACGTCTCGCCACCTCGTAACCTTTGACGTCGTTGGTTAAAATCTAGCGCTATCTAAATTTTATTATCGCGTGCACATACATGATTTTTATATTTCTTTTCGTTTCTTCTGTTTTTTCTTCTGACTGATCGTATACAATATTTTTTATACCGTAACCAGTTGAGGGGTTCATAGCAAGAACGATTTTTGTCTATGTTTGTTTCCCTTCAGAAAAGCGAAAAAACATTACAAATCTTTAATTTCTGTTAAATATATTCTGAATTAAAAGAAAAAGTTCATCATATTACGATGCAAACCTCATATAAAAAAAATGTTTGGTAGTCCTTGTCATTTTTTATTCGACAAAAAATTTTAAGATGCAGATCATCTTATATGAGTCTAAATTCTGACTACAAAAATATATTATTATCTTAATAATTGAAAAGTTCGACAAGCGTAGTTCTCGTTAAAAGCTCTTAAATTTTATGACATAATGGCACCATGGTTGATTTAAGCATCGAATGGACGAATTATTTTTTATATCCACGAATCGTTGGCTTTTGCGAGACTTTCTATCTTGACATAATGTTGAGGAATGTTTCGTAGATAAACAGCAGTTTAATTACGCGGACGCCGGCGCTTAATTGCAACCGGGAAACATTCATTGTAGTTTTTGATTACTGCGGTTGCGGCGAACGCTCTCGAGTCTTCCTGAAACGAAAGTCTCCACGATAATTTTTGAAGACCTCGAGTAGTAACTCCGCCTGCGCGCAGGTTTCTGTTATGCTTTCGTGGGAACGCAGAAACTTTATTTTTGTGGGATGTTGAGCGTTCTAAACTTGGTAGAGAGAATAAAAAACTAAACCTTTTGTACTGTAAAAACCAGCCCTCGAAATTTTCCGTTGGACTTTTAACGTTTGACAAAATCGATAAACTTTAGAACTTTAGATATTCTAAGAACGAAACAGTATAACGAACAGTATACGAATATTTCTATGACGAGACAGAAAATATCGAAGATTAAACGATGGATATTTTTCCAAGATATGGCTCGAGAATAGCTCCGGACAAAGAAGCAAAGATAAATCACGCCAACGCATCGATACCATCCACCAGAAGGCAACAGCGACGAAGAAGGAGGAACGTGGTTAATGGGAACGGTTTATCGTTGGAACACTAAATCGTTATGGTTGAATGGAAAAATCTGCAACTTTATCGAGCGCGAAATTTATGTCGCGTGGCTTGCGTGCGAAATTTTCCTTGGCCATAAATTCCGATCGATTAATTCGAATCGCCGGGGGATGGTATCCCTATTATTCTAATCTGAGGATCGAGAAGGCGAGAAAGCTGTTTCCTTGCGAGTCGTTCCACCATTAAGTGACCGTCCCTTTTTCCTCAGGACGCGCATTCCTGCCCACGCTTTATGTTAGATGCTGAAACACGAAGAGAAAGGGAGGTTGGTGGGAAAAGAAATCACGGTGGCGTGTACACCGGAAACGCGTAAATCGGCGAGCGTTTAGTACGGTCGATGAGCTCAGTTTTATCGCTTCGTTTGCCTCTGTTTGCCTTTGCGAGAGTCACAGAAAAATTCTGCGAATGGAAAGACAGAGCGGCAAGCAGCTGAATTATTTTTAAGCTGTTAGGAGGTGGAAACGTTTTGCCACCCACGAACGATGATTTGGCGAATCTTGTTGAGAATTTATTTCTTTTATACGAGTTTTAAAATTATCTAAAGAAATCGTTTGGAGAGAATCAAATTTGTTAATTGGTTTAAATATTCCTTTCTTATGAATTAGTAAAACAATTCATGCCAGGATCAAAGAGAAACAGTGCCGGGTGATAAAGATAATTATCCTTTGTTAGAAAAGATAGAAAGGATAGAAAAGATAAAGTCGATTATTAATTAGTGGCACTGAACAATTAATTGCATTGGAAAAATTAAAGTGATTAGCCGTTACCACTTTCTCATGACAGAAATTTACAAATATCACGTCTATTTTAATGAGAATTCAACACAATGCAAAGATCTCTCTAAATTAATTGCAAACGAGGCTATAGAGATTCCGTACACGATTCTCGCAATTTGCATTAACAATTCAGCCACGCCACGAGAAAGTCGAAAGTGGCGCGCGAAATAGTCACATTTTACAGGGCTATTCGTCTTTCGTTGTCCTCATAGAGTCCACAAAAGTATCTCTGGCGCCAGGTAGAGGAAACAAAGGGAAGGGACCTAGAGAAGGGAAAATATTTGCCAACCGTCAGACGGATGCGGTTTTACATTTTCAGTAACGATATATTTCTCGAAGCTCTTTTAAATTCGTTCTAGATTTTAAACCATTTCGCATACACACTGAGACACATCGTACCTGAGTGTGTTTTCAACGATGAAACACGTGATGGCGTGAAATCGATTTTGCTGCAATGTCCGGCCATGGAATCTGGGTACAGAGGCTGGTTTTCGAAAATACGAAGCTTCGTCGGAAGTACCAATTATTATCGAGAATTGAAAGGGAAGCTCGTTATTAATCGGAATTAACAAAGGTGAAATTTATCCAGGCGATTCGGTCCCGTCGGATTTTTAATTTTCACGGCATAATTGAGTATCGTGAGAATGAGTTATGGCCCATAAATTGTCCCTTTGGCTGGATTTTCCATTCGATATGCATATCGCCTTTCATAAATCTTTTCCCCACGAATTTCTAGCGGATAGCGAGAACTACGATCGGACACGTGTCCAGGAAATATTTTCGATGTTTTGATTCTCTGTTTGTGAAGTAGACAGACCGAGCAAATAAAGGATTGGCTTTACAGAAGTTGCGTCGTGGTTTCCGATCATGATGTACGACGTTCGTACGTGTTCCGATATGAGACTCGGCGAACATACGCTTCGATATTGCATCGTGTTTCATAGATACACGTTAAAGTGCATGTACATAGTTCCACTCCGGTGTAATAGCAGCCTCTGAAACCACTCGGTTACGATTATGTGTATTACCATCGTTATCGTGCGAATTCGCAGGTAATATGCTTTCGAAATTTTATCCACGCGGCAAAAGTACCACTTGTGCAAAATTATAAAAACTTTTTCTCGTTGTAGTTATTTCAATTAACTGCTCGCCGTACGATTCTTTTTGCGGGTACGTACGTTAGCTATTACCTATTTACTGCTGCAGGCGCTATCCCTAGCAAGACATTGAAATATTGTACCTATATGATTTATTCTTAGTAATTTACGGTCTTGCAATTTGGAGATGAAGTAGAAGCGTAAAATTTAACTTTGATAGAAGTACAGTCTAACTTCGCTGTATTTGATCTATAACCTACATCACAAGTGCGATTCCATATCCCAAAAACAAAGGAATGGTACCAGTTTTCTCTTGCTCTAACATAAAAAGTAACGACACCTTTTTTGAAAGGATTGCTCTTATCTCCTCAGTCTTCCTTGGAAAATTTTCGTCTGGATCTTTTTTTCGTCTGAGTCAATAAATCGTCAAAAAACTGCGTGTTTGATAAACGATCGTTTTTGATGCGTTCTACTCTTGGAAAACACCGGAGACGTTCATTAATCAAAACCTCTAGTTGCCTCTTTATCGGACCATCGACACAAGAGCGGCGAAAACGTTCTATCAGACAAGGGGTAAAAGGGAAGCAGCACAGGAAAATGCAGGTCAATGCGGAGCACACAGGCCATTTGGCTATCTGACGTAGCACGAAAGTTAACGCAAGAGCATCGCCAGAATTGGCTGACCTCTTGGCTCGTGGTTTCTGAAACAACTTCGTTCGCTCGAACCACCGCCCAACTACCTCTTACGACCGTGTACGTCATTAACACTTTCTAACCAGCACAAAAGACGAATCAATAAGGCCTGTATTACATTCGAAGATCAATGATTCGAAGATCAGTTTTATCATTCGAAGATAAATCCATTTTTGTTAACTGTCTGACTGTTATATCGTTTGGTGGATAGAGACAAGTATTTTAATACGAAATGAATTGAATTGAATTCAATGATAAATTGAAAGGTGACAAGTTCACAATGTTTCGTAAAAAACGAACAACATTGGGTTAATTGTCATTTCAGTTGACATTAATTCATATTCATCTGTATGATTCTAATGTCATTAATATTTTTTATACGTCCAAGAGAATGACAAGGCATCTTAAATTTAGAAATTGTTCGTTTATGAAAAATGAGAAATGTGACGTACCATATGGCGTACCAAGTGTATCACGCGAGGCCTTCGTTTAGTTTCATTTACATGCACTCCTCGTAGATGAACCAGTTCGATTTCTCGTTTTAACATTCAGATTTTGTTATTCAACCCTCGATGAGACGCGTTAAAGAAAAGGGCAAAAGTTTTCTCATCTTCTGGTTGACCCGATTCTTTACGATCCTCTGGCCTGGTTCTCTCTTCCCTGCGTTTTACAGTACCTCGCGCGCCTAATTTTTCCCTATAAAGATGGCTTTCCAAGCTGTACTATTAGAGAGGAAAGTAACAACGCGGATGCGTCGAAAACGCGAGAGGGAAAACAGGGAACGTTTGCAACCGATACGATCTCCCCCACTTGCTCTGGAGTCTGTAAGTTGGAGCACGCTGTCTTAAATTTTATTTTATCGCAGTTTTCGCGGCGGCCAGAAACTTTTACGATCCCTTCTCTGGGAATAATTTGTGGCAGGTTTTGTTCCTGGAACGAATACTTTTCCTGAAAATTGTAAGTTAGAAGATCAGGAGATTGCATGTAGTACGTTATGGAGCATTAGAAGTTGGTAAAAAATGAAGTGTTTTCCTCTTGATAGGATTTATTTAAGTAGGATTTATAGTTAAAAATATCCAGGAATTTGCAGACAATTTTTTATAATTGTATAGAATTCAATAGAGATTTCGTAAAAGTAATAGTTTCATTGTTTATTATCTGTATTATTAACAATTCTTAGTTATCGCAATCGAGATATAAATGTTCTTTACAATTTGTTTCATCGAATATGCCTGTTAAAGTTCGGTTCATAACGACTTCAATACTTACAGTACCTATAAAACGTGCCTGCACATATTCTTATTTGTGAAATTTAATATACCTGGACCTAATTAATCAGCACGTCAATGCTACAACAAATACGTAATAATTACAACGTAAATAGTTTTTGTGGCGGCTGTATGCATCTCGTTGTAGCGAAGAAAGTTTCAACAATAAGGAGAGAAGAATACAGTCGAATGGATATCAGAAAGCAATCTAAAATAATAAAAGAAAAGAGAAAATATTGTAAGAAAAATCTTACGAATAGAAACATCGAACAACACCGTAAAGTACAGAGAGAATGGTTCTGTGAAAATACGAGAGAATGTGCTTATAAAAATGGCAAACACAGGAACGATAGTCCTATCTTACCTAACTCGTATTTATTCAAAGAATAAAGTGTTGCAAAATATACTGAACGTTTACCATCGCAATTTTAAAAACTCCCAGAGTTTAGAAAACTTCAAAGTACACTCGCGTAGCTTATTACTCTCAGTGATGGTGAAGGAACTTCCATGGAAGATTCTCTGCAACGCTGTAGGTAATTTCCTTTCTCCCCGAGCAGTTGTGTTTCGTGGAAACGAAGAAAACGCTGCTAGCTTCCGGATCCAACCCTTTCTGGCCGTAGGCGAGCAGCACGTGCCCAGAAAGAGATCCGAAGCCGGGTGCCCGCGATATTAAGTATTCCACTCGCATTACCTCCCGCTGAACAGAAAGTTACACACACCTCGTTATGCGGCCAGAAGCGGCACCAGCAGCGTTGTGCAAACTTAATTAGCGACTACGGCCGGCGGACATCGAGAAAGGAGAGACACTTCGAAGAAGCCGATGATTTATCTGTGCGGGGTCCTGCAGGCCCTGGAATCTCGTTCCGTGGCCGTGAAAGAGGGCAGCTTCGATTGTAATTGCCAGTGCAACGTGGTAACGTGTCTAGGTAATGACCATGTGTAACGTAATTAGGTGCATCTATGTACAGTATAGTAATGAACTTGCGTATTGAATTATTTGAGCTCGAAATAGTTTTGTTCAGAAATATAAAATGAAAATGACATTTTTTGTCGAATTATTTCCATTTGATAGATCAGTGTTTTTAGGAAAATTGTGATTTTAGTATACAGTGAGAAATTCTTTATTGAATTATTTAAGGTTGGTAAAGTATTTTGGGGAAAATTGTGGTCTTGCTATACAGCAGCGAGCATATAATTCAATTTAATTTAGTTTATAATTGAAGAGCCTTCCATCCATGTAACCTAGTCTTTTATACGCTCGCCACTGCATATATTATACAATGTATTAAATATCAATATTATTAACATAATTATTGCGGCGGAAAGAATGAAGTAAATAATATGCAAATTTAGAAAGCGTAAATATTAATATTCCACTCGTATCAGATATTCTAATTCGGTATCGCTACAGCGATTTATTTTCAGAATTATAGACTACATAATATTACTCTGAATTACCAACGCAATGATGCTATGAATTAGATAAATGCTCTACTAAATTCAAATATTTTATCTTAAACGCAAAATATTCATGCAATTACATCATTAATCGCAACGAGATACATTTTAATCTCCCCATTCCAAATCGAACAGTATTAATAGCATGTGCGATTTTAAATGGACGATCAAGGGACTCGTAAACACGTACGACTAAAATCTCATTTAGTAGGAAATAAACAATGTTCGCTATGGATTGTTAAAATATGTCTATTCGGTAATTAATTGCTCTTGTTTTCACCCCGGGTTTACACACGGTTAAACGTACAATAAACTAAGCGCCACTGGTCTGTTATCGTGTTTATTTGTTCTTCGTATTTTCAGTCTACTACATCGTCGGCGTAGCAAAGATTACATAAATCACTCGAAAATTCCAGACCCGCGATGCGTTTCGATGCATCAAAGAAAGATGTAGAAGGAAATTCCTCGTAGCTCTCGTTACCTTGACTTCCGTTCGATCATCGCTCGATCCATGGTAGCTCGTGTGTAAATACGTGGTACAGCACTGGCTTTATAGGCTCCCGTCGTAAAGATTTGCTCGGCTGCTGCACCACGACGAGATGTAAACATGCTTCCCGTTGATATCGTGCTTGTACGACACAGTACAGCATACGGGGCATTTTGTTTCACGTGGTAACGTAATTTGCCTCCATCTAGGACCCACGTTGGCGTTTTTCCATCGACACCGTTACCATCTTCTCATAACTTGAATTTACTGACCGGACGATAAACCATAGATACCGGTTTATAAAGGGTAGCACGGTGGTACGAAGAAAGTTTTTTGTGCGATACGTCCTGTTATGTGTCTGTTACAGATCGTAACGATGTACTTTATTATGTATCTAGATCGTAACAACGATGGAAAGGAATGTAGTAACATCTAGAAGGAAACAAATGATCGATGTGGTTAGAGGGGAAAGAATAAGAAATGTAACCAGTATGTGTGGACATTAGCCGAAGGGTTGACTCGTGACACGAAAATATTTGTACAAGTGTACAATCTTTGCTAGAAGTTTCAATCATCTATACGCGTTGCCTAATGCATCTATCTATTTCCATCTGTGTACGAGCCTTGAAACGATCTGTAAAAAATACCATGAAATAATATTGACGAGGTATAAAATCCTGCCTCTCATAAAACTTCGACCTCGTTTCGAAAAAGGTTGAATCATGGGTATACGTGTGATTTTCTTTCAACTCATCGGCAAGTAATCCCATGCCCTATTGACGAATATCGTAAAGATATGGCAAATAAACTAACCAAACAAGAAGTGCTCTAAACGAATTTATCGAATCTTATATCGAATCTTATATCGAATCTTGTATCGAATGGTTTTAAAGTGTTGTTTGTCGAGGAAGAATAATAAGGTTCGATCGTTTTCGGTTCGATCATCTGTTAAATCGTCACAAAAGCAGGGCCAGCGATCGTAGTGGAGGCGCAGATGCGGAGAGCTGCGCTGCGTTTCGACACGGATTGTCGATTCCTTCCGCCCCTCTGTACCGGCCCTCTGAGCGCTCTTCGGGGTCCCGGCTGGTATTTTCTGTCAGTCGACGGCAGGCCGCGGGTCGAGCTGGTCGAGAAAAGCTGACGTTCGTAAAATCAAGTCGCTCGACACGCGCACCGCTCCATTCTCACGCGTATACATTTACTTTACGACACGAGACACTGCATTTTGACGTTCCTCCATTTCAAAATTTCAATTAATGGGCAAATAATGGATGAAAATACAGAAATATTGAAGATATTGTATATCAATGATGAAATATTTCTCTTGAGTTGAGACATTTAAAAAAATTTGAAAGAGGATTTTCAAATGCTGACAGCTGGCTTAAAAGTATCTATTGTTTGAGCAATTGAAGTTTAAAATATTACGGAATTAACGGTGCAAGGTTTCTTGAATTTTGAGAAGAAATTGCAATCTATCGTCGAGTTACCCGATAATCCCTGAAGCTTATTACGCAGAAATTGAAGATGAGATGAGATTACGCAGAAATGATCAGACAGGTTGATGAATGTGCGATGACAACTACCAGAAGCTAATCCACCTTCAAGCTCGTTTCTTACGAGTCTACGAAGTTTTTAGTGAATATATTTTCTAATATCAAACTTCTGAAAAATCTTATAATAATCCAAGTGATAAAAATGATCTCGCTTTAACTCAAAAAAATAAAAATTCGTAAATCGCACCAGTCATATATAACCATTGAATAATATTTCTCGCGATTTGTGGGAAATATTATCGTCATTAGTGGAAAAGGTTGATCGCAGAAGAGTCGACGAAACGAAGATAAGGGACGCGGTGACCCAGGCTGTCAAGGCGCGTATAAAATCGACGATAGCAAAGTCGACAGTCGGCAGTGTCGCGGCAGCCGCGCGCGAGAGAGGACGTCGTCGTTAGTGCTACGTCGACGCGTGGAAAAGTCAGCATAGAAAAGTCAGCGTGGAAACGTTAATGCTTCCCACCACGCTGTGTTTTCGCTTTGTCAATCATCTCGCAAGAATTGTGTTCGTTTGTGTTCTTATCGCAACCTGCCTCGATTGTGCCTGAACGAATCGATCCACGATACATTACGAATGAAAATCATGCTTAAGGGACGATCTATAGTACGACCAGCTAATTAACTTGCAGTCAAGACGCTTCGTTTCGATGCAAAATCACGACGTACGTGGTCTGCGCTTGGAGATACATAGAATTATTAACGAATCAGTGATGAATCGGTGAAAAGTTCAAAGTAGAAGGAAAGACTCACAGAATTCATAGAATAGTCGAAAAGGAAATTTTCATTGAAAAGAAAAACGAAAAATCCTGGCGAACAAATTTAAAGGTTCGGATTAAGTCCTGGGTTGAATCCGGTTTAAAAGCGCGCGACTTTCCCAACTTTTCAAAAGATCCGCGAGATGCAGCGAACGAAAGACGCAGATAACAACGTAAAGCCGAGGAAGCCTTGAGGGATTTGCGGAAGGAGGACGAGAACGAGCTAGTGACTGGCAGGGAAGCGAGAAAGAGAGAAGTAGGAAAGAGAAGAATCGGAGTCGCGAACAAGAGGCAACGGAGAGGCGAGAAAACACTCGAGGAATGCCGTGGATAAAGTGTTTGGGCGGCGGAGGCGGAAAGGCCAGAAGAGGCAAACCACTCAGCGTCAGCCAGCCGATCCACCTGCTCGTCAAGGTATGATTTGCCTTAGTATTTCCCTCGACGAATTTTTCAAGCAAAATTTCTCCTCAATGTCTATGAAGAGGTTCCGACGGGGTGGTCCTGTTGCAAGATGGGTGTTAATATTGCGTTTCAATTATATTGCACATGGCCCCGATCAATTCGGCTATCGATGGTTTTCTCTTTTTTCTTCTGTGTTAAAGAGGTCCTCGAGTCAAATCTGGAAGGGATTCTGGCTCCAGATAGGCGACTTTATGGCCGCTCTTTAACTTTACTGGCACGGTTACGTGCTACTAAATCGCCGTATACACGCTTATCCACTTGTGTTAGATATATTTAGCACGATCAATGACGTAAATATTAATTTAGAGATTTCGATAGGGAAATGATGAGTAGTGGAGATTATTGAAGTTAATGCTTAACAGGAAGTTATCGTGATTTTGTATCGAAGACGTATCATTGACAAAAAAAAGGGCGTCAGAGGAAAATATCTAAATGGTAATCTTGTCTGGTGATCTCTTCATTCATTGGAAAATCGTGTGTTCTAAGATCTCCTTCGCCGATAATTTAGCGACAAGCCAGCTCCGTCCTTTGTCCTAATTGCCTTCCATCCCTCCGACAGTTCTGTATCACGGAAACAAAGGACAGAACTCATAGATAACGCAGACAACGTTTACACGAAGCGTTTAATAAGCGTGTCGCGTTCAGCGAGAGGCAGCTTAACTAGGAAGATGGAGCGCGGGAACAAAGAATGAAGAAAAAGGCGATAGACAAGAAAAAAGGAGAGTCGGACGAGGAATGGGTTAAAACGATTATTGGGCGAGCATTTCTTTCGTGTTGGAATGCCATAAAGCTGGATAGATACGAAACCCTGAGATGACAAAGGGGCACCATGCTGACCCTTTCAACCAGCCTTGATTTATTAATTTCTTCGTCGAAGACCTGCTCCTTTGAGTCGACTGACCCAGACCGCCCCGCGGCCGACTATATCGATTCAATGATACATCCGCACGACTCACCAATTAAATTGATAATAACCACGCCGCGTTACCTGCTTGTTATCGTGCCTGCTGGCTGACTCTTAACGCAATAGTTAAGTGACACACACTTGTGCGCGATCGTCACGATGAAGAGGACTGGCCTCGAAGGGATCAGATCGACGAGAAAATCTCACTTGACACTTGAATCTCTCGATTGACACGTTTTCATTCGGTTGATATCTCAATTTTTGCAAAATTGTATTGAATTGGCAGAATGACAGCTTCTAGTTCTCTTATACAAGTCTGTTCGTTCGAAAGGATAGAATTTTGGACTACAGCCAGTAAAAATTAACTAAATTCGAATTTTCTATTATTTACTGAGTGAGTAGCGTGAAGTAGGAAGTTGTTTAGGTCTGGTGGTCGAGTTCCTTTGTATGAGTAATATTTGGAATACATACGATTCTTTGGATCAGATCCAAGTTATATATTTCGAGAACAGTTAATGATTCTGGTGGATGACTGCTGGTTTGATCTTAAGTAGTTACAAATTACTAGGTTTCAATTATCGTGGAAAGTATGTCAGACGAAAATTGTCATTGTCACTGTGGCAGACGTGTTCACATTATCAAGGTAATTATCGAAGCACAAAAGCGACTTGAAAACAAGGTCGAATCCTCTTTCGTGTAGTTTCCTACGTTCTTCTTTTGAAACGATATCCGCTATTCAACACTCTTTTTATGCAAATAACGTCGCCTGGTCTGTAATTAAACGAAATCAAATTAAAACAATGTGGTGGAACTGAACGACGAATTAATTTATACGGCAAGAAGCGATTGATCCTCGAATTAATTAAACGCCGGTCAAAATTGAATTTCTCCGATTAAAATTTACGACCGTTCTGTTGCGAATGATCGTTTACTTTTTTTTTAGAATATCGCGTCACCTGTTCTGACAAAATATGTAATTCGTCAAGTCTGCTAACGAGTTACAACATATACTACCGTCCATGAGTTTTTGTACAATTAAATTTGGTGTAATCCGATCAAAATGTTGATGTTCCTGGTGTATGTTCAATGTTGTGGTTGAAAAATGCTTCTTTAGTGTTGATTCTTTATCTTCGGTCGGTACTCTGCCAAATTTAAACTAAGACAAGAAATATATCACTTAAGATCCATGTTTATCCGTAAAGGAGAGCTGACTATAAAGTTTTGGAATGTTGCTAGAGATATATATCTCAATCCCATTAACATCGAAATATTGAACAGACTTGTAGTCACCTAATTTATAATGGTTTAGAAAAGTATTTTAATACTTACGTAACTTTTTCGAATGTATTATGTGTGTTATAGAAAACATATCGAGCTTTCATTAACAGTAGTGTAACATATGGTATATACCATAATTATATTGCTAAAATATGAAACTAATCTTCACATGTATGTAGAAGTTGCAAAATATTCATTATTCAAAAAATCGATACCAGAATCTAAAATAATTTAGAAGTGTTCACATACTTATAAGACATTAACGTGCATCAAACAGGGAGCCATAATGAAACAGGCAATCAGAATCCCGAGCGAAGTCCTCTCACGATAAAATAGAGTCCCACGCGAGGGTCGTTTTGTTTCAGGTAGCAACTCGGAGGCGTCGTTAAGCGAATTAAGTACACAGACTAAAAATCATGCGCTAATAGCGGCGCGCAATTAAATAATAGTAAAGCGTGCTACCACCCGTGGTTGCGTGCTGCAGCGATTTCATTAAAGCGCCACTTAGCATCGCGAATGCGATATTCCGTAGAATGAATGCGTCCATGAAGCTGGCCATTCTCGCTGCTCGTTCTCCGCGCTCCTAAAACTCGCCTAGGCGAAAACTTTGCCGCGTGTTTGTCTCTCTCATTTATACGAAAATGAGCGTACCGTCGGAATCACACGATAAAGATAAAAAACTTAACTTTTTATCACTTTCTGGATTTTTTGTCACTTTTTGTATTTTTCACGATTAATAGATGTTTTTTTAAAGAGTCTTGTTTGTTTTTTAAATATTTTTTGTTACTGTAAGATGTTATTCCTAACGCAGACGTGACGACGTGTGCGAGCTATCCGCGATCATGCGAGCGCACCACGTCTGTTATTATAACCGTACCATTATCGGTACTATACACCTGTACGGATTGGTTCTGGACTGTGTACGCCGCCCATCAGCAAGCACGCTCCAGAGCTGGCAATTAAATTAGCGAGCCCCTGGCAATTCTGCGATTTTTCACATGACGAAACTTTATGTAATAGTACTCGAACGGAGATGAAAGGTC
The DNA here is from genome assembly GCF_011952255.1 of Bombus vosnesenskii. Taxonomy (NCBI): domain Eukaryota; kingdom Metazoa; phylum Arthropoda; class Insecta; order Hymenoptera; family Apidae; genus Bombus; species Bombus vosnesenskii. The sequence continues at coordinate 3,418,392 of NW_022882931.1, read as the reverse complement.
GCGACTCCGATGATCTCGAGGAGTGTCTTTGGAATTTGCTTAATTCTAGTCTACATTAGTATATTACTCTTCCACGCGAATTACTTCTGGCCTTTTATAGACTTCGTATTTCCTAATCTCAGCAACAGTGTCAGATTTCTGCATTACGTATCATAATCTCGTAAAGATGTTCAGGTATAAGTAAACGTGCATTTAAAGTCTGTTATCAAACATGCATGGAACGAAATTCCACGCATTGCATCACGTTCCTCGTGGCGCTACACTTGCTTTGTACAAAGCCCGGCAATTAAGTCAGCGCACCTGCCACGCAATTATGCGAATTTTTCTCCAGGCACGCTCACCGTCACGGCAAATATGTTAGACCACATTTGACGGCGTATTTTTTCTTTTTACACGCATTTTTTGTCATGCGTGTACATGCTTAATACGTCTAATCGATTTGAACCGATCAGCTTAGATCGGATTACGCGTTTGCTTAGAAAACTCGGTAGAAAATTCCAAACGAAGCGATTTCTTGATATTCTCTGTATGCGTACGCGGAAAATTGAAATTGAGTGGTGAAAAGTACCTCGTGAAACAGGATCGATCGATCGAAGGAAAACACTCGACACGCTTCGATTACCTTTGGCTAAAAGGTTAAAAGCCGGGCTGGCGATATCTTTCACGGTGAATCAGCGAAGGCTCATAATTCTCCGGGAAGATTAGGAAAGTCTCATAACTATCGTCATCATCGTGAATGCTCTCCCGGTAACCGGTACGTGTACCAGCTCGTATATTACGCGGAACGTATGTGCGCATGCCATTGAATAGTACACACGGCAAAACAATGTTTTATTGGCTGGGTCCGCTCCCCCGGAACGGAGCTGCAACGTTCCTTTCAACTTTTTCTAGGCCAAACCAGCTCCAAAATTAATCTTACGGATATTAGACTCACCTAGAAGCTCCACTTTACATATCTCGATCTTTTACTTTGTTTTATCTCTATTTTATCTGTGTGGCAATTGGGAAGTTGAAGTGGTAAATGGTATAAGAATGCCACGAGTAAAGATTCTTGATAGAAACAGAGAATTTACAGTTAATTTTAATGTTCATATCTGTTATATGAATCTTCACCTCTCTATTTTGCTCTTTTTCTTTTTTCCCTGCTGCAATTGAGGAGTTAAAATAGAACAAGATTTTAGTAAAAACAAGGAATGTATTTTTGTTCATTTTCTGAAAGGTATGAAAACTCAGCGTTTACCTTTTTTCGATAGACTTACAGAAAAAATAAATGGTAAAAATATATCTTCCATCTCTTCCAACTACAATCGTAGCTCTATTTTGTCATTGTCCTAAAAGATAAAATAAATTATTCTAGCACTTTTAACTCTTTTCGCTGTATTTCGCTGTGAAAAATCGCTTTCTACTTTTTAGTACTTCAATCGTTTATCATTTCACAGTCTGAGTTATTTAAATTTAAAAGCAATATACTCTCTATTTCGGTGGCATTTACGCTGTTTTTAACAATCTCATAAAAGTAATGGAAATTAAATTTTCGCCGTTTTAAAGAAGGTAGAAGTTTCCGAAGAGCATAGAAATTAAATAACACGACTGATATAATAAGAAGATGGAGAAGTAAAAATGTAATGGCGATTCTATTTTTGAAACGCCATCGATATTCAAGGCTGAGAAGAGCGCGTTTTCTCTACGTGAAACGTCAAAGTGTCCGAGAGGTAGACACGTACGTGGGTGTCGATAATGTTGTGACACCGCTTAAAAGGTGTAAAGTAAAGACTGTGTGTGCGAAGCAAACAATTTTCGAGTTTATTGAGCGAACGCCCGCCGGCGAACGGTTTCAGGAGCCGAGTCCATGCGCGTAGGCAGATATACTTACCTCCTAACGTTTCAAAGCGTTTCTTAACGTTTAACAGCCCCTTTTCATCTTGACGAACCTCCATAATAAATTTAGAGCCGCGTAACGATTCGACTATTTCATTGATTCGAAGAATTTGGCACGACGTACACACCTTGTGTTATTACATTCAATTGCAAACACATAGGTATTAGAGTTTGTTCTTATTGCGAAAGTTTGCGGGAATTTCGCACATGGTGCACGGTCGGTGTTAATGGTATCCAAATTCGAGACAAATTGTACTAACAAGATTAGAACAGGCTAGTCAATTACCCGATGACTCCATCCTTGTTCTATTTTTGGACTCATGGACGTTCAGAGACTGGAAGGGTCACCCCTTCCAAAATGGTGGTCAAAAATAACACGTTTGCAGACGTTCGATGACATTTCTACTCATTCGCTTGCCAAATCTGGTGCCCAATTGGGTCAGAAAGTGCACGTGACGAAGCTTAATATCGGAATCTTCGATGTTTAAAGACAAGCAAAAGAAGAAGTTAAAGTATGCAGTGACCGAAATACGCTTCATTTGTATCGTCAAAAAGGAATTGCAGTGAATTTATAAAGTTTCTATGAAAAATAGCAAATTAATCATTCTCAGTGCGCAGTTCTGCTATTTATCTAAACTTCTGACGTACAACACTTGAAGAGATTTATAGAAGGGGAATCTTAAAAGTTTCCGGACAGGAGTAGCGAAGTTGAAGAGGAAGTAACGGCGGAATTGAATTGAGAAATTATTCGAGTGCTTACCGGACGAGGCTGCCAGTTCCGAAAAAGGAGGAAAGACGCGGAAAAGCAATACAGAGAAAGAGGGTTAACGAGCAACGAGCCGAGAGAAAAGAAACGAACACTGGTGGAGATTAAATCGCGCGATATCACGGCTTAACGATTCGAGTCTTGCGCGAGCGACGATGGCCGACCTCTTGAGATTCCTTAATTGCAGCTGCACGCCGGTGCGCAATTAAAAGTTCTTCAATTGGGACACACGTATCGCATCTCGCGGTACCTCGTAGTTTTATCCAACCCCTTGGGTCAACTACGTAGAATCTTTTTGCTCGTCGGATTATCTTCGTAGAAAGCTAGTTCAGGCTTGCGTATCCCGTTTCATGAATGGGTCAGCCATATCCAGAAATCTTGCTGACACCTGCTTCACACTTGCACGATTCCAGTGCAATTATGCCTCTGGAATAATCAATGTGAATGAAAATGATGTGCAGTGCTAAAGAATCAAGGACTTCTTTTATTCTATTAATTATTCGCGTTTGCGATATTAAACACAAGAATATGCAGTGAATAATATGTGAATGAAAATAAAAAAATGAAAATGATGTGCAGTGCTAAAGAATCAAGGACTTCTTTTATTCTATTAATTATTCGTGTTTGCGATATTAAACACAAGAATGTGCAGTTTTAATTATTCCGTTCTTATAATAAGCTTTGGTTTAGTGAACAGCATAAATGAAGCATGATGATACTCGTCGCAAATAATTTTCTTATTCTTTGAATTATCCCCATTTACAATTGAATTCAAGAATAGACAGTTCTTATTTTTCGCGTTAATAACAGAATTTAGTAATTCGTATCGTCCAAAGTGAAATAAAGCGATGATCAGAGTAAGAGACATAATTTTTGCTGTTCATACTTGATAACACAATCTAAATACGCTCTTTGAAGTAAAGCAGAATGATCATTAGTATAAAAGCAAAAATCAAGAATTTTTTATCGTCTAATCCATTTGCACTTGCGATACCAGATACGAGAGAAACCTGGTAACTACATCGTCGATCGTTTAGCTTCTATCGCAAATTATCATCGAAGATTTCCCTAAAAAGATCCGAAATACGTTCAGGATGCTGTCAGGAAGACTTTACATAAAAGCAATGAATTCCCCGAAGGATTTTCGTAACAACTGCTCTGATCCTCCGTTTTTTCCCATCGCCAGAGTACTCTGTAAAAGAAAGAAGAAGTTTGAGACCCAGCCATAGATCTTGGCGAGGGGACGTTGAGCGATAGCAATAAGGAAGCATCAGAGAGATTCCCGTGCCTCGATCAGTCTCTCATTGTTTCTGAATAATTGATGCAGCACTTGGCGTCGTCGGTCGATCGTCCAGAGAGAACAATCGACCTGTTCGTGTGTGGCTTGGATGAAACCCGCCGGTCTACACGGCGGTACAAGCGGTCGATCCATCAGCGAATTATCTGGAATCGCGAAAAGTAAATCTCGCGACGTCGGGCGGCGTACACACGCGTGTATATGATAATCTGGGCAATATCGCGAAATGTCAGAAAGAGCGAGGCGCAATTTCGTCGTGTGTAGTATCGTTACGAAGGATGTCGGGCCAAGTGAACATCGGCGTTGCGAAAGGAATTTGTTCGTTCGACTGTTTCCACAGGGAAATGTACTCTTCGTTCGACATGGATCGAACTATTGTTGCCACACACGCGTTTCATCGTGACGTAATTTTGAGCGCTCGGCGCGCGCGATGGGAACGATTCATCGGCCTCTTCTTTTTTATGGAGATTACCGGATACATTTGCATGTTGATTTAATTCGTTCGTGGGAAACGATCCGTTGTATCACTAATAAATGGAAACGTGAAACACCACTGATACGTTGAAAGTGTAAATACAACAGAAAAATTGAAATTTTCATTGGAATAATACATTTGAAGATGAATATTTCCCGTACAATATAATAAATTAAATTTTATAAAATATATTAAAAAAGAAATCGCGGAATTAGCTCGAGTGGGTATTTCTGTAAGTTTATATTATATTCGAGAATGGTTTTCGTTTGAGAATGAGATTTTCTTAGGAAGTTCCCCTTGTAATCACAAACTCGTTCCCCTGTCCGCGATTCGAATGCTCGACAGCGCAGTTGGATCTCGGTAATTCCAGCAATCAGCCCGACAAACCCTTTTCACCGGGAGTACCGCGACACGACAGAATTCTTCCGTGGTCTCGGAGGTGAACAAAGGTCGTCGGATGATTTCTCGAGAGTCGGTAATGAGCAACGTGAGTGGAGCGAGCAGAAAATACGTGAAATCTGTTACTTCCACGGTTGAAAGCTTACTGCATCGGTTGAAAGCCGCACAATAAGAAATGACATCTCACTTTGCATATGATTAACCACACAAACAGATTCCAAGTTCCATTTCTATTCATAGGATCCTATTCGAAAGAACATAAACGAATCGATATAGAATCAGAGAAGAATGAAGAAAGAAAAGTAAAAAGTCTTCCGATAGTCGTTTCATTTTTCTTCGCGCCCTGCTTTCTTCCGGGAAAACTCGTAACCCGGATTTTTCGATCGTCTCCTCGAAACTTTCGAGCGAGGAATTTCAATTGTTTTATCTGCCCAATCGAAAAAATAACGAGTCTTCCGATGGATTCTATTATTTAGCCCGTGGACTGAGTTGGTCGAAAAGTCATCGACGCCGCGTTCACGTCTCGGATTTCTTACGAGTATCGCCGTCTTTTTCTATCTGGTTCTATTCTGGCGAGGAGTAGTGCGCATTCCATGTAGAGATGCTCGTAGCGAACGAACCGGTGCAGAAGGAGTACGGGACCGTGGCGAGGAACGCAGTCTACCGTGTATAAAAGGGTGAAAGGTGAAGATCAGTTAAGGGTGATATAGTGAAGGCGTTTAGTTAAATCGATCAGATAGCAGCTTTGCATGGCCCCTTGGTGGCACCCTCGCGCGTCTGCCACTGTCTTTCCCTGAATTATGAGCAACGTCCACCTGCAAAATGTTTCTTCCTTGATCTGTATTCCCACAACGAGCACGTGCACGCCGGTTCAATCTCTTCTCGCTCTTTCGTTCCTTCTTCCATCCTCGACTTTCAACCCAATCATTGCCATACGTTTCTCGTCGTAGTACGATTTCGAACTCGTTAGGATTTTATTTTGCTGCTAATCTTCTTAGAGTCATATTCAGGTTGCTCGGTGGTGTATCTCGTAGACTTTGCTCTTAGATTAATACGTTTTAAATCGCCATGCCACGAATGTACACGCTAATCGTGGTAGCACTTAAAGTGGAGGGATATCCGTGACGGGATTACAGCTAGGAAAGATAGCTGTCTACTTATTTTTTTAGGACGATTGGCCTAAAAGTGTCCGTCGAGGAAATCATCTAATCACCAAACCGAGTTTCCAGAATTACGAGAGGCTCTTTAGCTGGACGATTTATCGTCGATTTACGACAAGGTACGAGTGTTTCACTTCATCAACAGTATCGAGAACGGTCCACCAAGTCGAAGGATAATGGGCCGATGAGTAAACGATCATCGTAACCATTACTAGTTCTCCTCGAGCCTGAACAATCCCGCACTTAGCGCGATTTACCGGCAGCGAAGAAAATACGAACTTTCTAACATTTTTCACTGCGTCTTCCGTTATCAGCATTGCAAAGTGGCAGCGAGATTTGTGATCAAGTACTTCAACCTTTAATAGAAAATTAGTACAAGGTTTCAATACGATATTATATTATAGTTAACGTAGAGTAGGCTGACACGTGCATTGCATCGCAGATATTTTAATATCTTCGGTACTTTAATATTTTGCGAATAATATTTTAAAAATTCTAACTATTTCCAAAGACAAATGAAGACAATTTTGGCAATATGTAATTGATTGACAACGTGCCAAGCTTAAGCGGGTATAAGGATAAAAATTCGAATTCCCTGTAACACTATTCTATTTGAAATTTTTCGCATATGGGATAAAATGACGACTCTTTCGGAAAACAGATTTAGAGAGGGAAAACTCGTCTATCTGCCAAATACACGCATCTATGTATAAAAACGCTGGCTCGAAGCGATTGAAAAGACTCGAGCTGGAAATCCTGGTCGGTTAATCGGTCCGATCGTTTCCGTGCACGCAAACGCTTCGAATGTTTCCGTTTGGAAATCGGAATCGACGGGAGGGACACGCTCGAATCGAGAGACGCACGCGTGTCCAATTGCAAACGTGAAAGCTGCCCGGTTCGCGCAGAAGTCGGAAAGGAGAGCGGAATTCGATCGACCGGATAAATGTTTAAGCACGCTCCTGCTTCCTGTTTGGACCATTAGCTGCGCCACAAGCCGTGCAATCGAATCCAAGGATCATACTCGGCGTAATGGTCGCGTGCTGACTTGGATCCGCGCGAAGATCTCTGCATGATTTCCCACGAAAATCGCAATCGTGGTTTGTTGATTACGAACAATGGTGTCCATTTGACGAATAGGAATTTATGGATCGAATCTAATGTACGTAATGTTTTCTCATCCTTGAGTTCTTATGTTAAAAAATAATGGTGCCTTCTGACATACAACTATTTTGATTAATCTGTACAAAGTTCAAGATTGAATTTGAAAATGTTGGGGGCCCAAATAACTCTATCTTGCTATACCTCGAATAAAGAGGGAGACATTGATAAAACGTGTCGGTCGATTGACGTTCCCTCCTTTGTGCTGGTACAAAGTGGACGATTTAATTGCATGATCGAAGCACATCGTTTCAGATAGATCATCGCCGCATTGAGGTACATTCTATACGTTCCTTTTGAAATGGACAGTGACGTAACGACAGTTTCTCTATCTGTGTGTTAGACTCATCCTTGTCGGTGGAAGATAATGCGGTAATGAAAACGGTCTCGTTAGACCGCGCAATAAAATGACGTGGCGGTTAAAATCGAATCAGACTTATATAATTTTCTTGACTGTCAAGAATGGTAAATAACGGTGTTGACGATCATTTCGTTCACCGGCAATCTTATTAAGACAATAACCGAAATATTTTGCATAGAGTATTCGTGGACGTAAAAAGATAGCAGGCAATTTGAAAGGGTAATTTTACGGTAGTCCTTTGTTCTACCCGAATAAAATTATCTTTAATCTCTCGGTTATTAACTCAACCGACGGACCCAATTTTTCACATCACTTTACAAAAAGTATACGTAAAATATCTCCAGCGGTTTCAAAATTGTGATAGATATTTATATACGCCATTATTTTTCTGTGAAAATGAACGAACCTCTGTAACGTCTGATTTCTAGCTATTTCTCAAACGATTATAGCCAGTACTTCCACCTGTCAAGACAGTGTACGGTCGTGCTATAATTATTTGATGGCGTGTTCACAATGACGATCACAGACATCGATAGCGCGTCACGATTCGCGCGATGTAAGAACGTTTCACCTGGTCTTAAATCCGGTCTTAAATCCAGATAACTGGACCATGTTACGTGACTTTTCCACCATATAGTTGGCAATGGTAGAAGTTTGGTTCTTTCGCGCGGTGAAACACAGCCGTCCCAGAAAACGAGTAGTCATTATTCGTGTTATTGCGAGCAGGATGCTGGAATATGCGACGCGTGGCCGTCGTTCCATATATTCTGCCCCTGGCATGCTTCCCGAATATTTTGTTCCCTTTGGAATAATACGGTCTGCGCCGTGTGTCTCTGCAGCCAGATTAAAAGTCATCCCGAATTTTCTACGTCCAAGAGCACAGCCTCCCTGTAATCCTGTCGCAGGCGCCTGTAATCCGTGCGCTTACGTGCAAATCCAAATAGAGATGGAACAGGTGTGCAATTATCTGATGCCGTTTGCTCATGGATTTTATAACGCTGATGCTACCGGTTGTTGTTTGGAATGGATTCGGGGATCGTTTGTCTCGAGCCGGCAGACTCCTCCTAGATGCTTTAAATTGTCCTTTTTATAGTAGTTCTCCTTTTCCCATTCTAATAAAATAGCATACTGAATAAGCTTTCTTGAATAATTTCCGCGTAACATGACAAAGGACAATGCTGTGGATCTCTATCTGTCTTCAAGATGCAAATGATCCTTATAGTTTTACTGAATACGAGTAGTTTCATACTAGCGTGCAATCTAACATTTATTTCTATGTTTCTTCCAATGATATTTTAACTTTCTAGTGAAAATATCACAGAACCTCTTTGGACCATTTTTTTTTTTTGAATACGACATTCACATTTTTTGTTCAAATAACAGATATTCATATTCATCGAAATTTCAATACACGGAGTTCACATTAACGTCCACTAAAATCTTTTCTCCAATAAATGGAGTTCACGTTCACTAAATTTCGTCCCAACAAACGAAATTCTACTGATATATATTTAACGATCGTACAAAGGCCATTATCAAGTGAGTTCGAATATCGTTCGAACATTAATAAGGCATTCGACGATCTTCCTTGGTTTATCAAAGGTATCTCCGAAAGGGGAGAATAAACTAACGATATCAACAGAGGAAAGAAAGTACCTCGGGAGAAGTTTGATTCGAAGTTTCCTCTTTGATGAGGTTTGTAACAAACCCCGAGGAAAAGTACCTACGGTCCTTATTAAATTTTTCCAGCAGAGTATTCACAGAGGCGAGAAATGATCGTTCGCACCTCATTTACCCCTCGCGTTTCGGTATTCTTTCTGCTTTCTTTTGCCTATCATCGCACCCTGCGCTATTATTTCTGCCTGTAACAACCCCTCGAGTCTGGCGAGACGACTAATATCTGTAGCTTGCAACCCCCGTCAGCGACAAAGACGCGTTATTATGCACGTTCCCGGCACGTCGTCAGCTTTCAAACAACCCTTTCCCCACCGGTAGCAACAATAACAACCGTGTCTAGTCGCTTGCGTGGCACAAATGCGCGCACAGGAAGCGCACGTCCGATTTACCCGCGCTCGTCGCGGCTCCTACAACACTTCCGTTTAAATTAACCATGCTGACAAATTATTAATGTGCCCTGTCTGCGATGTGCATATTCACACGCGGAACTGTGGCTTTCATACAGCAATCAGTAGACTTTCAATGGGAAAGCTGGTAATTAATTTTTCTAACGAATATTTAGTATGAAATTTTCTAGAAGGTTTAGAGGTCCGTTATTCCTTGATTGGAATACTTTTAGACATTGACACGTTGATTGTTGGTTATTCCAACAGAGTGCACTGTTATTAGGCATGTACATTAATTTGGCGCTTTTAGTTTCAATCCAAATAGGAATTTCTCCCCTGATGGGAGACTGCATTAACGTAATTGTACAAGCATCGTAGCAAACATAGGGCAGAAGAAATAGAACTAGACACTGCAACTTTGGAATTGCAGTAATTCCTTTTCATTCGAAGCTGCACATTTCGTGACGTGTATTTATGGTCAAGGTAAAATCGCGGACGTACGTTCATGGATCGTGATCTTCGATCTACGTTGTTTGCCTCGTGAGGATCTTCCCGAGAGTAACCTCTGGACACGTGGGTCACTTTGTCGAACTCGGCCATTTACCATCACGGTTCGGGTAAGGAACAAACGTTACGAAACAGCCCATGGAACACCGAAAGCAATAACGACTGGCAAATATTTGCCAGCCGGATATTACGTGTTTCCTAAGCTCCGACATTTCCAATAACAGAATAAATACACCCTGACGTACAAACAAGGATGCATCATCACGCCCTTAAACGGATACACAAATATGTTCATCAAACTATTAATATAATAACCTTAATAAATTAGTTGTAAAGCCAAGCATCCGAGCATTCAATCGACAATGGTAAAAATTCCAATTCTACTTTTCCTAGATGAAGATCTTCATCGATAACGAATGGAAACACGAGAATCACCGATCTTAACGATCCTCATAAGTCAGTGGCTTCGAGTACAGTTACGCGGTTCCGCGGTCATAATTCTCCTCGCTTAATTGTATTAATAAATCCAATTAGAGTGGTCGACGTCGATTGAACGATAGCCAATAATCTAGCAGATGGTACGATCGAGGATACTGTCCGTCTGGAGGTGGGACCAGAAGTTTCTGCAGATTCGAGGTTCACTGCTTCTCGCGCTGTTTCCATCCTAGCTCCTTTGAATCTTCTGGGACGAGCTCCGATCGATCGAATGGAAATTCCATTCTCGTTAAGTGCCATGGAACAAGTTGGAGATATACGAATAAGAGGGGAGACAGTCGTGTCACACGGTTCGGAGGCAGAAGGCAGAAAGAAATAGAGAATAGGAAGGGGAAAGCTGGAGCAAAAAAGAGGGAAAAAGGGACAGATAGGTTACAGGAAGGGGAAGAGTAGGTTCGTAGAGAATCTACCGCTAAGGCGAAGCAGATTAGAGCAGGTCGGGCACAGCGAGATTTCATCTATAGGCAGCCGCTTTTCATTCTCCCCCTCCTTTTTCTCGTCCTTCCCTTCTGTGAATCGTTCCATTCTCCTGTCGCCCTTGAATACCTTCTGTCCTAACGATAGAACGCACATATAGTTATAAAACCGAAGGCCCTTTCGCAGGGATGTGTCTCTTATTCCTTATCGTCACCTACTGAGAAAAAAAGGTGGAGAACCGGTTTCTTCGCCTTCCGCCGTTTAAAGAATCGCTTGTTCATTAATATGACAGCTTATTACGCACGTGCCTGCTGCCGATCGTCGTCCTCTTCTTCTTTTTCCCCCTCGCTCGGCCGTTTCATTGGGCGATTTATTTCGCGACTGGAAACGCGCTCTCGGTTCGGGGGAAATCAATTTTTATCTTGTCAAGGAAAGAATATTTAAAACGTGATTGCGTCTTTTACGAGAGATTTCTGCGTGATTAACGATCCATCTCGTTAACTTCATTACGCGGTTTCTTGAATATCTAAGCGAATTACTATCGATAAAGTGGTAAAGTGCTCTTTACGATTTATGCAGCGATAGGTTTGATTAGGAAAATCTGGTAGATGTTCAATAGTGGGTTTTAACTATTCAGTTGTATCACGCTGTGAAATCCTCTGATCCCCCGCTCTAAAGAACGGGTTCAAGCTCTGTGGCAGGCCACAATGGGTCGATTTAAGGCAAATAAATGGGCCTTTCGTGGGCCTCAACGCATATCTAAATATTTCGGGCCACGCTGCTAATGTGTCGCTGTATCACGAGGGCACGTTCCAGCGGTCATTAAAGAATTCATTGCTCGTTCACGAGACTACGCGCATCCTGTTGGAGAAAGAACCGTTTGGGAAAGGGATTTCACGGAAACGTGTCGAGTGTCGGGCAACGAAAAGGCATTATGCAAATAGCCACAAAGCTCTGCCCGGTGACACTGGCCTCGTATTCCAGAGTCTCGTGCTTATACTCACGAAATTAATCACCGTGCATTTAAACGCTCTCAACGTTTCGAACGTTCGCACGATTTTTCTCGTTGAAAATTTATTGGAGTTGTTCGCTCGTACCTCGTATCTCGTTTTTTGGCAAACGTCGTTTGTTTTATTCCGCGAGAAGGATTCGTATTACTTCCAGACGAGAAGCGTGAAAGTCAACGTCGTGGAAGGGAAAGAAACCAGCGTCGACGAGCATGAAGACTTGGCGAGACGCAAATAGACGATTGATAAATTCGTCTGGAACGACGAGGCGCATCGAGATGCATGCTGGTGCCTTACAGACTAGAAGGAGCTAATGCGCTTTATGGGGCTGACGGGATATTGATGTGCATGCGGGAGTCTAACGCGCCAAAAAAACAAGTTTACCTCCAGACGCGAGAAATATCACCATTCGAGTTTAATGTATTCTTCAGCTCTGAATTTGTTCGTCTATTATGTGGATAGTCGAGTAAAACATTTTGCGGTTGCTATAACCTCGTTCAGATTAATCAAATAACTCGAATAGAAGCTTGTGTGAATCAAGTCATTCCAATGGAGCAGCTTGAATTCAAGTGAACTAACTTTGAGCAATGGTTGCTGGAATATTAGTAAAGGTGGTACTTGCTGGAATATTAGCAACGACGAATAAAATTCGTTTCTTAAAAGAAAAAGAAATATACATGTGTTTAATCGGATCTTAGTACGCACTTCATAAAATTGAAAGGTTACTTTAAGTCAATACTAAAATGCGTAACAATTTCAAGTAGCTCACGTTACTAAAGTAGTTTCAAAGGATTCTAAATTAAATGATTAAATTAATGAGAACCAGGCTAGAAACTCGGGAGAATATTTCTCAACTTGACTAATCTGAACCAGTCTTAACATCCGAAGCCGTCTTCAAAAATTAAGCATCCTTATTTTTGTCCGCGAACAGTTACTAATTTCCAACATGCTGTATCAGTTTTCCTCCTGTCAAATATCCTGCGCCCCGAAATATCTTTCCTAAGCGATGAAATGGCGGCAGAGACTTAACCAAAGACACGAAAGACAAGTCTCGCGTGCAAAGTTTTGCGAAAAAGAGGAGAGAAAGGGTATCTGGAAAAGAAGACGACGATAATCTTCGTGGCTGGTCCGGCGCACGATGAAGAGGATTCCACCTTCTCGCCGCGGGGCATTATTCTACACGTGCGAACATTTCGCGGGAACAATGGTCCGGTCGTTAGGAGGAGTTTTCGTCCCGAGTTAGGATCGTGTCCGGCCGGTATTATTCCGACGGGTTCCTGGAACGGCGTTCGTTTGTCGGCAAAAATAAGAAGCCGTGAAAAACTGTGAAAGCTGCGGAGGTCCTGCGGAGGAACTAGCTGCCGTCGACTGGCAGTCAGGCAGAACCGACCACGAGGCTTCCCTTCCTCCTTCTTTCTCTCTACACGTGTTTTCTTTTCTGCTTTTTGTTCTCAGGTTGCTGCGAAGCCAGGCTTTTAGCCCTCGTTCTCACTCATCCTTTCTTCCCTGCACACACGCTCATTGTTCGGCCTCATTGCTTCTCGCGAGGACATTTTCTGAAACTAATTGGCCCGTCGCCTCATTAGACACGAAACTCGCCCGCTAGATGACGGACTTGGTTAACGCGAATACAGTCCTGATTGTAACCCAAAAGTGGAGATCGCAGAGAGAGAGAGAGAGAGAGAGAGAGAGAGAGCTATGTGTCAGTAGACTTTCAGTTGAAGTTAATTACCATGAAAACGGTATCTAGGTAAAAATGCAAGTTTTTATGGTGATGAAGGTAGTTAGAGGGAATCCTTTAGGATGTTCAAACTTCCTTGCAGTCATCACGAGAACACTACCTGGATAAAATTGCAGATTTTTGTGGTGACTAGAGGAAGCTGGAGGAAGGTCTTGTAAAATCTTCAAACTTCTTCGGAGTTAATTATGTGGAAAACGCTATCTGGGTAAAATTAACAGACTTTTGTGGTAGCTTGATGACGAAAATACTTGAGCGAATCTTTTAAGATGTTCAAACTTGTCTAAGACTTTAAATTTCATTCAGCGGTGCACTGCTCTGCTTTTTTGTGTCACTCCGGTTTTTATTTTTACTTCTCGTTTAAATTTCTTCGGTACACGTTTTATATTCCAGTCGTCGATACTTCTAGTATCAGAAAAAGAGAAAATGCTTTAGAGTGATATGCAGAAGAATTCCATACAATGCTAAGCGGTGGGAGATCGTCTAAAGAACCAGCGTTACAGAAATCCAGGCAAAGTTCGATCCACGATCGAGAGAGCACTCGAGACGAGCGAACGATTCGTTCAAGTGGGTGGATTGGTGGATGCACCCACGCAGTTCCGCGTGTGTACAGGAAGGCCGTGGAATCGACATAACAGTGGGAGAAGAGGCCACCCGTGGAAGCGCGTTTTACATAATCGGTCAGTCGGGAAAGGTAACGACGCGTTCGCGAGCCGGATGCGCGTTTCTCGTGAATATTCTCTACTGAAGAGTGCTGGCTACCAACGGTGGAAGGCGCCCGAGGACTGAACTCCTCCCTGAACTTCGATCCGTGTAGTTTAGATCTACGCCACACCTATAATGTTGTATGCCGCGTTTCGTCGAGCTGTTGAAACATGTTGCGTCATCGAGTTCATGTATCAATGTATTCCGGTGAACGATGTAATCGTCGTCTAACCGAAGGCGTAATAAGTTTATCGACGCAGACAGTTACACACATCATGGACTTTTTGTGGCGCTAATGAAGTCAGAAAAATTCTCTACCTCGAGATAGGTCGAAGATAGGAAAGAATAAAGTTTGCGTCGGAGAGAAAAGCAAGAAGAGAGAAAAGCAAGGAGAGAAATTTGCAAATTGAGGAACTGATAGAACGCCTCTTGGCCATGTTTGCAACATACTTATTTTCTCTTTAATTTCTTCAACTCTTCTTTTAAATATTCATTATATTACACGATTGCTACGAGTATATCCGTAATTATACTTTAAGAGAACTGTATTTAATTACGTCGTGAAATAGATCTTAAGATTTTTTATAGAAGCAGTTATTTTCATTTAATATAAATCAGTGTTGATGATTTTTATGACACCGATTTCGCCATAGAGGGTATGTCGCTTCTAATTAATACAGTATATTCTTATCTCAAAGGTTTACAAATTTGACAAGGTTAGTCTGTGTCGAATACGTGTGCATCGTGCAAATTCTTGACTATACATATCGAAATTTTATTCCCTTCAAAACGAGGTCTCAGACGAACAAATTTTATTCCATATTTTCGATGCAAAATAACCTCCCGCCAATTGTCTGTTCCCTTTCACTTGGGAATTTGGTAAATACACGTATATTTGATAAACTATCGAGCTCGATTTTCTCGAAAATGAAGCTTTCAACGTAATTTTATTATTCTTGATATTCTTTTCGTCTCGAGCCATAGAATCTTCTAGATTTCACTGGAGCCACGAATTTAGGCCCACAATATGTTCTCATCAGAAGAATCGTAGGATTCGAAGAAAAAGAGAAAGGTGTAATTTAATGGTGGATAGGGAAGGGTCCAAGGGTTCTAATCCGAGAAAAGGAAGGATTTCGTGGATGGTTGGGTAAAGACAAAGGAATATTCGTTGATCGACGACACCAGAGATCTTTTGGGGCTGGAAGGCACATCCTGACCTCCCAGTGAGATAAATCGTCGTGGGACCGAACTTGTGGCCATTCTTCGCTGCTGTTAGTATATAGCCACGCAACCTGTGCGTCCTTGCCGGTCGACCGGTTAATCTTGAATCGCCTGTACAACCTGTCCTTCCTGGGATCTCGAATTACGCGTGAAAAAAGTTGGGTGTTTCGTTTACACGATCTGGAGAAGGGAAAGGAGGATATGTAAGAGAGGAAAAAGGAGAGGAACATCGCTGGTTGTTCGACATTCGGTCGAATCACGGTGATGTTAACTTAGGTGGCGTAAATCCCTGAGGGGCACAAGTGGCCGTTTAGGCGGTCCTGCAGGGACGAGATTAATGCGTCACTTGGCGAGGAGAGACCCCTCTCGAGCCGTGTCAAAACATGTGGACCGAAGTGCCACCAGCGTTCACGACAATTATCATCTCCACCAGTTAAACGCTTCCGTCTGCTATACTCGACGAGCAACTCGGACGAAGAAGTGGTTAGGATGAGTTTAAGAGTCGTTTCTTTGAAGGGTTAATCGCTGCTTGTTGCCTGTTCACACGAAGATAGAGATGGCGAAGATGGTAGAAATTGGCTGGTCAGATTGTGGAACTGATCTTAGGCACCCGGATCCTTTTGGCCATATAGAGGATGGCGTTTTAATATTGAAATATGGACGGAGAATGGAGTTAAACTATTTTCACGAACTTCTTATCAAAGAGATTTATAGAGGAGAAGATGATATAATAGAGAGTTGGAATCAAAATTTGTTATTCATCTAGAAAATCATAGAATTAGAAATTGTCCATTTATTTCCAAAGATCTGCGTCGAATTGCTCTATTTTTCAAGAATAAAACTTTAAAAAACATCATTAGTTAAATTCCTACGGAGTTCTTGGAAGAATCAACGCATAACACTGTAGAAAGGATCGATAGGGGAATTTCACCGGCAATTTGACGTTTATCGCGGATCAGGAAATTCGACTAGCGCGGAAATCGTGGAAGGATGCCACGAGCGCTGAGCGGCACTCTTCAAAGCGATGCCGGGGAAGCTGCACGCGCGTGGGATCGTGACAGGCTCGTTGAGCGTGAACGACGAAGAAGCTATTTCAAAGGGAAACAAAGTCTAAGTCGTTAATCCGCTTGGCACTTGCCAGGAAACGGGACGAGTCGATAGCCGACCCCTACTGCACGACTAGGGTGCGGTTTTCAAACAAACATCGAAAATCGAGATTCGATTCTGGCACGACTTCGCAACATTACGTAATTCGGTCGTTGCACTACGGCTCTTAAATTTTGCCACAGTGGCGGTTTCTGGTCCCGTCCTAGTCACTGTTGTTTCTACGAAATTCCGAAATATCCTCCACTAGCACCGAAATAATAGTTCGTATCGTTAGCTCGTGCTAGGATCGGTGAAAACGTTTGCCTTGGCTTATTCGGACGGGCAAAGTTCCCGGGTTGAGTTGAAGTTTGGTTGTGTTATTGGATTAAGTTTTATAGAAAGAAGTATTAAGGAACCCCGAAAGTTTGGAAATGTAAGGATAAAAAGATTCGAAAATTCGCAAAGAAATGAACAAACGTAACGATTGGAAGGTTTGGAAGACTGAAAATTTAAAAATTGGGGCTTTAGAAATTTAGAAATCGGAACCTTTAAAAATTTCGTTGTTCGAAAGCTTGTAAATTGAAAAATTTTAAAAAATTTGAATGCTTGAAAGGTTTAAAACTTGAAAATCGGAGACTTTAAAGAATTGAAATCGCAGCAGAGATAAGTTACACGAACTGCAGCTATTTTATACCGCTTCCTTGATCTTTCCGGGCATCGTCCAACAGAGTACTGCCGTAGGTCAAGAATCTCTGATGTAACACTTAGACACGCCTCAATTATCCGTTGACTCATTCTTCTTCTTCTTCTCCTTCTTCTTCTTCTTCTTCTACTATTCATCTTCTCAACAAAAGTTCAACATTCTGATATAGTATAATCACCCCTCAAAAAAATTACCAACTCTCACAGTCAAACCAATTATTCTGCAAATACATCAAAATAAACAACAACGCGGCAAGCACGAAGAAACATACCTAAGCGTAAGCGATTAAGAGCCGGCACGTGCTACGTAATGTAAGAAGCGTCGTCTAAATTCTGCCTCGATCGAGCGTTTCCCGGGGCGTGCCACGTCAAGAATCATTGAAGCCGTGTTCCGGTGTCCGATCGCGCCGCGATCGTTAACGTGTGTCAACGAGAAGGTGAGTCCATCAACGTCCACTGGAGGCCATTGTCTTCATCCTGGACGAAGACGTTGTTGGTTAGGGTAAGATAGAAGAAACAAGGAATTCCAGAGGACGTGAATCGAACAGGGAGGAAAGGAACGAATGCATCGGAAAGGAAGAGGAAAGAGAAAGCCGAAAGAATGCGAAACGCGCACAGTGTGCAACGAGCAATCGAGTTCTTGGATTCCATGGTAATCGTGAGCGAGATGAACCAGACCCATAAAGCTTTACCGTTTCCTTTTACTGTACACACACATACACATACACGAATATGGAGTTGCTCGAAAAATTGGCAGCGAAATTTAGAAAATATTCGAAGATATTGCGTGCTTATAGAATTCTTTTATTATTAAATATTTGAGACTTCGACGGAGGTTTACTTCAGATTACATGAATGTGTTTGTCCATGATTCTGTGAAAATTAGAACAAATCAAAGTTGTTTCGCTTTATGCTCTCAAAATGATATTTTCACGAACTGTAATTAGTGTTTCTTGTACTTTCATGTTTGTATACCCAACATTAGCTAAAATTGTTTTAATCTTGGAATATTAGTCGCTCTTGGAATGTATATTAAGAATGCTACGCTCTTCTCGTATCACACATTACGTCATTATCGCTGGATGGCACGAACATTCTGTGGCACGTGAAAACACGATCTCTTGGTAAAAGATTGGAAAAGTTACTCGAACGTAGAAACGTCGATACATAGAAGAAGAAGGAGAGGAAAGTTATCGTAATGCTCGGTACAGCGATGTCGAGTCGCGTTCCTTGACTGATTTTTAATCGGGTCCCATGTACGCCCGCGGCCACTAACGTCGTGGACTGGTTCTTTATCTGATTCCGACGCAATTATTCCTGCCTCGGGGGTAATTAAGTCCGATGCAAGCCGAATCGATTTTGATAAGCGATCGGGATAATACAACCTTCACTCCCTGGGATTGCACAATCCAATCGTGCTGCTCGGTTTTTATCGTCCAGACCTCCGGATGGATTTCTATCTAGTGATTGTTATGCCGGGATTCCATCGTGCAATTACTCAACACAGTCGTACCAATGGAATTAACGGGACAAACGAGCGTTTAGGATTGTTGGATTCGATCATTCTGGAAGTTGTCGTTAGAGATCATCTGCAAAGAATGCAATTATCATATAGAAGTATGATATTCCTTCTTTTTAAAATATGTGCCCTTAGCGAACCTCTTTGAACTGCACGTGACCTTGCGTGCCAATCGTATATTCTGTACTGTAACTTTAAAATTATCTTCATTCTTTGTAGAAGAACTTCGATGACCCATTATGATCTTTAACCCTGCCGTTCTCCTCGGGTCTATAAAATTAAAAATGAAAATTATTCAATAGATGTTATCGAAATGTAGATAGTATTTAAATATTTGACTTGAGTATTCGACATAAATTATACAGGTATATTTTATTAATTTTTGAAGTATACGAATGAAGTATTTCATAATTTGAAGAGAAACTATTTGAAGGAACGAAAACATGGTTTTCTAAGATGAAACTATCTGATAGAATCTTTACTGTTTTCGATTGATTAGATTTAGGTAGCTGATATTGCAAGATTCTTGGTCCTCGCTAAAAAGTCACTTAGAATTTCCAAAAAACAGGAGGAAAGGAAGGGAAAAGGGATGATCGAGAGATCCAATGGACTCCATGGCTATCGGATAATATGCACATACGTATGAGCTTGGCGCACAACGGCCGTTAGAACTTTTGAAGCGTTCCTCTTAGCCACGTGGAATCCGTGGAATCGCATTTAAAATTGAAATCACTGGCCCTACTCGTTTTCTTCGTCTACCACGAACCTTCATACGCCCATGGTACATTGCTCGCATCAGTACGATCTTGATCATCGACGTCCCTTTTTCTAAGCATTTTTTTTTCTTGCTTTTTTCATTTCCCTCCACCTCTTCTTCTTCATGCTATCCATTTTTCCCGTTGAGTTCCCACCCTTTCTTCTTCTGTTGTCCCCTCTCGTCGCGTTTCACGTTTCCTGCGGTCGCGCATACGCGGCCACACGGCGTCCCATGAATTTGCATGAGTCCGATCTGTCTGGCGTTCATCCAAAACGAATTTCTGTTGGCGATCTTCCTCGTGACCGGTTCATTCATCGATCCCAACCACCGACCGTGACTCGATGAGTGTTTACCTCGCCACCGATTCACGATCGGGCGATCAATCTCCGTTTTGGTAGCTCCAACATCGAGAGACCCGCTCGGGGAACGATATACATCGTTAAATCATGGCGATACTTTGTCTCGCTGCTGGATTTATGGAGCTTGTTCGGTTATGACGACGAGGAATAGCGCTTACATTTGCTGACGTTTTTAACGTAGAAGATAAAAGGATAGACTTATTGAGTTGAATATTGGACTAGGGAATTTGTTATTGGAAATGTTGGTTAAGATCTTAAGAAGATCTTTGGTAAATTAATTTGTATGCAGCGCCTTTGTAGAATTCATTCTGTATCAAACATGAACAGACTCCGATTGAGGATTAAATTCTCTCTTAAATTTAAGCTTAGGAATCCAGGATTTTGTCACAGAAGCTCCCAGGGAAACTCTTTTCAGTTTTGTATTCCATCACCTCTTTACCAGCGATTTGACTCGGATTAAACTCGTGATGCGCACAGACTGAGACATTTGCACGTAGGAATTTGGAGGAATTTGTAGAAATTTGGTTATGGAAACTCGCGAGTGAAATCACTTCGATAGCTATTCTCATCCCAAGTATCGCAGAAGCCAGAAATTGTAGAACTACAATGTCGTAGTTCTAGCTAACCCTGAAGTGGCAACATTCCCAGTAGCGATCATTTCACACGACTGTCCGTAAATCCGCGTCACGATGACCGTTAGCAACAGTTGGAGACAGCGATAGCCGCACTTCTTGTATCTCCAGAGCGAAGGTCGGGACAAGAGATTCACTGGGTGGTTTTGCGGTTGAGTCGTCTAGAAAGCCGAACGTTGAACGTACAACGATCGAGGACGAAACCAACGACGACTTCTTGATATTTCTCTCGAACATAAGTCGCCTTTGTGTTTTTGCTCGTTTTGCAAAGGCTAGGTGCCGCCGTGGCCATAAGATCCCCATGTATCTGACGTAAGATGGATATCGTATTCCCTATAATGCATAGCCGGCCGTATCGTGAATTCCGTGAAGAAGAGAAGGGGCTTGCGCCTGTTCCGAAGCTTGCTCACGAACTGTCTTTTGCATAGGTTATCGTGGAAGACCCAGGATATGGTGAGGTCTGGTATTTTTTTCGCCCTGGCCCTAACTTTATAGTCGCAGCTTCTTCTTTCCGGTGGCCACTGTCTTGCTGACCTTTTTATGAGTTTCTTCCACGTGCCTCCTGGAATCATTGGTCGAAAAGCAGGCTCCCGCACAGAGGAATCTTAACTATCCCATCGTTGGAATTTTCAAGTAGCTTAGATTTAATTGGAGCTTGTCTTTGCTGCTGGTATTGAGAGATGAACGATGTCGCATATGCTAGGAAACCTGGCAAAGAAGTTGTCGTGTAACTATCGTTGATCACTAAGGATGTGAGAATTGGGCTAGGTAGAGTTATTTGAGTCAAGCTAACCTTATATTATAATTACAATTCCTAATTTCTCCTGTAATTCGGCAAATTCGCTTGTGAACAATTTTTAAGCGATTTACTGTACGTTTCAAAACAGTCATCAGTTTATGTACAATTTATCGTCCATAGCATTTATGGCAGGGTAAATTTGAAATTAACGAGAGAACACAGTTTTCGTATTTAATTTTTCAAACGATAAGATACAAATGAAATTTAATATATGTAGTTTCAGATTAACCTGATATTCGTTTATCTGATCACAAGTCTACGACAAATAAAAAGGAAAGGATTTATTTCTGGTTTTGGAATTCGTGTAATTTTCATAAAAAGTTATGACTGCCTCATAGTTGAAACGAGACTTTCCACGATTGTAACAGGATCATGTTACCAATAAACATAAATTATTCTTTAGGAACGTTAATTAGAATACGCCTAACAAAAATGTTTGAGTACGTTGTGTAACGATATTAATAACGTCTTGGAGTGAATGCCACAGACGACGTTTCAATGAGAATATTTCCAAGGAAGGAATGCCCGTTTTTCGGATGGCTTCGTGATGGATTGGGTAGAGTGTTTCGTGAAAGGCGAAGAAGTCTCGAATGGTGGCCAACGATCCGCCCCTGGCTGTGCAGCTGATACTTACATCTGCCGCGATCTTATTGCCCTCCCGCGCTTATTCGTCGGCTGCATTCGTTCGTACTTTGTCGGCATGGTTGTTACAGCACGAGGTGTTCGATGTATCGACCTCGATCGAAGCATTGTTCCGTTTACAACTGTGGTCACGCAACGAACACTGGCGCGCTGCTTCTGCTTGACATCGTCCGATCGCTCGCAGCTACTCTTCTCCACGGTTTCTAATCGACTTTCGAAAGTTACTTCCGACTCGTTGCGCTCCGAATCTTTTTCTAAAAAGAAATACATACTAGTCCAAGAAGAATTAAAGGATCTTGCGAGCAATCGAATAGCTTCGTTCGTTGTTCAACAGACCTGGACTTACGTTAAGAAATCCAATTCCATTGATTATAGGAAATATAGTTGAAAATTATTACAAAAGTTTACAGAAATTTGCTGATATAGTCGGACTCAAATTTTGTTCCTAACGGATAACACAGAAGTAGAACGAAAGATTCTACAAATCGAAAGTAATTCGTTGTTTGATAATGAATTAGAACCCAAATTAAAAAATTCATTTTCGTGGATTTATAGAAATATGGTAAAACATTGTCACAAGCGCGAAGAAATTTTTTGAATACATGCAAAGAATATTAGAAAATAAAAGTTTATCTGGTCAGCGCACTGTTTACGACGACCAACGATCTCTCCTATGCACTCAGCTCATAATCGACGGGAGAAGGTGGACCCCTGATTGTGCGGATATCCGTACCGGAAGAACGCTTTACGTTCGCCTTTAAAAGCCAGTCAATTTTCCACGAGGAGAAAGGACGCTCCACAAACAATTAGAGTACTTTCCTAGGTTCATGCCGCTCGTTGTAACTTCTAAAGCATTGAATCTGTTCGTGAGAGGTCGATTTACAACGTCCAGGAAGCGTATACAACTCGACTCATCGCGATCGTGTGGTGAACGCGATCAACGTTGTTTTTCTATGAGAAAACATGAAAGTTGTTTTCTTATGAGAAAACATTGCGACTCTTGGTTCCTCCTCGAGCTTGTTGTTGCGGTATGCAATTAAATTTTATAGAAATGACGTTTCAATACGCAAACGAGCAGTTTTACGATACGGACATTGCGAGATTTCGACGATGAGCTGCTTGTAAACCATTCGTTACTACCGGTTAAATGCAAATGGGTTTCTACAAGATAATCATCGTTATTTGTTCCACGGTGATCTTAGAAATATCCGTGAATCTTCTCAGATACTTTCCAATGTTCTATGACTTTTGTAGTATTTGGAAAGGAACGCTTTGTTCTCCGCGATGTTGAAGTAGAAACTCGGAGGAAAGCTCACGTTTTATTCTTATTTCTTCTCTGTCAAGTTTGAAATTAAATACTAGTGATTGAAAGCACGCTGCTCTCGGATTTCAACGTTCAATAATGCAGTCAAGTAGGAAATTGCAATGAAGAATTCAGTAAAAGTGGACGAGAATATGAATCTCTTCAACGTTCGATAATTAAATCAGAGTCGAAAGTATTCAGTTATAAAAACATACTTAACCCGTAGACAGTAGAAATTGGATCATGCGACATATATGTAGGTTGATATTTCACGTTTATTGTCGTATCGAACTGTATAAGAAATTTAATTTCTTAAATAAATCGGAAATAAAAATTCTTTTTCCTTGATTCTTCACTTTCACATAGATATAAAGTAAAATATTCAACACTCGTAACAGCGATAACTAAGTATCCATTTGCCAAGGGTGAGAAAGCAAGGACTAGAACGTAATTGGAAGTTTTATAGTGTGTCTTCATTATCAAACAGCAAGCCTTATGTCGTAATACTAAAATAACAATTTTCTCTCATCATCGGCAGAGAAGTAACCCTTAATCACGTTTACAAGAGATAGGGGTCTGTTTAAACCGCTATGTCGAGTATTACATCGAGCAGCAACGTTCTCACGCGTGTCTCACCTTTTTCCTTTTTTAAAGGGTCATTCGTTTTCGCACGATGGGCGCGCCTGTATCAACGAACAGCTACCTCAGACCCACACGGATTCTTCTTGGTAGTGCGAGTGAAATTTATGTGGTCGAACGTGCGCGAATCGACGCACGTGTCCCACGAAAATTTCACTGATCGATGACGCGTACGAAACACCGGTACGTCGACAGGAAATTAATCGACTGTTCGTGAAAGGGGCGCGGCTGTTATTTTTATTCCAAAAAATATCGCCATACCGTGTGTGTCCAGTGAATTTCCGTCAACACTTACAAAAGCGTCGCTCTTTTAATTCGAGCTTTTAATTCTCTGACACACGCGTGACGCTCAACACATTCGAACGTAGACGTAATTCGACATTGAACGAGCATTTTCGGGCGTGATATTTCACGTGTCTCCCCTGTCCCTATCCCTTGACAGATTTTTTCCTCCTGTGTGCAGCTCGTCTCTAATTTACGCGATGAAAATTCAGTTGGCCGGACCGAGCCGAACGAACTGCAATTAAACGAATTATAAAGCCTTTCCCAACCATCGTACCACGGAGACAATTAGACGATAAATTACGACGATTCCGCTTCCGCAAACAACGCGACAGGGGGAACCAGTGTTATCTGTCTCACTCGATATTCACAAGTGAGAGAGAGCAAGAGAGAGAGAGAACGAGAGAACAAAGAGAGGGCGAGAAAGGACGTACCGTGGCGTGATGATCGTTTTCGGTGTGAAATTTAATGAAACGGCCGGTCGCTTTCGTTGAAAGAATCAATTATCTTTTATTGCGTGTCTTTCGCTATTACAGAGCGGTAGTGTGATAACGTGCCGTACAGAATGAAGTTTAATTAAACGTGTTAGCGGGTCGTTCGCGACCCATACTCCACAGTGAATTGCTCGTTGACCATTACGAGATAAGTTAAGTTACGCGGTCATTTTTCTCGGTGTTTGGCTAAAACGATACAACGAGAATTATAGTGTCTCTAATCCGGTCATCCCTGTGACCCAGATGCCTGGATAGCTTCATTCGTGGATAGCTCACATCCTTTTCCAGCCCAATCGTCTCTCGTTAAGTTGCAAATGAACAAAGCGAGGAAAAGACGACGGCCGACGGCGCTGGCAAATTTAACGCGCTGCAATCGAAACATGGTGCAAATTGGAGATTTTATTAATTTGCTCTACGACGAGGCACTGACGATGAGTTATGGCTAATGAAATCATCAGAACAGTTAATAAGTACAAGGAACAGTGACACTGGATCTCAACCTGAGCTTATTTTATTAATGAGTATTACTTGCAGAAGCTGGCTCGATTACTTTCCTTCTTAGGAAGTTGCTCGTAACACGAAGCAAATACGATATTCGTAAGTGAAATGCAAGTTTTTAAATCGATAAATTGTTTCGCTCGTTCTTGAAGCAAATCTTCTTATCTACGGGATTCGTGTTTCTGTCATACGAGCTCGGAAGCGTTGAATTTCACTTCCTCGCGATGTTCTTAATGTCCATAGGATTGCTACCGTGGTGAATTTATACAAATTGTACATTACATCAACGAAATAGTATATAGAATTTTTGCCTCCATTTTTGGAAAGTTCTTTTGACAGATAATTTCGAACTTATAATGGGCAGTGCAGTTCCACTTGCTCTAAGATATCCATTATCTCATCGGAGCTTAATTCTCAATACGCTCGCTACTATTCTTATATTCTTTATTTCATTTTCTGTTCTCCAATACGAAGACCTGGCTGTTCGTAGTCTTCTGCGCGTCCTCCCTTCGTCTCCTAATTCGCGCTGCCAGGAAGGGGAAGAACAAGTTAGGCTCTGGTTCGCGAGCGTTCTTGTAAAATATCTTATTCGTGATCAGGCTGGTTACGTAGCCCACGATCAACGTGATTGCCAGTCCAAGTGGATTATACCACATGTACGATATACGATACAAATAAAAGTACGACGAATGGTCCGCGGGGCTGAAAATGAAAATGAAATTCATTATTGAAATTATTTGAAACTTTGATTGATATTGCGATTATATTTTCTGGATTAAACATTTGAGATTAAACGATGATAGAAGTTTAACGTTTACGAGTATATTGGATACCGATCGTTGAATAAACGAGCCGAAAAGGACAACGAAAAATATGACAAAGCAGGTTAGAGGCGTGTGGCAAGGAGAAAGCAATATCATACGCAATACTGGAACGCGGCAGGCATTTCAAAGAGACTATAATCACGGTTTATTAACGAGTAATTAGCGTTAGTTACTATCGTGGGAAACGATGGGAAGCAAGCGGCACGTGAAAGCGGCTCTCGAGTCGAAAGAAATCAGGAAGTAATCGCTGCTTCTTAACCGAGAGAACTGGCTACCATGGTATCGTTCCACGCCCATCATATCATAGCGAAACGTTTGAACCGACGATAAGGCGTATCTTAGAACGATTCATTGCTGATTTATGTACCAATTATATTCCGGTGTAACGAAAACTGCTCCCCGGTAACGAAATCTTCCGTTTCCGATAAATTCATTGCGGCTGCTCCTTATCGATTATGCCTGGAAGAGTCAAGAATCACGAAAATGAGGTGCTTACGATATGTCCGTATTTCCTACCTCGACGTTTCACTTGCATTTTTTGCTGTAACAACGTTTCGAGAGAAAATCGGTTGGTGACACGCGTGTACGATATTTTCTTATCGAAAACGAATCTCGTCAAAGCGAGGAACGTTCCTAAAAACGATCCTATAGTTTGAATAATATGACAAAAAAAATGATAGATGTTAATCGACTTTCGATGGACGTGCTGATCATGTCGTAAAGAATTGATTCCTATTTCTGTTTTCAAATTTATAAATGAGAAGAATGGTTAGCAGCTAGAAACGATTATTTCTATGTTTTCTTATGATCGCTTGAAGCATAAATTGCGAATATGTACGTGTATTGCTCATGAAGGGGATGAAAGAAAGCAGTGCTTTTATTCACAAAAAGGGGAACAGTTTTATCCGTGTAATTATTCCATGCATGCATTAAAGGGAACCAACAAACTTGATAACAGAGCAAAGATATAATAGCCACGGTTTTCTAATTTGCCTCCGGAAAAATTGCTATTTCCGCCTATTAAAGGCCGGCTTTCTTTGCTTCGAACGAACTCGTAAAACCTTTTACAGCATTGGTATTCTCGAATTGGCTCGCGATACGCACTTTAAAAGCCTCGATAACAAGCTCGCTTTCTTAACGAGCAAGAAACTTACTCTTCGAATAAAGTTGTGTTTTGATGATAGAGGAGTAAGGTGGAATTGTCGCAGCCTTCCACAGATAGCGGAAGATTGGGTGTTGGTGGTTTCGGTGTACCAAATACTGCCCAAATGCACGTGATCAAGGCTGTGCTAGTGCCAACGATGGCTCCAGCCTGATTTGCCTTTTCCACGACCATGCCTAGTGTGAAAATCCCCAAAATGGGTCCTCCAATCGCTCCAGAAATCCCTATGGCAGCTTCGACCAGCGGTCCCATCGATTTGGCAATAAAAGCCACGGCTAAACACGTGAAACCATTCGCCACAGCAAGAAATTTTCCAATTAACGTGGCCTTTTCTGTTGGAAATTCTATACTAAATTTACGACACGTGGGCTTTACATAGTCTTCCAAAGCTACAGCAGCTAGAGAATTCAACATAGCGGATATGGTGCTGAGACTCGCGCTGAATACACCGGAAATGAAGAGCCCAGTGACACCTGGCACTCGTGACATTCTTTCAGCTGCGAAATATGGCATTATCTTGTCGAAGCTTGAGATTTTACCGGATGTAACTGGGTCGCAGTTTCTGTACACAGCGTAGAGGATTAGACCGCAGAACGCTGTCAAAGAACCTAAGAGTAAAGTGAGTGGGCCGCTGAGAATGAGCGCACGTTGCGAAGATTTGAGACTCCTAGTGACAGAAAATCCAATTTAGATCTTATACAAAATTTAAATCAATTAAAATATGTATCAGAGACCGGCGTATTTTGACAAATTGATTACGTCAAAGACCAAATAGTTTCTGCCGGACATGGAATAGTAATTTCTTATTTAATCTTCGAATCATTCATTATTTTATACTTTCGATACATTTTATTCTGCAATTCCTTAACGTATCTACTTTTTTACTTGCCATTCTAGAATTGGTCGATAGCGTACATCCAATGATTGAGATAATTGAGCAAATTAAATAAAAATTACATGAGCGGTCGAATAACATGTAGATAACGCTAATCGTGAGTATTCGAAGACTAAAGAGAAGCGGTGCCTGACGCGATATCTAAGCCACCGGTCTCGAATTAATTATTATATAAATGATTATAAATACTCACTTGGCAGTGAGTAAGCGCTGAACTTGGATCTGATTAACCGCGTATAAAGACAGAAACATGGTAGTGCCACCAATCAGTAATGCCCACCATGTATGCCTTATAGTTGGATCAATCCTGAAACTAAAAATCGACAAATTTTTCAACTATCTGACCTCGTATAAATTTACTGATGTTCTTACTCGAAGAATTCTATTCGACCATCCTCTTGAGCGATGCTCCACACATTGGATAAGCCTCCGTCAAGGTCGCTAGCGGCGATACTCAGGACGCACAAAAGTGCGGTGAATATCAGTACTGCTTGAAAGACGTCGGTGATGAGGACAGCCTTGATGCCACCTACGGTCGAGTAGAAGGTGCAAATCAGGCCGATCAGCACGATGCTCATGTTCCCTGACAGACCAGTGGTCGCTTCTAGTGCCAACGAAGGCGCGAATAATACTATTCCAGTGTACAAAAGTAGCTGCAGGAAATTAGCAGTGCTGGCTAGTAGTCGTGCTCCTACTCCAAATCGTTTCTCTAGATACTGAGAGAAAGACAGTGTTACAAGAAAGCAGCTTATGTGTTAACTTATTGTAAATTACGAATTATGAATTGAAAATAGAGGATTGATGAAGCGCGATTGATTTATCAACTTCTGCCTCTAAACTGTCTTTTTTTTTTTAATATTGCAATAGAAGATCACGATGAAAGCTTTGAAGCTTGAAACTGATGGAAAATAACTTTTTATAAAATGTGATACCATCTATTAGCATTGGACTGCAAATTATTTTTTTAAATGCTAGAAGAAAAGGATCACGAAGATGATCTTCGAATTTGAGATTATGGATCAACGATGGTTGTTAACGAGGTACGATTGATTTATCCAGTCCTGATTTCAAATCGAGTTCATAAATACTGGAAAAGAAATGATCACGAAGGTTATTTCTAAGTGCCAAATTGTGGGAATGATTGGCGATATAGTACGATTGATTGATTAGAAAATCATATACCTCATAGACACTCATGGTGTTCAATTCCGTGAAAACGGGAAGATAAAGATACAAGACGATTGGTGTACCAAAGAAACCACCCAGGTACAACAGCGTGACTTGCGTGCCGTGAATGTAAGTTTCTGCGCTGATTCCTAACACCGTGATCGCTGACATGAAAGACACCATCAGTGCGATCGATAAAGGAACGACGCCCATCGTTCGATTGGCTGAGAAGTACTCCTGTTGTAATAATCGTGAAACATTGGTTAACGCATTGCTATATTCGTTCGATCGTTTGAGCGTTGCTGCTGACACTACTGTTATGTTTTACTAAGTTTTAATACGTTTCGACAAACTTAGAGATAAGATTATATAAAAGTAATTGTCCATTTTACACAAGAGTGAATGATCCTTTGATATAATAATTTTATTTGAAAGAAGTATTTCGATCTGCAATGAATTATTTCGACCGTCAATTTGTCCGTAGCAGAAGTAAAACCGAAAACCACGCTATCTATTCTGTGTATCATTACTATCGCCTGATCGATCGTATTCTGCGAGTGAACATTTTACTCCTGGCCCTCTAACTTGATTCGTAATAACGTTTCAGCGTTAATTAACTTTCTGTCTTTGCGGTCGTTCGTGGAAGTTGGCTCGCGGCTAACCCGATAAATTAAATAGCGCTCTGGATAGTTGGCAATTTGTGTCGATGGCAATATTTATCGCGCGGCTAGATCGATCGGCGCGATAACGGTGAAAGATCTGAGGCATGGAACGCTGGACCTATGTCGTGATCTAAGAACGTGCCAGCTCTAGGTATGTACAATCCTGTTCTGACGCAGTTTATCACGGATATTGGATCGCGCGGCGTTGTAGACTCGATGTCGATTCGATCGTCCGTGGCGAAATTAATTTTCCAAGGGCTTAACCTCGGCCGTGCGTTGCCTGCCTCCGGTGAATCGGTAGTAGATCCCAATGCCGGTTGAGATCGACAGCATTAGACCGATGACAAGATAATCCGGCCATTGAAGCGTCGATGTATCATTATCCTTGCTCTGCTCCTGCAAACGTATCCCCACGTTTTTCCCTTTTATTAAACTCCCTTTCGCGTAAATTGTTGGTTTTCCGATTCACTCGGTCTACAACAACACTACCTTCGATTTTATCCCAACCCTGGTGAATCTCTGTTTATCTTAGCTCCGCGAGATGAGATTAATTCGTGATGTGTAGGGTGAAATTAGCAAGTGGAATCGATTAACATCAGGTGAAAGGTGTGTAAATGATGGATCAGTTGGATGTTATTAAAAGGACATTAAAGAACGTCAATGAATTTAGAGAGAGAGTAATTAAATTGATGCAATTAAGATTAACCGAGAAACATGTCGATAAAGATTCAATCGTCCACCGTTCACCAGAGTTGAACTACAGGAGAGAAAGGATATCTATTGGAAGATTTCTATGGAAAGAACACTCACGTCCATTCTATAGGATCCACTCGTGTGATACCATCAACTCGCGATGGACGAGAAATTCGATATCGCGAGCTTGTTTGCCCGAGTATCGTGCTTCTTCCTGAATCGTTTCTGCGGCGACGAGGGAACAGGCTGTGAACGTAACACACTGGCGGCCGATGGTCCCAACCGTGAGCTGATAGCACGAAGAAAAGGCGCGCGCGAATTCTCAGAGAGAGGATCCCTTGGAGAAGTCGTCACCTGCGTGTTTTGTGGTCGAGTGTGTTCGTTCGAACGAGCAGAAAAGAGGCGAGGATGAAGCGGTCCATTACGTAAAGCTTGGCTCAGCATATTTCCTGTCAAATGCACGCAAAGCCTCGCCACTTTAACGAACGTTCGAAAAACGGTGGTAAATTCAGGTAATATTCAGCCAGCCGGCTAAGCGTGCCAATGGACGAGGAAAAATATGATGGAGAGAGAAAGAGAGAGAAGGAAGATTATGAAGAAGGTGGTTTATAAATTGTAGGAGATTATAATGGGACTATTCTCTCGCCATAATATAAATCATGTGTCTGGAGTTCTGAAAAACGAAACTTATGATTTAATGACTGTTTAATCATGTAAAGTCAATAACGTTGGTCACCCTTGCGAAAGAACCAGTCCGATTGGCCCGATTCAGAGTCACGAATGATAATTAATCTCTTAAAGGTTAATGAATTCAAGATAAAGAGGAATTTTCGTCTGCTGAGCCAATTCCTGTCTCGAGTGGGAGCAATAGGAATGCGAAAAAGATATTCGAATAGGGCCTTGTCGATAGGGCTATCGATCGTGAAAGATTTAATGATTTTAACGTTTCTTTGAAGTCCTTTAATTGGAAACGAATAAAGAGCTCAAAGAGAACATTCGTTACAAAGCGACGAAGAACCGACGAGTATTGAACGTCCAGTGGAATTCGCTCGAGGCGAATGCTACGCCACTGTTGCGTCGCTGGTGCATAACAATTATTCGCGAGACGGTAGCTTCTGGTCGTAATGTAATTTCCTAGTATTATGAGGCACAATCGAGGGGCCATCGGCTATTATTCCGAGAAGGGAAGCACCCATAGAATCGTCCCAGCAACGAGGATTCCTTGATCCATGGGAGGAACTCATCGAGTTTTATCGAAACTGCCGCAAAGGTTATTTGGCCGATGGATCAAATACGTAAAATTCAATTTGATATACAATCGATGCTGATCTCCCTGATGAATGATATTTTTCTTGAATCCAACGTCAATCTAATATTATTCAATATTATTTAATAGAGCTCCATTCAGTTTCAATGGAATCTTGTTACGGTCTAAGATAGTCTCGCGCAAATTCAATGAAGTCTTGTCTGAATTGAACGAGATCTTATTTCACGCCCATCAAATAATCTGCTGTTAACTGCAATCTAACCTACTTGTGCATATTTTATTGTCGACGATCTGTTTTGGATTTATGCGCAAGTCCATGGGAATGATCGTGTACATCTACGTTCACAAGTAGTAAGATACATATTGATTTTATAAAAGGTTTGAAAGATTAATCCGAATTATCAATGAAACGATTAATCGAACGGAGTTTTACTTTCATGCGGCGTAACACCTTAAAAATTTCAAAAAACTATTTGATTGATTTACAAGAGGAACGCGATGAGTTAAGAATTACGTTCGTTTATATATATATAATCTGAGATAAAATCTGGAATCAAACAACAAAAAATAAAATAAAAAAGTAATCCAAATATCAGAATCGATTAAATCAATAATCGAGGAACGTAATGGATGTAAACAAGGAAGAATTTAATTTCATTATCATAAAATTGATACGATTCTATAATCTATATAATATCTTAATCTAAGGTCTTAAACGTGATAATAATTCTTAAACGTTTAATGGCTTCCTAATAATATTTAACGTTTACTTAATTTTCTGCAAGCATCGTAATACTTCCTTATGAAGAAGATTTTACATATGATTTACGGAAATGAATCATCGATCTTTATCAATAGCTTACACCGAGATTACGATGGTAATCGATTTATGAGCATATTTTATGCGATGATATCGCGTTTCTTCCCGACATAAGAAGAAATCCCGGACCTGTTTAATGCAAAGAGATTGACCAACACGCCACACAATTTGTCGAGTTGAATTTATTCCTTCCAACGTAATTGCACGATGCATGGTACTCCGGAGGTTAATAGAGATCCCTGTTGAGACTCGTCCAATTTTCGACATTGTTACTTGACCGTTGGCTGGCTCGTTTTACGCCGATGCTATTCGCTGACGCTATTCGCCGACGAAGATGCAGAGGAGAAAGACGATGGACGACGAAAGAGGAGAAAAGGAGGAGCCCCGTAAGTGGCGAATTCCCGTCATTAAGTCGTTAGTCGGACGCAGGACAGCAGGCTAACCGTCGGTTAACTGGCTGCTGAACTTGATCGACCAATCGTTGACCCTCATGGTCGATCGAAATTTACCATGTGTTGCCGCCTTTCATCCCCTATTTGCTTTTTAATCGAGCTAAATTTTATTCCCCTGAAAGATTGATGGTACAGTGTAATGTAACGTGTGGAAAGTAGTAGTTGCAAAAATATGTTGATAGATTATAGGAATTTTTGTGAACATAAAAATTCAGTTAATAACGGGTAGTAATTGTATGAAGATCATAGAAATTTGCTTGACGAATTATAGTAGTTTTCTTGAGATCATAGGAATTTTTAGCCATAGATGAATGGCTAAAAATGTAAAGAAGAGGAGTCTAAGTTTATAGAGGGTTAGTTAATCGATAAAGAAAATAAATTTGGATAGTAAAAATGCAAAACATGAGAAGATCATAGTAATCGTTGAACATAAACTGCAAAAATGTAGGAAATATATCTAAATTTATAGACGATTTAATCAGGCATGGAGAATTCGAAAAATTCGGGTCTGTAGAAGCGAAATATTTCTGGTTTCTCCCTCGCATCTTGTGTATTCTACGTGATGGAAGATAGCCATGTTGGTCAAGCTAATCGAGCAACTGGTGGTAACCATTTTCAAATATTGAATTTAGAGAGAAGAAATCTCTCTTCTTGAATCTTAGTGAAAAGTTTGTAAA
This sequence comes from Bombus vosnesenskii, assembly GCF_011952255.1. Classification (NCBI taxonomy): domain Eukaryota; kingdom Metazoa; phylum Arthropoda; class Insecta; order Hymenoptera; family Apidae; genus Bombus; species Bombus vosnesenskii. Next base: position 3,384,414 of record NW_022882931.1, on the reverse strand, counting down.
CTTGCGATCCTATTCTGTATGTCTATTTTACGGTTAGGTTGTTTGATTTCTTTTCTCTATTCGTTGCAGGAAGAACTTTGTTTCCATCAGATCAAAAATAAATCTTGAAAGTGTGAATTCCTAGATTTAGCTCACAAGTCGTAACTCCCTTGCTCAGATAGACCCGAACCTCTCTCTCTCTAGATTTCGTTGTTTAGATAATCACGATGTCGTGCTCTCACTAGTGGTTTCCCCTTTTAGTTAGTTAGACGCGCAAGGAGATAAGACACACTCCTAGATTGAAGATCAGACGTGTTTTTGCCTAAAGCACACGCCGCTCAACGTTCTAAGCAGAAGCTCCTCGTTATTATAGTTGGTTACTCAAAAGCAAGCTATCTTAAGGAAACTTGCTTAAATTCATTTACATTCGCACGCACGTTTCTCGCGATCTTCGTGAACCTGAATTTATTGTAGAACATAAATTTCAAAAGTTAAATGTATCATCGATAATATGCAACATTTATTTGTTCTACGATCATAAAAGATGTGACTCCGACGTGATCCATACAACAAAACTTGTTGATTTACATTAAAAAGTTTCGTATTAGAAATAAATGTTTCCTAATGACTCTTTAAATTTATCTCTTAGAAATTACAGGTACTTTTTCAGAACTTTTTCTTCATCCAAATATTCATATAAAAAAGATTCTAAAACGTATCTATACGTTCCGTTCAAAAACACAAGTGTTTTATACGACACGGTTACACGCTTTTTAACGTTGAAACGCCGGAAAGTAGCCAGCGTAACAGCTGCTCCACTTACAAGTGACACTTTACAATGACGCATATATTTTTGCCGGTGCGATAATCCCAAGGCCGCATACAACCGTTTCCAGTAGTTACCGCATAAGTGGAAATTTTGCGAACGATTTCACGTTCACGATTCACGTTCACGTACTCGATTCTTTACAGGTTCTAGGCGAAATAGTAATTCCAAAGTTTTCAATAAGTTTCTAATAACTTTTCGCTTCATATTCAATCCTCTAAATCGTATTAGATTTCGATAAAGAATAATTTTGCCCAGGTAACACTTGCAGCCAAAAATGTATATATACAATTTTCCAAATTAAAATTAATTAAGTATAAAAAATTAATATTGTCTAGTTATATAGCACCTGCAATCAAAATACAGTGTTCGAATGAAATAAGAGGAAAGTCGCAGGTTTTTCATTTTATCGAATACGGCAACGATGAGTGACGATCTGATAATGAGCGCGCACGCGTGCTACCTCGTCGAGTTCCCGTAATCAATTAACGAGTATAATCCGTTTTATTTCACGGTTACGGTGAATCGGTTTTGTTTTTTTGTCGAGCATCCTGTCTGATTCAGTTGCACACACCATTGCTAGCGGATTGTCATGGCCTTAATTAATTCGACGTGTCCAAATTGCTTATATCGTCGATTGACGCGAAACGCTTATTAAAATTATCTGCATATGACGATTTCATCGGCATTCTGACTCTCAGCAATTATCGTTAATTAAGTATTCCAAAGACGAAGATAGCGACCATGCGTAGCGAATTTCTATTAGCCTGCGTTCTCGAGTTGTGAATATACCTTTGCAAATGATATCCTTGCTTAATGAGTCGACGATTTATTCCAATTTAATTGTGCAAGTTATAGTTATATCCAAGTGTAACATATGGAAAGAGATTAATAAAATATATTTTCTGACTCGTTTATTTCTGATTATGGGTCAAGTACATTGCAATGGTTCATTATCGATCTATAAGTTTATTAGATCAGAATCTCTAGATCAAGGAGAAGGCACTTGTACCGGATGATCTCTCTAAAGATCTTGTTTGCGAATACTAAAAATAACAGCGTGGCACGAGCTCTACGGTATTCCAGAGAGAATATTAATCTCATTCGTATCAATCTATATGCATATTAACCCAGAGGATAACCTCGGTAGCGGCACACCGACATTGATCTATTAAAAAAAATTCTTTTCATTGCGAGGTACGCGATGACTGAAACTAATTCCCCAATTTCCATAATTTTTTACACTCCCTCCCACATCCTGTTCTCTATACGTACATGGAACCAATAATTCCTTTCGTGACGGTGTTTCACGGCCCTGGAACCGTGACAAAGGATTCGATGCACTAATGCTGAGCATTGACATTCCAACATGGAGCAACAGGAGGTAACGAAGTGTGACAATCGGTAATTTTTCGGGATTAGGCAAAAATAAACGGGAAACGTATAGCACGGTTCTTCATGCAACGTCGAGATCCACTGATAAAATTTACAATGACTTAACTAGCTGGTACTCTTTGCACGAGGAAACGATATTACGTAATTCGATCATTTGCATCGATGATGCATCGCCGCGAATGGATTCGAACAGGCGTTATCGCGTGGATAGGCCCACTGACGATAATTGTGCGTCTCATGAGCCTTCGATTGTTAACGTTAGTTAGCGATTGGTATCGTTAGACTTGGTTTCGCGCACTCAACGAAGCAACAACTAGAATTGTCATCCGGTTAATCCCAGTAGAAATTATCGTAACGGTCTCCACTGTTTTGGTGATTCGATAGGATATCAGTTTTCATATGCGACCGCAGTTAAATGGACCGCCACACGCGGGTAATGGAAACACGGGTTGGGTCATCGGATTTAATGATACGTCTAATATTTACAGCCTCTATTGTATTGCCATCTGGTGTTTGCTCTATATGCGAATTGGAAAATGTGGGCTTGCTTTAGAGTAGCTTGTTTGATGTTAATACAATTTTCATTCAATTCCTTGCATCTTTGAAATGATGATATTTAGGTGATATTTATTGCAGTTGCATCGCTACAGTGACGATGACAATGGCAATGACAATGACAATGTGGACATTTTTATTTGATTATCCTTTTTTTGGAATATGGGAGAGGAAAGAAAAGGCTGTTGTATAGATACGTTTGCAAAAATATATAATTTCGTAAACTTCATGACATCTGTGATATCGACACGTGAAAAACGTAAAATGTGGGGTAGCTACATAAAAGCTCGTTCATGCAATTCGTATCCTTGAAATATCGACGACTATTACAATTTTTAACCTCTCGTATGCCATTGATGCTGCTACGACGATGATGATAATGTGAACATTTTTATTTGGTTTTGCTTTTCTGGATAAAAAGATAGGAAAGAAAAGGAAGCTACCGCAAAGATAAATTCGCAGACATTCGTAACGTCTTTCTTCTGAGGAAGAAATTTGTAGTTTCAGATAGTTTCATGCTGAAGCGTGCTGAAGTTGCTCATACATTGTAAAAATCTCTAGAGGGCAGATGATTAATATTCCCGACGATAGATGTAGCCGATAACCAGAGCAATGCATACAGAATACGCGAATCGTCCTCAACACAAAAGCCACAACAGCTCTCGTCGTGTTTTCCGCCTTCGTTCATATTAACAGTGAGTGAAGGAACAAGGAATCAGTGATGCAACGAGTCTTGGATTGATGTGTAACGCGTGCACGGCGCGAGGCGTGTTCTCAAAGTATGTAATCGTCGGCGAAGAATTTGCCGAAGGATTAATGCCCTTTCAACCGTTCGATTCAGAGGTGCTTCGTCTTCTCGGTCTAGCCATGTTTCATAATCGGTCGGCAGCCAGCGTGGCTAACCGAGCGCAGAATTTGTTTCGTAAATCAGCCGTGTAGAATCGACGAAACACGACGCGCGTACCCTTCTTAATGCGCCACGTGAGATTTACGACCTTCGCCGAGGAATGCTTCTCGAAATGGTAAAAATGACGAACTTGACTCGTCGAATCGTAGATTCTCTGTGTATTTGGTTTCCGTAAGTTCTATCATGTCATCGTCTCGTGTCATTTTTTCCGCATGCCACGAGACTCGGAGACTGCGTTCGAGAGGATCGATAATACGCGGTTGCAGCCTCGCGCAACACGAAACTGCTTTTACTTGTCGACGACACGCGATGATCCGCTCTTAAGGGACTTGGCTCTCTGATCTCCCGTTCGAGAGCTAATTATCTCTGACCAACACGTAATGTTTCGGCCGAGAAACGGTCTTAGAATCACGTGGCGCTAATAATGCCGGAAACGTGTCCCTGAAGAGTCGTTGGGGGACGGTTCCGCGAGAAAACGTTGCGTGACTCTCGTTACGAGCTCGGTTCTTCGACGTCGGAGCGTGGGCTGGTTCGTTTGTGTTCTCTTCTTTTGAATCTCTGAGAAAATTTGCTGACAGAAAAGCGGAGAGAATGGTACGCTAATGTCCTTTGAAATTCTGTAGTTATAAAGTTCGTAGATCGGAGCCTGGATAGTAGGATTTATTTGAGTGTCGTGTCGCTTGATACCATTTGGAATCTCTTTGTCAAATTGTTTTGTGACACGTGAATATAATGGCATGATGTGAAAAGGCAAAAGCCAGTTCATCATTATCATAAGTTTTTACGTGTACGTATGATGCCGCGCTTAGTAACAATACAGTGCTCTTTCTTCTCTGGTTCAATCACACTAATGGCAGTCAAAAGAGTGAGACTGGCGGCCTGTGAAAATGTTACAAAAACCGAATAGAAAAGTAGTATCAATGCTTTTATTATCATCACGTTTATTTAAGAATTTTAATAATAGTAGTAGTTCTCTTTTATTCGCAGTGGAATAACCTAGAACTCGTTCCTTCAAAAGGGTCCACTACGTCGTTGATGGCACCCATGTATTCTTAATGGATCCACTTAACAAGTCGAATTACGAGCAGATGATGTTGACAGCAGCTCTAAAATTGTGCAGAGGCCATGTTGTTCTGTCAATCATTATTGAATGACAAAACGATTTACAAGCTGTACATATGCTGTGACGTGGAATATTTGCTGGTCAATCAATAATATGGGGTCGTCCATCATTAACTGATCCATTCGGATGAAATCTCTTCAAAATTTACGTGCAGAAAACGGAGATAGGCGTTTCATAAAAAGAGGGAAAGGTATTAAAATTAACGATTAAGATAATTTTTAACTGCCGTCTTATAATTTTTCTGACATTATTAGGACCTGGTGAAATACAGAGCACCATTATGAATGGACTACTTTTTGTCTTTATTCTCGAAGAAAAAATCTATCTTGAAAGGATTGAAGACGGGAAACCAATATAAAATTTAACAATGCAAGTTCTGACCCTTGTTGCGTATAATTAATGTACGAATTGCAGTAATTCATGAATGAATAATATCAGTAAATTAACAAGTGTATAATTGCAGTTTATAAACTTCTCTTTTATAACGTTGCAATTTGTAATTTGCAAAATCTTCTTGTAAAATTTCATTCTTTCTCATTGAATGAAACCTGTTATTAGTAACTTCTAATTTGTGACTTGTAAACTTTCATTTTACAAAAAGCTTCAGGTAGTATGAGGTCGACTGCAAAGTTGCTGCTTAACCGCGCATAATTAAAAACGTTTAACGAAGTGCGATACAGAAGAAGTTTCATATAGTCCCTTTGCGGTTATCGATTTACTAGTCACTCCACTCCACACCGTTATTGTATATTCCATGAGAAGTTTGCGGCAACATCCATTACGAAAGCCGACGCGATCGGTGCCATTTAGAATACAGATTTACGAGCGGCAATCAATATCGTTACGAGAACGTTAAGGATTTTCGTGCGAACAGTACACGCCCGCACATGAAGCGCAGACCCTGACAATGAGCGTCTATTCACCAGCTCTAAGCATCCAAAGGTCCTTGAACCTTCGTTTCTCCCGGCTGTTTACTCTGGATCACGTGAAATCGATCCACTTTTAATTTGTACCAATTAGCTGGAACAACGAGAACGCGGTACACAAGCCGACAGCAGACAGTCGTTGGCCCAATGAAATAGTTACGAGGTCGTGACTAGTTGTGTTGAGCGTGTTCGTGACTGGCGGCTGTGTATTTCTCAATTTCAACCGTCGTGAGCTGAGCTCTTCAATTCAATTAGCCAGCTCGCGTAAAACTCGACCGAGTATTACGCCGATAAACGTGCTGGTTAAACCTGCGCCACGATTTGCAAATTTATGAACTTTTCTACCTCGGTGAGCGGTAGATAATTGATATTACGAGATACACCATTGAGCTTAGAAATATGGGAGAATAATTTTCATAGATTTCTCATGCACTTGGCGAAGGAAAAGTAACGTTATACTGTGCTTAGGAAGAGAGAGCTTTCTAGCAACTAATTATTGGAGAGTAACTTTCATTGATTCTTCGAGAGATGAAAAGAATAATAAGAAAAATGCGGTATGTGATTTGTAAATTTATGGGCTTCCTGCTTTAGGGAACGGTAGTTGATTGGAATTACTATCCTCTGTCGAACATCAAAATATCGAAGAATAATTTCCATCGGTGTTTTATAGAGAAGAAACGGTGAATAGAAGAAAGCGACATTAAGAAGGAATAAATCTTTCGAAGAATGAATTTTCCTAGGAAAATGTACTTATTTTTAATACATAGCGCTGCTCAGAAGATCAACTAGTACGTTCGCGATAAGCATATGAATAGGTACAATGTCTTTATTGAAAGGCCTGGAGAATGGGTTGCTCGTAGCATCTCCGTTTCAATAATTCACGACTATACGAGCAAGGAAAGATACGGCGATGGAAAGGATGTTGTTGGTGGGTCCAAATATGGGATACTGCAATTACGCAGGACGCGAGTATTATTACGTTACATAACCAAACGAGCATAGGCACGTCACGAGGTTCTGACTTACGATTTTCCATGGATAAAGACCAAGAGAGAGAGGCAGCAAATTAACCACCCATCGAACTTAACTTTCAGACGTATCATCAATTTTTATGATACGACGCGCGTTACACATTGCGCAATGACGACGCCTCAGAAATCAATCAGCCTAAGAGACATAAAGTTATTCAAAGATAACAGACAATTAACTTGTCAAAATATCAAGTGAATTTATCTTGCATCCTAATAAATCTTCCAAGACCTCACTGTCGTCGTTAATTATCTTCATTCCGTCGACTCGCGTTAATGCTTAATTAACATCTTGAACTATGTTCACCACCGATGAATTGAATATCTAGACACATGCAAAACGGCGAGAAAATGGCGGATGTAATGTGCGTACCAGTTGCGTAACTCTCGGTTGAGTGTGCAACTATGCGAAACGATCTCTCGACAGATGCGTAGCTCCATCGCGCCCGCAATTGATATTTCTTGCGAGCCACGCCACGTGGCGACGTGAGTAACCCATAGGTGCGTACGTGAACCGTTTTCTGAATGAGCCGCAGGAGATTTCGATGAATCGAAAGATCCCGGCAACTGGCCGTGACAAGTTTATCGAACCTTTTCAAATACAATTCAATCGGCACTTTCAGATACTTTTAGAAAAAACTGGCAGAAGTATATACGGAGAACGATTTCAAAACGATTAATCAAAATCTTGGCCCGATTTCTTAACTTCGACAAGTTCCACGTAACGCACACGTGACTCACGCAAGAAACTCTTTGCAAGAACATTCCTCTGCCACTCGACTTCTTTCCCTCTTGAGATCGATTCACTATAATAACAGGAAGTGCAACATATCCAGGATCTCCACTGGACGCGATATACACTCGAGCAATTAATCGAAAGCCGACGTATGGCAGTCCTTGACTTGGGTTCGCTTTAGCACATTTCACGCCACGCATCTCGTGTCCTATCACGTCGACAGCCTTGATACTTTTCTTGTTCCGTTTTTTTCGTCTCAACGAATAATCCAGAACGATCGGTGAAGTCGGAAAGCTTAGAGTGCTCTTTCTAGTCTCCTCTCGAAGACGTTGACGTTCCGTTCTGTCTGTCGGCGTCAAATCTCGAGGCGTGTCCAATCGACTTAAGCACCGTGTACGCGCGTGTAGAACGCGTAGCAGACGCACACGATCGGTGGAAGAAAGCGGCGAGGCATCGCACGAGAAAAGTAATCGCATCAAATTGCGTTAAATGCCACGCTCGGTCGACAGTGTCTCTCCTCTTGTCGATCCAGAGTCCATTCAGAGGCAACAAAACAATCGTTAATTGCCGAACAAAAAAACGGCCGATGGGAATCGAAAGACGAAGACTCGAAGGATCGGCTATCCTCTTTGTCTCGTTCCAGTTCCGTTACCTACGCTCGACCGTAATCCCGTCAACGTGAAAATACTCGTGTCGTAGCACGCTTGATTTGCCTCGATCTCGAACACCGTTATCGATTTTCCAATTGTCCGTGTTCTCTTTTTCCCTTTGTTGCTTTTCCTCGCCGGCTTTTCCTTTTTTCTTAACCCTTTATGTTTGTCTTTTTGCCATGATTGTCAGGAGCACATGGATCCTTACCTGAAAGCTTGAAAACATGCTCTATTCAGCAGACTGTAAATTTAAAATTAGGCGTATGTCAAAAGACATGATAATGATATATGCTTGAATATTAATGCTTGAATTTTTCTATTAATTTAGAAGAAGCTTAATTTGAAGATGAAGATTTTATAAGATTTTGGTAATTAGAAACGCTAGTTTTATTATTGCATTCTGACTTTTAAAAATCAATTTAATCGCATCTATTATTACATTTCAAAACTCGTATTTTGAAATATATCAATTTATTCCCATTAACTACATACTTCATAAGAAACTACTTAATGATATCAAAGTTAGAAAATCAACAAAAATAGACCTATAATATTTGCCCCCCTGTAATCTTCGCTAAATATAGGTAAGTGTTTCGATATTTTTGTGCTGAAATGTATTTTTTTTCTATTCACCTTGGTTGTAAACGACCAGACCCGCCCGTTTTGTCGGCGAGAGTTGCGCAAGAGTCGCTTGGGAAAATTCAAATCATTCCACGGCCGTAGTGCTTTACTCTGTCATTATCCTACTTTTGTTATATGACGCAAGTCGAGACACTCTTACGCTTACGCCTCGCATAAGAGATCGAAAATTATTTTAATCCTATCGTGTCGGGGTTTATCGCGCGGAACTCACGTACGGTGAAATCCGCTGCGAGCCTTTGGTCTCGTTGACAGCTGTAAAAATCGAGCTGATCGAGGTGTGGAATGTCTGACTAGTATTTACTTAGGAACTATCTGGATCCCGTTGAAACGAGATCGATTTTACAGCAAAGGGATTGAAACTTCGCTAACTAATAATAAAGGAAACTTTAAGAACACGTTTAGTCTGAATATATCCATAGGAAAGTATCACTGACAGTCAATAAATTGTCCGCGAAATTATAGATGGTAATACACAATGTTCCTAAGTTGAAGTAGATTTTTTCTTGTTACTGAAGCTATTAAGGACCAGAGTTGTGTTAACGAAACGTTTCACGAACTTCTTTTTAGTCAGTTTACACTATTTAATTCTATTGAACTCACCATGTAATTGCAAAAAGGAGTTTAAGAAGTTAAATTTTCTCAGTGTTCTGTTTCTTACTATTTCTTCTTCTATGCAGATCCCACAGTTTTATGGAATTTAAAGCAATCGAAATATTTTGTATCGCCGTGATGAACTGATTTCTTTCAAATTATAGAGATTCGTTTCGTATCTCCAACCTCTTTATGTAACAATTTCTGTAATTATTTCTATAATGTGTCTATTATTCTGATATATATTTATAATAGGTTACGAACGTGGAATGCACGTTTTGAAGCCCCGGCATTTCATCCAACATGATTACCAACGACGTTGTGCTAAAAACAGTAACGATGACTTGTCGTTCCATCTTGTGATTCCACGAGCGTACATTCCCCGATTACAAGATTTCTGGTATACATGGGCTGCATGCACTTGAGATCACAGTTAGAACTAGATGGGTCTAGTCTGTATGAGGAAAGAGGCACTCTTCGTTGAAGGGGTTGTGGAACGCACGAAGGCTCGTGGAAGATAACGCCGAGGCTGATTTAATTAACGATAAGTAATCACGAGGCCAGCGTTGCTTAATTGTAAGGCCGGAGTACATTATTTTCCTATCGCGGTGAAAATTACACATGTAGCTCTATTATGATCAAAATCTTGTGGCTCATTTCGGTTATTTTATAATTCTCATTAAACATGTGGAGCAAAAAGGAAAAGGAAAGAAAACGGGGAAAGTACTTTCGTGAAACCGAGTTACCGTGCTTCCATGTTGTCTTACTCGACTTAAATATATGTTTTAAAAATAAGTATACCTAACATTCTGAATTCTTTTACGTAATAATTGATTAACTAGTGCTATTAATGAACTGAATGTGAAAAGTTGTACACTATATATATGTAGATTTCTGTTGCATAAACGGCTTGCTACCTTGTAATTCGCAAAATTTACATAGAAATTTTACTCGTTTTATTATCGATTTGCTTAACGTCGTGCAGTAGAGGTTTATTAGCAATTATGGTCAAACTAGCAATTACACCTGTAATTCGTGACTCGTAAAGTTTCACTATTAATTTTAGTTTCATTATACAGAAGACTTTGAAGATGCAGACTTCTCTCTCTGAACGATCAAATTAAAAGTATTTTAGTAATAGTAATTTAATTACGCAAATACGCGCTGAAACTAGAAAATATCACTAAAAACGCGATCTTTCTAAATAATGAAATTGAAGATACTCTTCCAAAGAAATATTTTTCTTCCATCAAGCAATAGCTTCACCATCCATTAACACATACCACCCGCATAAAAGAAACATTGCTCTGACGCTTAAACATCGTTTACCAAGGCAAAATTACCGAGCAATTCTCGTTGTATCGTTTACTTCGCACTGTCTCGCGAAAAGTACGGTAACTAACCTCGTAATCGAAGATCACGGTACGCGGATCGGAATCGTTTGACTGTAATAACACGGCGGCTGGATAACGCCGTTGTATGGTCGTTATCCAAAGGAACAGCTGTTTCGCCGGTCGGTCACGAGCGTTTGCCAAGAACTCGGAGAACGTTTCACGTTGAAAACTGGGGAAGTGGAGCGGCCGCCTGGGACCCCGGAAGACAAGGGCCAACGACGAGACGAGAATCATAAAACGCTTCTTTCTCTTCGTAGCCGTGAATAACGCGTCCCTTGAAGTGGCACTCGACAAACGACGACGAAGAAATAACAGTCGACTTGCTCGTTGCACGCTGAGAAATAGCGGACAGCACGAATCACACGAGCAACAGCGCCAATTCGCTATAAAGCGGACGGTTTAATTGCAAGAAACGCGGAAATCGATGGAGTTCGCCTTGAAAGGTCTCGTTTACAATTTATCGCGATCAAGCGAAAACAAATCGTAGCAAGGAACGTCTATTAAGTTTATCGCAGCGTGTGGCAGCGCGTTGCGACCGATTTCGTACGTTACGTTTTACAGAACAGTTGCATTGTTCTTGCGTGACTTGCGACGATGTAAAAAGTGGAAATCTTACGAGCAGCCAGTTTGTTCGTTCCCCTTTTGCTGGGCTTCCTGAACGAAACTTTCGAATTAATTCATCCCATGCCTCTCGTCAACGAGTGAAATGGAAACTGTTAACGGTTTTATCGAGTTTTTTTCTCATGCAGACCATGATGTAACATGGTAAATCATTTCTTATCTGGCACGACTACCTTAATAGGCCATTTTAAATTGAAAGAAGTTGATAAGTATTATGTACTCTCTACAAGATCTTCTTTATTTCAGTGGCTCGTGGTTTCTTTAACTGACATTACTGGACTTAGAAGAAACTTTTAATTACAAAAAGTTGGAAGATCGTAATCACGACCGGGAAGAATAATTTTTACTCCGTCGTAGGTGTCAAATTAACTCGGAATAAAGGAAATTTTATATATAATCGAAATCGAATCAACTCGGGGATATATCTTTAAAATCTCATTCAGATTTGTCAAATTATTTGAATTCAAATGATTTGACTAACGAGAAGAAGTATAGAAACTCGAGATGTTTCAAGTCAAACAAACAAGTCATATTGGTACAGTGGTCTCAAGTTACTTGAAGGCATGTCAACTGAAATCTGATCCAGGTTCAAAGAGTTAAATTATCTTCTTTGAATATTATTCTAATATTTAACTCATTTCAAACAAGAATTTCTTATATCTATAATAATAGAAATATCTAGACACGCTGTGGACGAATAACACGCCTCATAAGCCATTTCGAAGTAAAAGGGGTGGTGTCAGAAAAATTATGAGCGTCCCTGAAACAAACGACTTATTGGCCGCCGCAAAGAACGCGGCGTAGCCTTTGTTCGAGCGTAGAACGGTGTCTGGAACTGCGTGGTATCGTCGTCAACTCGTCCATGGATAAATTCCAAGACGACGTCGAGGGCGTCTGTAACGAAGGGTCGGCGGAAGATTTATACGCAACCTTCCTCCCATATGCGTTTAGTTGAAGTATAGGATTATGATGTTTCCAAGTAACCACGCATGCCCTACGCTCTACGCAGTGACACGTGTGGAACGGTGCCTTTTTTATTGCGTGTTTCTACAGCCATTTAAAAGTAAAAACAGTCGAAAGTTTCTTGGCAATAGAACACGATTTACGAAGAATCAATCCTGATCGTCGTAAAGTTTTCTTTATTCGAAAATGAGCTGGGATAGAAAGAAGAAGTCTTCATTTTTATATTTAGGTACGTGCATCGTGACTTGTATAGAATTAGTGAATTATAAATTAGGAGAAATATTGGAAATATTAATTTTAAAGTTAGGAAGAAAGTGCTGGAAACATAATGGTATTTATTATATTTTAATACTATTGTTTAAGATTATCCGAATACTTGATTATCGAATACCGATTTCATTATTTATTATTAATAGACAATGCTGCTTTATGGAAACTAATGTGGAAAATTGGTGTTCATAAATGGGAAATCTCGTAGCACAATTTTGTCTGAATAATTCCTTATCCACAAGCTAATTAATTTTCAAACATCGAGTTGGATAGAGGAAGCGCTGAATTGATAGAACAACTTCGATGATACTTCGTTTTGTTACGCTTATCTCTCCCGCAGATAATTTAAATTTATAATTCGATTCCACAAGAAAATGGTGAAGTCAGCTTGTAATATTAATTTGTATAAATAATTAATTTGTATCATACATTTCTACTATAAATTGATTAAAAAAAAAGAACCAATACTACTTACTCTACACTTTTCTTTCAGAACTCTGGAATCTTTTCTGTCAATATCATTATTATTTCTTCTGAGAAACTCCTTGTCATCGGTGCAATATAACTTGGAAGCATCAACGAGCAGAGCAATTCTCCTTCGTTTCGCTTTCCACAGGGCCACTGGGACGAAACTTTATGTATCCGGCTTGTTTGATTCGCAACGCGCGATAAATTCACATTTGCCTCGATAGAGGCCCGGAAAAAACGGGGCGTAATAACAGCGAATTTATATACTTGCCGGCTACGATGCAACGGTGCCGTGTACCCTTTTACGTATTAGAAATACACGCTGTGCAAAGAGGCAGAACGTGTAACGCCGGATTTCACGGGTCGAGATTTAGGACTCGCTTTCGCGCGCAACGTTTACCATTTTTCAACGCTGCACGCCGAACGTTAGCTTATTGGCTACGTCCATTTCTGCTCCGGGTAACCAGAAAGCTCGAAGGTATATCGGTGGCCAGGGAAATCACAATTGGCCAAATAATCCAGGACCGTTTGTCATCGTTAGGTAAAACCACAACCGACGAATCCGGTCCGCTTCCAAATAGGATTACGGGCAAATCGAGTAATAGTTTCGAAATGAGGAATCTTCCCTCTGATACGTTTCTGTCGAACAACAGCTTCACTCGATTTACTTCTGCCTCAGACAACGTACAGTCGTTACTTTTTCTTGATCTTTTACGGGTCACCGTATTATCTGCGTTATAGAACCGATAACGATGATGAAATTAGTTTCGCGTGTTTGTTACGTTTGTCACATTCCCGAGGATCGTTTAAAAGTTACTCTCTCTTTTGAAAATTCATCGAAACTTTCTAATTTAGACTTTACAAGTAGAAGAGGATAGTAGAGTAATTATTTTTAGAAACTTTGTTTAATCAAAAGATAAAGTTGCACGAAAGTTCAACTATTACAAAGTACAAGCGTCGTCTATTTTTATGGCAAGATACTCCTTTAAACTTCGGCGAAAATTTATAATTTTATATTTGAATAGAAAAGAAAATAGCTAAAAATATTTTTAGAAAATTCACGTAAAACCAGAAAATAAAGTTCCATGAAAGTTTTATAAGGAAGTTACCAGTTTTTTCTCAACATCGGAATATCCTTTGAAAATTCATCGAAAATTCCTAGCTCTAAATTCGATTGGAGTTAGCAAAAAGTAAAATACCACGTCAAAAGAAAGAATGCCCATTAATTTAACGTCTGCGTCAAGATATCGTAAAACTCTCGGCAATCCTTTCTTTTTCGCGGAGGGAAGACTCTCGTTGCTGATTTGGGAGTTTCTCACAGTTTGCCGTGATGAATGACGAACACATTGGTAGCGTGACAGTCCGATCGTGGTGAAGAAAAAGCACATGATCGCAGAGGAATAACCAAGACGATGTCGTTGCTTCTTATCTCGTCGTCGCGACAGCGTGTTCCACTGACTTTGAACGATTGGCTGTTCATTGTGCAAGGCGGGCAGAAAGTCGATTAATTTGAGCGTTCACGCTGCGAGTTCCTTCTTTCCAGATCTCCCAAATCACCTTCTGTTCTAACGACCAACAGAGAGTGCTTATCTTTCTATAAAATATTAGGTCGTTTCAGAAGTTTGTACCATGTGTAACGGCTTCCATTTGATGGAAATGGGAAAGATACAGTAAAACTGTATCCATTTAAGTCCATTGAGCAACAAACATCATATGTAATTATAGGATGCGATACAATAACATTCAATAATAATGGAAATTTACATCATCTGTTCGTGTTGTTATAGAATTTAATACAATAACATCTAATTATAATTGAGGATCGTATAAAAATAGTTCATTGGTTCTCCTCGCTACTTACATCTTAATTATCGATGAAATTAAAAAGATGATACTTATAAAAAACGAAATGACTAAATCCAAGTTCCGAAACTATTGATTAAAGCAATTATGGTTTTCAGTCGGTCGAATGTATTTGGTATCGAGCTATTCAGGAACTTCGTAACGAAACTTGAGACGAATTTGACCATTTTATGCACCGATCTTTTCCAGGAATTTTTGTTTGGCAGAAAACTCCACGTGCCCTTTTTAATTCGAAGAACCGTTCTGTTCGTCCTCCAAGTACCTCGAAGTTGCTCGTCTGATATTTACGAAGTACGTGACGGACAAAGATGCCGTTGACGCACGTGTATTCAATTCGCGATGATCACGAGCACTCCCACGCTAAAATCTGACCGAGATGGAACCGGTTGAACGTGGCGGTGATGCAGGAAGACAGAGCACCGGCGGCGGCGGCGGCGGCGGCGGCGGTTCTTCGTCGTTCCGCGTTTTATACTGAATCGCCAGGGCGTCCGTGTTGCACGTGCAACGTAATCTCACGCGGTGTGTCAAGTACACCGTTGCATCCGTTATCGGCGTGTATCTGGATCTTTCAACAAGATCTATCCTCGCCTAGCCACGTAGATGCACGATACTCTTTGCTGTCTGCGATTCGAGACTCCGTGTCAATAATATCTTTGGTTGCATCGTGACCAAAGGGGAAAAATGTCTGTTCGCGTAAGAAAAGATTTTAATCGTGTTTAAAGGAGAAAAAGAAAGGGACAGAGTAATAGGAAGCCAATGTTAACCGGTGGTCTTTCTCGTCACGATGGAAATCGTTTTCTATTCGCCATTCTTCTGCATCGAGGAGTCGAACGATGCAGAAGAACGGGAACGATGATTGATAGAGAAGCTGCCGCTTTTATATGGATATTGATCTTCCGATTGAAGCTGGATAAATCATCGGTTAGCTCGAATGGATTTCTCGTTTGATCCCTGTGTCCGAGGTGTCGGATTATGTTAATGCAATCGTGCTTTAAATTCAGCCGACCCGACGTACGCTTACTTTCGCATTTCTTGGCATATTACTGTCAAGATTTGAAGTACATCTCTTTGTGTTTAGTCGAGAATTATTATCCATCGGAAATGTATTCCCCGTTCCATTATCGTTTATTGTTCTTTATTATATGCATAATAAGTTACACTGCACCTTTATTTTTACCCAAATACACGTTACATGTTGAATTTATTCAAGAGAGAAATTCCTCACTTTCATAAGTGTACTTAGCATATAAGGATAGCGCAGGTAATCACAAATCCCAAGGTAAATTAACAAGAAATAATATCATAACGTCAATACTTTTCTTTACTTTCCAATTTATGAACTTGATCGGTGTGGTTTCCGAGTGGCTGGAGTAATAATAATTGTCCAATCGTCTATCTACTACCTTCGAGTCAATTATTAAATATCAATAAAGGAATAGCATTTTCTCAATTCGACACGAGTCTTACTGTTCTGCGTTATCGTAACGAATTAATAATGCGGAGAATTTTCTAAAACGATGTTTCACAAAGAAAGTTGCGGACGAATTTTATTTATCACCCATATACGAGTTTTCCCGAACCTGCGAAAGCTGCGTTGCATACCGCTACGATACGCACGAAACCACGATTTTCTGTCAGAAATTCTTTTCTCTTTTCAAAGCCATACCCCTGCAAAGAGCAGGAGTATCGCGATACTCGTCCGTAACCGCTTTGTTCGGCGAATTTTTCCCCGAAAGCAGGCCACGAAGCGAGCATGCACGTAACCATGCAGAATCGCGGCGGTTCCGCCTGCGAGCAGAGAACTATAACTCACAAAAGTCGGAGTCGCGCGCCGGGCCATCGGCATTCCGGGCGCGGCGTGCGAATAAAAAACACGAGAGAGCAGAGAAATAAAAATGTAGGGAGGGAACGAGGTGGGCACGGTCCTGATTGGTAATCCCTGGTGCCAACGGCGTGGTAAAATTTCGTGGTCGGAAAGGGAACTGAAACCGAACAAGAGAAAACGATATTTCGAGAGGTCGATCTTTCGAATCAACGAGAAGGAACGACGTACACGCGCGTAGCAACGAGAGTCGAAAATTTATTCTCTCTGAGAACGGTGCTCGAATATATTTCCATTTTTGATGGTAGAACGCTGGTCAGCGATCGAGAGCACGCGTCAAAATTCCATGATAAATTTTATGGCATCGAAGCTTACGAGATTCGAATCGTTCTTCTCAACTTATAAATCGTGCGATATGAAGATCGGAATTTGCGATCGTTGGCGGAAAAAGTTGCTGGTACCACGTTCCTAACGTTAGCGTTACTAACGATCCGGGTGCACATAGAATTGAAAATTCGTGAAAACTTCCAGATTCTTTCGAGACAAGGTATTGAACTGACGGGAAAGTAATGCCAGTTTTATATCCACAAAACCGAATTACATCGCTGGTATTATGATTCTATTTAATCAATTATATAATATTCTTTATTTTCTGAGATTGTATACTTGTATATATTTCACCGTATATTATATTTCAACCGATCTCTTTGCATTTCATTTATTTAAATAACTGTGCTGCGATCGACAACAACATATAGTCTGTCTGGAAAATAGGGAAAATATGAAAGAATTTCGAGTTCTTGCATTTACAGCTTTTTCTCAACTTTATGTAACGTAATTTAAAAAAAGCAAGAATAAACATTATCGTCTTCCATGTCCAACTATTAAAACTACTCGGTCTGCTGACGTTTAAGCTCAGAGCAAGACCAAGTGTTTTCATAAATACAGAACTCCCTTTTTCTAAAATGATTTTACTGTAAACTGTAACGTATGGACCATCAGAAACTGGCTTCCTTAGTATGATGAAACACCGACATTACTCTTTCACTAACCCAATATATCTGTGATATATTTCCAGCCTGAAGAGACAGTCCAGAGTCGTGAGTTTCATTCTCTAGCATGAGAAGTTCGTAGGATTTGTGTTTCATTAAATTACCACGCTGTTCAGACACAGATCTAACATCCTTTTTGACGCGATAATACTCGCGCAACTCGAAGCTGATGCGAAGCATACGCTTTCGTGCAGTTTGTTGGAGCATACTGCGAGGCTCTGATGTTCTGAATGCCGGCTCGATAATTCATCGTCTTTCCTTTCGTTCTTCTCTGTCGTTTCCCGTCGTTTCCCGTCGCCCCGTTACACGCACGACTTCCAAGAAAAGTAACGCGATCGTAGAGATATTTTCGAGGAAGTACATACATCGGACTTAAAGCCACCGTGCACACATCGTCGTTCGATGGTACAAGCCTCTTCCTATGCACGCTCTATCATCCGCGCAAAGATGTTGTCATTGAAGGCATTAGCCTCGTTTATATTCTTCTTTTCTCTCCGCGTCGTTTCTATCGCGTAAGACCACCCCGGTAAATCGTATTTCAACTCGATCGACTGACGCGCACAGTCTGCTTCTTCTTCTTCTTGTTCGTCTTCTTCGTCTCCTTGGTCTGCTGCTGTTCTTCCTCTCTATGCATCCCGCATTCACGATTCATCGATAGTAGTCCCCTTGTAATGACTCCGCAACGCGCTCGTTCTCCTTTTTCCGCGTCGATAAATTTGTATTTATGCTCCGCGCCGAGATCTTCGAGTATTTGGAGCTTCCCTTGATCTTTTATGGCGCTTTGTTACGTCGTCATAGTTTTCTTGCATTTTCTTTCTTTCGTTTTATATAGATCATCTGGTACGAGGAATTTGTAGATTAAAATGCTTTTTCATTTTTGAGCCTACGTTTGTTCATATCTTCTGTTTCTTCGTTTATATTCTTTGCTTTTTTTATTGACAATTCAGCTATTCTCTATGCTTCTTCTTTTCATCGTTAAGATCTCTCGCGTTTCTGATACCAAGTGCGAAGAATACTGTGACAACAGTAGTAGGCAAAAGAAGTATTCCATTCGCTCACTGTCACGCGATGTTATATGATCTTATTTGCAGATGTGAAACTGTCGATATGCCTGCTCAGGTTAATAATATGTGCTTCCGCTCTTTGCCTTCCATTTCAACTAATATCCTTTCAATTTGCTACATATATACACTGTTGTGTCATATATTTCACATTCTTATTATTCTACTAAATAATTTACATTTTGATCTTCAAATCGGATAATGTAGAGGCCGAGCATACGTATAGAGATGATTTAACGTGTTCGCTATGGATCCGATTTTTATTTTGCACCCAGCTATACAGAACATTTTCATACAATACCTGTTTTTATATTATGGAGCTTTAGATATGTGTTTGATATGAATTGTTATGAAATACTGTTTCACAATTTCGGAATTTTCAGTTCACATGCCACGTTCGACTCGATACCACACGTAATCTGAAAGTATGTGCCAACTCGAATGTACGTGTGGTCAGTGAACGTGTGTCGCAGTGAATATGTTAATTAGTACTTATTACATATATCCGCTCGAGTCTCTTTTGTAACTGCACTGTAGAGAACTATACATCTAAATCCAGAAATCCTCAGATCAAGCCAAATCCCTGTAGTAATTTTCACGAAATCTCCGATCCATCCGCACGTCATTACCACGACGTCAACGCGGAGGTAAACGATCCACTCGGCTGACAATGTCTCGCGAAACCGCGTATTTCCCTGTGCATCATCCGACCGAAGTAGTATATCTGGCTGCTGCAGCCAGCGGATGGATAAAAAGCTAGACTTTTGAAAGGCAGACAGAAAGGCGGACAGGGAGACGCGCGTGCGAAAGAGCGAAGGAGAAAAAACATTGAGCGTGCACTCGACCGTGGTCTCTCTCTTTGTATGTATCTACGCCCGGTTAATGCGAGCCGAAGTGTGTTTCGAGTCAAAGCGCAAACACAACCCGACAAAGCCGACTCTGTTCGAGCACTCGTCCTTCCTCGAGCCCGCGAGAGACCGACGAGCTCCTTTCTCTCCTCTTCCCGCATGCTTTTGCACCAGAAAACCACCATAGCAAACCAGAGGCGGCCGGTATCGTCCCGAGAGCGGAACGCACTTGATTTCCACTCGACTCGATCCCTGGCAGAACTTTGAACCCCGTTCGACTCGATCCAGACGATAGTCAGAGTATATATACCTCTCTGTGTCAGTTCCACGCCCACGAACACACAAGAAAACATACAGGGTGAACCACGCAATTGGAACGGGTTATATGTATTTGGAATTTGCAACAGATAACAGAAAGTTGCGGACAGGAAAGTTGGTTCCTATGGTAATATCTATCTTTGTACGATGTCACTTCTTGCATATTTTTTAAAACGCAAGTGCACTTTTCTTTTAATCGGAATATACGTGCTTCCTTAAAGGAATCATTTCCTCATTCTACATGAAACGATAGTGAAGCGACATAGTTGAAAATTGATGGATTTAAAAGATATCTAACCAACCTCGTAGAATTCGTCGTAAAAGAGACAAGGAAAACATGAGGGAAAATACAAGAATAATGCGTTACGTCTTTCCTAGTCTTTCGTAAGATAAACTCTACAAAAGTGAATTTAAAATATCGTTTCGACCAATCAATTTTCGACCATATTATCTTAGCATATTTTTCCGTAGAATGAGGAAATAATTCGACCTAAGTAAAAAGGAATGTTCCCATTTAAAAAAATGGTCCAGTTACAAAATACATATCATCGCCAAAAAATGCGGTCATGAAAATGTCCTCATCTTTTATCATTTATCTATTAACCATTTATTTTTTAATAATAGAGAATATTTCCTCTTAACATCAATCAAGAAAGGAATATAGCTTGTTCCAATTGTATGGCTCACTCTGTATAGCGATCTGTTAATTAACAACTGTGCTGGAAATTGGACGCTCTGGATTCATCTCTCTCTGTCTCTCTCTTTCTCGAGATATATATATCTCTCGAGGATATATATATATATATATATATATATATATATATATATATATATATCCTCTCTCTTTCTCGTACCTACTCTTTGTTTCCCCAACCTCTTGATTCGAATTGGTTGTTCCGCGTGGAAACTACAACAACGCGATATCTTCCTTTAACAGAGTCGCGCACTGAGAGGCTAAATGTTACCGATGTTCGTCACGCTCTCGTGGAACCACGCCACGTTCTATCGCGTTTTCGCGCTTTGCCTTTGCCATACCCGCCCACGGAATTCAATTTTCCGTAGAAGCGAGTTGCCCAGGCATTGTCGAATAGTCGAGGCTACAAAGGATCGTTTGACGAGCTGTAGTTTCACCAAAAATTGTTCCGTTTTAGAGTCTGTCAAAAGATATGCGAAGTATATGTTCTTCGTATTGCGACGACCATCAGCATTCTTCACGTATCACCTGTCTTTTGTATTATATCGTTTTCTAAATTAAATGTGACAAATATTGGACAGGTGTGTTTGCTGTAAATACTGAAGATTTAACGCTGACATTCGATAGCGCTGTTTATTGGGGAAAGAAATTCCAAAGCCTTCTGGCATATACATTTTCTAAAATATTTTCATTTGCTTATTCTTCATTTCGCAAAATGTGTCATTTCCCGGTTTCTCATATTTCAAGACTGCTATTTCCCAAAATTTCCATTTTACTTAACCCTCGTTTTCCCCAAATGCTCATTGCTCCGTCCTTCATTTATCAAATTTATCAAATTTTCAATTCATCAAATTAATCCTACGTTAATAACTAACATAACTTAACTAACATTTCCCATTTTTTAAATATGTTACCTTCAATTGGACGGAGTAACCAAAGAAATTAACTAAAGACCTCGAAACGAAGTTTTTCATCAATTTTCGATCGTTTCAGTTTGCCTTGCATTTTTTTTTCTTTTTCTGTACCAAAGCAGCGTGATTGTAGTATCCGAGCTATTAAAATTCCAGTTAGCCTGTTGATCCTCGATATTCCGTACGAAATCCTGTCTCACCTCGGGGTTCGAATAAAATTCCAGCCTCGTTCTGTCGCGCCGTAATCGTTTCGCGTACCTAAAGTCGAGACGGGCATTATTGCGTTTCAATCGTGTTGGCGGGAATAAAATACGAACCGCGGGTCAGCATCGACCTCGACCTCGAGGTGGTAGGATATATTCTCGAGGAGAAAGGTAGAGGAGTAAGAAAGTTGACTGACTAACCAGCGAGATAGCCGGCGATCCAGGGATTTCAATGGGTTTCCTCGAGGATTAAAGATCAATTAATCGTACGTGATCAATGACGATGGCTATTCGCGAGCATCAAAGGTCAGTCTCGCTAATGAATCCGGCAATTAGTTACTGAGATACGTGTACAAGCACCGAGCAACGTCGACAAGATAGAATTAAGTTACCGTGAAATTGTACATCGACGGGAAAGAACGTATTGTTTTTATCATCAGTGCTGTACGGCTATACGACCATACGGATGATAAATCATCATTACGAACCGGGATGGGTAAAATTAAGTAGCATCGGGATTCCGCAGAACGTCAATTATTAACCGATCAGTGGAAACCCTCTGAATTTTTGTCAAAGATCGATTAGCTGGATAACGGACGAAATTATTCATCCATCGCTAGGTAATTTCCATCTTAATTGATCATAGTTTGTTATTCAATAGAATGAAGTCCATGGTGGTCCCCGGGCTCTTTCATTAGTAGTCAAACTATAATTAATATCCAATGGTTAATTTCTTCTCTGTGAAATAGGAGGCGGATAATAAAATTGCGTAAGAAAATGTACAAAATAGAGGACATCCATGAGAAACGTAATTTATCTCGAATATTTCAAGACGTTTATAGCCGACCAATAATATTACTCCAACGGTGTGGCGCGTACTATCGAACGAACGAAAGATTTCGACAAATGCAAAGATGTATATCAACCAAACGATCTAATACAGAAACACGATTCACTGTTTCGTAAAAAAGATGAAAAGAAAGAAATACAAGGGGAACGCGAAGAAGAATGGAAGCTGCGTGACTACGTTTACGATACAGCGAACGCAGCCGAGCTTTTGCATACAGTAACCAATAAGGAAGCTCGTTCTTCCGCCTCCGTGCATTGGCGAACGCATTTGTCGAGTCACAATAATTCAACCGGTGTGACTCGTGGCTGCCCGATAAAACTGATAATTACGAAATATTACAGCCTCTTAATGGCGCGGTATTTTACAATCTATGTCTGCGTTCTCGATGCCGACGCAACTATGGCAAACTTTGCCACGATAAAGCGGGCACGTTGAGCGGCAATAGAATATTGGATTTTCATCGATTAGTATTATCAAAGCGGCAAGTTCAGCAAACATTGTCGTATTAATGTTCGGAGGAATTCTGTTATTCTCTTGAAACTTGAATCGAGTTGGTTTGGATTTGGATTATAGAGAACACGATCGATCAAAGAACGAGAAGATAAAGGTTGTGTGAGATAAGAAAAACATGGGAATGTGCGTGGAATGCTAGGCCGATGTTGCGTGCGGTTTGCTATTGGGTTAATTGCAGACTGCGTGAAACCAATGACACAGAAATATTCGCTGTAATTATCGTTCGCTGGAAATCGATAGAAAGAATCTTGCTTTCCAGGCTACTCGTAAATTCGAATTTCATTAAGCTATAGGGAACCTTAAGCTTAATTCATTCTCTACGTCTGATTGGTATATTCATAACCAATTAGATATATCGAGTACTTTGGATAAATTGGATATGAAGAGAGTGGAAAACAGAACTGAAATCTATATTGCTGTAAGGTAAAGGATTCTTTTAATCAATTTGTAAACTCTTTGGTAAGGTAGTAAGTGAAAAAAGAGGAATTTCAATTACTAGAGCTAAATAGTAATCAAGATGATCAACTTTGTTTTGAAGAAAATAGCAAATCCTAATGTTGGATTATAAAACAAATTCGTCCTGTCTTTTCAGTGTCCTCACGATAATTTATTTGAAAATTCAGATGTGGGTTTGGTTAATGTATATGTCTTTTGATCACTGACGATTTTCACAACTTTCTAATAGCTAAAGAATTCTTCTCTCGCAGAATTCCTGAGATTTGCTAGCAAACAGCTGATTCGAGTGATTTCGCGTTCTACAGAATTCGAAATAAATCAGTCTCTCAAAAACAACATTGATCAACTCCACTTTCTGATTAGAATTTCTTAATTTCGCAATTAATGTTCAATTCTCAAAAAAAACAAATGATTCGTTAATTCGAGTCGAAGTTAATTTGCAGATTAATATCATAAATATTATACATATTAGTATTGTTGGCATTTAAAAATTATATTGAGTTATACGCCTTTGCGTTTCATGGCGCGTTATATTCAAACTTTCGTTTGTTTCCTGTGTAGTTTCATGTACCAAATTGTCTCTTCTGCTCGTCTGTTAATAACAATAACAAAAATATGTCAAAGATTAGCGCGATGCAGTCTGGCAGAATAGTCTGACTAAGCAGTCTGACCAAGCTGTTCTTATTCTCCTTACGCGCATTCCAACGCGGCCCGCCACCCGCTAAGCCACTTAACGATCGAAGAAGCGATCGAAACTCACGACGAATAATCCGTGAAAATGCACGAGCGGTTCTTCTTCGTCGCGTTATCGTTACTTACGATCGTATTCCCGTGAAAGCCGATTGAATTATCCCGCCGCGACGAGGGGAATCGTCAAGCAGCCGTCGCTTACAACCGACGTGGCGGTACGCAAAATTTGGCTCGGATCCACGGAATTGTTTTCTGCGAATTCATCGATCGATCGATCGATCGATCGGCGACGAAGTCGGTGAAAGCGCGAGGTATCCGCTTCCCAGGGAAGAGACGAGCGTTGCGTGTTTGTAATCGGAACCCGCGCATCGCTGGATCGCAAACACTCCGGGCGATTATTTGCGCATAACTTCGCGAACCGCCTCTTTGGATAGCGTGGTGCATTCGCTTATGCGCTGTTAACAGATTGAGCGTCGAGTCGAAACGACTAGAGACAACAATTACACACTGCGGCGAGGCTAGAAAGTTGGTGAAACTCCTTTTTCGTCTTCTTCTCCTCCTTCTTCTTTTTCATCTTTGTCGTCGTTTTCCGTGCGACCGTCTGGACGAATTTCTTCACTATGTACAGTTTGAAATACCACTCGACTCATGAATAATAATTTCAAGTGGAAGAAAGAGTTTTTGCCGGCGATGAAGGCAACGTTGAACAGGCGCTTCATTTAGACCGTCTAGACCTCATTGAAACTAGCCAGTGAAGAGGTCCTTATCCACTAATTAAAGTTGCTGAAAAAATCCCTGGAAAAAAGAAACATGGGAACGTGTCTGTGGCATGTTCAGATATAAGTTTTAGACGCGGCATTCTCTTTTACTTGTTCATTGAGAAACGATCGATTATATTAATCGTATTTCTTCCTTTTGATTGATTTCAGAGCGAGTTCGAGCCGCAATGTCACGTGTTCCGGACGAAACAATTGCGCAAGCCGCGTCCGTGCCATTTGTGCCATCAGGCGGTGATCAAACAGGCGTCGTGCTGCAGAGGTGAGTCGATAAGTTCATTTCCTGCGGTTTGCTCGCTCTAGTGGCCTGAAAGGGTTCAGTCGGTAGTTCTGTCGGAGCTGTGTATGGTAAAAAAGCGTGGTACGTGAAGAAATGGAGGGAAATTTAAACGTCGATCGATTTGAGTCTGATCTAGTCTTAAATAGCTTCCTACAGGATATTGCATATTTCTTTTTTGTATTAATTCTTTTCTACTGAATCCACATTTTATAGAATACTTCGTAAGCATTTTTTAATTTTACCTTTATCAACGTGCCACAAAAGAAACACAAAAATATGACGGTATTATTAAAATACTTTCTTTATTTTCAGTTTGCAAATACATCTGCCACAAAACCTGCGAGGACAAGGTAAGTAAACATATTTTCTCTGCACGTTTCGTAAAATTTCATCCGAGCGACCGGCAATTAGATCGCCCCTCGTTCATCGTTTCTCACGAATTAGTGTACGTTCACGATCAGGCAACGTCTTCTCGGAAACTTTGTGACAGAGTGGATACCTGGAGAGCTCTTGCCCGTACACGAAGAGCCTCTCCGTACCGTGCACGGGTTCTGGTTCGTACTTCCTGGTACTCAAACAAATCTGCTGTGTGCTACGAGCACGTCCAACAAAACGCTCTTGAACGAGCGAAGTCGTCGGATCGAGCCAATCCATCGGAGGAATTTTTCGAGCGACGAGTATCAACGACGTATACGTGTCTGGTTTCACGAAACCGGAAGCGATCAACGGAGAAGAACCGCGTCGTAGAAGAGATGCCACTTAGTAGATGCATCTTAATTCGAGCACTCTACCGATGGAGCCTGGTCGATGAGATTCTCGGTACCACGAAGTCTTTGTCGATGCTACAGATACACAGTACCAAATAAATCCGTGTATGTTCGTGTGAGAATAGGCCGAGACAGAATCAATTGTCTCTGTGTGAAACACACGGTGTGGGTTCAGTCACCGGGCAGGGCACGAGCTTTACTTACCTTACCTTCTTCGTATCTTGAAGTGCTCCTGTGTCACACTCGCTCCAACACGAGCGTCCAACAACCTGGCACGGAACCGTGGCTTGGTCATACGTACACATTCGCACAGGTTGATCATACACACACATACAAAGGAAAACATAGCTATAGATGCACAGTCATACACTTACGAACACAATAAAGACACATACGTAAGTATATATACGCTGTAATACACACGTAGCGATACATAGCATACACAGTGATAAACAGGTACATAAAGGATGCATGTAGGAATACATGCAGAATCAAATACACAAATAAAGATACATATACAGTATACATACAGGTTAATATACATATGTGTGTTGTGAACGCGTGAACACGAAGAAGAACGGAAGGATGAACGATGGAAGTGAAGGAGAACGTGCCCGAGACAGTAGGAGAGCACGACTTCCTTCTGTAAGTGGCGAGACGTCGTTTGTTACGAAGGTTTTGTGGCACACCGCGAACAAAACGGTCGGCTCGATCCCTTTGATACGTCTATTTCGTCGAGAGCTTCCATTACCGGAGGAAGACTTTGTTCTGTTTGGATCGGATTGAGGGCCGGCCTACGGTGAAGGTAGACAGTTATACGTCTTCGTACGATTAACGTTTAACAAGTCGACACACGTTACATCGCTCGATAGTGTTGTCTCTGGCGCGCGTGACTTTCGCCAAAAGCTTGTCACCGTTGCCGGGCAATTAGCAACGGAGACTGGTATGACATTTCGATCGAGACGGAGATAGAGAGAGAAAGAGAGAGAGAGAATAAAACGAGACAGAGAGAAGGTATTAAGTTTAATTAGGGATCATTTGGACGGATTATTGGCCACGATCGCCAGCAGTGGAAAGTCGGTAATACTCGAATATCCAGTTGGCCCAAGCGCAGGTAAAAAAGATTACAATTTCAGTCTAATTAGCAATTCGAATGCTATTTCCCGATATTAACGAGTAGAAACATGGAGGTTAATGGGAGATACACGATTGGGTGCACAATATCCTACCAGTTTATCGAACCATCGATCTTCTTCCTATGTTCCATGATCTCATGGATCGTTCCAGGATTTAGGCTTATTAAAGTTGCCAGGATTTAGGCTTATTAAAGTTGCCAGACCATGCCACGAAACAGTCTTATTGCCCCATCATGGAGGCACAAAAGCTAACCGCTCCTTTCGTTCCTTAGAAGAATTCCGCGTAGGTCACGTTTCTTCTCTCTAGACGTTTTGAAATTCGAGGCTGTGGGCAGTCTTCCTTCCACAAGTTGTCACGTGCTCGTGTCATCTAGAAGTCCCTGTTCGCGGTATCGTGGAACATCACCCTTTGGATGACAGTATGATGCAATTTGTTGGACTCGCGGTACCAAGAAACAGTTGCTACTTTTATTCTCGAAACAGCGATATAGCAATAAATGTTCAAATGATGCATGAAACATACGTGGAATGTCACTTATATATTCATTACTTTTATAGTATAATTACCAATAATAAGAATTAACAGACAATTTTTATCCGTAATAAGATTTAACAGGCATTATGTGCTACACTGGTGTACGAAAGAGAAAAAAAGAGAGATACATACAGATGATAAAGGCGAAAAAGACATGAATAATTCTGATGATTAGTCGAGATATAGACACTTGCCAAAGATCTTGTTGCAATTGCTTTTTAAAAGAATCCAGTGTAAGGAAACTAAATTTCTGAATGACTAGAGTTTTAACAATTAAATTTGACGAATTAGTAGAATTGCATTACTAGAATCACATAATTGTTTTGTGTTTAGAGACATAGAAGATTCTCTTTGGCTTTTAAAAGTAAAACCTAATATTGTAGAAGATAAAGTTCTCCAAATGTTGGTAATTGCAATCGTATTACAATATATAGAACGCCACACCTTATTTCTCATTTAATCGCAGATAAAAATTCTTGCAAAATATAATTGGTAAGAAAGTACTACTGTCCAGAGTCTCATGTAATATAATGCTACCGTATAGTCATACGAACAACCTATATATCGTGCCACCTATCTCAAGATACGCCTTGGTATGTGCTAGGAAGGTATTGATATCATCGTTTACTGTAACACCATTTCTCCTAGAATTCCTGCGCCAGTCGACGCTGAGAACCGCTGGAACGAGCTAACGAACGACATCGTTCGTCGAATATGGAGAGGCCAGATGTTTCCTTGACATTGAAGGTCGCCGCGACTCTCCTCCATTCTTTGCACCGCCTTTCGTTCGTTAATTTCGCCGAAACTCGTGTTAACATCGACCACTCTCGACTGTTCAAAACTCTAGCACCGCCGTAAATTTCCGGAGCTAAACAGGGCCCGCTAACAAATCTTCCCTCGGTGAACATTGCCAAAGTTACTGATCAACGTTTATTTCCTCCATCGTCCTGTGGCTGGTTTCCAAATTGTGTAAAGGGATCAGTATGTCGCAAATTAGGTAATTTGCTGAAGTCACGAGAACGTACTCGTTCTCCTACGAACTTGGTCATTTTTGCGGTGAACTGGTAGCACCGAGGAGGAGCAGCGGCTCTAAGCTGAATGTCCAAGTCCTTTTAGTTAGCCCGAGCCTTCTCTAGACACCGGGATACACGGCGGAGGCTTACGGGTTGTGGAAGTCGCGAGGTGCATCGACCGTCCACCGTTGTAAACCGTGGTCACATCTCGTCCTCGCCAAGTACGAAAGTCGTGGCTACCATACCTGGTGCTAGCACGGTGTGTACCACCACCTCGGCCTTCCACGATTGTAAACAGCTAGCAAGAACCGGGGAAACCAGACGATGGGTAACGCTTGATCCCGCTTCTCACTGCGTTCTCTTCCTTCTTCTTCTTCTTCCACCTCGTCTGTTTCTTGTTTCCTCCTTTCTTCGCGGGATTCGATCGTCGAGATGCGCCCAGGTGCAACGTCGATATTAAGCTGCTCGTCGTTCTTTTGCATCGAACGCGAGGCCGCCGTGTAATGAACAGGAAGAGCACAGAGAACGAGGGAAAGTTTTCCAAGGGGAGGAGGCGGTATGAAAATTCAGAGAGGAAAACACAGATGGAAGCCAGAAGGAATTTTCAAAGTGAAGAATGGGGTCTAAAAGGGAAGAGTCCAGGATTAGTAATACACCATTGTTTCCGTGGACAGGGCTAGAGACAGGTCGGCTCTGTGCCTCTGATACATCGTCTCTTTATCTCCTTTCTCTTTATTTTCTTTCGCCACGTTGCGCGCTCCCGAGAGCTGATGCATCATCAGCAGCTCGGATATGATCCACCTTGATACCCTTGTTCCTGATGAATGCAGGATTGTTTGCCGGTGTTGATTTAAGAAACAAAGATGAATAGGAGAGGTGACGAGAACGAGGACGATGCTTGATTAAGGAGAACGCTCGAAGTAGGTGTAGAAGAAAATTGGAATTTCCGTATGCGATTCTGGCGAATACTCCTAGCATCCGTAGTATAAACTTAAATTAGAGTTGAATTGGGTTGAGTTAAACACCTTCCTCCATGTCGGGGGATTTGAAATAATCTCGAGACAACACATTGATCGTCGTTCTTATCACTACATAGACACACTGGTTCCTTCATTTTGGTTATACTGGCAAAAATTATCATTTTCAAATTATGTACCAACTTTCTACTTATAAATGCAAATGAATACTTTTAACACGAGTGTACTCAAGAAGAATATCAGTACTTCCTGGATAAAGTATGTAGAACACAAACTTTTTCGAAGAAAAGAAGCCTGACACGACATGGTCTCGTTCTACTGCAAGATACTTTGATTAAACCGAACGCTCGCAGGTGTTTTAAAAGCAATTTCGAAATCCTCTGTATACTACCAATCGATACTATTAAGATCTCGAACAGAAGCTTAGATTGCATCGAGAGATGCTTTGGAAACTGGAACACCTCAAATAATTCTAGGAGCAAGAAATTAATTGAAATTCGGCTTCGTTCGTATTTCGAGGCGAATTTTCGAGACAAAGGCGATACGACTTATTCCACTTAGATTTTCAAGAGTAATCACCACGCGGTTCGTCGCGTACGTTTCGGAATCGCGGAAGGAAAATCGATGCGATCGCGTGCGAGGGCTGTAACGGTATTCGGAGCGGAGTCTGAGCTATTGATCGAACGAAGAAAAGCCGAGGATCGAACAGGAGGATCGAAGACGCGGCAAGACGAGATGTTAGACGTATGTGACGAACGAAAAGAACGTCCCGCGGTGTCGTGACATTGGCTACGGCGGTCAGCCAACGTTGGTTGCCTAATGACTAATAACCTCCCTGTTTGTGTGTCGCGTGTCACGAAAATAGGCGGAATTCTCGGCGACACGCTTATACGTATTCTTCTGCCATTGATCTATTGCCATTATGCAAGGAATTATCCTTAACTCGCGTGTTTCTCGATTCGGTCGAACGTGGGACACGCTAAGCGTCGATTCTACTATTGGGTCGTCGACCCTTTGATTATAACAAATAGTTATACCAATAGTCCACAAAATAATTGAATAACTATGACGGTACAAATTAATTGAACCTTTCAGAAGAATAATAAGTTTACTTCTTGAAACAAATGCGACATAAATGATCGTAAATTACAGAGAAGTTTTTGAAACATTGGAGCATTTAACAGACTTCTCGTTATTTTCTAAGATGATTTTTGAGCGGTTTTATTATCGATTATAGTAGAATTTTGTTTCTATGAACTCTATTTCTTATTCGAACGTAAACTTAATTTTACAAATGTGTAGTGAGTATGATAACACTTGCACTTCAACAGCTCCAACGATGGAATCATTATTCTTATTATAAGTCTGTGTATATACAGAAACAAACACTATCTAATGTTACATGGACGTGTATGTAAAACGCCAGTACAATTTCTTTTCAAAAGAATTGTAACTCTAAATAGACTCCTACATATAGGTGGCTGTTAGATATGTATTTTACGAAGCAAAAACCACAGAGAACGTTTCTTTCATGATAAATAGCGAATAAGTAACGCTATTATGAATTTAGTCCGCGTTTTAACGGTATATCTGGAAAATTATATAAACCGCTTACTCTGTGACAGGCTCGCGTCAACGAAATTCTACTGCAATTAAAATTAACTGAGAACTACGCGGAGACTGTCTACCACAAAGCTTGCGTGTCGATCGATCAGTAGAATGAATTTATGTTTCTTTCGTTGCCTAGTAACGGCGCCAACAAACTGATAGATGAATATGTAACTAGCTACAAACTGGATCTTCGTATTACGTGAATATTTCTGAAACTCTACATTACCGACAAAACAATCTATCGAAAATCGCGATCAAATATCAAAATCACAATATCTTCTTTGAAGATTATTAATCTTAATCTTTAATATTCGAAAGAATAATTTATATTCTCGATTATTATCGTCGTTCGCGCGAATTGATAATTAAAATGTTCAACGGAGAGATCAACAGAAGTTTCTGTTTCAATTAACCGTAAAGTTTAGGAGAGTTTACGCGCTATAATCTACTACACGGTCGTGTACCGGCGTGAAAGTAAAACGCGCGCAACGAAGGGTTAACAAGCTTCCTCGAAAATCCAATTTTCCTCCTGTGTCGTAGGTATCGGGCACATTAGCCGCCGCCGAAGCGTGAATTATTTGTCGGCGGTAACGAACGCCCGATAAATAAGCCCGTTGCTGTCTATACATTACGATATAAATATATTCGCGACGGTGTTGCCCGACGATAAATCAGGAAGTGCTCGTATATAATTCTTAACGTCGTCGGTGTAACAGCGGGTTGTTAAGATTCGACCACAAATTTTCTTGCCGGTCTCCGTGTATTTGGTGGGGTGTCTACCTGCGGCGATAGCGATGGGCTCCGTGCACGCGCGATGCGGAGCTCTCCAGTCCGCGAACAGCGCTCCAACGCGAAGGACGTGGGAAAGATCGATTCGTCGCCGTTGTTCGATCCATCGAGGATTTCCTATTCCACCGTCCCTTGCATCTATCGCGATCGATAACGTAAAAACTCGTCCAGTGATCATCTCGCTCATATATACCGCCTAAATCCTTCGAATTCTTTTTAAGATCGTTCAAAGTTGCTCGGGAAATCAAATTTTACCATTAACTCGAAAGATATCTTCGTACTTCAAAATGTTTATACGAATCGAAGTATAACACGATTCCGAGACACGTCGAGTCAAAACATTTTACAATCGGTTAAGTGAAGTGACGTGCCGGAACCTGCTGGTCGAGGAAGCTGTGTGTAGCTGTCTCGGATAGACGATTTCAGTGTCGAGGCGGTTACAGAGGCTGTATAATCGAACGTTGGATCGATCTCGCGATAAAATTCCTGAAACGGTGTCGTGTGCGAAGCAGGCACGAGCGAAATAAGCATGGGGAGGAGGGTCGTCGAACCCAGGAACACTCGCGCGAAATTAGTAACGGCGTCGATCGTGCCGTGACCTTGACCGGCGTTGACCAGCCTAACGAAAATCGAGAGTGGTCCGTCAGGTACGAATTGTACGAAGGGAGAAGCTTGGACATTGGAGAACCACGAAAAGAGAGAGACAGCGACGAGGTGGACAGTGCGAAGGAAGTGAGATGCGCCATTTTCGAGAACCGATGCGAGAAGGTGAACGATCCTTGGAGCGTTTCGCCGCAGACCGGTAATGGGATACCAGAGGTGACGGCAAGATGAACGGTCACGGTTCCACCAATGAGGTACTTGCGCCACGTTCCGTCCAACAATTTCTTTTCCTCCTTCTCTGGCCTTTTTTTCCCTCCGTTTCTTAGCCATGTCGCCCGCGCGCACGCGGTTTCTTCTTGTTGCGTTCTAAATTCGCCGCGCGACGGACCTAGGCTTCGTGCACACCGATCGCGAGAGAATGGCGAAGGTCTCGATAATGCGAGCAACGCTCGAGACTTGGTTCTTGGAAAACTTTCATAGGATTGTTCGACAATTACACGAGCGACAGCCTGTAGGAGCCGAAAACTCGTAGAAATTGGTATTGGCATGGAATTGGATTTCTTTTATTTGTAATTCGATGAGTCCTCGTGGAATTTTTATATATACAAGGAATGTTTTAAGTTTGCGGTTAAAGGTTAATGGGTAAGAGGTTTTGCGAAGTTTGCCTAAATGCTTTATCGAATTAGTGTGCACGAGCCCTTATTATAGCTGCAGCAAAGACAAGGAATTCTTGACGTACACGACGATGTCTTATGTATCCGCGGCTTGCATGACGGTGTCCGAGGTTTCTGGTTCGTAGATATTCTGGATAACACTTGCCACTTGCACCCAACTTTCTACTTTGCGAATTCGAATTTACATTTATCACTCGCGCAGGTTCGTGTTTCAAGCTTGGGTTTCTTTTATGTTTAAATCGTCAACGTATCTTAAATATAAACGAGCGAACATCTGCTTACAAGTATAATCCGATTATTTATTAAGTATTACGAATTCACGCTAAAAGTACGGAAATGACCAACGGGACTTATCGATTTCGCGTTTATCAAAAGCTTCTGTACTACGTTGGATTTGCTTGACATTCACATACGAAGCTCGCAATTTCTGGTTGTGTTTAAATGAGAAAAAAAGACGGAAGGATAGGGTTGATAAGACTCTTTAAGTGATTAGATAACGTTCACTGGCAGGTATGGCACTGTTTGCACGTAAAAGTATACGCACTTCTTCTTTCACGTTTGAGAAATTCGTCAGAAATTTTCAAGTCGTTACAATTATCTTCATGTTACGATGTTATATAACTTTCATCAGAATAACGAAACGATCGTATTAATGGAATGGAACGATGACGTTATTTAACTGTAATTGTCCGTAAGTATTGCTGATAAAACGTTATCTATGTCAGGCAATTTTAATTATCGAACGAAGATAGCGACGAACGTTGAAGCGAGTGGTACGCTCGCGATAGCGTTCGCCTACGTACGACGTTGGTTGGAATTTCGATGGTCGAGCTACCGTGCTCGATATATCGGGGCCAGATGGGCTTTCCATTTTTTTTTCCACGTGGCCAGATTGATTGGACGACTCGAATGGCCGAGTCTTTCTCCCTGGCATAGCGCCAGCTATCGCGATGCATCGAGTGAAACGCGTTCGGCCAACTCTTTTTTTCGCACGCAACTCGTCCGTACACCGAAACGCGAAGTTTCTTTTTCCCTGTGCATTGTCCCCGTCGTACGCGGTCGTTTGCGAGTAGTATATCGATAATCGTGCTTCCTGCGCAGGCATTCAATATCTGTGTCGCGTTTTTAGCATAGTTGCTATCGCAGTTGTTTGCTCTTCCAGGCGAAGTCAAATTGACTGCCTTGAGACTCGTTCCTTTTGTCGTCGGAAACGCGACTTGGAATGTCGAATATTGATTCTGGTTTTAAAAAGCAGACTCGAAGTATTGCGCCAGAAGTTTTCAGAGTGATTTATGCTAAAACAACACGGAACGGATAAGTATAGCGAGGTTGAATGAAATTTTCAAACGAAATATATCGTCAGCACGCGTATAATTTTTCATTCGTAGTATCGAAATAAATTTAGAAAATTGCTAGAGATTTTCATTTACGCTTTATTTATGTTTGAACAACAACAAAAAGGTACATCTGGCGATGCCAAATGAAATCTCAATAGTAAAATTTTTAACTTGCGGAAGCAAGCACGATGCCATTAAAGAAAGTTTGAGAGATTGAGTAAAAAATATTGGCAAAAGTTTTCGGTTAGACGTAATTTATGTCCCAACGGCGAGGATCGAGTAGATACAGTAACATCGAAGAAAATTTTGAAACACACATATACATGATCGTTTCGATGATGGGATTTTTAATTCACAGCAGCAAGCGTGGCGCCATTAATCTCTCGTAATCATGGCCAATTAATTGGTATGCAAACGAGCTCGAGCACAAATTATTGCGAACGATGGCGGGCCCAGTCATCCGATGCTCGACCCTTTCCCTCCGTCCTTCGAACGTCGTTCCACCTTCTAATCTTCGATTTAAGGAAGAACAGGCTGCGTACGTGATTCCCTTTTGTAAAACACCGCGAGAGGAATTCGGTTAAGACCAGTCAAGGCTGCACGCGTTGAAATTCGCCAACGAGCCGAAATAGTCCTTCCGAGAATCGCGTTTAGCTTTTAAGGTCGCGCATAATGTGTCTTTTAGCTGAAATTCCTCCGGGCTTCTTGATGTATTTCTCTCTCTCTCTCTCTCCCTCTCTCTTTCTCTTTCTTTCTCTCTGTGTACTTTGCAACGGGACGTTCCACGCGATATACAGCAATCTGTCCAGGCCGCTTAAACACACCTAGTTGAAAGTTCCGCCAACCCATGAAATATTCATGAAATTTCACGAAGAGTACGGAATACGATGTACTTATTAACAGTGGCGTTCAACGCTCTATCGGCAAATTAGAGCCGTGAATTAATCGTGTCCCTCTGGTTTCGCACTCGATTCGTTAACGAACGTATGTTACACGCGGACCAGTTGCGATTTCGTTACGATTTCATTGTGATTTCGTCGGAATTTCATTGCAATTTCGGTGTGATTTCATTTGAGCTTTGTAACCAGGACACAGTACGATTAGACAGCTTTATGTTTCTAACGACCATGAGCGTAATAGCAGAATAGCTGTTCGTGTCTATTGCATCATTAAAAGTATAACATTCTTTTTATATAACAAAAAAACAGCTCGGTAGTTTCGTATTTCCAGCAACAGAATTGCTCGTGCCTGTACACTACATCGTCAAAGATATTAAAAGTTATCGAATCGAACTGCGTCATCCCTAGGAAATTGTAATGACGTCGAATCGTCTGTTTATCATCTGGTATAATGTACTTGAATCGTGAAGCGATATCCAGCTTAACGTTAGTTGAAACAAAAATGAAAGCCGCTTCATGGCCAAGGGAATAAGATTTCTTGACAAAGTTCCCTCTGCGTCCGAGTTCGCGGAAGTTGTCGGAGGACTCGAAACTAACTCGAAATATCGCGAGGATTGGCGGATGCGTTATAAGGTTTAGGAAAGTTCGCAGCTGCGGCTCGACTTTCGAGATGTTCTTGTTGCTCGAAAAACGCTTCGATAATTCCCTCGCGCCGGAGCTGGTACCGTTGTCTCTAGCAAAGCAACGCTACAAATTCCCCCGTTATCTTGGATATTAAACTTTGCAAGCTCGCGATTCCACGCCTTCGCTTTCCTTATTACTCGAAATTACCACAACAACCACGATTTCTCATCGACGAGCACAACCACGAGCCTGTTAATTTATACACATTGTCGAGGATCATTAAGTCAGGCTTCGTAAAAAGTACCAATAATTCTCTCCTCGCCGGCATCTCTTAAAAGATCGTAAAATCGTTGCCACATCTTCTTTTCTCGAGTCGTTAAACGATTCCCTCCAGACTGATTCGTGGCACCAACTCGTACTTCCTGCAGCAAAACTTCCGTTTCCAACGTTCGCCTTCGCAACGAGACTCGTGTTTGATAAAAAAGGACCAGATGAGTGAAAACCAAGAAAGATAGGAGACGATGAAGAGGGTGGATCCCTGTGGTTTTTGTCAAGTTAACCTCGGGTTACCAGTCATAACGTTTTACGATCGCAACTCCGTTGGAATCGTCGCACTACCCGTGTGGATGGATCGTAAGGAGCTCGTAAACGACTTGCATAAAATTGATTCGCCGCTGTCGGCATTGCGCGTACGACATCGCTCGTTCATTGGCGAAACCGGCCGGTGGAATTTTTTTCGGTTGGTTCCCGAATTGGACATCGAAATAAATTTCGCGAAAGTGGGAGGAATCGGTGTGGATTATGCCCCGGTTTCTCTCGCCTCGGGAAGGACCAACCACGCTATTTCGGAACAGGTCGAATTGGACTCGACCGGTTGGTCCAGCGACCGTATTATCAGCCGTGGAATTTAAAGCGAGCGATTCGGGAGCGTTGGAGTCACTCGTCGATTTAGATAACAATGTCGATATCGGTGTAATCGGGGATCGTTTAAAACGAAGAAATACGGGACACCTTCATTACGCGGTTCTCCAATGAGCCGATTGGCAGAGCATTCCAATTCCGCGGAATGAAATTCTGATAAGATAGCAGTAACTTCGCGTTTGGTCGCCTCATGGCCGTTTGTCGGGTAAATAACCGGGGTTTTTATCATCTTAAAACTCACGCGAGATGTTGCTAGTGAGAGTATAAGAGATTTACGAAGTTTATTTTCGAGATGGAGTTCATTTCTTTTGATTTGTAGACAGAACTTTTTACTGTCATCCACACGGTGATGTTACTTGGAGTACAACTAAAGTGTCGATATTAATAGGATGCAACGAGAAAGGAAGGGAAGCAGTAAAAAAAGAAATGAACATACATACACACTACTAGTTATTATGATTTTCATGATAGTCAGGTTTCCAAACTTCTTAGCTTATATCAAGAACTCTCATCGACATCCATTCATCTTGCCCCCTATGATTTAGTCGAACCGGTGATCGTCGGTCAGCTGGACAGTTTAATAACGTGGCACGGATCAACTCGAATGCATAAGTTGTTGGCGATGTGGTCGCGAAGCTACGGCATTCCGGTAGTTTCACGGAGGACAGAAAAACCTGGTACGTGGGCGTGACGACCACATGAATTGTGTCTCGCCGTGAAACGGATCTCCTTTGTCGAAAGGTTGGCCGCACGCGTGCATAAGCGTAATGCGTATCAGGGCGCGTGCAACGCGAACTTTGCTCGAGCCGAGCAATAAATTGATACTGTATGCTTCACGCTAGGTCTGAATAACGGGGCCTCGTGTGAGCCTCAGGTTTCCATTGCACAATAAAATATCTTGCCTTGAGAAATAAAAATTGATTACGATTTAGGTTCGATTTGAGTTAGATTTTGAAATCAGCTCTGTGTTAGATACAAAATCGTGCAAAGTTTCTGCGGGTTTTCCATTGGAGATTAGACATTTCTCGAAGAAAATGAAAAGAATTCATCACCTTTCACTTTTCTAAAAAGAGGAAGAATTTTAATTTCCCCTATAAAATAAGAAAATCTTGTATTGCATCGCGAAATATATGAAATTACAGTTCGTTGGCGTTGCACTTTGTCTTCGTGCAATGCTCTCAGTATTTTGATATTTTACTTGATGTGATTAATAATGGTAAGGATTTTAGTGATACGATGAAGTTAGTTCTATCTTGGTGTATGAGATTTCTGTCACTCTTTTACCTGAGCATAGTAGCTCAGACAGGCGAGTAAACACGTGTTCATGTTAATCGCGTGAATCGTCGTCCGAAAAGGATTCTTCTGAAACGTTGGTCGGGTTCACACGCGATGAACGCGCGTGTACACAGTAGGTTTGTGGGATAGGCCGTGGGCACATGGAATTATTCGGTCGGTGGAACGAAGTGCTAATGAATATTGATGTGCCACAGGTTCGTTCTGTCCGAGGTCGATGCATTAGCGTCATTAACACTTGCCTGGCGACGAAAGGAAAGAGCAAGCTGAAAAAAAAGAGAAATCCGGCCAGAGAATATCAGAGATCGCTCTCGAAAGACGATAGGCACTCACGGACAAAGTTTACCGTTTCCATTCTCGTTAAAATTGCTAATGCCTGAAAAAAAGCTTTCATACTAAATAATCGTTCGATACGTATTATCGGTAAATATTCGTGCTATGTGCGGATTTAAATCACGATAGCGTATCGTAATCGCGATCGGAGTTGATGCGGAAAGTTCGAAGTCAAGTAATCGACGGTAAGCAGCATCTACATGGTATCTAATCGGTGACGGGTTGGAGTTAACCGTGAATCCCCTAGTGTAGCATTAAACGAGCTCGGGACGTGACCAATTGGTAGACTGCGAACTATTTAATGCGATTAGACGTTAAGCAGGGTGTGGCAGTGTCTGTCCGCTGTCAAATTTTCTGACCAACGAGGTTCTTCGTAGGCTAGATTCGTCAGTCGATTCGATAGTCAGATCATCGATTGTCTTACCTCTGGTCAGTCGATTGATCCAACTTGAGTATTTCTCGCATCGTGTTACATTTATCTTCTCTAAAAGATTGATACAGATAGCTGGAGAATCTGCTCGATAATTTTGCGAATCGTTCGTTTTCGAATATATTTCGACAAAAGTTGCCAGTTAAAGGTAACGAAGAGAGTAAGAAGCTAAAGGTAAATCACGACCAATAGTCAGTCGAACCAGAATGTTTTCTTACTTTATCGATTACCTTTAAAGAGAGCTGAGGAACTTTTTCTCCTGTAGATGATACTTAACTTTTCTACCGGGACGTTCCCCGATTCGTTGGGCGATTAAGCCTGCGAAAGAATTCCCTCGATTATTTGAAGTTTACTCAGCGAGAACGCTCCCTTACTTTCTGTTCCACGAGAGAATCGAGCTTCGAGTTGATTACCGACGTTCCGACTTAACGCTGCCCGGTAGAAAGGAACGAATCAACCGAGTCGTGGATTTCAGACGAGCTTCCAATACCCGACTAACCTAATTTCAATCGAATATTGAAGAAACCTGAACGAAAAGAAGAAACTTAAAATTGCATGGCAAGTAATTAATCCTATCTTTGTCGAGCGTCGAGTTGTCTTGATCAAACTGTTCTAAGCTCCTTCGAACAGTGGAAGAGACACAAACATAAAACAGGGTTTCTATAAGAGAATTGGAACATAAAATTAGAGTGTAATAAAGATTCAAATACGATTCAAAAAGCTTGCAAACTTAAAATATCATCCTCGCATGCTCGTACTCTAAAAACACCTGCATCATTTTTCCGAAGATTCTTTTTCTACGCGAATCTCTCTGCGAATGTCCTATGTATCGTATCCTATACTTATCTGACTTCTGAAACAAAACAGTTATACTAATTGTCCACTGAATGCTGCATTATAAATGATTTTCCCCTGTGTTAACTCCCGATGAAGTCATTTTAATGAAATTTCATCATATTCTGCTCACGATTTCAGCAAACACAACCAACACAAACAAAGAACGATCAAGGATAATCGAGCAACGTTATCTGTCGAGAAATGGAGATAAAAGTCTTGCATCTACGCCCTTCTGTCGGAACGAACGTTCCGCGGTGGTCGTGAAATGACGGCGAAGGAATCGCTCTATTACCAAGCCGCTTACACGCCGATCTATCGTGTCCGTGAGCGGCCGTTAGTCACCGGCTAATATCACGTTGTCCGTAGTTAGAACTAACGTGCACTAGTCTTGGAAGGAAGAAAGGGATTCTAACAAACGGCGCGTTAGGAAAACCGCCGCTGGATCAGTTCCTTATTATAAACGTGGCTCCCTTGAAGCGCCATACGACGCTAATTACAAACTTTCATTACGAGTCACGCTCGACTCGACGAATGGCGGGACGATCGCGTTATAGCCGGCATCCGCGGCCAGAAACAGGAACGAGCAGTCTTTGGTATAACGTAGAAAGGAAGCCGGATAATGATTGCGACTATTAATCAGGCTGGTCGCGAGTTTTACGCGGTGTACACGCATCGATTAGACTGCTCGCCTGCGTGCCAGTGATCCGCGTGGGCGATCTACCGACTCGACGATCTACGACCAGTTTCCAGACTTTCGTGTTACTTCGTCGGAGCCAGCATCAGAGAAATAAAGACGAAAAATGGATAGCTGGTGGCTCTGTGCGTTGGTTCGCGAAGAACGATTTAACGAAGGATAGGCTCTTATCCAGCGTGACGAGCGCGAAACGTCGTTTGACGTTAATTGCCGGTACTCA
This sequence comes from Bombus vosnesenskii, assembly GCF_011952255.1. Classification (NCBI taxonomy): domain Eukaryota; kingdom Metazoa; phylum Arthropoda; class Insecta; order Hymenoptera; family Apidae; genus Bombus; species Bombus vosnesenskii. The sequence continues at coordinate 3,343,310 of NW_022882931.1, read as the reverse complement.
AGAGGGTGAATGATTACGAACGGACGAGATGAAGATAGCAAGAAGGTTGGGATTTGGATCGGGAGATTATATACGATTATTAATCAACCTCCATGAATAAAGAGAGAGGCAGCCACCATATCGATCGGAAATTCCTACCCCCGTGGCTTGTAATTTCTGCGTATGATCAATGGGGAATCGGTCGTTACCGATGTATGCATGGATATCTGTGCTTCATTAGCCTGTCCGTGGTTAATGCGCTGATACCAAAGGGGTACGCATGGAATCGTGACGTTCGCCGATGAGAAATCGTATCGATCCGTGCCTCGCCAAGATTAGCTTCAGTCCGACCGAATTTTATGGTCTTATCGACGTGAAAGATCATTTCTAACGTGGTATGCTACGGGTATAATGTGATCGTAAAATTTCATTAGAAGCTAAAGTTTACGAGAGTCGGAATATGTACCTCGAGATAATTTTTTGGAATTCGAGGACTTCGAGTATCATTCGATAAGGTGCATTCTAATCTTTAACAACTGCCGATGATTCATTTTTCTTAATGTGATGATCGTTATTAAGCGAGAAGCAATAAGGATTTAATATAATACCTTATGTTATTGATAAAAGACTGTAAGCAACACATCAATTCAGCAATTAATTTTGCAGTTCAGGATTGAAACTGCTTCTACAAAATGTATACTATGGTCTCCAACGCAATTATATCGTTGGGTATATCAATAAATAATTTAACTTTGTCAGAGACAAATTTACAGTAATTATATCGTAATTTTCGAAGAGAAACAGTATCATTATTGAGAATGAGATAAACTATTAATGAATTTCCTACACTCAAGAACATTGTCTCAAATGTAATTGGAGCTAATTAAACGCTTATCTTTCTATTATCTCTCTATTAGTTTTAATTTACAACTATAATCGTTTCCACAAGCAATCTAAAATTTCAAAAAACATCAAAATATTTAACAACAGGCTTCGCTTATCTCTTTATCACGTTGAAATTTCATGGACAACTAGCACAAGATCAGACCTTCCATCATGCCAAAGGACCGAAAATCCTAGATCATCGATCAGTGCAAGCCCAGCCATCAGCCTCGCGTCGGTCGTGTAACAAGAGCTGGATTAAACGAGGCGGATAGAAGGTATCATTTATGGCGTTTACGAGGTACCTAAGCTAATTGCCAGGCTGGGGACTAGCTAGGCGAGAAGAAGCCGGGATAGGCAATTAGAAATATTAATCAGCCTGCGTCGTTCGTTGCCTGTAGGCTCGACTTTACGGCGGAAAATCGTTCGAGTTTGTCCATGTTCGGAGTAGTTGCGTGCCTCTGGTTGTTCATTGTGTGCATCCGCGCCTGGTGGAGGCATTCTCGCGCGATAAACCGGTAACCACACGGCCGTTACACCGCGAACACCATGGCCACTTTGTCGTAGCATGTATACACCCCACGGTAACCTTAAAGCTACGTTTACAAGTGTCGACGGGCACGAGAGGATTCACGCTGACTGTCACGGTCGAACGCCTGCCTCTGGCGCGAATTGATTTAACGACGTTCGAGAAACGATGATGCGTTCGATATCTTCTACTTCTTCGGCTCTCACCTACGAAGCTTGTGTACCATGGTGCCTGTATAGAAACTACAGGAAGATGTTTTACGTTCACTGGTAAATTCTTTCAAATTTTTCAATAACACGAGAGCACCGCCGGATCATCTTCCTGTTGATTGGTCAGGTCTATTCTGGAATAACTGGTTCAGATTGTGGAATCCGATCTCCTTCCTACAAAATATATATTAATTCTCTTAAAAGAGATCAGCACAAGTTTGAATATTATTGCACTTTGTACGATTCCCTTTACCGTTTTAATCGAACGATTATAATGCTTATGTAACTTCTCATCTTTCTTATCAGTCACCTTAGTTGCCGAGATAATTACTAAATCGTATCTCGCCTTGGATCGTTATGGGATTATGGGTATAGTTTCTTTGTAAATGAATAAATAAGTAAAAAACATCGAAGATATTGCGTAACAATAGTTCACTCGAGGATTTCTAGGTTCCTGTCCGTTCTAAGAGAAGTTTCTATTGTTATACAGTTCTATTCTACTTAGAATTGTGAAGAGTTCTTCTTAACGTCGAAATAAGACGCAAGACTCTTTTATTCGTTAGCGCACTGTAGAATCTCCTGAGAAAGACGAATGGAAAGAAGGAAGCTGAAATGTACCGGGATAAACAACAAGATATATAGCGCTTAATATTAATTCGAAAAGTTTTATCTGCGAAATTAGAAAGGCTGCGAATGATCTATGTGTCGGCAAGACGCTGAGCATTATTACGACGCATAGTATCCCGCGTCAGCAATTTCTTGCCGTCGGTTTCTAGATCGATCTGGCCGCTAATGCGAAGGCAGATTTATCGCGGCGCGCATCGCACTTGTCGAAGCCGACCGATGAGAAATTGCCCGCGACCAATGAAAATCAGAACGTGCCGTACACGCGTACGTAACTCACCAACGATGCATCTCTTTCTCTCGTAATCAGGGTGAAGTGAACCTTAACGAGAGACAAGCCGACACGACGATATCTGCCTGGACGTTTCCTGGCGGCAAACATATCGATCGATCGTTCGTTACTTCTCGGATCTGCGTGTACACTCGCGAAATCTCTCTCTTTCTCTCTCTCTCTCTCTCTCTCTGTCTCTCGTTCGATCACCTTTTGTGTCAACGACAACCGGAAGAGAAAGTGATCGAGATAGATTCTTTCGAGTGGAAAAACCGCGACATCTTGTCGCACGTCGGATCGATGATCGCCACTGCTGAAAATATGAATGGACATTCGGGAACACGTAGGCGTGCAGAACGCACTGACGTAACCGTAATTCCCTCGTGGCGGAATCGTTGATCCTTGGAGATGATAACGACGATCCCGTTATGGTGACCAGCGTGTCGCTGTAAAATACCCACTGTTGTTACACGGTTATTTTACAACCGTGCCGATCTCAACTCTGGAACCATCGTTTCCTTCTTCTGCTTTCATTTATTTTTTCTTTTCTCTTTTTCTTTTTTGCTTTTTTGTTTGGCTGGTGCGGAGAAGATGTTTCATTACCATAAGGTAGCCAGGGAGAATCGTAAAGCGTCTGAATTATTTCACGCTCGGCATCGAATCCTTTTAAATCTCCCCTTCTGCTCGCCGAGCGTCTTATTTACAAGGCGGCCGTCGTTTCGTTCGCGATAAATAATATGGCCAGCCGCGTTGTCTTTTGAAAAACAATTAATTATTTCGCGTTCTCCGACGCAACGACCCAGGACCAATGGCGAGAAATTTCAGAGCGGTAAAGAGGAGAGAGATCCTTGACTGGCTCGGCCTGCCAATTAAACGGGAACCTAGGCGCGAAACCGTCCGCCCTAACGAGCCTCGTTTGCAATGACAACGATGAAAAAGGTGGCCGTGTTGGAACGTTCATTCGGAAGAAAGCGATTCGTCCACTTTCGTTCTTCACCTCTGTCGGCTGGTTATGTTAATTCTGTTTGTAACTGTACTCGTATCCCGACGTGAAGCACGCACTCAATGACGTATTATTTTATAATTAATCGCCTATAAAAATGTCACGGATAAAATGGTAAACCGTGAGTTTTAAAGCGGTGGAAAATAAATATGAGGAATTAGTATAGAGAAATTGAAGTGAATGGAGGGATTTAGACCGACACCTTTTCACAATTGGAACAGCTGAATAATTCAGAAAGCCACCGAAAGATTAATGGCTACTGGGCGAGTTGAAGAGATTCGCTGATGTAACGATCGAGAAGAAACGCGAGGTTTCCTGAGTGTTGCTCGCATTCTTAATGGCAGGCGGCTAGGGACCGCGTAACAAAAACGTAACACGCGGCCACAGTTTTTCAAAGGATCGCGCGGCTCTGGTGAGCCCTGATTGGCGCAGCAGATACGTCCTCGTGGTGATCCCGACGACCTTGAAGCCGTGGCTACCATAACATCGGCGAACAACCTCACCTGGCTTTACCTCTCATCCCTCCGCTCTTCTTCTTCTTGTCAGGCCTTTTCTAGATCTCAGCCTCCGCCAGATTGATATTAGGCATCACTCACAACGGGGTTTTCAATCATATACGTTTAATTCCATTTAGTCTGAATAATTAATATTCGCGAAGAGAAGGATACAAATTTCTAAATTGCCCGTGACCGATTGTAGGAGGCAAATAGCGGTTTGTAATACCTTTGCAAAAAATTCATTTGATGTACAGGATAAACTGAAATACCTGCACAGAAGTTTGAATACTCGTGGACAAATTTTTTTACGATATAGTAAAGTTCTAAATTGAGGCATTAAATAACGATACCCATTGATACAATAATTATTCGTAAGAAAAGAAAATACGAAGCGAAGGAATTTCAGTAAGAAGGAACAAAGCAAAGACGTCAGGAAAGGAGAAAGGAAACATCAAGGAAATACCAGTAAAGGAATATCAGCAATAAAGAACAAACCAAGAAAGGAATTCTAGAGAGAAAAAAGCATTGAATGGATACCAGAAAGGGGAATTCCAGCAATAAAAGAGCAAACAAAAGGTACATGGAGAGTCTTCAAGAGAAATTTCAAGAGCAGTATTAATACTTACATTAGAAAATGAATGAAAATAGACACCATAGAAAGAAACGAAAATAGCAGCGAAATACGCATCACGAGAAGAGATTATAGGAGATTCTAAGATTCCAAAGGGTGCATTCCAGAGATTCAAGAAAAACAGCTATGAACGCGCCAAAGAACTGTAAAGTCGTCGATATAAAAATATGACACGGCATACACGAAATGTATACGACCTGTAGTTTATATAACTGATCGATCGTGACAAACCAGAGAGGAGAACCCCTTGATCGAAGTGGCCTCCTCTTTCTCTCACTCGAGACGACGACCAACACTTGGCCAAAGCTAAAGTCAATCGAGTGCAATCGTTCGTTCTTTTCTTATTGCAACGATCGTGCATGCACAGGCCGAGGTGCCGGAAAAAAAATGTTCGTCGCGACGAGCTCCAGAGAGGAACGCACGCACGCTTGATAAACCTTTCGACCGAAAGAGAGCAAAATAAAGAAGAACAAACACGATCGGTCGGGTGGAGCGCACAGCTTCGACCAGGCAGTCCCGTCGAAGTGGGTTAAGGCGTAAAACGTTCAAGATGTGGCCGAAGAAAGTCGTAACTCAAAGGTGATCCGGCCTCTCGTTATTATTCATGACGCAGAATTGGGTCAGGGAGTCTCGATCGATTATGTTTGATCGTCCTCGAAACAAAATTCGTGGGATCGCGTCTCATCCTGAAAACGTTGCTTCTTGGAAGCTAAAAGGATCCCAAAGGATCGTTTCCGTTTTTTATCTTTCCCATTTCCATAGACGAAGTCGTATATGTGGGTCAGTAGAGACGTCGACTTGTGCAGCCCCTTATCGATCGTACCTTATCGAGAGTAAACATGGGATAGCTTTGGTTGTACTACCGCGAAGATAAGCGACGGTCTACCGGAACGACCGAGAATTCATTCATTCTTTATTCGAGCTACGACGGCAAAGACAAATCCCGTAATTGAGCGAGAAGAGGGGCTTTGATCGGCGATTAAACGATCAACCACCAGCTTTATCGCCTCTACTAAGCTTGGCCGGATGTTGTTGCTCGTTTGCTTGAACGGTACCGGGGAACGATCTGAATGATCGAAGGCAGTATAGTTGTGGACAAAGATTAAAAGATGCTTTGTTGTTCGAGAATCTTGCGAAGCGAGTCTTAAAGCACGCGCTGAGAAATCGGATACACGAGAAAGAGTGAAAAAGAATACAAAAGACTGGAATTCTCGTAGAATTTATCAACGTCGATTTCCAAAATTCTGAAACATTTTCTGATGTATCTATCCAGAATTTAATAGTAACAGGAAATTGCGAGCTATAACGTTCGCTTGAACAAATAATCTTTCGAACCCGTAAAACTGTCGAGAGCTATTCTCGATCGACTATAGTCCGCTTCAAGATCGTGGGCTGTTCACCTCGTCGCCTCGAAGGTCGAAAGAATGGAAAACGAAAAGGTTACGGGCTCGCCCGTAGTGTTCGCAACGCGGTGAACACTTCAGCTTTGATACTTCAACTCCTCGCAGATCAACCAATCGGCTCAGCCACCCACTTTGGTTTGCCACCCACGTGGGTGTGTGTGTGGAAGCAAAGTATACAGTGTTCTTTGGTATTTGCATTCCTTCTCTCGGGTCTCTGTCATTCGAGTATTACGATGGTGGCACGAAAAACGTATGATGTCTGGCACCGATCGTCTGATTCTACTTGGAATAAAACCTGATACTTTGTTTTCTCAATCCGTAACGAAATGAAAAGATTTTCTATGCAAAGTGTTCATGGTTATAGGGATCATTTTTTTATACATTTTGCATTTTGTAATGAAATTCAAAGTTTATTATAACATTTTCGAAAGAGCAGCTCAACGTTGTACTCGTTTGTTGATTCGTAAAACGGACAACAGTACGAGCGTCAAAATCCAAGCCATAATAACGTGCATACGCGTGCAAACACCGAGCGTTATTCGTGATAACGTTCATGGAAAAACTGCTGCTCGACTTTACGATGAACGATAACGGTGCATAATATTTTACACCTCGACCGCGAACCACAGTCACCAATATATTCTTCCATCTAAAATCCGATTACAGGCTAATCGTTAACTTATGCAGAAAATACATTCATCGCCAAGTAATTTTCACTTTGTGTATCTCTATTAAATTCTCCAATTCACAACAACACTCATAGCTGCACCCGCGGATGTCAACGACACTTTCGCCAGCGCTGTGCAAATTAAAATTTCCCCTGAGTCATCCGTTTCTCAATCATCTTTCACCAGCCGTTCTTCAGTGAGAACAATAACCAAAGGCAATCATTTTGGGACTTTAATTGTCGTTGAGAGCTTTAATTAAGCAGTGGAACACACGACGAATACCAGCCGGCCAAAGAAACAAATTGCATTCCGCGAACAATCTGATCGGCATGCAATTATGCCGGAGAGACAGGTCAGTGAAACAATGTCTCATAACTCAGAGGCGACTTCCTTATGACTCCATTGTGCCGCGTCCTTGCGCAGTGGTCGACGTTCGCAACTCCTTCGCCAGAAGGATGGCCTCGATGATGTGTGTCTACCCTTTGGGGGCCGATCCTCCCCGAGCCAGTGTTTACATATGTCGGCACAGTCAGAAAGGAACTCGTTCTCCTCGTGCAAACGATTGTGCATTACCCGTCGGAGTATCACGGGTTACACGCGCGTGGGTCGCACGAGGGGAGCCTTTTTCCGCTTCTTCCACGCTGGAATATCCTGTACGTGGTCGGCAAACGTGGGTGTCGTGCCCACCTTCTTCTGTTCGACGCAGCTCTCGCTTGGTACTTCTCCGACTTTCCTTAATGAATTCCGCACTGTGATCTACGCTGCTTGGAATCTTCGAGAAAAGTGTGATGGATTTAGTGGATTAATTATTCGGACTTTTCAAAGAAAATTGGAGAATTTTTGTATCTACTCTTCGACATAGATGTATCGGTATATGTCGAATTGTTATTAGTATTTTAATCGATTAATTATGAGAATTTTTCATGGGAAATTTATAAATTCTTATGTACAATTATTCCTATCTTGCGATACATTCGTACGATAAAGATTTGGAGTAGAACGTAATTGTGGAATTATGTAGGGGAAATTTTAAGTTTTCGTTTTAGAATACATAAATAATGTATATATATATAGATTCTCATTTCATGAGATGAAAATATTTCTGTACACAATGCTATTGACGCTGTACCCGGGGCATGTACAAAGCATGGAAGTAAGTAAAGAGAAGTTTAAACGTTTGAAGAATACAATGGCATTATATTCACTAATTTATTGTAATATTCAATTTAACAAACAAGTTCCATGTTAAAAAATCGCCAATAAGTATAAATAAAAAGATCTACTATCTGATATAAGTAACTAAAACAACAATCAGTGGAGAAAACAGTTTGTGCAAAATTACAATATTTCCAGGGTGAAAAGTTAAATTACATTTGAAGATAGTAAGAGAATGTGATAAACTCTGATATAGTACGACTAAAAACCATATTATACAGACGCTACTTGCTGAGTACTCACATGTTATTAACAGGACAAAATTTCATTCGGCAGGTTGTTTGTTGCTTACCAGGATGCTTCGCCATGCTTCAACGGAAGCTTTATAAAATTTTCCATGTACTGAAAATAAGGTTAATCAAATGAGTTTCGACGTTGCAAGTTTTGACGATATTATATGAATCTCGGTGTACAAGTACCACGATACTCGAAGGTTATCTTCATTTTATAGCTGACAGGACGAAAAATGATTAAAAGCACAGATAGCTGATATCTGTACAGATGCTTGTCACGAAGCAACTGTTTAATATTCGCACGTGCAGGCTGCACTTGATCATACCCCCCACATCTGGCTACGGTAGACTCTGCCGATCTTGATTACTCGGTTATTGGTGTTATCGCAATTTCCGTTCCTTCGAAGGCCGATTGTTAAAGCGTTCGCCAAGACGCTAATAACGTATTACGTTCTCTTTCATTGGCAGCAACGAACGGCAACTTACCAAGAACCGGTTGTTACATCAATCTGGAGTGACAGCCCATTCAAAACGAGGCTCCGTACAATTTATACATTCGATCTACGAAAATTTACCTCCGTAATGATCAAAGCCATACGTCATGAAGTTGCATAGATGAACTTGATAAATACTTCTCGATCTCTTACCAATTTGTAAATTTGCCGATCTCTGTAAATATCAAACCGATGCATCATAAAGTTGCGAAGGCAAACTGCAAAAGTATTTCTTCGTCACTGTTTAATGTCTAAACAATCGTTCAATCAACTCATAAATTTGTCAATTTTCCCAAATATTCAACCGAAACATCACGAAGTCGAACGGAAGAGCTTCAAAAATACCTCTTGATCACCAGGATACCCAATATCATCAGATTATGAATATTCGAATAATTGCTGAGACAAGTCATAAATTTATATTATGTTTGTATTTAATCTTTTCAAACATTAAAAATCTGCTTAATCTTTCCAAACAGTATATCTTAAATTGGTGTATCACGAAGTTGTACAAACAAAATCTAAAAGAATTTCTCGATTAGTTTTTAATATTTCAGCGATCATTCAACCTATAAAGTCGATATTTCCAAAAAGAAGACAATGAAAGATCCCGAAAAATTGAAGACGACGGGTGGTAAAATATTCGAGCAGAACGGACGAACTGGGCCCGAGCCGGACCAATTTCTTGTCCATGAGTTCATAATTCTTGCCGCCAAGCACAAGGTCCGATTGGTTACGCAAGCACAGCAGGCGTTCAATCCGCATCGCTGCGACTGCAGGAACTTCTGCTGCAGTTTATAGTCTCGTCCCCACCCTGATCCCTCTCGTCCACGTTCCTGCGCTCCGATCTTTTCCTCGATAGCCGCGACATGAACCACCGCGACAATATTTGCGGGAAGTACGAAGACAACTGCGGCGATAAAGAGGCAAGACCTCGACGATTAAAACCGAGCGGCGCGACGTTTCAACGCGAAGACTCGTTATGAAGATTCATGCTTTGAAGACGTACAGCCTACGATCATGCTCATATGACAAAAGAAAAAACGTTACCTTCAAAGTTCCTAACACTGATCCACATTGGAAAAAGTTTGACGATAATTTCCATTAAAAGCTACGATGATTCCCCGGGAAACTGAGAATGATACTCGTTTCAAGAGTTTAAAGTGAGAATGAAAAATAGGCAATAACATGCACCATAGTACGATGGAACAGTTCGTAGAAAGTTTCTCAAAAACTCTCCTTTATAACGGTTAAGTTTCTCGTAAAAGTACACCCAGTTGAGCACCCAAAACGACTGGAGTTGTTCTCGTTTACTGAGTTCTAGTTCAATTTCGATTCCCTCGCGGGAAACTCGACGAGGAAGAGGTATATAGATGCGATCTGCATTCGCAACGAAGTGATCCACGACAAAGAGGTCGTTGGAGCGAGGAGGGCCGCGTGTACCAGGGGAACGGCACATGCGACACACGGTCTGTCTAGCTTCTTGTGCCGCGAGATCTTCGCGCGGTCGGCCAGTTGCGGTACGCGCATACGTGTAAGCGCACGTTCGTCGCGTGAGAGGTCTCGAGACCACGGACATTTCCGTAGTAGCGGAAAATTGCCAGTTCCAGCTAACCGTAGCCTGCCACTTCGCGTCGCTCCCATTCGAAAATGTGATATTCACGTCGATGTGCTGTGCTTGTAGTTTACCCGATCTTCAATACCAGGTCTCCAATATCGATGTTTATACGTTTCCCGCTCGTTTTATACATCACAGGTCCACATGAATGGCTGTTGATTCATCGACGAACCAAAAGTGTCGGCCGGAGATTTGCAAACGTCGAACGGTGTCGGTGAACGATTAACCCTTGTGTCGGTAAAATTGGCCCCGTTTGATCGAATTACGCTCGTTCGAAATGTCGTTTCGTTAAGTCCTCGCGAGAGACTCTCGGTGCGTTTGCTTTTACGAGCGGGCAACGTTCCACGATAATTAAATTGCATTTGAAGAGGGGCACGGGGGCGGCCACCAGAGAGCGCCATTAAAATCGAGCACTCTGCAGGAGCTTTCAATTCAATTAAGCCGATCCGTCGATCTCTGAACCGGCAAGCTGCGTCATTAGCATCGTGACGTCACTCGTAAAAAATTTTATTGTTCTGTACGTCGGTGGTGCGGCGAAAACTGAGAAATTAAGGAAGTTGCAAGCTCCCTGGCTACGATATCTATACGAGATAGTTGGTACAGATTTATCTCCCGGAGCGATGGATAAATATTTACGAAGAATATCGCCGGCTCGTACGAGAGGACGAGTTGATGATGAAGCAGATCGTGCGCTCCACGATCTGCTGCTCGCCAGTCGTAGTACGCGGATACATGCGGGAGCACGTAGCGTACAGTTCCGTCTTCGAGCTCGTGTGAAACTCGGTTCATTTCGCGTATTTTCGCGTGTACGCGCCTCAAACGATCCATCGATTGCTCATCTCGCGAACGAGATACTCAATCGTTCTATTTGATCGAGAATTCAGTGTTCGGTCTCCCGTGATGAATCACTCTGACGAAGTTACGATTTGTTTCTTTTTCAACCTCATCGACCATTGTTAAGCGAAGATTCGAATGTTTGATAAGATACACGCTGTTGAAAGTAACGTAGATTCATGTGTGATGATATTGGTGGAATTGGATAAAACGGCTTAGTCACTTCTAGCAGATTAAAGTATACTGCGTAATCTGCCTGACTAATTTGCAATCTTGACGTCTCGGAGCTTGTCGTAGGTACTTTAGGTTCTTGTAAAGTAATTCAACTGTAACCCATTAAGGGTTTAGATCGTTGCAATTTAATATTGTTTTTTTTAAGGTACGAGAAATTTATTAAAATAATCAGAGAGAAAAATTTCTATGTTTTAGAAAGAAATAATTTATCATAGTAATCTTCATATCATACATACGTATTCTTAAACTTTTTCAAACTTCATAAAATATATTGAATAAATCCTCTCATACCTGCAACGTTATAAAGCATTACTTATGATGCAAATTGTCCAAGAGAACAAATATCGCAAATGGAGCGTCAAGTTGAGGCAACGTTGAATATGATGTGTTATTCGCTCCGACACTGGTAGGTTCTACATTTTCCAATGTGCTTTTTTTTAACCTCGTAAATTTTAACCGCGACCTTGTCAAGAAAGACGCACGTGAATTTACAATGATCGTCGGGCACACGTAGTCAGAGATTCCAAAATTATCTTAGAATCTAATGCGTCACGTACCATTAACGTTAGAACTTTCAGGCTAGCGAAAACAACCAATTTATCATTTTTCGTATACCACGGAAATATTCGAACACTTACCGCAGAACACTTTTATGAATATGCTATGCGCGTTATATAAAACCTCGCGATATTTAATTAACAGCGTAATACAACACGACTGTCATAATCGTAGTGGGAAAATTTCAAACCAATTTACCGCAAGTGTTATAATATTTAAGGAAGTGTTAGGATTTATAACGCTGGTTTTTTTAGACATTTCCACTATCTTTCATAAAACAGAGGAGGCCCTCTCATTGTACATTCTTTTTTCATATAACTCCATTCTAATTCCCTTCTCAGCCGTCGCTAATTCTAGTGTTAAAATGGCTGAAGCAGACATCTACGTTTCAAAGTAGAAACTCGTATGTGGGGAAACGTTCGATTCTGCTTTCGGTGGCAGACAACGTACACTTCCACGTCGATGTTTATTCACCGCACGACGCGTGCAGATGCTCGCGGCGCGCGTGTTACGAAACTCTCGATTGTTCCTCGGCGGCCCGCGTCGATTTCGCAACGAACCGACGACACGAAATAAAAGTTGCCGCTGTGTTGCTCGTTAAAAAGCCACACGGCGATATTGTTTTATCGGGGAAACGTGGGTGCCCGCGGTGGCACGATAACGTCGTGAGAAACGGGTTATAGCACGCAAGGCGCGCGCAGGTGAAGCCAGCGTATCGCGAAACGAAGCCAAACGATCGGTTCCTGGCTCTGCTTTGCCGAGAGAGGAGGAAGAAGAGCCACCACCACGTCGACCCGGGTAACCTGAATTTCTTGCAGAAGGGACAAAGCCGTTGTCACCGAGAACAAACGGCATCCAACGGTTAAATTAGAACCGTACACGAGATCTCGCGAGCTTTTCAGCCGCCGGTGCAATCTCGATCTCTGCCGAGCGAGAAGTCGTTTATCCTCCCTCGAGCTATGCGGCCAAGAGATGTCCGGCTTCGTTCTCACGTGGATCTCTTTGCGAGTTTAGAACGTGCAAACGCCGCCGTTGCAAGACGACGATCAAAAAACCCAGAAGAATTCTCGCCGTTACATATTATGGGTTCGCTCGAAACCCTTTTCTTGAGTCAAGGAATATAAGGTTCAAAGTGATTTTAGAAGCGAAGCCTGTGAAATTTGATATGAGAAATTCGCAGCTGGTGTTTGATGGTCTAATGATCGTGATTGGTAGCTAGGAAAGTAAAGAATTTTTTAAAGCGTATTGTTTCTGGAGAAGATTGAGGAAAGTAATCTATATATACTCTATATTGTATCGAGAAAGTCGAGTTTCCTTCGAATTGGTTAAAATTACCGGAATCTTTTTAGGGTAGGGAATCATAAGTTTCAACTGTTTTCTGAGGTGAAACCCGACTGTGAAATTTTATACGAGAAAGGGGCTGGTATTTGATGATCTAATGATTATAGTTGGTGGAAGAAAATACAGAACTTTTTAAAGGATATTGTTCTTTGATATTGGAAAAAAATTGTAGAAAGTAACCAATATTATATCGATGTAAAATCGAAGTTCCCTTCAAACTCTTCGGAAGTTACGAATTTCTCGAGACCAAGGAATTACAAGTCTGAACGTTTTTCATAGCAAATCTTGATTATGAAACGCGATATGAAGAAATTTCAAAGTGACGTTTGATATACGAATGATCATGGCCGACTATAGAGGAAACAGTGAATCTTTGAAAAAGTAATTTGTCTCCGGTATCAAAGAAGAGGTTGAAAGAAATAATGCACGTTGTATCAAAAGATGAAAGTTTCCCTCGAGAAGCTTGCGCGACAAATAGAAATTCGACAAAACGATCTAGAAGCGGAACTAAAAGTAGAACATCCTACTCAAAATGAAATAGCTGGCTCTGCTCTCCAGACAACTCGATATCATCGAAGAGTGTCTGTCCAGGACTGAAAGTTTCCGTTTAAAGTGCGGTGGGCAATATAAAGAATTCCACGAATTCTTGGACGAATTTCTTTCGTTCCTGCGTGTGTGTGGCGTAGCTTGGTTCGATCATTTATTTGTCTATACTCACGGACAGATTGGAGAATTTACGAGACAGATTAACGATACCGCAGAAAGTATCTCCGGATAGATCGATAAGAATCTCCGAACGAGAATCGGTCAGCTCGAACTCGTGAGAATCTCGATCATACCGATTTCTCCGGTGTCATTGAGAAACCATACACGTTTTATACGCCGTCCTCGGTATCAATGGCTGGCAGATCGAAATCCAGTACCGGTCTGAAATACGAGATGCCACCGGCGGAAGTTACCGGCCTAAGGGAGGAGAGAGAAAGAGAGGGAAAAGGGTGGGAAGGAAAGACTGGTAATTTCGCGTGGGCGTTGAGACCAGTTACGTTGGAAGGCTGACAGGGTCTCCAAATAGCAGATTGGATCGAACGCTTGGAATTCCCCGGTGAGGGATCGATCCAATTTAATTAAACTCTTGCCGAATTCCCGGACACCTCGCTCTTACACGACAATGGAGTTACGCACATAATCCCTCGATCATCGTTTCGTCTTCTCGCTCAGCCAATTCTTCTTTGCGTCTGCAATACGTTATATTGAGAGGAAGTTTACGAAGATCTTATTCTTTCTGGATGATAAGATTGTTACACACTCGAATTACACACATAGTCCTTCACCTTCGCACGAGTTCATATTTCCATTATTATTATTATTATTATTATTATTATTATTATTATTATTATTATTATTCCATACATTATTATTATCATGGCGATAATAAGATTATTGTATACGAGTTGTACACATGATCTGTCGTTTCATCTTTGTATTAGTTCATCTTGCTTCATATCTACAATTCGTTGGAATTGTGGATAGTTTTCGAAAATCCGAATCTTCAACGACAAATAAAATTATGGTACTCATATCGTACACGAAACCTATCGATCATTTCACACTAGTTGTGGTCTATTCTCCTACACGTTTATGAAAAGTTCTTAAAGATCTCGTTCGTCGACGACGATGGAATTATTACGTCCGTGTTACACACTGATACTTCTTCGATTATCGTTCACATCTCCTCCGCAGTCTATTTTTCCACCACTTCTATAGTTGATGGTAAAAATTCCCGAATATTTCGTTCTCCAACAACGGTAGTTGTCGCGTTCGATATATGTATTCCTTCGATCATAGTTTTATCATCGCGCAAGATCATTTTTCTTCCGCCTCTACAATTCATCGCGTTCATGAAATATTCTCGAAGACCTCATTCTTCGATGACAATAAGACCATCGCGATCGCGCTCGCGTTATGCATATGATCTCCCGATCATCGTTTCGTATTCTCGCAAGCGTATATTTCTTCTGCCTCTATATATTACCATGAATATTCCAGAATAATTTGTTTTTCAATGACAGTAGAATCGGCGCTTTCGACTTATAAAAAATATAATCTCTCGATTATCTTCTCATTGCGTCTATGATTCGTGGGATAAAAAATTCCAGCAGAATTCACTTTCTTCGACGGAAATAGGATTGTCACGTTACGAACATAATCTCCCAAGTACTATCGTTCCACTTTCTCACGAGTCTATTTTTCTCCGCCTTCGCGATTCATCGTGAAATTACTAAATATTTCATCCTCGAGTAACGATGCAGGTATCGAATTTAATTTACACGCGTAAATCCCCTCAATCATTGCTTTGTTCTCACACAAATCCATCATCTTTTTCTCTACGATACCTGATGTTCGCCAAGAATTCAGGAAAGTTTCGATTCCTTCGATAACAATAAGATTATTACATTCGTATTACGCGTATAATCTCCCGATCATCCTTTCATCTCCTTGTAACTCCATTTTACCTGTATTATTCACGTTCATGTAAAATCTGCAGATCATCGAATACTTGGATTAGATCGGTACTCGACGTTTGTGCTTCGTCAGAGCGTTTTCATCGGGAGGTAAAAGCGGCCGTTTCACAGCGAAAGAGGACACGCGGCGAATCGATATCGCTTTCGCAAGGACCTGCTGGCCTATCTGCGCGAAGTCACGCGAATTTAGGGCGTGGAATTGCGGACGAGCGAAAAATTGCGATGCAACTGCCTCTTCGAGCCCCTGACATGTTCGTCAAGGACGGAATATAATTCGTCGTGCTCGCGTTTCAGCGGCGACGATTGGTCATATCCGTCGATTTCGTTTGCAGAATCCATCGTGACGCGTTCCGTCGTCGATGCGACGTTTCGTTAATTATTATCGAGCCAATCCGTGGATCGGAGAGAGAAGGGAGAGCCAGTGACACGAGACCAGTCGACGCGACTATGTCGACTCGAACGAAAAGCGCAGACCGATCGTGCGATACGGGCATTAGCTTGCGACCTTCTGTCGCATTTTTCGCCTCGCGTCATCGACTATTTGTGTATCTAAAAAGAAGTAGCGGGTTCTGAGAGCGCGACAGAGAGGTCTAAACGAAAAAAGAGAAGAAGCAGAAAACAACAGTGGCTGTTAAAGAAGGCTTGTAAAGAAGTTCCGTCTCGTCTTGGTTCAAGATCGAGCGGTCTGAGTAATTCGGTTGGCTTCTGGGCAAGTTCGATGCGAGGAATGCTCGCGGGATGAAGGCAAAGCTGTCACGAAAAGAGCTGGATCATCTCTTTAGCGAGGTATTAAAACAGGCATCGTAATAGTCAATAAGTTTTGTTTAGCTGGAATTTATTAGGAATTGTTTATTTAGAAACATGAGCTCGATTTAAACCGTAATTTAAGCGTTTTAGGCGTTTTAGTTTTATCTAGAGCCTTACGTAGAGTCAGTAGATAGAGAAAATTGGTCGGCATAATAAAAAGATTGGTAGCTAGTTAAAAAAAATAACGTGAACCATAAACCTGAATAGCACGGCAGTATATCATACTCTTGAGGTCACTGTGTTTTTGCAGGCAGCCATTAAGCCACGTGGCTTGTACGTCATCGAAAGAATGCAAATTGATGTTTCAGCCGGAACAAGGCTAGGGTATCGTAGATAAATAATTCCTACGGTTAAATGCTAGAGCGATATTTTTCGAGCGAGAGCTCGATCGCGCATTAGTGGCGAGTCGCGGCCACGATCATTAATCAATTTCAGTTTAAACGTCCCGTAATTACGCTCTATCCAATGAAACGCGTCGCGTCACGGGGAACTCCTACGGTCTTCGATAAGTGATATTTTCCTATCGGAATCTTGTATCTACTTTTTCTCGAACGACGCATCGGCTAATTGACTCCGAGATATCTTCGGCAGCGTTTCTAATCTACCCATGGCAATTAATAATAATCCAACACAATATGTAACGAACTGAAATTTCCGGTGATAAATCGATTACACGGTATGCTGATTTCCCTTAAATTAATTAGGTAAACCGGACGGAACGTATCGTGTGAGGCGATCGCGTCAAACATTGGTCTAGGAAAAAGTTGGTCTCGCGTTTTCTTTCTTCTGGTGTTTTCCTTTATCAACGTCGATATCTGGCCATTGAGATCACGCTGTAAGATTAACCGTTATCTATCACGTAATTCCTGTTCGCGCAACACGTCCACAAGGACACTCGTATGTCGATATATGCGCGTGGAGGAACACGGTCGAGTGACTTACGAGCAACAGGGAAATTGATTGGATCGCATTGACGCCTATGCAGCTGAACGAGAAGCTCTCGGCTAATCTTTTTGCTCGTTTCGCCCGATGCCACGAGTGATCTTTGTTGTCGTTGCTCAAACGACAGCGTGGATTAGAGACAATTAATTTTTTACCGGCTCGAACCCCGAAGCTCGTGGCTGTAACGCTTGACGTAATTGCATACCGAGCAACGCAGAGGACAACTATGTTCGAGTGACTGAAAGTGGAACGAGTGGAACGATAAGAACGAGGATAGAATTAGTTTAACATGCAGTTTGTAGTGCACTTTTGTGTAACGCTGGTTTGAGGACTTTCTGGACACGTGTCTAGTACGTTCGTGTTATTTAAAAAGCTGATGGATTTAGGATAGAAGGAAGTTATAAGGTTTACGATAATCGGGAAAGAAATTATCGAGCGTGAGGAATCTAATGAATTTTGGGAATCAATTACCAGAGCTTTTGGTATTCAAATTATTGTCGACGAGACTTCGGAAGTAGCACCACCGATTTTTATTTATTTCTTATGAAAATATGTACTTTTATTTGTTCCACATTCAGATCTGTAACTAATTCAACGCAGACCTTAGTTCAATATGTGTCTCTCTAAATTGAGAAGGAACGATTAAAACATCTTATTAAAAAAAAAAAAAAACAGCGTGTCAATTCGTCTGGCAGGAACTGTTATGTATGCTCGTTCTAATTTAACAAGATACGATCTTAACGTCATCGCCGAACCGTAGCGACACTACAAAGTTACACATGATAACTTAAGCTATGATAACTTTTGGACCAGTTCGAAGAGCTTTCTTGGAATAGTCGGTTCTTTCTCACTGCATCCTATTAATCTACGCAATTACCATGAACACTTTATATCGCAGAGTCTTGGAATAATCCCAAGTAGAAATCGTAATC
The DNA here is from genome assembly GCF_011952255.1 of Bombus vosnesenskii. NCBI lineage: Eukaryota > Metazoa > Arthropoda > Insecta > Hymenoptera > Apidae > Bombus > Bombus vosnesenskii. Next base: position 3,324,884 of record NW_022882931.1, on the reverse strand, counting down.
TCTGAAAGTGTCATAATTACCGTTCGTTTGCCTTTGCATTTAGTTTATCGACTTTGCATTTACCTATGAAACGCACCGACTTACGTAGTTGTATTTCGTCTAAGATGTACCTTCTTACATGATTATATTTCCTCGTTACGTAATTGCACGTGTTATACCCTCCCTGTGTTACTTCCTTGTTGCTTAATTAAAACCACGCCTTTATTTACACGAGAAGCAATCGTAGTCGGTGTAAACGCGATGTACCGTATTCCAGTAAGCGACCCTCACGATCGACGGGATCGATACCGTACAGACCGTGAATATATCTGTCGATCTCGATCGTGCTGGATCACTCGACGCTGTAGAGGTTCGTTGCCAGAGACGAGAGGTTCAATCGCGGCTCCCGTTAGCCTCTAATTCGTACGTTTGTTCGCGCTCGTTTCGCCATAATATCATGAAGAAGATAAACGTACCGCATTTACGAACCATCGTCGAGACATATACCATACTGCGTACTGTGCAACAGTCATAACTCAAATAGTCTCGAACTCAGTTTCGGGAAGGTTTCCACTCTCTATTGTATGAAAGAGAATTTTCAAGATGTTGAAGATTTCACGTGGTTTTTTCTGGGTCATACATTTGTTGAAAATATTGCAATGAATAGAGCACCGAGCCAAGTATTATAAATTGTGAATGTTTGCGCAAATTTGTATTTTCCTTCTGGATATAACTAAAGAGATATTTTGTAAATAGAGATTTTTTACATTTATCAAAAGTTACTCTACTCCGCTGAAAGATAATTCTGGTGTTCTAGGTATTTTATATGTTTTTGCATATTGTACGATACAATTAGTATTTTCTGGATTTAATCTTCCCTAAAAGGAAGAATTTCCAATGGAATTGGAAAGAATCAATAGAAATGTTGGAAGTAAAACGTTAACGATAGAAGTAAATTTCTATCCTGTAAAATTCCATTCAATAACATTCTTCTACTCAGCTTTAATTTCTGTAAGTAAAACAGTTTCATTTGCGCTAGATAATCTAATGCTCTTGCACAGTGCTGCAGATACATACTAAGAAAAGGCAATCTTAGCCGAGATATATTACGACTAAACGAGGAATAACGAACGTGCTTTAGTTTGTAATCAAGCGCAGAAATTGGAAAAAAAAATATTTAATCAGAGTAAATTTCGATATTCGTGTTTCAAATCTCCGGAAATTTAATTCGAGAAAGATTCACAATGTCGTTTCTATACGATTCAAACGCAGGATTTATTTCTGTCGGAAGATCGTGCTCATTTCCAAATGCAATACGAAGGAAGATTGATCGTCTTTCGCATGGAAGTCTGGTGAAACGAACGCGAGACTCTTCTGCATGTAAAAACATGCGTGACGATTGGATTTTTAAACGAGTCCCGTCGTTGTTGAATTAATGAAGCGCGCGTATGGAAATTCATGTACAACTCGACAGAAAGGAAGGAAACACGAGATATGTTTTATTCCAAATAAAATAACAAGCCACGAACGATTATTTCTTTTCTTTTTCCACTCTTAATTTTCATATTCCAAAATTTCAACACGTTTCAGGTTAACACCTCTATTTAGAGAAAGGGGGGGGGGATGAAAAAAGGCAGAGATATATGGAAGAACAAAAAGGGAAGGGAAAGAGGAATAAAAACGCACGAAGAATTTAGAGAAGATTGAATTGTATGGTGTATTTAACCTGGTAGAAAAACAGCGGCCGCGATTCTTTCTTTCGTCGGGCGGTGCAATTCCACGCGTAATTAACCACCGCGCGATGGAAGAAATTGCGCACATTGTGCTCGTAATTTTAAGGGTAAACGCAGCGCCGGCCCGTGAATTATCCTCATTCGTCGTGAAATTAATTTCGACGCGGCACGAAAGGATTTCTCGACGCTGTCGATTCTTTATCCTGCTATGGAAAAATACTTTATTTCAAGAGCCTTCGAGAGAGAAACGACTGTGTTTTTTTTATTTTCGTGTGGTGTACACCAAGTAGCTCCACTTACGCCTCCCATTATACTCCTATGCTAATCGCTACTATAGCAGGTTGTTGCGTAACTGTAATTACCGTACTACAAGCAACGATGTTCCTCTTGGCCGTGCTGTACCGTGGCACGCGATCCTTCGTTGTTTCTTAATATCTGAAACCCTTAAACCTCCACGCAAGGTATAAAGTACATGCTTCCTTAACAGTAGAAATACCAAATCTGTTACATTAATTACATTCAGGCTGCTTTCTTCAATCCTCTCGCATACCGTAGTTCATTCTCGTAAAAAAATACGAAAAAATATCAAAATTTTCCTTGAAATGAAAACTCTGCGAGGCTATTATATCCTTTAGGTTACTTTCGAGATAATTATATTTTTCTATCATTAACTTTAGAGGAAGAATGACAAAATATCTTGAGTTTGCAAACAATATATATGTCTAAAAAGATATATTTTATTTTATATTATATTTTTATATGTTGTATTTCAAAACATTTCTTAAAACTTTCCTTGTTTGTTGAGAAAAGGAGACGTCACCAAGACGTAGAACTAGAAGAACCGTGGCAGAGTTTAAAGAAAAGAACTAACACGACTATTTTAAACACCTTTGAAATTCGAAGTAGCGTGATATACGGTTTTCTCTTGTTTAAGGATTTCTCTTATTAGGGTAATTCATTTGGGAGAGGTTCGTTTCGGTTACGACTACGTAGATGAATGCGCCTTTCGAAATCAGTTTTTCACTGGACCGTGCCGAGCGATCGTTCACGATACAATTGTTCGAAGGCAAATATCCGCAACTAATCGAAGTGTGTCATCGTACGATTTACGATATATAGAGGTGTGCGTAAACGATTCATGCGGTCTGATTCCTCGAGGGCTCGCATGTTTAACATTCGTCATTTTTGACGACACTTTTAACTCATCTTGCTTTATCATCTTCCAATGATTATATTATACATTCTGCTATCACACTACACCTGAAGCAAAACGTTCGAATATTTCACATACATACATAGAATTCGTGATTAGTAAATCTTTCTTATACTACGGACTTAAAATTACAGTTCAGATTAAACAAAATTAAAGGAACACTATATTTTTACATATGTAGTTTGATTTCTGCTAAAAATGTGTTATACAGTACGCACATTTGCGAGAACTAAAAACTAATTAAAACATTTTAACTTTTAATTCGGTAATTAATTGACTTTAATACTGTAACTACAGAATTTTCCGATTAAGATACATTCGATGCTGTAAAGGAGGGGGGTTTATATCGTTTAATTAAAGACACGTTTATTTGTTTTTTACTTTGGTTCAGGATAATTAGAATAATCTCGATATTCTAGCGCATTTTATTAGTCGTAAATCGTTTGTAGAATTTTAACGATTTGCTGCTTTATCCGTAGGGTGCTAGATTCCGGGATACCTCGCAGCAAATCCATAAGCAATGGCAGGCAGATCCGGCTCGAGCGTTTCCAACGGTTGGCCCCGTCACCACAGGCTCGGTATCTCCCACGTCAGGCGAAATTTCAACCCCGAATTCGACACCCAGTCCGAGCCCTAGTCCGACTAACAGTCAACAAGTCGCGGTAAGTAGCTCTGACCCTGTTATCGATCCCCTCACATCCGTCAAACCGTTTCAAAGGCCACCAAATTTGAGGCATGAATGAACGTGACCCGGGTCGGCGATTCACAAAATACCAGTGTAACTTGGTGCACGAGGGAAGCCAGATGCGATGGTCAGTTTGATTCACTTGAAGGGCCAGTGAAATATCGTGCGCGTGATAGAAATCTTTAAACAACTACTAGGCTACCGGGCTGTTTCCTTAATTTCATTGAAGTTGAGAATATTTTTTACATTGCTACATGTTGCAAAAATTATTTGAATTTAATTTAGAGTTCTGCGACCTTATTAAGCTAAAAGGTTCTTAGGTTTCTTTCCTAGTTTCCTGTAATCTCAGAACTTTTCTTCTAGCTTGTTACAGGATAAAAAAGATTTTAATTCAAATTCCAGAATCCCTATTAAAAGAATTGCTATTAAAACAATTTTTTAATTCCTTCAAACTTCACAGCTTTTTTTCTAAACTGTTATGGATAGGAATTGCTAGGATTTAATCTATAAATGAAAATTGCCACGCTACATTTTATGATACAAAGAGTTGTGTTCTTATTTTGAGGATATACTTAATTTTAGGGAAAGTTGTGTAAAAAAGTTTGAGGCCATCCGATGAAACGCTTCGTAACAAAGCTTGAGAGGTCCCTTGCTTCTCTGGACCAATAACATTTCACCTGTCCTATATAATGACCGAGGAAATCTCGATATATACATCCTCCCCTAACGTAAATCTCGAGGGTCTGAGTCGAGGTTTTGAATTAGAATTCGGGACAAAAATCGAAATTCGTAGACGACCACGTTCTCACGTGCGACGACCGGATTTTCCCCGAATATACACCGAAGAATTGAGTTAGTATTTTCCTGCATCGTCCTGAATGTATCACCGATCGAATCCGGCAGTAACCAAATTTCCATGTAACACATGAAACCTATAAAACTTGAGATCGTGTACACTTGTGTATGATTCTCACTTTTTTCCTTACAATTTATTTTATCCCATCAGGAGTTATAAATTCATTAAAAAAATTAATAGACATTCACTTTCTACATTGAATGGACAAATTCTAAAAATTAATTCATTTTTTAAATGAATATTTATTTATTTAATGAAAAATCCGTTATTTATTATTTCGTTATTACAAAATATTCGCTTTTTGTATTTAGATAGGCAAATCCTAAAACGTAATCATCGATAAAAGCAAATCCTAGGAAATGTGAAAGTAGTAAATTTTCTTTTTCAATTTTTAGTATGGATAGCTGGAAATCTAAGTACAGACAACGTATACGAACATCCTGTATAGTGTTAGATGTACGTATTCCTAAAGGCGTACAATTAAATGCACATCATTGTTCGTAAGAGACTATCGGACGTTCGAGCTGTATCCGATTGAACTCAATCGTGGAGCCGAAATAGAGTAGAGCAACCCTTCACTATAGTGGCATTGTACTCGCATGGCTGAGTGAAATTTGATTCTGGGTCAGGAGGGTTCGATGAGAAATTAGTTGATTTATATGGGATCTCTTTACGTTGAAACTGACAGAGCGGATCAACGTGAACGTGCAGAGATTTTCGGAAAAATTCACGTTTAACCTGTTGCATACTAAAATCTACCCGCTGTCAGCGTTTCATTATAAAAACTGTCGATATTGGAATTTAGATAAACGACGAAAAGAGAGAAAAGTACGTAGTAATTTCGTTTTAAAGCCATCCGCTTTAAACGGTTATATCAAGGGAATATCCCGATAGTGTCGCAATCGTTGAGCGTATAATCTTGTTTTTCATTCGCGGAGATCATGCTCACCACGAGATTAACCGTAATATTCCGATAGAAGCGGCGTACCAACGATATTTCGGTGACATCAACGACAATTTGTATGTTCCCGGAGAATCGTCGATGATCCCATCCTTATTTTTTGCCCGGCTGACCTAATTAAGCAATTACGACCAACCAGTAGATTACTATCGTGGCATGAATTCAGGCGTCCGACCATGGAAACAAAACCACAACGATGTATATACGGTGGCGTCGATTAAACGACCGGCCGCGCTTCCATCGGAACATCCAATTGGTGTAAAGTCCAATTGGATTATCGACGGTCGTTCAATTGCACGTACGATTGCAGCTCGACGTTATTATCGCATTAATGCCGATTAGTCGATGCGCCGGTTTGGTACGCGACGTCTATATCACCGTCAAAACATTATAACCGTACTATTTCGGGCTGAATGCTCCTAAACGATCGTCTCGTAAATGCTAATCGAATTATATATTGGGAAACATTTTTTTGAGACAGATCGTATGATCGATTTTGATATTGGTGTTCGAATAATATATCTGTATTTGAATAAGGGTTGTACGAGATATAACATGCATTTGATTCATCTAAACAATCGTGAACAATTTGTAATAAGAGATGACTGCACTGAGTCTCTTCATTGCTTAAATTATATACTAAAAACAGGTATACGAATTTACTAAAACTAGAGGAAAATGACTATGTTTTACATATTTGTATTGATAACTTTCTTACAGTTGATAGGACTAATTTTAATGAACAATAATTGTAAATTGACAGCCATAGTTCTCTCAAAGAATATATAATTTTTATTCCTAAAAATCTTCTGTTCAGCCACTACCGAAAGATAAAATACCGAATAACGAACAAGCTCACGAATTCTTCATAAATTTCTTGAAAATAAAATATTCATTGCTCGATCATAGAAGGCAAAAAAAAATCCAACATTCATTGGGTGCAAAAAAGTAATCAGAGTGCAGGGTAGCGATCGGCCGAGCAATCAACCGCATTAGAGATTCTCTTTCATTAGCGACGCCAGAAATCAGGACGTCGACTGGCTTTGCCAGTCTTCTAGCATGCAAAGAAGTGCACTACCCTCGCGACTTAAGCATGTTCCGTGGGTCGTTTGCGAGGCTTCCAAGACGCGCAGGTGAGCAGCTCGTCTTACCGGGTCATGATTAATCCTTAAACGCTTTTTACCAGGCGCAATACCCGGCCACGTTGGTCGTGGCACGAGTTAATTAACCCACCAGGAGTTCTTCCACGCGAACGAGAGAAAACGAACAGCCGGTCAATCTTTAATTAACGTCTTAATCGGGCGATCCTATCGCAATTACTAACACCGTATCGCTCACACGTACCGTTTTTAAGAGTCTGGCGATGCGAAATACGGATAAGAACAACAGACTGCAGTTTGGTATTTAGGACAACGCCCATCAAGAGATGTAGAACATCAATGGGGAGCTTATCATCAGAGAAATCCATTGGAGGGGATTCGAGGTATCCAACACTTTACCGCTCCAAACAAGGAAAATTGTAAATCCTAACTCGAATCCCGTAACGACCATGCAGGATATGTCCGATGCTAGTCCTTAACTATAGCGCTGAAACCAACAGAATCTCGCATAAATTTGTAAGAAGGAAAATTTTTAAATCTATATCAACTATGCAGCATGTGTCTGGTGATAGCCCTAAACTGATTGAAATCAATAAAACGCCACAAAAAATTGTATTATTTATATTGCTACAGTACTTATCATCTGTTTCTCAAACATTCTCCTTTGGAAATGAGTTGCTTAAATTTACGATTTCCGCTATCTCGTTATCTCTACTGACAAGCCTCCTATCATCAATGTATCCCATTGGTTGTTTTCCTAAATGCTAAACTTTTGCTGAGCAAGGTTTAAACCTTGATGTTTCTTCGAAGTCAAAGGAGGAGGACAATAAATAAAGTTCACGAGTATGTGTCGCGAGTTTCGTTGGGAGGTCGTCTCTTTCGGCTGCTTGGAAATCGGTTACCGCTTATGGTAATGTCGGCGAAGAAGAAAACGGGAGGCACGAGGTCAAGAGGGCTCGGGTTGCTGAAAAAAAGAAGCGGTGGAGGTCCTTGAGAATCCTGCAGCTGCCAGTCGTCATCGGTTCATTGAACGCAGGGGGACCGCCGCGCGTGTTTCACGTCCTGATCGTTTAGTGCTTGCCAAGGGTTAGAAAATAGGGTTGAGGTCGTTAAAGCGTTGACGGAACACGATGCAGCGCGCTGTTTAGCAGCTGGGTACAGGCATGTTACTTTTTTACTAGCTTTAGAGATTTTTTTACAGAGTACATTGTCGTGGGACGTCACGTTCGTTTTATGAGTTATTAGATGACAATTTTGAACGACAGTTGAGTCTCGTCGAAGTTAGAACAACAAAAACGATACACGATCAAATATTTTGTAAAAATTGAAATTGTTTTATAGGAAGAAATGAATAGCAATGAATATGATATATCTTTTATAAGATATACGCCAGCGATTTAATTTTATTATTATTTTAAATTGTTGCTACGTAGGTATATCAATAACAACTTACTTTAATTGATGAACATTTTACAAAAATGTTTTAATAAAAACTTGAAGTTGATTTTCTTCGAAATTCTTGAATTTTATAACATGGCATAATTTCAAATTTCTGGCCAGTAATAACGATTCGATACAAGGTATCACATCTTAAATTTGTCAAAATGAAAATATTGAGTGGTGAAATTTTATTACTAAAAATATTTTTTATATCTCTTTATTGGATTAGTGTTATATCGTTAGGTACAATCATCTTTTATCTCGACAACTTTTTGCTCAAATACCAAGTCTCAAAGTTAAGTTTCAACACTTTCGTATCTACCGCTAGGGTAACATGGAATGTGACGGATTCGCCGATACGGCGATAGAATCTCCAAAATTGATGCAGGCAAATAGGATAAGCCCTATATCGAGTAAAGGGTATCCAGAACAAAACTGCCTTGTTTCCTTTTACGCGCAACCCTTTCTGCATTTTCGATGCAATTAATCTCGCGTTGTCTCGTGTACGGGCGATCGTACGAATTTGCACCAGACCGGCGGAAACATGCCTCGCCATTGAAGTTGTAGCATCACGCCGAGCATTAATCTTATTTAACTTAATTGCATCGCTTGCTTTGTTAGGCGAATGTTCTGCAAACACGGGCGAACAACAAAATTCTGCTCGCGTTCATGTAACAGTCGCCATAAATTTTTTCATGACATACATTGTTCGTAACAATGAAACAATAGGCCGATTAACCTATACAATTATTTCATACACTTCTATTTTATTTTTTTTTCTCTCCTTTCAAACGTTTAAGAATAATGTATGAATGAATAAATTTATTTCGGTGAAAACGTGAAAGCGAAAAACTGTGAACGATTGTGAGCATTTGCAGGCGTTCGTAGCAATGCCGATAGATCAAAGAAAATTCGCGTTTCGTTTGCATTCGTACACGTTCGATGAAAATAAATGGTCGTATACCGCATTTTTCTATAAATCGACGAGTGTTTGCGAATAGGGTGTTGTTCGATAAACATTTGTTTGATAGGTACACCGAGCAATTTCTGTTAGAAATTTGCGTTTAGTGGGTGTATGGTATACGAGTTGTTAATTGAATCATTCCTTAAGGAAAAACTTCTATAATCGCGGAGTTAAAAATGAACAAGGACAAATCAATTTCTATTAGGTTGATTTTAATTCTTCTATTCCTGGACATATCGAAGGACAGATAGTTTACAATTGTATTTAGGGCAAATCAGGAACAAACAGCTTATAAATTGAGCTTTATATAATGGAAGTTCGCCAATTGTTCTCAGTATCCACTATTTTTATTTATCTAATAGAAACTCGCGTTCAGAAAAGTAGATTCGACTGAAAGAAATTAAGTTAATCAAGCGCTAAACTTGAAACTTTGTTGCAATAAATCGAGCCCTACTGTAATTTATTTCGAAGAGGAAACGACAGGCAACGTAAAAAGACAGGAAATCTCCAAATAAAGAGATTATATCCAAGAGATTAGCAACTCGAATGACAAGTTACCTCGTCTTTCTTGGCTAACAGGTTTAGAATACCACGAATTCCCAACAAAACCAAACGCAGAATAAGCATCTAAATCTTCCAACAATCTTATGCTCAAAACAACACACAAACGAATAAACTCTGCCTGCAGTATCCACTTAAAGAAAACATAACGCGCTTTCGAAAGTGCATAATCGAGCCTGTTCTCGAACTGTCCATGCTTTAAAAAGACGTTTCCCATGCTTGGACTGTTTTCATTTCGTCACCGAGACACGAGCGGAGCAACATCTGCCCTGGCACGCGTAAACTGGATGGATTTATTTACGGTTCGAAAGGGGTAGCTGGGTTCGATCTTTGGCGACAGAAGGAAAAAGGGAAGCGGCCACTTCGACGCCAGCCACCAGCCGTAATCTCGTTCAAGGCGTTCCCTCATACTATCGGCTACCTCTAACTTCCGGTTAAATTTAGACGTGCTCGCTCTCCGTTACTATGCTTCAGCAAACAAGCTGCCTCCAACTATTCGATCGGAATTTCATTTAATTTAATATATTCACCTTCGTATTATTCACGAGCCAAAGCTGATTATACACAAAAGGGCTCAACTTCGTTTTGGAACACACCGAATTTGTAACTTTTTCTTATAACGTATGATTTTTGCACGAGTAGAATCACAAAGTGTTAGTTTTAAGGCACGAAGATCGATATTTTGAAAATTAGATACATGAGATTTATGCATATGTTGCAACTTCTATATACACTTGCAGATTGGTTTTGAGTTTTATCCGCGTGATCATAATGGCTTTTTCTTACCGCAACGTCAGTGAAATTTCAAAATATTGGCAGAACTCTAGCAGATCGAGCACAGATACGAAAATTCACTAAAACTTCACCAATACAGTGACACGTGTATCGTTGGTTCGATCACTGACCGTTATTTTGTAAAGAATACGAAGATCCGCGATAACTCTTGCGACTTTAAATTTACGTGAAACTTATCGGAACAGTATCGAAGTATACAGTGGAGAATTGGACGAAGGCCAACAAATTGTAAAATAAATGGATTCATCGTGCGAGTGATCCTTCGTCTTGATTTACGGATTACGGCGTCTTTAGCGAACTTGGAAGATTTGTGCGGCTTCTCCACTCGTTCTTGGTTCTCTCCTCGAACGTTTTAGCAAAGCGGACTGAGCGTTTAATCCTTGAAGTTTACTTTGTTTCCATTCGAAAGACAGTCAATGCATTATCTTATCGATGAGAGTCTGCTTCCTCTGGATAATCTATTTTTGAAAAGAAATTATGAGGTCACGTGATACTTGTCCAAAGAGGATTATACGGTGTATGATGGATTACAGTAAGATTATAGGAAGATCAATGGAATAAACATCGTTTGTAATTTTGTCATTCAATTGGAATAAAATCTCGGACAGATGCGAACAATCTTCCATTAATCTTGAACTTGTCCAATAAGATAGAAATAATTAATTTTCGAAAAAGATTCAGTAAAAATTTGGATCTTGATTTATAGCTTATAAATGAGAAGATTCGGCCTAATTGTAGAACAGCAAAACTTTACGTCATGTATTATTTTAGAGCGAAATTATGACAAGAACTCGACGATAGGAATTAAAGGTTCACAACCATAATATTCCAGCTATTATTTAAGAAGTATGTAGATAAGCCTGAAGCTTTAATATTTGAAACTTTTGTATAAACTTCGATATTGGATGAAGATATTCAAAAAGTCTCGTTATATTTTCGTTGCAAAGTACGATAGTTCGAAAGATTGTCCAAACTAGGATTAAAACGACTACAATGTCGCTCTTCTTTTGTTTCCGAAGATTTCGCGTCTATTACTTTTGAACGTAACATTTCAGTACGCATGTTCCTGGAATCTAGTTTCAGTTTACGGAACACTTGAGATCCAAACGTTTTCACCCGCTTCCTCAAGCATCGGCGAAAACTTCTTGGAATATGTATCGCGCGACATATACACGTCGGACTTTCGTAGCCAGAGATTCACGACGATCGGAAGTTTTATTCGTGCGTCGTCGCTCGCACTTGGATCAATGGAATTCTTTCCCGTGAACGATTTGTCATCGTGTGCCGAATCGTCTCTCCCATCGTCTGGGACCACTCCAGTTCAAACCCTTTCCACCAAGTTTGAAACGATTCGATGTACCAAAAGTATGGCTGCGAGCGTTCTCTAAGTGCATCGAAATTTATGAACCGATGCGAGACATCTCCGGTCCTCTCGCCACGGGCGCACACCGATCTGGTCAACGATTAATGTTTCGTTCCTCCGCTGAATTTCGCGCTGGTAGCGTGAAAAATGTTCCAGCGCCACCCTATCCGCTATTCGCGAATCTCCTCGAAATATAAACGAGCGACAAAGCATATTACTTTGAGGATCGTTTTGCATATGGATGGTCTAATTGGTCTCGAACAGTGACTTAAGATTGCTCGGTTATTCAGTATGGCTGTCTTTTAAAACTTGGCTCGGGCGTTTTGAAAACATATTGGTCATAACGCGTTACTTAGGGTGTATTGATGTCTCGGTAATTCTCTGATGGCCATTAAAGGTTTGTTTTTGCCGAGGGAGGAAGAACACTTTATTTTTTAGTGGCGGAATTTTCGGGCTCTCAAGATCTAAGTTTTTAAGTTTTAGAATTTCAAAATCTTCAAATTAACATTTTTCAATTTAGATCACCAAGTTCGTATATGTTCGAAGTTTTGATTCTTTGAGTGTTCATGTCTTTGAAATATCGAACTTTTAGTTTCTCAAATCTTTGGAGATCAAAATTTTCACATCTTCGAAGTAGGAAATTTTTTAATTCTCAAATATTTCGACAACCAAATTTCCAAACCTTCCAACCTACAAATATCATGGAACATTAACACACAGAGCACTACCTTTCGAATATCATACATAATAGGACCGTATCATTACCTTTATCATTTCGTACGCAATTCAAAACTGCACGGAACGAATGCAATCATCCCGGCGGGCGCGATGCGAATTTCGTTTCTCCCGCGTGACATCCATATGCATAAAAAAGATTTAAACATGTCGTAAAATATCATTCGGTCGTTTGGAGGTTTCGTTTCAATGGCAAAGGCTCACCTGGAAACCGGCTATCTTGGACGAACACGCGTCTCGGTATCTTCTAATTACGCCGGAGATTCGTGAAGTCGATAAAGAATTCAAATGGGTGGAGCGTAAAACGATTCTCCTTTTTTTCTGCCTGCCATATTTTTTCTCCCTTTCCTTTTCTGTAATCGACGTTGTTCGATACATTCATTCTTGCCACGCACTCTCGTTTATCGTATTTTGCCAACACGATAAACAGCGTGGGTGGCGAAACACGAGCACGGTGCGTGCGCTTTTTTCTTTTTCTTTTTCTTTTTGGGGGGGGAACTTAACCAACGATTATTATTATTATTATTATGGACGCGGGCAAACCGGTGATCGAGTTCTATTCATACAATGCCCGCAGGAAATGGGTTGAAAGTGTCGAACTGTATTATTATCGTGGTATTTGGTTCCTGTTCTCCATTGTTGCGTGTGATTTTAACCCTTGCATGTCGGGGTGAAACGTTTATCGCGTAACTGCGACGAAGTGTGGTTAATTCGATAACGCTTCGACCAATGTTCGACTGTATTTACATACGAATATATAATTAAACTTCGGTATTGCAAGTGTTTGGTAAATGACTGACTGGGTATTACAGTAAATCGATAGATTTTAACGATCATTTATGCTAATGTTGTATGAAGTTCGTACGTTGGGGGAATTAAAAATTTGCTCGGAAGGCAAATTTCCGAATATCTGAAATATCTGAAATATTTGAATATTAATAAATTTGGAAGTTCGAAAAGTTTGTAAAAATTCGGCGAATTAGATTTTCTTTTCCTTGCCGACTATTAAAATTATTTATTTATTTATCGAAAGCAAAGAACATATAAATATCCAAAATGAGAAGTAACCGTTATGATATATAATAAATAAACGAATAAACGAAAAAAAACGAAACGAAAATAAGTCATCATTTAGATTCCACATTTTTAGTGATTATATTTTAATCCAAACATTCATAGTCTATCTGCAATTATAATACGATAGAAATATTTGAAAACGATACTACAAGGATATCAACCTCTCCAATATTGATCACAGGGAGCAATCATGATTGATCGCCGATAATCGAAGATTAACAATGTAGAAACGAAGACTTGGCTGAATCACTTGGGTTGCCACAATGAAATACATTCATCTGTTCAATCGTCTCACAGAATTAAGGGGACCCATTTAATTAAATACGCGACATTAATTCTTCTTGAAAGATCGATCATCAGTTTGTTTCATTGATTACCAAGTATGACTATCAAAAAAGAAGAAGATGCTGCGTGAAGATACGTAAGGACCAGTTTTCGTGAATTAACGAAGGCGCCGTTGATCAATTGCCAGCAATCAGAACGCGATCGAGGATCAAGGTCGACGATGACACGACACCAAGATCGAGGGAAAGATCCAGCGGATCGAGACAAATGATCTGTGGCCAGACGAACCGGTTTCGAAACGATAAAAGTGACAAAGATGGTAGGTATTGAATTCGTATCGATAATCGAAGCCTCTGCAAGAAGAAATAATCATTGAAAATCCTAGCTTTGCTTTATCACCGCTTGTTCCTCGTGATCATCTCTTTTTCCTGTCTTTTTATATTTGAATACTGTTGCGACACATGACGCAGGAGGAGTGATTCAAGATATTTTACGTTTTTGTTCCGTATCGATAATTCACAGCACTTTCATCGTCGTAAATATTATCCTCTACGACGTTGCCATGTATGATAACGTTGGTTGGTTTAGCCAATGCTAATTAAAGTACACAGGGTTATGCAACTACAGGAATAAAACGAACATCCACAAGACGAAATGTTTCAATTTTTACATACATAATAAACACGGTATAAATATAACTAAAATAGTAGGACATATAAAAAAGATTATCTCACCTAGTAAGTATTATAGCGAATAGTAGACTTTGAATGTTTTACGTATTTCTGTATATTGCGTATTTTATGCACTTTTTGTATCTTCAAGTTGCTCAATCTAAATTTAGTAATTTTATTATTTAAGTAGAAAATACACAAATAACCCGAATATATATTCATCGTAGATCTAATGTATCAATTACAAATTTACCATGTAATGTGAATTATGATGTTTACTGTAGGTTCATTTTCCAGGAAGTTCCTCAATTGTACATGAAAGAAACAGGGTTTTCAAGCTTTATTAGAATCCAGTTAGTAATTTCGTGTTTTCGGACTCTATCTTAAACGTTAATTGTCAACTTTGATACTAAAATATGAGTTTGTGGGCTCCGGAAAACAAACACATTCTTTAAACTACCATCTATACTTTCTGCAGAGGAACAGATCCGCTATAATTGTACGAGTAAATATAACAAATTGCGAAAGAATCTGAACAAGTCATGAGTATTTATCACCACGGGCTTTCCTCTATAAAACGGGATATAAACTGTGTTCTGTTGGAAGTTTCGATAAACACGTTTCGAGATAGTCGTTTCCTGTAGAAAATTTTCAAGGTATCCCACATGCGAATTGAAAGAAAGATTGAAGAATATCGAAAATCAAATGGAGCTCGAATATCCAAGTTCTCAAGATTGCTATTCGAAAGACGGACGAAGGATAGCCACGGAAAATCCAACTTGGAATAGTCAAAATATTCAATCTCCGAAAGAGATCGTAGAAACCAATCGTCCCAACTTCGAATCAAACTTCGAATGCTTTTAAAGTATCCTTCCATGGATCACGATGGAGAAACGAAAAGGAGGAATTTTTCGACGGATGATCCAAAATTTCGTTTTAGGGTACCGTTTCCATACATTCTGGTCTATTTATATTCCAAAACTGTTAATTTTACGTTTGGAAAATCATCAGATCGAAAGTTACACTTTTGCAAAATAACTTTTTACAAAGATTTATAATAATCCTAGTCCTACGATGAATAATTTTACGGTGAGTAAAATCAGTCGTCGGAAGACATAGAAATAGATAAAAAATTGAAACAGCGTGCGCAGAAATTGTTTGATGGTCGTCGATTCAGTTATCAACGGATTGGCTACGAATGCGGCGAGGAAGGACGAGTCTAGTTGAGGAAGAAAGACCAGGGAGAAAGAAGTGGAGAACAAGAAGAAACTAAGCGTGGTCTTGGGGCGCCTTCGCCGGGGCACCGCGCAAGCGCATTCCGTATACCTAAACCTATACGTTCCGTGCGTGATCCGAAAGACACGAACTCCATTCGAGTTCCGTCGGCTTTTGCCATCGAACGTGCCGCGTCCTTTCTCCGTTTCATCGTTCAGTGTCGTCATTCCCCCCGCCTCCCCCCCCATTCCTCGTTATCACTTCAAAACGATACATTAAAAGAGACAAGAGAATTAGTTAAATTCATCGTTCAGTCTGAATGGAATGGAATAAAATGACTGTCGTACGAAATCGTTGGCATAAGTATGCGCTTCCGGTTGAATGTTAAAGAAGCGATGATCCAATCGAGGGAACAGCGTGATCGAAAATGATGACCGTATTACGATCGTCGATCCTGGTGTCGGAGTGAGTTTCGAGTGCGCACGAAAATTGATCGTCAGTCAGTTCTTTCGTGGTTGACAGCTGTCAACATGCTGTCTACCGTTCAGTGTAACGGCGACGTGCATCAACGGAACTATCACGTCACGTACACGGTGAGTTTTTTCATAGCTGGATGAGAATTTCGCCGGTGAACCGGCTGGAAAAGTTGATCGAAGCGATGACGGGCGAATGATGGATAATTAACGACGGTTCGTCCGGCGAGCTATCCATGGAATGATGTAAGTGAAACGGATGTAACGTCGTTCTAAGAAATTCCTCTGTCGTGTAACACGCTTGAAATAGAGATTGCTTCAATAAACACACGATGCTACGAATATTCTCAACATCCTCGTCGAGTCTGGAATATCATCGTAAAAAAAGAGGAAATATCATCGTGACTCTTTTGTCGAGCAAGAATCATCGTTTCCAGCGGTTCATCGGCATTTAATTGTTCGTTACGTTTATCTTCGATTGTTATATTAATAGAATATAGAGACCGTACGTCGTCAAGCCTGTCTTTATGTACGTAGACTCCTAAAACTGTCTAGCGCTCATTTAAATACAAACTTCAATACGATCTTTCAAAACTTTATCCGCGTTACGTATGAATACGTAAACATTTATATCGACTCGCTCGTAAAACCATCAACATTATGAAACCGTAGATTACTTGTTGACGCATTAGGGCTTCGAGATGTCATGGCTCGAGAACGCATGGTGAATTACGATATAAGTATAACTAATAATAGCTATCTATCAAAATATTTAAATATCGAAACTCGATACGTTCCGCATTATATATTGTACTCTTTGTTTTATTACCATTCTAACAGCGATAATTTTTGCAATTCATCGGTATTTCAAACGTTATCTCCGGCATAAACTTGTCAAGAATGTACTGAAAATATACCGTGATCGTTCTGATATTTTCATAAAACGAACTTCCTCGCACGATTCGCGAATATGTATCGAATACGTATCACGACCTCCCGGCGCCTTACGTTATTTATCTATTCTCGGTTCAGCTTTATCGCGGCGAACGCGTTTACCCTGGCGCGGAATTTTCAGCCGCACACGGGTTTTCACACACGCGGGAAAAAGCCATGGAGAAACGTCTGTCACTGGGAGATTAGATACCATAAACGAGTGTTGCGGGACGTCTTTTGCTATCCGCTTTGCAAGCGGTCGAACGTGCTTTGTGTCCGAGGACGCGAGCGCATATTAAATTCCCCCGTGCCTCGAATCCCGAGAGTGCCGGTTTCGAAACTTCCTTCTTTCCCAAAGGGCGGCACGAAGATTCCGCGGAATGGCAAAAGGAAAAAGAAAGAAATATAGAAAAAAAAATACGGTCACGATCCAAATGTCTTTACACGAAAAGGAAATTAGAAGTTTTAATCTGGTCTGTGTATTATCTCCTGTGTGCCACAAATTCCAAAGTTTCCCTTTGAAAACTCGGTGTTTGGACGCGATTCGTCCGAAGCCCCGTTCGCAATTTGTGCCAAAGGGTATCGCCAACTCTGATCCCGGTACAAACTTCCCCCTGAACTCGGACTTTTCTCCGACCTTCGCGTTGAATCGAAGAAACACGAGTTTCCGTTTGTAGCTCTGGAAAGTTGTATTCGGCTCTCTCAGGGTGGCCGATGCAGCTCTGTGACGTGCAAAACGAGTCGACTAACAATTAACCGGAGCAGGAACGTGTCGACGCAAGATAGTTACAAGTTCTCGAACAAATTAAGCGACCAGTGCTCTCCCGGCCGAGGCCGAGGCCGAGGCGAAACTCGCCGCGGAAACCGCATTACGGAAAGTAAATTATAACTTGTGCTGCTCGGTTAAATTGAATTACGAGAGACTGCCGGTGGTTCGAACTGTGTTTAAACATTCTACAATTTAGAATATAGCGTGCATTAGCGTGCATTAAGCTTAATCGAGGCATGCTGTTATACATATTTATATTCGTAGCTGTTGATCGAAGCGGAAAAAGAAGGATGGAACAAAGATAAGGTGGAAAGGACAGTGAGATCAGTCGTGCCACACCTCGATCGATTAATTCGTGCTTCGATTTATTGATACAGCGTTTCGCTAACTGGACACGATTAGGATTTATTTTACTACGGATTATTCGATTATTGCAGACAACCCTAACACGAAAGCTTGTAATACGTTGTATCGAGAACGAAATCTTACTACGTTACTGGAGTCAATATTTAATATTCCGCTGGGAAGTTAAAAAAAAACTTTTAATTAACAATTTGAGAAATTCGTGAGATTATTAATAAACTGGTATAAATAATCTTTTCATAGAGCTTTGATTAAAAATATTAACAAAAGTAGAACGATATATAATAATGAGATTAAAAATTCAAAGAAAATTTTGAAAACTACCTCTCATCTTCATCGTTATCCAAAAACTTCCTGATAGTCTTTCGCTTGATATTCTTCGTGAATAAACTATGAAACAGAATTCAACCTAACATATTGTTCTCTTCTATTGATTTCACTCAAAGTTTCATAATATGCAAGTACTGCCATAATTTTCAGATCAAATATCCATTCGCAAATTAAATTTATGCAAATTTAATTTATACATTTTGCATATATTTGTTCAGAGACAAAAATTCATTCCATGAGTCGATGTCAGGAATTATTGATGAAAGCAAAGATCGGCTGACGAAACAAAATCCCAGTCGATTTTCTCAGTCGAATGCCCTGGATGATTGATTTCGTAGGTCGTGATGGATCGCGCGTTTCTTGACGCGTCCGCATGAAACCGCCACGAGGGAAACGCGAGAATCAGGAAGCGTCGTTGTCGCCTGCTTTTGCAAAACGTAGACGAAGGCGAAGGAGTACCGGCATCGAGTGACTCTTTCGCGGAAGTACACATGTATCATGTGAGCGCTTGTAATCCGAGAGCAGGGCGTGCGAGCGCTCGAAGGACGGAATGCGGTGGAAACGATCGGTTCACACCCGCCTGGTTGGGGTAGATCGACGAGATAATACGAGTACGATGATTTTATCAACGGTATAATTGATTAGATAAACGGTATTTGCTTGCATACCGTCGCAATGCATCACAATAATATATATCGGCTTCTAAATAAAATAAGCAATATCGAGAAAGGAATATCATATATTTCATTTTCGTAGAAAATTTGTTATTGTGAAATCATATATGTATATAAACTGTATATTGTTTAAAACAAACAATAAGAAATCGTTATTGTGAAAGATTTTATTGCATCAACCGAGCGAACAGAAGTAGACACGATCCTATACGCTTGATAGATTATCGCGTTATTGAAATTTATCTTTGAAACAATAGTTAAAAGAAGAAATTTACAGATACGAGTAACGTGTATTCTATTTAATCAGCGTATAAAAAGTCACGAACCGATCGTTACGTCTACTTTGATATTATTTGTGTAAAGATTGTCTTGTCGTTGAATGAAAGATAAAACGAAGATGAATGAAAGAATCTGCTCTGTCTCCGTCGGTAAAACGTAAGGAGCATGTGCCCCCCTTTATTTGTATTCACTCTGAAACGTACTGGTACAAACATTTGGTCAACGTGTCTCATCAGTGACACTCGAGAGTCGACTGTCCGCTGTATAGATACACAGATGAGCCTATAGATGTAAATTTTTAATATACATACGTACAGTAGACGTAGCGAAAGCGTGTAGGAGAGGCAGACGAGCGGTTGCTGAGGATCGTGGAGGCGTTTATTTACGGTTACGAACGACAAGTTGTCGCCTGGCTGCTAATTGATGGTCCGCGATGAACGAAAAGGAAAACGGAGGCAGGTCGGCCGCGATTTGCCTCCGTTTGTTCGGCGAATCGTGTATGCGCCTAATGTCGTGGTCGATTACTACGGTACAACAGACGGAATCGAGGAGCACCGGCGGTGAAACCAGTTTAGCACGTGTATGGTCTTGTTCGCGAGGTACCAGTTCGTTGAGTCCTCAAGTTCATCGACTTGACGCGACGTATCTGGTTCCCAATGCATGCACGCGATACACGCAATTTTATTGCACCTATTTGCTTTCGAAACTTGATTCAATAACGTCGAGAACGTTCGATCCATCGGTTCCTCTCCGATCGCAAGTCGAATGGGTCGTTTTTCAAAGAAAGAAATTTATCAAGGTGCCTCGTTTACGTCGGCTCGCGAGAGCTTCTCTTTACCCATGGACAAGATACGAGACGTTACGATGCACGAGGAGCTTTTCATTGAAACTGCCAACTCACACGAGCTTTGTATATCAGGAAGTTGATAACGGTGTTATTCAAGAAGGAGGGAACGCTTCGTCGGCGTCGATTTTTCTTCGCCCTGTCGATCAGCATTCCCTGTCTGCAAACAGTTTATCATTTGTTAGTCGTGAAATAGAAGCGTAACGCGTATTTCGATACAAAATATTCCGTAGTTACTTGTCCACGATGACTAAAATGTTTTGCTTGCTGTCGCTTAAACGCATACTCATATCGATATGGATTTATGAGATTCAACAGCGAGGATCAGCATTAGTTTGAATTATAGAAATATTTAAAAAATTTTTATTCGAAATTTTACGTATAATTACATCTATATTCTACGCTAACTATATACTACAAATATACTATTGCATATATTATAAGTCAAGATTAAAATATTTGTTTATCGCTGCTCGTAACAGATGGCAAACGAACGATGATAATTAAAAAGAAGAAGAAAAGAAAGAGAGAGAAGTTCTAATACTCAAGGTTTATTAGGTGTTCTTCCAGTTGTAGCACGAAGTAGGCGAACCATGTCATTTCAGCAGATTGTGACAAGCAGCAGTAAGCAATTTCTATGTTTCCGCGTATACCGCGAACATGTGTGTGAACACCAGATGCCATACTAATTCATACAATCTAATCCCGCATTTTTAATCGCTCCTTGCAGTATATTTCCATGCTCGACTGGCAACCACGTCGCGAACTTTCAGAGCAAACCGATATAGCAACCATTGTTGACACAATTGCTGCCTCGAATTTAATAAGTCATCGTCGAAACAACGTCATTACCATCGCCGACAAACTGTTTGATTTATCGTTATACTTTGAAAAGTTAATCCATTTGAGAGAGCTAGAAGTATTTTTGCTCATTGACGTCAGTCTGTCATATAAATAGCATTTAAAAAGATTCATCGCTTCATGCGGACCTTGAACTTTGATAATAGTAATTGCAATCGTTATCGTAGAGACTTTTTATTAATTTTTTACTGTTTTCAGTCGAAGATGAAAATTATTTGAAACAAAAGCACGTGCAAGTGATTCGATTAGTCGATACATCGTAACTTGCGAACGTGAACTAAATTCAAACACTGGGTCGTCTGATCGAAGTCCATGCGAAGTAACAATCATCCGAAAAGAATTTCCACTGAGGTTAATAAAGAAACTTCTCCTTATTTTACGTTTTCTCTTCGTGATCGTACAAGATACAGCAGGTCGTACGTTACGAGGAAGAAAATTTCGATATTTGGCCAGAGTCCAAGAGTGGAGTCGGAACTGGCATCGCGAATGATTCGGTCACGGGCATCGAGTTGGTTACTTATGAACATTTCTCCATTGCTCCTGACCAGGTTTCATGAGTAATCTAATCTGAAATCTTGGAAATCATTTATTCGAAAACTACGGATTGGTCTCCATTTTCAGCAGCTCTGGCTTCTCCAAGTTCTCGTCCAAAGTTTTACTCCGATATCGTTTTACTCTCGTTGACAAGTACAATTTATGTTTATTTCTACATTAATAAAAATTAACAAAATGGAAAGCGAGGCTAGTCGGTAATTGAGAGGAATGTCTAGGATAGCGTTAGTTCAACGAAGATGTGTCAGACGGTTTAATAAAACGAGTAACGTATCGCACAAAGCAATCAGCGAATCTAGTTTCTAAGCAATTTGGAGAAGTGAACCGAAATTCTTGACACATTTATTCCATTATAAGATGGTCACTACTGTAAACAATTTCTGTCTACAAAAATATACATTTTCAGATTGGTTTCCAATACTACCAATATAACATTGACAGCCGTATTTCATTTCACTGCTAAAGATATTTCAAAATGTTTTATATCACATATATACGGTATATACATCAAAGTTTTCTATGGTCAGTATCAAAATACTTTCGCATATCACTGTAGTTGCTTGGTATTTACGAATCCTGGTGTAAAGATCAAACTAACAACTTTTTCTCGCTTTTTCAAACGACTCTCGAAGTACGGACGAATAAAGTAATTTGTCACGCGTTCATAAATTTCTAAGACGATGATCGTGTCCACTGTGGAGATCGAGAAGAGGGTAGAACCGGCTGGTTCACGCGAGGGGTCATGGGTCAAAGATAAAGCGACGCTTCTTCAGATAAAATGCGTGCTTCCTCCGAGTTCTCTACGATCTCTATCGGGTATTATATTGCGCTTACGATGAGCATAGGTTTACGTAAACTCGCGGAGGCCGCGCAACAAAGAAGGGGAAAGAGAACGAAGAAAAAAAGAAAAAGAGGTAAAGAATTCGCTTTCTTCTTCGGATGTTTGCATGTATAAATTGCGATGTACGCGAATGGATATTTATAACGATGAACGAGAAGGTTGTCACTTCCTGTGAGGTCATAGGAGAACTCGTCGCGAGCGGTCTTAGAAAGAAAAAGTGTTTACTCGTTCGCGTAAAAAGCAACAGTTGCGTAAGTATCGGTCATTAGGTGGACGAGAACACGTATGTATGAGTGTCGTATTCGTGGCAGAAGGCTTCCTGTCTCGAGTCAAGGATGCGGCCAATGTTGTACCTATTGTTTCCTTTATGCATTCGTTGCGAGTTTCGAATACCTTATCTTTAATAAAGCATGTGTCTATCACTGATGGATTACTTTTAAATTTTCCAATGTTTCAATATTCAGATTTGCAAATTTCCAAATGTTTTACATATTCCGATTTCCGAATTTTCAAATTCTCGGATATTCAGATTTTCAGACTTCCAAATATCGTTATTTTTTAATTTTTGTCCAGTCCAATTTTTATTAAACTAAAACTTCGCTGTGAAGAAAAGGAAAGTTTCGTAGAAATACCTGGCACCTTCAACTTTGAGAGGCTGGGATATTAGGTAATTATGACTCGCAAGAATCTTTTCAAAGTAGGCGAAACGAGCAGGAATTTTACTTTGCTTGCAAACGGATACAAACTAGACAGTTTCGAATTAAATATCAGGAGATAGCGCACGAGAATTTCACACGATTCGATAATCTTCAAATATCTCGGAAGTCTATCGCCTACAATTTTCATCATACAATTTCGCAATAATTTATCCATTAATGCAACGCGACGTGACTTCGTCGATCGTCAATGTTATTTTGACTCTTTCATCATGGTACCGGTCACGACTGTGTCGAAGTGAGAGTTGATTCCTCCGCAGCTGTGCTCTCGTTGACTGTTCGACGTGATTCTCAATCGTAATGCGCGGTTTGTTGCGGGGCATAAGTCAATTAAGCCGGTATTAGCCAATCGGGTGTCTTTCCGCCGAAGCAGCTTGCCTTCTCGTTGATTATTTCGTTCGTTACGTTACACGAGATACAGACAGTATCACGTTTACTTATAACACATTCTTCTAATCGTATCTTCGATATTTCTAGTTGAAACTTTCCATATATTCAATAGAAAATGTCAATGACAAACAATCGTTTTCCATAAATAACTTTTTCTAATCATACGTGCATACAATCAATTACATTTATTATTGAAATGTCAATGCTTGCGTTAGCGTTGAAAGATTTTCTGTCAGTCTAGAAGGATCTTCTTAACCTAACTTATAATACAGAAATAAAAAATCTGAAGATGAGAATTTTGCCAAGTAACGAAATAGTTTTAGAGGTGAGTTTAATCACGTTATGATATTCTGTTAATAGATAGGTATGAATGAAATTTTGATGGATGAAATTACAGTTTTATTTATGTGTAATTTTGTACTTAGAATAGATCTTGTTAAAAATAGGTAAGTGTCTTGATATTTTTGCACGATTGATATTTTGAAAGATTCTATATCTATTGCGTCTGAATGGCATGTCTTTATCACGCGTGACTAAAATTAAATTTGTTGACGTGGCTAATTAGCATTGAACAAGGTTGGACGTCGTCACGAAAGAAACACACTCGAGACTCTCGAATTTAATATGCGAATTTCCTGGTGAGAATTTGCATTTTTTAAAGTTTCATCTGCTTTCAAGCTGGCGACAGGGACCGCAAGCGTTTCCAATTCTCGAAACCCGAGCCGCCAGCTAAGCAATCTGACTGGCGACGACGTCCGCTGTATTGCCTATTCTTCGTATTAAAATATCGTTGCTGTATAGAGGTTCGCCAACTGTTACGTGCAAAAACGCACGATACTTCTGCTCACACGAATACGGATCTTACTTAATTTCCTCCCTTCCATGTGTCCTTTTCTTGCCTGTCATTTCCATTAAGAAACAAGTTTCAACTTTGTAAAGCAATCAAAAATACACTCTGTCCTTAATTTATTTTCTTGGAATCGGACCGCGTTTCTTCCAAAGAATTTTATCTTTGATCTGTTCTTAAATACTTTTCATTTAAATTGTAGTCCGTAGCTGAATATTTTTTTACGGTACACAACAGATTACAATATTCAAGGTTTTTCTTCTGCATAATGTATATCCGCTTCTGGGAATTTAGATGTAAAATTTGCCGGCTGATTTATCGGTTACTCGGCTCCAGAGGCTTACACGAGGCACGGAAACATTGCCAGGCAAGTTTATAGAATCACATGGTTATTTAACCCTCGAGTTGGTATTTTCGTGGCTACCACTTAAATTATCGATACCGTGAATCTGAATTACTACGTTTCGCATCTTTATTCGCGCCACTCGCCGGACAAGGACACCCGTCTATTTATCCCAGCTATCTAGTCCTGGTAAAACGTGTTCTACCCGCGAAAGCCTATGGACTAGTTAAAGTGATTTATCGCTTCGTAAAATATTCTTCATGTCTGCCGTGCTCGAGCAGAAACAGCCAGTGACCAATTTAATTTCAATTCGTGCTAAATGTCTTCGAACGGTCAAGAAAAATTGCGCCATTGTTCTACGCAAAGTGTTACTGAGAATACCTAAAATGCCATTTAGTCAGTGTCGAACCGAGAAATATTACGCCTGTCGCTGAATTTAGTCTCTATTTATCGGCATTTTTGTTGCCGTATAAAATATTAGAAGACGTTTCTTCAGAAGTCATTCAATATTTTATGGTCTCGCTGTAACGTGCAGCGCGATAAAATTTTAATCGAATCTGCCAGATCTAAAACACATATCGATCTACTGCGACAGAAATGACCGTATAAGACGTATTCCACGTATTATTAATTTTGTGGAAGTTTAAAATGAATCAGACCAGCCGAAAATCGAACAAAATCAAGTTTTAATAGAAATCTCTGTTTCGGAACAATATTGAAATTTTACGACATTATTACTTATTTGGAGTGGTGGCAATTAAATTTAAGACACTTGAAACGTCTAGTTGAATTATCTCAAAATATTTCCATTGAAAAACATCTGAATTTCTTGAAATTACCACGCGAAATATAAAGCTTCTCTTCGTTTTCAAGAAATTATTAAATTGAATTTCTTTGAAATAAACTTTCCTCGTATTTAATCTTCCTCTATCTTGTTTATTCCTTAAAAGCAGGAGACAGAAAGATAGATCCAAACATCTCTAAATATTTTAAATTCAATTTCTTTATATTTTTTATTTCCCGCGCGAAAAACGAACTTTCTCTCCATTTAATATTCCACTAACTGAATTATCCCATAGAAAGCAAAAAAAAAAAAAAAAAAAACTGGAGAGACGAAAAGTAAATACATGTGACAAAATTGTTAAACTACATTTTTTTCAAATTATCGTGTCAGAAACAAACTCCGTCCAATCTACTAACTCACTTATCTCTTCAGAAACGAAAATACACAGTGTAATCCAAACCCTTCAAAAAGCCTATTAAACGCTATTTTTTTAAATAATCCCGCGGAAAACGTGTTAAACCACTAACCCCATTTGCTCCTTAGAAAAGCACCAGATAAAGAATCCACAATGCAAGAACCAACACTGCGAACACGAGGAGAGACGGCGAGTCGTAAGTTCGCAAAGGTGGCATCGTGTTACACGGGCGTGCGACAATTTCGCGGGGTAATTATATTTACAGGGAGTGGCACTCGACCTATAACCGAACTCTCCTCGTCCCTTTTTCCCTTGTGCCGCGCACAACTCGTGCGATCCTGTAGAACCCGCGGCGCAGGACCAGGCCTGCGTGCAAACTCGGGACGCTGCTTGCCATCTCCATGGTTACGTGTCGCGTTCTCTCGCCCCGCAACCCTCTTCCAGCCCCCTTAAACGTTCTCCGTAGCCGAGATGCAGGGTTTCATCCCTCTGTGCGGCCGCAGCGCCGGGGCGGCTCCCGTGCGGCGCAGACGTTCGTGCCGGTTGACCCAGGTCGCGTGATCCTCGCTCGTCCACGGCACCCAGAAGCTTTCTTACAACAGTTTTTCACTGGCTACTCGAGTGTCGTCCCTTCGTAAGCCCGTCTGGGCTACAAGAAACGAAAGGGGAAGGATTTACCGGTGGTTGTACAGAAATTTCCCGGCGAGAAACTGCTTGTCAAGAATACATAGAGGATCGAGATAGCTGAACCGAGGGAGGAAGATACGATGACCTTGAGATTGCAGTCAGATGCGGAGAATTAAAACGAAATTGATACGTGGTATTTTTTAACTGTGGGATCCGATAGATCCATGGATCGTGCGAAACGATCGATACGAAGGCCGATACTTCCAGGTGTACGATGCGGGTTGGCAACTCGAGGAGAAGAAAGAAGTGGAAAGGGCGGAGATCGTATCGGTGAAGAGCGTTCAAATTAGCACGAGCAAGAAGTTCCTATAAGTAGATACATAGAGTAAGAGATCTGAAAAGCGCGGTTGCTTTCTCTCTTTTGCATCGGAGCAACGAGGCGCGATGGAAACGCGGACGAAATGCGCTCGACAGGCAACGAGGGATTAATGGCGTGATTTTCGTCCATGAATCATCGCCGTGGTTGGCGAGGATCGCGGTTTCACGCGGATCAGAAGAAGAGACGGAGGAAGAGAAAAGGCGGTGCCCGATGTTGCGGAATAATTCGTAACGAGCACGCCTGTCACGGCGCCGACGTACGATCGACACGTGGCTAGCCACATTTCGAAATTCTCTTTCGCCGCAACGTTTGCTAACTCCTTCACGACTTTAATTCTGCGCGTAATACATTTCATTTGAGGGAATATTATTAAGATTATTAAGAATCAGTAAATCAGTCTGACAATTGAAAAATCATGTTCCTATAAATTCCGTGTGATGACACTTGAAATAGACTTAAAGTAGACACAAAATATCGTACAACGAAGCCGTTGTGAATTCTATTCATGGTTTCACGGGTCCTTTATCCGAAGAACCATGACAAACTCGAACAGTAGCTCGCTATCGCGCGCTTGGCTGCGAGCAAATTGCTGTCGCTGCGGTGACACGCGCCAGGACACGGTGAACAATAACCTTAAGGAGGAGACACCACTACGAGAGGAAACTGAGACCCTTTTGCACCGTATCGCGTTCACAGTTTGGCACACTGCCCTCCATATAGAAAGCGAGGTGCGTGGGTATTGTTTCGTTCGATTGAAATCATATTTTCGCCATGCGCTCTCGCTTCGATAAATATATAAACAGGAAAATATAAATAATATAGAATAGATAGAAAAAATTACGACTGACTGAGTTCGCGTTGGGAAATTTAATCGAAACACCCCACGCAAGGGTGGTCGCGGAACGGAAATTTGTTTTCACAGGCCACCAGGGATTTACGCGAATCGAAGCACTGGGAATCGATGATGTTTATTATCAGACGCGTGGCGCACATCAGCCTGAATTTACGCAACAGCTGCTTTCAGCCGAACAATGGAAATAATTTACGCGTAGTATTTGTTATCGTTGCTCGACGCGATGGGCAACCCATTTCCTTTCGCGACGCCCTTAATGTGCACGCGTGGAAACTACCGCTTTTTTATTTTCATTTTTTCCTTTTTGGGTCTTTCGTTTCTTTTCTTTTGTTTTCTTTCTTTTCTATCCCATTCCTTTACAGTAAATCGTAGATATACATGGCGAGACCTGTATAATTCAGTATTTTTCCTTTTCTGTTGCAGCATAATGGAGGTTACGAGGCACAGCCGAAGAATGTTAACACCATTTCGAGAAGCAAACAACAACACCAGGTAAAAAATCGATTTTTTTGCGTTGTTATAATTCCTCGCTATACCAACTGCATTTCGCTGTAAATTATTCAACTCGTAGATCTTTACATAGAATGGGAATTTGTGTTTTTTTTTCAGTCACGAAAATTGCAGGCGCGTATAGCTCATAAATTATTCATCAGACTCTCGGTTAGTAGGTCTGCTAATTAGAGTCGATTCTAATTCTGTCTCCTGATAAACGCAGCTCTTCTCACATTTTTCAACGAATACTAATTGATAATAAAAATGCACAGTTTTTTTTCGATATGATTCCAAATATTAAAAGTTCGTACAAGAATTTAGAAATTTTTGTCAGGCATTGTTCTCGTTTCGAATTTCTGTTGCGGCTCCAATATCTGAAAAAATAAAGGTATGTTTCATATTCAAAAGGCCAACAGTTCATTATTACGAATAATAACTGACACATGACTGTATAGCACATTGAGAATAATATTTGATTCTCGTTTGTTTACTCGAAGTACTAGAAAGTGGACCTGCCTTTTCATTCGTTGCAGCACCTACGATTTATTCGTTGTTACTTGTCGTGACCGCGAGAAACGCTTTGTGAAGTTGGAAAAAGGAAAGAAAAATATGCTCAGCACGATCGTTATGCTAAGTGGCCTGCTACGTAGCCTGCTACGTAGCTTGTGGCTTATCATTTGCTGATAAGAATTCGCGATTTGCGCCATTCGCAAACCTGGGCTCTCTAAATATTTAATATTAAAACAAACCACGCGTGATACGTACGAGGAAGTGGCGTCTTATTGGTCGAGAATACGGGGGTCGATTGCATCAGGCGGTACCTTCATTTATTCCGCGGGAAAACACGGCCGAGCCCTATTTACATTCGAAACAGCGCTCGTCGTCTACGGCGAACAACCTCCTCTTTCGCGTACACGTGTACCTGACGCCGCGATTCAGCGTTTTGCGAACGATCACTATGCAAAATCGCACACAAGCCGCCTCGACTTCGAAATTACCTCCGAGACGTACATACGAAATCATTTGCATCACGCCACCTGCGTAATCGCCTCGAGAACCAGAGAATTTTGACGTTCTTGTTACGTTTCACTTGTGATTTCGTTCTCTGTGGTCTTGAGGTAACCCGAGGTAACTTGCTTTCTACCATGTTTGGTTTCGTTGAGAAAATCGTGAAATAGGAGGCAATGAAATAGAAAATATTATACGAACGTAATATTATGTAAGAGTTATTCAGAATGTTTAGCAGATTGTTACGCTTCGCTTGTGCTTTCGTTCTGAACGGTCTTATTGTTAGAGTAATTCAATCTTTGTGGTATTCGGGTTGCTTGGAAGAGGATTGAAATAGAAAACATCGTATAAAGGAAATATTACATAAAAGTTATTTATAGTATATCGTTAGTAAATCGTTACATTTCATTCATGATTTTATCCTCAGCGGTCTTATCGTTAGTGTAACTATGGTTTGGTTGGGAATTCTGGGATGGAAATAGCTGAACTGGAAAATATTCTATGTGGGGAAATATTACATAGGAATTACAGCATACGGTAGATTTGGCGATTATCTTTACAAATATAAATTTTCAATAAATGCATAAATTCTCTCTCATTTTCTACAATTGCTTACCATCTTTCCACGGAACTTTCTATTTCTCTTTTAGGTCACTTTTATCCTCTTCTAACGAGTTCCGTTATATTATCTTAGCTTCCAGAAAAATTGCGTCACTTATGACATATTATGGTGTAA
Source organism: Bombus vosnesenskii (assembly GCF_011952255.1). Taxonomy (NCBI): domain Eukaryota; kingdom Metazoa; phylum Arthropoda; class Insecta; order Hymenoptera; family Apidae; genus Bombus; species Bombus vosnesenskii. The sequence continues at coordinate 3,294,742 of NW_022882931.1, read as the reverse complement.
CGAAATTCAGTAAACAAAATATATTAAACTTGTTTTGAAGCTTCTGCTTCATAAATTATAGCACTTTGTTTATACGTATCACGAACAAAGCGGAAGTTTACAATTTTCCCTTAGTGGATCATTTATCTCGTTGTAACGGTGACTGATATTATTGAGCAAGATTTTGCTAGATAACTATCTGAAAATGCAACGCGTTGGATTGTTAAATGTAACGCCAGAGGAAGCATGAAAAACGGATCTGGGAAGTGGTTTGGAGGGAACGTTTACGCTTTATTAGGGTCTTTTTTTAAATCATAACAGCGGCTAGATCAGCAGCAAGGCGTCTTTTACGCATTAATGTCGACACCGGAGAAAATTATTCGCTAAAATGGCAGTAAGCTAGCGCACCGTATGAACGGTGTAGGTATCAGCCGATGTTCCACGGAGATAATCCAAGTATATTGACGTCGGCCGTGTAATGTATTCGTGAAATCCACGCTTATACCGCGGCTATTCTTGTGAAAATATACACAGAGAAGAGCATCGAATGCAAAACGCGGCACGACGCGAGGGAATTCTGACAATTGCTCGTAACTGGTTATTACCGATTGTGGCGAGAAACCGTTCCTCAATGATAATCGTAGGAAACCATTCGGAAATTTATTGCGAAATTGCTCTATCGATTTCGGATGGCATTCGGTGTCGATGAAAATGCTTGAAATGTGAGAACTAGATATGCGAAGATTATACACTACTGGTCGAATGTTTAGCAACGCTACATGGTTTGTACGATTGGAAAATTTAAGAGGTGATTGGTTTAAGATTCTGTTACCTTAGGTAATAATTACTTAAAGAAAGTAGGATCGATGTTTGCAGAATTAATTTTAAACTGATAACGGAATTATAAGGTACATTACACATAGGAATAGCTGAGAACGTGATTTCAAATTTTTTATTGATAGTGTATAATAGATAGTAGCAGATAGTACCTTTTTCTGTTTCTTTCTTCTGTTCTAAAGTTGGTTATTTCAAAGTCGATTTCAGATAATAGATTCATAAAATTAAAAAAATAGAGTTAAAGAATTGCTAAGAAACGTCTTGGTGCATCTGCCAGATTCTGCCAGACGAATTAAACGTTATTGAACATTAAAATATAATTTGTTTTGAACATATTACATTACCTAGCACAGCTGTTGTTTCCTTCGAATCATGGGATAGCGGAACGAACCTTGACGCATTTGAAACTCAAAAGAATATTACAAATATCATGGAATCAAGTATTAGGTTCACATTATTGGTAGATTGATTTTACATTACTTAAAGATATATACACTTGAAAGGATATATATTTCGAATGAATAAACAACCAACTTGTATTGACAAAGTAATATTAATCCCTTAACCTACAAGTACGATGATCGGGCCAAACGTAAACATTACGGGCATAGCTCGTAGTAGATGATCGGGCCAAACGTAAATATTACGGACATAGCCCGTAGTACGATGATTGAGCCAATATATAGTATATAATATAATATACAGGGTGGTTGGTAACTGGTGGTACAAGCGGAAAGGGGGTGATTCTACGCGAAAAAAGAAGTCGAAAATATAGAATAAAAATTTTTCGTTTGAGGCTTTGTTTTCGAGAAAATCGACTTTGAATTTTCGCTCGGTACGCGTACGGTACGTTATAACGGATCTCACTGTAGATCGTTGTCTCGATGGAAAAATTAAAAAAAATTTAAAAAAAAATTTTTATTCTATATTTTCGACTTCTTTTTTCGCGTAGAATCACCCCCTTTCCGTTTGTACCACCAGTTACCAACTACCCTGCATAATAGCTTGTTTACGTTTTCGGCCCAAAATTCTCGAAAGTAAATCGTAGGTCAATCAGAATTCAAATAACTTGACTAATCTAAATAATGTTCGATCTTGAAAGAATCGGAAAAACGGAGGAACATGAACGTTCGAGGGAATAATTTAGGACCCCGATAGGTTTGGAATGCATCCTTTCCGGATCTTTGGCGAAACATTCCGCTATCGATCGGATCTCGACGGCATATACTCGTTGCTTAGCAGAGAGGTCGAGACGGAAAGAAGTCGATAACCATAAAGCCCACTCTCGCTTGGCACTCCACTTGCAATTAGAAATTAGCCGTCGGCAATTACGCGGATTAACGATAATTGGCATTACCGGCGCGACGTTTCCTTCGCGCCCCCGAATAATTACTTCCTACTAATGTCACAGCCTACGGTTATTCCTTCTAAATTACACATGGCCCGTCAAAAGGGCCGCAAGAATCCCAGTGTAAACAAAAATCAATTAAAAAGCAATATACCTGACAGTCAAACCCTTCTTCTCAATGTCTTGCGTCTTTGAGCGTTTCACAGAATCAAAACAAGCTATTTTGAATTCGCCGCACGTTTGAAGTTATACGTATATCATAGCTAGGCATCATGGTCCATTTACAAGAATTACTATGGTAGTTAAAAGGATCGTATCTCCAAGAAATTTCATACATTTACGATACGTAATTCTGGGAATTTGGATAAAATGTTGTTTTCCTTTGCGTCGTAGGTTTTGTCACGTATCTCTGATTTTGGTTTCTTTTCTATGAGTTTTGTACTTAAGTCGACCCGGTAGTTTCAATGTTCTGCAGATTCCTATTGCAGTTTTTCTTTACCTCAAGTACAATTCCAAAAGATATAATAAACATTCTTCTGAATAAATATATCCTTGAGTATACGAAAGAATAGTTCATTTCTTCAGAAAGGTGAAACATAGTTATCTTCTTCTACTCTTAATAAACTCACCCGTGAAAAGTTACAAATTTGGAATTTTCCACATGAGACACGGACATTCCTTCGCTAGTATCGTGTATCTATCTTTCACAAAATATCCACCACGCGGCACTCGTAACACGCGAAACACGTCGATAAAATTTTCATTCATCTCCAATGAATTCAATCGTGATTTCCGCCCACGTGTCGCCTCGATGTAAATTGAAATTTTAATGATTCTGCGTGCTGGGACAGAAGAAAGGGGTTCGAGTAGCCGCAGCGGTCCCGTCAAAACAGCGAGCTAGTATCGAAGCGAGTTGAAGAGAGAAAGAGGAAGCTAGTAACCTGGCCTCTAAAAATACGTTTACGAGATCGTAACGCGGTTCGCCGCTTCTCTCGCGGGCTACAGTCAACTTCAACTCGCGCGTACAATACCATCCATAAGTATTTGTACGATACTTGATACTATTCTATCAAAAGATTGATATTTCTCTTATAAATATTTTTAAAGTTATAGCTGACATACGATTTTTTTACTGTGAATGTCTTACCTCTCGCTATAACTGGAATCAAGTATTGTGTTTAACAGTTATAGACTATCATGGTGTAAAATTTTACCGTGTACAAGTTTTTGATGTTCATCATTCGGTAATGATATCATCGTAATTGGACACTCATAGTGTTTGCATGTTATGTGAAGCATTTTGAAAGTTCATTAACAGTCTAACGAAACACGATTATCATAATCATATTCGTAAAATTGAAAACGTATGTGGAATTTACACTTTCTCCAAAAAAGGAGGCGTTAAATGAAAGTACTTTATTCCACATTCTCGAATTATTTTCACGTGTTAAATAATCTCCTGTCTCTTGTCTATTTCTATCTAGTTCGGAGCAGACAAATTCCTCTATACAGTAGAATTCCATTTATATGAACGAGATTTTAGTTAATGTACGATTAATTGATCTTTTGCTGGTTGAATTCATTTATCTGAACCTGAGCTCTTATTGTATGAACAAAAGCTAGTAGATAGCGAGGATAATTGGCAAGCTCCTATTATATCAACTCCAATTATATAAACCGTTTGTCTCCCGACAAGTTTGGATAAATGGAATTCCACTGTATCTGACAAGTTCTCAAACTTGATTTCCTCGACGATGAAACCTCCAGTATAACTTGATTATGTTTGATCTCCGCGTTACCTTGGACCATAGAATCTCTTCTGACTCCAGCTGTATCACGAAATTAGTATCACGGTGACCTCCAACGTAATTTTATTATACTTGATCTTCGTGTTACCTTGAACCATGGCGTCTGTTATGACGTCAATTGTGCCACGAGTTTAGGTATACATTTGCGATGTTTTAGAAGCGTCCAAATACTTATGGACGATAGTGTACGTCGTGGTCTGCTACAACCATAAATCCCTCCCAGCGTTAGGTCTCACGTGTGAAATTGCCATTACGCTAGCGCGGTCCTACCGCAGCTGTCGTTCCTTGGAAGCTCAGCCTACCTCGGTATGCCGCGTGTCCTTCGTATTTCTCACGGTTGCTTAGGATTCGAAGATCGACGGGGGGCCTTTCGTATCGGACGACCGTGCCACGACCATCCTTTTTCGCGCGAAGTCCACCGCGTCGGAAGAGACAAAGAGGATATTCGTGCAATTTGTCAGGCGTCACGCGCGAATAAGTCGTAATATCGCCTGACGGCGGGCTGATTTTTCATTCAGGATCGCAATGGGTAAACTTTGTCGGCGGCGGTTTCTCTGTGATAGCGTTACGGGATCGTGCAGCGGTACCTTTTCTTCTTCATTCTGCTGAATTATTCCGCGGTATGACGAGGGAAATGGACGTTTCAAAGATAGGAAGTGTATGGGATGTTGCATCTTTCAGAGAAGTTTATGACGCTTCGCAAGGTCGTTCTGACGATAAGTATATCGATAAAGTTGTGATGTGCTCCGGGCCATCTTGCGCGAGATATACTTTCGAGTGCAGAGAATAATCATTCTTTAAGTATTTGTAGGAAACAGTGGAAAATCCTGTAACGAGCCTTTTTGTATCCTGTGAAAAAGATTGTTTTTTTTTCAATAATTAATAATATTATGAACACATCTTTCGATGGTTTTGCAAAGAGGATAGAATACAAAATTGGAGACCAATTTTATTGGAAGTGGAATTTCTTGCACAACGTGTACGCGTACGTGATAAGGATAAATCGATGTAGCATATTGCCAGTGTACCCTGGAGACGAAAACTGTATACTTCTTAAATTTTCTAAGCTTGAATAGAATCTTCAAAAAGTGATAAAAAGATAGCGAGTTTGATTTCTAGTATTTTGTTGAATTTTCTACGGTATCTTGACTAATGTATACACATTGTAACAGACTCTATAACGAATCATTTTTACATGCATCTCGGTACATCTAGATCTTTCTCACTTATTTGACCTCCAAAACACACTGTATCAATTTTCCACGGATTCATCGAGACGCACGCCCTGTGTTCACTCGTTGAGAAACTCGTTCGATCACTCGCCAACTGGAATTACACCCGAGACAGCTTATGCAGACGCAGCGCAATTCGCGGACAAGGAACTTATTCATATTTCTTCGTCGACACGATTTTTCCGCGTTGCCCTTGAAGTCGAGTTAGCCACACCGCTCCGACGTTTTATCGCGTCCGTCAGCGCAGCGAGCTCGCGGGACTGGCTAATGCGACTTGTGTCTAATGACGAGCGTGACTTTGATCGAAGTCACGCTACCTGGACGAATTCGTTACATCATACGTGCACGCGGAGAGAGAAATCGTTGCACAGTCGGCGTATAAGGAAGGGGAATAGCTGAACGTCAGCTGTGCAAGTAGGAACCGTGGTTAGACTGTCGGATAGAACGTCGTGAATTCAGTGGAATCGAGTGAACGCACAATAGTCGGCAGTCTGTCATTCCTTCGTGCCGTGTCGTGCTCGCATCCTTCTTCGTCGACGTCCCGCCAAGATAAAAGCACGCGTTAAACCACCAGGATTTCATGTCGATTCGTTGGGACAAGGCGATTCCCATAAGGGCAGCATCGCCATGCCGGACAGCATTGTCGTCAGGATCGTCTACGCACCGAAATACTCCAAGGTTCTTTATAGATGAAGACCACACGGGAGAAATATGATAAGTCTGTTTTTGGTGATTTTCCGGCTCCTACATCACTTGAAAAAGTATTTTGTAAAAAAAGTATGAAGCAGTTGAAAAAAGGAATAATCCGATCGATTCGAAGCTTTTTAAAGATTGATGATAAACTCGTAATGTTTTGTGAGATAGGAATTTATGCTATTTTCGTTTAATTAATATTACTTTGCGTAATTAATATTCTTAACACGTTGCTTCCGTGTATTCGAGCACAAAGTGTGCATAAATCTCGTGTTTAATGTTTAACACGAAACGTGTAAGGTTAAGTTTGTTATTTTTGTATAAAATAGCCGATTGCACGAGTTAGTTTTTGTAAAAAGTGGCCGGTGAAACATGTTAATTTTTGCATAAAATAGCTGCTAGATAATGTGCTAATATTTTTTAAATTTGAAAGAGAGTGACAAAAACATGTATTTGATCGTAAAATCGAAAGAAAAGATAGTTTTCGTGTAGATTTAATTGCCAGCATATTGAATTCTAAAACAGTTCTTTTGTAAAGGATAGAAAATATGATTTATCATGTTTTTCAGTTGTGGACTTCATATAGTATCTATGAAGTAATGTGCTGAATTTAGGTAGTAAATCTAAAGTAACTTTTTTCGAGGCAAAAGTGGAATATAAAAGAAGAATATTGGTAGTAAAGCGAGCAGAGTGCTTCTTAGATATGTTTATCGGATAATTTTGGTTTATAAGAAATTTCATGCAGCGCAAACTGTAAGTTTTTTGTTCGGTAAAATAGGAATATAAATTGTGCGTATTGCTGGTGAAGTGAGCGAAGTGCTTCTTCAATGGGCTTCTTTGGAACATTTCGAGCAGAAGAAATTCCGCAAAAGGCGGTTTGCGAAACTAGGTTCCATACCTTGGAGGCAACTCTAGAATTATTTGTTTTTGGGGAAAATGCGATATGAAATGCGAATATTTGTAGCGAGCCGAGTATTCTCCTTGAGTCCTTTGTTTAGAATTCTGGATATGAAGAATTCTGTAGAAGGCAGTTTAGTAGAAATTAGGATTCGTGTATACCAAAGCGGTTTAAAAATTCTTTATTCTTAATAAAAACGAAAACTGCGGCGTAAAACTAACCAGATGAACAAGTTTCTTCTTCGATCTTTTCTATAGGAAATTTTGGTGCGCAAGAACTTCATAAAAACTTCATAAAAAGCAGTGAAATTAAGTTCTATGCGCCTTATCTAATAAGAATAATTATTAAATGTGCGCGTAAAGATCAATGATACTAATTAAGAATGTCCGTGTTTCAGATACAGACGTCCTTGTCGGCAACGGCACCTGCAAGGACGCCGGGCGTCGGCGCGGACGCGACGACGACAGGATCAGGAAAGGGTGGAGGTCGTGTTACAGAAGTAATGGAGCTTTGTTACGTCACCGAAAGAATCATTGCGCTCTGGTACAGGGAGGATGCGCAGGGCGTCCTTGAACATGCTACCGCACTTCTGCGAGGAAAGCACGGTGATAATTATATGGTGAGCGGCGAGTAAACGGCTGCAGATTAATGGTCGCTTATCTGATATAACGTTTTTATTAAATAACAATACCTATTAAACGAAAATGATCCTAGGATAATTGACGTATTACCAGATAAATTCTATATACTCTCTAATTAGCGTTACAATTAGCGCGTTGCATGCTCTGAAACCTATATAACGCTAGATAATTATCAGTTGATTTTACACGGTTACACGATTACTACTCTATATTACTCGATATTTCATATACCTAAAAAGTTAATATTTCTTCACAATTCGTCCAATATCATTTATCTTATAAATATCTATCATTCTATTTTGAAAATCTCATTTTACCTGGATCCACTTGCATAATAATTTGCAAATTATAAATTAATGAATTGACATTGTACTTGGAACGTAATAATCATCTGGCTTGAAGTTCATAAAATTGGCTTATAGAACTTCATTTATTTTCTTATCAAACTTGTTATTGTTATACAGGAGAACTCATTAATCCTTTGAACTTGTAATAATAATATTAGGTCAACCATAAAAGAGCACACAGTATTTGCATTCGGTTATACCAGAGCATCTTGCAATATAACTACAACTTTCACACGTCTGTTCAAATTTCAGATATTCAATTTGTCATCGCCGGGTCGTACCGGGGAGCCAAATACCAGGGAAGCAGGATGGCCGCAGGGTCTGGCACCTAGTTTGGAAAGACTGTGCGCCCTATGCAAGGAGCTGGACTCCTGGCTGAACGGTGCTTCGAATCGCGTGGTCGTTCTCCACGCCAGGTGAGCCTTAATCCGTTCTTTTTTCTCCAACGACAAGAAGACGAATTGGCGCGGTTCGTAAAAAATTGGAAGCTCATTCCACGCCTCTGTTCAGGGGAAGCAAAGAACGATTGGGTGTGGCTGTGTCTGCGTACATGAACTACAGTAGCATCTGCGGCGGACGTGATCAGGCGTTGGACAGGTTCGCTATGAGAAGATTCCTCGACGACAAAATTGGATCTCTGCAGGTTCCCTCGCATCGAAGGTAATCGCTACGGTGCATGACGATACTGCCTGTTGACGTTGAACGAGAAAGTAAACTTTATCGCCTCTTAGTCTTGAATAACTCAGATAATACCTGGATGAACGACATGCACAGGCGTGGCTGCTTCAGGAGCCACCTTATGACTGGTTAATTACGTTACTCTATAGCCGCTATTTCAAAGCATGCAAACCTGCTGTCTATATTTCGTCATAAACGGATAGACTTCGTTATATATCCTCAAAACGTTACGTAAAATTATTATATCATAGTTAATGCATGCACCATGTACGTTAGAGCGTTCGATTGTTCTTGAAATCGACGCAATTATTCTTTTCGTGAATTGCATACATTGTTTGGAGCGTGTGAATTGTGAGCGTCGGTTAATTGGATCGCTTGAAATCGGAAATTGATATCGCGAGAGGTTTCTGAAGATTGTGTAACGAAACTTGTTGGTGAAGGAGACCTCGAATGTTCATTTAGCCAATTTACATCATCGTTTTATCGGGATATTCGATCGCTGTGCAATTAATGAATTGGTAAAAGACACTGAATCTTTTCAAATTACTTTGATCATATTTTGTTGGATTCTAATGCGTATTTGATGAGCGTGTAAAAAGTTGAAGTTAAAAGCTTCCTATATAGTAACGGCAATAAAACAGTCGTATAAGTCCCGTAAATCTCGTGATAGACTACCACCAAGACCAATACATGTTCTTAGATATACTCATACTTATTCGATTGCGTGTAACTTAGCAGATATCAGGCTCGTCATGGACATCTTAAACATCGATCGTACAGATATAAGATATTACATGACGTCCTACGTTATTGTACTGTACGATTAAAAAATGGTCAAATTTGAATTAATTCTACACATTCATACTACATATACTTACATCAGAAATCTACATAGTACACTCATACAGTACAATTCTAAGTACAGTCTCTTTTGAAATATATCTATATGTCTTCCACATTTATTCGGTACGAAAAAGAAATTAGTTTCTTTTTTTTCTCACGATAGGAGACTCGCCGTTTAAGCATAAGTTTTAAGTACAGTTTCTTTCGATATCCATATAAAGAGGAAATGAAATTCTGAAAATTTTGGTGTTTTTCAACCACGAAATTCTTTCTTGCGCGTACTATCGGCTATGATATAAGACATCCACTTGCAGCACAATTTTTCTCCACAATTTTCAAATCCTTTCTAGTACCCATCCAGAAAGATTGGTTTCCTCAATTTTTTAATCTTTTTACAGCAGAAAATCTCTTCCTATAGAAGCTATCAACCATCCACTAACAGCACACAAACTACCGCCTCCGCATTGCTAAAAGCGCTTTAACGCGTGTCGGAAACGCCAAGTTACGACAGCATTTACATCAATGCCAGTCTATCCAATGAGAGACCTGGGGCCGCCTAAAAATCCGAGTAAAATAACCGCATAAACATAATTCCCGTAGGTAAACCTGTCAAGCTTGGCCATCTATTTGAGACAACGATCGGTACGCATTACCCGCTGTCGATCCTCGCTACCCTTCGCGTTTAGTTCCCGCCGTGTGACGCTTACGCTGATGATCGTAATGATGGCCCGTCGAATGTGGTGTCCTTATACGTGAAACATTCCTCCAGGCGTCGCGGCGGTTGTGCTTTGCTCGTGGTCTTTCGCCTTCCTCGTTCCGCCTCGATCTTGCATCCCCGAACGATCGAGTTTCCCCATTAATTCCACGAGCGGCGAGCATTAGCATGTCGTTAGCGTAGCCGCACACCCGCGAACGTATGAATCCATTATCGAGGGTCGAGAGAAGCACCAGGCTAGCTGGCTCATTCGAGACGTGTGTAACGCGGCGTTCAAAGCACCTTAGGTGCCACCAAGGGAACAGGTTTTTTTTCGAACCCGGAGGGGATCGACCAGAGACAGAGATCGTATCTGCTTCGTTACGGACGACACGCGGGAATTCGTGAGAGATCCCGCGAAATTACGGTCATGAACGCTCACGACGCTGCATAATCGACAGGTACCTCAGAACAGGGTTCGTTTGGACCTGATCAACTCTTCCGTGTTTGCCGTGTGTATTACAAGTGGGACTATTAATCGATCTCTCCGCGCGGCGAACGTCTCTTATCACATTGTTGACGGTATACCGTGAAACAAATTTTTGGCACTTTAATCAATAGACAGTGGATTTTTATGCGTTTAGTATAACGAAAGTGCAAAAATCAGGAGAATGCGTATAGGATAACGAAAACATATAAAATAACCATTTCTTTCGTTCCCATTTTTTCCCATTTTTTTTCGCTCTATTCATAAAAATATGGAACGTGGAGATAAACAAGATAAATAAATCGTTAGTAATTTAAATTTTAAATATATTCCTAGAAAATATGTCAACGTTTATGAAACGAGGAACGTCGAGTCACGTCTCCTGTCTGTAACGAAAAAAGATTCAGAACGTCGATCACGTTGCCCCTTCTGAATGTATAAAAAATTGAAAACATCGGTTCACGTCTCCCGTCAATAATCTGTTACGAGCCATCCAGGAGGCATTTCGTTTAGCTTGAATCGCGCGCGGAGGTCCCGTTTATGGTCCTGTTTATCGAAAGTTTTTCGCGGCACTCGTTTGATACAGTCGCACGGTAAAAGGCCACGCGAGAAGTAGAAAAGTCCATTCGTGGTCAGACACTAATTAGCACGCGAGTGTCACAGTCGGAGACGCTACAATACTTTCGCACGGTGCGTTACGAGTTGTAACTTACGACAGCAGCCAAATACGGGCCGCGCTCGTGTGAAGTGGAATCGGCCATACGTGGTCGGACATGAATTATTATCGGAACGGTCGCGATTCGATCCATTCTTTTTGCTCCCTCGAGTGTTTCGTGATGGAAACGTTTCTGTTGTTGTTGTTTTACCGAGTATTGTTTTACCGATGAGACTGTATTGTAAAAAATAAGGAGGCTAGCTTCACCTTGACCTATGTTGTGGATATAACACGCCTGGGAAGCACTATTGAAGTGGTAATTGCTGGATCGTGTCGCCTGTCGTAATGTTTCCATTATGAAATTTTAGAACACGCTAGTCACTGCCTTTTAATGTTTCCCTGTGGTAAAAATTGGTCATGTTAGATGGAAATCGCTGAATTAATAACACTTTCGTTGTGAATATTTCTGCGAAAAAATAGTCGCATAATACGGTTAATGGTAGTTATGTCAGTTCATATATACCGTATAATGTTAATGCCAGCTAAAAGTTTGCATTCGCTGCGTGTTTTGTAGAGCATATGAATAAAAAAAATGGCTCACATTAATATTCTGAAAATATTTTTAAATATTGACATTTGCTGCATTAATTGCAAATTAATATGAAAAGTAGGGAATGCAGTATATTTAACAAAATAAATATTGCGTTTCGAGCGATTATAATCTACTCAGTAGTTGAGTGAAATTCCCTCGTGATGGGAAATAGCAATCATTCACAGTAGTGAAATGGTTAGAAAAACTACATAAGAATTTCTACGGTTCTTTCTCGCAGGTACATCAAGTATTTCAGCGGACTTCTGTCAGGTTCCTTGAGGATCAGTCAATCTCCACTTTATTTAACGCATCTCACCGTTCTGGGCGTTCCACTCTTCGAGCCTACAGGTTGCCGAGCATTCCTCAAGGTCTACGAAGGCCTGACACCAGTCTACACCTCGGATCTCTATTCCGTTACAAACGCTCGCGAGTTCACCGTAAATCTCGGAGGTCTTCGTCTTAGGGGAGACATTCTGGTGAAATGTTACCACAGGGTGTATTCGAAGCAGAGCCGGGAAGTGATGTTCTCCCTGCAGGTAAGACGAAAACGAGCGACAACTTTCCCAATTAAACTGAATTGACAGATTCAAATGTGCACTCGACAAGAAATCCTGCCAGCGAACTATGTTTGACTAATGTACATAAACCCATTTCCATTCTCATCTCCTCCTGCAAACGATACTACGTGAATTACTGTTGGTACTGTTACCAACTAACCACGTCGCGGTCGAAATCACTTCCCATAAACTTCTCCAATTCTAATCACGTTGATTCGGTCGCTGTCGAAGAACGTAATTAGATCATATCACTTTTCCTGACAACTATGAGCTATGTTGAGCGTTCAAATCATCAAAGAACGAAGTAATGCTTCGTTAATCGGCCAACGCTGTCTTCGATTGTATTTGAAACTGATACGGTAAAGACGCTCGGCTCTTTAGCAACGGTTTACCAAATGATAATAACGGATATTAGGGAATTGAGAAGATACCACTTAATTGGAAGTTATAGATTTTGCAATTTTACAATATTACAGTTTTACGATGTTACACTTTCAAGATTTTCGAATTTTATGTCCAGTGGGATAATTGATAGGATGTCCTGTCGTGTGTAACATTTTCTTTAATTCCAAACATTTTATTATCACGAGGATTTTCTTAACGCTAGTAACTTGTAATCTATGACTTGTCAAAATTTCACTAATGTTAGTCTGATTGTGCGAAAAGGTGCTAGTATGTACATTATACCTACAGTTGACAAAGAAGAAACATATGCACAACTTTCTACGAATATGATGATATGAACAGATAAAGTCCTAATCCCTGGTAAATTTTATCGAATTTACTTCTTATCTAAACTATCTTAAAAACCATCGCTGTCATCTCGATAAAACGAATTCTTGATTCCACTCAGTTCCATACCTGTGTAATAACGGAGAACGTGGTGTCGTTCCCTCGATCGGAACTGGACGTGGCTTGCGACGACCCACGATGTCCTCCGGACAGCGTGGTGACTTTGTACTTCGCCACCGACGCCAAGCGTCAAGATGGGCCCATACCGGCGCCAACGCCAGCAGTACCGCATGCTTCCGCTCATAATGATCCCATCCTGCACTGGGACAGCTACACGAATCTCGAAATCAGCGACGATGGTGAGTGATCGTTCAGCTCCTTTTTATTATTCCGTCGCTGTCCACCGTGAGACGAAAAAAGGGTTGCTGAGTTACGACGAAGGAATTTCAAGAAGTCTATGGCTGATTAACTATCCTTTAGTAGAGACGAGGCAGTTCGCGTGAAACGATGCACTCGATTAAGTTAGATTAGAGTAGATTACAACGCGACCAAACCAATTTAGCGCAATTGCTGTTGCGTTAGATCGGGTTACTTAGGAGGTCACTGACGAGGTTACGGAAAAAATGCTCGTAGGTGAACTAGAAGAAAGGCTGTCGAATAGAGACAAAGAATTAGTGGGTGTCGAGGGCTTTCACTACATACTACGGTTTATGACATCATTTGGACAGTTGCAGAGCTCGTGAAAAAGAAGAAAACGATTTTTGTCCACGTTTGTCGCTCTCCGGGAAAATGACGAAAAATTATACCATCTTTAATTTCTTAATGCATTTATAATGCATCTATAATTATTCTAAACCTATCTATGCCTCTTCGAAAGATGAATTACGCCAAGGACGTAGTAAAGTATGATTGACACGCATAGTTTCAATATAATATTTCTCACCGTCTTGCAAATTCAGTCTCCATGTAAACGACAAGCACGTCCGCGCCAAACACGTACAACAATTTTTGTATCTGCTGAGAGAAGTGTTTCGCAGCATCATGCAAATCTTTAGAATATTCATAGATTACCCAAGATCATTACGAACCATAACAGCAGGTTTGTTCCCCGCGATAGTGATATTCGTGTTTGTTGATGTTGGTGGTCTTAACAGTAACTGACTCACCTAAAGGTAGTTCTAAGCTAAATCCCTCGAATGTAAATTAGAGGCACGATGTTGCTTATGAGAATCTGAATGTGAGACTATTAGGAGGATTAACGTAACGTTTGGAATAACGGTACTGGTAACTGTCAAGCTTTTTGGCTGGTGTTTCTGCACCAGTTCGGAAGTAGACGGAGGTGATAACGTCACGACGCGTCGCGCGATTAATTAACTGATAGGCCAAAACTCGCGGGCCGTAATTCAACTGACGAAACTCATCGTCCGGGGACTAATTCGCGCTAATTTTCGTCCTGATAGTAGCCAATTAACCTCGATCTGTCGGTGAGAGGCTGTCATAAATACAACTTGGCTCCGACAAGGGAGAAAGAAAACGGGGGTTTCAGGTAAGGGAAGGGAAACGAGCGGACAGAAACGAAAACTTAGTGGTTAATGCAAGTGTATTTAAACTGGCTGACTAACGTGGCCGGAAATACGTCCTGCCTGGCGGAGGTAAAATGCCGGTTTATCATGACGACACGCCGTTCGTCTGGAAATAGATCAAAGGTCGAAACTAAGAAACTAACAAAGACTGGGCATAACGACCAAGGTTCATAACGGAATAAGTTTCTTCTGTGCGTTTGATTTCTTTCCATCATCGTAGATGATCTCATTATTTTTACAAGAACGGTAAGAAGATTTGCATAATACACGTAAGCCAACGATTACTTTCCTCTGGCTTCGCTTATCTACCTGACGATCGCGCGATTTAAAGTGTTCCAAAGACTGGAGTACGTTACGCAATGAAATCTTGAAAATTTGCAAAATTTTAATTCCATGATCTGAAAATTTATACATTTAAAAGTTGAAAAATCTGTTAAATTGCCATGTTAGAACATTTAAGCGCGGGAACTTCAATAATTTGCAAACTTGTGCATTGAGAAATTAAAAAATTCAAAAATATGAGCATTGACGTATTTGAAACTTTGATGATTTGAGCATTGGAGTATTTAAAGATTCAGCAATTGTATTTTTAGAAGATCAAAAGATTCGAACTTTGAACATGAGAAAATGAAGAGAATTAGAAATAGAAACCCTCGGAAATTAAAGGATTTGAAAGTCAGTTACCTTGATAAATTGAAACCTATACACTTTGGAGTCTTGAAAATGGAAATTTTAGAACTTTTCCCAGCGACGCGTTGGAAGGTGAAACGAGTTCGAAGCAGAGATTACGGATTTCGTCAACACGAACTGCGGTAATAGGAACGAATCCTGAAGCCGAGTCCGATTTCCACAGCCCAAATTCCGACCTACGTTAAACGGAACGAAACGAATCATCGCCCACGCTACTCCTACCCCAGTTCACCGAACCATTTCGAATATTCGGGACGGTTACGTCACGGCGATGCGTCTGTCAAGCGCTGGGGAAAAGAAACGGGACGAGGTGAAACGGGAGACGACTCCGATTCAATTCGTTTCGTTAACGATCAGCCCATGCTTCCAATAAAGCTGTGACCTAAATTGTTAGCGATGGTTATATCGATGTGGTTCGTTTACGAGAACTGAGAATAAAACGAATAGTAAAAGTAGAAAGGACAGGATGACCGACGAAGGAGGAGAATTTAAACTAAACCACCGATATAAAGGTGAATTTATACTTTTATAGTTTGGACGTGTAACACATTTGGATGATTCATTCGCGGTGAATATAATGATGAAGAACTATTTATATCAGTTTAATGGTCGAATTTGCTTCATAGTTTTCAGTATGTCAGCGACTGAACTAACGAGTGTCGTTTACTACTGTTCGCTTGTTATTGGACAGGTTTCGATTTATCATTCGTTTTACTACGAATGAGTCATCCATTTGTCTCATCAAAAATAAAGATCGACTATTTCGTTCGTTACTACGCTACTGGTTACCTTGCATGTTCACTTTGGATACGGCAGAAATTTGAATATCTTCAATACAAATGGAGATGATCTTTCGGCATGAGTGAAAATATTGTAAAGTATTAAGTATGAATTCACCTTGTTATTATTTACGATAACGACGAAACACCTGCTTTTTGATGAAAAACGTTAGCATCACGAAAAAATCAATTTTGCCACGTGATAACTATTCAATTCTGAGGAAGAAAAATGTAGACGTTTGGTCTCTGTCATGCTAGGGAATCGATTATATTGGTTTCATTTTCGGGCTGTATCTATATTTCGTCAATCTGATGCGGATTTTCTTCCTGTTATTGACGTGCCGTGTCACACTGTCAACAGTTTTTCATTTCGCTGTTGTCTCTGATATTGTGTATCGAAATGGGTCTTCGATAAATGCACCTGATTGCAAACGGTTCTTTTATATTCCACCCGTAATTGAAACCGCATACCAGTCGAGCCGCGTATATCGTAAATTCATGAATTTCCGCGATAACAGTTTATCGCTATTTTTTACATGGAAATCTTGCGGTTTACTAACTTTCCCACTCGCCACTTTATCGGACAGAAGAGCGATATATTAACCTTCCCGCATTCTTTGGGTCATTTCCTATCGAATCGTATTTTTTGCCTTTAAAAAATGTCTAAGTTAGCAGAAAATAAGAAAGAGTTGTTGCTATCGATATGTAGAAACTATAGCGGAAGAACACGATAAGCGACACTTTCTATTTTTGTAGAGGTATGCAGTTTGAAAATTTGATATGTCGTCAGTTCTCTGTTATCAAAATTTTCTTCTCAATTGATTTC
The DNA here is from genome assembly GCF_011952255.1 of Bombus vosnesenskii. Lineage (NCBI taxonomy): Eukaryota > Metazoa > Arthropoda > Insecta > Hymenoptera > Apidae > Bombus > Bombus vosnesenskii. The sequence continues at coordinate 3,277,843 of NW_022882931.1, read as the reverse complement.
AAAGCTGAACAAATTTCGTCATTCTACCTACAGTGTTAACAACATTGCTCGTTAATATTAAAATATTGCTTACTTTAATAATTTCATTTTCAATTATGTTCCCCGTTGAATCATAAAGCGACATTAAAATTAATGAAAGTGCTTGTCATGTTTTTCTCCTGCGATCCTCGTATGTGATTACTCGTTTCAATTTTATATTGAATATATTCTTAAAACGTTAAAAATCATTTTCTACGTGGAAACGAAGGTCAGATTGAGACATGACAATTGAAAGATCGCGACGAGATAAAAACAGTAAGGTAGGAGATTTGTTATCGTATGGATATTTGTTTACGCAATTTACTAGGAAGTATAATGAACCTCGAGGTTGGACCTTGAGAAATAAAATAGGAAATGTTACGCGAACCCACACGGTGCACCCACGCGATGGAAAATAAGATTCCAAGAGCGCCGTTTCTCGCTTTACAAACGATCGACTTTAACGACCCGATGAGCTACGTGATCTATGAGCCAACGCGGAAAGCTTTCCAAGTTCTTTCTCTGTCAAGATGGAAGACTGAGATACTTTATAAATGTTTGTAACTTCCGGGACACTTCTTTCTCGATGATTTTCCTTCGTCTAATTTTAAACATTCTACGTAATATTACGTGGAACATTTATTTTTGATATTTATTATTTCTTTAAATATCATTTCGCAGTATGTTAAACCATAAATATCATCCCATATGTCCCATTTTTTATCTTTCGTTTCGGTTTCTTTCGTCTGTGAAACTCAAAACTTCCGGAATATTTTGGATTCGATGACTTTTTGTAAATTTTATGTGTATTGAAAATAGAAAATATTTTCAAATACCCTTACTTTCTAAAACAGTCTTTTTTTCTTAATCAAAATTGTGTATACATTTCATTTTCATAGTATCAATTTCTTGTATGGCGCGAAAGTACTATACGTTACAAAACTTAATACACTTGGCCCAGATTTATAATTATTTTATTATTTTATTATTTTGATATACGTTATCTTTTTAAATGTCATTCTATGGTGTTTGAAACCACAAACAACTTTTCTGTTCGATTAAAACATTTATGAAGATTAGATACAGTTCATTTTGTTGAGATGCCCTTGGTAGCGGGATAAAGAACTTTATTACAATACATCTGCTCTATCGGCTTTGTTCCACGATGGAGTGGGAAAACAGGGCAAGGGAGTAAAGCGAGATCGAGTCTTATGGCAACGTGGAAATCTAAAATTAAGAGCACGCCCCTTGAATCAAGTGGCACCGGCAGAAAATAACCGTGCTCTTTGGAGCAGTGTTTTTCGCACCGCGGGCGATTATTACGTTTGTCCCCTTTCATTTCCGTTCTCGTTGATCCCTTATCTCCAGCCATTCTTATTCATTCCTTTCAGCCTTATCGTAATCTGTTTGAATTTCTTAATAATACCAAAAGAATCAAACAGTTAGAGAGATTCGATTAAGATATTATAGTAGCCTATGGTCAAATACCAAGCTGTATATGTATAGAAATATTTGCACAGTTTTCTAACAATTTTAAGTACTTTCTAAAGAGTTCTAATATTTATTTTAGCTCGTTTTTTACTCTTGAAATTTCTGTTAACTCATTCTTTTAAACTAATTTTTTATATTTAAATCTTCTCTTTCATTTAGTCTGTTTGCATTTAGTCTGTTTATAATTTCTGCAATTTCCTTCTTTTTTCTTTTTTTTGTTGTTCTTTCACCGTTGAAATTTTTTCTCTCGCACTATTTTTTCATTTGGTACTTTTTTTCTAATGCCCTTGAACTAATCCATATTGCTTAAATTTCTTTTACTGCACATCTACCGATCTTTTTATTTTTAGACTCTTCCCATTTTTATATCATCACGCAGTTACTTTTATCGCTGGAATTCCGTCTTTGATGTCTTGCAATACTTTTTATTATTGAAACTCCTTGCCTAGTGTCTTCCCACGGAGCTTCTGTATGTCTGAAGCTCTTCTTTTATTGGTCAAATTTCTTTCTCGAAATAAAGACATCTTCGTAGCTCTCTCTTTCTCTACCCTGTTACCCGTTGTCAAAGGGAAACTCCTAGAGTGATAGATATTAATTTTCATCACTAATCTGAAATGAAATACTGCGAAGTAATTATAATAGTCGCAAGGAGCGATTTCGAAGGAAAAGATCCACTAACGGTAATTGGTTGATCATAGATCGAGCAGCGTTCACATTTATTTAATCAACCAAAATGCAATTATTAATAGAATAGAGTAATAGAGTAGATGCTTTAATAGTCACAGAAAAATCAAAGACTTAGAAAAATTGGATTCTGAATTTCCATGAAACATTCATTGTCACCGCTCTTTCCATAAATCCTGATAAATAATAATTAAACTTGGAATAGCTGATTGTCAAGAAGAACATTGCCGTACCTTTACATATAATGATCATACAATGATCGCAAATTTTGACTCGTAGGTTTCGTACGTTGCCAATAATGCAACACATTATTTGTCTAATACCAACGAAGCACTTAATAGTTAAATTATAAATAGTTAGATTAATAAATTATGACTGCATAAAGTATGATCTCGCTATCCTTGGTGCAGCTAATTGATGCATTAATATACAACATTGCTATCATAGAGGTACTATACTTGCCATTAGCTGAACGATTTTAATTCAGAATATTTCCTCGTTTTACTATCTCGTTACTTTCTAGGCTTCTATTCAACATCAAAATATTTCTAGCGTAACTCAAGATCATTTCCTGGCCATATCCTATCCTCTCAATTCTGCCTTTTTAAAGGAATATACGAGAAACGAAACGGTCGTTAAATTTCTTTCGCTCGAACAGTTTACTACGAATTTATAGAAAAGCACTTGCCCCTGCGACTGTTTCCTCACGATAAACTTACAACGAGTATAAGAGAAAAATAGAAACGAACGAGAAACATAGAATGAACGATTCTCATAACTTTTCACGGAAATATTGGGACACTTACGGATACCTTTTGTGAATATATCGTGCATTATATACATGTTACGAAACACATTGGCATTTCCTCGCCGTTATAATGAGATCCAACTATTATGAATACACCGATAAAGTTTAGAACAAATCTAAATATAAAAGCTACAAGATGTTGCAATCACGTATTTCGCGAAGGTCGCTAAAGTATTTAAACAGTCAATTGTTCGGTGCAATAATGAACCTCGATATTGAGTGAAACCATTTTCAATTACAAAAGCTGAGTAGGAAGAGCAACAAGCATCTCAGAAGTTAATTCTTGAAGAGTGAAGGAAATGTGAAGAACGTAGAAGGTGGTTTCGATGGTGGGGAGTGTGTCGGTTTATTCTTGGCGTCGAGACGCGTCGGGACGAGACGAAGCTTAATAGTTTTCACGCGATTCTACGTAGAGGCAGGAACCTCCGAGCGATTTCTGATTTTCCAGCAGCCAATTGTACGCGTGATTTTGTTTATATTATTCCAACCTTCTTGGTGGCTCGGTTCCTTTCCATCTATGTATCCACAATCTATCGGTGCAATTCGATCGCAGTTTCGACGTGAGATCAGAACGCGATTGTCAAGTACGTGGTGAATATACGACGCAGTGGAAAAGTTTTGGCAATCGGAGAACGTATTTTGTAAGTGACAAACAAACTTGTTTTTAATATTACAAATTATTAGCTGGTTAGTCGAATAAAAAGAGTAGTTTTTTTAGATTTCGATATTCCGTTTATTACTTTCTGTGTCGAATACATTTACGTACTTTCTTAGGATACTTAGCTTATTTTAGTTAATTACAAAGAAGCAATCTTTATTTAATATAATTTTATAATTCTGTATATTCTGCTTATTTCAATAGAAGTTTTAATATAAAAAATACCAGAATAGACAAAATAACCAATTCGTAATTTTTCATGGAAATGTAATACCTATGAAATAATTCGTTTTTTAGGATTTTAATGATCTTTTTACCTTCTCTTTGAATGATATACTTCTCTTTCATTTTCATCTCGTCGATACAAATTAATTAACTTTGTTTAATTAATTATAAATAATTAATTAAATATATAAATAAATAATTAATTAACTTTGTTAATTCCACTGAAAAATACAAATATTCAATAACCATAACTTCCTAATCTAACATTCGCATATTAAAACCCACCCCATGTATATTTCCACCGACAGTTGAGTAATGCGTTCGTTTATTCCAATGGAATCCATACACAGTGCGCTCACGAGGAGAAAAGCGCGGACAGAATAGAGACTTCTTATCCAAAATTGGTAAATCAGCTTGTCACTGCTACTCTCGCTCCAAGAAACAACACGGACCAGTGGAAAGGCCGTTCTCGGAAAGGCCGTTTGTAATCTTTGGAAAAAGGGACCGTAGATGGAAGTGACCACGAATGTGGACAACTTCCGTCCGCGGAGCGAAAGATTTCACCGGCGTTCAAACGCCGGCAATGGATATGGATATTGTCAAGCGGAATGTCATAATTATGCCGCTTTCTTCGCCGATTTCTAGTCCAGCATCGTTTGACCATTTACGCGGGTTCAAGCGATATCGATGCTTTCAAAGAAACGATCTCTCCTTCGGGTTGTCTCTCGTGAGGTCCCTTTCAATTTGTTGTTGCACGCTCGACGATGCAGTCCTGACCTTTGCCTTGCATCGAGGCCACAGCCATATCGTGAACCTCGTACGTTATACGGTTTGTTGGATATATTAATTCTTAGTCGTTAGTGACTCACAATTTAAGGATTATTTTTATAGGAACCTTGTGAAAGATTAATCGAGTAGAGTTTCTTTGGAAAAATTATTTTCTTGTTCTTGTATTTGGCGAATAGATTCTTTAGAAGGATATTTAATTTTCGGTATAAAATTAAGTGTAATCAACAACCTGTAACTTCTCAAATAAATTATCGTAAAAGAGGTGATTTGTAAAAAAGAAGATATCCGTTACATTTGCTGAATGAAGCAACAATCGAAAACCTATATTTGCAGATTGAAAACTTGCTTGGAATCATTTTAATGAATCATTAGATATCTCTTCTTTCGTTTCTTCGATTCTCATTCTCCCTGTTCACTTTTTTCTTCTTTAATTACAGCGCCATATCTTTTAACTAATTGAAGACCAGTGTTGCGTTAATGTACCATTCCATTTGCAACAATTTTCAATTAATTTACATTATCAAATTCTACTGTATAATATTGTAATTATGGAACAGAATTTCATATTGCTTATCTCTTCCAACTAAAATCTGCAATTTTTTGATGCTAAGTTATTGCTTGCTCTTAATAGCTTAATAAATGAAACTTGCACGCTTGGAATTTCTAAGTGAGATTACATAAGGGATGGCGATTTATTTCACTTAGTAGCCGACTAGCTCGGTAAAAAAGACAATTGATCGATGTGTTTGACAGGGCCGCACCATAGCCAGGGGCCCGTTAAGGTTTGCCATAAAAGGGCGAATCGGTTGCACAATGGATATCGAAATGACGAAATAAAAAGTGCACGAGGGAGTTGCTTGGGGTTGGAGTAAACAATGGTGACGTAACAGCAGGAAGACGTACGACCAAGAGCGACAAGACAATGGTTCTGTTGTCTCTGTTTTCCCTGCTCTCAACCCCTTCTCTTCCCATCTCTTCTGATCCAGTCTTTCGAACGTTTTCTCTTCTCTCGTTGAGCCGCACAATTTCTTCGACAGCGAACCGAACAAAAGGCTGGGGTCGTGCCGTGAAAACGATTTTTGAGAGTCAGCATACGGTGCACGCGGTTTGTTTCTCGTCTGTCACGAGTTAAAAATAATTCACCATCGAACGGAGGCATTTGTTCGGAATCGTTACGTTACGGAAAATTAAAGAACAGTCGGCTCGGTTTACGTCTCTTTTATACAGAAGCTTTTTACGAGTCAGAATTTTGCATCTCGCTTGTCTTTGGCGTTCTTTTCATGTTCCATCAACACGTCTGAATATTTCTTTACTTTATCTATTTTTAAGTAGCCCATGTCCCTAACTATTCAGGGATATTTCATAATCAGAAAATCTGTATTTAGATTACTGCGCTACAAAGTTTCTATCGCTTATGACCTCACATAAATTTTCACTTGAATCTATTTTTAAGTAGTTTATGTCTTTAACTATACCGACATATTTCATAAGACAACAATTTTACAATATCTGATTTTTATAGCGTGTATTCCATATTGTTCCATGTTCCATTAACTTATTTCGATTCTTCCTTTCGTTTAATCGATTTTAAGTAGTCTATGTCTTGTACTACACAGACATCTTTTGCAATCCAACTACACAAATTATTATTTGATATTTCTATCGTTTATAATCTCAGGTAGATTCAAATTCTCTCTCTCTCTTTCTCTCTTCTTCTCGCTTAGAAAATTACGCACTAGAAACGATTGCCTATTGTGAAACTTAGAGAAAAATTGATAAATTTACGATAACGAAGACTGGATCTGGCTTCACGCGACCTATCGTGATACGTCGTGCCGGTTCCGCAGGATTGTCGCAGTTAGATTCACTCGCAGGAGTGACGAACGATTGGAACCCGGTTCCCACAGTTTCGTCTTTCCATGAATCTGGTGTATGTATGGAGCACGCATTATGCGTCGCCTCACCTTACGCACAAATCGTGTACGCGTCCTTGTCCCAGATTGGCTACCTAGGAATACCACTTGCCACTTGCCAACGCTAACTGACCAACTTTTCGTTCTGTCCTCGTCACTGGCTGACAGTAGAAATAGCCACGATACGCTCGGACGAGCCTGGGCTGCTGTTGCTCAGACAAACACCGCCAATCTGGATTTACCGGTGATGAATCACGCACCGGTAGGTTTACGATTTTCGATCATTCGATCGAGCCGAACCGTTGAATCGAGCCGAGGAAATGTTGGAATGAATGCTATCGAGATTGGCGCACCTTGCGCTTATCGCGAATAGCTTGATTAATGGCTCTTATTGGAGTCTTTGGAAAAGCAGAAATTACTTTAAATATTAAACCAGGAAGAAATACTTATAGTTATTTGAAAATTTTTCTTATCTCCTACTTGCAGGAGGCTTGAAAATATTTTTGAAAAATACTTCAATGTGAAAAGTGATGAATGAAAAGATACCGTGAACGAAATGAAGTTGAAGATTAGGAAGAAATAATTATTTTCGTTTGAAGATTTTCCGTTATCTTTCGTCTGGCTTTCCGAACTTTCTTACAGGATGTTTCAGAATAAAAGATGACGAATGGAGAAAATACGAAGGATAATTTCGAAAAGAAAATAGAATTGAGAACTGGGAAGAGTTATGCTCGCTTGAATATTTTTAATTATTTTTGCTTGGAGAAGATTTGATGGATGAGGATGATGAATAGGGAGATCGCATGGATAAAATGAAGTCCGATATTAGGAGCGAATAATTTTCTTAATTTTTCCCCGAAGAAGTTTTACAAATCTTTTAACGATATATTGCAGAATAAAAAGTGGCGAGTGAAGAAATTAAAGAGAATAATTCCGCGAAGAAAATGGGATCTAAGTTTGGAGTTAAGATTTTCCGAAGTATTCCTTAAGGGATACTTACAGATCCTTTTATCTGTAAAATATACCAGTATAAAAGTAAACGAAAGAAGAAATTAAGGAGAGTAATTCCACGAACAAAATGGAATCTTTTAAAGCTTCTATCATTCTTAATAAACAGTGGGCAGGATAAACGTCTTAAAATGTCAAGAATACAAAGTACGACGATATCTTTTGTTCCTTTAATAGAGCGAAGCTAGAAATTCAAGCAAGCTGATTTATAAGTCTGGCAGAACGTCATGCAATGACGATGCTCGTCTACGATCTAGTTACCTCGTGCACTGCATTTATGTAAATTACGCATGACATATGAGCCCATTATACAGCCTGACCTCTGCTCCGACTACGTTATTATTAGGCTACCGGAGTTCCAGCTTCTCTCTGCTTATTTAACACAGATCTGTTCAACGAATTGTATTCTGTTACACGTGCGTGGATCAGTGCGATTAGTAATCATTACGAACGTCACGTATGATTCTTGTGAATGTACGCTGACATACTTGATACCGACCTGAGGCTTACATAAGTAGTTTATAGTTTATGGCACGCGTATTTTATTGCCGCGATCAATGATCGAATTACGTACTATCTAAAGGATCAGGTATAACGATAAAACACGATCGAGGCAACGAATCGTTGTTTGATTTCATCACGCCCTTGCAAATATTCCCATTTTATCGATTTTATTGATTTTTACTAAAACTGTGCAGAAATTGTTTGATATTTTCCAGATTCTCTTGATTTTCTTTTGAATTCGTTGTCACACGCCGACGAATGATATTATGTTGTCGAAAAATCGGAATCTGAAATCCCTGAGCAAGAATGCTGCGATTTTATTACCTTTTCTCCCTCTGCGCGCAAAATTTAAGATTTTTGAATTTGAAATTTCAAATTCTCTGGCAAGTGCATTACGATTCTATCGACTCTTTTTCTTCAAAGTTATATCGAACAAGTATATTAGATTAGTTCGTTAGATTATATTGATTCTAAATCTACTCCTTCTTCTTGTCTTTCCTCTTATATTTCGTATTTCTATTATAATATTTTAATAAAGCTTCAAATGGTCGATGTTTATGCAACATTTTTTCCTTGATTATATCCACAGAATATAATGACGAAGTTTAATCATTAAACACTGCAACGTTCCGCGAACGCTTACAAAATGATTTGTAAATAACGAGCGGTTGACTCCGGTGTTAAAACACATTGTAAAGAACGCATCCTGAAAATTAGTAGTCATCGCGTGCTGCGATCGAGCACGCATGCTCTTGCTGCTCGTACGAGCGAGCCCGCATAGATGCGTATTACGCGTTATGGCACGTGTCCTTTTGCAAGCGTGCCCGGTAGAGTACTCGTTCTTACCTGTACGTAAGTACACGGCGTGTGCGTGGCCTTTCAACGCGTTCAATCGCGCCGCTGGATGATGAATTATTAATTGCCAGCCATTCATTTGCGCCGCCCAGCTACTGGTCTCTCCTTGCAACGAATCGCTCGGATCTCGATTAAAACACCATGTAGCTACGTAACGAGATACGTGGATACAGAAAAAGAAACGTGTCTGCGGAGATTTGATGATAATTGCCATTGACTCGTTGAATTGCCCTTCGTTTTGACGATTCTGATTGATTCAGAGGGGGAAGGATGATTGGACACAATCGGAGTCAGGATTAGTTTCTTGATGCGTAACGAAGAATAATGGTTATTCGAGTAATCGTCCGGAGTTCAGGCGAATTTTTCTTTCTCGGAACACATTTTCTTTTCATCAGAGTTAATTAGATGCAATTTATTGTAGATACGTTAAATTTGGTCTATCGTTATACGAGCGTCACGAAAGCCATACAGATCACCTTCGTAAATTAAAAAATAGAGAAAGTAACGCCAGAATCGTAATTTTCTACAGTTTCTCTTCTTTGTCATCCTCTCGCGATAAATAAATTTGTATGAGATAAGCAATCCATTGTTCGAGAAGTTGAACACCAATTACAATATTTCTGTATGATAAAATCGAAAAATCTACAAAGAACGCTGTTTCCGTAAATTATGATTCTGAAAATGATTAAGGAAGGAGAAATAGGAATGGGGAATACGGTTCGAGGAACGAAAACACGCGAAGCATGAACTCGAGGAACTAAACAAGAAAGCGCGAGTACGCGGGTTGCGTTTGGCTCTAAGTAGCCTGATTGAAGATTCTAAAGACAGATTATGTCATCATGTTGGCCGATGTTGAAAGCAAAGTACCGAATTTAGTGGCACGAGCACGCGGTGAGTACCGTTTACTCGAAGCAGACAACATCTCGCTCTGTGCGTGCACGCACGAAATATCGACTCGAACGATCGACCACTACGAGGACAACGACGAAGCCGAGCTGTACAGAGCTGAGTGTTGCCGTAGAAGGACTGGCGACTGGAGGCCAGTCGAATGAGTAGAGGGGCCTCCGTGAACACGCAATACCCGCTCAAAGAGTGCACGCGGTTGGCCTCACACACGCTTACGCAGGTCAGGAACCACGTGAATACGATGCCTCGTAGAGAAGCAGAAATTACGCGCGTCTCGATCACGCCGGAGAAAATGGACTGAGTTTTTTTTAGCAAATAGAATGCAAAGTCAAAGGCACGCAATGTGGAATAAGGAAAGACATAGAATAAGTAGAATAGGAAGGTCACTGATCAGACAAAGTCTTTTTTCGAATTAAATATTACTTTTATTCTGTTGTAGAGAAGATGAACTAAGATTTTTAACACCTGAAATGCGAAGTCCAACGATTCATAATATAGGGAGACGTGAAATAAGTAGAATAGGAAGATCGCTGATCAGACAAACACTTTTTGTAATTCGATAGTACCTCTATTCCATTGTTGATGGTTACCAGTTTACAGTGTGGTGAATTACACTTTGATGTTAGTCTCTGGTAACTTATTATAATGTAAAAGTAAGAATTTTTACGGGCTAACAATTTACAAAGAAGATTGATAGAGAATGGATATGAAGGATTATAGGGAACGTAACAAAACGGACATTGTCGTCAATTTTTTAAAATTTACAGTAAAAATAACAATTTCTCGAACTTTTCTCATAGATACAAAAAAATTCACGAGAAGTTTATAGAAAAGTTTGTAGAAGATATTACGAGGAAGATTTTCACAGAGGACTATAAAATAATATTTAGAAAACTTGTGTTACAGGCATTTAAAAAGTTCTATTACAATTTTGATACAATATGACAGCGTCAGGCTGCCAGAAAGAAGTAAATAACAGTAAAGAAACACATTAAGGTCCAAAGACGGTCTGCTTGCAAGTCAGACGCGCTAACAATAACCCCATCAAAAGACGTTTCCAACCGCCAATTAGATCAACTTGTTTCGCTAAAAACGAAGTAAGTACACGGAAGAGCATAGACACCATACTGCGCTCCTTAACCAAACCAATTGTGACACACACGTACACACACATATATTCCTCGTAGTATACAGAGTGTGTACGCGTGTTTATTCACTATCGAATGTGGAGGCAGAAAGAGACTTCGCCATGGCAGCCTCCTGCGTAGGAAGAAACGAGGCCTGCCTCCAATGATGATGACGATATCCCGGTTACTGGTGTGCTGGTGAACGATAGTATGACGTAGCCGGTGGTGGTGGTTGATGCTGATCGCGATGACGGCGGTGGTAGTGGTGGCGATCAGCATCGTGCAGCATTTGCAACGTACAGTGCCGTTTCTGTGCTGCCGGTGAACGGAACACGCGTTTCTTCTCTCGTCGTCGGCAACATCTCGCTGCGGAGAATTCGCTTTTTCCGTGGATAGTTGGTGAAACTTGATCTTCTTCGGGCATCTCCTTAGGCTCGTCGATTTTTCTCTCATCTGAGCTGGCTTCTTGGAATCCTGACCGCGATCAAAGGTGAAGTTATCATATCTCATCTATTACGTCAGCGATCATCAACGCATCGTATGTACTTTGACTAATAGAACTGAAATTCTGCAAGCGATTATCCTCCAATTGACATCAAATTCTTATTATTTTTGTTCTATTTGAAATAACGATCGATAGATCTCTTGATTCCCGGAATAATGTTTTATTTTGAAAGAAGAAATTATACATGTCCAAGTGCACACAAAATCCTGGTGAAAGAGAGTAGCACGCGTTTCCCCGCAGCTACCACGCCCCCGCCTCGTTGGCATTTTTGTCATCGTACCCGAAGAAGGTATATTCCGTCTGGATCGTTGCCCACTTCCCATCGGCGTCTCATGAATCTCTATAAGGCCGTCAAACGAGTAATTCGTCCGTACGCGTCTCCCTTTCTCTTTCTCTTTCTCTGTTTTACACGCGTGCAATGCCGCTCGTACCATCCTCGTCTTACCTTTTTACCCGGTTACGCTCTCTTCCTCTTTGGTGGACCCTCTACGGCTCGATTCTTTCTCCGCCGAAGATAATGACGGTCCGTGCCGACCGTATGAATAGAAACCGTCGGAAACCGGCCAATGGCGAATTTTACTACCATAAGACGGCGAGAGTAATCTGCATGGGCCTGTGAATGGCGGGCAAGGAGGGCGCGAGCGGAAGGGAGGAAATAAAATAAAGAAGGAGACCCGGCGAGGGAGAAAGGAGGAAGAAGGGAGAACCGGCTAAAGCGATGACGTCTCCGCGCGAGAATCTAATTACCATATTCACCTCGACGAGGCAACGTAGCCGCACGATCCTCTGGTTGCAAGCTTATTAATACAATACGTGTGCACTTGGAAATAAGCGAAAGAAGCAGGGGTTGGTCGGAGAGAGACAGAAACAGCGAGACGAAACGATTCTTCGGTGAAATCTATAATATCAGACTACCTCGATATATATATTTCGTTTTTAATACCGTAGCCAGAGCTATTCTAGCCTTTGAACACTCGTATACGATCTCTAGAATGTCGTAAAGATACGTACGTCCCTGTGTACGTTCATTGAATGGCGTGAAACGAAACAGAAAACTGAAATTCTCACGTGGAATGTACACTGTCGAGTAAAAGCATCGAGGAAGTGGAATTCGAGTCGTTTCAGTAATTCCTGATCGATAGATAGATTAAGAAGTAATTGCGAGAAACTTTTGCGCTGTTTTAAAGCGTGAAATTGATGATTGTTGGTTTCTAGATAGACATGTAGCCGAGGATGTAGCTAGATATGTAGCCAGATATGTAGCTATGTTTGAGAATCATTTCGAGACGCGTTACGTTACGTAAGATTCCTATTATATTACGAGCTTCTTCGTGATGATCTATCAATGAAATATTGACGCTTCATCGTAAATCGCAATGTTTCTACGATGTTTAGTTCAACGCTACTTTTGACGAGACTCCAATGAACTTTTTATCAAATTTCTATTTCTTTGAAATATAGTAGCGTGCAAAAATCTTAAATCATCTATCACGGTCATTTTTAGAAAAAAACATTTTCGTATACTGTTTTATGGCAATGAATTTCTGAATATTGCCTTACATTATTGAGATTTTCCTGAACCATAAATAAAGAGTTCTGAGTGAAGTGTTTCAGGGCATTTATAGAATAATCTGTTTCTCAACTGTTCGAATACTTCCATAAGCAACTATATCTATGGAAAATAAACGTTTATCTAGTCAAATTATTTAGCTATTCCACGAAATGATGGCATCTTTCAGCGTTGCCAGAAAAAATGTTTTTGCGTACGCGTTTCTTAATCAGCGACGATTGTCGGGCGTGCGTGAAATGTGCGTGCCAGTGGCATTAAAGAGTGCGATATGAAATTAGATCGCGGTCGTTAGGCGATGCTCGTCGCTCGCTGCGCTTCACCAGCCATCGTCATTCGAGTCGTTAATTCCATCGTTTACTTAGCGAGGTGCAACGAGTGCACTAGCGCACGATGTTTAAGCGCGATTGTTTATGGCGGTCAGAGCTCGTGGAAACGATCGTTCTCTCGACCACTTCCGACTCGTGCGCTTGGTAAATTCTCTGTCCCGCTTCTATGCTCTACGAGAGAAGATACGGTTTATCGCTTCCTCTATTAACCCGATTTAATGGTGCGCCTCGCAAATCATACGCTGATATCACGATGACCTCTCTTCTCCGTGTCTTCGGCGAGGAAGCTGGACCTCTTGTGAAATATCGAGACTTTAGTAGCTCTAGAATGTACGTATGTATTGATACTTGATACGTGTGATTTCATTTACAATTAGTTACAATTTATCAGATACAATTTACAATCAGTCATAGATGAGATTCTGAATTCTGTTCTATAGCTTGCTAATTTGGTGAACCATCTCTAAATTTTTAATAGAAAGACTTACTCTTTGCTTTTGCTATTGGGTGATAGGTAAATGTGATATATGTTCAAATTTCATTGCGTGAAGAAAAGTAAGTGAGAAATCTGCACATTCGTATGCGATACAGCATTTTATTTATGTAATGTCAGCGGAGAAAGAATAGTTCGTCGCTATCTCTGATTCCTCATTCGGATAATAGGAGTTTAGGATCTCGTAAATGGATTCAACTGGCGCCTGTTACCGAATCTTCGAACTTTTCCTAAAATTGAAGGATAAAGTCCTAATTCGATTATCAAGGAGGCACTGTAGAGATCTCGAAAATTGTAATATTGTTTCAGCCGTTTTACAACAAAATTTTCGTACGATTTTCAAAGATTAATTTAGAACTGTATATGGGAAATGACACAGCGTTAGTTTCTATCGATTCGATATCCTAGCAGAAGGGTATAGATCAAGTTAATCGTCGTGGTAAGCACGTAGAGATCTACGACAGAACACTTAACACGTGCACGAGCTGCAGCTGCGACTGCAGACTGTCCAAAGGATAGCTGGTGTTGCCGTCGGCCAATAGCCGCTCACGATTCGCGCGGATTTATTGCGCCAAATGATACGTCCACGCAACGATTACGTTTCTGCTCGTCGTCTGTTATTGCGACTCAGCTCTCACCGTTTCCTTTTGCATCCGCGTGCATCGTGGCGAGAACACGACGATCAGAGCCAAGGACGTGGATCGATCGAGCGAAACTTTATTGTGTCTCGATTCTTATCGAACGATGTTGAATGCACTCGGCTCACAATCAGACAACGACGATGGTCGTGCATCAATTGTTTTTTGGCTCGAAACGCGAACGCTTTTAGCCACGGGACGTTTTAAACGCGATTCGTGCCCGCGTGTATGATCGAAGAGTTATGAGCGATATATATTACTATATATTGCCACGTGGTGTCAATAATATTTTCACGAAGTACCGACTGATACAAAAAGAACGACGTTGATTTATACCGTGTATCGCGTACATAAAAATATTTGAATCCTTACTATAGCAAACTTTTATATTGTACGTATTATATAAAATATCTTTAAATGTAATTAAAACTGTAATGAAGCACGACTATCGTGATTATATTTGCAAAATTTGAAAGCAGTTTGAAAAATCTACAATGTGTTTAACAATATATCTAATAACTTGACAAGGACAATTTGCTATTCATGACATATAGTATCCTATTCAGGAAATTAGAATTTCTGTATATGTTGCTAATTCGATGGCCTGCGGCCATAGAAGCTGCGCATAGCAACTTCGAAGAAGATGGTGTCCTCAGGCGACGTGGGTAACGACCAGTTCCATCGAACCACTCGAAAACCCTAAATCTACCCTTAGGACAGGCTTCTTCGAAACAATCCTGGGTGGTCTGTCCCTTAGGTGGAAATCGATTGATGCATAAAAACATTAGTAGTACTACAAGGTAGTTTTCTCGAATCTTACTAAAAATTCATTAAATTTTATCTCAGATATGAACTATACATATATTATAACAAGCACACAGATAAAACATGACACTTCTATATTTCTTAATTTTCAGCTTTCGATGTGACTTAATGATTAAAAGGGAGTTGAAAATGTTATATATGACACATACAATACGCTCGTAGAAGCTTTCTTTGATAAATGTTCAAATACTTTTTTCCAGCCACTGTAGTGTACGTAGTCAAACTCGAACAAAAACAAAAAGATTGATCAGTAACGTATAGAACTTCAAAGTTGTTGCTCCCCTTGTGAAACATAAAAAATACGAATTCCTCCATTTTCCCTTGGTGATCTTCATATTTATACCGTAGCCGAAGTTGAGGATAAAGGTATCAGTATCGTCGCAGCTTCTACTCGACTCTTATCTCTGCTTCGCAAATATTCACCCCAATGATTTACCGCGTCGTTTCGTTTTCGTATTGGAGCTCAACGTGGCCGGCGCCATTTAGATTCTCCGCTCGTCCAAGCGGTGAAAGAGCCTTCGCAATAATCCTCTGATCTCGATCAAGAGCAACAGGCTGGTCGTTCGCGGCGTGTTTCGCGTTTGCGCGAGGGTGTTAAATGCGTTCCATCTGTTGGTCAAAGGTAGATTAGACGGTACCGACGAAGTGGCTGGTTTCTTCCCCCTTCGCGAACAGAATCGCCAAGAAACGAATAAATATGATTTATGCTCTCGAGAGATACGTCGCCGAGATAAAGCGGGTACGGATTGAATTCAAATGACATCTTGCTAGTAGAGATTCGAAGAGGGTCTACCTGGTGTCCTTCGCCGAATGATCTTGATGGATATTGGTACGGTGACGTGGGTCGTTTGGTTCATCGCTTGAAATCGAGAGCAAGGAGAGAGAAAATGGATCGTGAGATTGAATGTTGTAAAATCTCAAAGATAGTTACATGAAAACTTGTGAACGTCGTA
Organism: Bombus vosnesenskii; assembly: GCF_011952255.1. Taxonomy (NCBI): domain Eukaryota; kingdom Metazoa; phylum Arthropoda; class Insecta; order Hymenoptera; family Apidae; genus Bombus; species Bombus vosnesenskii. The sequence goes on along the minus strand of NW_022882931.1, from coordinate 3,261,547 downwards.
CATTTACTATTTTAAAAAGGAATTCTTATTTTTCTCTCTCAATTTAAAACATTTAGTCATTATTTCGTAACAATGTTCATTATGTGATTTTATTTATAAAATAAAACACACGGGGAATTTCGAGGATGTATTTCAGTACATCTGGAAAAATAAGAAATATATTTGGTAGGATCTTTTAAGTGAGAAGAGCAGAAACTTCTCAAATACTTTTAAAATTAATTTTTAAGCTTGCTGGGATTTTTGGCTTTTTATATCTCAAAATTTATATCTCTCACTTTATCAAACAAAATAGATTTCTCTTAGGAAAATGCAATTGGACAAGAAACGATGAAAGCATCAGGATGATAATGACAATCTAAGAAGTTTTATAACTTCGTCAAATGGTTAAGAACGCTGTTCATATTTCTCGCTATAAAGGAGGGAATAAACTCTAGTAAAACTTATATACCATACGCGAATATCAACTAGAATCCTCACACAGGCAGAAACCATCGCATCGGCGAGACCACGTACTCCAAGCTAATGGCGTACCCATGAGTGTCGGCGTGTCCTAAAGCCTCTCTAGAAGAGCACTTTGAAACAGCACTCTAAAAGCTAGTCTGTTTCCCCCTTTTATTCATCTTCGATTCCAGTCTTTATTTGTCGTGGAATTCAGAGACCACGAGAGATCGATCTTCTGGAAACAAAAACATACACGCGTATCGTTTTCTTTGCGCCATTCGATTCACTTGGAGATCGTAAAAATACCATCGTCTATCGATTATCTCCAACTATTCCCACGAGAAAAACTTTCACCGTAGATGACAGTCTACCGGACGCTTTGCTGTTTCTGTTTGAATTTCGATCACGAACATACCGGAAGATATATTTTCGCTGTGCCGGATTCTCCGTGTAGAAAGAAGGTTCTTGGGACCGCGTATGTCCCTTAAGATGACTGTCGCGTTACGTGACAAGGATTTCTGGAAATCCAGTACGAAAGCCGCGATTGCACGCGTCACGCGAATTTCTCGGTTTAGATGGACTGAAGCGTGAACTTCGACTTTCCTCGCGCTCGATCCCGCGGATAACCGACCGCGACAGATACTACGTTAACCGTGAGCACGCGAATTACTGTAGCGTGACACAAGCGACGAGGATTAGCGTTAAATTGGCGCGACGTACTGGAAGAGAGAAGAAGAGGATAGCATAAATTCGAAGTTGCTCGGTTCTTAACCTCTCGCTCGCAATTAGTCTCTGCCAGTTTCATCGGTCAACGATTTACAGTCGATTGTTCCCTCTTAACGAGCGCTCTTTGTTCCTCGGCGTCTGTAGGAAATTACGCGAATAACTTGATTAGCGTTAATTTCGGAAAAACGAAAGAGACATCGAAACGTTAAATTAGAAATAGCCTTAACAATTCGCACTTTGGTAATTAGACTAGGTTAAGATTAACCTTCGTTTCCTTTAAGAGGGCGAAACAGTTGAAGTTTGGGAATTTATCTCATAAATAATTATAAAGCGAAGAATTTAGATGTTTTTCAGATGATAGTAACGCATTTACTATTCTCTGTAACTAATATTCCTTCTATTAGAACATTCTTATTCGTCCATCACATTCAATGACATTTGAAATAAATATTTGAATTAAACACTTGAAGCGAAAAGTTCTTTTTTTGATACTGTCAAGGTAGCATACATCCTTAACGTGTTGCTTGCAGAAGTACATTTTCCTCAGCTTCACTAGCAGCTCGTTCTCGCGTGTTTGACGCAGTGCAGCCTATATGAAATTTAATCTGATCGCGGAATTTTTGTTCAGAAGGACGGGAAACACCATTATCACCGCCACCACCTTCGAGTTCCTCAGTTCAGACATCGCCTCGCGGATTGGGTTACACCTGCGGTCCCATAGATGGATCTCTGTACGCTGTGGTACACCAGGGTGCTGCCGGTGGTGCCCGTGGCTCACCATTGACAGTTTCCATGGACAGCGGCATCAGCAGTGCTCCACCACAACGACCTAGTCCACCAGAACCAGAGCCGGATAACCAGGCTCATGGTGATCTTGATAAGCTTCTCCATGATATGATGCTTACTGTTGAGGTACGTCTATCCTCCTTTTAAACTTATATCATTGCGAAATTAAAAATTTATCGAAGATATACAAAACAAGTAAGATTCTCGGAAGACAAATTGATCGATTGCATTTTTTGTTCATTTCCAAATTCCGTTATCCAAGCATATTACTAGTGGTCAACTTGTCAAGTTGTTGAGAAAAGAACATTTGTATTCACAAATTTATTTATCGTAAGAAAGTCATATAAATAGTCGTAAAGTTCGAGGTAGAATTTAGAAAGTAACGTTTGTAACATAGACGTCTTTTTCTACTTTTCTGACGTATAGAATTGCCAAATGTGATTTCTAAATAACTCGTTTTTAATTCTCTACGACCTAAATTTTATTTACCTATGAGAGAGAAAGAAAATCTAAGAACTAAGATTTCTTAGGAATTAGGAACATATACACAATCCTAAGTTGCGCAAAGTTATGGAAAGTTAAATAATCGGTCAATATTGATCTTGAGAAGTCTTCCACGCCTAGATCAAACACTCTTTAACAGGGCAACAATGATAGTTTCAGTAAAAAATGATTTCTATCTTTCGAATACAGTCGATGCCAGATCCTCCGTCAGATGAGTATAGAACAGACAGAAGCGAGAAGATGTACATTCAGGAAACCCGCAGCTACAGCAGCCACACAAGCAGTCATTCCCCATCGACTTATTCCACGTTGAAAGATTCGTACAGGAACTACAGCACCGCGAAAGAATCCAGTCCGCCATATAACTCGAGCAGCAGTTACAGCACTCTGAAGAACGAGTACCGAGAACCAGCAAAAATTGAACATCGAAGGGAGGAATTCGAATATCGTATGTCACCTGATCGAAAAATTACTGATACCTCCACGGACACGTACAGAAAACACGCGGACTCGTTTTCACCACCTGGAAATATCGATTATATCGACGAAGACATCCCCTATCACGCGAGACAGACGAGTCAACCATTCTCGTACGGTGCCACGTCGGACATGATTAAACATCAAAAACTATCGTCGCCTTCTTTGGTCAGAAAGGCGTCTGTGCGAGGTACGGCGCCTGTGGTGGATTTCGAAGATATCTTAGGAGAGAATTCGAGGAGACCTCTCAGCCCTTTGAGTCCAAACACGCCAGACCCTCCGCCAGAATTCGCCAACGGTCCCGCAAAGAGCAGTTCGGATCACGTGGATGGGTGAGTGATATTCTGCATTCCCTTTTTCTATGTCAAGTTGTCGCCTGAGTAATAGGGCTTTTTTCAATTGATAAACTTGAAGCTTCCACTCCTTTCTATACTTACGTTTGTGCGTAAATTAAAATATTGCGGAGAAAGATCTCATTCAAGGTTGTTCGGAATTTTGTGTGGCCGTCCATTTATGACTCGGGCGGGCCCTATCTCTTCTTTAGGAAATTCCGAATTACATGTCAATTTGCATGAGGTTAGGTAAAAAACCCTGGAAAAAACCCAGCCAGGAAGGCACGATGGAAAGACGAGACCCAACGGCTGGTGGGAATAATCAGCAATATACTAGGACAGTTTCGCAGCATTGCTAGCATCGCTAGATTTCGCTAGCATCATTAGACGTCGTACTGTGCGGATGAAATACTTCACTTCCAACAAGTTCTTACCACCGCCGTGTTCATAACATCACACTTTACTTTTATACAACAAGTGCAAATACAGTGCTAGATTACTATTATCAATCTATTGAACCTTTTCCACCTTGAGCGTTAAGTCATTCGAAGTACGCGATATCGACCGATCGGTTTGACCTGACCGGTTGCTCTTTAGTCGATAATTCGCAACAAAGATTGTTATGGGGAACCATCTAATATGAACTCGAAGCACTAACTCTCCTTCATAAGTTAGAATATCACGTAGAGAGATCTTATTCATGGTAGAAAAGCATCGAATCGATTCGCAAGAAATTACCATCTCTGATAAAGTCGACGCTTTCGTGATTTATGAATTCAAATATTATGTAGAAAAATCTCACGCGAAGGTATTTATGGGAATTTTTCCGATTCCAATCTTCTCGACAAACCGCTTTTGGTTCACAAAAAACTACCATTTCCAACAAACTCGAAGCTTCCATCCTCTATATATATATATATATATATATATATATATATATATATATATATATATATATATATATATATATATATATATATATTCTCTCCAACTCAGAGTGATTACAGGGTGCGTTTTCCTGGCAGTGTTCCCAGCGAGCAACGTTAATATCGAACAGCCTCGGCTGCGTGTAACAAATCCCATAATTAAATGCCGGGTCCGTCTCTAATAATACGACGCGGGTTGAAACGCTTTTCGCTCGCACCGTGTTTCGACACGCTCGATGAATATCGTGAAACGAGATGGAGATTAGGAAGTTTTCACGGAATCTGCCTTGGACGTCTCGAAGAACAAGTGGGCCATTCCCCTGGCAGAGCTTTCAGACGGCCAACAACGATCGCCTACAAGTAATGTCGCAACTCGTCCTCCGAATCAGGCGCCGCAGAAGAGTGTCACGAAGCTCGAAAGAGAGCCGGTAGAGAAACGAGGATAGAAGCCGTCGCTGGGACAATTAATAAATTGCCTACCCATAGGCGGACGCGATTGCAACGCACTACGGTCGCCGTATTTCTGCCAGGAATGGAGAACGCGGTCGTCGTGAGTCATTGTCGCTTGCCAGGGCAAATGGAAAGAGAAAAGTCAGTAGATACGGACGGTGCTGGGACAGACGCGTCGTATCGCGTTATGAAATACGAGTTTCGCGGTTGGAGGGTGGATAGTACGAGCTATGACCACATTGTCGTCTCGTTAATTCCTCGTTTTGGAACATTGTTCTTACCTTACAAATAAATCGACCGGTTTGACAGCGATGTTTCTCGATCGTACGTTAAAATACTATTTTGATTTCTTTTCGAGTTTGTCGTTGTTTGGATAATATATTGAAAAGCAGTGACAGCCGTTCTTTGGTTTCCTCGATCTTTGTTGTTCTTTATTTAAAATTAGACAATGGACTTTTAGGCAAATTCATATTTTTGACGATTCATATATTTACGAAACGATATATGTTCGAGGGAACTGAAGTTTTATTATACTGTGGTCGTCCTTCATCAAATTAAAAATATCTAATCGTCATTTCGTATAACGCCTTATACAATATAACTTTACTTGGAAGGTAAAAGACACGGAAAATTGCAAATTTTTCTGCACACGTCTTGAAAAAGGAAAGATAGGACATTTTAATTAAGGCGGGCAAGACAGATTTTCGTAACCCTGCATAGCATTGTACAGCACTGTGCTTATTGGCTTGATGAAAGCCAATTCTTTGTATTCGAACGACGCTCGATTTCGACTAGTTTCAATCCATTTGAGAATTCGGTCACTGAACTGAACGCGTCGATTTTCGCGGTCGAAATCTTATCCGAGAACGAGAGAAAGCAAGAAGTCCACGCTTAACAAGTTTGTTAAAGCGTACATATGTAGCCTATGGAGTTCGTCGAACCGGACAGCAGTCACCGTAAAATACTCGTCTCGTTTTGTGTATCGAGAGTCGCTGGAGGGCCCGAGAGCCGTGAAAATAAACGTCCCTTCTGGCACCATGAGTCGAGTTCAGCCTGCGAAACCGCAAGTTTCGCCCGGATATTTATGAAGAACCGCGATCCGCTACGATGAAGAAACAGGCGACGTTTATGGTCGAGGAGGTCGACAGACGTTTGGCAGGTCTGCTTTCTCAACCGCAAAGAAGCTCTCCTTTCGGGGCTTCGCCGCTCGTTCCTTGTCTCCCGATCCTGGTTTTCTGCTTCCCCTCCGACGTGTAGCTGTTTAAATTCCATCTACGGTGACCGTCTCTTCTGAAACAATCGTTCAAAGTACCGGACACTATCTCCGCTTTGATCGAAGCCGTTTGATCTCATTTTAAACGCGGATAGAAAAGTTAATTCTTTCCTGCTTCTATGGAAATGAAGTATTAATGACTAAAATTGAATATTTTGAGGAAATAGTCTGCTTTAAGCGCGAGGAATGACATGAAATTTGAAATATAGATAATACATTCGTATTTCATTGTAAAAGCGCAATTTATACGGCGAGGCAATCGACCCTTTCAGGACCGAATTTTTTGAAGACCGTGAGAAACATTCTTTTTTATTAATTTCTACTAACAGAACCCCATTTTCTCTGATATTTTTATAACGAAGATAGAATGCACTAAAATCAGGACCAATTTTACAAGACAAGTTTATTTATCGTTTAATTACCTAATGTCTTCATAAATTACAACATTGCCTACAAACAAAATCCACCATGAAAGGGTTAATATTCTCGAAATTTTTGAAAGGGTAGTGAAAATACTTGAATGATATATGGTAATGAAAATAACTAAAAATGTTTTTAAAAAATTTCCGTAAGACAAATGAGGCTATTTAAGTGGAATGGAATTGATAATCAACGTATTGCATTTCCTTCATATTTAATAAAATTACACCCCCGTGAAAGATAGAAAAAGTAATTTGTTATATCGTTTCTCTGTGGTCTTTTCTTGCTTGTAGTACGATGTATTAATTAAGTGAAATGTAAAGAATCGTCCAGGAAATATTGCAACAGTGATTCCTTTATAGACGCGCGAACGCGCGGAATTCGCATGGCGCAACGAAACGTGCGTGTATGGGAGTGAAATTAAAATGCCCCGTTTCCATCTACGAAATAAAAGATACAACGGTACGAATTTACGAGGGCGAACGTTCTCCGGTTGTCAGTTTGAAATAAACTGGATGCTATCTCGTTTTCCCGGCGCAAAACTCTCGCGCTTCAAATAATAAAACGTCTCGTTACATTCCCGCGATTCTTTCTTTCGGACACGCGATCGGTACTTTCAAAATCATTTGCGCTATTTCGTACGTCGGATGTAGGGCAATTTTCTGTTGTAGTGAACTTTTCATAGAAAATTAACTCGCCAACAAGTGGGCTTGTTTAAAAGCAACAATTGTAAATCCAGTCATTAGACTCTTCAAGTTTTTCCGACTCTACAGCTATCGTTTCGAGCTGAAACTCACAATGATGTATGTCAAGATTTAGAGAATTTCGATTTAGTCACGTATTTCGATCCTCGAAAGTATCATCCCCTACGATTCACAATCAAGTAAATTATAACTTTATTCTCTGCCACGATATGTTTTTGTGACTTTGAAAAATATAATAAATTTTTTAGAATGATAAATGCAGAATGCTACTTTACGAATAACAGCAATGAATTGATTTACACTACAACTTTCAAATTCTCCATATAACAGTAGCTTCGGTTAAGAGGTGATATTTCGTCGATGAGGACTACCCTGATTTTTTCGTCGGCTGGAAATACAAAAGTAGACACTTTTTCCGAAATAATACCGCGGCTAGAGGCATGGGAAGCAGAACCTCGGTCTAGGATAGATCGGAAAGGACGTCGGAAATGGGAGCTCGTCGAGAAAAATTGCGCGAAGGCTTTACGAACCGCTTTTGTGCTCTTACTTCTACTTCGAATGACTTCCGTATCCGAGCACGCTCTGCTTCCGCGAAGCTCCGCCGGCGATAGAAAAATTGCCAGCGGAAAGAAAATGTAGTTGCAGAAGCATGGAAAACAAAGCAAACCACCGGTGAAAGCGAAGAGAAGAAGAAGAAGGGATTGAGCCTCGTAGCGGTCGATTTACCGCGTCTCGTCTGTTCTATATTTATAATTATGTCAGAGGGCGGCCGGAGTCCCAGAAATAGGTATCTCCTCTCTCCATGTTTTTCCACAAATAAGAATCTTTTCTTTTTTGTTGTATCGTCCCTGACATTCTTCTTTACTTTATTTACCGCAGACATCCCTTAATGGGATCAATCGTCGACTCGTGATTTAATTCCGTTCTGGTTTGAATTGATCAAATAATAGAAAGATCAGGGAAATTAGCAAAAGATAAACAGAAATAGGAAATCAACTAAAATAACTTATCCTCTGTGATGTTCAAGTATTTGGATTAGTAAAATTTCAATTTTATTCAATTTCAATTTGCTGTATACAAGTTAGGAAACAAAAATCTCAAATTATTCATTTTAACTATTTCAATTTCGTGTTCGGTGCAGAGTACGATCTTTCCAAGCTCATTACTTACTCCGTAAAAGGATTAATTTTCCGTAAATCTACCAGCAATAAGAAATCCTATTTACGTCTCTTTCAGAAATTTGCAGCCATCGTTTGATCTCGCGGCAAATTAACTTCTCGTCCAAACTTCATGCGCGTTTGAAGATCGTAACAGCGTAAGAGCCTCGGAGCAATCGTTCCTCCTATAATTCGCAGCTCCATTAACACGGTTCGGTTTGCGTCATAAATGCAGCCATTTGCTTAAAATATTCGTTTATGAATTAATTTATGTCGCTGCAAACGAGAACCGTTTTCATTTCTATAGAATCTGTTTCTCCTAACATTGTCATGTTACAATGCTGTGTCCATAGCAATAAAGTCCACTATTCTGTTACACTACTGCGTTTACGAATAAATCGCAAACCATTTTCGTTTCCAGTATGGGCACTTTCGTTTCGTCAGAGAAGAAAATATACTGTTACGTCAAATACGAACGATATAGCACGGTGGGAAATGGAAATTTTAAACAGCGAAACCAACTGATGTAATCGTATCTAAGACTGAGCGCATTTTTGAGAGACGATTTATATTTTGGGCTGCAGAAATTGCGAATCAAATGATATTGTTAATTTATAGCGACCATAATAATTGAAATTAGAATATTTGATTTTAAAGAGTGCATTTTCGTTTTATATTTTACATTTTAATCGCGCTCAAGTATATTAGCAAAATATACAATAATATAAATATATCTTAAATTCACAGTCAGTTATCCATAGATTGGCATCACTGATTGGATCATTACTCATACCGGACGCGAAATTTTTACTAAATATATGTGTGCAATAAATATCTTGCAATTTTTATATGCGCTCGTTCCATATTTTACCAATATAATTATGATAGTCGTGTACCATTACAATACACGATGAAACTTCAGTGTTTCATATAAGACATACAATGTGGACGTAAAAGTTTTCTATCGTGAGCCAACGTGTAACGCAAACAATTCACGATTTTCTCCATCGCGAGGGTGTGGCCATACCAACAAAGCTAGGTATGAATTTCGTTAGACGTTAGTAAAAAGGAAATCTAAGCCGAGAAGAAAGAGATGGTCGATTTATGGTACCGATCGATATATTACGAGCGGCAGCACTGTGAACGAAACACAGGCAGAAATCGATGGCCCGCAGCGACCTCATCGATCAGGATGCAATTATCCAGGATCTATCTTGGTAGGAGGTCCTGATTCCGGCCTTCTTCCGACTGGGACCGTGACGTGGCCTGTTCTAACGAGGCTTTGTTACACGACTCGTGCGTCTCGTGTTCCCTCGAGAAAGTAGCTTCTCGTGTTTTCGTCGTCTGCTCGCGAGTAACTCGAGTCGGACAGCGTTAGGCGAGGAAAGCGAGAAATCACGATTTACAGGATGAAAACAGTTGCTCCACGGCAACCGAGATTCTAATCTCTGACAGGTGACAGAGGATCCTATACAACCTTCTTGGTCACGCTTTCTTTCCTTTTCGCGAGACGAAAGAATTATCTCGGCGCTCGAAAAGGAAACGAAGACGTTTTTTCTGACTTCTCGGCACTTTCGTGTAAATCGGTTTGCTATGTGCTTTTCTCTGTCGATCGATTCGACGACTTTCTAGTCTGAGTGTTTATACGCTAAAAAATTTGGGATTATTAGGTGTTCAATTCACTGCTGGTGCGACTGTTGCGTCTTGCCAAAAATGACTTAGAAAAATGACACTTCTGATGAAAAACATGTTGTAACTTTCATTTACACAACTTTTGTTATACGGATTTGTCTGCGATTTATTTTAAACGTGCATGGCGCAATGATCGAAAAAGTTTCAGCACAACGTGACAAAGTCCAAACCGCTTCTCTTCTTGTTACCAGATTATCATGGTTGAGGCAGCAGCAATTGAAACTTGCCGCGAGAAGGGATGAAAGGAACCCGGGCAAACTTTGGCGTCAGGAAACTGGGAATCGTGTGATCGGCGAGCTGAGAAGCTTACAGAGAGGTAGATTGAGGCACGACGGGTACGCTAGCGATTCTGCGGTGCTCGATGACGATGACGATACGTGGGTTGTCCACTCTACTTCCGGACAGGTGAGAAATAAGACCAATTTTCTATCCTACGTTTTGTTTTCCATAACTTTGTCATATCATATTATTTTTAACACTAGAATTATTAATAACTACAATCTAACTTGTATTAAATACAGACGAAACCGCAATCCTATATCGCATTCGTTTTCCCACAAAACGTGGAAATGGGTCATTTTACTCACTTTGGTATTTGTTAATTACATTACTGTTCTCTGGGCTATCATAATCTCTTTTATGATTTTATGTTATATTGTAATTTATTTTGACAACCATATCTCATTTCTAGTACAACCTACTTTTGTAATCCAATATTTATCTTCCGTGCACTTTTATTACAACACAGTCAATTTTTACAATTACTTACGATCTCTGTATCACGATCTTCTATTGATAATTCACAATTTTAGACGCAATCAAGACCGGCACCTTATACATCCGCGCCAGCAAGTCCTCTGCTTCCGCAACGATCCAGCAGCCGGAAGTACAATGGTACGATCGGAACCGGTACCCTAGGAAGACCACGAGCAGAGAGCGTGAACGAGCGTCCATTCATGTCCGTGAAACGCGCTTACGAATATCGCAAATACGGCGACAGTCAGGTAAACGAGGAAGTATATGTACACGTAATAATCAGAGAAAGATAGGAAGAAAGTAGCAGCTTGCTGTTACGTAGATTACGACATAACGTAGGCTGGAATCGATCGTGGTTAACGAACGCGTCAAGATGTCCAGAAGCATAAAATGTTTGATCGTCGTATAAAGCAACGAAAATCACGCAGGACGATTACGCGATAAATATTTATTAAGTCGTCGGTGCGGTTGGAGAAAACAACGTAGTATTAGCCGAGCCAGTTACTCGAAGCGCTCGACTACTTAAAATAATTATCGGTAATAAGGATAATAAATCGAAAACGGCGGCACGGTCGATCCTAGCTTTACGCGAATGAAACGGCGGCAGCACGAACGCTACAATTTAGTCCCTCATAGATTGCGACTGTAAAAGCAGCTCGCACTGTGGTGCTCTGTTTTATGGTTATATCCCACAGTTAGATCCTAAACAGCAAGAAACAGCCCACCTTACACTCGTAGACATGATAAAAACGATCGCATCCTTTAGAACCGCGAGTTACAGTTTAACCCTTTCTTGTGCCGATTTTTTGGCTCGGTTATTATACAATTATTGTGCAAGGCGTTGCTCGATGATCGGTGCGATTGGAAACGAGGATAATTCTACGCGATAAAGCCACTAAAAGATACCTGTGGAATTTCTTGCTTAGAATTTCTCCATAACTTTATTCGCCATACAATATATACCTATCATGAACCTATAATTACCTTGGATATTTATTATGACTGGCGAACCGGTTATAGAAAATTCATCATCGTTCTAACTTCATCTCCATATTCACGATTCTGAATCTTAAAAGATAGCCGTGTAATTACAAATTAATACGATTAACGTGTGCTAATAAAAGATCACGATGATCCGATGGCTAATAAGAAATCAGCGCGTGTAAACATAGAGCGTGGCAGGAAAGGATTAAAACGGCCAGCTCCCTCTAGCATGAAGCGCTTGGCTTGCTTTTCAGAGCCCTCCAACATCCCCTCGCTCAGGCTTAGCAAGCACGCAACCCTTAGGATTAGCAATGCAGCAACAAGCAACGTTCATTAATACGGACAAGCCTCAGCCACCACGACCAGAGTCTCGTAGCGATAGTTTTGCTCGCGCTGACGCTCTGTTGCGCGAGCACCGACAGCAACAGCAGCAACTGGCCGCCAGCAACGTTCACACGGAACAGAAACAATCGACGAGTCCAGATTTCGTCTCGACTCTGACTCGAAATTCTCGGCCAGAGTCGCGAAATCAAATCGTGACTTGTCAAAGTATCAGCAGAACCACGGTGACCAGCAACGACAGGACCACCGACCACGTGGACGCAGGATTGTTGACCATGGTCGATCAGCAATCGAACGCACCGAACAATCCAGACCCTCTCGTGAGCCTCATTCAATCACTGGCTGAAATTTCGCCCATTCGCTCACCTCAATCGATGACTAACAAGTCAGACATGAACGATCATCACACGAGCATCAGCGCAGCAACCACGACAACTGCGAGGAGCAACATTGTTAACCTTGCCAGCACTAATTGCTCCCCTAACCAGTCGCCCAAAGCATGGCAGAATTGCACCCAGGTTTGTCCAGCCTCCTCCCGCAGGAATCCTCACGTACCTCAACTTGCATTCTAATGTTTTTCATTTTTATGTGACTGCATGGAAGGATGGAGAGAAATATTCTGTGTGTGTTATTTTTTGTTGTTGTTGTTGTTTTATAGTTGTTTATTTTTTTGATAGATGTAGACTTAACTCTATTGCAGCTACGAATGAGATGTTTAACTCGTGTTTTTAATGAAACGTGAAATGTGATAATATCTAAGTAACAAGTTGACTACTACATCAAAATTGCGTGGTCTTGCATTATGACTAAACTTTAATAAGGAATAACTGATGTAAAGAAGAGATGGCTGAGAATATATGTAAAAATATATTATTTCCACTTGAGCGAAACCGTTCAAATGGGAAATTGTTAATATAACTCTATTGTCTCTCATTGGTACGCTTAACTAAAAATTAAAGGGATAAAAATATTAAAAATAGAAAAGATATTCTGAAGCTTTAACTGTATAATATTACGTCGTATCTCCAAATGCAAAGGGGTTAAGACTAAAAATGTCTTAGATTTCTCTCGAATCATTCTATTTGCATATTTCACCACAAATTTTAGATTGATTGTATACATATACATTTCAAATTGCTTCATACGCCTCATAGATTGATTAGATGTGCGCAGCATCTCTTCAACGTATTTTTAATAATACATCGTATGGAACACACGTGAAAATTTGATGAAAACTTACAGTCGCACAATGACTCTGCTTCATCGTGGACCGAGAGGAGCGTCAGTCCCGGAAGTACGGTGGTCAACAGCGCGTCGAGGCCGCAGACTCCGGCGTTTCCGGTACATCCTCGAACCCCGTACGTGAACAATTCCTCGCCTACGGTTACGTTCGCGGCTGATCGCTCCTATAGCACGAACACGAGTTACAACGTGAACAACAACAACAATAACGTGCACAACGTGGAGTCAACCGGGAACAATAATAACAACATCGGGAATTATGGCAGCGAACGAACGATCTACATCGAAGAACGAAGAGAAGTCTCGAAGGAGACGGGACTTCCACCCAAGAGTCCGACAACACAGAGGTGGGCAACTATTTTGTTATTTTTATATTATTATTAACTTGTTTCATTCTCTGATTAACGAAAATAGTATTGGAGCTTCGGGAGGCTCGATTTATTTATTCTACGAATAATATAAAATCAAATTCAAAAGTCGAATAATTTGCTTTCATTATTTATTGTGTTCGAATTTTTACACAATTAATTTGACATAAAAGATTATAATAATAGTAATTTACATGAGGATAACGAAGATAATGATTTGAAGGGTAAGAAAATTAGTTCACACTCGTAATGACTGAAGTTCCAGTTTCGTTTTAATGGAACAGAGTGATTTTCTTTTTTTCCTATTGTTTATTTTCTAATGAATGCTGAAGCAAAATTGTTTTGATGGGATTATCTTCCATCGAACATTGCTGATGGAAGCAATGATTATGACGCAGAACGATATTCGTGATTCTAGACGCTTGAGTTTCCCGGCAAGCGGGCCACTTAAACAAACGCATAACAAACGATGGCCGCTCACTAACCAATCGGCGTCGTTCGACTATAGGTAATATATTATTTGAGAGCACTGGAACACGTGGCAAATGACGAACTCGCGCTTCTCAACGATAGAAATGCGTTGACTTCGCAAATATGTCGTGAATGTTTAATGTCGTGCCATTAACCGTTTGTATCAATACACTTCCACTGCAATCGCATCGTATATGACCATCAAAAAAATTATGTCAAAATATCATCTGATCAACGATATACATTTACGACTTGAACATTTTAATCCTTTCACAGTGTAATTCGAAATAAATATGAGCAAAACATAATAATTTATGCGTATATGTAGTAAATAGTAAAATATATTATTGCTGTGTTTCTAAGAGATATTTTAGATTTATCGTCTGATAATTGCATAGGAAGGTAGTGGAACGTTACTTGCAATTACTAATTAATTCCTCATTAATTTATTATCTTCTGATTTGTACATCTTTACACTAAAATTCGTATACTGTTACTATCAAACAACCAGTGTGTCCGAATATTTATAATTGGCAAAATATATATCTTTTGTAAATATCTGATACTAAAAATTCAGAAAATTACGTTGCCAAAGCAATAATTATTTTCTAAATCACTTATTCTGAATTCTTTATCATTTTCGTACACTCTTAAAGGGTTAAAGTGCCTGTAATACATGAAACTTTCGTGTTTCATTTTGGAGCGATGCGGTTGTATGGGGTTTTGCAGATCTCAGCATCGTGATGAAAAACGAAGAGCTAAGAACACGCATTGTTCGTCGTGTGTGAGTGTGTATATTGCACCTGTCGGACTAACAAAAGCTCGAGCTTCTTGCATCGTGAACCACCTTGAAAGCATTTTGTCATGCAACGAATGTCCAAATATGTCAGCACAGTAAAAAACGAAAAAGAAAAAATATGTCAAAGAAAACTCACGTAATAATTCATTGACAGGCTTCTTATTAATAATAAGAAAGGAAGATAGAGGACATTCGATATCACTAATTAACATGTACAATAATATATGCACTATCATTTTACTCAATGACAAGAATTTTTGCTGACAACTGTACGTGTATATAGACGTGCGTGAATCGTTAGGATAAAAAAGAATTGTAAGTTACGAGACGTATTCGTGCAATCGTATTTCTTTCTCGCTCTTTTTCTGTCTCTTCGCCTGTGTTTCCTTTATCGATATTCCTTCTTCCTGGCCCTCGATCTTTTCCTCGTTCTTGTATGTACCACATTTCCGATGTTTTCTCACAGCGTACACCATCTTGCACGAATCACCTGACAACACACATCTGTACACTGTACACACACAGAGATCACGGAATACACGCGTCTGCCTGCACGCGGAAAACGATCCTGCTCGAAATGCACTTTATAACGATGCTTGTGATTGCTTCCTTGTAGCAAGGACCGATCTGTTTCTCCGATAAACGAGCCAACGATGCAACAACAATCGCAAGCTGTCTCGCGCAGCCCTGGTACTCCGACTCACATTGAATTTGCCCAAAGTCCGAAGGTACGTATAGTCAAATACACTTTACGAATTATTTCTCAATCAATTATTATCTGTATCGATTTAATCGATCGTTTATCATGTTTCTAATAGCATTTTTATTTATTGTACGAGTATTCATTTTCATTGTATTAAAGCTGCTGTAGTTTCTGAGACGATAGTATTATGATTGGATTTTAGAGTGCCACATCGTACACATCCATAAACAGTGGTGGCCAGTCATCTCCTCAGATCCAGTATTACGGTTCAAGACGATCCAGTGTACATTCAAACACCGAGCCGCAAGAAGTGGCCGATGTCAACGTAAAATTTGTGCGCGACACCAGCAGGATCTGGTACAAGCCCAACATATCTCGAGAGCAAGGTACTTATTTCACTCAAATTTCCTTCTAGAATTCTATCTATCTCGAATAATCTGCAAACGAATTTAATTTCCTAATCAGGCTTTCATCAAATAATAAATTAACCATAGACAAACGACGTAGAAGCAATATTTTTACTAAACTACTGATTTTTATGCATTTACAGGAATTTTATTTGTGAGGATTTTTATTCATTTTTTGAGAAACTTTTTAATTGTGAAAATTTGAATCCGAAAGATAAGTCTGAACGACGTAAACACGAATCTGTATTGATATTTTTCAGCAATCTCAATGCTAAAGGATGCAGCGCCAGGAACATTCGTCGTTCGAGATAGCAATTCCTTCCCAGGAGCCTTTGGACTCGCTCTGAAGGTAGCAACTCCGCCTCCAAGTGCACCAAGCAGTCCCAAAGACCCGTCTAGCGAGTTAGTCAGGCACTTTTTGATCGAGCCTACATCCAGAGGTGTTAGATTAAAGGGATGTGCCAACGAGCCAGTCTTCAGCTCGTTATCGGCGTTGGTTTATCAACACAGTTTGATGGCGATGGCTCTACCTTGCCAGCTGTTGCTCCCAGAACCGGAAGCTGCAGCCAGAGCTCTCGATTCACCTGGCACGAATAGCACACAGCAACTGCTTGCACAGGGTGCAGGTAATTCATTAAGGAAACGTAATATTCGACTAATGTGAAATCTTCAACACATGAGAAATATTAATCAAAGAATATTAATCATTCGAATTCAATAATTTCAAAAATACGAATATTCTTTGATTAACTATTTATAAAACTCAAACATATACAGAATCAAAGTTCTTTACTTCGGGAGATTCTTGCAATTTCAAAGTTTTTCGATGAAGACCTATGACGCATACGTGTGCATCATTATATGTATATAAAAAGAGATACGCATGACGCATATATTGCGTTACTAGATAGATGTTAATTTAATTTCTCAATTGCATTATGATTTATGATTTGTAATTTCTGTTTAGCCTGTAACGTTTTATACCTTTTCACCATGGACACGGAATCACTGACGGGTCCTCAGGCCATCAAAAAGGCAGTCACGACAATGTTCGAGCAGAAGCCACTGCCTACAGCGACTATCGTTCATTTCAAAGTTTCAACGCAGGGAATAACTTTGACGGATAACGCGCGAAAGCTTTTCTTTCGTAGGCATTATCCCACGAATAATATCAGCTACTGCGGCTTAGACACGGAGGAACGCACTTGGGACTTCGCCAGCGAGGAAACTGGCCGCTCAGTCAGTGCCCAGTACGTTCTTTATGTTCATTCTTTTCACATTCCAATTTCTCTTAAATTTACCACTAGTTTTACTTTACCACGAAGATACCTAAAATTATTTCCTTCGATTCGAAACTATTTAAAATTCAGATTAAAATTTAGTCTATAATAGCAACTTTGTAATTTAATGTTAGCTTTGAAACTTTAGCTGCATTATTTTTAGAATTGGCATTTAATCGAAGGTTACAAATCTGTTGTCTAATATTTCTTTCGAAATTCAAGTGAATTAGTTGTAAACATGGAATTCAATCGAAAGTAGGAACGTAATCAAAGATTACTCTTAAAATTCAAATCGACCAATTTTTCTCATAAGTCCGATTTATTATTGTATGTCTAATTCTCTTTTTCCAGTCGATGCTTCGGATTCGTCGCTAGAAAACCGGCGCACAAATCGGACAACCAATGCCACGTGTTCGCGGAGCTAGAACCAGAACAACCAGCCACAGCCATAGTGAATTTCGTGAACAAGGTCATGATGGGCAACTCCATAGCCAAGGCCAACATCGTATAAATTGTTTTATTCGTCGCACACGTCCTCCAGAATGCTTGAATAACGGTTTCATCTCCGAAACGCGGACAGAAAGTCGACGAAAACAAGATAGAAGCGATTCATCATGAAGAATGAATACGGATCGAACATTATTTACGAAGAATAATAGCAAGACCGTGCTATTCGAAGGACGTTAGTTGACTATCGTAATAGGTCTTCATGCATTTCGTGAAGTAGAATCGAGTCAGTAGAGCATGAACGTTCTAAGCAAAAATACAGTAGAAGTTAACGATAGAGATTGAATCGTTATTGTTCTAAATGAAGAAGTATCCAAGTGAAATGGTAAACTCGGTTCCATCCTCGTGTCAGTGATCACGCTATTCAGAAGAGAATGTTATTAACGACGATCGTTATTGCTGGTTATTATATTAGAGAATAGTAAAGTAATATAAACTATATCGGAGCAAAGTACGATGGCGCGATTGCAACTTCTCGTTGTGTTACATTCTAGAAAAGAAACACGAAGATTTAACTTAAGAATAATTGTAACGATTATTCGTCTATGATTAACCGTTTTGTACCAGTTTTTTACGTCTATAATCGAGAATCGTTCCTGCATTAATTAACGTAAACCATCATCAAGAGCAACGCATGCTACACAGAATTTTCGTTTTCTATTAATCGTATTCGTTGTGAAGGGTCGAAGTTACAGGATAACGACGTTATACTTTGCTTCCAGCGCGAAACTATTACACGAACGATATGCAAGCGAACGTACCGATAGCTGGTAGGTATAGTTGATTACGAGTAATCGAGCGTGCTCTATGCGCGAATCTCGAAGATCGTCGCGCATTCGAAGCGCAGACTCGCGAGTACGTGTCTCGATCGTAAAAAATATCACACGCAGAAATAGTTACACGTATATATGTACACTGTTACGAAAAAAAGCAAGAAAACTCAAGAAAATAGTTGAATATCTATATACGTTATTAATCACGTTATACTTGGGACTCTCGAGTAATGTTTATCGAAGAAAATGTTACGTCGTTGCGGAGCCGTGCCTGTGTATCGTAGCCCGCGATGTTCCAAAAGAAAGCAGCGGTTTAACGTTACGAATAAAACGTTCTATAAATAACTGTAAATAAGTCGGACAGAAAATATGAACAGGTATCGAGAAGAGAATCGATGCTTGTTCGTCGGATGAAGAGATGAGAAGTTAAGGGATAAAGTAATGGGGCGAACGGAAGAAAAAGGAGAGATCGATCCTCCAACAGCGTCAACGTGACGGAACAAAAATATAAACGATACTCGATGAGGAGTAGCGTATCGAAACGAAACATCACATTTTGTTTAATGACTCCCCGTAGGTTCTTGCCATTTATTCGTCCTCGCGAGCGACGTCCTTCGTTCGTGAAAGAAGAATTCGAGAATCGACGAAGGAAGATCCAATTGGCGGGGACGACGATAAGCAGTCAATTATTACGAAAGAAATGTTATATGTAATTACGACAATACCGTGCCACGAGGGGATTTACGATAAAAAAGAGGGAAAAAAAGAAACTGTTTATCGTATCCTCGACGTCGCGATAATTTTCTTTCTTTTCTCTTCGTCTAGTTTTTACACTGTTTTAATGCAATCGAGAAGATCGGTCGGACGGGCTCTTATTAAGCTTCCTCTGCTTTATCCAGATGACTCTTCCAGTTATCGAACCAATGATATTGGAGAAGAAATGGAGAGTGAGGAGTTTTTGTCAGAAACTGTGTGCTAGTCAAAATTCGATGTGTATACTCGAACGTACAGAGAATTCGATATATAGATCTCGATCTGTAAAAGACGAGAATAATACAAACCATCCGATCTTTCTTCTCGATCCTCCTCTCTATTTTAATTCTTCGTAGTCGTTGTTCGTGGCCGCGTATCTGGCCGCGAGCCACGATCGTTGTCTCGTCTTTATATGTTTCAATTTTCGTACACGTGGAAAGCTAACTAACCGAGTAACATTAATTTAACACCAGTCATTATTATAATAATTATTAATTATTATTACTTATTTACGCTCTATTATTACGTAGGTTCACGCAATAATTGTATTGCTGCATACCAGAACGGTATGCTGTTATAGTTGTAACGATAATAAACCATATTCGCAGCGTACTATCAAATAATCCATTTTTATCCTATTTTCAGGAATACGTTTAAAAGAGTATCCAAGAAGAAAAGGAATAAATTTTGCCTAATCTACTTTTCTCCCTGCTCCTGAGAAAAATCTGCTCGTAATTTTCTTGTTTGAATAATAGCATCTAGAGCTGTCATACTTCTGTACTCGAAAAGTAGGATAGATCTGATGGATAGAAATCCGTATATTATCGATTAAATATCAAACTACTTTCTTTGATTCAAGAATGTGCAACTTACAAGTCGCCCACTATTACGCGAAGTATCGCTCAGAATGAAAGGAAAAGTTTGCAGAAAACTAAATCGACTTTCTTTGCTTTTTCATATTTTACATTTGCCTTTATCGGAATGGAATTCGGTGAAGAGGTAGCTACGGTAATAGAAAATTGCCTCTCGATTACCGTTAGCAGATTAGAATGGAATGAGACGCGCTGCAAAGAAAAATGATGGAACGTTTCCCTCCAATGAACCGGATTCCTCTTGCGTGCAATAAACTTTTTTCATAGACACAGTATAACATAATTATGAGGCTACCGACGTTGTCCTTTTTCTTCTGTATAATCTTTAACCTGTTTAAAATTGCACGCTTTCGAGTTGGAAATTTGCAAATTCCTAAAACAAAAGCAAGAAGACCTTCGCATTTAACTTCATCAGTATCATCCATCATCTCTGCAACACAATAGATTAAAATAGCATTTTCAAGATTGGAAAATATTTGGTATCACATAAACTTGTACGAAATATCTAAATGTTGAATTGAGAATCTTCCTAATTAAATAATTAGTGACAATAACTAATAACAAAATACTGCAGTCTTCTATTCATCAAATAAGGAATATATCATCTATTTCTCTTTCCATGATAAGAAATAAGATACTTTGTAATGTCGCAAGGACTATGTGCAACTAAAAAGATCCTTCAGAAAAACAGTCGTTAATCTAATAAAAAAGATCATGTAGAGCTAACTAACGGAGTAAGATTAATTTAATTTAACGCCATAAAACGGGGCATAAACCTAATTTAATAAAATTCTAATGTGATGATAAAATAATTTTTAAGTTACTAACGATCCAATAGAATCATGTGTATTCCACTAACCTCAGGACCTTCGATCTACTATCGAAGCGAGGTCTTAGAAGTTCTCACGAGGAAGTCGAGTACTGAATACCATACAGAAATCCCGTAAGCTGCGCTCGTAAGGCAGCCCCAGAGAAATTGTCCTTTTTCGCATACGACGAACAAGTCCGAGAAAGACTGGTTTCGGCTCGAATCACCGGATCAGTCAACGAAGAGACTTCGAGACGGTCGCATATCCTGGCCTGACACAGGCCAATCATGGCTGTCGACTTCAAGTCGATCCTACGCGTCGTGTTTATCGGTTTATCAGTGATCATCATCGCGTCGAATCGAGTCATTGCTCGACCACAGCGCGGCGATTTGGAATTTCTGCCCGTAGAAAATTACGATTGTTCTTCCATGAGAAAAGATGATTGGTCCTCCGACAAAGGAAACCGTGAAACAAGGTTTGTTTTCGAGGAATATTATTTTCTGTGATGAATTTTAAACACGTAGTTAGATTATGGATTCTCATGCAATTTTATATTTTTAGAAATAAAGAATTAGAAAAATATTTATTCATCAAAAGAATTTCTGTATGTGTCAAATTTTTATAATTCAAGAAACAGAAACTAAATAGAGATTTCTTTTATCTACTAAATTTTCTGACAGGTGCTTTACTTTGCGCTCTTTGTACGTTCTTGTATATTGCGTACGTCAAATCCATTTTTAAATCTCCCATAAATACATAAATATCCGCAATCTACTGATTCTAACACTTTCGTGAATTACATTTGATTGAGTGTACGTTGGATTAACTTTATTTTGATTGATCGATTTATACTTGTCAATAATGATCCGCAAGTTCTGAATGAAGATTTGTTTAAATTCTGGGGAAATACAGAGGATAATCGGATTTTCAATGATCACGAGAACACGGACCACATTGAAAGAATCGAGGTTGTTGTTTCAGATATCTGGATGAAAAGAATACTACATTCAACGAAACTGACTATGATTTATTGATCGATAACGATGGCAGAGGATTCTCTTTTGTAAATATCGTTGAATCAGTGTTTTTTGCGGTAGCTAATGGAATCGATTCCATCATGACTACTATTATCGGTACAGAGAAAAATTTCAAACCGCGGTCGTCCAGAGTTAGCTACAAAAATTATCAATTGATCAGATTGTACCCAAGTTCACAAGGACACGTGAACGATCTGAAAGATCTTAAAGAAACTGAGCCTGAAGATGTTAAGTTTTGGATCGAACCAATGTACAACAAGTGCGTGTTCTTTATTTGTGCTAATTTCCTTTAATCGTAATTTGGTAGATTGCAAAAGAATCATATTTAAAATTGATATTCTAGGACAACAGACGTGGTTATCGCGCCAGATCTTGTCTCTGACGTGAAAATATTCTTTAGAAACAAAGGGATCGATTTCAAAGTGCTGATGCCGGACCTTCAGGTACGAGATGTAATATTGGCAGAATATTTAACGATAAGAGGTTATCAATAAAAGACAAATATTAGAATAGTCAGATATACGAATTTTAACCTTGCTGCGATTTTCGAATTTTCCTTGAAATTGGCGTTTCGACGATTTGATCTTGGATTTTACTTTGAATTAAAAAATTTCAATTTTAATTGTCTTCAGAAAATTTAGAGATTAACACATCATTGTAAAACGTGATTACGCATATTGAAAATGTAGCAGAGATATTAAGGACTAGTTTAAATTATAATATCGTACCTAAAGTTAATTACAGTGACATCAATTTATTTCCCTCTTCAATTGTTCGTTTAATTCCCTGCAATAGAAAATAATAGCGTATCAGAATCCAAAAATGACAAAGGAGCAACGCGAAGATCTTGTCATGACTAATGGCCACAGTATGACTTGGAAACGGTATCATCGATATGGAGGTAAGTACGTTTCCATACAATACTCATCGATTTACTCAACAATGTACGAACGCATTGTGCTGCTAAAAAATAGTTCCTGATATACTTAATTGAATTGATCCGCTATTTACTTAAACGTCATCGTATTGGATAAATAAATAAATAATCAAGATATTTAAACTGATCCAGAGAGTGAGGAAAATATGAACAAAGATTTGATAAACAGGTTTTTACTCACGTCGGATTCCTCGATGTCAAGCTTCAGACAAACTGCACATTATATGCTCGATTATATGTTTGATCTTTGACTCGAATCCTCGTTCAAACGTCGCACGGTGCAATGAGATCCTACGTTTCAAACATAAGATTTTAGAAAAAAAAATTTCTAGTAGTTTATTGCTGAAAACTGAACGACTAAACACCAAAAATTCTGCGTCTATACTATATCTTTTCTGTATCAAACTCTTCTGAAATATCCAATGTAAATCTGGTCGTCCGGTTTCAGATTCCTCCACTGTCTTCAATCTATTTTTACCATTTCTATCTTCTAGTCATATCCTACAACATAATATATGACATAATATAAGATAATATTCCTACAATAAGATGAATGATCGTGTCAAACTGTGAAAGTTTTCGAACACAATATGTGCAATTCGTTAGCATCTCTTTAGAATAGAAATTTACAATAATTTATTTTAATGTACGAACATTTTTTTTTTTTCAGAAATCGTTAAGTATTTGGAATATTTAGCCTTGAGTTATCCAACCCTAGCCGAAGTGATAACTATAGGACATAGTTATGAAAACCAACCTATCAAAATGATAAAAATTTCAACCGGACCGAATAAAGAAGGCGAAGCCAAACCGGCTGTTTGGATAGACGCCGGTGAGTTGCTGTTCCTATGTTTTACCCACAAATTTTCAAATTTTACAAACAAATTCTATAAATTACAATCATCTGATTATCGTATTTATTTAACGTAAAATTGTAAAATTATAAGAAAGATACCTACTTGCCAATCGACTAATATTCGTTAATTGGCTAGCAATCGTACGTGCTTAACATTTTCTATTGAAGTCGAACTAAGGATACGGCAAACTCCAGAATCGTATCGTGTTCTAGTCTTTAACATGAAAGCCGGATCTTTGTTATTCTCGTTGACAGCCCGTGGATTTATGTTTTAACTGAACCGAGACTCTGCATAGTAACGTGAGAGATCGTACGTACGAGGGAATTTCTAGTAAATTCATTTCTTCGTTCTCAAAGGAAGATCGTTTCCTGTATGATGTTGCTTCCTACTGCGATAAAGACTCCAAGGATTTATAAGGAGAAAATGTAATAGATACATAAAGAGCAGGATATTATAACAATTTAGTAAAAAGAATACAGAAAGCTGTATGAAATATTCCTTCGAATCAACAGATTTTCATATGTTTTTTAATTAATTGTTTAATGCCTTCGAGTACTTACGCTACGTTATTATTGATAATTGTATCTTTATTCGCGTTATCCAAGTTCATTTCGTATATTCGGTACATGTTGCGTCAGACAACATCTATCTATATCTAGGCACTTCATCTAAGTCAAAGTATAAAGACCGTATTAATTAAATTCATATCCTCCTCGAGAAGACGTTATAAAAAATAGCAATAAGTCGCCGGAGGATATCGCTCTATGCAAATGAGGAACGTAATAAGAAAAAAATTGTCTATCTTTTTTGTCACGTAGTAAAATCTAAGTCAATAAAATTTCTCGAGAAAACGTTTCAAAATATTTTCGAGAGAGCAGAGTTTCTATGCTCGACGCGTTCCACGTGACCCTATCCCGTTATGTGGTTTTTTCTGGAATTGTCCCTACATTCGGCAGGTATGCACGCACGCGAATGGATCGGCTCCGCTGTGGCGACCTACATCATCAGCCAGTTGGTCGAGAAAAACTCGAGCTACGCTAAATTGCTCGACAATTCGGACTGGATGATCTTACCGGTCGCAAATCCGGATGGCTATGAGTTCACTCACACTGGCGACAGATTATGGAGGAAGACGAGAAGTAATCATGCAGAAAATCAAGATGACAGTCGGTACGATTGCGTTCTTCGATTTTTTGGATCCTTTTCAAGAAAACACTTCGTTCGTTATCTCCATAACTGAGGATAGTGGTGGATCGATATATGAAATTCTCTCACAAACTAAATTATCTCTATTTTCATATAACAAAATTTATAGATACACTATTAGTATCCATCTTTAAAAATAAAGAATCTGTTCCTATTTTGAGGAATTTATTTGTCATAAAAAGGAAGCATAAATAATGGCAAGTTCCAAGAGAAATCTTTACAAATAGCCATCGTAATTGTCAATTTCACCTGTATTTTAATTTATATAGTTAATCAGTATTATTTTTGAATTACTGTTTCTGAAAAAAATTTTAATATAATTTAGTTTTACTTACAATATACGTGGTTAAAGTAATTGCAACGTACATTTACGCCTCTTTTCAGTATCTTGTGACTTACGAACGGGAATGTTGCTCCATTTTAGGTTTCTTCAGCTAGTGAACCATTATACAGGGTGGTTATGGGGCAAATGCGAGGGTGTCGACCCGAATAGAAACTTTGACTACCATTGGGGTGAAATGGAAGAGGGTGGGGCGAGCTTGGACCCTTGCCACGAAACTTACGCCGGACCGCGCGCGTTCTCCGAACCGGAAACGAAGGCAATGGCCGATTATATCTTGGCTAACAAACAAAATATTAGGTAAGTATATAGGATAATTTAGAAAGGCGATTAAAAAATCGTCAGTTAATTAAATTACGATTTTTTTAATTGAGTAACCTCAAGCAAACGCTTGTCGTATTCCAGTGATTTGTCTTTTTCACGACCTATTTTTAGAAATTGTACGTATCGATTCCAAACGGTTTCATCGGTAATATTGAATCCGATACAATTTAATCGAAGTTAATCCAGATCATGGATTTAAATGATGGATGGAATAATGCTTTTAGGATTTATCTAACGTTGCACTCGTACTCACAAATGTGGCTAGTGCCATGGGGATATACGTACTCAAAACCGTCCGATTATTCCGAATTAGCAAACGTAGCTAAAAAAGCGATAGGAGCCATTTCGAAAATACACGGGACCGATTATCAACTTGGTACATCGGCACATCTGTTATATCCAACCTCAGGTACGATCACGTGAAAATCAATATTAAACGGATACGATAGGTGAGATAGCAAGGTAAATGGTTCTTATCTCCTTTGTTTGATAATATTCAACAATTAACGAAGCGAAAAACGTACTCACGTGCTGACAGTTAATTAAACTGATAAATAATGGGCTATTGAACAATAATAACTGGGAGACAAAATGAGATCATATCATAAAATATTAAAACAAAAGTGATATTCGTATTTATAGAAATGTTCTTCTGTAGTATATAATAGCCTTTTGTAGGAGAGTAATGAATTTACAAAGATAATTGAATTTTTATTTAATATAGAATTGTACATTTATCGTATATATCGAATTTTTACTGGAATAAAATTGATCAAACTACTTCCTTATGAAATTACCAATTAAAAGCGAAACTTGTCGTTCGACGATATATTATAATATTTTTTTTTCTCGTTCCATATAAAGTTCAACAGTAGGAACAGAAATCGTCCATTCTTTATTTATCATTCCTTGTAAATCTATTTGAGTAACAGTTTGTTTGAAATTTTGCCAATATAATCATGGTAGTCGAGTTTCATTTCGATGTTAATAAAATTCCGAATGTTTTATATAAACAAAATATATTCATGAAAGATTTCTGTAAATATTCAAATATTTTCGTGAGCGACTGTAAGAAAAGTTGCTTAACAATTAAAATGTATGACTCGTAATGCTCAGCAAATTTTAGGTGCTTCTGACGATTGGGCCAAGGGAGTAGCCGGAATAAAATACGCCTACACGTTAGAGCTTCGAGATCGCGGCACGTACGGGTTTCTACTTCCGGCGTCACAGATCGTGCCAACTGCTCGTGAGATTTGGGCAGGAATAAGAACGATCGCCCGTCTAATCACTTGCAACACATGAAATCGATCTCTATTATCAATTGAGTACTTCAACGTAAAATTGTTAATTATCGTGTCTTATCGGCGCAATGATTTTGACGACTATCGATATCGAGGAATGAATCTATCTCGTGCGACAGTGATAATTTGGATTGATAAGCGTGGAATCGATCGAAACCGACGATAATAGCAATTTATTTTCCGTTACGAAATTATCAAATGTGTACATAGTTTGTCACCGGGAATATTAAAATGCTATTCAGAATTCTGTAACCTACTGACAGAATTTTATTATTCACTGCATGTACCAGCTTTACTAAATATTCCAGCGCAGATAATCGTATTAAATTCTAATAAGTGATATGTAAATATTGTAAAGTATACGCAAAGTATATAGAAATATAAGAATTTAGTAAGATGTAAAAGGAAGTGAATGGACGAATAAATGAATTTAAAAAAGACAAATTATATTCATCACTTCGGAGAAATAAGTTAGAATATATTTTTTGAGGTTTAGGTCAATAACCTATTTGTATCTATATTTAATAAAAATTTTTTAACAATTGAAATACTCAACCCCGATACAAACGCGCCACGATACAACAATGAATCTATTATCTAACCATATCTAATGGAAAAATAATCAATTAGTGCGATATAATTGTATGAAAGAAAGTAACATAGTATTATTGACAAAAATACGATTGCGATATTAAGCGATAATCATTGCGTTCTTTAAAACGTAAACTTAAAGTTAACATATCGAACGTAAAAATAACATCAAGTGGATCCGTTATCGATTATAATTTAGAATTATCACCAGATATCGACCTGTAGCATCCTATATAAATCGTAATTTCCTCCTGATTTCTCAAGTTGTATTAAGGCAATCATACAACAATGTTCATCAAAAGCATTCTGGCTGCCGTTCTCCTCCTTCAGGGTAAGAGAGTACAAATTCATAACTTCTTCCTTATTTTAGTTAACTATTTTTACATCAATTTACCAAGAGATTGATATCTCAGAATATCTCATTCAAGATTTCACTCAAGATGTTGGATACTTTTTTCTCTTTCTTCTTTCTTAATTCTTATAAAATATTAGAAAAGATTTTAAAATGCATATCAATCTGGATATATAAATATTAAAGTATATTACATATTTTATAGTCTGCTGGGCCATACCCACCAACCTGCAGCCCCGTATCACCGATGGTGTTCCAGCCGCTCATGGTGAATTCAAATACCAAGTTT
Organism: Bombus vosnesenskii; assembly: GCF_011952255.1. Classification (NCBI taxonomy): domain Eukaryota; kingdom Metazoa; phylum Arthropoda; class Insecta; order Hymenoptera; family Apidae; genus Bombus; species Bombus vosnesenskii. The sequence continues at coordinate 3,233,359 of NW_022882931.1, read as the reverse complement.
CCATTCAATGGGGAGTCCCACCATTATCTCAATACAGCCACTCCTGCGGTGGTTCCATCCTGAACGAAAAATACATCTTGACTGCTGGCCACTGCGTCATGAAAATTGGAAAAACTAGGGTTGTCGCTGGCAAATACGAATTGAACAAGGATGAATCCAGTCAACAAATCGTGCAGGTTGCCAGAGGCATAGTCCACAGTGGATACAAAGGGTAAGAATTGTTTGAAGATTATTCGAATGGTTACTTTGAAATTGCGAGAGAAAAGATTTGACCAATGGAAAGCTTTGTTCGCCGATCATTTTTCTTTCCTTAATATCGTTCCTATCGTAAATGATTCTTCATTTCAACATCTGAAATACGTATCTACTACTCGTGTATCTACATTAAAAAAATTTTAGAATTTCTTCTCTCATAGACAAACAAGATTTCATTAATTAAAGAACAAAGTAAGACCTCTTCTTCTCAGCTTCCACGTTGCTCCCCTCCCTCTCTTGCTTTCTATTTCTAAAAGATGCTTGAGAAGCGAACCCAATTTTCTCGAGAACGTGACCGAACGACCTTCTTTCTTGTATCTTTACTTTGTCACTAGTAATTTGTAATCTCGTTTTATCATTTCTTATTCTTCAAGTAAAGAAGAAGATATACGAGATGAGTGGCTCCTTCGATCGATTGACTATTTTAAAGCAAATAAACTACCATATCGCTCATACCATTAACATACTTTTCTCTATGGTTTCATAGTGGCGTTGCGCAACACGACATCGCTCTGTTAGAATTGGCAACGCCCTTGAAGCTAAACGACCTTGTCCAACCAATCACCCTGCCCAAACAAGGACAGAAACAAACTGGACAAGCTGTCCTTTCTGGATGGGGATCAGTCTCTAAGACCTCTAAGCCCTCTTTGCCAAACGTTCTTCAGAAAGCTGTTGTACCCATCCTCGACAACAACGACTGTTACAAACAACTCACCTCCGGATCTGTCATTGGACAAAAACCTGAACTGTACGACACCCAGGTCTGCTCTGGAATTGCTGGCAAAGAAGTATCTGCTTGCTCTGTAAGTATATCTCATATCGTTTTAAATTATTATAAGCGTTTGACTATGAAATTGTTAGTTGTGGGTGAGTATGAAATTGGAATATGTATAGAAAATGATTACAATTAAAGATGAAATTAATAAAGTAGAATGAGGGATTAGTTAAAGAGTTTTTAGGATACGAAACTAGTGAAATGGGATTAGAATCGAAATCGGAATAGAGATGGAAAATAATTGGAGATAAAGATGGAATTGATAAAGTAGAGTGAGAGATTAGTTTCTGATTTTTTAGGATAAAAATCCAGTGGAATTGAATTAGAGTTCGAATTAAAATTAGAAATGGTTATAAGGATTACAAATAAAGATGAGTTGATTAGTTAGAGATATTTTTGAACGAGAGATTAATGGATTTATTCGATTTGTTTCCAGGGTGACTCTGGTGGCCCACTCGCCCAAAAGGTTAATGGAAAGTCTGTACAAGTTGGTATCGTTTCATGGGGTATTATACCATGTGGATCTAGCCACATGCCTTCCGTCTACACTCGTGTTGCCTCCTACGTCGATTGGATCCACTCTCACATGAAATAATTTGATTTTGACCCTATACTTTCAACATTTTTTCACAGAATTCAATAGCAAATTTCTATGATGATAATAAATAATACCAAAAACAAGAAGATTCTTGCATAAAATACAATGTAGAATTTTTTGAATAAACGAAATACTAAAAATAAATTTGTTAATCAGAAACCATTAAATTTAACCTCCATTCTTATTTGAATTACAATCCAAATGCAATGATCGATAAGCAAGAGTCAGGCATTAGAAATTAATCGATGTCGAAACTCGGAGATCATATTCGAATCAATCTAAATATATCAGAAAGATTAATCGAGAATAAACAGAAAGCCATAACGAAAACAGTAAGAACGATTTTTATAATCAATGTACGAGACTTTTATTTTTTTATTGCCTTTCGGAATTCATTTTTATTGAGAAACAAAGATGACACATATATCAAATAAGAAGTCTGTTTCGAAAAAAGGAAATAATGTTTTAAAATCGAAATGTCTTGTCAATACCTAAAATTGCTTCATATTTAACAACTGCTCTAATTATTATTATTATTATCTGGTATTTGACACGAGGAAAGTAGCACAATTGGAGTACACGCGTCCACGACCCGATTGTAACCAATTTTTTCGTGTCACAATTATAAAAAATTTCTGTCGTGCACAAAACAGATAAGACGATCGTAGGAAGAAAAGATGACAAAAAATTTGACGGTGAAATCTTTTTAATCTCCGCATCAACGATCTCGAAATGTATTTTGACGATAAGCAGCGATAATCCATATCGATAACAGCCGTATATATTCTCTCGACAGAATGCACTACAGCAAATCATCGAAATGTCTCTCAAAGTGATCATCCTCGTTACCCTGCTTGCAGCGACCGTCAATTGTAAGTGAACTTTCAACGTAGATCAGTGACAGTCAGAGTCTTTTAGTTTTACTCTCTTAAAAATTCCTTAAAAAAGAAATTAAATTATTTATAATTTCATGATAATGAAATTAAGGTAATGTTTTAAATGATTATAATAAATAATTATATTAAAATAGTTCCTATTATTCAGTAATATCAAGCGATGTTACAGATGGTGTTTCTTTATAATTATCACAAAATAGGAAAATATTTGAATCTAAAATCAAATTATTTCTTTGCATTTACAGCAAAGGCCTACCGTGGCTTTACCGTACCATTGTTCGATAGCCGCATAGTCGGAGGACACGAAGCTACCCCTGGGCAATATCCATGGCAAGTCTCTTTGCAATGGGGATGGCTGTTTGGCTACTCCCACTTTTGCGGAGGAGCTATTCTGAATAATCAATGGATCGTCACAGCTGGACACTGTGTTCTGGCTGTTCCAACCTATGGTGATTTTATCGTAAAAGCTGGAAAACACAATTTGAAAACGACAGAAAGCACTGAACAAAGTATCCAAGTCGTGAAGACGTTTATACACGAAAAATATACGGGGTAACTATACGTTTCATTGAATTAATAATGAAAAATATAAAACATACTTCTAGAAAACTCAAGGATGTCGAATTTTAAAAACTTGAAAAACACACTTTAATTGTTTTGTACCGAAAATATAATGGACTTAACATCTTATTTTTCCGCTATGATTTTCATACGTAAAAGATAATGGTTTACACCTACAATAGTCTTATATTACTATCTTATATTATATTAGATATAGAAAATTATAAGGATTAGAATAATTAGTGAACGAGACAATACCTTAGTTCAAAGATATATTTCTTTATTTGTGCTCAAATGCATAAAAGTATAAATTTAATATAAACACGTACGGTCTAGTCGTAACTGAATGGAACCATACACTCTGCACAAATCCGAAATATCATTGTGATAATTTCAGAGATGTAGCTCCATATGACATCGCATTGTTGAAACTGGCATCGCCTCTGAAACTGAACAACGCGGTTAAAGCGATTAGTCTATCAAGGTCGAACACAGTATCGGGAAAAGCGGTCTTGACAGGTTGGGGATCAACATCTAGGACCTCTAATCCAAACATGCCTGACAAACTTCAAGCTGCCGAGTTGCCAATCATCGACCTGCAGACTTGCAAAAATTCCATAGAGAAACTCACTGGTCCATCTCCTTTGCACGAGACGAACATTTGCACTGGACCGCTCACTGGCGGTTTTTCAGCGTGTAATGTAAGGAATCAGCCACTTTTACATTTATTCAGTTTCTTGCTATTTCCATGGAACTCTATTGGTAAATTTTATACATTTAAGGGCGACTCTGGCGGTCCCTTGATCCTCAACGGTAGCAAAACTGAACTCATTGGAATCGTTTCTTGGGGAATCGTTCCATGTGGAACGGTAGGTGCAGCATCGGTATATACCAAGGTGTATTCCTTCGTCAATTGGATTGAAAATATCATATCTAAGAACTAAGGAACAAATGTACCAAGGGGTCATAGCATAAATATTTGTATATTATATTGTATACACGTATGTAGGATAGGATAATATGTATATGTAAGAACTAAATAATATACATGTCGGAGATGAAAGAACACCGGAGTCTGTAATTGAACAATTGTAGTTATTCAATCCGATTGTAATTGTTCGAGAGTTGTGATAATGAGCTTGGGCTCGAGGCGACAGTCAGTCGCCGAACGTAGCCGCGGTCACGGGATGAACGCTTTGCCTAGCAAAGGTATGGAGTAATTCTATAGCTCTCCTTAAAGGAAATATTCGTGGCGACACGCGACAGTAAACATTCCAACGGTTTCTGTCCCGTGGCTCGCCACACGCAGACCCTATTCTTCGAGTAAGATGATTGCCAGATATCGATGCGTCTCCGCAGTACATGTTCGGCTAGCCCGAGGGCCCGTTATAAATCTTAAGGTTTAGTTAACTAAAGTCCTTCAAACAGACAAACAGTCTTTGTCCCAACTACGGGAAGATAGGGGAGACATATTTTTCAACGAGCGGCGTCTCCCACTAGCAACTTTCCCTCGAAGGCGGCTAGCATCTTTTTCTAACCACCGATATGGAGATTGACCAATTAGCAGCAACGTCAATTTCCCTTACTTTCTGAACGAAGGCTTTTCTCGACGAATCCGATGATCTCGTATCCTTAAACACACCCCATTATAGTTTTCCTCTGTGGCATCATCGGGACGGGAAAGGCATTCTCGTTCGCGATCTCACTGATGAAAGGAGTAACCCTTTACGACCAGTGAATATCACGCATCCGACGTAGATTTTGTGAGTACGTTCATCTATCATCCCGTCGACCGCGGATTCGTTATTGAACCTAGGATCATTGTCATTAGTTTCTCGAGTGCCTAACTACCACAGTTACTTGTCCGGCTCTATAATAATCGTATTTGCACTGGTCAATATCTTCTCTATTGCATAACGACAACGTGTAATCCAAACGAAGATTCGTTTCACGCCCCTAACCCTAATTCTAATGTCCGCTCCGACATATAAATCTACAAATATATAAAAGAATATATAGGTATAAGAAATGTAAAAATGAAAGTAATTCGATAAGGAAGATTAATCGATTCGTACAATAAAATCGAGAAGACTGTGTTACACCTACTTACATCGTTTTATTGAATAAATTTAGAATGTACAGATACATGAAAGAAATATAGTGATGAAAAAAGATCAACTAAATGTTGTTAGTTCCCTTGGAAGCATCAGTATGAGACAAAAATTCCAAAAGCAAAGTGTTACTTAGATCCAATAAATATCCAATAAATATATAGCAATAACCAAGTACGTACCTATAAACGTATAAATGTATGAAAAAAAGAAACGATAAAAGGAAAAAATATTGAATATTAATAACTTCCTTAGAAACATCGTTATTTCTTTTCACATAACGGAACGAAATTCCCATAAACGAACTATCAGGTAGGTGGTAGAACTAAGACCTAAACTCTATTAATGCACACCATAAAAAGTCAAAGGTCTACAGTGAGAATAGAACTAGTTCTGAGCTGGTAGGAAGAAAGATTTCAGTTCCTCTTCAGAATGCTCTTCCGCGATTGCACTCTCGAAACTTACCACTCGATCTCGATTCCTCATAGGATAAACAATTCCGCGAAGAAATGGAAGTTTATTATATTCTTAAACGATTATTGATAGTTCTTCACATTAATCTCGCTCTGTGCATCGGAATGGACGGTGAGAAAATATTATTTCGTTTGTATTCAATTTTATCAGTGTACATAAACGATATCGTTAATAATCTTATCTGGACGCACTTTTTCATCGATAGAAATAATTTCGAGCGTGGCGATGCTGGCGCAAAGGCCAACAAGGATTGTCGGAGGAAAAGACGCGGAGAAAGGGTTACATCCTTGGCAGGTTTCGGTGCATTGGGGTGACCGAGCACGAAAAATTCCATCGAGACACATCTGCGGCGGTAGTTTAGTGACAGCTGGATGGATTTTAACTGCGGGACATTGCAAAACTCTGGCACCTCCAATAGGAGAATTTCACATCTTTGTTGGGAAATATAAATTGGAGGCTGTTGAAGAAACCGAGCAAAGTAGATTAGTGAATAGAGTATTCGTTCATCCACAATACGATGGGTGAGTTTTACAATTAGGCTGACAAATTTTTCTTCGTTTATGGGAAATCTGAAAACTGACACTATGCAAAAATATTCAAAGTATTTTACTTAAGTTGCATTATTTTAATTGTGTCTACAGAAATATAAATTTGCATGAATATTCATAGCGCATTTGTAAGTTACAATTATGTTTTTAAAATTAAAATACTAATTTACTTAATATTTTTAGGACCATAGGACCGTACGACATTGCACTGATGCAAGTGGAATATCCACTCGAGTTAAATCCTTTTGTTTCAACCGTTTCTTTACCGTATCCAGATACTATTCCTACTGGAGAGGCGATGTTAACTGGCTGGGGAAGTATCGGAAGGACTCGTGTTCACGAAAAGCCTGAAAACCTTCAAGCAGCTATACTCCCGATCATCGATTACGATGTGTGCATGCAAGCAGTAGCTAAATCATTAAAGCCGAAGGAAAAGAATCCTCTACATCCGACGAATATTTGTACAGGACCTTTGAACGGCAGCCTGTCTGCTTGCAAAGTACTTTTAAATAATCTTTAACCCAGCATTATTTTACAATTGAATTGTTCGAGTTATTAATAAATAATCATTAATAATATAATCATTATCAATTAATAATATAATTGTATCAATAAACCTAGCACGTACTATATTTGAATTTTCAAACTTTCAGATTTTCTATCTTCTGAATTTCCAATTTTTCGAATTCTCTAGCTTTCAAATTCCCAAACATTCGGATTTTTCATCTTCCACGATTCCGAACATTCAAACTTCTTTACCTTCCGATCTTGCAAATTTGTCAATTTTCTAACGTACAAATTTCTTATTTTCAGGGTGATTCGGGAGGACCATTAGTCACGAGAAACGGGTTTGGCGAAGCAGAAGTGGTGGGAGTCGTTTCATGGGGTTTATTCCCGTGCGGCGGAAAGAACGCGCCCTCCGTCTACACGAGAGTGTCCGCCTTCGTCACGTGGATCAGTATGATCATGTTAAATTATTCTTAAATGATACCGACAGATCGTTATTGCTCATTTGTTTTATTCAATAAATAATCATTCGTTAATTATCACTCGTCTTATCCGCTAATAATTACAATACACAGATACACCGTACACACAATAACCGATATAAAGTTGTATTTATACAATTACGCCACGAGTCAATGGTTACAACGATTTGCAAGCTTCCGTAACGACCATGACCGCGGCCAACGCTTCCTTAGCTGTTGGAATTATATAATGAGCTGGTAAAACGAAGCCATATTTTCCAGTGTCTTTCAATTCTATCGTGTAAGTGTATTTCATTTTCAAAATAGCTTTGGCCCAATCATCGGAGCCACCAGAAGCTGCATAGAGGGTAGTAGCACTGTTTCCAACCGTGTAAACGCTGTTGGCACCCCCTGCTTTTTTCATCGCTGCCGCTACTTGTCTGCCAACGTTTTCAAGATCAGCATAATCAGGTGGAACGCGTTTGTCATAACCCCATGGGTACAAAATGTATTGGCCATAACTGTGGAATGTTAGATATGCCTAAAAAATAAAAGCAATTGCAAATCAAACGATCAATCAAATACTAAGAGGATACTTTAAAAAATGTAGTGTTCGAAATTTGAAATTGAACATTTTTTTAAGATATTCTTATGGTCAAAAGACCGCTCATAATTATTCGAACGACCACGAAAGGTGATGAACATCGGTTAGATAAATTCAAAACACGTAAAATTTTTAACCAGTATGTAATACGATAAAAACCGTGGTCATTGTAGAATAGAAGCAAAAGAGGATATAATAGGTGTATTGTTCGAATAATTGTGAGCTGTGCTATATCTAGCAAATGATGTACTGAAAATTCAACTGACTTTAAAATTAGCAGCGCTAGCTTCGAAAAAGTATCGAATGGCGTTGGTTTCCGGTTCAGAGAACGGTCCAGAGCCTGCATAAATTTCACGACAAGGATCTTTGCTAGTTCCTAAGCCACCCCACCGATAACCAAAGTTCCGATTAAGATCGACTCCGGTGCACAGACTACCAACAGACCTTCTCCTGTTCTTTCTCCATAAACGGTCTCTCGTGAACGTGTGCTCGTACCTATGAAACCACGTAAAAGGTTACGAAAAATATATAAGACATTCTAATAATGTTCTATAAATATACACTTTATAATATTAATAGAAACATACCCATCAGGATTTACCACCGGAAGAATATAATAATCAGCCTCGAGATCCTCGCTATTTTCAACCAAGTGATTGATAATGTAAGTCACTGCCGCTGGTGAGATCCATTCTCGAGCATGGATGCCTCCATCGATCCACAATGCTGGGGCGTTTGCTTTTCCATTGCTGATTCTTAAAACCTACATATCACACGTTATTTCTTCTTTTCAGTATTCGTAGTTTTAAATTATTTTCAATAACAACGTTATTTATTTTTTACAAAAATATAATGCCAAATCAAATGCCAACAATGCAACAGCTCTTGAGGATAAAGAAATAATTATCTTCTAGATCGTACATTCTGAATTTATCATCGTTTTATTACACTGTCAAAGGATTGAGATTATAACTTGAAAATCTTTGTATTTTATCATACCTTAAGAGGTCTGCCCTCGACAGAATTACCAATGCTGACAACAGAACAAACGTCGGGAAAAGTTTCAGCGAGGTAATCAAGGTATCCATGGATGTCCTCGAGTCGATGATAACTGGTCCATTCCATTCGATGACCTGACACGTATACCTTCAAGATTATTCAGAGGTTGCACGTTCGGTGTCCTTAAACGACACATGATAATATTCCGCTCCGTGGATTCAGAGACGAATAAGCAAATAATATATGACAGTTTTATATTGAAAGAATAAATGAATAGGTGATTTAATAAAAATAATTAGGAGGAACGGTTCTGAATCAACGAAGCGGATTGTACGCGCAAGAAGCTCACCCCTGAAACGCCAAGGACCACCGATACCGTGCACGCTAGCTACAGGATAACGAAGAGGACGAGGACGTGAATATCTATTTGGCACCCTAATCGCGACTCCCTGCCACCAAGCGGAACGGGCTAAAAAATTACCCAGAAGCTGAATATTCAGTGGCGTACTTCTGCCTGTTAGTTGTAATCATAGCCAGGAATTGACGTAGTCTAAACTAGAAAAATCTTATTAGAGATTTCATCTCATCAAAAGAATATCAAACTCTTTGCTTTATAGTGTTTTATTAGTACAGACATACATTGACTCATGAAGGTAAAATATTAGAATATTAAAATAGAATATTAAAATATTAAAGAAAGAAACTTTTTATTTTGATATGTTAGTCGTTCTGAAGATAGTATATAACAATAAGGTTTAATAATGAAAATTTTATCAGATATAACTTTATAAATATATTTATAAAAGATTTCTATATCATTCGATTCGAAAGCACTTCAATGAGATATAATTGTTAGTATATACCAAGAAATATCTCCCTAGTAATAATTTACGTATCGCGTCAGGTTGGATTCATTCGCGATTCCAGTCGAATCACCAAGACTCTCGTTTCTCGCTGTTTCGAATGACTTTCGAACCGGGCCGATTGCCAACGCGTATTCCAACGAACTAGCTGGAAACGCGTAACGGTACCGTGATTGAAACAACAAAATTGTTCGTGAAAACGTGCGGTCACACGTGTGTTGCAGATGCACGCACACTAATGTAGACACACTCGAGCACATGTAACTGTTAATGTTAATCAGCATTGTCGATGGTGTTGAAACTGGGTTAACCGGTTAAATCGCGACGAGGGCGATAACCTCGTACATTCTTATCGGAAATAACCTGTGGTTAACAATTTTTAAAGGACCTCATTTCTAAATCCAAATGTGCTCGACCATAATCGTAGATCATTAACACAAGAAGATATTAAAATGTCGTTAGACGAATTGAAATTTCACTCGGCCAAATTGACTCGGAACGTCTAACGATGATTCGACTTGATAAAATTCACTTATCTAAATCACTTTCGAACCGATGGCCGTGTAGGGACGATTTGTTCCTGGCTTTCTTCGCTGCGTGACTCGACTGCGTGATAACGCTTTAAACGAGTTGCCGCAGCGTCGCCATTCGTGTCAGTGGAACGGGTAAAATAACAAGTGAAACATCGTTTCACTGTCATATGTAACGACGCTTCTTTTTCACGTCGACCATGTCGGATCATTAAAACGTCTTAGTTGCTGAAGTTCAGGCTCATTGTACGGAAAGTGGAGAATAGAGGAGAGAATATTAAGCGAGGAAAGCATGAAACCGGAAGCAAACCGAAGTATAGTAAAGGAATTTGCTATAAATACAAGAATAATGGTAAAAAGTTGCTACAAACCTTTGCGACCTTCCAGTTCCTCCATCTCTTCCTCGGAAAGCGATGGATTCTCTTCGTCTATTGCTTTCTGCAAATCCTCGATCACTACATGATATCGTAAATCTTTTTGTCCCAAGTAGCGAGACACTCTTGAGATTTCTTCCGAACGAACCATTACATCCACTGCTGTGTCATTCCCAGTCCATAACGAGAGTACTATAAGAGGAATAAAAATAAAACGTCAATTGTATCTCTGTATCTATCTTAACATTTTTTAAAGACGTTTCATTTTTGGATGAGAGTTTCTAATAAGAAAGTTAAATATTTAGTAATAATTTCTTGGATCGATTCAGCGATTTGCATTGTATTCGCTTGGAACATAAATTCGTACTATTCTTTTACATTTTTTATATTAATACATGTAATATATATGTATATTACAACAGACCGAGTTTGTGTCATAACCCAATGGATTAATCCTCAATTGGCGTGATAAAATCATTAATAAATAAAAGATATGATAAGGGCACAATTAATCAGCAAAATTTTTAAGAATACCAGAGGCAACTAATGAGAAGTATAACATTTTAATATTAAGAAAATATATATATATATATCTATCAATTGATAATTAATTTGGAGCTTTTGCTTCTACTGTTAAATATTCAGAAAATCTATTAATTCCTAATTGTAGAAACAGAAGAAATTCTAAAAATGAATGAATCCTTAAAAAATTCCTTTCATTCCCAACTTAAAAAATTTCGATTCTTAAATCAAACCTACAATTTAAAATCTCTATAATTTTGAATGTAAAGTGTCCTATTATCGAAATCCATCGAAATAAATAATTTGTCTCGTGTGTATCGATAACATAAATTCTTCTAATTTACGAACATCCAGCCTCCTGACAGTCCATGGTCACGTTCGATATCAAGTCCTTCTGCGCCTCGGATGCCTGAATCCTCCAAACCTGTGCGCCATCGTATGTTACCTTCGCGTCCCTCACTCGAACCGCCCTTTGAATCGTTTTCGAATTTTCTGCGGCAGGTTCATCTACGATCTCGATCCAGTCTGGAATAACAAATTCTCGTTTTTGACGATCGAGCACCGCCGCTTCAGCGACGAGAACAACGAAGAGAAGAGACGCAAACGCGATGAAACGCGCACTGTGGCATTCACCGGTCCTCTTCATCGTGCACAACTATTCTTGGATCGACAATGGTCCCTGCTTTTATAATATTCGAGCCGGTCGACGATCGGGAATAACGGGACTTAACGAGCGTACCTCGAAGCGCTTCAATCGCCAGGTTCGGGGATCTTTGACCCCGCGAAAAGTTTGTTTCGCACGGTGGTTGACAAATTTCGAAATTTATTTCGAGGTTTCTCAATGTCCTTCTTTTGATTAAATTTTGTTTTATCGGACATTATTACCGTTATTGTTTGATACAATTATCGATTGATTGATATTTTATAGATATCAGTAGCTGTGAGATTGTGAAAGGTTTGAGGGATTCAGAGGAAAGATAAGATTGTTTCTAGTAAAGAGAAAGTTATTTTTAAACTTGTTTCGATCAAAATTGAGTTTGTTAAGGGATGTATTTCTTGGTGAAAGAAATTGAATTTATTATTTGATATAACTATTTGATATACTTTAAGTTGATATATTTGATGTACTTTTACATAGTTAGAAATAATGGAATGCTCGAGGGTCTCAGAGATAAGACAAATTTTCTTTTAATTTATAGGCAGAAGGAACTCAGTGGGTAAATAAAAATTGACGTTAGAATCACTAAATGATAGAAGAGATAAGCGGAGACTCTAATTTCTTATTTTTGTATTTATAAAAACACGCACGTCTTAATGAAATAAAGAGAAACTGTTAGAACTTTCAATGCATCTAATTAACGATGTTGACGATGCTTAGTTCTTTCAAAGTATTAGAGTATTAGATTCATTAGTATTTCAGACAAAATTTGCGTAGTTTCAACGTGAACATTCCGCGCAAGCGTCCCTAGGTGTTTCTTTAGTCTCCGCGCGGTGCTTCTGCTTGCATTTAACCGAGCGTCCGAGTTGAACGATGAAGCAGAAACTATCAGAGAATTCGAAGCATTCTGGATGGAATCGTACGGCCATGAAGATCTTGCTGGCGATAGCCTGTCTGATTGCATTGGCTGCAACTTTAGAGGTACCATTTCGTGTAAAACGACGGAAATATTGCGGATTCAACTGTGTTTTTCTGCATACCGTTATCTGAACGACGTTAAAGAAATCGTCGCGAGAGTTTGGCGTTGTGTTCTTGATCGCGAAGAAAAAATACGGAGAAACAACAAGGAATTTTTGTGAAATAAAATTCTAATAGAATTTGAAAGAAATATGTCTGTGATAAAATGTGTATAAATTCCGATATGTGAATAAACTTTACGTGGTGATAATTGTCTGATAAAATTCGAAAGATTTTTACAGAGAAGTAGATTACGAAAAGGGGATAAAAAGAAGATCGAAGTATAGATCGCTAGCGTTTTATAGTCATATAGGATGTATAAGGTTTCTTTCATCCACTTAATACCATTGTACGTCGGATTCTCGACGATTCTCAGCGAGAACGGTGCGGTTTGTGAAACGCAAGTTTACACGCGTGAAAGTCGTGGAAATTGAGAATTTATCGGCATAATGTGCCAGAACTATTCACGATACCATTGTGCCACTACTTACCCTATCCTTTTCCCTTTTGTAAAAAATCGTTTGATTCGCTAACTACTATCATTTTCAATTCGATTCATTTTACGCGAATAAACTTTCTATTTGGCAGATGATACATTTGATTTAACGGCGATTTGAAGTTTCTATATTTTATATTATTTTCACAATGAAAGTATATCTTCAGTTCGTATCATAAAAGGAAATATTCATATTTTAACTAATAATATTAATTATATTTATATTAATAAAATGTATTCTTATAGTAATTTTTATTTTTCCTGTAATTTTGTGTATTTTTATAACTTTTATATAAAAATAATCATCCCATAAATTAAGATAGAAATTTTTAGAATCGAGACTTCTGGATTTGGAATTATATCATCGATTTTCATTTCTCTACACTAATTTCCAAAATTTTATGTCAGAATGCTGAAAATCTCACCGTCACTGATCAAGTGTACTTGGACATCATGATAGACGATCATCCAGCAGGAAGAATCGTTATAGGACTGTTCGGCGATGTCGTGCCTAAGACCACAAAGAATTTCATCACTTTAGCCACCGATGGGGTAGGAGGGAAAACGTACAAGGGTAGTCGGTTTCATCGAGTAATTAAGAAGTTTATGATACAAGGTAACCAAAATTGAGGTCAAAGAATTATATTCGGTTTACAGCTGGGTAACTTTAGTTCACAATTTGATAACTTGGTCATCTTTTAGGTGGAGATATAGAGAATGACGATGGCACTGGGTCGATCAGCGTCTATGGAAAATACTTCGACGATGAGAATTTTGTCCTTGGCCATAATGGGCCCATGTATGTCAGTATGGCAAATGCTGGAAAGAATACGAATGGTTGTCAATTCTTTATTACAACTGTTCCCACACCGTGGCTAGATGGAAAACACACTGTATTTGGAAAGGTAACGCAATAAACTGCGAATGTTTATGCAAAGTTATATTCTTATGAAGACAGCTCAGGAAATAGAACCTGAGCATTCATTTCATCCACTAAATGTTCTTCAGCATTGCGTGCAGTTTTGTATTTTTAAATTTCCCATAAGCCCATAAATATCCACAACAATATAAGTAAGGAAAAATATATATATTTACAGAATCGTGATTTATATTTTTACGTCGATAGGTAATCGAAGGGGAAGATGTAGTTTTTAAGATCGAACAGACGAAAACCGACGCTGATGATATACCGATTAAACATGTGGTTGTCTTCGAATGTGGGTCTATTCCTACCTCGTATCCATTTAAAGTGGATGATAACGTTTACAAGTAAATCGATAAATTGTTATAAGATATTGAGCATTAGTTATTTCTAAAGTAGGTATAATTTTCTATTGAATTAACTGGATTTTGGTAGTAATTAACCAATTAACAAAGTAAAATCTTACAGTAGATAATGTTTAATTATTTACTATGAATTTTGTATTTTTTTTTTTTTAGAATTGTATAAATTGTTCTTATATATGAATGCTGAAATATTACAATGTGTGAACGAGAGTATGGTAGAAAGTAAAAACACATAAAGGGCATGTAAGCTAAAAAAAAGTATAAAGTATTATAGATACGCTACTTTATGTTCCTCGGTATTAGTTTCCCAACAAACTTTTAATTACATACTTTATTATATTTTTAAGCCAGTGTTATTTAGTTTTTTTCCTGAGATAAAAATGATTGGTTTCTTACCTCGTAAAATATACGTAACCCTATATGCACTATTAAGTATATAAATATAATTTCAAGTAAGTACAATTTTATTAAACATATACATCGAATGTGAACAATAAATTCTAATTTATCCTTTCTTTACTTTTCAGTATTTGGGCGTGGATAAAAGCGACGTGTGTGCCACTGAGTTTCAGCTTCTCTATTCTCGCCTTTTTCCACTGGGTCATGAAGAAATTAGATGTTGATTAATTCTGTAATATATATTATACAAACTTTGAAAATTTTTAATCACGACCATAATTCAAAGAATCACGCCATCAGAAGTGGCTAACGGCGATAAAAACTCCATATCATAATTTTATGATCATTAAAAGAAGAAGAAAATGAGAAAACAAAAATATTAACTTGAAACAAACGTATAAAATTAAATCAGGCTACAAGGGTCTTCAGATTGCAAATTTTAAAATTACATTTGTTTCCCAAATTTCTATCAATCGTTTGCTAATAATGTATTCCAAAAATAAGATCAGATTAGACACGCTATTTCATCTTGTATTGCGTGATGATTATGATGATGATAATGATGCTTATCATTATCGTGATGGTTTTTTATTCAATTTCAATTCAATTCATTCATTCAACTCGGCACAGACAACGAACTGCTATTGCCATCTATCCGTCAATCGATGACACTAATCGGTTACATTTGCAATTAAAAAATATGAAAATTTCCAGCTAACTTGAGTGACTCATTTTTCTTACCGAATACCTCTGTCAGTCTGTGATCCTATTACCACCGGGGCTCCTCCCAGAATAATAGGAACGCAGCTGAACTATGGTCTAAAGTAAGTCTATTGTTAGCTCCATTCATCTTCCACGATTTTCTATCCTTACCTAAAACCTGCACCATAATCCTAACCTCCTACTAATATCTAAGCAAAATAATAAGATCAAAATTAAGATACGAATTGAAGTTAACGTTCTACCATCGCTGTGTTTCTCTTACAATCTCGCTTTCTTGTCCAATACCTCCATCGTCCTTCTGCGTTTCTGTTAACATCAGAAGACAATCACAGAAGCCAAAGTAACTATAGATCAAAATTGGTATTTCACTCTCTGTATCCTTGTTACGAAATTTATACTTCTTGCCTAAAAGCTCTATTGCAGTTCTATATCTCTGATCACTTCAGCGATCTTCAGCTGGATTACATATTTAGAAGAGGTGACAGAGATGTTTTGTAGTCTCTCGTTTTATAGTCTTTCTTGTCTAAATTAAAGCTGGATTAGAAGAGGATCAAGGATGGAATAAAATAGAATTTGTTTAGGAACAAAAATATTCATACGTCTACGAGCTATGTAAAATATTAATTAATTCAGTTGGATTAATATTTGCGAAGAAACGTATAATTCTGTAATACATAATAATCAAATTGCTAATATTTATGCAATTCCATATTTTTATACATATTATAAATAAAGAAACAGGGTTTGAATAAAAATTTGTTTTATCCGCTGCATATTATAATAAATAGTTTATCTCAGATATTTTGCGTATTTTAGTACAAACGTCCACAGTCTAATAATAATAGATAATATATCTTGATAATCTCATATCGCGCGAGACGCGCACAAATTCCTAAACTAAAATTCCTTCGGCGATTGCGAACGCAAAATTCGCAAACCAACCTTTGAACCCGGCGATTAAAAATTTCAGTAGAAATTAATTTCAATCTAAACGTAACGCAAGGCAAACTGAGGTAGAGAACAAGTAATATCTATGATAATTATCGAACGATCAATATCTTGTTTTCTGAATTAACTCAAGTAAAAGATCTCCTGTAAAGTATTTAACATTTAAAAAGTATTTAAACATTAAAGAACTTGCTTACTCCATAGAAGAAAAAGAAAAGTTCGCAAACATGTTCACGACGCAACAATTGCTCGAAGATACCCCAAATATTCGAAGTTGTTCAAACTACGCTACTGCGAGGGAAATGACGCAAAGGAGGTACGCAGGCGCGGATGGTCGACGCCAGAGACGGGCGTAGAAAGGTGGCTCAGTGAGTGTCGAGCCGGCGTTGATCGCCGTTCGTCACCGAATACGTGTTAGTGACTCCTACACCAACGAATGCGTCACAACTACTTCTTCGAAACGCCTCATGGGCGTTTAACCTAAATCCACACCGTTTTGACGAAAATAAAAACATTATATATATATATATATATATATATCAACGTATATAAAATCAAGTGCATGTTACTGATATCATCGTCAATGAGAAAAAGTTGACAGAGAAAGTGTGACAACGTGTGATTTCGCGCGTGCTGAAGCCGGAAGGCGTATGTATGTTGCTCTCCTGGAAGTTCGATCGACGGGAAGACAGCTGGGAGAGAAATCGTGCAGAGGGATGCTTTGAAATACCGGCAGAGTGGTTTCATTCAAGGTGAGCCTGTTTCTCCACGGTTCCTTTCTTGTGCCTTGCTATTCACCGACTGCAGTCAGCTGACTGCGTTCAGTGTGCTTGCTGGTGGATGTGTGTGTTGATATACACGTATTCCGGGAGTAAAGTCATGGCTGTATGGTATGTTCAACCCGCTGAAAATACATTAAAGGGAAGAAAGCATGGCTATAGGTGCGTGGACGGTGACAGGGTACTTTGGAGCGAATTTTTGGAACACGGAATGCTTTGAAAGGTGGAAAGACGGATTTGAAACGTGGTCGAAGTTATACGAGAGTTAAGAAAGGGGACTGACTTATATACTGTTCATTGTGTCGGGAAGAAAATTGGAGTATTACGTGTTTTCGGGTCCTTATTGGAAAATTGTCTGTGTAAATTTTCGAACATAACGAACTGGTAATCATTTTAATAGGAAATAGCAAATATTTCGTAATTTATAGATTCGAGAATACGTAGAGGTGTTTACACTAGCTACAAACGATATTTGTATATTATCGTATTTGTTTATATCGTTCACATAGTATAGTAGTTAATCAGCTTCAATTACATTGAATTTAAAGTTCGTATCATTTAGTGTTTTCATAAAACTACAGAAATTTGGTACTATGAAAATGAAAAGAATGTTTCAAAATTTTGCAAATATTTTTTAGAGTCACTGTATATGAGTGAAAAGTAGATGTAATAAACTGTTAAAGAATGGATAAATCAGGTGCTACAACGACTCACTGCTGTTATGTTTAGCTTCAACAAAAATTCTTTTAAATAATCTGACCATTGTTTCTTTATTCAAACAAACAAATCTTGAAACTTAACATTCCTTACATTTCTTCGAGACCAAAAGCGTTTATTACGTCAGAATTCCGTCGTATCCAGAAGTTTTCCGTTTCTTACTGAGTTCAATAAAAATTCCAAAAAATAAGTAGAAAGTACGATGTGTGTAACGCGAGACACGAGGAACCTGACCGTTCCACGCGGTTGAAACGTGAATCGTTCGTAAAGCAGTCGATGTTTCACTGGTTTGCGATTTGCCAGAGATACGGGTACGCTGAAAGATCGTAACAAGCGTTTACGAAACACGTGCATCGATCTGTTTATTCCAAAGCATGGTTCCAAACTAGGAATAGGAGAACATGACAGCGAGAGTAAATATTTCGATCGATTGATAATAATTATTCGTACTGACGACTGTTTCGAGTCACGATAAGGATGAATCATATCATACACGATCTATTTGTTCCTTCCTGTCTTCCTAGCGAATTTACATTCGTCCTTGTCAATGTAACCGATAATGAATACTGTCATCAACTTGAAATTACAGACAATTACAGCGTCAACCATGTGTTTTTCGCGCGGTTTAACGTTATATAGGGATTGGAAAATAATTTGCGAAACAGAATAACTTGCATTTTCCTCTGAAACGCCACTTACCGAAATTGAATCCTTCATTTCCAAACTGTGAATATTCAGATTAAAAA
The DNA here is from genome assembly GCF_011952255.1 of Bombus vosnesenskii. NCBI lineage: Eukaryota > Metazoa > Arthropoda > Insecta > Hymenoptera > Apidae > Bombus > Bombus vosnesenskii. The sequence continues at coordinate 3,214,511 of NW_022882931.1, read as the reverse complement.
GTTTTCCTCTTCTTTAAAAAGTTGTTCTATTAAAATCGAATCTTCTATTTGTAGAACATAAACGCCGAAATTAAGAAGAAATTTTTCTTCATAAGATTAATATAAAAAAAATTACGTCGTCCGTTAAATTGGAGATAAAAAGAAATTAATTTTATTCCTCTGAAATTCGTCTAGAAAATTTCCTAATATAATAATGATAGGAAAATAACGATAGTGTAACAGAAGAAGTAAAAAATCATTGTTAATTTAAAATGAAATAGAATTAATAAAAAAAAAATAACGCAAATTTAGATAAGACGTTTAGGCATTGTTTAAACGATGTCGTTGCTTATCAAATTATCAATAAATTCAACGCGAATTATATGTATTCTGAAAGCGTAACGAGCATCGTGCACTCCCTTAATCAAGACCTTTCATATCGCGTGTGGCACGCATCTACGCAGAAGCTGCTGCACGCAATGTGCACGCGTTTCTTTGTAAAAGGGTGTCCAAGAAGCGTAATAAAGTTTAACGGTTGCGAATCAAAACCCGAGTTTCTTTTAAACGACAGACAAGTAATTATTCTAAGAAGACTCCGTACGCGTTGTGTGGTCGTTTATTACATTTTTTAATGTATCCTTGATGTTTCATGAGAAATTTTTAATACTCGTTAATACGTATTTTGCATTAATTAGATGAGTAGCATTTAATGAAATGGGGGCGATAGTTTTCCTTTTTCCGTTTCCTTATCGTGTTTAGAAGTTAATGAATGTTTCTATGGAGAGAGAACAACAGTTGACACGTGTGTTCATTCAGAAACGATTCAGCTTGTCTAGAGTAACAGAATGCTGTGCGTTTTCAATAAAAGCTGAGTAGGTCTCACTCCTAGAATACTGAGAGCTAAAATTATCGAGATACCACGATGCTTTTGTCATCGATATTGATTCGTAGTGTACTGACGAATACTAATTCTGCGATTGCAGTAACTTTCTTACAACTAACACTTTTATATCAGTCAGCATTTTATTTTAACAAAATTGAAACAGCTACTTCGGTAATATAAATTAAATAATTTCAGTACGGTACAAATACTTTAACAAAATTAAATTAATTTTGTATTAAAATTTAAATTGCACAATTTTAGTGCAGTCTGTGAATTTGACACGGAACTCTTGCTAATGTCGTATCACCGTATTATCTATTTGCCAACTGGCAATCAGTATGATGGTCATTCGCGATCAATGTGATTACTGTCAGAAAAATTTGAAAGCAAACATGTAACTCTAGGATCTAGAGATTATTTTGAACCGGATAGTAGCGTGTTTGATGATTACGAACAATAAAACACAGCTCTTTTGTACAATTGAATTAATACGTAAACTGCGCATTTTTATGAAACTTCGTATTTTGATGAATCTGATTTTAAAAAGTGCGACTTAAATAGATTATTCCATCCATTAAATATTCCAATGAACGCTCTACTTTCCATATTTTATATAACAAGCACAGCTATCATTTCATTTGTGTAGCATTTCTCGAACCGGTTTAGTAAGGACAAAACGACACGCGACTGATTAAAATACAGTTTCACGTGCCGAGTCGCTTAAGTAACATAAATGTACTTAATGCATAGCGACAGGTGATCGTTCACTTGGACTCTCAGACAACAGGTCCCTCGAATTTCATGTACGTTTTAAGTGATATTTATTTTCTTCTCTTACATTGCTTAATCATGACTGAAGCAGATTAGTTATTCATTCAGATAGAATTACTAACAGTTTGCCTCGTAATATTGAGTCATGCTCATGACTGTCTAACTTGATAAAGAAAGATCGTATTTTTAACAAAGTATCGTTTGAATTCTATCCGTAATTTCTCTGTTCTCTATTCAATCTGTAATGCATATGAAGTATCCGATTTTATTGGTTTATATTTTATTGTTAGAATAAATATTAAGTAAATGTTAAAAAGATCAAAATTATATGCATAAGGGAAAATTGTCAGTTTTAGAATGATATACGATGATACATTTACAGAGACAAAAATACTTATCGAAAAAAGAAAAGATTTAAAAAATTGATGCAACAAAATAGTACAATGTTTTTCAATATCCTGCGCCTAACATAAAAATCCCAAGCTAATAGATTAAAATTTCATAAACTGCGGAATATATGAATTATCTTTTCTTGTTTCGTCAATAATATTTGTAGAATATATCTCTTCAAACATTCACATAGTCGTATCATCGACTGATTACCCTGCTGAAACCCCGTTTATAAAACCGGGTATATTGCTTCGCCTTTTCTTGATATCTCGCGATAATTCTCTATAAAAACAAACATATATATATTGTTACACAAATTGTACAATTTAGCTACATTTTTAACTTGTCAAGAACAACCATGCACGAAGCAAAGTAATTCACCGCGGAGGAATTCGAATTTGTCTGAACGTAAACAGGAAACTCTGAACCTTCTATTTCTCAATTTTATTTTAAAATTAGTTGCACGGAAATAATATAACATCTATTGTTTCAGCATTTATTTTGCGAACAGGTGTAGGTTGCCGCGGTTACATAATAATTTTATTTCGATCGTAAACACGATCAATGATATAGCATGTCGATGACAAATTTTCGTATAGAGTTACGGCCGTAAATTTTAAAACGCTATACTTCCATTTCGTCCTATCTTTCTACAATCGCGTGGGCCCTTTATCTAGGCCAAACGATAAAACCTTGTCCATGCATCCATCTGTTGGAGCACTTCAAGGTATCGAGAGGCTACCTATAGTCTGAGATAAATGCAAATGAATAATCAAGATGACTGGTATCAGCAGTATCGACGGAAAACTTAGGGGAGCTAAGGTTAATTCGTACAAAAATAAAGCATATTTTTGTGAATTATTTGTGACGACACAGTTAAAATCTCTTTATTAAAACCAATAGTACATTAAAGTATGACATTCGAAGAATATTGTATAAAATTTTCACGGGGAAATATTAAAAAATACGGCAATAGCAGCAATTATTCGGACGTGTCTCAGAAAAAAGTAGAATTGCTCATAACTTGGTACTGGATCATCTGAAATCAAAAAGTCAAAGTTCATTCGTTAGGTAACATATTCTAAAAGCAATTAAAGGCGATATTTTAAAAAGAATTTTTACCAATATTATATAATATAACTAGGTAGCAGTGTTTATTTATAGTCCTGTTTTCTTTCTTTTCTATACTCTTACACCCAATATTACTAAAAACTCTTTTAAATATGTCGCTTTTGAAATACAAAATAAGAAATCTATCTGACTGGGAACTATCGTATACCATTGTGTATACATTTAGATATGTATTTTTCTCAGAAAAATGTCCCCATCTTTACATTTATCACTAAATACCACTAATTTTGTTATCACCGGTCGGACGATAGCGAGGCTGATTCCGAAAACGTGTAGACGCACCTTTTATGGGACGAGCATAGTCCAACCCCGTATAATTGCTTGATAATTAAGTTGGGCGTGCCTGTTTTTACCGAAAAACGGACAAGCTGAAAGGTCTTTTAATTCTCAGAATCATTCTACCTGATAATTTCATAATAAATAAGTTCATAATTTCCTCCTTAACTTTGTTCCCGTTTTCATCGATCCTAAATAAACATGCAACTCTTTCTACAAACGTGGTCGAAAGAAAGCTTAACGATGGGTTAACGAACAGGTGCATGAAAATTGAAAGGATTTTTTGAAGAAATATTCTATTATTTTCTCTTTTTTTCAACGCTTCATTTATTCAGAATGACAAATAAGACGTTAAATCGATCGTAAGATTCCACAAGATATATATAATTCTGGTGATCGTCCAAAAACGTGTAATGAGTGGCTAGCTTTTTTGAACGAGAAACCAAGTGTGTCACCATTGTGAAATCTTAGACGGAAGCAGGAAATGGGTGCAGATGGTGTATAGCGTACACATTACACACTAGATACATTGGTTACATAGTTCGGGTATTATTAATGCTTGGCATGTTAGCAATTTTTCATAAAAATAATCACCATGATATAAAAATAGATTAAACGAAAATATTTCTTTGAAATTTATGACGTATCGACTACACTTGGTTCTTTTATCTAATTGATTTTTTATTAATATTTATTTACATATGTATAACCTTACAGATGTATCGTACTGGTATTTTATTTATTAAAAATAAATATTTATTTATTAATGCTTTCTGCAATTGAAGATACTCAAACGTTCAAGTTTCGAGAATTCTTTAGATTGTGATTGATGCAATAAAAAAAATTGAAATTCTCAGTAGTAACTGGCCTGTGATAAAAATTAACCCACGTATAACTGTAATTTAATAAAGCACATAGCGCACAAATAGAAAGTGTCCTTTCGATCAAACCAAATTGACCTCGTTCTGTCAGTGGTTCATTAATTGACAAATCGTGTCAAGAAATGTCAGAAGAAATGTACTGTACGGTTTTACGAAAAATCTACGCCAAAGAATACAATGTAACGGTAAGTAGTAAAATTCTACAGACCGTAAATTCTGAAGGGGTCAGCTCGGTTGTAAAAACGAAGGCCGAGCGTAAGAACGGTAGAATCGCGTCTCATGGTAAAACGAGGTTAAAGGTATCCAACTGCGGCAGTGTCGTATCGATTCTAGTCGAGCTGACATTGCCGTTCTGAAATCTCGAGATGTTGATAGCGTACACGGTGGATAATTTTACGAGCAACCTTCTTCTCTTTGTGTGTTTCAGGGTGAAAGGCCATCCGAGCAAATCAAGGCATGTCCAAGTATTGGCTGAACGTGGCCCTCCTCAGGGTTGTGCTGCCGCTTGTCTTGACAGGATGTGAGTGTCGACATTACACCGTTCTTTTATTAATTTCAAATATTTTATGATCACACCATCGAAAATAATTCGAGGAAATTTAAGGGAAACATGTAATTTCGAAAAAAGGATCTTTAAAATACTGGAAATTAGCAAAATAAAAGTTTTATGAATGGAGTATATGAACTATTAAATATTGAAAAAATAAAGAATCATTTCGAGTAAATAAAATATTAAATATTCATATTCTCTTGAATGTTTGGAAATTGATTTGTACTTCTAAATGCAATATTTTATTGCACTTTGAATTGTTCATTTATGATATGATAATCTAATTATTTTAGTTACAGTACGTGTTGATAGAAAAATTGGCATAAACTGATATAAAGTGTTCTATTTTCATTCATAACGTTTCCGAAGATTTAACGCAATATTACGATAGGAAAATATTGTTAGAATTTTTACAGACATGTTAGAGAATTAATTTATCGTATGTAAAATATCGAATGATTCTTCTTCTTTTGTATCAAAAATTAGAAATGTAAAAAGAAGGTATATCGACTCTACATAAAAGAACAAGTTCTGTAGTGTTCCAAAATTTGAAAAATCCGTGAATTTTTATTTAACTAATTATATGAAGGAGAACGTCTCAATGACATCATCGAGTTAAAATAGCTGTGATTTGTAATCGACTAGTGACCTTAGGTTGTATCCGATCCTGGGCGAATGGATCGTGAGAAACTGAAAACACGGTATAAATTTCAATCTAGAAATAGACGAATAAGCAAATGAGAATCTAAGAAATTCATAATCCTTTCTCTCCTTTTTCGTAGTTTACTTTAATCCGTGATCGATGACATATCTATTATTAAAATCGGTGCACAATATAATTATTATTTCAATTAATGTTGCACAATTAATTATTCTTTCAATCATTTATTAGTAAGTTTAATTTACTTTATTAGAAAATGTAATATAAATTTATTGACGGATACATCCGTTCGCATGTATGGAAGAGTTCGCATGTTGACCGTTCTATTACTGTGGCCAGCTTAATAGCATCATTAATTATCAGAATGTTATCAACATGCCACATTGCCACATATGCTAGATCGTTCCATGGTACGTAACAGTATGCCGTATATAATGTTAATGAATTCCAATTCTTTCTAAATAAATAAAAATATCCCTCGTGTAACGCCAATTGATTCTTTATGATTGTCAATAATTTCGGGACAACAACAAATTACGCCGACTAAGAACGTTGAAATGAACGCTATAAGAATACGAATGACGCAACTTGTCGTTCTCACGTCCGATAAAATGAAAAACGAGTGTTTTCGACGATGGACGGAAATACAACCGGCGCTTATATACCGTATCATTTGAGAAAGCTCCTTAGAATGCCAGAGTGACAGAGAAAACGGAACACGTTTTTAGTCTCGAGTTATAATTAGAAGGACAATTTCGTTCAATAACCACGTGAACCGTATTATCAATTTTCTTCAATCGAGGAAAAAGGATTCCCAAATAAACTTTCGTCATAGCAGAAAGCTTCATAGATGAAAGGCAATTCTAATGCACTTGAGTGAAACCTTTTTATCGTAAATATAATTTCAAGAGGCTACTTTGATCTTCTGGCCTCAATCAGGCGGCAAAAAAACAACTGAGAAATTACGACGCTGAGTGTAACGATGTTATCGCTAGAATTATCATCTTTCACAAGTTGGTTAGAATAATTAGTTGTCTGTGGTTTCTATTATTAACGATGTTCTGTTGAAAAAAAAAAAAGAAAAAAACACATGCATGCTACGATACTCTTGCACGGGGAAATAGGAACGTTGTATAATTCTGACAATTCTTCGTAATCGTTCGCTATTAATTTCTTATCTCTTATTTCAATCTTTTCGATCCTTAAGAAGAACGCGGTATTTTCGAATGAACGAATCGAAGATGCAAATCCTTAGAAATTATAGTACAACAATATTGAAATAGAGAGAATGGTGTATACTCGAGTTTACTTGGCAGCTGGTCAAACTTTTTGTTTGCGCATACGACGAAGAGAAAATAGTAAGCAGAATGTACTTTATGAATAGAAAGTGCTTTCATAAAGCCGGTACGTGAATTGGAGCAAATTGGAATGAGTTTCGAGGATTATCTCCCCGAGAAATTTTCTTCAAATAAACCGACCAGGTTTTCGAGAATCACAAGCTGCTTCTTTCAAGACGCTCACGAAGAAATTAATTGCTTTTCAGGCTTCCTGACGAAGCGAATGTAATTAACGTTCCGACAGTACCAATCCAATCCGATTTAATTACCCGTACATATGTTTGCCCTCTTTTACGAACCATGATCCATGCATAATAAGTTTTGAAATATCGTTTAGAGCGATGACTATCTTACTCGTGCATGCAAATTGGTAGAATTCATCGTATGATACAGGGGGTGTAAAATGTCATTCGTAGAATTTCATCTTTGAAGTCCCCAGGTTGAAATTGACCTTTCTTTTACCCCATTTCATTTCTTCTCGTACCAACGAAATGAACTGCATTTCTACGCGTGACGAATATCAGTCGGAAAAATGTCGCGGTATGAGTGTATCGTACAATATCATTTACATTGTACTTTACAAGTATGTCACGGTTGTTCGTATCTTTCTAAATATAATTTAAAAATTTGACATCTATGTACTGAATGTCATGGCAAAAACTTTACTCTAAACATTTTAATATATTTTTGCATATTATGTACAGTTGCGAGAGTATAATATACAAATAGGTATTTCTAAATTTAATCGAAATTAGTGTTTACTATGAAGGTTATACTATCTTTGTTGCATAGTTAATGCCATACATTCTTTGAATATCTATTACAGTCTATGAATATTTCATTCCACGGTATATTAATATTAAGTTGGGAATATAGACACATGCTCGCCACCGAGTATATTGTGTTTTTGCATTTTTTAATTTCTCATAAACGCACAAATATTCGTACTATGTATATTATTAAACTGATAATAAATAAAATATTAAAATAGAATAATATTATTAAAATTTGCAATTCTTGAATTAAACAGGTATAATATGGCGACCTGTAGGATTATCTCTGGTTTACTTGGCTCTGATGCTATACTCGCCCCATGTGCCGGTACCAGACGCGAAAACAATGGCTGGCCACACAGGGCACTATTTAAAAACTTGCATCGGCCTGTCTTTTCTCACAACAGTCAGCCAACTCACTTTTCACATAGTTCTATTAGCTCTACCTGCTTATGGTCACTTCCTTCACAATTGTACGTAACTATGTTCAATAAAGAGAAGTTTGAACTATATCTATTCGGACTTGATTATAGTTTGGATTGAGAAAATCTTTTGTTAAACTATTTCTAGGCGAATCGATGGAAATGATCTTCAGGCACATAGGTTTTGTAAGACTAGATAGCGCTTCTGCCTGGGAGATCTTCTTCTGGTTGACGCCAGAGTTAATCGTCTTACCCACTAGTATAATGGTGTATCTCATATGTCGGTTTCTATCACGAAAGAACGTTACCGACGAGGAAGATAATGCATCGTTACATCGAAACGCCGAGGCTGCGAAGAAAAGCGCTGACAGCACCGCCAAGGTATTATTCGATGAAACAAACATATTTCTCAAATAAATCAATTTCATTCGATTTTATAACATAAAATTTGTCAATATTTCATGAATTATCAATGTACAAGGTAATCAATTAATATTAGATCAGCTAATTCGTAGTCTTACATTAAAAAATTTTCCAGAGAAATTTTATGGACACAAGTATGTACATCGGTGCATTTTAAGAAATTTCTCGTGACTTCTGCATTATATACCATTTTATATACAGTTCCAAAAAAATTTTGGAATCACTTTTTGAATCACTTGCTAATTCTATTATTAATTCGAGATTAGAAGATTTTGTTACCAAAGAATTTTCTATGTTAGCACAATCCTAAACTACTTTTCCTTAATATTCTAAGGTATCCATAGAACATGTAGTAATCCCAAATTTTTGACCAGCACTTTTCATTTTCACGCCTTTGATACTAATTTTACACTTGGCTTGATAATTCCATCGCTGAATTATTAAAACGGAACCTCGAGCTAATGTCACTTTCCATGTTTAGATCATCAACTTCCTAGGACGAATCGGGACCTACGTAGTTCTAGCGTCATTGTGCATCACAGCAGCCCTGAAACCATCAGTTGAAGGTGGTTTCTATTTCCTTGTCTTCCTGGGAGCCGCAACTTGGTGGGCATGTAACAAAGAGCTCCGAAAGGGCTTTGCTATATTATGCAGGATTGTGATGATCGTTGTGATCCTTCACATCCTGGCTTTGCTCAGCTACCAGAATCAAGTGCCTCAGGAGCTAATACCCGTAAATAGCACCTGGCAGCGTTATTTCGCATTGTCTCCAGTTTACCAAACGAATTGCACTGACCCAAGAGACGTGGAGTACACGACCGATGCCGATTGGTTAATTTATGGCTACTTCTTAAGGCTATTTTGGCTTTATTACGTTCTGGCGTTGCAGTCACAGTTCTTGAGCAAAAAGCCGGTGAGTTTATTTGTTAGTACATTCCTATTTCGCTAATGAAGAACACGTACAGTCAGTAATAAACACGAAAGAGATATTTGGAACATTAGAAATATAGTGGAATCTCGATTATCAGAACGCTGATTAATCTATCTACATGGATAATTGTCTGATAGGCGATTTCAGATACTATGGGCATGTCTTATTAATTTTTAGTAATTCAAAAAGTCAATATTTAACAGCTTCAAGATTAAATATATTTTAGGACGTCAGAAAATTTTCGTTATCGATTATTAATAATAATAGATAGCATTTTAATTGAGAAAAGATAGTATACAGTATGAATGGGCCAACGAAACGATCGATTATCGGAACACCGATTAATCAGAAGTTCAGTAGTACCTTGTGAGAGAGATTAGAAAAGAAAAATAGAAACTATATACGGACTGATTAATTTGGATAATCAAGATTGTACTGTACCATTAAACCAGATGTGAAATTTAACGGAGACTAATGAAAGATTAAACGCGAAGATTATCAAGTAATTAAACGAAAGTAGCCTTTTATCGATTGAAATTGTAATTAACTGGGTCAAGGAAATCAACTAGAAGATCCAACTGAGAATATTGTTGAATACCATGTCTTGGATACTTGGGTATCCGAAAGTGATGGATATAAAATATAATTAAGAAATTAAGCATGAATCATGTTAATGATGCACGATGCGTGCAATGTGCCTGTTACTGACTCAATTAATTTTCATGCGGTTAAGGAGAACGATTAACCTCGATGTCGGCGAAATAACACGATCTAAGCTTCTACGACTCTATTTCCACTAATTCTTGATACTCACAAGTGTGTCTCTCTCTCTGTAACACACATGTCTTTCTTTGAAGAACGTTGCTTTTACTAACGAGGCGTTCCAGGCAAAGAAAGTGAAACGTTTGAGCGGAAAGCTGGAGAATCTGGACACTCCATTGTCTAGACACGTTTCCATCAGGAGAAGAACTCCATCTCAGAGATGGCAATCAGCGCGACGAAAGGCTCGCGTAAGGATCTCATCCTGCATGAGTCGAATGTTCTTTTCTGCTTCAATTCTTGCCTGTTTTTAGATTTTTTAATCAAATTCGACTGTACAGTTCATCGTCGATTTTATTTCATATTTTACTCACATTTTATTTACATTTTATTTACATACATATATGCCAGTCACACATGTACATCTATATGTACTTGCCAGTGTAAGTATTATTTTGTTCTATCACTAACTTGTTATGACAAAAGAGAATGTTCGTATCATTATGAAATGTAGTATTCATGGAATGAAATTAATAATTTTCATTTTTTTTTTTGTTTTTCCTCTCTTTGATTGACGAAGATGATGAGAATCTTTCAAGTAGGCGGTATATAATTTTGTGTTAATGTATTTTTGTTGAATTGACTGCCCGTCTCCCTTCAAACGACTGCCGTGTTTTTATTTGCTGTCGCCTTCCAGATTTGCGGTTGTTCTTTAACGCTGAGCAAATTCCTTTTCCGTTTGGATGCCGCTATGTTTAGTTTGCCATTGTTTTAGAAGCCGATCATTAATTCGTCGTCCCTACCTGTCGACGAGCGCACACCCGTACGTATAATAATTAAGTTTGCACGTTTGATTATCATAGCAATTACTTTTGTTTACTTATATCATCACGATCACTCTTATTTTTCTGGTCAATTTGATTTTACATACTTGCGCACAATTTTTTATATTTTCCTTTTTTTGTTTTTATTCAAATAATCGACGCATTTTATGGATTCTTATTGTAGCTATTGTGGTGAAGGTAAATTTATTTCACTTATACGTAGCATGCATGTGTACGCTTGACAAACAAAATTTTACTCTACGAAACATATATTATACATTTATTAACATAGATTATTTAGTAAGTTAGAATAGAAATTAAAATTATACAAGAAATAGAGAGAACGCTGTGTAGGAACATTTAGGAGTTTTTGTAATATATAGAGAATAGTATTGTTAATTTTTACTGATAGTTGATGCGATTTGGATCCGGGAGAACGGGGCTACTGCAAGATTCGACCGGAAGTGTCATTGTCCAGGATGGTCATCAGGATGACAACATTCAGATGCAAAGTCTCAGTGAAGGTTTGTTTAAAGCATGATGTTTTTGTGCATTTGTAGAAGATTCAGAGATATGTATATATATTATGATTTCAAATTGTGTTATATATTATACATTAATAATAAAATATAATGGATAAATATAAGAATATAAATTTGCATAAATATACGTTGTCTATTAATAATGTATAAAGATCAGAACACATTAATTAATTAAAAGCTTCTTAGCTACTCCAGACGAGCAATCCGGAATCATCGAACATATCATTATGGCTGTATATTCCATCTTCCAATTGATAATCAATTCATCCTATCTTGCTACAAATATCATAATGATGGTAAGACCCAATAAACCAACGAATTTGATCAAATTTCTTTTTCTAAAATTTCAATCATTTCATACGATTCTTTTAATCGTTAGACTTGGAGTATAATGTACCACAGTTGGACAACGTTTGCGCTGTTATTATGGGCCTTGATTCTCTGGATGGTACCTAATAAACGCGCTTCCATGATGAAATGCTCGCCGTTTATAGTTACCTATGCAATGCTTTTGCTTCTCGTTCAATACATTTATAGCATGGATCTGACAGAAGAAGAGCTGCCAACGAAGATAAACGGGATAAGTGTGTCAGAGATTGGTTTCAGCAAATCTGAACAACTTAGCCGATGGCATTTAGTCGTCAAAGTAAAAATAATTTGTTCACTTACAAACTAACGTAAGATATATTTTACTATCCATAACATTTTTTACTTCTTTACAGTGTCTGTTCATATCTATGTTCTGGATAACTATGAGACAATATACCGCTGAAAGAACCAGACAAAGACGTTCTTCAGCGTTGAGAGACATGGTAGCGCCGTTACATGTCTCTGTGTCGACAGCTACCGCGGCGATGAATCACGAAGCGCCGGAAATCAAAAGCAAGTTCATGAAAGATGTTGGCATACTTTTGAAAAAATTATTAACCAAATTTTGGATCGCTGTAGTGGCTATTATGCTATTCATCTCTGGAATCACCGGCGAACGTATGACCGTCTTCAGGATCATTTATATGTCCCTGTTCTTAGTTTTAATCATCACTTTCCAGGTACTCAAACCTTTTCAATGAAACTTTATTAATGAAATTTCTTGTACCTAAACTCAGTTCAATATAATTTTATTAATTAAATTTTTTGTAAAACCTTATCGATATAATTTCTTGACGTAGTTCTTAATGATTTTTAAAAATATAATGATATTTTGATTCTTTTTATGTTATAGATATCATGGACAGTATGGAGGAAGATGATGTATACATTCTGGATTACAGTCATTGGTTACTCCGTAATCATGCTGATTCTTGTGTACACTTACCAATTTCATAATTTCCCGGAATATTGGAACTATCTCCATATTGATGAGGACTTGCAGAAGGACATTGGTTTAGAAATATATGAGACCAAGGATCTATTTGTTAGGTTACTGACGCCAACGTTCTTCGTAATTATCACTGTCCTCCAGATTCATTATTTCCATACAGATTTCTTGGAAGTGACCGATATCGAGAAATTCGGGTTAGCATATAACTAATATAATATGTAGCACATGGTATAATAATATAAGTATAACAATTGGGAGAAATAAATAATTAAAAATTATAGAACTGAAGAGAGTCCTCGAGTCGAACGATCGAGTCTTGGCCATTCACCGATTTTAACCATGCCACCATCTTCACCGGGAGAAGTTTTCCTTGTTGAAGAAGAGAAAGAACATATATACTCCTTAAAACAGTTAAAAGGTATGATATCATGTATACTGATTTTGCGAATTTTCGAATCAAAATTAATCTAACAGATATATTTCATTTTCAGAAATGTCGAAACTGGAGCGGCTACAGTTATTTCATAAAGTAATACAGCAATTCTTAAATTTTTATAATTATACTTGGCTCTTCCTTGAAATTCACATGCAAAAGATCATTTTCGTTTCTGTGATGATTTTCTGTGTCAACGATGTGAGTTTAAATGAATTAATTAAAGTAATTAAAGTAATTAAGAACTGGTGTTCAATTTGTCATTTACCTAAATAATAAATTTCAGGTCTGTGCTATTAATTTCGTATTCGTCTTGATACTAGTTATCATGATCAATTCTCGAAGAAATGTTCAAATATGTACTGCCAACACGATCGCCGCGATAATTGCCATTCTGATGGTCGTGAAGATGCTATATCAAATCCAGTATATCGATCACAATAACTGGAATATTAATTGCACGGTAAATATAAATATACAATCAATCAAAGAACTATTCGATCGCCTAAGTATTTCATACTCACCTAAAAAATAATTTTATTTTTATTCAGTGTGTAATAAAATAATAATTGATATCGATTAGAATTTTGATAATTGAATAATTGAAAAATTAATATCTTAGTCATCACATGTTTTTTTATTGATACGATTTTTCAAATAAATCTTCTCATTTGCCATTTGTAGAAATTTCCATCTGAAAATCAAACTCAGTATGGCAGCAATAACACGATGTATAATATCGCAGAGTGGTTTGGAATAAAAAAAGGGGAGCCAGGACACTTGGCAGAATTATTGAAGGGTTACATAGGAATCTTAGTGGTGACTACTCTCAGAAAAATCATCAGAATTCGACAGTGTTTCTATAGAAAAGCACATAGCGAACCTTTGGATACTCCTCAAGTTATGTTCCCTTCTATCACCAGAGAAGACGCTGACAAAGGAGTACCACAGTGCTTGAAATTCCTTTTCAATTATGGATTCTATAAGTTTGGCGTTGAATTCTGTTTGATAGGAATAGTGGCACTCATTGGAACCAGATTGGATTTCTATTCTGTCCTTTATAGCATTTGGCTTTTACTATTCTTTTCTCTGAGAAGAAAAGCAATATCCAGAATTTGGCCTTTCTTCAAATTCTTTGGTATAATTTTACTACCTATTCAGTATTCTTTCGTCGTGGCTCCACCATCTTGGTTTTGTATAGGTTGTTAAATATTTATAATGTTAATATTTGAAGTAATTCAAAAATAGAGAATAAATTGATTTTTCTTAACTTTCAGAGTATCCATGGAGTGAATCCAAAACTTTGAGGGGTTTGCAAGAGTGGATGTATTTACCTGATCCTGACTTTCCACCAAACGCTAGAAAATTAATGTGTAAGACTCATAATAGAATATTATGTATAAGTATTAAGATCCATATTTTTATCAGCACAAAGAAATAGAACCTAAGCAGAAATTTATTTCAGATATAAAATTAATATAAAATATCAAACTTTGATCTTTTTTTATTTTAATTCAGGTGATTTTATTCTGCTAATGATGGTCGTCAGACAAAGTCTCGTCTTCCAAATCGAAGAAAGAAGCACAGCGACTAACAGAGAATTTCCAGCTGGTCATAATTATTCCGTCTACGAAAATATGGAGAAACCAAATTTCGTCAATCCTGTGAAAGATTACGTGTCACATATCCACTGTTGGTTAGACATAATTAAACGAGGCGTATTAATAAGTCTCATGTGGGTCACTTTGTCGATCATGTTCCTGGCTGGAACAGAAAGGACCAATCTCTTCTCGTTGGGTTATTTAATTGGTGCATTCGTGTTCCTCTGGCAAGGAAGTGACTTTTACTTGAGACCAGTGAAAACCATCTTGAAATGGTGGAATCTTCTAATCGGTTACAATGTGGTCGTCATATTTTCCAAGGCTTTGCTTCAGGGTGTAGGTTGCGTGCTGATAGAACAGGTAATTTGAAACATTTACCACTAAAATCACCGACCTGACGTGTAAAATATATAATACAAGAAGAATATGAAGCTTTTGTCTTCCTTATTAACATTAATCATAACTCTAACGAATAAAATATTGAATTTTAGCTGCAAGTGTTAGCATGTCCACTGATTCAGCTATTCGGTATAACTTGTCTAAGAAAATTCCGAAGTTCAGTGAGCGACATAGTTCTTGAAAAATTGGATTGCGAGGTGCCACAAGAAGATATCGGCATGGTCTGGGATGGTCTATGCTTTGGTTTCCTGTTACTCCAGAAACGACTGTTCAAGAGTTATTACTTCTTCCATATAGTAGATGAAACGAAAGCTATGAGTATCCTAGCGTCTAGGGGGGCGGAGTTATTAGAAGAACTGCACCAGAAGCGCATCGAAATTCAAGAAAACGTTGAGAAGAACGTGTTGCAGAAGTTGAAGTTTAAAATGGATAAAATCAAAGCTAACCAGAGAAAAATACAAGGACCTAGTTACAGGGAACCGCAGATACACGCAGTTGGTAAGAATTATTTCAACGTTTGAAGTATAAAATGGTCAGGTTGACAGGACGAAACGACGTCGTCGATAAATAATTTTCCAATATCAGACTAATTTTCTGTTCCTCATCCTTACCTTTCTGTTCCTAAATCCTCAATGTTATACTTTCATGTACCTTTACCTGGTAACCTGAACCCATATCTCAACTCGGGGTTTCTTTGTTCCCTACTAACAGCAACCTGTAGTTCTTCCATCTTACCAATCCACATGTATTCTATAAAATTAACGAAAAGTAGCTAAAAACTAGACCACAATGTCTAGTTCTTTCATCCTTCCAACGTATGTCGTGTATTCCACAGTATTTAGTAGGAAGTAGCATAAATCTAAATCTCAACGTAGAATTCTACTACCTTATCGATCTATGCAGGTGCATATCATAATATTTAACAAGAAACAGTCTAAATCTAAACTTCAACGAAGGCTTCTTCTACTCTACCAACCTACGTGTACTCTACAGTAATTAACAAATAATAGCTTAAACTTAAACCTCAACGTAGGTAAACTTAGAGACTATTCGCAGGCTAATGTCTCTATATTTGATTCTCTATATTTGATGCACGCGAAAAAGAAGGGGCAGCGCCTCTGGCAAGGTCTTCCAGCGTAAGCTCGTGCGGTCACACCCCTCCTCAGGGTTATCAGACACCGATCGACGAGGACGAGGATGAGCCAGCCCCGTTGACACCGCGAGCTGCGTCTCTCTTGCAGGCGCCTACACCAAATTCCGCTGTGATGACAGTGAGCCTCGAGGGTTACCTCGAACCGACCCGTATTTCCTTCGGTTCTCCACCGAGTAGCGAGTTGAATCCACGTGGTCCATCGCCCGACGAGACGTTTCCAGTGTTCTCGCCGCCGCCATACGACAGAGGACCACGGGATCGATCGTTGACCTCGTCGATCCGACATCGTCGACAGTCCAGCTTCATCGGACCACCATGGATGAATGGATTACAAACACCAAGACAGTCCATCGTCTCGAGCACATCTCGCTCCCCGCTATCTCATCACACATGTAACGACACAACGGGAACAAGATCACCGTCGTCGATCTGCTACGATGTCCTGTACATATGCTTCCGCGACAGCACCTCTAGATCATCTATGAAGCACTGATCTTTCTTTCGTTTCGTTACTATTGATGGTTCTAGAGGATTTTTAGGGTACCTTCCGGTTTGAGTCTTTTGATTTTTGTGCCGAGCATTGTCGTGTCGAAATGTAAAAATTAGAATGACCGAAGTTTTCTTGGTTTCTCAGTAGATCTTGTTTCGGTATTGATTTTTTAAATGTGTAGATATTTGATTGATGTCGTCGTTGGGACATTTTCATTTCCGTTCCTTTTGTTGTTTTAAGAGAACTTTCTTTGGTCTTCATTAGATGTCGTATTATATTTGGATCTGATTGAATGTACATAGTTGAACATACTATATTCGTATAACTAATATCGATGATTAGATCGTCTCGTATATGTTCCTTCGGCATCAACCCTGCTTTGACATTCGAACATCACGTTCTCCTCATTCATCACTTTCGTAATTAATTTTACCTCTCTTATAGGGAGAAGTATTAATTCAGATCCAAAAATCCATTTGATTTCTTGACAGATCGTTCTGCATCCTGTTGATCCTGCTGACCAAGGACTCCAGAACTCGAGCGTAATCGACATGTAATATACATGTATATTGTTGTAAGATAGATCTTTAGCCTGTGCCGACGACTTTCTCATCGTTTTCAGTTTTTTATCTATACCTTTTTGTGTCTTTTCTTTGTATTAGATACTCTCTATCCAGGAACACGGCCGTTGTACAGAGTTCGCGCCCCAAAGACCAACAGACAGGGTAAATGAAAATTATCTTTCATTTTTTTTTCTCTTTCCGCAGCTTATCTAGACTTTGTCCTACCAACTGACGTGTCCACATCCTGACTAACTATCCTTCTGCTTTTACAGAACCCCTCGCTGTACATATACGTAATTTGTTTCTGTGTATCACGAAATTCTAATATGTATAGCGAACCAAAGATGGTGGCGGGTGTCCTGTGTGATTGTACTAATACTTTTTCTAACTTTAATAGATGTTATACTGTTTTCTAAAATGTTAGTCTGAGCCTCATAGAGTAACATCGTCCGAAAGCACAACTCTTAAGTTAAGTGAAATATCGTGCATGGCTTTAGCACAGTATAGTGTAAGTGACAATGGTTGGTTCTTCTATCAGTGTTTAAGAAAAATTCGTTTTGTTTGATCAGCTGTCAGATCAGGCGATTATTACATGTTCGACGACCTGGACGACGACGACGTGACCGATCTGATCCCGGACACTGAATCCGAAAAACAAGAAGCGGAGAAACGTCACGAAGTTGAAAAACGCGGCAGAAGAATGACCATTTCCGAGGTATGTTAGCTGCTTCCTAAATTGCGAATGAAAATTTTGAACGATACGTTTTGGAGGGTTACGAATCTCTGGTTTGTCTGCTATGAACTTTCGATTTGAAGCAAAAGTTTGACTAATCGAAGAACGCTTGATCCACTGAGAAATTCCGCGAAACGACCCAGCATATTTTTATCATCGAAAAGGCCGATTCAGTTTTTAATTTCACATCATAGTTTTCAATTTGATTTCGTGCTTCAGTTAACTTTGTTAACCTAGTCATTGTTCGGTTAACTGAGTTAACTTTCAATCGAATTCACAGTTCGTTCCTCAACGAATCTATCAGATGGATCATGGGATCATGGCCAAAGGTTGACTTGATCTCCGTGTGTGCGTAAAGTCCTCGCATTATTCTATCGATCTACCACTGGCCCAAACCCCCTTTCAACCCTTTTGCAATGATCACCCCCACCCATTTTTCACGAATGTTCTCTAATCCTTGGCCCGTCGAGGAGTCATCAGACAGCAGACAACAAGTACAACGCAAACAAAAGGCAATTGGTAACGCATGGAAAGAAATGATTCAAAAGTGTGGTCCCCTTGCAGCTGATGAACACGCTGATTAAGACAGACATTGAGATCGCGACACACGTCGCCATGTACGGAGGGACTGAAAAGGACGCGCTGAGACTACGTCGTCGGAGTGTGCCTTTAACAAGGAAGAAATCATCTATGTCGTATCTCAGTGCACGTTCCGAGACCGACACTGCAGTGGCCACCGATGTGAGACCCCCTTAAAAGGCTGCATGTCACTGCTACAGGCTCTCTTTTTCTCTTACCTGCCCACCATTTTTCCTCCTTCATTCTTATTGTTTATTTTTCTTTTGTTTCTCTTCTTGTCCTTTTCAAATTCTATATATACGCTCTCTTCTTAACGTCATTTTAGCCTTTCTATCTAATTCTTCTCCTAGTTTTTTTTGTTTCATTCCTGTAATAATATCGTTATATAATTGTACTCTAATAAATTGTCGATTACCAGTGTCATCTTTGATATTATCTGCAAATAATTCTCAGCTTTCGTTGTATCTTTTATTATATTTTTATATCGTTTACTTCTGTCCGTCTTTCTCTTATCCTTTTGTTTCTCGTCATATTTATTCATTAATTTCTTTGTTACATCGGACTCAAACACGTTCGTATCACCTATTGAAGTGTGTTGGAAATTTATTAATAGCCAACTGTGCAAAACTCACACTTTTAACAATTTTTAACAAGTACATACACTAGACAGAATCACACATAGCCACACACAGCAAACCACGAATGATAGTGGTACTAATGAATTTTACAACATTTATACATATATTCGCTAGTTATTACAGTGCTTCGACGTTAATTCTTCCTTTCTTTTCGCATCTTACAGCTTTGTAATAAAAGAAAAAATGAAACACATGTGACGGAAGCGGTGACGTTCCACTCACGTCGATTCACCTTTTTTTTTCTTTTGTTTTTTATGTCATTCCTTTTAAATGTTGTAGTCGCAGGAGGCTCCTCGTCGTTGGTACATATCTGCCGCTCGATACTTAGCTTAATTTGTTTTCATTATGTTTACAGCGTAGCACCGTAATCTCACGCTTTTAATACCATAACAATAATTTTTGATATCGATTAATTGCATACGCAGAATTTGATTCAGACAAAACGCCACCAACGACCCATTAAATTTTTTTTATCTAGAATAGTCCATTAATTAATTTAATAAAAATTATTTATTATAATTTCAAACGGTTTACTTAAAGCTCATCATAATACCATAAATATCTCAATTTCATTAAACTTCACGACATTGTAGAATTTACATGGAAAAATAAATAATGACAAACCTCCGTTTTATAAATATCGTATGAAAAAAAAGCGGAATTGGGAAATGTAATTTGACTGAAAGAATTGCAAATGAAATGTTAATACAACGTTGGCCCTTAGAGGGTCAAACACAGTTACTAAATAACTACCGCTGTCGATAAACTTATGGTGTAATTGTCTTCAAATTCCACGTACCAGAAACTGCCAGAAATAATAAACCAAACTAATAACACAAACGATAATTTGTTATTTAAATTAGGCCGCTGACAAAACAAGTCTCGCGTCGGCGGATACGGAAACCGGTGAAAAAGATGCGGCCGCGGCAGAACGTGATAAAACACCAGTGCCAACAGACGACGAATATGGAGAAGATAAACCAGATGAAAAGGAGGAGACACAGGAGGATGAGCAAAAAGTATCAATTGCTACGTACTTCAAATTCATTATAGTGATGATTAATAGCACCCTGACGTCGATGACCAAATACTTGAACAGATTTTCGCGTGACTATAGATACATTCGCAAGGTTTTAACGAAAGAAAAGAAAGTATTAAAGGTACGTGATGGAACGAGTAAAAAATTTGCAACAGAAATTGGATCGATAATGTTGGAGATTCTTTTTCTTGGCATCGTTTAATTTATAGACAAAACCAGATTTCCGGATGGGAATGCGATTGGGAATCACCCAAATATGGCAGCCAATTCCTCTGATGAAACAAGGGTAAGATTTTCATCATAGATAACTATTGTAACTGGTTGTAACTAAAAAAACGTTCTTACCTCTTTGGCTTCCTACATTATCTGCTCGTAAACGCTTAACTGTACAGATACAGTATCGTAGAATAACCAGAACCGCGATTTTGAAGAGATTGAGAATGTCTTTAAAGATTTAGTTCGTTTTAGGTAGTAAATCCTTTGGTGGTATCCCACGTCGACACTTTAGAGCTTTAGTAGTATTATGCTTGTCCCAAGTACTTGCTTCTCCTTCTTAGAATTATTCAAAGTCCTTTCGAAAAGGAGTAGTCTATATTTACCCTTGCTATTAGGCCAGTCCTTATAGTAGAAGCTAGAGTAGTAAATGTGCTCGCTCTGACAGATCGACTAATGGAAATGCCGAGGAATCTTACGATGCTGGCGAGGGACCTACCCAACCACGACCGCAGGAAGAAAGGTAAGATTCTGTAGAAAATGCTTATTTTTCGTAGACGTTGTCTAAAGTATATCTTCATTAAATAAAATACAATTCAATTTAATTCAATTAGATTAAATTAAATATTTTGTATTTCCTTTGGAAATAGAGGTCTCTGGCAGTTTAAATCAAATTAAATTGAAATTCCCGAATCTCCTATCCGCATTTATGTTAATGTAAAGAAATAATTTGAAGTAAACGTAGACAGAGAGGAGTGTTATTTTTGCTAGGAAAAGCAGCTCGTTGATGGTCCCTCATATCCGAATTTTGGCACCGAGTTTGGAGCGAGGATTGGACATATCCTCCTCCAGGTATCGAGACTACTTTGTAAAATCGATAAATGTTCTTTCACTTCGTTGTTAAACGCACCTTCTGCACGTTGATCTTTGCAAGCAGCATGTACATTATAATTTTTTCTGGTCCCTTTAAACATTATTCTGTAGACATGAATATCGTAATTGTATAAATATTTACATTTACAGAAAAAGATGTACCTATCAACTTTCGTTCAGTTCTATTTTACAGGTGTTCGAGCTTTCGGTGTGCTTTTCGTATCAATGTTTTGCAGAAGAAAAAAAACTTCCTTCTGCGTATTTATGTTAGATCATATGGTGGAATTTCTTAATGCTATTAATGAAAACTGTTATTTATACAGCTCACTATTCTCCGAAATCTCACCTGTCCAACACGATGACGAAGGTGGTGCACTGTCTGAAGTCGATCAACCACCGATAATCCAATTATTGGCATCTATTTGGTTTGGAATCCTGGCACATTCGTGTTTACTTTGTTACTTCATGGTGTTCCTTCATCAGATTAAAAATGCATCCGTCCTTTCCACGCCTTTGCCTCTCATGGTATTCTGCTGGGGTTCGTTAACCATTCCACGACCCTCGAAAACATTTTGGATAACGTTGATCGCGTACACCGAGGTAAAATATAA
This sequence comes from Bombus vosnesenskii, assembly GCF_011952255.1. Taxonomy (NCBI): domain Eukaryota; kingdom Metazoa; phylum Arthropoda; class Insecta; order Hymenoptera; family Apidae; genus Bombus; species Bombus vosnesenskii. The sequence continues at coordinate 3,192,332 of NW_022882931.1, read as the reverse complement.
AATTCTTCGGACAGATTAATAACTTTTTTAGAAAAAACAAAAAGTTTCTTAGCTGATTAAAGGTAAATTTTTTTAGGCAATTGTGATAGTAAAATGCATTTTCCAATTAGAAGTATTGCCCTGGAATCGAGATGCTGCACCGAATAATCCTCTATTTACTCCTAGAATTATGGGGGTTGAACGCAAACATAATTATGCTTTGTGGGATCTATTGTTGCTCCTCATGGTGTTCTTTCATAGGTAAATCGAAGCATACATTTCATAAGAATATTTTTTCTTTTTTGTTTAAAAATTAAACAAAAATCCTATTTTTAGATTTATGCTGAAATCGTTGGGGCAATGGACGTCCCCATCCCTAAAACCAAGAAAAATTATTCCTTCCACTTTAACTGTAGTTCCGGCCAAGCCTCCACCGCCAGAAAATAGGGGTCAAGGAGAATCTGCATCGCTACAAGAAGAAGAAGGGTATGTCAATTTCTTAATTTTCATTGATTTATATACGTTTCTAATATTATTGTATAATGTATAATTAATATACAGGGTGGTTGGTAATTGGTGGTACAAGCGGAAAGGGGATGATTCTACGCGAAAAAAGAAGTCGAAAATATAGAATAAAAATTTTTCGTTTGAGGCTTTGTTTTCGAGAAAATCGACTTTGAAGTTTTGCTCGGTACGCGTGCACTTTATCGCGTCTCGTTATAACGGATCTCACTGTAGATCGTTGTCTCGATGGAAAAATTAAAAAAAAAATTTTTATTCTATATTTTCAACTTCTTTTTTCGCGTAGAATCACCCCCTTTCCGCTTGTACCACCAGTTACCAACCACCCTGTAAAATTGCTAATATTAATATTCTACTATTTACAGCAGTAGTACCGTAAGAACACCTAAAGGAGCAACTTTGAATCTTCGCGCAGCAGGGGAGGGTGAAAATGCGCAAACCACAAATGAATATGAAAAATTAGTGGCCGTTCAAGGAGAAGAAATCAGTCCCACGAACGAAGAGTTCAATAAAGCCATGAATATGACGTAAGCCTATATATGTAGCTATTTTAATACGATGTTATATGAGGTAGTCTCTTAAAATTGATTTAAACACGATGATTTGTTTCCAGCGTAAATAAATACAAAGAACCAATGAAAGATTTCTTCCAAAAAATTCTTAGTCCAGTTAGCAAAGAAAAGACGAACGTATATGCATATATGTTCCTGTGTGATTTCTTTAATTTCTTGCTACTCATTTTTGGATTTTCTGCATTTGGGGTAAGCATCCCTATATTTTCTAACAAGTAATGTCATGTACCTTCAAGATAATATCTAACAATAATTTTTGTCAATTTTTAGACACAACAAGGTGACGGTGGTGTTACAGCCTATTTACAAGAAAATCGAGTTCCGATGCCGTTCTTACTGATGTTACTGCTACAGTTTGCATTGATAGTTATCGATAGAGCCTTGTTCTTAAAAAAATCAATCGTAGGCAAACTAATTTTCCATTACTTTCTTATATTTGGCGTTCACATTTGGATGTTTTTCATATTGCCAAGCGTTACCGAACGGTACGATGGATTTTTTCATCATAGAGAAGTTTCAATTCGAATATTTAACGTCTTCTTAATTTAAATTGTCAAATATAATCACAGACAATTCAATGAGAGGCTTCCACCGCAAATTTGGTACATGGTCAAGTGCTTCTACCTCTTGTTAGCGGCTTATCAATTAAGACAAGGCTATCCGACACGAATACTTGGCAACTTCCTCTGCAAGAAATACAGCATTGTCAACTATGTCTTATTCAAAGTGTTAGAATATATTCTATCTATCGAAATTAAAACTAATATAATAATTTAAAATGTTAATATTATTAATAACTAATGTGTAAATTTTCCGCAGATTCATGTTAGTCCCATTCTTATTCGAATTAAGAGCAGTAATGGACTGGATCTGGACGGACACTTCCATGACGATAATGGATTGGTTCAAAATGGAAGATATTTTCGCCAATATTTATCAAATCAAGGTATATCGCTCTACATATTTTACATACATTTGTATATAAATTACTAATAAATATATGTGTGAATTGTAGTGTATGCGAGGCGTAGAAACGGATTTCCCTCAGCCACGAGGTGTAAAGAAGCAACAAATGAGCAAGTACTTAGTCGGTGGTGGTGCTCTCTTCTTCATGATTGGATTAATATGGTTCCCCTTGCTCTTATTCGCACTTGGTGGCACAGTTGGTGTCTCTAATCTACCCTACGATGTTTCAATGAAAATTAGAATTGGTCCTTATGAACCAATTTACTCTATGTCAGCGCAAAGTAGCTCTATCATCGAATACGACGAAACTGATTTCGCGAGATTTTCGAATTTGTACGCGAGAGATAGACCTGCGGTCACTTTCCTGGAGAACTATATACATTCTGATGTCGCTGCCGTGAGATTGAGTGGGTTCTCTCGAAAATTATGGAGTATATCTCCGCCAGACTTAGATAGGTACGATTAAAGTTATTTTAATCCTACTACGTTCCTGAATTCGTATCAACTCCAATTTTTATATTACTAAAAAATTTTCTGAGTTTGAAAAGGAAATAAAAGAATCACTTTTTATAAACTTGTTGACATCTGTAACTTTATATAATCATTTTATGACAGACTGATAACAGAACTAGAAGATAATAGCACAACCGTGGTCATACACGTAGAGTGGACAGTGTCTCGAAAAACGGACGCGAAAGATGCCAGTGGGATAACGACACAAGTGAGAGATATAAAATTGCCACCGTATGAAAACAATGAATTTAATCCTGTGAGAAGAACATTAGCTAATATGCTCTCTAGCAATGATTCAACCGTGCATAATGGTACTATCACGTTGCAATATGCGTTTCCCAAGTTTTTGAAAGTGACTGGTCGAACCACTGACGTCGTTCCACAATTAATGCGAATGCGTAAGTGTCATATGACAGAGAAAGATATCTATGAAATGAAGATAGAACGTAATGTCATTGAACTTATGTGTGAAATTAATCTCCATAATCTGCAGCGAAATGGCTTGATGACAATGTAGAGGAAGAGGATGAGAATCATCTGTACAGGGATGTTAGTCTTCATTTATCTACCGACGCAGATTGTTGCGCTCGTCAGAAATGGTGGATCGTTAAAGAAGTTTGCAATGATACTTTATACGATCAGCTATTAAAGAGAGTGCCCTTAAATGACTGCAAGTACATCATGATGTTCTTGTTCAATGATAAAACGTTCCCCGAGGGGTTGAGCTTTATCAGTGGATTTGGGTACGTTTTTGAAATTATCTAATGCTATCAATGCTAGGTCTACACTGTTATTCGTGAGATCCAGTATGGATACAATACTAATTCTCTTCACGAACAGTTTTCGTCAGTGTGAATTTTCTTTTTTTTATTTATAAGAATTTATTTTTTCTCATATATGTCTACAGAATCTTAGGTTTGTACACTACCGCGGTGATAGTCATAAGTCAAATGATGAGGAAAATAGTCAGTGACATGGCGCCAAAGATTATGTTCGATGACTTACCCTACGTCGATAGAATACTAAGATTATGCTTAGATATTTATTTAGTCCGTGAAAGTGGAGAATTGTGTCTCGAGGAAGACTTGTTCGCCAAATTAATATTCCTCTACAGATCACCGGAGACGTTGATCAGGTTGCTGTTGCATTACATCACCATCATAAGTATCATATTAGATTTAAAGAATCTAGCGTGACAACTAAATCGCATTTTTTCAGATGGACAAGGCCACCCGAAGAAGGGGAGAGAACTGACAATGAAGATCAAGATGATGTAGATGAGGATGTTGTGGCGCCAAGAGGGGAATCTCGAGATGTTTCTCGCAGAGAATAAATTTTATCGAACGTTTCTGAGGATAAACTCCAAACCTAAACAATATTAGTGAGAATATTGTGAAATTGTCAAAACGGCTAGAATTAATGATAAAACTAGACTAGAGTTAACTTTTGTTGGATCAAAGACTTTAAGATTTTATTAATTATGCGAAACGGAATTTGTTAAAGAAAGGATTTTTTCGAAATATATTACCGGTAATCTTGCGTAATGAAGACAATAGTTGGCGCACTTATCAAGACGTGACATAAAGAATGCGAATGGTTAAAAAAATTTAAAAAACTCAGGAATTTAGTACAGTTATGTTTGTTGTTAGGAAACTGATTAACGAAGAGATCGTTCCTATAAAGATGTACATATATCTACGGAAATAACGCAAAGCGAAAAAGAAAATGATATTAATCATAATAGGGAAAGTTAACGAGAAGACCTGAGAAATTTAAAGAAGTCCGAGGATACATTATGCAGTAGAATTATTTATTTCCGAATCGTGTTTTTAAGTAACGTTATACTAATTTTTATTTAAATATTTATCGATAAAGAACTCGCTTGATCATAATCAAAGGTATGAAGGATATTGTGATCGTGAGATGTTGTCAGTAACATGATTTTGAGATAAGTGCTTTATAGAATTAAGCGTCTAAAGATAAATTTGTTGTACCATATACGATACATATGCTTTTATCTCTAATTTATTAGAATTTATGCATAAACCGAAATAGCCGCATTTAAAATTGCATTTTCATAGGTAAGAATGTAAACCCCTTCTTAAAAAATTAATATCTTCAAAACTGCCGATAGCAAGATCTTTCGTTCCTTTTTATACGTTTTTCTAATCGTCGATTCATTCAGATATTACTGAATAAAATTATCTGGTGATTTTGCCAAAACCTCGAACGCGTTTTATACATTACACATATTTAACCGAAGATCTTGACTCCATAATAATTATCATTGCTTGTAAATATGCATTGTACAACATGCATCCTTATTGAAACATTGTATCATGTCGCCTTAATATGCCTTTTAAAAGAATCTTCGAATATATGTAAATTGTTTAAAACGAATATGCTATGATTTTATTTCTTGAATTTCTACTCTAAAAATTAAGAAATCACACAAATTCAATTATAAAGTAGTTTATTAGGCATTTTCTTACAGACAAAGATCTATCATGTTTTTTTTCTTTTTCTTTTTAGTTCAATAAATATATCAACTTCAAATCAACGCGGAATAAATCACACATATTACGACGCGTATGTAGTAAATGGGACTCAGACTCTTTAAACTAGATAACACATTGTTAGCTTTAAACTTTGTTACGAATTAAAAAAAATATTAGTAAAAACATTAGAAAATGTGTGGTCTCGTAATTTCAACGCACGTGTCGTGGCTTTACACACGCAACAATATGGAAAACATCGCGCGCGCGTTGGTGTGTGTGTGTAGCTAAAACATTTACAGAATCTTATACTCTGATAATTAGCAGCCATTGGTATTAAAAGGAAAATTGTAAAGTATTTATAAAAATAGGTGCGGAATTTCCACCTACTTTCATCACACGTAAATATAATCATTATATCAACTATGATCATTTTACGAAATATACACAATAGTACAATTTTATTTAATATCCTAGTTTACATTATAAAAGTGTCTGATCGAGCAGACACGCTTATCTATAAGGAAAATGTGAGAAAAATTGTGGGAAAATCCATCAATTTTACTGCATATCTTTCCTTAGATAAGTTAAATGAACTGACAAGGAGATTGGACTGAAAGAGAAAACTATAAAAGAATACGGAGATTATTATGAATCATCATTTATAATCAACGATTACCGGCATTATCGATCGTATATGCACGTTTGTTATTGAACTTGCGGAATATCTTTTCTAAAGCTTGGTATGTTTTATATTTTTTACTCTCGCTTATTTTTTAAAATTAGTCACTTTATATGTTCACACATTGTAACAACAGCTGGTAATCATCAAAGTTCAACAGCAGCATGGAATGGATACCTCATTATCAACATATTCTAAGTACTTAGTATTAGAATACTGTACACTTTTGCTATTGTTTACATAATTCCTTGCATTTTAATTTGAGTGCAATATTTTCCTGTTTCAGAAATTCAAATTCCTTTAATTTCTTCTGTAGCTCCTCGTTTCTTCTTTGTAAAATAACAATATCCTCTTGTAATCTTTCATTCTGTTCAATTAGGCTTTTTACTCTGTTAGAATCTTTGCTAGGATGCATTTCATTGATTATGTCATCTGTTTGGCACAGTAGGTGTTTAATAAGATTTGCTTGAGAATTAAAGTGCAGCTCTTGCATAGCTCTCAAAATCTTTGTGCTCTCCTGTTTTGTGGATATACTCACAATGTCCTTGATGGCATTAAGCAATGCAACAGGATCAGTTTCTTTGGATTCTACTTTTCTAAGATCATAGGCTTTTGTTTTGTCTTTTGCAACTTCTACCTGGGAAGTTCCATCTTTTGAGGAATCAGACGGTCTGTTGTTTTCCTTAACAGATACATCTGCAGCCTGAGTATTTTCCTTATAATTTCCTGAACGTCGCGTTTTATCCTTCATAATCACTTTGCTTTCAGAAATTTTTGCTTTTGATTCCTTAATCTTTACTTTAGTATCATCTTTAACTACTTGTTCTTTTCCATCGCTTTTTACCTTATTTTCAATCGGTTTCAACTTACTTTCAACAGACTTCTCTTTCTTTTCAGATATTCTTACTTTCATTTGTTGTTTTCTTGTGTCTTGGTCAGGCAACTTTTTTAAATCTTTCATATTTGGTTCTCTAGTAGTACATTGCTTTGTAATATGTAGATTTTCTCCTTTGCCTTGCAGTGTATGTTGCAAAGGAGAGGATGTTGCATTCCTTGTTGTTACATGCCGATCCACTGGATAAGCATTTACAGTTTTAACATCATTAGACAATAATTCTAAGTCTTCTAGGAAAGAATCATTCATACTTCTGTAGTTTCTTTTACTTCAACAACAAATAAAGTAATACTTTTGTGTATATACAAATATAACAGTGTTAGGAACTATTTTAGATTAATCCCTCAAATTCATTAATTACAAAAAAATTTTCTTGGAGTTCTCAATCATAGCAAGCATGAGAAAATATCACGAAATGTATCACAAAAGGTCGAAGACTTCGATATGATTTTGCACCATTTAATTGGAAGAAGCGTACAAGTTTATTTACAATGTCATCATTATTTGTAACATGTTGCATTCAGACTTAAAAATAGTAACAGTTCTATATTAACCTTCGATCGTATTACAGAACACAAAGGCAATTCAAATTAACGTGTATTGGTACAGTCAGCTGATACGTTAATATTCTCAAACGCCATCTGCATAAACGTTAATAGTTTCAAGTAGCTCGAATTATATGCTTAGTGCAGATAGTAGCCATTTCATTATTTCTTATTCAATTTTGGATAATAGTTAGATTAAGAGAAATTCTTGAATATTCTTCTTAAATCTAATTCCATATATAAGTGCAAAATATGCTTAATTCAAAATTTAATATATTTTCGGAATTCGTAGATATATCCCTACTCTTTGAATGGATTACGTGATAGTAATATCTCCTATGTTGGTAATATTATGGCGCCGGTATATAAAGATGCACTGTGCGTCGAAATATATATATCAATTGCATTTCTATCACGTTCGGCCGCTGTTCGAAGGTCGTGTTTAGGATAGTTGTGATTAATCAGATAGGACACGATGGAAAAATTTGTGTTACTTGTACAAATATTATTCATTGTTTCATTCGCAAGAGGATTTACAAATATTTATCCCAAGCCAAAGGATTATCCGCTTCGCAATGAGGAAGATTGTGGTGCACCTCTTTTCCTGACACCACTTATTGAAAGCGGTAAAGTAGATGAGGCCCGTAGTAAAGCTGCTGTACAACATAAAGATATGAACGATGTCAGTAGCTATTCTGGTTATTTAACTGTTAACAAACAATACAATTCGAACATGTTCTTTTGGTTCTTTCCGGCCTTGGTAAGTAATTTAATATTTTGAATTTTGTGAATAAAAATATTTGTAACTTTTAGTGGTTGAGATTCTGATTATGCATAACTTTCAAATAATAAATAAGAAAATGTATCTAAGAAATACAAGATAGGATTTTTTTTTAGCATAATCCAAAGACTGCTCCTGTAGTATTATGGCTACAAGGTGGTCCTGGAGCCACGTCCTTGTATGGCTTATTCTTGGAAAACGGCCCATTCATAGTTACTGAAAATAAAACTCTTGAAATGCGTGAATACTCTTGGAACAAGTGTCATAATTTGCTTTACATTGATAATCCAGTTGGCACTGGATTTAGTTTTACTGAGGATGAAAAAGGCTATGCTACTAATGAAACAGATGTGGGAAGGGATGTGCATACTGCCTTAGTCCAATTCTTTAAGTTATTCCCAGAACTTCAGACCAATGACTTTTATGTCACTGGTGAATCGTACGGAGGAAAATATGTACCGGCTGTATCTCATGCTATTAAAGATTATAATATCAAGGCACAGACAAAAATAAACTTAAAAGGTTTAGCAATTGGAAATGGATTGACTGATCCATTGAATCAGTTGGAATATGGAGATTATTTGTATCAAATAGGTTTAGTTGATTTAAATGGCAGAAATCAAATCCATACATATGAAAAAAAGGGTAAAGATTTAATAAAGAAGGGGAAATATATAGAAGCCTTTAATTTGTTTGACGAACTTATTGATGGTGATTTAAGTAAAAAACCTTCGTTGTTTAAAAATTTAACTGGTTTCGACTATTACTTTAATTTTTTGCATAATAAGGACCCAAGTAATGATTCCGATTATATGCTACAATGGCTTCAAACAGCAGATATTAGAAAAACCATGCATGTTGGCAATTTAACATTCAATATTGAATCTACAAAAGTAGAAGAATATTTGAAGGGGGATATTATGCAGTCTATGGCAGTTCTAGTAGAAGATCTTGTTCAACATTATAGAGTTCTTATATACAATGGACAACTTGATATTATTGTGGCATATCCTTTGACGGAAAACTATATCCAAAACTTAAAATGGCCTGGAGCAGAGAAGTACAAAACAGCACAGAGAAAAGCATGGTATGTTGGAACTGAACTTGCTGGGTATTCAAAGACCGTTGATAACTTGACAGAGGTCTTAGTAAGAAATGCTGGACACATGGTTCCTTCTGATCAGCCAAAATGGGCTCTTGATCTCATCACTCGTTTTACACACCATAAAAGTTTCTAAGTAATTTAATTAATTATCTTATCAATGATATAAGATAATTTACACCCTGCCTATATTTACTACATAGAATACCACTTGTAGATTTAAATTAATAATAAGGTTTTTAATGAATCTTGATGATATTTAATGAAAATAAATCCTTTTGTATTGAAAAACGTAATAAACATTTATTAATGAAAAAGAATGTATATACACATTTATTATTGAACTGCCTCAATAAATAATTCTTCCTGATTGTAGTTATAAGGTACTAAATATTTTTTGTGTTGAAACATTATAAATATATTTATTACACGTTCGTCTTTGGAAAATTATCTTCATGTGGAAAATTATGTAAAAGGATGAGATTCACATGATAAATATAATGGGTACACTTGATATCGTTTAGAGATCTTCGATCTTTGGAATTTCCTTTATGTTATGTAGTAAAAATTAATTATCTAATGTACGATAAGATTACATTAATCTAAGTATGGCAGTAAAAAATCATCTACTATAGATACGTTTTTATGCCACTCATAATGGGGGACATTTGGAACTGTGATAAGAACAAGTCTTCCGCTTTCATCTAATGTTTTCAGTCCAATTAAATCATCCTTATAAATACGTCGATCACGCATATCTATCACAGTTTCGTTAACGTCGTAGTATCCGAAATGGCTACTTTGCCACGGGGTAATAACACCATCCTCAGGTCCTCCAACAAGCACCATACGTTCTAATTTGGTGAGACCTTGTTTGTACATTAACATTTTCGTCGAATTTTTCTCATTGTTCACGTATGGAAGAAATGTACTATATTTGTAATACAATTCCTGTAAAAAAAGGGTAAAATACAATTTACTGAACTACTAACGAGTCACTTATATATATACTAACTTGATGATGGGGGTCATTCCAATAGTTCCCAATACTGGTGTGTTGCCCGATTTTTGAATAGAATAATTCATAGGCAGTTTGGCATACCAAATTAGGAAAGAATAAATGCAAAAATTGAGCTGCAAGAGAATACGCAATTTGAAACGGTAATTTCTTTGTCTTTCTTCATGACACTGAGGTCACCTACTTCCGTATTGTCCAGCTTGTGGTGAGCTTAAGGAAATGAAATTTCTAACGTTGTGATCGGGAAACCTTTGCAGTATCGTTCTAGCTAATAAACCACCCTGACTGTAACCGACTAAATTTATTCCCTCGGGAAATGCAGCGCCCACAGACATAACGTCCATGCCTATTTCTTCCACTTGATGCCACATTGATTCCAGACTGCTCCATCCAGCGTATCTTGGAGTATTATAAATCTGTGTCCCTGGATGCATCTAAAATTAATAATCGTTTTAAGCACATTGGAAAATCATTTTTACTCGAAATCATATTTACCGCTAAATTTATATAGACGCGACATCTACAACTTTCTTTGTTTTGTATTTGATTTATGTACTTACTTCTTGGATTCTGTTACTAATAAGTTCCATGCTGTCGCTTCCAGTGAGCACTCCATGGATAACGACCACGGCATGATAACATTCAATGCCATTATTGAAAAGAGATGAAAATAAAATAACAATAAAGCTACTATAATATACGGTAGCCATTAGTGACAGATGAGTGACGCTAGATACGTACTGTCAAGAATATCATATCATATTCACTTCAGATCCGTTTTCCATCGAAACGATAAGATTTTGAGATAACCAGAAGCAACTGATGCTTATTCGGGATCGTACCTTTTGATTGGATCAGAACTTTTCTTACCATTGGTCCGTCACTTTATTGAGGTAGCGGCTATATAATCGATTTTACGAGCGACGCGTCGCGACGCCTCTTGTAAAGAAAGAAGTGCAACATCTGTGCTCCGTTGAGGACGAAGGAATTTCATTTATCGACGATGGTTCTTATGTTTTCATGAATGGCGAAAGCAAAGATTAGAGTTAATTTCTGTATCCTAAAAGTTCATAATCAGTGCAAATGTTATCACTAAACATTCTTTGTTTCTTGAAAAAACTAATTTTTTATTGCTTTCTTTTTATTCGAATTTAGATTCGAAGATGGTACTTGAAATAAATTCTGATTGTGAGTGAAGTTTATTATCACCACCGAATGATGATGGAGGTGTAACAACCGGTGATCAACTTTGATCGATAGACCAGAGTCAATGACAGTGAAAGGAATTCAATTGCATTCTGAAATAACGTATTACAGAATGTGGCCCCTAATCCTTTTGCAGCTGTATGGAAGGTTGCTGGGCACGTGACATTTCCCGTGCTTCCACCATATATCACCGTGGTCTGACATCACCCTTAGTTGGCATACGAAACTCATGCCTTAGAGGATGAACGCCTGCCGCATTGTTTCGGCCAACGTCATTCTCGATTATCACGCTTTCACTTCGCAAAGAGACCTTTGTCACCATCGAAGAACATCGTAGCAATTTTGCGAAGCAAACCTACATCTCTTCAGGGATTTTCTAATACATTCATACCGATTTGCTAAATTATATACCAACGTCATAAAGAAAACAAGAAATGAATAAGATAGCATACCATGACTATATTTTAGAACTTTTAGATTTTTATTATTAAGCTAGTACTTGCTTATTATGGAAATACAAGTATCTATAGTGAAAGGTAATAAAATGAGAAAGGGAGAGATATCCTCTTTGGCTTAAGAAATTAGAACGTTGTACAACAATTTAACCGGAAGGAATACTTGGAAATGAACCGTGCTTACGTATTTCTGATGTCGCACACTAGCACTAATCGAGTCCCCAGAAGCTTTGAAACTACCAACGTTTCTTTCTCTTGTTGAAGAGGGAATGAAACGAAGGGGAAAGAGAACGAGAAGAGAGGAAAGACGACCAATCCAATTCCACGCTCAAGCCCGACCATCGTGATGGCGGAGGGTGGCGAAAAAACGCAGCCACGCCAGAGCGCAAGGCGAGCGTAGGTCTCGGAGCTTTTTTGCGTTTAATCAAGGATATTCGCGGTCGGCTGACTCGCTATTTTAGTCCACCAAGTGCTAACCGAACCGCGCAACCACCAGCGGCGACTATATCGCAGGAAGTGGATGAAGGAATCTCCGTCCTTTGACCTTTCAGGCACGCTCCTATTTATCTTCTATAATTCGACATGCATTTTCTGTTATTTTTTTTTTTTTTTTTTATGAAGCCATTTAGAAATTATGAAATACTTCGATATCCCTAAAATTAGAGGAAATAGATATAATTAAAATGTCTTTTACACAGTGGAAATTTTATACGAGTTTAAATGTTCTTTAGTAAAGAATTAGAATACTTTTCGTATTTCGATAAAAGGATTACAGAGATTATCGTATTATGTGGGATATTATTTAATGAAAATATGTTTGATGACGAATCGCTGCGCGGAGCATTGAAACATTTCAAGAAGTTGCACCATCTCTGCAATGATAATTCATACGCGTTCGTCTGCACGTGAAGGTAGTAATTCAGCTTCCGGTTTTGTAAATTCAAATGTAGACAACGATGCACGACGAACGAACAGTGCCACCGGTAATATTTGCAAAAATATGCAGGGACTGCCGCATAGTGGTTATGTTTTTCATCTCTATGCTGTCTTTATTCAGTTATGAAGATAAAAAGGACTAACAAAATAACGTTCTTCATTCTCCACTATACAAAAAACAAAAATGAAAGAAGGCACCATAAAACGCATGACTTTCTATTCATTCTTTTCTTAAACAAAATGTTAAATCAAATGATTTAGAGAGAGTCGATAAGAACGTGTGATTAAAATCGTTCGATTTTTGTTACGTACCGTTCAATTTTCGACTGAACGTTTTTCTTTCAGTAGTCGCCAAGAGGAATCATAGATCCTCTTCATCCAAGAATCGACTCGAGAGCCTGTTTAAGGCCACCCTCTGGCTCAGTAAGTACAGAGGCGGGAGAGAAGACGAAGTGGGTGGTACGGTGTCGGAGGAACGGCCGGGAGATTAGCGTTAATTACAGAGTTGAGCCGTTCCGGGGTTGGGACGGGTGCGAGGTATTTGTCACTCGGCACCGCTCTCGACTCCTGTTCCTCGTTCTGAATATTAATAACCCCGCGCCATCCTTCGCCACCCCCTCTTTCGTTCCGCCCTCTCCTCCTCTCACCTCTCGTTTTACGACATCCGATGAATTGCGCGGCAGGCAACGCTACTCATTATGCTGACTGCTTGATTTCATCACCGTCACCGTTACGAAAAATTAATTGCTCCTTGATCGGGGAGAATAAAGATCAGCTTGCAGATTTTGATCAATTTCCAACGTCTGCCGTTCTTTTATAAATACAGTTGGCAGACAGAATTTTCCTTCTATTTCCTTGTAATAATATATTGTTCGTATTATTGGAAACTGTTCACCCAAGACAGTCTCCTCCCTTCTGTCACGGCGTTTTCCAAAAATTGAAGGATGGTACCATCGACTCTACGGGTTAGCCCCTTCCACGTAACACGTCGATCAATCGATATCATCTTCTCTCGTCCTTTCTGCGGTTGGTCCCTCGATGGCGGTCCCATTCCCGCGCAAAACGTTCAGATATTCAAAGTCGGGGAATAGTTTATTCATGGCCGGCTCGGAGAACTTAGAAAGATATTGGAAGCGGCCCAGGAGAGGGTAAAAGATAGAAAAAGAGGCGGCGGAAGGTGGAAAAACTGAGCAAAGAAGCGAGAGAAGATGAGAGAGAGGAGACGATATTGGTCGGACGGAAGTGTCCCCTCGGGGAAACGAGAAAACGGGAGGAGCGTCGTCTCTTCCCCGATCCGATAAAGCGAAAGAGGGACCCCCTTGTGGCACGACCACCACTCCTACGCGTTGACCCACGTGACAGCGAGCCCGCCAATAAAATTCAAATAAACTCCACTGTGCATACTAAATTATCACATCTTCCATTACCCGACCGCGTGCTCATCCCCAAACAGCTTCCACCCGGTCCCGGGGAAACGTTTCAGCGTCGTGTCGAAATTCCAATATTTTCGACTTTCAGCCAAGATGGGAAATAGCTCGTAATACGTCTCGAAGAGAACAGAATATCGATTTCAAAACGTTATAACCGATTTAATACCGAAGAAAATGCGTTAAGTCCACCAGAGGGCTTATCGTTTGCACCGAGATATCCCGTTTAATTGATTGCTCGTCGACCAGAACTTAATCTGTTTTGTTGGTCTGGTCGACAGAAAACTGGTAGATTTGCGGATCGACAAAGTCTTTCGAGTTTTAAAGAAGATTAAAAAGGATGAACATTCGATTATACGTAGTGTATCGCGTCAAGACGTAACGCCATCGTAATGTCATTAATCCGATGTTGGATACTCGCCGAGAAAACGGGAATGACTCGTCCAAGGGAGTGCAACGACGCTGACGAAGGGACGCTGAGGTCAGGTGGTCTTTCCCAGGAACGCCCCAGATTTCAACATTACTCAAGCAGGATCAACCTGCCAGGAAGAAGGCCATTGTTCGCTTTTCCGCTGTTGAGTTTCCTTCCACATCGCCGATACAACATCCGCGATCGTTCGACCATTCAAACGCATGACATTTTTTTTCTTCAGTTCGTATAAAACATTATCGAACATTTCGAACAAGAAAGTAAACATTCTTCGAGATTTTTCTAAGTGTATTACAAATGTCTACAGTGGAAAATTTAATCTGTCGAGTAAAACGTCGAACTTTCGCCAGGAAGTGTATATCGCAGTAATTTCCTGGATTTTTGCCGCGAAAGAATAAACGCATTAAATGCGCACGGGAATTAACCAAACGAAGTTTCCACTGTGTAAAACAATTAGTAACTTAGCTGTGCCTTTATTCTCCCTATCAGCTTGTCTACGCCCCGACTATTAGTATAATCGCTAGAGGCTACGACCCTTAGCTGCTACCCTCGAGCGATTCACTTTAATTCTTAGCAAGTTAGAGTCATTCCCTCCCCTCCCATCTACGATCTTGCGCGACTTTGAGTTTTGTTCGGTTTTCTCTGGAATTCTCGGAACCTCTCGAACCAACCATTAAACTGCATCAAATGTATTTTATTACCTTTCGGAGGAATCTTGATAGCAAAAAATTGTCTGCGCGTTTTATCCTCGTTACATTTTCCTCCTTTTTCTGCTTTTTGTACCAGTCAACCTTTTTTACCTTGGTTGTTACCTGAGATTTACTTTTTTATGCTAACTCTACAGAGATGCTATCAAAAAAGCACAAATTTATACATCGTAGTTCAGAGAATCGCATATCTTTTAATTTTCAATGCTTAAGAATTTATTTCAATTAATATTACAGTCCAAGAACACATGTAAATATTACAGTTTTTCCTAGGACAATTAGAACGACGATTTTCCGTTTTGTGTTTCGTCACGTTGAGAATAAATGTAGCGTTCAGCTGCGTGTCTAATTGATTTCGGCCCCAGTGTTGGGGCTGAGCTACGATCGCGTCGGGGATGAGTTTCGGACGTCGAACCACCCCTTTGCATTATGGATGCACCTGATTTCACACTTGTTCGTTCGCACTGGCAAACTCCTCCGCCCCCATAACGTCTCTATCGATATAAACGGGCCGCAATTTGCTGGCCCATTGTAAACCGCCCCTTTCGCCTCGATTCATGGGTAATAAATCCTGGTTCCGGGATATATGGCAAATTTATGTTTGCGAAAGCTATGAGCGAAAGGATGGTACGGGCGTATCATCTACAATCTGTCGTAACCATCGTCGCAGATCTGCATATTTTTTTGGATATTTTAGGTTGAATTTAAAAATCATCTTCGTAAACATTGTTATTCATATTATGCTTATCATTAGAGATTTTTAGATTTCTCTGTATTAAAATACTCTCTTTTAGTCATCAAGTGCCATAAAAATCAGAAAATCGATAGAAATAAACTTATCATATTTTTCCCATATGGTCTTCATATGCAAAAGTATATAAAATATCTAAAGTATAGTACTTGTTGCAATATTCAGTAAATGAAATAAATCTCTGTTTAGATTCCATTTTTCTAGTCACAAAATATGAATTTGCATAAATATAGTAGTAATTTGATTATCATATTTGTCAATAAATGAAGTTTACGATAATAATCACGGTTCCAAGAGACTTGATTTAGCAATTAGGTATCGTTTTGAACGTATTGTATTAACTGGACGTTCGAAATTGACCGTGTGACATGCTCGTAATCCATGCCACGTGTCATCAATGACGATAGGGCGTCGTTTTACACCCCTCGAATCTATCCACGTCTTTTCTGTTCCCGCAAAATCCACTTGAATAACTGGTTAGATCATCTATTCGTTCGTTACTAATCATTCAGTAGCAATTTGTTCAGTTGCCGAGATTAGAAAGCGACTTGAAAGCAATGCTAATTCATTCCGTCCTCGCTGCTTTCTAATTTGAGATTCACCCTCTTCGACCCCGTAGTTATTGCTCTATATACGCTTTATATCAGCATAATGAACATCGATCGGGTCATTTGAATTGCTTGTATCTAATTTTTTAAATTTGCGTTCGAAACAATCAGTATATAAAACGTATATTTCTTAAATTTATCCTGAAGTTTATGATATAATTGCGGTAAGAATTCATCTGTTCGTCATTTTCTCAAAACTTTTAATAGTTTATAAAATAATTAGTAAGAATTATGTATCTATTTAACACCTTCAAACTTTGATCGTAAGATAACTGAAATTTTTCTAGAATATTTATTGTTATTCTGTAATTGTCTAAACAAAAAGACACAGTCGATGAATTTAGCTTCGAAAAGGAACGTACGACAAACACAAAGATGGAATAAAATATAGAATATCTATTAAGAATATTTTTACCATTGGTCGAAACCTCTCAGGCAAACGAAACCAAAGTAGATCGAGGTTTTATATAGGCAGATACGCGAAAACGGTAAAAAGGACATCCGCAGTCTAACATATGGCTGGCGAAATTGCCGACGGGGTGGCGGTAACAATATTTACAGAAGGCTCGGCTAACTCCCCGGTGTTTTGTTAAGACTGCACACCGCACGCTGCCGCAGCCCCGAGGCAGGGGTGTCACTTTACCCCGATAATCCTCCGTAATACTCTTTAGCGATCCGTAATATTAAGTCTCACATCCAATTTCTATGGACTTACACCTTGTACGCGGCGATTACCATTTTGATTGCGACCTCCTCTGCCAAGTCTTCCTCTTAGCTTTGCACCTTTCAGCTATATCGCTTCAGTCATCTTTGAAATTCTAGGAAGAAAGATATTCTTCGAAAAGAAGAAAAATCCAACCTAAAATAATTTCACCCTATCATCTACGTATTTATTCTCAGAAAAATTCTACTACAGGTAATCAATTAACATCTGGATGACAGAAATAAATTACAAAGCGAACAGATCTCTAATAATTTACAGCACGAACACCCTCCGCAAGGCTGGACAAAGTATACGCACGAATGTCCACTATGATCAACGAGTTTTCCGAATGTTACTCGTTGAAATGGCCGGGATTTTCGTTCGTGCCGTGGACGAGAATGCCCAGTGGAATCGCGTGTAATCGCCATACGCGGTGCACGCGTGCACGAAAATTGGGGTCGCGTTCTCCGTGTGACTCGCGAAACACCGAACGCCAGGGGGTGGTTCTGCGTATTTGCTTTAGAACTCGACAATCACGTCGAGGGTGGTCCAAGCCTGGCAGACTGCGATCTGGATTACCGAGATCATAATCAGCCAATCACTGGCACGGTGCAGTAAGGTGTCAAATGTCAACTCCTGCGGGACGTGGATTGATTTCTTTCGTTGATCCGTTAGGGTTGATTCCGAGGCACCGGTGTATATTCGTCGACATTCGATTCTAATAAGATTCCGTTCGAAAGAGAACGGATAAATTGAATTTGTCTTGGTACGCTTGAAACTGTCACCGTTTGAGAACGAGGAAGTTCGACCTTCTAGACTGGTGAGCATTAACTCTGCGGAAGCGGATGCGGAGACAAAGTGGCTCAGCGAGTTACCATTATAGCGCCGCAATACCGAGCACGCCGAGAGTTGGTGGGCATAAAGGAAACATTCATGCACCTGCGAAATCTCTATTTACAGGAATGCATCTTATGCGGTGGAGAAACACGTACGATTATTTTATTAATTTCAACCCTACTATGGCCTTCGAATTTGTATCCTCCAGGCACTAGTAATAATTGCATTATGTCCAAAAGAGATACTTATTTCAAGGCGATTTTCAGCATAGAATTGTTTACTGAAAACAATTCTTCTATATTTTTCATAAACTTGAATAATTTTTCTAACGATAGAAAAATATAACTGGCTGGAAGTTGCTTTAAAGGATATAACAAGGTTAATACCAAAATGAGAGAATAGGTTCAATCAATGAGAACAATTCCTAGTCTCATATCATCTTAGAACGCTACTTATACTTCAATTTCCACATGACGTCTTGTACTGTTTTTACGTATCAAAAATCTTTTAATATTTGACGATTAAATTAACGGATCAAAGAAACTTGTAGAGATATAACAGAATTAATATTAGTTTTAGTCAATGAAAAAACTTCTTCGTTTTATACCATCTTAGAAACGTCGAATATTTCATTGCTA
The DNA here is from genome assembly GCF_011952255.1 of Bombus vosnesenskii. Classification (NCBI taxonomy): domain Eukaryota; kingdom Metazoa; phylum Arthropoda; class Insecta; order Hymenoptera; family Apidae; genus Bombus; species Bombus vosnesenskii. The sequence continues at coordinate 3,173,564 of NW_022882931.1, read as the reverse complement.
CTTATTACCATCTTGCTCTATTCATCATTCTACGGAAACGGTCTGCCACAGGTCAAATTCATCTGTCTTCCCAATCAGTCACAAAGTCTCATCAAGATCAATGCATCATTTTACGCTGTTCTCTCGTAAACTTCCAATTAACGCATAAAATTCTACCATCCACTACAAGGATCTCTGCACAGGATCCCTCTCTCCAGCAACTGTTCTTTTCGTGAAAAAACTCGTTCATCCGGAGATGAAACGACAGAAGAAGGACCATCCGGCGAATGAACGCTTGGCGGAGGAAAGTACGCTTGAGATTTGCGTGAAGCGTGAATAGTAGAGGGCGTGGGAAACGGCGAACGCGGATAGTGTGGTGACTTGCGACCGGGTCCGGTAATTGTCGTAATTGTGCCGAGTGATTCACACATCAGGATCGGCGCTGCCGGACCGTCCGTGGTTGCTTGCGTGCTCGCGGCGTCACTCACACGATATTTCGCGCACGCACACGCGCTTGAGTAGCGGCGAGCGCGAGCGCATCTGCGCGGGATTTCGGAAACAATTGCCGACAATTCTCGCCACTTGACTCGCGGCCAGCGATTGACGTGAGAATCCGCTTAGACGGCTGTACAAACTTTGCTGCGGAGAGTATGAGGTCATCTTCATTAAATCGTTCTTCGCTTAATGACTGATCTAATTTTTTCTTTCTTTCCTCCTTCTACTGAACCAGTACGTGTACAAAAGTACATGAGGGACGAGAGAGAGAGGGAGAGAGAACACCATGCTCACCTTTTTTTTTCTCTTATCTTCGAGGAACAAGGCCCTTCGCCTTTCCTTCCCACGTTCTCGCCATTACATGCCAGCTAGATGCTTAATTACTGTATTCTCTGTCTAAATACCATTGTATCATTCTTGCCAGCGAAATCTACCAAATTCGATGAAGTATCCGATCGTTGTAGGAACTGTTACAATTTTAAGGATATCGATTTATAGCACTTTTGTAGGGCATATTTCCATTCGTCAGTGGGCGAGAAAAACGGGTTAGAATTAACGAGCTGTCGGTGTATTCGTGCCGGGATACTTCATCTCTGCTTCATATCGATAATTCCAGCCTATGTGGCGGGTGCATACCGGTATTGCGGCGTGCCACCGTAAAATACACATATGCTATACGGCAGCACGTCGTCGGTGTGGTTCCGAGCGAGGATGGCTCGTAAGAGGGTTGATAAGGCTATCGCGTACATCGCTGCGCGTTTAGCATACATTTGAATAATGGGCAGGCCGGTAATCCTTTAAACCGTTGGGCCCTCATCCCGTAACTAGGTATCCTTTCATCTCTCTGCCTCGGAGCTCGTCCGAGGCTAACCATCCTCCTTCCCAGCCACCCCACACACCCCCGCCAACCTCGCTCTTTCACGTTCACTTCCCTCCAGGCTTGACTGTCGAGGGGGGTTCATCCTCTATTTCTCTCTTTCTCCTCGGCTGCCGTTTAAAGATATTTCGTTAAAATAACAGTCTCGGCTCGACTGAGTACTAACCCCTCCACTACCCCCTTGGCCGCCCTTATACAGACCGATGGCCGTGGCGAAAAGGGGGTGGCATTTGCAATGCAGAGGTTAAATGGCTGCAGGGGTCGGTCCAGGGCGGAAACAGGGATGGAATGTTAGAGGGGGAAGGTAGCACGCAGCCACTGCACAGACTCGATTGGTTTTTTACTTGCCTCTCCAGCACTCTGCTTCTCTCTCTATCTCTTGTACTATCTTGCTTTTCACCACCACAAAGCTTTTCGTTCTCTTTCTTCGATCCTTCTCTATGTTCTCTTCTCCTTCAACTTCTTCTTCTACTCTTCTATCTGCCGCCACCTCTTTTTCCACTTCATCGGCCACGCTTTTTCGTACAGCTATCTTCAGCCGCGGAGTGAAGGAGAATGGGGTAGAAAGCGGAAAAAAGAAACGAGCGAGGACGCGGAGAAGAACAGAGAGAATATTACCCGGGGTGCAAAGGGGGCGTCAAGAGGTGGGCGAGATTAAACATTTATTTAAATGGCAGCCCCACTTCGTAGCGCGACTAGCACGCATACCGTCAAGTACGTACACGCATTTAATATATGTTCTCTCCTCGACTACGTTCTCGCGTGTGTGGAATGCTTGTAAGTGTTTGCGTGCCTGTTTCAACATACGATCATGTATACATGTAAAGTGTTTTTGTGTGGAAAAATACAGTAACACTGGGTGGAGGGAATCGTGCAGGTGGACGATCGTGGATATACGTGTGTTTGTGCGTTTCAGGGGCGTGGGTGTGGATATTACGGCTACACGCCGGGAGAAGGAGATTAGTCTGGTGGTTTTCAATCCCATTTTCATCGCGCTTCTACTACCCTTTCCGCGGCGAAACGATATCGTTTGAAGCTTCATTGTGATCATCCGCCAGCAAGCGTGCAAATGGTTCGAGAATAAATCAAAGGTGAATGTGAATACGCGAGGGTGGACCTTCCAATCTTCGTTGGAAAAAAAAGAAGAAAAAATGATTCGCCACTGGTGAAGAGGTCTACGAGCTTTGAATTAATTCTCTTTTTCTTAGAACATTCTGTGTAGTTATATTACATTGGCTTTAGATGATGGATCAGTCAGTTGTTGGTTGATTGTTAGTTAGATTGGATTTCGTTAGACGCATGCTGGATTTAATGCATGCCAGAAGAACGAGAGAGGTCGGGTTAGGTTCCTTTCGATTGAGCTGAACAATCTCTGTCGACCTCGGTGAACTATAAACGATTGATACTTGTACCGATACATTTGTTGAAGTAGGTCGGGCAATGACCAACGGACAGATATTTGGCATCTCGCAATCTCGATGCACCGCGTCATGATAATACACTGCGTTGTCGAACCAGTATCGAAACGATACAGACAATTCGATAGTGAAACGCTATAGCGTAAATCTTTATTAGCATCATCACGATCCGCTAACTTGGATCTTCGTGATCGATGAAATGGTATTGCAGCTTTTTGAACCCCATGAGCTAGTATTGTATCTTGAACTGGTCTTGTAATGCACCGAGATTCCAAATCAGAGCATCAAGTAGTGACATTGAATATCGCGTATGTAATGTTCTACCTTCTTTAACGGAAAGAGAATTAAGGTAAAACGAGACACCAAAAAAGGGAATTACATTAATAAAAGAAAATGGGTCAACAAAAGGGGGCTTAGCAGGAATAAAATAACAGAGCAAGGATACTAAATAAAGAGATCTGAACCAGTAATAAAAAACCACATAAAACACTAAAAAAAGGTCTGAAGATTGTTTTCTGCGCCGATATGGAAATATAACACGAGATACGTGAATTATGCACGAATATTTCAAACATCGTACATACTTATTGTAGGATTCTTCCTAAAGAGTGGTAGCGTGATGGCAATTAAGTTGAAGTAGGTTTAATTAATCACGGAAGAAACTATGTCAGTCGCGATCGATAACCACGAATAAATCACACATCCAGGGGCAATGAGTTACGTCACTGGTTAATTAGTACTACCGTTTCTGTACGATCAGATTTTAAACAATTAGCCAAGCGTGGGTGTGTTGCCAAGCTTCTCCTGGGAACGGTCGCACCCATATTCGGGTTTACGTCTCGCGGGACGAGCGTGACTTTCCACGTGGACTTTAATACTCGCATGCACCACGTGCCTCGACCGGGTCGGTGCTTTATGTTCCCGTCCTTCGTTCTTGCTACACCCAACAGCAGAGTCTCCAAAGGTCCCGGGTACGTACGGAACAAATATCCTTGGACGAACTGCCTGCAAACACGCTACTACTGTTGGTCCAATTCGATTCAATTCCGTTGGTCTCTCCCTCTTTGTCTCTTCTTTCCTCTTCCGTCCTGTACCTTTTTTTTCAGTCGGTCTCTATCTCCGACCTGCACGATCTACTTACTCCCTGGAGAACGATAGATCCTCGGTTGACTTTACTCGGGGTGGTTTCTCTCAGCTCGACTCTGTTCTCTCTACCTCCCTTTTTTTTTACCCTGCTTTTATGCAGCCTGATGAGGGGTTGCCATCGCGAATACCGCTTTACCTTCTTTCGAATTATCATTGATTTCAACCCATTCTTTCTAGGAATTTAAATGCCTTATTTGGATAAGGATATCTAGTCGGAAATATAATATATCTAAGGAATTAAAATTCAGCTTCTATCGAATTATTCTACATAAATTTAAAGTTCTTCGACTGGAACCAAGGAGAACTCTCTTAGTGACAATTTTTCTAATTGTCTAGTTGAAATCACGAAATATCTGAGTATGCATAAATCAAATTTCCTTTCAAATTACCGTTGGTTTTATTTCATTCTTTACTCAGATTGAAGTGTTTCACTGAAACCAAGAACAACATTTCTAGATTCCAAAGTTTCCCACCGCTGGAGTCTAAATCACAAAATGTCACAAAAGATATCCGATACATAAACTCAATTTTAGCTTTTAATAGGTCGAATTATTGCCAATTTCATTCCTTTCTTTAGTAATCTTAAAAGTCTTATTTGAACGAAACCAGGGATGGAATTTTTACGCTCGTCCAATGGAAACCACGAGATATTCAGGAGCGCATAAACCGAATGATTGCGTCAATAATTCAATTGCAGCGAGGTTCGTTTGTCAGCGGCATACACAGGTTGCACACACAGACTGGAACGCGTTTCGTTCAGCTCCGGCCGCTCTCATCAATCCTTTCGGCAACAGAATTCGAGGAGGCTGCGTCTATATCCGGCAGTTTGTGTTCACCAGGCTGGTTGGTCCCCGGTGTCTCGTTCATCCTGGTCAGTTAATAACCGTGGTTTGGATCCACGGTCCACTAACGTTGCTGACCACCGTTGCTGACCACCGTGTCTGGTTGGGTTTTCGGGCGAATTATGGAAACACGCCGTTATACGATGCGGTGGCCGATGATAACACAGCGAAACGCGCTCGTTCCTCGTTTTAATTAAGCCCCGGCTCTGTTCCCTGTTTTCCAGCCATTTTCAAGATATCGCGTTGATTTCGAAAGATATGCGAAAACCTGTGGCAAGAATGAATTCTAAGCTAGATGCTACCGTTTACGACGGAATAAATCCTTTCTCGGTGTCTTCGGGGAAACCACAAGTTGCCTGAAGCTAGGTATATTTTGGTTTTCACTATAGTCCTTCGTGTTCTTCCTTTTGTTCGTTTTCAGAGCGGTTGTCCAGAGCGTTTCCGGCATGCGTGGAATTGAAACACGAGGTTTTTACATGATCCACCAGTGGACATAGAGCGTGGTCAGCTCAGAATCCCCCCACTAGTCTGGTTTAATTAAGCTTCGTCTAGCTTGCTCGGACAAGATATCGCTCCGGCCGGTTGGTTTTAATGAAATTTCAAGAGAAAGAAATTTGCTACTGGCTGGATTGCCTTATTGTTAGTCCACTTGAAGCGAAGTTTCATTTAGGACTCATGTGTCATCTGTAACGTTTTTGTTAATAAATGAAACGCTTAATGTATTCGCTGCTATTGATTTGAGTAATACTATTAGTATAACTGTTACATTTTTGCCCTTTTGAGTTTTGAAAGTTAAAGAAAGCGAACATCATGTCGAAGCGGTATTTGTTAAGATACTCTTGATAAAAAAATTATATACTATATATAGAGATGGATTATTCGTATTTTAGTAGGTAGGTATAGTATAATTCTTAAATAGTATAATTCTTAAATAGTATAATTCTAATAAAGTACTTCATTGTTTTATTCTTCATGAATTCTCGTTTCTAGTTCTCCATCTTCTTTATATTTCTCACTTTCTTCTTCTTCTTAAAATATTCATATACTATAATAATATTTCGGTTAATTGGCAAATTAGAAGCTATAGGTAATAGACTTATCTTTTTTCATTTCTTCCTATCATTGTTCGGCACATAGGATAATCGGATAACTTGCAGTTTGTAATTGCAAAATTTCGTTTGTTTTAATACCAAACCTGTTATCTTTCCATCTCGTTTGTACCTGACACTTGTAAAATTCCTTTAATGGTGTTACCTCAATCGTACAAGATTTTGAACCTGTATTCAAAAATAATTTTTCATCTTACACTAAATAAATACACAATACAAAACTACACAAACGTAACAAAATATATCGGTAATATTTTACAGACATTCTATTGATTTCTTGGTAAGGTACAGCTTGGCAGATGAACGTATCTGCTGGATCGCGAATTTTTCATCCTCGCGCGAAGTGAATCAGTCTCTTCGTTCTCCAGACCGGAAGCATCGATGCGTGTAACGGGAATTTGATAATGTAGAAGAAGAGAACTTGAGGAAAGGTGAGTAGGATAAAGCGAGAAGGGATAACGTGGTCGTAATATTTTCATAAGAGACCATTCCTTTTTTCTATTACGGTTCTGGCTACGAAGCAGGAGGGGAAGTAATTAGCCAGTCGAGCCGCGAGAGTATAGCAGGCTAGTAGTAGTCGCGGCAGGATTCATTTACGAAACATCTGGAGCGACGGGATGCATGCAGTTCCGTTTATTCCGACAATTTCGTTTAAATTAGCTGAACGCGAGCGTTTTTATGTCGACGCCGACCGGTTCACACGTACTCTCCCTTCTTTCTGTTCCCGCGAGTAATCATCCAGATTCGTAAATTACTCGTTGTCCCTCCGCTATTCGTGCGTTCGTTCCTGCAAATCCACTTTGTTTCCGCGCGTTTGTCCAATTGAAATTAAAAACGACGATACGATTAACCGGACGTTACGCCAGCAGCGAGAAGGGGTCACATTCGCTTCGCTCATTCTGTCTTTTTTTATTTTATATTTCTGTTAGCGTTAATCCTTCGGACAAGTAGGTTTCAATAGCTACAGTTAACTCTGTATAAAATGGACTTTTCCTTTTTTTAAATTTTCTTTATGCGATACAATGAAAAATTGTTTAATCAGAGGACGAGGTTAATTTGTGTTAAGTGGCCCATCAAGTGTTAATCAGTGCCACGATTTTTCTTCCCTTTGAAACGAAGCACTCGAGTTTCTTTCGACCCCTCTGCGTCCAGGTGCTCGCTTTTTAATTGACGAGCACGCTGGGGAGACATCGCGCAGACGACGAAGAAAGCTCGAAAAGTTAAGTCGTGGGTTCCGTAAGAGCTCGTCAAACTGCGAATTACCAGCCTTATTATTATAGTCCGCGGTTCTAACGCGCCACTTTTTCTTCGTTCGTCCGCCCTTTTTTTCGCGGGGGATGAGAAAGAAGGAAGGAGGGGAAAAATCCTTCGGATAATAACTCGAGCCCTTTCCATTTATTCAACGGTAGCAGCAGTTATGAAACGTTGGTATTATTTATCGCGAGCCACGTCGCGTTTTCGGCGAACAATCGTTTCCTGTTTACCTCGTTCTATTTTCACCCACAAATATAAAAAAAAAAAAAAAAAGAAAGAGGGACAGGAAGAATTAATTGTTGGCATCGCTAAATACAATTTTTTTCATAAAGTATGTTAGCGATTCGTTCTTCGACGAAGGACCTCGGGTATATTCCTCGAGGATTTCTTTATTCTTTTAGTTTATCACGCGAGGCCAGCGAAGTTCTGGCTGGGGACAAAAAAATTTAATTAAAACCAAAGCCGCGAGAGGCGAACGCACCGCAAACTCTAGAGAAAACGAGAGAGAGAGAGAGAGAGAGAGAGAAGGATAAAATGGATTTTCAGCAGATGATGAGATGAACGCGGACGATGAGTGTGCTGTTTCTATCTAGGTGAAAGAATACATACCCTTTTTTCCTGCCTGATTAATCAGAGACTGACGACTAATTAAATTAACGATCGTAACGGCGAATAGAGACGAATGATCGTGAACAAACTAGCCCTCGTCTTCGTCAAAGTCTCGCGATTCGTCCTCGAATCCCTGGTGTACTGCACTAGGTACCCCCGATGGGTATAACCGCACCCCTGTTTGCCACTCACTACCCCTGATTAGCTGGACTTCCTGTCCACGAGCCGTCGCAACAATTCTACCGCAACGTCTACGTATAGAAACCGGCGGTTCAGCGTCGCATACGAGTTTATTCATATATCGTATGCCCACACGTTCGATCCATCGGAGCTTCCAGGGGTTAATGATTGGGCTTGATTGCTCGGCAAACATAGGCGAGCCTCGAATCACCTCCCCTTTGTTCCTCACTCCCTTTAACGTCGTTTACGACTTTGTCCGTTGATTCTATTCCACGTATCATCTCGGGAGTAAAGAGGGTTTCATATTGCAGACAGTTAATATCGACCCTATGATGATACCTTCGCTGGTTAACTCGGTTATTATGGATATCGCGGTTAAGAGACACCGAACTCGGATTTTGTCGTGTCTTTAAAGCCAGGGTATTGTTTAGAAATCTCGAGAGAAGGTTTTTATTCCTTTCTCCGCCGTTCGTAGAGGAACATTCGTAGTTCTAGTGGATTCGCGAATTTTGCACGCAACGGCATTCTGATTTTGAGAATAGCTGACAAATTTTTAATGATTTTAAGGTTTCAAGGTTTTTATACTACTCGTCGACGTTTGCAGAGGAAACTATACATTAGTAACGGATAGCATTGTAAATTTTCTAAACGCTTGCTTTCTGATTTTGAGAATACCTAGAATCATATATTATTTAGTGATACAGGATCTCACGGTTTTTATATTATTTTTCATCACTCAGTTCAAAGTAAAACTTGCATTTGCAATAGCGCTGCAAATTAATTGTCTAAATAGTTGTCTTCTAATTCTGAGATTATTTTATAAAATAATCATACGCACAGTGATTATCAAGAATAAACTTTCATACCGTTTTCAATCACTAGCGAAGAACAATTTGCATTTGCAACATTAATAAAGTTTCCTAATTTTTCTAAACGATTTCTTACTACTTTGAAGAGTGTGGTTGCATGTTCTTCGGCGTTCAACAAGTATACTGCCTTGTTGCATCCACGTTTGACAGACACACGAATAGATGAAGACATTAGTACCTCACTATACTGGCACGAAAACTATCAGGGTCAGTTTAGAGAATATATTACATCATCGTGATGTTACAATGTACACGCGCCTTCTTTCTTACGGCATTGCTGTTTAGGAGAAGCGCACGATGGAGAAGGAGACACGAACATAAAGTCAACAACAACGAACGATGATGATGACGAGGATGAGTCAGAGTCGAGATTGAGAATAGCGTCGGGGTTAACTGGCGAAGGAAGTCCGACTTGACCGGCGTCGTTTGACCCTCGAGATTAGTCGATCGTCCGGCGGCAACGACCCATTGATCTGCGATCAATCGGATTCATTGACGCGACTGTTCTAACCGTCGCCATTTTCGCGGCTGTCGAACGTCGACCATCTCTTAAGAAATTGAATTCTTATTCGTCACGGGTGACTCAAGTACATCCAGAAGACTTATTCGCAACGCTAATTTTAATTCAAGGTTCATAAAATCTTGTTTGTGGTGGTTGATTCCGTTAGCTGCCTCGAAAATCTAATTTCATTCAAATTATCTTGAAATTATTATAAAATTGAGGAGTCAGAATAGTAAACGATGTAAGCACCTAGAAAATAAAATAACATTTTTTAGTATGAAAGAATGTGTCTTCCATTGCAAAACATATAGTACAAAATATATAGTAATATATATATAGTAGGTGAAAATGAAATAAAAAATCTATTTAAGATATTTCTAGAATAGTGTGCATTAGCTTTTAGAACTATCACAAGAATGGATAGTAAAATGTCGACTATTTTCATCGGAAGAAAAGTACAAATGATATATATGTCGGAGATGAAAGGACACCGGAGCTTTCCCTCTGGAACTTCGGAAAAATCCGTAAAATTATTATTAAAGTTTACAGTCGTAATTAAACAATTTGCCGTCATTCTGCCCAATTGTACTTGTTTGCGATTTGTGATAATAAACTTGGACTCAAGGCGACCATTAGCCACAGAACGTAGCCGTAATCAACGGAACGGGCGCTTCATCTAACAAAGGTATGGAGCGATAGTATGATCCTTACTAAAAGAAATACCCATAAAGGTACCTGACAGTAAAACATTCCAATGGTTCCTTCGGACAATGAATACCAGATCTTGAGGCACCTACACGGCACAAGTGCGATTAGCCTGAGGACCCGCTATAAAACCTGAGGTTTTTGCTAATTAAGATTGTTCAAACAGACAAGCAGCCTTTGTCCCAAATTGACCAATTGACAGCAACGTTAATTTCCCTTATTTTCGGAACGAGGGCTATACTCGACGAATCCGATGACCTCCTTAGAGACACCCCATCATAGTTTTCCTCGGTAGCATCATCGGGACGAAAATTCATTCTTTCTTGCGATCTCCTCGACGAAGAGAGTAGCGCCTTACGATCTGTGAGTATTGTGTGAGCAAGTATATCTATCCTCCCGTTGACCGTGGATTCGTTATCGAACCTAAGACCAACGTCACTAGTATCGCCAGTGCCCAACCACTGCGGTTGATTGTCGAATCGGTAGTATCCATACTCGTACGACCAGGCTGTACCGTCGTTATAACACAGCGATGGCCAATTCCAATGAAGATCTCTCAAACGCTCATAACCCTATTCCTGACGCTTCTCCGACATATAAAACACTGAAAGTACATAATATTCAAATGATAATGGTAAAATTCACAAAAATTCCTTTTTTGCTTTCTTTTTTTAGAACCTTTATTTCTCGCATTTAGGTCGTTTACCACTTAAAATTCACAGTTATCGAGGTAGTGAGAAGGAGAAGATACCAATGGATGAAATCTTGGTTGGACCACTTGGTCCAGTCGCAACTTTACGCACGAAGTAAATCTCGAATCTCCAGGTTGCGTTATGGCCGCGTCGGGACCGACGCTTTTAGCGGCTCAGGTGGCACCGTCGCCGGATAATATAACGTTATTTTAGTAGAAGCATTCTGCCAGCTAGGTGGCAGAGATTGTAACATCCGATTCTCTGGCTCGTCGCGGAAACTCAGATAAACAACAACCCTCTTACAGCCACCGAGCTGCCGCTTGTAGACGCATCGAAATCTCATGAATTTTTTACCGTGATTATGGTAAATCATATCGAGTGTGTTGCTTGAAGTTGGACGATCATCGCGGAGCAGAACTTATCACGAATATTTTCAAACAGGTATCTGTTGGTTTTTCAATTTTCTAGTCTTTCAAATATATTCACTTTTGCAACCTTTCGCTTTTGAAGAGATGATCATTCCTTAATACTAAAATTACCGAACATGTCAAGCTGATGATAAAAACGTGTATTTACATTGTAAAATTAATGTTGATTTTCATTGGCATAGAAACGTGATTTTATATATAGTCACGCACAGGGTCTTCCTACATCTTGCGAAAATGTAATTTTTGTTTAAAGGAAGTACTCACTAACTTTTTAGTGAAATTGTATCACCTTTTTTTTAAAATAATGGCATGTTATGACGATTTTATCTTCCAATAATATCTTACTTTAAAAATATGTGTATTCGTTCAATATTTTTATTTAATTACGTGCATATGGTTTATTTAGTTATACGTCGCAAGTCAATATAATTTTTGTATTAAACTTGAAATTAAATATCATGCAGACGTCGATACATCACAAAATTTGTTCCACATATTTCAATATTATGTTTTATTAATTTTAGGGTCAAAAACGAAGGATAGACAAATATTTTCTGGCAACATTTCACGAGTCAAGCTGCCAGTACTTGGTAAGCTCACTGTTGAAATCGCTGGAAAGGAAATTTTCGGCTGTGTATCCCGCAGGCGAACGGGATGTCTCGGTTCCCACAAGTTCGCATACCCTCATGACGATGATCTTATTTGAATCTAGAGAATCCTTTACTCCTCTTTGCCGTTGTCTTTCACTTTAAATACGGAGAACAGAGCTTCCGCTTCGTCTGTGAGTCCTTGTATGGGCGAAGACGTGCGTCAGAGATAGAAGATCGAGCGTAAGGGTAGTCTTTGATATGCTGACGTCGATATTATCAATTCAGATGAGGAAGGGAGGTACAGTCGTTTGGTAAAACTGCGTTTGATCTGGTTCACTCTGCCACGTGTACACGGATACACGGTATACTTAGAGATATGCTCGCTGTGTCAGAGACAGCCGTGGGCATTTTGCATCAACTTAGAGGATTCGACAACGAATTATCGTCGTGTCTTTTCTATTTAACTCACTGGTCTATAATTGCAATTTTGATAATGTTCCAGTCAAGATATAGTCACGTGTTGTTGAGACATTTTATAGACTCTTAATAAGCATGTAAAATTCAACAAAATTCCAAAGTTTCACGATGAAAGCCATAAAATTTCAATGTTTCATTAACATAATGTCACTGTCCACGATTCCAGGCTTCTCATTATAAATAGCGCAACCATAATTTATCACGATTATTGAAGATCACATTCAGAAGACTAAGAGTGAGATATGAAACAAAACGAGTGAATAAATGATGAAACGACTTCCAAAGATTCAGAGAGCAACTGAGAGAATATCTGGCATCGTCTAAAAATTATTTCTAATTAAATATACCAATAAGTCTTACTTCGTCCCTGTTAAATTTAGCTCGTTTACTTTCCCGCTGATTATCAGCTTTTCCGGAGCAACGAATTTCCACGAACGTAAAATAGCCGTGTCGCGACGTGTACGCTTATAAAAATTAATCGTTTTGCCCGGTTTCCTAATTCCTGCCTCAACGGGGGTCGACTTGCATTCAATTGGTTTGTATGGGCATTGCTCGAGGCTGAGCGGTCCAACAGTCAAAGTGAGTCTTTAGGTGACAGAGCGAGTCATGCGGGTTTTCACTTTGGGCTTCCTACCGAGCGAGACTAACCCCCGAAGTGCTTCGTAACTAATACTCTCTCCTTTTCTTTCCTTTCTATCTTTCTTCTTTGTTTCGCCGGCGAGTCGATCTTCTTCTACGTTCGTAGTTCGTTCCGACTGTCGTGTATAACCCAATAATCATTTAATTCCGGCAGTCGTACGCGCAGCGCTTGGCGCCAAGTCAATCTAAGCCAACCGGATATGCCTCTCTCGTCTGCTTCGTTCAGCCACTGACGTAATCCCGAAGTTTAGGAGCGAACGAGGAGGACGTCCCTTTCGCCAATTACGAACTGTTGTCCCCTGCTAGAAATTTCGGGAAGATTTCAATAGCGTTGGACGAACAAGTCGAAGTAAGAAGCGTTAAACCCTTCCTCGTTTCTGAGATATCGTTCATACAATGTTGGATACAATACTGAAAAAAAGTCATATTTTTCCTTACAGTGCAGAGGAGCAATTACGTTATCGATTAAGATTATTTTTATATTTGCTTCGTGAAGAAAAGAATCCTTAACTGTTTTATAAACCGTATCTGACACTGAGGAAATCGCATCTTTCCGTTGCAGCATTAATTAAAATTATTTTCAGACTCACTTCGTAAAGTAGAGAAAGTTTAAGCGTTTCATAAACCGTATTTAAATATCATTGCATTATTTTTAGTTTACTAGTGCGTTCATATTGCCGTGATTGTCGATTTATTAACAATTAAAATCTAACATGTTGCTTCGTGTCGAATCATTATAAAGCAATAGGAAGCATTAAGTCATGAAGTCGTGGGTCGATTAGATTTTCATAGAAGACATCCCTTTTCGAAGGCACGGCTTGACTCACGTATGATGGGAGCTGGCATATGGTACGACGTGATGCACAATTTCCACCGTGAAGGAAAGAGAACTGCAATGATCGTAGATGGAAGTGAAAAAGAGAGGGGAACAGTTAACGCGGGACAAACGAGCGTGACCAGGGTCGGGGCCCCGTACGTACACGTATGGGGACTTTCACGGTAAATTTCGACGAGCTATGTAATCCCCTATAATATACAGACATATGCACCGACGAATACAGCCACCCTCGTGGATCCCTGTGGACTGATATTTAGGGCTGATATTCATTAACAGTTTCACGCCAGACTACGAAGGAGGAAAAGAGAGTTGGTGGAAGATGAAGAGAGACGAATAGGGTCGACCTGGCTGACGTTCTCGATGATAACTGTTCAAAAGGGTACTTCGATACCCCATAACGTTACTCTCCCTCTGGTGTGATCTATGATTTCGTCTCGGAGCAGAGAGAATCCAGATTGAGATATTTTGCAGCATTAATCACGGAAGTCGCTGAGATCGTTTAGGATTTATTAACATAGAGGCGCGTCTGGTTTATTTAGATTCAAACAAAAAGTGATGATCTTTGCTTGTAGAAAATATTTCAAGAATTTGTTGTTATTACACGTCATGATCTTCGTCTTTCTCGATATGAACCTTTTCCACCGACCTTCCTTTTTGTCGTTTCAACGCTATTGGATCTGCAGGCCAGAAAATGTATCCTTAACCCAGACATGCCTGAATTTTTTTTATTGTTTTTCAAAATAATGCCAATTTTCTCTACTAACGGTCTAAATTAAATTCATTGATTAAATTTTTCTACTGTTCTTAACTTAATATCGCAACTTAAGTAATTTTCAAAATACGGTTATCCGTTTGGAAAATTGCGAAATATAATAGAATCATTCTATTGGAAGGACAATAGGCATATCCGAATTAATGGACTACTTTATATCTCAGTGGAATATATCAGTGTAGTTCAATAGAACAAATATTCTATGTACAAATATTCTACGCGAGGCATCCAATCACTGCAACTGTAAATATCGAAGAAGAAAGAGCACAGTGGAATACAGTGACACGTGACCGAATCGTTCGAGATACGTAGTCTAGGTCGAGCTGGAGTGTTTTTACCGACGAGCAAATCCGCGATTAGGCGTAGTAATAACTATTTTGTTTATATGTCACAGTAACCCAGCAAGGAGATAATGATTTTTCGCCCGTGACGATGACTTGGTAGAAGCTTTGTTCCGTGAGTATCGTCGTGCAAGGCTGACGAAAGCGTCTCGAGCGAAAACTCTGCGTAGTCAGACTGTTTTCGTCTGGGAGAACAGAACAACGGCCTTGCCGTGATCAATGACTCCAGTATTTAATTGATCCCTGTGCACGGCTTGTCTGTGAATGTGTTCGACGTCGAGGATCCATCGATCTTCGCGGATTTAAATCGCGAACCCGTTCCATCGTTCGCTCGAAGATTAGATAAGAGTGCGGCGATTCGAAGAAGCATCGAGTGCGCTAATGCACTCGTAATGTTGTTGACATTATTCTCTGGTTATGCAGCCTCGATCGAAAGACGTCAATTAACAGTTTCGAAATTGTATTACCTGCGCCCGGTAGCCTTCAAAGTTTTTAATCTTCCGGACGTGCATCGATGTTCTTTAGCTTAGTTAGTTAACGCTGTGTATATATATATAAATTTCATTCGCTTCGATGACTCTAGCGTCCGATAAACAAAGTCTTACGCTTTATCAGAAGGGATCAGATTGTTTTTAAACGGATGAAAAATATCGGAACAAGGGCGTGATCGAATCGAAATCACCGATGGTTCGATCCACTAGTGCAAGATTCGTCAAGATCCGGATTAATCGGTTTCAATTAGACCAATTCTTCCCAATTACGACGTATCTGTTTCCAGATAGCGAACGCTTACTGTAAAACGATCGTTCGCCTACCCGCAGGGGTCCATCTGCTTGCCTCTCTTTTTCCATCTTTTTTCATACGTAATCCTTCGATTGTGTGCTCGCGTCTGCCCACATACCAGCGTGTGGTTGTTTTACGAACGAGTAATATCATCTCGAATTATATCGTTCATCGCTGCGGTAGACGTGTTTCACGTATCGTTTTCTGTCCAGCGTGGCACGGTGTGGCGATAACCATCACCCACATCCCCCAATTGGTAAAGACAATCGCTAATATGTTTTCTCCTCGATTGAGGAGTGAGTCATTCCTCGTGTACGTCCTCCCGTCTGCCTCTCGAGGAGAGGATACGAGCGTGAGCCTACTATAATACCGGCGAAACAATTGTTCGACGGGACAATCAAGTGTTAAATTCGTGGCGCCAGCCACTCGTCTCCTGTATCCGGCGCATTGAACTACTTTGTCAAGGTAGATACGCGATTTGCTCCCTCACAGTATTCCTAAAGTTTTAGGATTTTTTAAACAGATGATCAATTATTAAGTCGTACGATAAATATGTAATCTGTAGATCTAAGATTATACATTTCTAGGAAACTTAAATGTTAAAAACAACGTAAAATATTCAAAGCTAATCTTAGAGGATGAAACAAACCTTCATGTTCTACAGAAATTCTGAGAGCAGAATTTAAAACATTTTTAATTCTCTCAGTATTTTTCCAAAAAATATTTCTTATGAATTTCTAAACCTTTATGAATACTTATACTATCATGTCTTAATATTTAAAAGTATCGCTTTTCCTCCGAATTCCTCATTCGTTTTCCCTGGAAATACATAACCAAGAAATCACATTACCTACGCTATGCTCTAATTACTCGATAAGAAATACATCGACCATGTGAATATTTTAACAAGCGATTAATAATTAATTTGTAATTGTTGTTGCGCTAAAATTGTATCAGCGCAAGTCAGAAAATGCCTGGTTAATAAAAAATACCGCAAAAAAGTGATAACGATATACGAGAAACTCGAGCGTAATTTGAACGTACTTTCGTTTTGTTTCAATTGATTTTGCATCCACGATATGCATCCACTTTACAAGTAATACTGCAAATCAGTTTGATGGATTCAAGGCTGCGCGTCTAGAGACAATACTTGACGCGATTCGACGAGGAGAAACGTGACAGTGTGAGGCATACTCGACGCCCGTCTCACCGCTCGTGGATGTCCATTTGTGTGCTGACGGATTAAGTTATCTTACAGCCTGTAAATCACGTCCGGTATATACTTGAACAAACAAACGTATAGGCAGGTTCGGATGAGAGCTATGTGTGAAGCGTACCGATGAATAAGAAGACCGATAAAGTATCTTGAAAACCGATCGATGTTTAATATGCTCCTGATATCCACACATTTTCGAGTAAAACAAATTCAATTTCTACAAATCATTTCTTCTCTCTCCATTCCTTCACTCGCGATCATAAAAAAGTTTGTCAGAATCTGTCGCAAAAATTACTCGAATTCCTCTTCTCATTTTAGCTCGCGTAAATTTTTTAACACACCGTCCATGTGTTTTTAAGAAAACGATTTCTTTTTCAACCATCGTGACAACCAAGTCTCGTAATACTGTCTGAGACATTTTTACCCCATTTTCTACCCTATCCCATTCTGCCCGATTCCTCGAAGCGTGGCTCGAGAGGACACCGCTCGTTCGCACGGTCTCGTTTCCAGTCGAGAGTTTTCCTATTTTCGCGGTAAAAGAGTAAGCAATTTTCTCCGAGAAGATAGAACGAGTTTGGGACCACCCTCTGATACTTCGGGGAGAACACACCGCGACAAGATGCGAGTGAGTGAGTATGATTGATGCGATTTGTCGTTCTCTCCTTACGCTCAACATCTCGTCCCGGCTTCTAGTTACGCCCCTGACGATACTTCTTTCGTCTACGGGGCATATCTTGCTTGGGAACGAACGTTTTACCATAGTTCAATTCGTGAATAGTTGAAAGAATGTTATTACGTTCCGACAGTGTCGTGGTTATCTTCTTTGGTGGCACTGATATCGCATCGATGATTCACCGAATGCATATTAGTTAAACTTAAGACGTCTAAATATTTTTATAAAAGGTGTGGAATTTGTGTCTGAGGTGTATGGTAAGTTTGTTTGCACTTTCTTTATGCATAACTTCATTACATAAAATTTATTTCACCGATGATTTTGTTTGCATTCTGCTCAGCATGTGGATTAAGTAATTTCTCACTCCATCACTCCTTTTATTGCAACTTCCATTTACGTGTATTTTTAGATTCTTTAAATTATTTATTGATTTCTGTGATCAATATTTTTCAAATCCTTGAAAAATTAATATTGTATATTGGACAGATACAGAAGCTAAGGATTTTGTAGATATTACTAAAAGTCTTGGTTTCTAAGTGTTATATTTTATATCTTTAACAATTGAAGAAAGACAGGTTTATTAAAGACTGACAACAGAGTTGTTCAACGTAGAACAATTGTAAATATAGAAGTGGTACAAAAATTGTGAATGATTTTAATCTTATTATCAAATTGACCTGTGTGCGAGAAAGAGAGAGGGGCGAGAATCTCCCTCCGGAAACCTAGTATTGAAATCTATTTAAACAAATTCACACGTAACTAAATGATGTTTCGAAGTACGTGTTTATGGAAGGAAAGAAATTGTGCGTGGAAAATTCTTCTGCAGATAATCTGTTCTGTGAATAGACCGCAATAAAAGATGAACGTCGTAATCACTTAAGCTATAATGGATCGTCTTGGACGGATGTGTGCTGTCGTTCGATGCGACTCGTCAGTTATAGATCCAGAACGAAATACACAGTGCGTAACTCGGCGAAATTTCGATAAAAAGTGTCGCAGAAAAATGGTTTTGCAACGTGTCTTAAAAGAAGAAGTATTAGTGAGACGAAAGTAAATGTTCAAATTCATTCCCAGAGAAAATCAAATCCCTTAAATCCTCGAATCATCGATAATCTGGTTCTTAGTCTGTTTTCATACGTTCTTATCCAGTCAACAAAAGGAATTAATGCGGTGTGATTGATGCAACGTAACGACGTAGTTTCGTATTTTTTTGTTCTTGCTCGTACCTTACATATAAGCGTTGATAATACACGACCGATTCAGGAACTCTAGGTCAACTAGACAACTAGAGAGTCAAAGCTTAAACACTAAATCTATCGCTTATCGATCACAAAATCCCGGTGAATCTCACGTCAGAAGTTTTATATCTTTATCTATCCAGATAACGAAACATTCTAAAAAAAAAAAAAAAAAACACGATCGACGAGTCGGAGTAATAAATCTGCTTCAAGCAACCCCCGGAGCGAGTTCTCCGCAACTATCTGTCGTCTTTAACGCATGTAGGTTTGCTCAGAATTCAGCAAATACGAATACCGCGGCATGCAGGAAGCGTACAGGAAACGTCTACACGGCGCATTTACTTCCGGCTGTGTAGGAAGAGCGCGCACAAATATCAATCAGTGGAGTCAAGAGTAGAATCAGGGTGGCCGAGTGGTTCCACATAATGCTGCAACCGGAGGTGAGAGTTGCACACCTTGTCTCGTGTCCATTCGCCACTGGCTCTGTACACAAACACACGACACCGTATCGGTCCATATACGTATCTTGACGCAACACAGCATCACCCACACGATCACCTGGAAAACGAATAAACATATCCACCCGTAGTGCCTACGCACGCATACACACAGCAGAGAAAATAACGTGTGTTAGTGGTTGGTAGCGTGCGGTGGCATCAGCTCTGGGGAATCGTCGTTTCGCTTGTGTATGTCTCGTGATATCCAAAGCGTGCGTCAGTGTGCGTGATCAGGGCCATGGTGAGTGGTTTCGTGGGGGTGGAGTAGGGAAGAAGAAGGCGTGCCTCGGAGGCGGAGTCTCCATCGAAAATCCCGGCATGCATCCAACATCTGTGTGGGTGTTCCTGCCTGTAGTGTCTCACTATCTTTCTCAGTCGTACTGCAGTGGATGATCAAGCTCGTGTGCGGTCTCTCCCCTCTCTTTCTCGCAGTCTAACTCGCGACTTTCGTCCGTCATCGCATGGGAGTTCCTCCACTATCAGACCCGTTAACAGCAGTCGGCGTCGAGGCACCCGCTATAACGTCTCTCACATCCCCGGGTGCTGGTGCTCGCCGTTCCTGACCTGTCCGGCCGATGGGCCGCACGGAAATCAGTGTCCTCGACAGCCGGAAGCTCGTTCCATTCAATACGTGTATCGTTATCCAACGAGCATCCCTTACAAGCGATCGGCATTGTCATCGACCGAACATCGTCAGTTTTAAGCATCTGACGTATTGCAAGAACCTACGTCGGAGTTACTGGAGCAAATTTCTGAAGGCTGTTGAGGGTTCATACTTCATGGAAAGGGATGATTTTTGGAGATCGTTGAAGAGGAACAGTGTCGGTGAGAAGGTTTATTCGAGCAGTCTACGGAGCAGCGTGTATTATTGTTCGTTGCTGTAATAATAATAAAAGAAAAGATAAGGGTGCGTGGTTCGCTGACACCCCGTGGTGGTGCAATACGCTCCTTGAACGAGGGGCGGATGTCGTGTACAGTGAAGGGAGGATTGTTGTAAAGAATAGTGATCGAACTTTCCGAGCACGATGATGGAAGTGCAGCAGCAGCACTCGCCTGTAGGGGTGGGTCCTCTGGACTTTTCACGCAGGGGTGTCGCGGAGGCGTCCGCTTTTCGTGTTGTCAAGCCGAAACAGTCGGCATCCTCGCTGGTGCATCAGCAAGCGTTGTCGCCGGAAACCAATAACAACGAGAATCTTCAGGAGAACCCGCAAATTCCTGTTGAAGCTGAAGGTAAGATCTTTTATCCATAATTGACGCTCCAATTTTCTTCATTCAGTGATTCAACCCTTAAATTAACGAGAGGTCGGGATTTCTTCAATTGATAGAGGAAGAATTTTTTAAATTGATAATAGTATCGAGTAAAAAAATTATGAGACAATAGGTTAATGTGCAGATATAATATTTGTCGTTCCAATGACCACCAAACTGAATTAGAATTATCGTGCGGTTTCAAATCGCAGTTTCGTCAGCGTCCAACCCCATTAAATTAGAATTTCTGTTTCTGATCTAGTGACATAATATCTAACGAGACACGACCTTCGATACTTCCATTATCTGTCGTTCCCTATAAACGGACACAAAGCGTGCAATTATCATCGATTCAAAACACGAGTTTAGGTTCAATCCGCCCGTCATAAACGATTGTTGAAATTCAGTAACTAAAATCTGCGTTAAAACACTCTGTATACTAAACAGCAAAATGTTAAGGAACGAGAAAGAATGATTCTAAGCCGGTAAATTCTAGATTAAACGTAAAACACAAAATTACATTTCTCTCAATCCCGTCAAACGAGTTCTCAATTCGGTCCATTCGTTCAAGGATATTAAAATCTACGTTGAAGAAGACCTTGTGCAGCAAAAGATACAACTTTTATAAAAAAGAAAAAGAAGGTCCTAGCTCAATAAATAGAACCTAAAATTAAAACTAAACACAGGCTGTGGAATTGCGTTTCCTTCTCTGAAATCTGCTCTCCATTCGCTAGAATCTATCAAATGCATTCAAAGGTAGCTGCAATTTGCATCCAAACACCTGTACGCTATAAAACAAAATTTCCAAAAGGAATGAATAATCGATGGTAGATTCTGAAATGAAACGCACATCGCAAAATTACAATTTCCCTTAACCGCATCAAGCGCACCCCGATCGTTTCTGCATTTCTCTCGCGGGTTCGCGTCTCACCCCTGACATTCATCCCGTTGTCGCCTGTCATCATGCTATCTATTACCTGCCTATTATCTCTGCACCGTGCCGTTTACGCCCTTGAATTCGCGCCGACACCTGAGCTGGCTCTCCGCGCGTGTGCACGCGTGTACGTGTACGCACGTTTGCCCGGTGCGTACATGGATCGGGACTCGACTCTGCACCACTGATTCTCCGTGGCGAAATGCACGTACACGCGCACGCTCCAATGTCTATCTCTCTACTATCATGTACGAATAGTTGTTTCTATGTGTAGGTGCGTGCGTGGGCGCGTGCAGGTGCGTAAAGGGCACGCAAGAACAGTCGTTCAACAGGTGAGAGGGGATGAACAGGCATTAGACGACTACCTTTACTAATACTGCTAATCAGGCTAACAGCTAACGCAATAATATCAAGCTGGTAGCGTGTAGGAATTGGCTTAAACGGTTTATGCGATAATTGCCAGGTGATGGGCAGGAGAGAGCTTCCTCTCCTTAAGGGTAGCATGCTTGGTGTCTCATTTACAGGATAAGCTTTAAGGGGGTGGTGACGAAGATTGAGACACTTCGATTCATTCGGTTATCGTTCTTGTTTATTAAATCGGCTTTATTCCAATGCAATTATTGTCTGATTAAATAAACTCTTGTGGATCGAATTTATTTGCATATATCTGATCGCAACTTCCTACTATATGAGCGACGAATTGTCGGTAGCTTAACTATATAGGTAATTATAGGCAGAGAATCAGTTTAACTTTAATAATAAATACGCGAACAATACACTGAATGACCTGTTTTTGGCTTCGGACGAATGTAGGTAGCTTTCTTTTGTTGTTGGACTGTAACTATCTTATTCAAGTGAAATTTGTTTGCATAGTTGAGAAACAGGTAGAATAATTTCTAGATAAAGTAACTTGTTTCCTCAAGAATGGGACATTTAAAATCTATTATCCTTTTGAACAAATAAAGGCAGGCCTAATCCTACTACATTTACATGTTTCTCACAACTGAAAAACAGGCAGATAATCTAAGGCTGGATTACCTCTAAAATTTACCAAGTCGATTAGAAAGTAAATTGTTATTTCAAAAACATTACAACTAAATATTATTAAACCAAAATCGATATTAAAGTGATCTTAGTATACACAAATGTTGCTGATAATAAAACAACAGTTAGACAATCCAAAGATAGGGCAGTTCTGTAAGATTTACCAAGCGAATCGTCGAACAGCTTGTTTTTTTAGAAACAGGAGATCTAAGAGTCAGAAGGTATCGATTGCAGCTTGTTCAAACAAAAATCCATCCCGCGGCCCCTAAGCTGGTTCAGCGCGAGTACCGTACGCAGGTGGGTCCCCGCAAACCGTCCCCAAGATTTTCCTTCGGAAATCACGCTATAGGATTTACCGTTTGTAGATTTACGAGCGAACGATAGGTCGAAAGAGGCAACACGCAGGATAAGCGTCGCACGAACAAACGCAAACGATATCGCCGATGCTCACGGGCAACAAACACGCATTACCTGCGCAGTGTGTACACATACAGTATCGATGTTGGTTTATACACTTCTAACCGCCTGGTCATCTTATCTCGACTGCGTGGTGTGCCCGCTTTATAGGAAAATATGATTTATTTCTGATAATCCTGCGAGAATGAGATAGCCTTTGCGGCGTGGCGTGCTAATCTTTCACCGCTATCTGAGATTATCCCGACCTGTACTATATTGCCCGGATTACGGATTTCATTCCTTCTTTCTTGCTGCTTTTCCTTCTCTTTCATTTTTTTTTCTTTTCTCTTGATACGTGCATACCGTGTATCGACGGTCGATTTCAGACCGTTAGCCGGCCAAGAAAGCGCAGTTTTATTCCAAGAAGCACGCAGTTTTATTCCAAGAAGCACGCAATAGCAAAATCCAATTTTGATAAGTTGGCTGATTACCTGTTGGCATTAAATATAACAACTCGGCTGAATTTCCAGGATTATCTCGAAGCTAATTGTCGAATTTCTTTCTTTCTGGCGGATGATTGAGGAGATCTACTTATAATTTGCTACACGTGAAAGAAAATTGTAGATCGTCGCGTACTTTGATTCGATCTAGTATATAGTCGATAACGTAAGATTGCAATCGGCGGTGCAAAGTTCGAATTCCAGTACGCTACCGGTTTGTCGATCAAAAAGACCGGGGGAAATGAATGGTGGACGTTCGTGGATAGGAATGCAGCCACGGAGAAAAGAGAGCGAATAATGGCCAGGGCAAGGTTGATAAATAGAGAAGGGTCTCCCTCCTTTCTAATAAAGACGCTCTTGTCGAGGGGTTGATCTTTCGTACGGCCAGGGAATACCAAATTTGTCAGAGCTGAAGACGTCGGTTCACCGTTAGCGGCTGCTCCGGCGACGCGAATAATGATGCATGAACGATTCAGAAATATGCTCCATCCTTTCTTTTCCTCCTCTGGTTCTCCTACGTATTCTCACCAGGATTTCACGTAACATTGAGTCGAACTCCATATCTCTAGTGGCAGCATATTTCACGGCGGTCTTTTTCTGCTTTCAGGAGGATGCAACGTTCGTTTAATGTTCCCCAGACTGTGGGCTCCTTTCGGAAATGCTACCGAGGTCACGAACCTACCCCCTTTGCCCAAAAGTCATTCAGGTACGTGCAATCTCATTGATAGTTTCGAGGGTAATTGGAACAGATCTTACGTTAATTTACTTTACGTAGGATTAAAAGATATGAATGTTGTCTAGCCAATTTTCGGATAATTAGCACATATCGCTACAATATCAGATAAGAGATAAGTTTAAAGCTTCCTGATTTCGCAAATCCCAATATAGGCGACCCGTGTCACAATATCGAAATTAATTTAGTGATTAATTTTAGAATTAATAGAATTATCCAACGATACATTTTAATTATCTCAAACGTTAAATTTAAACATTTATTTATTACATTTTTACATAATTTAACTGTAAATGTACAAATATTTCCTATGCGTATATAAACAATAGATTTCTTTTCGAAAAGAAGTAAAAATGTCAAATTTATTTAATACTCCGTGGTGTAGTGTTTAATAATATTCTGTGAGTACTGTAAAAATTTCATTGCGATATGTGAGTTGAAATTATAAAGAAAACACTTAATGGAGGGTTTTACTGTGTTATCCATATAAAAAAACAGTGGGCGTCCATTTTGATCAGGAAATTACAAATTCGTTCGGTTTAATGGTGTTTTAATACGTCAAAGAGCCAGCTCCGAAGAAGGTGTAGATGGGCGGCCTGTTGCCCCGTTCAGCTTCCTCCTCAGCCCGGATGACGAGTAGTAGTTTTTATTTGTCGATCGTTAAGAACGACCGGTCGTCCGATGATTGGGATAAATGGTAGCACGCGTCATACCGCGGAGGGACATCGGCCCTTCTAACTCCTGCCGTCCCAATTGGAGCAGATTAGAGGCGCAGTACAGGGATTCGGGCCGTCGGCCCCTTTGTACTCGTACATCGGTCGGCATCTCAGTTCTACCTACCCTGAATTAGTAACATCTTGTCATGTTAAACGCTCGTGCATATAGCTCATCCTCTCTTCCGACTCCTTGGTGCACGTGGCCATTCATTACGTTGCGTCCACCTAGATAATCTTCAGAATGATCGACTAAGTCATTCAGCTGCGAGACTTCCTTGCTTCTTTAAAACGAAGACGTCTGTTCAGTAATTTATAAGAAACTCGTAAAGGAAGACTCATAGGGTGAGAATTAAGCAATTCATTGAAGTATTACTTTATAATATTTTAAACATTTACGGTCGTATCGTATGCTCGAATTGTTTGTCCACCTGGACACGTTCGAAGTAGATAAGACAGTCAGAATCAGGCTTTTACGGATAAACGTGTCTTTAATTACAAATTCATACTAATCAAGCAGGAGACAGGTTTGATTAATCGTTGAGATCAGTACACCGTGTTGAAAATCGTATCGTAGACGAGTATAATGCATCGTTAACATGGTGATCGAGCAGCTTCGATGATTTATTTCTTACAATCTGAACTATTCTTTATTGCGTCTTTCATCTCGTAGTCAGAGATTTTAATCGATGTCCAGATACCCTCACGATGTTCTTTCTTTTCTTCCTCGTGTTTCGTATGATATTTCAGATCTTGCTACTGAAAGGCAGCCAAGGATTAGATTTAAATAGGTAGTGACACGAGGATGAAAGAATCATTTTTGAAAACCCACATCTTCCTGTCACTTGGGTTCATTGATGGCGGTCTTTGCCATACAAAAGTCGTAGTTTCTTTCGATACGTTGGTAGGCAGGACGGAAGGGGTTTGAAAACGGTGAAGTGTGTAACGGCTTTAATAGCGGCAGATCGCTACGCAGTAAACGACTGACGGACGACAGAAGATTAAAGTTGGCCGTTAACTCGATCTAATTGTTCCCCCGGCTTGGCCTTCCTTTATTAATCCACGTCCACAAGCATCTTTGGCATCGCCATCATTGTCATCCCTTGTCACGAGCCTCCTTCTTGATGCTACTTGCGGATCCATTGTTGCGTCTCTGTAAATTATCTTGCAACTTCCAGACAAATCGTGACGACGGCTAGTGCGACCAAACGATTGAATTCCTTGGAGTAATATTCGTAAAATTATAACAATCATGATTTGCCTGTCAATCACTCAAAAATAACTTATATTTAAACATAACGATTTATAATTTAACGAAATACAGTTGTTCTGCGATATAAATGCAGACACAGTTGTGACAATAGTATTTTGTTAATAAAAAATTAGTTACAATTTCGTTTCGTTAAAGAACGTTCAGATGTGTTGAAGAAAATCTGAGGATGCTGCAGTATCCTTATGCTTCCTTTGAAAGAGGCAAACAACAACAAGGATCATTTTTGTTACGAACCTTTCAATTTATATTAAAAGACGCGTAGATGATTTCGTAAATATATTAAGAATTATTTGAAGAAAATTACATATCACAAAACTATCTATCGATTTCGTGTCCTATCTCCTTTGAATCAAGAAACGAGAATCAAAATTTCAACAGTTACTTCTTCCAGTTTCCCCATTTCTCTATTCCAGTGCGTTATAAAATTTCGATCAGAGGCGTTCTCGTAAAAGAATAACTTCGTTGGATGCGTTTCTAGAATTTTTTGCTTCGGCTCGCGCGCGCGTCGCGCTCTCGAATAGAAACGTAGCTGGCGGAAACGTGAAGCGAATCCTCCATGAGCTACCAGATGTATATGTACGTTCACGTAAATACGCGTGTTGAGGCGTGCAAGCGTATGCAAGCACTGCCGAACCCGGACCAAAGTAACCCATCTGCCGGACGGTTGCCACGATGGTGACGGTTTTTCTCGCCGGCTTGCACCGTCGGTTTTTACCGCATTCCAGCAGGGCCAGACGTGGCATTTGCGTAAGCAGTTCTTCCTATCTTGCCCCGAGTCACCATCTGTCCGGACTTCCTCTACCTTTTTCTTTTCGCTTTTGCCCCAGACTCGTCTTCTACCCTTTGCTCCGCGTCGATTATTGCCACTCTCGCCTTCTTCGGCTGCTCTCAGTTTCATTCGACTTTTTCGACCATATCCCGTTCAGATACTTAGGGTTTTATGAGAGATTTTATAGACTGTGTTCTGAGGTCATAAAGGTTCCGTTTATTTAGTTTGTCCTCGTGTTAATTCCGTATTCGATCAAATCAGAATTATCGATAGAATCTATAGTTGAAAAAAAAATATATAGAATTGAAAATTAGCAATTTGTAACCATAATCGGGCATACATACATATAAACGTTCACCTGGATTAACGTAATCAGATGCAAATTAAAAACGAATTATAACATCAATAATGCCGTTGACACACGAAAATTAAAGCTATTTCTTTAAATTTCTTAAAACGGGTTTATTAGGCTTGTATCTGTTCTGGAATGTTCCTCAACTCATCGATTCAATTACACTCGTCTATCATTTCAAGCATTTAATAATAGCTTAATCCGATATTTGCGACAATTGCAACTTCTGTTATTGATAAAACAGTATTAAGTAATCTAAATTGATTTATTTATCTGTCTCTTATCGAATACGATGAATAAGCGAAATATAATCGAGTAGATTTTCGTCTTTTCATATGAGCAGTTCAGGAGAAGAACATGACCAACCATATTTCTTTATCTTTTACGAAAGATTAATAATAAATTTAATTCCTTGTTATACATTTTACTAAATTTGTCTTTTTAATTGGTTTTGGAGCTGATCATCTATTGTTCCGACCTCTTTATAATCTTCAAAATATTTATTGTTATAATATTAAAGCATTAAAGATATTAAAACGTTGCTCCTCACCTTGATAGTTGTATGTTTGAATTTTACAAAGTTTATCATAGTTTGTATTCATTTTCAGCTTCCATATTAAAATACTCTTCTTTAGTCATAAAGCGACATTGAAATCAGAAAATTAACAAAGCTGTACTTGTCATATTTTTCTCCTGTTGTCTTCGTATCTTAGATTCATCCCAAAGGTTTGTTCACGTGTACTCATCCCTAATCGAATCATCCCCTATTTTAACTTCTCCCGCAGGATCGTGAAATTTTTTCTTTTTTTTCCACGAAGTCCTCGGCAGACTCGCAGGCGTTTCTCATTACATTAGGCTACTCTACCGAGACTCCTGACGTATTTTGATTCGATTGCAACGCCACCCGGAGACACGATAATAATCGGCCCTTGCAGAACGAGAATGGTGGAGAGCTTTAAATGCGATTAACCGAGACCGGTGCATTATATACCCAGGCACGTGACCGCGTGTCACGCGCGCGGATTATAAATATAATATACTGGGTGTACACCGTGCATCCTAGAAGAGCTGGATTGATATTGTTCCCCATTGGAAGGGTGGAAACACAGAACGCCCTCATTCTTCGTGATAGAGAAACGGCAATGGATCTTCTGACCGATGAAGGTCGTAAATCACTGCCTGAAGAGTCCGTTCTCGATTATTAGAAATACCAGACGCGTATTCGGCGTTAAACCTATCAATACATTCCGCTGATTATCGCCTTGATGATCGCTCGTACCGTTGTTGCTATTGTTCTGATTTAAATACTCACGTATGTGGCGATAATCTATCTGAAGTGTGATTATGAATGTCAACGTATTTGCTGGATTTTGGTTCACTTGTGATTAATTTTCAGAATTTTCTAATCTAGTATCGAGGTTCGATCAGATAAGATTCGATGTTAGCTAACGAATTGAAGCTTCGATTTTCCTTCGTGATGCCTCGTTAACCGTCCACTCCTTGTAGCGTACGGTTAGTAAAGGAAAAAGGACCTGGAACGTGACTCAAATCTTATTCTGTTTTACTCCTTCTTCCGGAGCAACCGAATTTTTCCGTCCTCTGATTCTTCTGTATTATCTAACTACTGTGTTGTGTTGGAAACATGTCACCTCATTTTTGATGCTCATAAAGACCTTATTGTTACACTTTTGGTACAGATTTACACGTTCTACATTCAGATTTATATAAATACATTTATATTATATTCTAGTCGTAAAATAAATTATGTCTCACGGTTTTTATCCTGTATTAATTGTTATGTTAACATTCTGCGTTCATTACGCCCACGCTTAGAACTTCATGTATCATTTGGATTTGACGTAGTCAAATGCATTCCGTTTTCTCTTTTCATTGCACAATATGAGATGATTTGATTTGAAATATGAAAGTTTCCTCCAGTAATAAAAATCCTTGTGCTTCATCTTCAGAATTATATAAGAAAAATCTATTACACTACGACCAATCAGTCCACAGTACACAGTACATAATTTACCGACCTTTTCATCGATATTTTATTCTTCGGACTACAAATAAATATTTTACCTAGAACAGGAGGCAATGTTTTTGTAAAGGTTTATGTGTAGAGGATGGTTGGTCGGTGAGGTTTAATGAACGAGATTGCTCGTTGTCGGAACCGGCGAATATATTTAAAAGAATTAAATAAATTAATAAATATAAATAATGTCGAGAGACGCTAGTACAAACGTATTCGCTAAGACAGTGTATAAGTCGCAAAATAGGATCGCTGATAATTCGTTGATAACTGGTTGATAACTGATCGACAACTGACTGTAATTCATTTCCTTGCGATCGCGTTCGCTTATTTATACTGATCGGGGGAGAGTCGGAAAATTCAAATTCGACTTTGTTTGACAGTTGCACGTAGTGGCGACATTGTTCTGCTCGGAGTTTATTTATTCTTACATTACGTTTATCCTAACGATCTTGATACTCCGAGGCAAAACAGCAACATGATTTGAATTGTTCTCTAGCTCATGTGCCGCTGCATTTTCATTTCAGAACGATTGTCTTTCGGAGTGGGCCGTCTGGTGGGTTCCCCAGCAACAAGAAGTCCGTCTCCATCTCATTCTCCCTGTCCAGACTCTCCTCCGTCGGATCGTCGAGATGCCGAGGTGGACGTGGACGTCGAAGAGGAGGAAGTCGACGTAGACGTCGAAGAAGTCGGCGACGAAGACGATCGCGATGCCATGTCGAGTCCTCCACGCTCATCCACGACACCTTCTCCAACCAGCGTCGCGATATCGCCCACCTCGAATCCACCAAAGAAATCCGGTGACACTTTCAGCGTTTCCGCTCTTCTCAGGCCGGATCCACCCTCTGCCCATCTTCAAAACGCATCACCGCACAGAGACACAACGTCGATCGGTGCACATCCTCCTCCACCAGGATCCTCCATTCTCTATCCACCTCTTCATCTTCAAGGTGGACTGTTACCACCTCATCCTCATCATCCCCTTTCGTACCTGCATCCTCAACTGCTGCCTCATCATTTGTTACCTCCGCACTTGCATCCATTGCTACGTGGCGTTCATCCAGGTCACCCTGGCCTGCACTCGACCCACACCGCGCATGGGCTCCATCATCATCCGCTCGGAGACGTCTACAGCTGTGTCAAGTGCGACAAGATGTTCAGCACGCCTCACGGACTTGAGGTGGGTTTAATCGGATGAGAAGAGCTTCCGGGTGGTAGCAATTTCTTGATGTATCGAATAAAGTCGCGGAAGGACGAATTGCTGGTTTCAAGAATTGAATTTGCATGATTGTTTTAGAAGAGACTATTATCGTAAATATGATATTTGGATCTGTTGGAAAAGAAATTGACTAATTCCGTGGAAATTTATTTTGTGCATATTTTTCCATTTCATTAGTTTGGTATACAATTAATTTTTAGTTCTATAAGTTCATTTACAATAAATTGGTATAAATAATATTAAATTCTAAAGTAAACAAAAATACTATCTAAATATTATTGAATGGAGATATTAAAATGCATTTCTGAGAAATTTCTTTGTTTCATTAGCCAGATTTCATAATTAATTTTCACTTCTGTAAATTTATTTGTCATATAGAAATAATGCTTATAACATTAACGATTATCTCTACTCCTCAATTCTTGGAATTAGTCAATATGGGTCCCAAATAGCTTATTTCTCAGCAATGGTTACTTCATTATACAACTTAGCATTTTGTTTGATTAATATTTTGTAAAAATATATTTCATTAATATCTTGTACACAAATATGCTTTGTATGAGATATATGTATCCAGTGAAGATATAACAACTTAAAATGTCTTTTTAAAAAATTCTTACGAAGAACGCATTTTTTATAGGTGCATGCAAGGAGGTCGCACAATGGGAAGAGACCCTTTGCCTGCGAGCTCTGCAATAAAACGTTCGGCCATGAAATCAGCCTTACTCAACACAGAGCCGTGCATTCCGCGGAGAAGGTGTTCGAGTGTAAGCAGTGCGGCAAAGCATTTAAGCGTTCCAGTACTTTAAGTACTCATCTTTTAATCCACTCGGACACGAGACCGTACCCCTGTCAGTTCTGTGGGAAGAGATTCCATCAGAAGAGCGACATGAAGAAGCACACCTACATTCATACCGGTGAGTGATTCCTTAAAATAAGTGCTTTCAATTAAAATTAGAAATTCAGCAAATCCCTAAATATAATATAAAGTTTTACCAATTCGATGCTAGTTAAAAAACCAGAAGCTTTATATTATTACAACAAATGTTATAAAATATCCGAATTAAAATTAGGAATTAAATGCACCCAAAACAAAGACATCAAAATTTTACTTATTTAATCTATTTAGTAAAAAATATAGAAGATTTACATTTTTTAAAACAAATTTTACAAACTATACACTAATGCGATTAATTTATGAATCTTCGATATAAAGATCTCTGTAGAATTCTGAAAATGTTTATATTATTTTATTGGAGCCATGCGAAATCGTGTGCGTTCACTTTTAATATCTACAATCGTACACATGGAATTCTTTGTTTCGGTTGATCGCAAATGGGATGCCGGGGATCAATTAGCAGAGCAAGTTGGTACGATAAATAATGTAGTTAACCGTCTGGACAGAGTCTTGTCGTAAGCAAGAGGATCCAGTCGGATCGTGGCACATGTGGCCAATGCAGTTTTAGGGGTGGCTAGCCCCTCATTGCGAGCTTCACTCAGTAATAATCGTAATGTCTTTCGGGGTGCCCATCATTCTGTCTTTCTCTTTGCTCTCATGATCTGGCCTGACACACTAGACCCCCAATCTTTGGATGAAATTTTTCTATGACGAAAATTTTTCGTGGGAAACACGAACATTCTATTCTCCAGAAACAACCATCCTGGATGTAAACTTTTATTTTGTTCTCTTAAAGAATTTTTCGTTTAATCAAAATTTTTAATTAACTAAAAATTTTGCTTTGCGAGAAATCTTCTTAAGTTCTTCGATTAATTAAAATTTCTAAATCCCGATTCTTAAAACATAAAGAGTTTTGGAAACCTCGTCGAACGTGGTTATTCAAAACCAAAAGAGAAATATTTTGCATGCAGAAACTTCGTATCATTCTTCGTTTAGTCTAGATTTCTATCACGTAAAATATATAATAAAACGTTTCGACAACATTGTTGCTCAAACATAGTCTTTTGATAGCAATTGGACATTTTTATATACAGAACCCCCTTCGTGTAATCTCTATCTCTTGGTTCTTAAAGCATATAAATTTTCAAAGACTTCGTCAAACACAGTCATCCAAGATCAATCGAAAAGTTTTACATATCGAGGTCTCTTAACGGCGTGTCAGAGAAAACGTTTACCCTCTTCCCTTTCCGTATTTGCCATCGACAGTTCGCATCTCTGTCGAAAGTTGAAGACCAGTCCATGCAAGGGAGCATCCCTTAGGTGGTCGTAGGTGAGTGGGCGATGGTGTTGGGACACTTGGCAGTTAGGTGTCTCACGGCTGATGGAGCGATGCTCCTTCAGGAGCAGTAGGTTCTTCCAAGGGTGGAAGGAAGCTAGAGGAACAGGCGAAGGAGTGTTCCAGTCGGGAGCCTGGGTTTTGTATCGTCTCCATGGCAACTCTCCCAATGTCTTATCAAATTATCACCTTGTCCTCCCCCACGCTCCTCCTTCTCCGCCACCTTGTCGCTCTAACTGTCGTTCGCCTCCCTCTCATTCACCCTCGTTCGGTGAAACAACCGAAGAAGGACTCGTCGAAAGAGGATACAAAGCGATGGTCACTTCCTGTTGGTTTCTAACAACCTATGGGACCGTTGTCTACGCGCTGGTCACCTTCACGCACTACATCCTCGAGGGTCGCCACGGAACATTTAATTCATTATTCAAAGGGATGAAAAATTCAAGGGAGGTCGAAAGAGCTGCTGGTCGACGCAATTTTCTTTACCGTCTACGTTTCCCTCTTTTTCCTACATTTGTTTCATCATCGTATCTTTCTCGAGAGATTTGCCAATATAAGATTATTCTAAAATTATTCCAAAATTATAACATATCTCCTTTTGCTTCCAATATAAAATTATTCTACAGTCGTCAATTAATTTTTAGCTTTTAAGAGTGGTATATATACTTTCATCCACTGAAACAGAGAACAATTCTCATAGTTTATCATACTAACAATGTGAATATTAATAAAACTTTACAAATTGGTTCAATTAGATCCCGTCTTAAAATATTCTATAGGAAATACTCCAAAATAAAAGGAGGAAAAAATAGCGAAAGACGTGCACTACGAAATCGAAAGTTAAGTGATAATAAATTTCATTGTAGCTTTTTGAACACCCCCCCCCCCCCCCATTGAGTTATCAATGTTCGTCGAATGATAATTAACTCCGACCACTATCCATATCTGTGCCAAGTACGATCATCAGGAGTTAAATTCTCTTCTTATACTTTACAAAACCAACAATTCCACTATTAACTAGTTCGATTAAAATCTTAGAACGTCGTCCATATCCTACTCCCAATCTACTATTCAATCCGTAAAACGAAATCCCTCACTGGCATGACCTCGAGGTGGCGTGCGTACGTGCGTCAAGCAGTAAACCGAGGGTGTTCTGGGACTCCGCTGCTAATGATAATCAGTCCTCTCTTTCCAGTAGCCCCTTGTCCCCCTCCGTATTCCGTTCGTCGTGAGCACGGGCCATGTGCAATAAGGGTGCGGCACCGTCGGATTCCCAGGGGACCGGCATGGCGTAACGTAAAATCATTATTAGGTAGGTAGGTAGGTAGGTGGTTGCTGGTGCACACGAGGGGCGGCGAGAGAAACGCGGAGGCTTGGTGGAGCCGCGTACAGCGAGGCGAGGGGGCTGAAACGGCGCTTACAGGGCTGGGAAGTGCGGGAATAAGAGCTCTGCAAATATTGTTCGTGCGCGAGCCAGCAGCCGGAATAGCTAGCGAGGGGTCGAGCGCGCGTTACTCCGCGTTACCTTCGCTGTTAGCTGCGCCTTTTCGGCTGCGTTCTGGCCTACCAGTCAAGTGCGCGGGGTCCCGGGGTGGCTGCAAAAGGGGTTGACGAGTCGCTTGAATGGTACGGACGAACCGGTGACAGACCGACAAGTGGCCACACACACTACCGCCTCCGATGAGAAAACATTCAACTTATCTATTTCTGATGATCCTTCGTGGCCCCAGGAAAATATTTCTCTTTGTAGCTCGCGCCAATGTGAGCGTTCGAGTAGCGTGGACCGACCTGATGATTTGGGGAAACTAAGAGACTCGTTGATAAGTTTCGTTAGCCGGTGATAGGATGAAGAATCTACTCGATTCCCCAATTTGATAACGGTAGGTGATGATATTGTCTTATAGGTTTTATTTCTTTAGCGTATCATATCGTTTAGAAGTGTCTGAATGTTCTGATGGATTTTTGGTAACAATATAGAAATTCCATCAAATTAACTGTCTAAAGCAATAGTAGTTTGACGAGAATCAGCAATACTATCTTCTTTGTGGAATCAATATGTTTATATTATTTGTTAAAGAAACATAGGGATTATACGCTTTTAGATATAAACACTGAAATAATGACAGTGTCTTTTTGTCAGTTCTTACATTCTTTAACAGATTCATAAATCAAAATGTTAAATAATTGAAAGATGTTTCGAAGAACCAAACAGATTTACAAGTCTTGACAATTATAAATGCTAAAAATTTCGTTTTTCTAATGTACGCTTGTATGGTATTTCAAGTTGTAGCTTCGTAATATGCCACGAATTCTAACAGAGAGCATCAGAGAACTTAAATTGGTTGCAAGCTCCCTTACATTGAGAAACACGCTTCGGAGGAACTTTAGTAGCTCGTGCGATCAGTTACATGAACGTGTAGCTTGCGAGCAGGGCTTCTGATTACAGGAAAATATTATCGATCAAAATGCGTGTCTTCCTAGCATCAGGACCATCAAGTTGCAGGGTGCATGCGCGCTTAAATACACATGCTTGCCACTACGATCGAACTTGCAACAGTGACCTCGGTGTTTTCACAATAAACACAACCTGTCCACCGACGGTGCGAAGTCGACATAGGGATGAAGATTGGCGAGGGCTACCATACAGTCTATACAGTTTTCGATCCCATCACATAGACTATCCTATATATAAGTTCGATGTTTACGTTCCCTGAAATGCTGTGCACTTTAGTTGCAAAGCGGTGGCTCTCGTTTTTAGGGGTTCAATCACGCTCGTCGTAAATCGTTATCGATTTCCTCGTTCCCGATTTCCTTGGACGTTCGTACTACGTTCCAGCGTTTTATCTCGATCAACTCAGGAGTCGATTTCGATCGAACCGTTCCTCGATATTCGGTGCAACATGTCGCAAATATAAGAAAACAGTATTTTATCGGGCAAACGACGAGGATTAAGATTCAGCATCCATTCTGCTAATATTAGAACTGCAGTAGAAATAGGACTTAGGAATAGGTTTATAAATTTACAACAGTGCACTTTTTCTTGTTTTACTCCAATTTGAACACTATATAGCTTACAACATGTCAATCGCTGCACATATTCACAAAGATCTGTAAATTTGTACAAAAATTTTTCAAATAGTTAGGAATGTTCGTTATCGTTGGGAATATTCTTGCATTTATGTTACTACCATTACACTATTTTCTCACCAAGCTGCTCAAAAATAAATGATGTTCCTAAATTAAAAACTCACAGTTCCTAATATTTTCCTACATGTTGACAAACTCTGTCTAAAAGAACGATCTTTCAGAATAAATTTAAAAGACGATAATTCCTGGTCAATGCAGATAAAGGAGCAATTCTCGAATGTGGGAAGTTTTCCAGTTTGCGGTTAAAGGGACGGGTCGGTAACTAAACGAGACAACTCTATAAACATGAAAGAGATACAGACGCGTTTTGCCGTCGTATTATGAATTTAGCGGCGGCTCTAATGTAGGGATACCTGGCCGAACGTCTCCCTCAAACTCACCTCGAGGGTGCGGTTATCGTATACCCGACGAGATACAACCGTGCAACCTATACAGCCACCTTTGTGGCCGCGTTCACCGTATGCCGGCTGTGTTACTCTGTCTCAGTCTGCTGTATAGGTTCATTCCTCTCCATCCTATGTAGACGAGACAGGGCTATTAGAGGTTTCCGGCTGACTTGGCGCCCCAAGCATCGGGGGCGCCGCAACATCCCTCTAAGCTGTTTAAACTTCGCGACATGCTCCGCACGAGCGGCACTGGCCCCACGCCTTTCGCTCCACCTTCCTCATCTTTCGCCCTGTCTTTGTCTTTACGGCTCGTTAACGACGACCACGTACCCCTCCGTCGACGAAATAATAGTTCACGTGCGATACGAATCGTGTTCCCGCTGGTCCTTCCATTCTTTTTAAACTAGTCCTTCTTGTATCCAGAGAGTATCTTTTAAGTGGCCAGACCTAATGGATTGTTTTTTGTCTAACAGAAATTTTGTCTTTGTCGAATTCTTTGTCGAATTTTTGGATCTTTCAAATAAGAAATTGTAAAAATTGGTTGCGCGACGGAAATCTATGATCTACAATTTGTCACTTGTCGAATCTCTTATTGTATAAATTACTGTAGAAGAAGAAATTTTGTTTTGGAAAATCCAAATTCACAATTCATTCGTAATATTGTACTCTACACAATGATTAGTTCTTCAATATTAAGAAAATTGACGTGAACGTAACGAATGTAAGATGAAAGATCTGTCACCAAAGATGGTTTTCCAGCTTCAGACTGCAAGGGGTGAACCATCTTTAGACAGGGGTGTAAATAGATAGAACCTTAGTGTTCGTTAGACTGCGCGGCGTTATATTTAATGTCACGCCGGTGAGGCGGCATAAGCAACCGATACTGCATTAAACATGCAAATTCGCCAGTATAACGTTCCACGGTTCCAAGGCATCATCCATATAGCGGCGAGTGGCGCATAGTGTTCATAGTGAAGCGGCATGATTAAATTTCCAGGGATATCGACATGCCAGAAGCACGTCAGCCCCTTCCACCTGCCCCGCCATATCTCGCCACTCATCCCTCTGTATCCTCCTTTTTCGCTTCTCCACCTATCCGCGTAACCGGCAGTTCGAACCAACCCCAGCCTCGGGAGTTGAAATTAACTGCACCCAGAATGCCAGCGTTGCATTCACGCATTCATACGTATCTTATCCTTCCCTTGATACAGGTTAACTGCAAATAGAGAATCGAAATCTTTTTTGTATTTTAATCTCTTTGGATATAATAATATATCCCTAGCATAAAGTCTTGAGCAGTAATCTGTATTTAAGTATTTGAGTATTTGAGCAATAAAATGTATTCGCTACAGAAGTAATACTGGTGAAATAAGGTCAAGCGACATTTGTGTCATTTTTAGTTTCTAATTCTAAATAAGAACACAGTTACAGAAGTGTGTCTTACATACTTAAATAATCGTTTTTGTCTACTTTTCTAAAGTAATGCTAAAAAAGAACTCGTTATTAATCTCGTAAAAATTCGCAAAATTACAATAACTGGTTATTTTGTCAATCAAATTTATCAACAAGAATAGTAATCGTCATTTTTACTTTAGAGCTCTAACTGCTAGGACACCTTAAGTACTTTAAAATATTTTAAAGGACTTGCTCACTGTAATAAAGCGAGAAATACATTTACTATTCGTAATACACCTCAGAATTTTTATCTCGCAATATATTACCTAATGAAAACCTATTTGAATTATCCATATATATATAATATTGTTCATTCGAAACATTTTTTTTCTTCACTTTTTTCAACAGTGTCATGTCTATTTATTTTATGCATTGTAAATGACTCAATTTCTTGGAACAATTCAAGCTTACACGTAATTCGCCTACAGTCGATAAGGGATTTGTTATTAGCGGTTTCCCTGACAGAGCAATCTCAATAGGCGGATAAGAGGAAATCGTCTGAGTCACAATTGTCAATTAAGGTGCGCGCACACGGAAAGCGGGCCGGCGAAGGGCCTTCGCGCGCAGATCGGATTTGTCACGATTCCTAATGTTGATCGACGCTGTAATAATTTAATAGCCATACATCCTCCGTGATCGTCCGGGAGAGAGGATTATTACGGCGGATCCCTGCGGTATACTGAAAGCACAAGGAGCTAACAGACTTAGCTCGGATATCGTGTTTCTTCCTTGCTTCGCTTCGAACCCGGCTTTCTCCCTTCTTGAATTATCGCGATCAAGTACTGGCAATCAGAAACGCATCTGCATTATAACGTGTGCAAGATAATGGACCATTATTACACGTACACTATTCAAATTAATTTTACTCGCGTCTCCCTTTTATGTCAGTCGAAAGATTAATACGAAGTTACAGCTTCTAGTTATCAAATTAGAACGATTCAAAAATTATTTTAGTAGAATTGATATACATGTATTCTTCGCTCTCTCCCTCTCTCTCTCTCTCTCTCTCTCTAAATAGCAGAGATTGTTAATTGATAAGATGTTATATACAAGGTGTACCCAAAATCGTGGTACAACTGATCGATCGATGATTCTACATGCAAAAATAAATCGAGAATTATAAATTTATATTTATATGCATAGCTGATGATTTTAGTAAACTTTACATATTACCAATGCAAGTTGGGTAAATTGTTTAGATATGAAAATATTAAAATATCTTTTAATGAAAGAAATTCTCCATTTTTATGAGACTTATTACGGTGTTATAGCTAAAAAAGTGAAATTTTTCCACATCCTCATTCGATGTCCAAGAGCTATCGAATTATTTGATCTTTGAATTCTTCTCCCAAAGGTGATTACAATATTTCTTAATTATTTCCAATAGCTCGTTAATCAACATCTTTCATTGGAAATATCGATGCACCAGAAACATTTTATCCATCCATCTTCGAGAATTAAAACGCTTTCGATGTCGTTGAAGTAACGATATTTTTCATTCCCAGAAACCGGGCCGGCCGACGATTTTTTCGTGTTTACCATGCATTTCGTCGTCAAGCCGGAATATCAGTACCGTGCAAAACATTTCCAGCTGCAGCCTGACCGCTGCAAATTCCCAGGGCTGTGCTCTTGTCATTGGTGGCCCTGCATCCACTCACCAACGCGACCACCCTGTATACGTATCAGCAAGTGAAAACGATGTAGCATGGACGGTTACGTGGCGGCATGTAAAACGCAAACACACATATACTCTTGTACTCGTTGATGTAGTTGCGTCGACAACGCGTTCGTATCGTGTTGGCGTTTTAGCTGGTCACTTCATCTGGTCTGCCATAGAGTACTCATGTACGCGTGAAATAGTAAATACAACCGAGTTGTTGCATCCGACTGACCCATGGGACTGCTATCACTCGTTGACTAAACGCTACTGGATGGATGAAGCTATAGAATCGTTCAAGAATAAGAACTTTTATAGATATTGAGGGTGGTTTTCTTAGTTAGTTGATGGAAATGAAAGTTTATAGTTAGTGATTTTATGATTTGGGGTAATAAATGGGGTGCGTATGGATTTATGATGAATTTTTAATATAATCTTCGTGTATTTATTATTTGCTACAAGGTGATAATGAATAAATATTTTGGTTTCGATTATAATGTATGGGATTATCAGTTCATATCTTCCAATAATTAATCTCGCTGCGCCCTCGAATCATTTTCTACCTAATGAAGTTTTCCTGTCGTTAGAAGAATTGTTTCTGTTTCATATAAATATGAACAAATGATCGTGATATAATTGCTCGATTTAATTTTCTGTGGCGGATCGGTACTCTTTTCCTCCGTCACATTTCTATTAAAATTTTACTTCAAACAATAAAATTTTTGTATTTGTTGGAATGAGAAAAATTCAAACATTGTAGCAGGATTAATATTAATGTTACGAGTCAATATCCTTAGAATCTGTTTTTGTTATACAAGATTTGGAATCTTCGAGCACTCGAGAGAAACCCTTCAAGTAGTCGTTTAGTTATTCAGATATTTTGATAGTTTCTAGATAGTTCTAGGAATAATTGAAGATCAGCCAGACCCAATTAGCTTCAGTCAGTCAGTGATCAACTAAGATCAGCTATATCAAGATACAAGTAAATTCCAGAAAAGTTTAATGATTCATTATATAATATCGTTTTCTATTTCTGGCATAAACTTTTCTCAAATCCGACCTTGATAATTGACATTCTATATCATCACAGTTTCTTCAATAATTCGATAAAATATCAAGATTTATCACAATAATTTTCCACGATGAATCCTTTGGGGATCTCGAAGATTCTCGCGAGAAATCCCATTATTCGATCGAAATAAAACATGGACGGGGATTCCGATTGAAAGCACCTGGATTCTTTTCCCTTGTTCCTTGTGACAGAAACAGAGCTCTAGCTGGGAAAAGATTCGCTTGACATCGCTGGGTAACGCTTACGCGAAGCTTTGCAGACGCGCAAGAAAATCCATGCTGCCCCCCGATATGAAATATGAGATATGGTACTTTCCTTCGATTTTCTTTCTCTCGTCTCTCGCGAGGATTTCAGTTAGAGGGTAGGGACGCCCCCAGAGGGTCGGAACGTGGTCGATGAAGACGAGAGGAAATCAATGCCTCAGCCAGAGTCCGGTTCACCTTCGTCTCTCTTTTCTGGCCACTCCTCCGCGCCACTCGCCTCGTTTCTTCTCTTCAAATTTAAGCAGAATCATGAAAATAATTCTGCCGTGAGAAATAATTTCTCTCAAATATTTAAAATATTTTATGAACATGACAAATTTGTCAAAACATGTGACGTAAAGACTAGTATTGTATTTTCCCTCCTGTAATTTAAAGATCATCTTAAAATAATTCTTCAGTATAATTTAAACGTAGACTAAAATTTGAATATTTTTCTAACATAACAAAGGTTTTAAATTCTTTTATCGTTCACTATAATAGTCTTGTATTATTAGTATATTGTTGCGAAAAAGGAATAGATTTCTTGCGTGAAGTATTGATCGACGTTACTGGAAGAATATATTCTGTAGTTTCTGAAATGATGTATTATACATAATCGTTTATTTTATATCTTATTTTATTAACTCATTAGATATTTAAATGTAAATTGTGCAGGATGTGCATAATATGTAAAATTATACAAAATATCCTAAACGAAGTACTCCTTACGATATTTAAAGAATGAAACAAGTCTCGATCTAGCTTCCAATTCTTTACTCGGATTTTATAAAAATTTGCACTCCTTTAGTAACAATCAAACTAATTTGCTATCTGAAAATAGCAAGAAACAAAATCTCTATTACACCATTATGCACTTTAATATCCTTTGTATCTCCTATTATATTTGGTCACAAAAAACAAAATCTCCAAAATGTGTTAGTCGAATCTCCCAAAACTTCCCTCCTTCACATTTATCCTATCGACGAGTACCTCGAGAAAGAAGAAGAAATATCCCCGTTTCATGGACGCGTCGTCAAAACAAGTCCATTCAACAACGAGACGATCGAAAAGTTGGTCGTCCCGATGGCGGAAGCGATCAAACTACCGTCTTGGTTTTCCGCTCTCGAGAGTTCCTCCGGGCGAAACAGAGGGTTGAAAGATCACGAGGGATGATGTTTCTAGTGGGCACTGCTGTAGGGGCAGGCAGAAGGAACGCAGAAGTAGGGAGGGAATTAGCGAAGGAGAGAGGACCCTCGCAAGATTTCCGGGAGTTTAATATAGTTTTAGGGGCGTCGGCCGACAGCCCAGGGGTGTAATGGCGTCTTAAACCTCAGGGGCTCTCAGTTTCAACTTTCTTCCATACCCTTCTCCTCTTTTCTCGTTTCGAGACGTGTCTTTTAAAAAATCTAGAGCACGGAATCTCTACTGCTGTCTCTCTCTCTCTCTCTCTCTCTGTAACCACGTAGTTGCATGAAGAAATGTTTGCATGTTGTATTGTTTAGCGGTAACATGGTTTCCTATCGGTGTATTCAACACTCGTGAGCTAGATGTTACGACAAACCACATACGGATTCGTAGTCGTTGGTGTGCTCCAAAGGCAATGGCCAGGGGAAACATAGAATGCATTGGTGTGCATTCACGTCGTAGACGAAGCTTCGGAGCCATGGTGGTGGGTGGGTTTCTCCGGGAGATGAAGACGAAAAGGGCAACCTCGGTGCAAAAGCTCCGACGGTTCTTGATTTTTACGAGCACGTAAATTCCCGGAGACGTCCCTGCTTCCAGGTTTTCGTTTTCTTTCTCTTTTGACCCGTTCCTCTTTCTCTTTCGTACTACCGGGAATTCTTCCATTCGATGCTTTCCGTGGAGAACTAAATTCGCTTGAACGAATATTTGGAAGATTGAATTTTCGTGAGAATTTCTTAAAGAGTAGAATTTTTGTAGTTTAAATTATTTTGTAGTTTTTTGTATGTTGTATATTTATCTATGTATTTAGCCGGCAACGAAGTTAGGTTTGATTTTTCTCCTGTTATATTTCAAGTATAAATATAAATGATTGGTGAGATTCTTTGAGAGGAATCGATTTATATCAAGTAGGCAACCTCGGTACGAAAAGTTTTTGATTTTACAGCCGCGTAAATTCCAAACGGTACTTTCAGACTTCGTTCTCCACTTTCATTTCTCTCCGGTTTTCCAGCTTCTCACTTAACGCCGTGAAAATTCTATTCATTCTGCCGTTTCATCCGGGCACGAAGAACTTCGTGGAATTTCATCGAGCGCCGGCTCCGGTGAATTCCACCAAAACGCCCTTGACGACTCACCCTTAACCCTGAACCTTCCCTTGAATCTCGATTTTAAGTGTATCCGAATCATTGCGGTTCTTCTCCATTTCAAAGTCCCATTATTTGATGACGTTTTCTCTCGTTAG
This sequence comes from Bombus vosnesenskii, assembly GCF_011952255.1. Classification (NCBI taxonomy): domain Eukaryota; kingdom Metazoa; phylum Arthropoda; class Insecta; order Hymenoptera; family Apidae; genus Bombus; species Bombus vosnesenskii. Next base: position 3,130,564 of record NW_022882931.1, on the reverse strand, counting down.
GCAAATTCTCTAGCTTTGACTATTTTTCTTTTTCAAATTTATATGTAATTATGGTTGCGTGTAATTTTTATTCCTAATTTTATAATGTTATCTTATTTTATTGGAACAGACCTTAGAGAGTCATGACCTATTTCTCCATCTTGTAGATTTAGTTATTAATTAATTATTTCATCAAATCTCTACCGCCCTGTCTATTTTTACCCCTTTTCTTCAATCTTCCCTTATTTTGCAAAATTACGTGTCTAAAAGAATTCTGAAGAATTTGTTCTTCTTATAGATTTGAACGTTAATCGTTTAACGAATCCCCATCGTCCCGAATGTTTAATTTTCGTCATATCCTTCAATCTTAATCTCCCGCTTCAATGTAAAACATCTAGATAAATCCTAAAGAATTCCTAGCTGTTTCTCCATCTTGTGAGTTTCCCACCCGAAACATATCGTATCGTGAGAATGCAGGCAAAAATCAAAACGCCTCGCAGTTTATCCGAAAAGAAATCAAGATAACGATCAGGTATAATCGCAAAGGTGATCGACGGGCCGGTCGTATCGGCGGGGCGAGATTGAAGGCTCGGCTAACGAGTTGTTTATGGATCCACCCACCGCCTCACAGTGATCTCTCCAGGCTGTGTGCGCACGTTTGCGTGTGTGCATCCTGTATCTGTCGGACAAACTCGGAGGAGTGGACGTAGCAACCGGAATAGGGGAGTCCATTAACGAGCCTGTGCTGCCCTCCGTCAGAATAGTTCGCATTGCTCGGATCCTGCACCCTTACCTTCCCCTCCAATTGTATTATCCTCTGTCTCCGTTCATGAAATTCTTCCTCCGACAGACCTTCCCTCCTTTCTTCTACCTTGCCTTTTTTTTCAACCATCCGATTGAATGTCTCGTTCCTTCCACGAAATCATTCCTCTTTCTCTTTCTGTCATTCTTTGCCAGCCTTTTTCCATTGGACGAGCTCTTTCTCGGTTCTCAACCCCCGCCGTTTGATCTCTCTTTCTCGTTCTTTCGCGATCCACCGCCGGGGTTATCCCCGGTAGTCATGGTAACACGGGGGTTGGAGCCGCCCCCGGCCGCCAATCAGATCTCGCGGCTACCACGAGAGAAACGAACGACTACCCTACCCCGTTTCATCCACCGACTGTGCACGTTCTCCCACCACCATAACTTCAGACCCGGTTGCACCCCTATACGTTCCCCCTCCCACCATGTCTACTGCGATCTCTTCCCTTTGCCTCGCCGCCGGGGAGGCTGAGATTCTCGCTTGGGAGAAAATCTTGACCGGGCGTGCCCTGCATCCCTGATACCACCCCCCTCACCCAGTGGAACACCTCCACAATTTCTCCAAGAGTATTTCCCGACCTTCCGTTCCCTCGCTAGTACTACTTGTAGGCGATGGTACGCGCGCTATCGCCAAGGTGCTCTCGACTAAAGGGTCAGCCTCTGCTTTCCGAATTAACGCTCTTGACCGCCAGAATGCCCAGGCAAACGTGAATAGCGTAGCCTGTCGTTGGAGAGATTTCGATCGACTTGCACTACTTGTATAAAGTTTTGGTGGGGTTAGGTTTATCTAGAGATTCAGGGGTTTTACAGTGGCTTGTTTATGACTATAGTGGAGTACTTTTCTGGTTGTTCGGACTGCAGAAATAAGATATAGGGTGAAAGATGTCTTCTTTCGGCGGTTTTATTGGAACATTATTAGGTTTAAAGAAGGCGTCGAAAGAAAAACGAAGAAATTATAACAGAATAGAGAAAAATTGTAGTTGATAATCATAACATACATACACACAAAAGCTTTTATGGTAAATATTTCAATACTTTCATGAATCGCGTCAAAGGTTCACTCCATGAAATTATTTCCAGAAATTGGATTTTCTGGTAGATAATTAGAATATTAGAAATTATCAAGATTAATAAATTTGCGAGGTAACAAATTTAATAGTAAAAGAGGTAAAGTTCTATAAAAAAATTATGTAAGTTACGCGTAAAGTGATTATTCCATACGATATAAAACTAGAAATTCAAATTTTAAAATCAAAATTGCGTGACAGAAGTATATAACTTACAACTTGTCACTTATCAATTTACTCTAATTATAAATTAGTAAGTTATCAGTGAAACTACCGACGGTTGGCTAACAAAGAAAACTCTCTGCTAATTAACGTGGAAATATACTAATTTACCATTTATGTAAACTATTTTTCATTAACATTTTCATATTTCTGTCACAGGCGAGAAACCGCACAAGTGCCAGGTATGCGGCAAGGCGTTTTCCCAAAGCAGTAACCTGATTACGCATTCGAGGAAGCACACGGGCTTCAAACCGTTCGCCTGCGAGCTCTGTGGCCGAGCTTTCCAACGAAAAGTCGATCTGAGAAGGCATCGAGAGACCCAGCACGCCGATTTGAACACGTCTCAACGACCGTCGATCGCATCGATCCCTGGTCAAAACTCTTTACCAAACGGCAATCCACCAATGATGCAGTGAATAATTCTCTAACGATAATCAAAAGAAAGAAACTATAAACCTTTTATCCTCTGAGAGGAAGCTGGTTGAAGAATGTTAATCGAATTCTTTCCAAATGGTGCAATCGACGAAACGTCTTCGACGCGACGGATCTCATTTTTCTTCGTCGTCGAAGTTACAAGAGAACTTTATACACTAGAAGAGTGTGCATTAACTGTACATTTAACGAACTCGTGTATTTATTACTTAATAATTCGATGAACGACACGTTCGTTTTATTTTCTTTTTTTTTTCTTTTTTTTTTGAGTGCAATTGAGTGTGAGGCTTCAACGAGAGCTGCGTTAGGACTCGCCGACTGGAATGCAACCGTACATTCCGATACGTTATTCCAGGTTGGGAACGAAGTGTGCAAAGTGATATACGCGCATAATTGTTACCAAAGCTGTACATTCCACATTACTCGCGGCTCGAGCAAGAAAGTACTATTATAGGAAGGGATTAGATCCTCGACGATTCTTTTTCTTAAGTGAAACACACACCTTACTCGATTCGTCTACGTTGTTTTGTGAAATCGTTTCCGCTGTTTCCACATAGAATCGTTAGGTATTTTTAGTGGATTCTATTTAAGACGAAAGGTGAAATTTATCGAGAAATTTTTTTGTTTTCAGCGTTGCTACACTCCGTGTTAAATCGTTCGTTAAGTATCGATAATCGTTCTCTCTACTTCTCTTATTACGTAGACATTTACGCAACCTTTATTCCGACGATTAAACGAGTTTGTTTCCAATAATACAATTTATCGAATTCTACGATACTTGCAAACATTTTTAAATGTAGCGTATAAGAATGATAGTACTGTATTGTAAAGAGTGTAACGAGAAATTTATTTTATTCGACTGTGTAAATTTATTAAAACTCGTTTGATCGTCGACAGTGAACAACGTGTAAGAAAGTACGGGCTGCGTACTGTATTTTGCATATCTTCAGCACCTATCGTTCGAGAAAGGGCATCACCCACTCCAAAGTTGCAACAGTGACCAAAAAAAGAACTTGTAAATAGCACATAGATTGTATCTCGCCTAGCCTAAGCGTATAAATATATACATATATAAATACGAGTATAAATAAACGAAAAAAGCACAAAACGAATCGAGGCTATAAATATTATAAATAGAAACGAGATTTAAGAAAGAAGCGTCGTTTGAAAACGATTTATCGTAATCGAAAGGAAAAGAAGGGGTATGAATCATCCCTCTTTCAGTCTCGCCAAGAAGAATAATTGTATTCTTTCTCTCTTCACGCTATTGAAGTTTTTATTGTTGTACCATTCCTATCATTATGTAATTATTGTAATTAGAGAATTCGCTATTAATATTATTGCCATTATTATTATTAATATTATTATTATTAACAATAAATGCTGTTACCATTTGTAATTCTTTCTCAGTAATACGTATCAATCCCTTTCTTTCTTTGCTGACTCTATTTCCCGTAGTCAATTCGTTGAATCAACTCTGACGCAAAATTTATATCACCGTTATTCGAATAAAAAGAAGATTTATTTCAAATTGATCGAGCTTTTTTTTATTTTGTATTCACTATCCCTAGTATTCTGAATTTAGATTACAAAAGGATCTTTTGTATCTATAATAATTTTCCAAAGTATATTCCTCTCGATTATTATACGTGGTAAATCGGCACGTGATAGATATCTTAATTTCATTTTCTATTCTCTATCATTTTTGTTTTATCGACGATCGACTTCCAATTCTTCCAAAAGTCAACTTTTTAAAGTAATTCGTGACAATTTATTATTTCCAATCATCACGCGCGATAAATTGTCAGCGTTAAACAGTTCAGTACACTCGCCGTTATCGGCGCATATGTTGCGCCATTTCAATTACTTAAAAAGTACTACTGACACAGTTGTTGCATTTTAATTCTTGTACGTTTCGATAAAAGCTCGTAGATAAAGAAAGCAGTGGACAGCACATTATTAGTCAAAATAAATTCATCTCTTCTAACAAAAACAATACAAATTTATGGGTGGTTAGTGAATGCATTAACCTGTAACGAAGTAACGAGGGAGAACGATCAAACGTCGAATTAATCATTGACCAAGAGAATCTGGCTGCTTCGGATCAGACTCGTTTCAGGCCGCGCGATTCGCCGGGTGTAATTCAGGGTTAAACGGCCGTGCCAATTAAGCAGACTACCCTTAACGGCGAACCCCTTAACGGCCCAATATGTTTTCCGTCGAGTTTCGTTCGTCGAGTTTCCTCGACCCTACCTTTTTCTCTTCCCTTCTATTCTTCCAACAAACCTATCTCTCTTTCTCTGTCTCCGTACACCTCTCATTATTTCACATCCCAGAAAATGTATATACCTACGCGAGGGAAGCACCGTTCGGACGTGAGATTTTCCCAGAAACTGTTTCTTTCTCTCTCTCTCGTTTCTCGTCGTCGAGGGCCTTTTCACGAGTTTCGCGCGGCAACACGCAAGAGTAGAAAGGACATCGTCTGTCGAGAATGGAGAAGGAAAAACGAGCGAGTGGAAATACAGACGGGGTTGAATAGGGCGAAAGGAGAAAGGAGCAACGTTACAGCACTGACTGCGCGACACCATGACGCAGCCACGGGGGCAGATTGGACAGTTATTGCATTCTGGGTAAGATTAATTGATATGGGGACTCGCGGGGGTAGCTGGAACATGCCGCCCGCTTAAATCGTGTCTCAGAAATGGGGATGAGAGAATGGTGATTAACCGATTGCACCGTGAACCGAGTGGAACCGAAAGCCAACCCTCGTCTTCTCTCTCTTTCCCCCTTATTATCTGTACCTCCCATTCGCTGGTTTCATCCCCTCTCTAATAGGCATTGAGTAATAGAGAGCCTCTCATTATTAAATAGCGCGAGATGCTGTCCGTGAGCGCATTCGTTCGGTTGTTCACGTAATGACGTGATTACCGGGAGCACCGTATCGTTGGCCAGATTTATGAAGCCTGTTCATTTCCTCCGGACAGGTACGCCGGGAATCTTCCTCCAATGTCCCAGCTACGGTCTCTCTCGATTCATGTGCTAACGCTGGATTTTTTATTGTGTCTGCGCGGTTAGTCGTTTCTTTTTTGTGGTTTATTCTATGAATTTGGAAAAGGTTTAAGTGTATTTAAATTTTTTAAGAATCGAATCTTTTCATATATTCTCTTGGTTTAGAATATATAAGAGGGGTATCTTGTTTTTACTGACTTTGTTACTAGGAGATAAAGTTTCGTTTAAGTGTATAACAAACACTGTTATTACAACAAATTAACACTACTAATAAACTCTCGCGCATAACAGTTAGAAAATTAGTAATAAAGAAGGCAAAATTCTACACGCTAAAGCCATCTGATTATCCCATTTACAATGTTAATCTATAATATTGTACAAAAATGATAAAACGTTATTTAATTGCTAAACTATTGTGCAAACTACTCTTCGCTATATATTTTACATTCATAAATATATTTTAAACAAACGTAACTAAAAAGTAAAAGACAATGATCATTACCTGAACTTAATAAATTCATCTGTAATAAAGAACTTCCTTTTTCTTCAATTAAAAAATCGACTTAACAAAAGCAGTTCTAATTCTTTATTTAAACAAAAACACAATTTAGTTAGAAAAGTTTAACACAAGAATTTTAACTCTTTCCTCGGTTTCACCTCCTTCTTGGTGCAACAGATACAGAGACCCAACGATCTGCATCGAACATCAAGAAGATTGCCCTGAAAACCAGACATTTCGAGCAAGTAGCAGGACGAGCGTAATTCTATTGCACGACGTGGATACTCTCGCTGCGCCAATTTCGAGTATTCCTGCAATTTTCCTCGGCATAACCGGGATACAGCCAGTGCATCGTCTTCTACGAAAGTTGTACCTCGGTCCTCGTCATATCCTCAACTGGAAAATGGCTGTCCAGGGCCGCATCGTTTCGTGCTGGAGATGACTGGAACGTTCGAATACGTTTAGAGGGGACAACTGGTGTATAGCAGCCGCATGCGAATACATCTTATAACTATTAAGGTATTCACGGCTCCTCGGAGGACGCCCCACTTTGAAATATAACATCTCGGGTCATCCTCTGCATACCCAGGAATCACCTACTCTTCCCTCTTTTGCTTACACTCGTACACGACCCAACCCATAGCCACAGGTTTATCACCATCTCCGCACCTGATACTTTTATTTCGCGTATCTCGGTCCTCCGGAAACGTATTCAAGCGCGTTCACCCGGATGTCGCGGCACATCCCAGCCTGGTTTTCCATATTATTTACTGCCTCGTTTCACGCGTTACCTCGTAATAACTTGAGCAGAGCATAGCAAGACTACAGCGACAGTGTCACCAAATTGGTGGAAACCGGAGAACGTCGTAACCTGTCCGGATCTTGACATCCCTGAGTGATATACCAAAGCGCGAAAACGACATCGCGAAGGATATGTCAAACAGTAAAACAATCAATAGCGGTGACCGCGCGTACCAATAATTTCTACCATCTTGAAAAAAATCTTGTGATATCGAAATGAGACTAAGTGACTGGGCAGTGCAATGAATGGTGACATTTAATGGGATTATCAGAGTACGTATTTTTATGTGAAAATTGAAGATACAAAATTGCATGGAATACATAAAACATACAAAAGTACATAAAGTATTTAGAACGCACCATAATTGTTTAATAGCTGAGGCAAATCTACATTAATTATACATACGAGTAACAAAAATATGAATTTGCGTAAAAACACACAGCCTCATTACGATGCCTAAAAATGATTTTTCCCATATGACGCTCACACCAAAAAACTTCTCTGCACATTTACCAACATGTTTCAGCTTGTTCGTTCTTTCTGAATGGGCCTTTTAGCAGGAGACTATGATATGTAAGAAAGTGTTTCAGGCGAAACTCCGCCGAAAAATGGTACTTCCCACACGACGCCCATTCCAAGAATCTTGTTCTGTACATTTTCCGGCCAGCCTCGGCTTTTTCGCTATTTCTATATGGGCTTCATAGCAGGAAATTATGATATGTAAGAACAGGTTTCACGCGGTAACCAGCAGCAAAATGGTTCTTCCCATACAACGCCCATACCAAGAATCCTGCCTGCACATTTTCCGACCTGTTTCGGCTCGTTCATCCCTCCTGAATGGGCCTTATAGCAGGAAACTATGATATGTAAGAGCAAGTTTCAGGCGGGACTCCACCGAAAAATGGTACTTCCCAATGGACGCGCATACACAGAATATGTTCTGTACATTTTCCGGCCAGCCTCGGCTTTTTCGCTATTTCTAGATGGGCTTCATAGCAGGAAATTATGATATGTAAGAACTGGTTCACGCGGAAAACAGTCGAAAAATGGTTTTTCCCATATGACGCCCACACCAAGAAACTTGTCTGCACGTTTACCAACATGTGTCAGCTCGTTCGTTCCTTCTGGATTGGCCTTATAGCAGGAAACTATAATATGTAAGAAAGTGTTTCAGGCGAAACTCCGCCGAAAAATGGTACTTCCCACACGACGCCCATTCCAAGAATCTTGTTCTGCACATTTTCCGGCCAGCCTCGGCTTTTTCGCTATTTCTATATGGGCTTCATAGCAGGAAATTATGATATGTAAGAACAGGTTTCACGCGGTAACCAGCCGCAAAATGGTTCTTCCCATACAACGCCCATACCAAGAATCCTGCCTGCACATTTTCCGACCTGTTTCGGCTCGTTCATCCCTCCTGAATGGGCCTTATAGCAGGAAACTATGATATGTAAGAGCAAGTTTCAGGCGGGACTCCACCGAAAAATGGTACTTCCCAATGGACGCGCATACACAGAATATGTTCTGTACATTTTCCGGCCAGCCTCGGCTTTTTCGCTATTTCTAGATGGGCTTCATAGCAGGAAATTATGATATGTAAGAACTGGTTCACGCGGAAAACAGTCGAAAAATGGTTTTTCCCATATGACGCCCACACCAAGAAACTTGTCTGCACGTTTACCAACATGTGTCAGCTCGTTCGTTCCTTCTGGATTGGCCTTATAGCAGGAAACTATGCTTTGTAAGAGCTAGTTTCGGGCGGAGCTTCTACGGAAAATGATACCTCCCATTGGACGCGCAAACGAAGAATATTGTTCTGTACATTTTCCGCCTCGTACTGCCATTTTCGCTCTTTCTGGACGGGCCTTGTAACAGGAGGTTATGACATACAAGAACAGGTTTCAAGCGGAAACCCGCCAGAAAATGGTTCCTCCCATACAACGCCCATATGGCGGAACTTGATTGCACATTTTTCGGGTTTTTTCGGATTTCCCGTTCATTCGAAATGCTCTATACAGAAGAAAATTATGATATGTAAGAACAGGATTCACGCGCAAACCCTCAGAAAAATGGTACTTCCCATATGACGCCTATAGGAAGAATCTTGTTTTGTACATTTTCCAACCTGTTTCGGCTCATTCGTTTCTTCTAGACGGGCCATATAACAGGAAATTATAATATGTAAGAACAGGTTTCACGCGCAAACGCTCGAAAAAATGGTACTTTCCACACGACGCCCATAGGAAGAATCTTGTTCTGTACATTTTCCGACGTTTTTCCGCTCGTTCGTTCCTTCTGGATGGCCGTTGTAGCAGGAAACTATGATATGTAAGAGCAGGTCTCAAGCGGAACTCCTCCGAAAAATGGTATTTCCTAATGGACGCGCATACACAGAATATGTTCTGTACATTTCCCGGCCAGCCTCGGCTTTTTCGCTATTTCTAGATGGGCTTCATAGCAGAAAACTATGATATGTAAGAACTGGTTCGCGCGGAAAACAGTCGAAAAATGGTTTTTCCCATATGACGCCCACTCCAAGAAACTTGTCTGCACGTTTACCAACATGTGTCAGCTCGTTCGTTCCTTCTGGATTGGCCTTATAGCAGGAAACTATGATATGTAAGAAAGTGTTTCAGGCGAAACTCCGCCAAAAAATGGTACTTCCCACACGACGCCCATTCCAAGAATCTTGTTCTGTACATTTTCCGGCCAGCCTCGGCTTTTTCGCTATTTCTATATGGGCTTCATAGCAGGAAATTATGATATGTAAGAACAGGTTTCACGCGGTAACCAGCCGCAAAATGGTTCTTCCCATACAACGCCCATACCAAGAATCCTGCCTGCACATTTTCCGACCTGTTTCGGCTCGTTCATCCCTCCTGAATAGGCCTTATAGCAGGAAACTATGATATGTAAGAGCAAGTTTCAGGCGGGACTCCACCGAAAAATGGTACTTCCCAATGGACGCGCATACACAGAATATGTTCTGTACATTTTCCGGCCAGCCTCGGCTTTTTCGCTATTTCTAGATGGGCTTCATAGCAGGAAATTATGATATGTAAGAACTGCTTCACGCGGAAAACAGTCGAAAAATGGTTTTTCCCATATGACGCCCACTCCAAGAAACTTGTCTGCACGTTTACCAACATATGTCAGCTCGTTCGTTCCTTCAGGTTTGGCCTTATAGCAGGAAACTATGATTTGTAAGAGCAAGTTTCAGGGGGGACTCCACCGAAAAATGGTACTTCCCAATGGACGCGCATACACAGAATATGTTCTGTACATTTCCCGGCCAGCCTCGGCTTTTTCGCTATTTTTAGATGGGCTTCATAGCAGGAAATTATGATATGTAAGAACTGGTTCACGCGGAAAGCAGTCGAAAAATGGTTTTTCCCATATGACGCCCATACCAAGAAACTTGTCTGCACGTTTACCAACATGTGTCAGCTCGTTCATCCCTCCTGAATGGGCCTTATAGCAGGAAACTATGATATGTAAGAGCAAGTTTCAGGCGGGACTCCACCGAAAAATGGTACTTCCCAATGGACGCGCATACACAGAATATGTTCTGTACATTTTCCGGCCAGCCTCGGCTTTTTCGCTATTTCTAGATGGGCTTCATAGCAGGAAATTATGATATGTAAGAACTGGTTCACGCGGAAAACAGTCGAAAAATGGTTTTTCCCATATGACGCCCACACCAAGAAACTTGTCTGCACGTTTACCAACATGTGTCAGCTCGTTCGTTCCTTCTGGATTGGCCTTATAGCAGGAAACTATAATATGTAAGAAAGTGTTTCAGGCGAAACTCCGCCGAAAAATGGTACTTCCCACACGACGCCCATTCCAAGAATCTTGTTCTGCACATTTTCCGGCCAGCCTCGGCTTTTTCGCTATTTCTATATGGGCTTCATAGCAGGAAATTATGATATGTAAGAACAGGTTTCACGCGGTAACCAGCCGCAGAATGGTTCTTCCCATACAACGCCCATACCAAGAATCCTGCCTGCACATTTTCCGACCTGTTTCGGCTCGTTCATCCCTCCTGAATGGGCCTTATAGCAGGAAACTATGATATGTAAGAGCAAGTTTCAGGCGGGACTCCACCGAAAAATGGTACTTCCCAATGGACGCGCATACACAGAATATGTTCTGTACATTTCCCGGCCAGCCTCGGCTTTTTCGCTATTTTTAGATGGGCTTCATAACAGGAAATTATGATATGTAAGAACTGGTTCACGCGGAAAACAGTCGAAAAATGGTTTTTCCCATATGACGCCCATACCAAGAAACTTGTCTGCACGTTTACCAACATGTGTCAGCTCGTTCATCCCTCCTGAATGGGCCTTATAGCAGGAAACTATGATATGTAAGAGCAAGTTTCAGGCGGGACTCCACCGAAAAATGGTACTTCCCAATGGACGCGCATACACAGAATATGTTCTGTACATTTTCCGGCCAGCCTCGGCTTTTTCGCTATTTCTAGATGGGCTTCATAGCAGGAAATTATGATATGTAAGAACTGGTTCACGCGGAAAACAGTCGAAAAATGGTTTTTCCCATATGACGCCCATACCAAGAAACTTGTCTGCACGTTTACCAACATGTGTCAGCTCGTTCGTTCCTTCTGGATTGGCCTTATAGCAGGGAACTATGATTTGTAAGAGCAAGTTTCAGGCGGGACTCCACCGAAAAATGGTACTTCCCAATGGACGCGCATACACAGAATATGTTCTGTACATTTCCCGGCCAGCCTCGGCTTTTTCGCTATTTTTAGATGGGCTTCATAGCAGGAAATTATGATATGTAAGAACTGGTTCACGCGGAAAACAGTCGAAAAATGGTTTTTCCCATATGACGCCCACTCCAAGAAACTTGTCTGCACGTTTACCAACATGTGTCAGCTCGTTCGTTCCTTCAGGTTTGGTCTTATAGCAAGAAACTATGATATGTAAGAAAGTGTTTCAGGCGAAACTCCGCCGAAAAATGGTACTTCCTACACGACGCCCATTCCAAGAATCTTGTTCTGTACATTTTCCGGCCAGCCTCGGCTTTTTCGCTATTTCTATATGGGCTTCATAGCAGGAAATTATGATATGTAAGAACAGGTTTCACGCGGTAACCAGCCGCAGAATGGTTCTTCCCATACAACGCCCATACCAAGAATCCTGCCTGCACATTTTCCGACCTGTTTCGGCTCGTTCATCCCTCCTGAATGGGCCTTATAGCAGGAAACTATGATTTGTAAGAGCAAGTTTCAGGCGGGACTCCACCGAAAAATGGTACTTCCCAATGGACGCGCATACACAGAATATGTTCTGTACATTTCTCGGCCAGCCTCGGCTTTTTCGCTATTTTTAGATGGGCTTCATAGCAGGAAATTATGATATGTAAGAACTGGTTCACGCGGAAAACAGTCGAAGAATGGTTTTTCCCATATGACGCCCATACCAAGAAACTTGTCTGCACGTTTACCAACATGTGTCAGCTCGTTCGTTCCTTCTGGATTGGCCTTATAGCAGGAAACTATGCGTTGTAAGAGCTAGTTTCAGGCGGAGCTTCTCCGGAAAATGGTACCTCCCATTGGACGCGCAAACGAAGAATATTGTTCTGTACATTTTCCGCCTCGTATCGGCATTTTCGCTCTTTCTGTACGGGCCTTATAACAGGAGGTTATGACATGCAAGAACATGTTTCATGCAGAAACCCGCCAGAAAATGGTTCCTCCTATGCAACGCCCATATGGCGGAACTTGATTGCACATTTTTCGGGCATTTTCGGATTTCCCGTTCATTCGAAACGCTCTATACAGAAGGAAATTATGATATGTAAGAACAGGATTCACGCGCAAACCCTCAGAAAAATGGTACTTCCCATATGACGCCTATAGGAAGAATCTTGTTTTGTACATTTTCCAACCTGTTTCGGCTCATTCGTTTCTTCTAGATGGGCCTTGTAACAGGAAATTATAATATGTAAGAACAGGTTTCACGCGCAAACTCTCGAAAAAATGGTACTTTCCACACGACGCCCATAGGAAGAATCTTGTTCTGTACATTTTCCGACCTTTTTCCGCTCGTTCGTTCCTTCTGGATGGCCCTTGTAGCAGGAAACTATGATATGTAAGAGCAGGTCTCAAGCGGAACTCCTCCGAAAAATGGTACTTCCCACAGAACGCACATTCCATGAATCTTGTTCTGTACATTTTCCAGCCAGCCTATGACATGTAAGAGCGGGTTTCAGGCGAAACTCCTCCGAAAAATGGTACTTCGCATTGTAGGCGCATACGAGGTTATTGTTCTGTATAATTTCCGCCCCGTAACGGCTTTTTCGTTCTTTCTCTACAGGCCTTATAACAGCAATTTATGATATGTAAGAACATGTTTCACGCGGGAATGCTCCGAAAAAGGATATTTCCCATTGTTCTTGCATACGAAGAATATTGTTCCTTTCAATTTCCATCCCGTAATGGCTTTTCGCCCTTCCTGTACAGGCCCCATAGCAGGAAATTATGATATGAAAGAGCAGGTTTCACGCGCAAACCCTCCTAAAAATGGTACTTCCCACACGACTCCCATAGGAAGAATCTTGTTCTGTACATTTTCCGACCTATTTCGGTTCGTTTGTTCCTTCTGGATGGTCCTTGTAGCAGGAAACTATGATATGTAAGGGCAGGTCGCAAGCGGAACTCCTCCGAAAAATGGTACTTCCCACACAACGCTCATTCGAAGAATCTTGTGCCGTACATTTTCCGGCCAGCCTATGATATCTAAGAACAGGTTTCACGCGCAAACCCTCCGAAAAATGGTACTTCCCATACGACGCCTATAGGAAGAATCTTGTTTTGTACATTTTCCAACCTGTTTCGGCTCATTCGTTCCTTCTGGATGGGCCTTGTAGCAGGAAACTATGATATGTAAGAACAGGTTTCACGCGGGAAAGCCCGGAAAAACGGTACTTCACATACGAGGCGAATACGAAGATTTATTTTTCTGTACATTTTCCGGCCTGTTTCGGCTCATTCGTTCCTTCTAAATGTACTGGCTAACAAATCGAAAATCCAAACTAAGCATAGAAAACAAACTAAAAATATATAAAATGGTCATGAAACCAATTTGGACATACGGAATAGCACTATAGGGAACAGCAGCAATGAGCCATATAACCAAAATAGTGGCAATGCAATCTAAAATACTCAGAACAATAGTAAACGCGCCATGGTACGTTAGAAACGGGGACATTCGGGAAGACCTGGGAATACCAACGGTCAAGGAGGAGATTAACAGAAGTGCAAGAAGGTACAGAGAAAGAATAGCAACGCACCCGAACCGGCTGGCAACAGAAACGGTCGGCGCATCAAACACAAAAAGAAGATTAAAAAGGAAACACCCAACAGATCTCACAAAGGACGTAACCTAACATACAAACATTCACCACACTAAAAAAATAAATCAATCAAATTCGAAGATGGTATCCCACTGGGGGTAGCCATCCACATGCTATATTGCTATATCACTAAGCTATAATATTTTACCAAATGTCCTACTGGACAAATTATAAAATGTAAATAAATAAATAATAAAAAAAAAAAAAAGAATTCGTTCCTTCTGGATGGGCCTTATAGCAGGATACTATGATATGTAAGAGCAGGTCTCAGGCGGAACTCCTCCGAAAAATGGTACTTCCCACAGAACGCCCATTCGAAGAATCTTGTTCTGTACATTTTCCGGCCAGCCTATGATATGTAAGAGCGGGTTTCAGGCGGAACTCCTCCGAAAAATGGTATTTCCCAATGGACGCGCATACACAGAATATGTTCTGTACACTTTCCGGCCCGTAACGGCTTTTCCGTTTTTTCTGTACAGGCTCTATTGCAGGAAATTATGTTATGAAGAACAGGTATCATGCATAAACCCTGTTATAAAATGGTACTTCCCATTTGACGCGCAAACAAAGAATCTTGCTCTGCAAATTACCGGCCAGCCTCGGCTTTTTCGTCCTTTCTCTACAGGCCTTATAGCAGGAATTTATGATATGTAAGAACAGGTTTCACGCGGGAAAGCTCCGAAAAACGGTATTTCCCATTGTTCGCGCATACGAAGTACATTGTTCTGTACATTTTCCGCCCCATATCGGCTTTTTCTTTCATTAGGAACGCTCTATACAGAAGGAAATTATGATATGTAAGAACAGATTTCACGCGGAAACCCGCCGCAAAATGGTTCTTTCCATGGAAGGCCCATACGATGGAACTTGTTTGTACATTTTCCGGCACATTTTCCGGATTATTCGATCTTTCCGAAATCTCTATACAGCAGGAATTTATAACATGTAAAAACAGGTTTCACTTGGAAACCCACCGGAAAATGGTTCCTCCCATGCAACGCCCACACGACGGAACGTGATTGCACATTTTTCGGGCATTTTCGGATTTCCTGTTCATTCGGAACGCTCTATGCAGCAGGAAATAATGTTATGTAATAACAGGTTTCACACGTAAGCCCTCCGAAAAATGGTACTTCCCACACGACGCGCATACGAAGAATCTTGTTTGCAAGTTTTCCTGCCAGTATCGAATTTTTTGATCTTTCTGAATTCTCAATACAGCAAGAAATTATGAAATGCTACAGCACATTGCACGCGGAATCCTCTCGGAAAATGGTTTCTCCCATGGAAGGCCCATAGGAATGAACTTGCACATTTTTCGGGCATTTTCGGATTTCCCGTTCTTTCTCAACTCTCTATACAGCAGGAAATAATGTTATGTAACAACAGGTTTCACGCGTAAACCCTCCGAAAAATGGTACTTACCATACGACGCGAATACGAAGATTATTTCTCTGTACATTTTCCGATCAGTATCGGATTTTCGTTCTTTCTGAACTCTCTATACATCAGGAAATTATGATATGTAAGAAGAGGTTTCATGCGGAATCCCGTCGAAAAATGGTTCCTCCTATACGACGCGTATTCTAAGAATCTCGGTGTAGATATTTCAAAGTCGGGCCTTGTATCACTTGAACATATTGTGAAAGGAATATTACAAAAGGTCTTCGTTCTGCGTTGGATTTGGTTTGTTATTTTTTCGAAATGTAGAATTTGATATTAGGAGAATATGATCTGTTGAAGAATGCTACGTGTATTTACTTACCTTTCTTACATTTCCTTACCTGGTTTGGTCTTCTTATTTTCCTTTACTTACCTGCTTTGATCTTCTTATTTACCTTTCCGTATCGTTCGTGGTGATTCGGATTCTTTATGTTTTGTAAATCTTTTCTCTTGTGTACATATTTATCTCCGGAAAAGGGCTTGGAATAGAAACGCGGAGTTAATCACTTTCACATTTTATTTAAATTGGTTTCGAACAACATCGTTATGGACTAGGTTTGTACACGTACGAATATTTCACATGTAAATAGAATAGTGAAAACAATAGTTGCTTCAACGAAATTTCATTTTTCACGAAATGGACATAATCCTGCTTACGTTCGAGGATTTTCTCGTCAGTCAAGCGGTTGTACTTCGTTGCCAATTAAAAAACGTCAATTCGTAATTATTACGTGTGTTATGTTGTTCGAGCGTACAGTTAATGGAATTTTTGAGGAGGAGATTACACCTCGCGTTTTATCCAATTTGTCCTATTGCATGGCACGCGCTAATTCCACGCCTGCTTTTCCCTGTATACTTTGACATCGTGTAACTTTCTTCTACCTATACATTTTGGCTTCTATTTTTCTATATTATATCATTACAAATGTAAGTATTTTTGTGTAAAATTATATTTTTACGAATACGACTGAAAAGTTAAATCTATATATAGATTTATTTTATTCCCTAAATATTATTATCAACTTGTGAATTTTTATTATACAACTACTCGTTAGAATGTTTAAAACAGATTTATTCTATATTCGTAAAAATACAAATTTATATAAAAAATCGAAATTTATTCTTATAATTTTTAAAAATGTCCATGCACTGTCGTAAACCTGTATATTTTTATATATTATTTGCATTTTATACATTCTGTACCATTTAATCTTCTATAAATGCATAAAAATCCGCAATTTACCTACAAGGAATAAAAGAGTTCCGTTTTGACGAAGTCGCTGCGACACCCTGTCAGTAGTCCGTTCCATTTGTCAGTATACTTTTCTAATAACGACCAGAACCTCTCTGTTGGTTCGACAGACTTTAAACAAATAGCCCTGCAACAGGGCACGAAGAATAAAATAAATGGTAGTCCGCTTTCGCAAAGGAGAAAGGGGCATGTCGCACGTCTCGACGCGATCCATCAGGCGTCTTCGCTTCGACTGACTCAATAGACTCCAAGATCGATCGAATTCTTACCTGGCTCGGCTTGAATTTAAACATCGAACACTCTTGCCTCTTTTCAACCACCATCCACGTTTCTTGACTCTCGATTAAGACGTGCCAATAAATAATTCTACCCCATATCGAAGCTCCGTTTTATTTGTGAGTGCTATTCTTCATGAAACTGGGAGGATGAAACTAAAAGTATTTTTAAATTCTTATCTTGATTCTGATGATGTTGATGGAATCGTTATGAAATTCTGCTTATAAATCTTGCAGTTTATATGTTTATTGGCCAATTGAATGATTCAATGGTAAAGCGAGTTTTATGTAAAGTGGTGATGAATGTGTGAAACGATACACGATGGCACACGGGTAGTCATTTAAAAAATTTTATTATAAATCTTCTGATGAATTTTATAATGAATTCGTTTAAAGTATTTTAACGTTTAAAAGCGTACAAATTTCTGTAACCTTACTCGCAGTTTTCTCAAATTAAAGATTTTCTCACTTGTACTATTCTTCTTTCGAGCTGTACAAGTGTAACTGGTCTACAATGTGTAATTTTACCTCAATTTTAAGATAGAAAATCTCTAAATTAAATCAAAGATAGACATTTTTACGTATCTGCTTTTAGATATATGCGATATTCTTTATTTGTATATCATATGTTACTTCTAATTTAAATAAATTCAAGAAATTCTCTTTTCCCCCTAGAATCATTAATAATTGGCCTACATGAAAATACTTTAGTTCTAAAAAATACAATATTTTTTAAATAGCCATTGTTAACAGTTATTATGTTAATAAAACCCGTTCAGAGACGCTTCAACTTGTAATAACGTGAACTCGTATCACCTACACAGATACAAGCGTGAAAAGATCGCATAAAATGCTTCAGAAATAGCATTTTTAAAAGAAAAATTGTTTCAAAAATCGTTGTCACGTTCGAAGGTCCCCGAGGAATGGCGTAGAACCAGTAAAACAACCGAGGAATAGGTCTACCTATAGATGCCGGAATACGTAGGCGATGACGACGTTCCCGAGGGAGCTCGATTCATTACCGATCTTGAATAAATGATTACGCGGCAGTATGGACGATTGGCAACGTACAGGAGGATACTTTTGGAAAAGTGATTATTCGTTCGACGATGTCCTGTTCACCAGGACGAAATCGACCCCTGAGGACGAGCATCGTGACTGCCTATGTCGCCATGTATCTCCTTTAACTGCATCATTGATGATCGAACTGGTCCATTTGAGAGTCTTCAGGACTCTTTTCTATATTTTCACGTCGATACTATTTAACTTCGTCCTTGTGTGATTAATCTATCTGTACACGCGATTCTAACTGAGCGTTAGAACTGATCATAAATTTTTGGGGATTCACGAAGAATTGCTGTGAAAGCAATTCAGGGACCCAATGGGAAAATAATTTTTAATTTGAGAAAACTGTGGTTACATTTCAACATAAAAATCTGTATGTCTCCACACATTAAGATACATCGCTATGTATACTCGTAATAAGCTGAAAATTCATAATAATATTCTCAACTTTTTTTTAATAAAAATGGACTTATACCACTTTTTGAATGTTATTAATTTTATGGCCAATTCTGATTAATAAACTGAAAAGATTAACCGGAGGGCGAAGAGAAAATACAGAACGCCACGAAACATCTTTATTGAAAAAATACTTAGGTAATATTTTGAAACTTATTAATAAGGAAAGAAGATTCAACGAATTTAATATTATATTTTGTAATATGAAAATTATACTCTGATTAAGTGAGTTTTACAGTAAGAATAAGCAAAGAGATTTGTTGTTTAAATAGCAATAAGCTATTGCATTGTAAAATCAATAAAAATGGATATTTCTAATCTTAACATTACCACAGTCAAATATTTCCAATCCCGAAATCACTGAAAATAAATATTATCTCGAGTTTTCACTATTAAGATAAATCAGTTCCAATAGACGACAAATTTTCGCTAAGACAATAATGTTGCAATTTTAACTTCTTCGTTTTTTCGTGATTCCAACCCCTAAGCTTAATGTAACATAGCAGTTCAGCAAAAGTAAGAAACCATATACCTAAGATATCCTTTCGCTGCATCAGAGCCATGTTCCTGAGCACCATGTTCCGCGGCAGGGAAAATTCAAATGGAATCAGCCAGCCCTCTCTGTCCCTGTGCATAATTTCGCGGACGTCCTCGCGGACGTATCGACGCCTACCTGGACCACGTAGCAGCCGTAACTCAGTTTCGAAATGGATTGCCTCCGAGGAATACTTTATGCGTGCTACACGTCATTCCAGCCGGCTGCTCGATCCATGGCTGTTCGATGGCACGAGATACGAGGACAAGGATCTTAGGTATTCTACGTATCGTGCAGAACGACTGCATCAAGGTGCTACGCATACTATCGAACCTGTTTCGCGATAGACAAAGATCGAGACGAGGTGAGAGAAGAAAGGAAGAAAAGTCCAACCCCTGTTTCACGACCCACCGGAAGAAACTGCGAGCAGCAGGTCTACGGATAATCATATAAGGATGACTAGAGCCGTTGAAGGTGACTGGGTATCAACTTTTGATCCTACAGTATCTTGTACGACCACCCCCTTTCCAACGAGAGCGACTCGGTATTCAAACGGATCTAACTCGATATAAGCGGTGCTCCCTAAGGCACCCTTCTACAACGACGAAGAGGACACCGATCCATCCACCTACACCGCTTCCTCAACCACTCGCACTCGGTACTTCCAAGAAATAAGAGTATCCTCTCGCTCGATCGACGAATTCAATTTGCATCCTGGCTTCTATTTACCGCCTGCCTTTAGTGTCGTTTACTATCGGTGTCTCTCCGTTGGATTGAGTGGTCTTCGAGTTGAGCATAAAATGCTTACCGATACGCTTTGAGATAGATAGAATATGATGGAGACGCTGTGAAAGGAAATAAATTGTTGTAGTTACAGAGAAACATTTTTTTCGACAAGAATTGTAAGATGATTATTAGGTATGCATGTAGATAATTACATTCTTCTAGAATGATAGACATGTAATAGAATGTAGGATATTCATGCTGAATTTCAGAGTAAAAATTGGCATTGTATATACAAGTTAATTTTGTGCTATTATTAAGTAGTATGAAAGAAGAGACTATAATATACATTAAGCTTAAGGATTAAGTGTAGTGCGATTCTTATAAATTGTACATTGATATAAGAACACTCTGCCTCATCATTCAGAAAGGAAGATTCCTTCTTTAACGTCGACTCAACAGGGTACTATCTATTTACAGATTCCTACTTTAATAAGAAAGGGTAACATTTTCTAATCTGTAAAGTTCTACTAAAAACTATTCATCATTGACTAAAGATAGGATACACGCGAATAAAAGACCGGACTTTGTATTCCAGGTTCTGAAATATCATCCTGCCAAAAAATCTCTCTGCGATTTCCTATGACGAACCTACCGACGTCATGCTGTTTTACCGACATTATTACTAAGAACTTTTATATCTACCGCTTCTCCATATTTGATACCCAAGATTCAGGTATGTGAATGCGAATCCTGTTGTCACCTCTGATATCAGTAGCCATCAAAGAGAAAATTGCATCTCTATGTAAGCTAGCCTCTCCTTTACGGTAATAAATAGGACATGAAAGGGCCTGCATCAATGGGTCTTGCGCCCTCATTTTGTCATTGCAAAATCTCTCGTGCGTTACTATTTCCATTGCGTTATCAATTCTTAGAAATCTTATATGCTACGAGATATACTAATATAATACGATGGTAATGTTAAAAATTGGTTTACAACTGCTGTTTATATCCTTTATTATTGAATATAAGTTTTTGAATATAAGTATCGGCATGCTTATTATAGAGAAGGTAGAATCTCTAGCAACAACCGTTGCCTCAGAAATTAATGTGATGTCGCTTCTTGTCCAATTCCGTGGAAAGTATAACCGATTAACGTATGCCCGAATCTACTCGTCCTCGAGAACTTTTGCATAGACAGTCCGGTATACGATATAAATATTAAGCGACGTCAAGCGTTATTCTATTTTTGTATCTCCTGCGTTTATCTTATCGGTCGATGGTATCATCATTTGTAAGTTTAAAATATGTTGCTATCTGCTGGCATGGGAAATTGCATCTATAACAACCGATAATACAACAGCTAATGGTGTCAAAAAATTGTTTATCTTTTAAAGATATTTGTTAAAAGTAAAATTGCAACTAGTGAGATTCATAGATCTATCCAGTGTGTTATAACAGAATTATAAGTATGTTATAAGTAAATTTTATACTATGTATTAGACTTAAGAAATTATATTATATATTTAATAAAGGAATGTGGTAAATAAAATGAGCATGATTTATATTTTATCGTATTTTAATAGTAGTCATATCCAAGAGTACGCCGCTGCGTGTTGCAAGAATCATTCTCGTCTTAATTACGGCTTACATTACTATAAAACGATTAGAAGCCACGTATTATTTTCCCCCATCTTTTTATTTTTAAGATCGTTACATCATTTGCAAGGGTTTCACGCATTTCTCTGAAATATCCTTGGGAAAAAGATTGCTTAATTGCTCTTTTACTTTCGTCGATGAGAGAAAACCAATTCGACGATCGCGCAAAACGAACGACCTAGAATGTCGATTGGCTGTTTGAATTCAACTGGAAGAGAGGCGGAAATGCGAGGTTTCTCAAGTAACAAGAACGACTTTGAAAAAAGTGGAACAGATCTCAACAACTTTGAATTACTAACTGCTTTAACAAGTAACAATACTTGTGAATTAAACTTACAACAAATCTGTCATTTCTTCGACGCTCTTCCGTTCGTAACTAGTTGATCAAAAATCGTTTAATTTCCTTCTATCTACACGTAACAACGTCGTGATAATATTTCTGATTATACAAACGTGACTCTACAACTATCTTCTTCGAGTAGACAAAATGAACTCGTATTACGAACGAAAAATTATCTTAAAAGTCTTCTTCTGTTCGTGAACAATACACGAAACAATTCGACGAAAAAATGGCAGCGATAAAAAAGTTGAAAGCTCTCCACAAACGTAGCGGGATCATGGATCAGTAAAATGTAACAGGCTTTCATCTCTACGACAGCTTGTCTCGTTGTAAAAAGAAAGCAATCGTGGCTGAAACTTTTTCATTTCAGCTTATCCTCGTTTACGATAACGTAATAAAACACGTAGAAGCTTAGGACTCGTCGCTGGAGCTGTATAAAACTTGATCAAATTGTTTCAAGTTCACTGAGATATTTTTACGATTAATGTATATCAGGTCATTTTATAAGCAATACGTTCTTTTTTAAATTTTGGTACACGAGCAGCGTCAAAATTAGGATAACATATGAATGTATATTTTTTAATTAAAAAATAATTATCCTATATAGAATATTGTTTATGTAATAATATAATTATATCTGAAAGAAAAAGAAGTAAATTTCAAATGCTTCTCCAATGCAATGTTAATGATTTTGATATATCCTGCGTTAGCTCAGTCGGTAACAAATCAGTCATGTATTTCCCGTCACTTTTCTCATTCTCAGATACTTGCAACCTTTCTTTTAAGTTTTCTATTCCCCTTTTATAAAACTTTCATGGCGAGTTCTATTATATTAAACTCGACTCTTAGGAAGACCACATTACTTATAAAATGGTCGAATATATCATCTTCTTTTTATTGAATCTATTTTTGTTTCATCGAAGATTCGACATGCCTCTTCCTTTCCCTCTAAAAGGGAAAGCACGATGCGTTTAATATGTTTAAAGATTTGTAAAGTTTGGTAAAATTTGCGAATATTCAGCCCTGTCATGTCGTTTCTTCTCTTAACTCGTAATCTATCGGATAATTTAAGAAGAGATTTCGATAGCGAACCACTAAGCTTACGAGCGTCGCACGATTAAATTTTAATTTGGCACTTGCATTCTTAAATGTGATTTTTTCTCTCATATTGTTTCACTCATCTTAGACGCGGATTTAGATATATGTAAGTAAATACATGTTCTTGTTTCCTTTCTTCTTTCTCTTATAAAGAAGCACTCAACAAAGTGTCCAGCCCTTTTTACAATATCTCTCCTTTCGTATATTCGTTCTTTTTGATTTCTTTCAGTCCATCTACGATTTTACGTAACTCAGGCCTAGCTTCGTTTATCGTTACGTCGCTTATACATAGTCACGATTCTCGTGCGTTACGTCGACTGTCGCAAATAAAACTTCGCCCCTTTTCTTCTTACTTTACAATTGAAATTTCGAACGAAACCTTGGCAGGAAATTGTAAACACTATTTACGTTATTTTATTCGTAATTACACACGCCCGAAAGTTTCACGTCACGTTGCAGGAAATAGACGTGAGTTTTTTAATAACGTTTACGATACTACAGGCAGACAGAATAAACCGTAATTTTGTTAGCTGAACGGCAAAGTTTGAAGAAGAAACTTCTGAACGTCATTAAAATTAACGATGCTCTCTCATCGGCGAGAATCGCAAACGGCAGTCGACGTGTTTAAATAACTTAAACGCGGAACACTTAACGAAAAGCATCGGTTTCAGAAAACTTATTCACGCAGATGCATATGTTCGACGCATACGTATCGATCTTTACACGTATATAAATTCTAAGTATCAACGCGTTACACTTCTTCCTTTAGTCTTATTTTTCCTTCTATTTCTGGTTTTCATTTTTTTTCTTTAGTCATCCTTTAGCTTTATCTTATTTTGGCTTGTTTGCGAGCTCATAAACGTTCAACAACCCTATATACCCTACTAGACTTAATCGAATAAGTATAATAATAAAACGTGTAGTAAATATAATGTGTATGTATACACGTATATGTGTATAATATATATATATTTATATATTATATATTACATATATATATAATCCTCATATATCGCGTACGTCGACAAACGATTTAAATGTTACCTAATAAACGTTTCAATCACGTTACACCTTCCGACTAGATCGAAATTTATTATTAATATTAGTATTATTATTAGGGTTATCGTTCATTAAATATTAATTATTATTTATTTTTAGTATCGTTATCGCTAATTAATATAGAAATTTGGCGCATTTGTTTTTTATATCATTTGGCATGTGTATCGTTTCGCGACGATAAATAAATTCGTCGAATTTGAGCCAGACGAGCATATTGTATTTTTTCGATATATACCATTTATTATATATTTTATTTCTCTTTCCTCCGTACGCGCGCACAGAAATTTTTGCTCGAAATTTAAGGTCGCGTTAGATATTTTTATTCGGTATCGATGACAATATATATATAGAAATATTTAATAATAAAAACGTGAAACGATGAATTTCGATTTTCTAGTTTTATCTCTTTTTTTTTGTATGTATGTTTGTTATCTCGATATTTGTTTCCATCAATTTTTAGCAGCCAGGTGCGATTACCGGCAAACTGTTGTACATTCAGGGGGCATATTTTGTACATAGATATTCCTAGATACGTAATAACGTAAGCCTGCGTTATTTTTCTTCGTTTCATATAAAAAGAGGAGAAACAATCGGAGCAGTGACTTATTCCGTTACGATGTATTGTCCACAAATTATATATTTATCGTTCGCGATGGTTGTGTCTCGTTTTCTTTTTTTTTCCTTTTTTAATTATCGTTATAATTAATATCGTGTTCCATCGAAAGGAGAACGATGATCGAATGAATCACATGAGATCGCGTTTTTCAAGTCGGAAACCCCTGCTCTTCGTTTGTGTTAAGTACGATCGAAACTTCGTGTCTGTTACTAGCAAGTAAATTCTTAACGATTTTACGATTGAACGCAATTGAAAGATACAAAATCTTAGGGTTATTAACACGTCGTTTCACCATATAATATAATATAACGTTAGCGTTTCCTGTACACGTACATACATACAATCGATTACAATCTATTATATCGCCGAAGAACTTAATGAACGCAATATCAGACGTTGGAAGAAGACGCGTGAACATTTTCAGAAGCATATCGATGAGAATCAAGACCTTGGTGCAGATTTTCGGCGCGTTGGAAGTTTTTCGTTTTCCTTTTACGAAATTATTTAACGAAATTATCGAAAAATCAACATTTAAGATTCAGCTCTTTATATACTCGTTTCTATTTTCTAATTCACGCGATCTTCTCGTTTTGAGAGTTTTCAGAGATCAAAGTACAGGCGTTAA
This sequence comes from Bombus vosnesenskii, assembly GCF_011952255.1. Taxonomy (NCBI): domain Eukaryota; kingdom Metazoa; phylum Arthropoda; class Insecta; order Hymenoptera; family Apidae; genus Bombus; species Bombus vosnesenskii. Next base: position 3,105,221 of record NW_022882931.1, on the reverse strand, counting down.
ACGTACACGCTGTACACGTTCAAGTACACGCGTTCCCACTTTGCTCTGAATTCAGCGTTCCCGATGGATCCTCGACACCTCGATGATTTCCGTTTCGTCAGATGGCAGAACAGGCAGATGTAAAGTCGTACTCGAAACGCGATATTCAGCTGCTACTGTATGGAACACGTCAATGGATGTGACAAAGCGTGGTCCAGCAGGATGGGCGTGCCTGCAGCCAATTCCGTTCTCGCATCGCCGAAATCTTCGTCGCAGTCGAAATAATTACTCTGGAAAAGAGACGAATAATGTTTTATCATGATATAAAAGCTGATATTTTTTAGTGGATTATGTTCTTTGAATTTAGTTGGAAAATGTGTGTTTGCAAGTGACAGAGTAATTTGTAAAAGAAAAGAAGAATAGAAGAGCGTGAACTTTGGCGGTGAGAAATTTTTGGTACAACGAGATCTTTATTATTCGCATTAATCAGTTACAAACAGAATAGCTGAATTTCTTGGACAATGTTATTTAATCAAACTAAAATATAGATAACAACATATTGTTAGCATAAAAAATGATAATTTATTGGATTGTTAAATATTATCTGAAACATTAAATATTATCGCTTAGATAGGATATGCTTGGATAATAGATCTTCTACTGTATTGAACTTCGGAGGTCAAAGCTTCTTGTCATTAAATTTCCGAGGCTAAAGCTCTTTGACGTTAAATTTCCGAGGTTCGATCTTTGCGACATTCAATTTCCCAGGTCAAAGTTTTTTCAACTTTTAGCCTATAAGTTCAAAGCTTTTCGTTATCGAGTAATTCAAAGTGGCGAGCTTTCCGACATTAAGCTCTCTAACCGAAAGGGCTTTAGCTGTGTAGTTAAGCTAACCATTAAAAGGTCGAAGGGTCTAGCCTCGGAGGTGCACGCAAAAGAAAATATTTAACCTTGGAAGTTCAATGCCAACCAGCGTTGGCCTTGGAAAGCAAACTCAATGTGAAAATTCTCTGACCGTAAATGCTCGAAAATACACAGTTTGCTTTGTTACGAGCTGAGAAATACGCTAACTAAAAAAAAAGCTAACAGTCTCATTAACGTCTCCGCATATGTATATTCTATCGCGAGTAAAAATAGAGGACGAAATTTCTCTCGTTAGTTATTCCGAGATTCCACAAACAAGCTCGCACACCTTGTGAAATTTCCGGTGGAATGAAAATTGTAATAGGTTAACCGATACGCAATAAAATTTTTAATTAAATTCAGACGCCAAGTTTCCACGTTGCATTTTCTTTCATTGGCTTTCCGAAACAAGAACGCCAGCTGATCGCGGTCGCGCAAGTGGAAAACTGGGGCAAAGAAATATTTACGCGTTTGGTCGAGAAAATGGCTAATCAATGGGAACCGCCTCGCCTCGGCTATAATTGGTACACCGGGAGCTTTAGGCAATTAGTTCTAAAATCGAGACAATATCCTCTTAATTTCCAAGATTATACTCTCTGACTCGCGCTAATTGCACGCGTCGCGTGAGTGAGTTCGTGAATGGATGCAATTACGCGTTGTAATTTCCACCATTCCGTAAAAAGAACTAGAGGAAACTGAACTTTTATTTGGAATTTTTGTACTTGAAGAGATACCATCGCATTATAAAAATTTTTATATTAACGAATAAAACGAATAATAACTTATAACAAATTAAAGGAAATTTCTGCGTTTTCATTTTTTCCTTTCACTTTCTACATTACGTGATATATTGTACTTTAATAAGATGTTACCTAAATAAACAATAAATGTATCTATTTCCAGTGAAACCGGTCTCAAATTTTGATGGATTGTATCTTCTTTACAAAACCCTACAAGAGGATATTTTCCTATTATTAGCTATTAATACAAAAGACATTTTTTGTGACTACGAAAGAAGTTAATCCTGAAAAGGTTAAAGAAATATAAATTCATGTACAATGGAAAAATATCGCCGAATTTATATAGCAATTTGGAGTATCACTTTTATTACGAAAGAGTGTTATAGTGACCCTAAAACTGACCGCTGTAATGGAGCACGTACGAACATTAGTTCAGCGTTAAAATATTTTATGGTACTACCGTCTAAATGTACTTTAGGAGATATGTGTAATCTTGACATAAATGTTTTAATCAAATAGTATAATTTTTATCATTATAACTAAAATGATACCTCCTTATAATCACATCTACAGAAATTTAAAATTAGGTAAAGTTGGATTCCTCAAAAAAGAAGTTTTATAAAATTTTCTGACCTCCACATACGAGATAATTCTTATTGTTTGATTTGTAAATTTCATAACTATGTCACGTTACGGATACACATTTTATTATAGTAAAAACATGTAGAACATGTATGTATTTACCTGACAATCGATGCATGGGCAGCTATCGGTCAACGAACAGGTAAGACCAAGAATCTCGACAGCTTCTTTGTACAGTTCCGCGCTCGATTTCCGTTGCCTTGGTGGTGTGGTCGGCGCACTGACTGTACCCGATGGTCTTCTGCCTCTCTTCAGCCTCGAAGAGGACTCTCGAGACAAGGAGGAGGTCGACGTCGATCCTCTCCGCCGATTGTCACTGGTGAGCAACGCTCGTCCCGCCGGCGAGGCGAACAGTTGCAGCATGTCCATGTCCTGCAGCCAAATATTATCAGTTAGTCCTACAAATGAAATATTCTAATCGTTGAAGATATGAAAGTTGATTTTAAGACGATAGAAGAGTCATGAATTTTCAAAGAATGTTTTTAGGAGTTTTATAACCACAGTAACCACATCAGCATAGGAAATGTGTATATATAAGATCGTGAATAAATTCGTGAAGAATAACAATTTTCTGCAGAGCAATTTTTCTCCTGAAACATTATTTTCTCATATAAAGTCGCCCATGTACTCCAGTGCGTTTATTGTCGTAGTTACGAATAGGGACACAGAAAAGTACTTTTCGATACCAAGATATATCGGAATTTCTATATGCATCTACGTATATGTTTCATGTTTCCAACATAAATTTCGAATATACTACTATTTCATCTCTTTAAAATTTTATTCACGTTATCCTTCTTTATATACAGGGTGGTTGGTAACTGGTGGTACAAGCGGAAAGGGGGTGATTCTACGCGAAAAAAGAAGTCGAAAATATAGAATAAACATTTCTTTTTTAATTTTTTTTTTTAAATCTTTCCATCGAGACAACGATCTACAGTGAGATCCGTTATAACGTACCGCACGCGTACCGAGTGAAAATTCAAAGTCGATTTTCTCGAAAACAAAGCCTGAAACGAAAAATTTTTATTCTATATTTCCGACTTATTTTTTCGCGTAGAATCACCCCCTGTCCGCTTGTACCACCAGTTACCAACCACCCTATATATTTCTGCATCGAAGCGCGTATAAAATAAATATCGTTTGTATGAAAGTTTCGTGCCTTATATCGCCATTTTTTCCACAAAAATACTGTACCTCAATCTTCTCCCTTTTGAAATCGTTAAGAACATGTAGGTAATTTTGACAATATTAATATTGTATCTTAACGAAACCGAAATATGATTTTTGTCAAACTCCTTTGATCCAATATTTTTTAAGTATTTAATTATTAACTATTTTATTTCCAAAATCTTACTCGTAATATTTTTCCCTGTACATTTATTTATATTGAACCAAGTATAAAATAAATATCTTTTTACAACTATTTGTTGATTTATTTTACCCAATTTCTTAGAACCGTTTAATCTGAACCGTTTAAGTAAGCAGTTAAACAGGTAAATTGGTCGTTCACTAAAGCCTTGACAAAATCCTTAATCATTGTTGAGCATTCTTAACTTCAAAGGGTCGCATCAATAAACTCGAAGGGGTTGATTGGCTTTTGTTAAGGGTGGTCGTGCTCCTTTTTGCTCGTCTGCATCGTTGACTCTCGTTAGTCTACCACGATGAAAGTTGTTCGGTTGCCCCGGAAGGGCATTATTCTCTTAACGAGGTAAGACGTACCCGCAAGTACCTCCTCCTCTTTTCTGCTGTCTCGTTCGTTTCATATTGGCAAGAAACTCTTTGAGACTTTTCCACCCGCGAACACGCCCCACGGGCGAAAGGGATTTTTCTAACGATGCCACGACGAGCGTCGTCACGCCGAAAGTTCCGTGTCCCTTTTCCCCTTTTTTTCTACCTGACACTGGGAGAAAGAAGCGCCCGAAAGAAATTCTCTGCCTCTCCGGTGGATTATCAAAGAGGAATGTGACAAGCTCTCCCCGAGTATTCTTGTCCTTTTGAATTCTTTGACGCATCGGATGGTTCGAGGCGATTAGTTTTACGAGAAAATGTACCAAAGATACTCTCTTCTCGAAAGATATTTCTTTAAGAAATTAGAATAAATGTGGGATATATTTTAAATTTTGGATTTGCGTTGTATATCGAAAAATTTGCAATATTCATCTATTTGTTGTTAATTATTTAGCCCCTTTGAGGTATAATTCTAGTGGTTAGGTTCGTCAAATAAATCTGCTAAATAACCGTTAGACTTAAAACGAGACACTGAATCGCCAAAAAGGTTTAAGGTGTCGATGAACTTGTTAGCTACATTAGATAATCTAGTGTCACCAGTTGTCCAAACAAGGAGGTATATGTTTGATATTATGGACGTTAACATATGTATAATATATTAGTATTAGCAAGAATCGTTAGACAGCAAACATATCCATCAAGTATCCTGTGAAAGTAAATCAAATCAGTGGTAGTCCTCCTATGACCCAAGTTTCATATTTATTGCAGTATTTGTACAGTATTAAAATGGTTATAGTAGGTTTTTTTTATTATTATTATTTAATTTGTACTTTACAATGTGTCCAGCTGGACATGTTATAGTAGGTGGTAGAAATTATTTGACCAAATCTGTACGCAGCTTGCCCGTTTGCATCGTTGCACTGTTTTAAGCTGTGTCTTGGTGTTTGACCCGTGGAAAATCTTACCAGGAAACTTAAGGCTTTCTTTGCTGAGCATATTTCCCGAGTCGTGTGATCGGAAAAAGATAATGACGAATCGTTTTGTTACGTCCGGTGACTCTCTATACAAACCAGACCCCATGCCTCAATAATCTTAAAGTCCCATCATAAGTCTTCGCATTTTCATAGTTAAGGTCCTTGAGACCAAAAAAGTATGTTTTTAGTTGAAGTATTCTTGAGATTTATTGTCCATTCCGAGAAAACATGGGAAACGGTTTTCCTATGCACAATACCACCCACGGGCAAGCTTTGAATGGAAGCGACCAGGACCCATCCTTACCCACCAGCCTTTTTCTTATCCGATTAGAAGCAATGACGGTTGCCCTCACTTTCCCGGCCAAAATTGCCATCAACGAATCCGATGGTCCCGCGCGTTAGACACATCCATCAGTAGCTTTTCTCCGCGACAACATCGTCACCGAACTTCATTGGTTTTTCATTCGTTGAGCAGTCAATGTCTTGACTGGGTTTTCGTACTTAAATCAGTCACCATCTCTTGAATGGTTTTCCGTACTATTTACACTTATAAAGTGCATGTTTTAATTTGTTAACCAGGTGTTATCATCAGTTCAACCACCTCTATTATCCTAACCGAAATAGGGGACCGACCAATTCGTGGCGTCGATTATCAAATCGTAACGGGAATTTACGACTCTCGTTGGTGCGCTTCTTCGCGATCGATTCTCTTCGCGAACGGTCGAACACATTTGGATCACCAATAGAGTTAATAAAAAAAGGTGAATGTCCAGAAGGAAATAGTACAGAGTTGTAAGAGAGAAATGTATAACATTGCATTTTCTAATATTAAGGAAAGATTTGTTCTGGGTATACGAATCGTTAATAATTGAATTTTTTGCTAATTTTGTTATCAACGTGATATTAATACTTTAAATGTTAAAGAATTTTTTTCACAGTTTTTAAGATGATAGAATTCTTATTTTTTTTTCTTAAATATTCATGTGTGATGTTATACTTCTTTTTTCTATCGTGAAAATTTTTACACATAATGGATTCGATGGTTTCTACTTCGCCCTTAAGGAAAATCAGCTGTGAAATATAAAGCAGCTACGGTAAGTCAGCTCAAGAAAGGGTAACGTGAGCTCCGGCTTCTGTTCAATTCGTTAATTAGCGTCGGTCCAAAGGTGCTCGCGTAGTTCTTCCACTAATTTCCACTTCAAGCTTCCATTGAAATTAGAAATTACAGCCACTTTAAACCGCTTTGACGCCAAATGAAAGGAATCTGTGCAATTTTCTACGCAAAGAACGGCATCGAAAAATTCGGCTCGCGGTTTATAACACGCTGAAAACCGTGGTAACACCTTGCAGAGTTCAAGCCTTTGTTCTCGATAAACGTGCAGGCTGGATGATTGGAATTTTGCGACGAGAGGCAAGCGTGCTTAATTATCGACGGCAGATCATTAAAAATCCACCTCCTGGTTGCCGCAACGCGGCACTGTACAAACGATCGTGAGTCACGGTACTACAACGCGAATGCAGGAGCCGTTTCGCTGGAAGAAAATAATTGGAATGATCCTGACCTCATGTGCGAAGGAATTCGTCGAGGAAGACGCGGTGGTACTTCTATGCGTCGCGGTAATTTGAATGACCCGTTAGGAAAATTCAGTGACTCATGAAAATATTACTCACCTAAGCTAAAAGTACTCCTCCTTTTTCATCTCATGGAAATTTCTTACAATTTCCAGAAAATTTCAAAATAAAAGATAATAATATAAAATTGATGAAATTTTACATTCCAATAATTAGGAAAAATTTATTAAGAATGATAAAATAGTGTGACTAGGGTGATGCATATGTTCGAGATTTGGAGATTTGACTCGGACAGTACATCTCCCTTTTTTGGGAAAGTCTGAAGTGTCTGCCTCCCCGAGCTGTAAACCTTATGATGCGGACATCACTAAGAGACTAAAAATCATCTTAAGTGCTGATGGGTCGGGGCATAGGTAAACAACTGACAATACCAGAGGATATGCACCCCCGATACAGGTAAACCAAAGAAAATCCACGGACGGAAAGTCAGGATGTACGGACGAGACGGAGCTGTTGGTGGAGGGAACAGCTACATTCTTGAACAGTCTTCATCAGAGTGCCGTACCGTTCGTTTGAGACTCTACCATATTCAGTCTCAACAAGATCGTACAATCGTCGTGATCAGAACGTCAAACTCTTCGTGTATACTGAAAGTGCAAATAATGTATCAAACGATACTAACACTCGATATATTCAATTTACCTCTACCTTGTGTGTTAACTCATTGAAAGTTCGCGATATCAACCGATCGGTTGACCCTGACCGATCGCTATTTAGTTGAGAATTCGCAACAGCATATAAAATTTTATTTTGGCGAACAATACACAAAATAACGAAATTAGATAATCTTGCGTTAAATTAGATGAAAGTCATATTAATTAAATGTACAAAAATAAAGGTATATTCAGTTAACAGGAAAACTTCATTTATTTGAATATTTATATGTATAATGGAAGTTCATATAAGAGGACTTCGCCAATTTTCTTCATTACCTATTATTTCTCGTTCACATAGTAAGAGCTCACATTCAGATAAGTGGATTCATGCAGCAAAAGCTCAGTTGATAGAGGATTAAATAAAATTCCGTTCAAATAAATGGAGTTCAGATACAGAGTAGAATTCTAACATACTTGAAAAATCTGTATACAACCGTGTATATATGAACGTATATTTTCACGTATAATATAATATTTTGATAACATCGTAATGTGAATAGTATTCGAAATCAGATAATTCGCTCTGCTAACGAGAGATCTTCATTAATGCAAAAAAAGCGATCAATAACCGACTGCTAATTAATCCAATGCAAATCCATCTGAATGTTACATCATTAAACAGCTAGTTACACACAACAATTTCTATACGAATCCATCATATGCAATTATGCCATCGTGTTGGTATGAGGTTTGAGATGCGATCATCTCTCGCGGAATCACGAAATCTCAACGGAATCGTGCAATCGAAGAGGGCATGGAAAATACACGCCGGTTAAAAGGCTTTTCGCCCCGGGGGTACGAGACTTTCCAACTATTACCAACCATAAACGTTCGTGAAAAGGAGGATGCGCTTTTAGAGCTTGGTTCACCAGCGTAGAATCTTCGTTGGAAACGATTCCGCTGCTTCTCCACGAAAGGGTTTTAATGCATTCCCCGCTGTTTGCTTGTGAAAGAATCGAGGAATCGTAAAAGCAATTCAACGGTTAAGAAGTTTTCGGTGATCTCGTGTCGATATCTCGTAGAATTTTAGCAGATATTTTGCGAAGGAATTAATCCAATTGCGTCGGATATTTACTTTTCCAAGTCTGCCCGTACGTATCCTTTTTAGAGCAAAAACTAAGCTCGAACAATATAATATTTGCGTCTTTAATTGAAATCGAATGAAGGCTGTAATGTATAGCAATGATGAGAGAGATCTTAGAGAAGACGTAAATTTCTTCTGAGATACGTAACACTCTGATATAGTCTGATACATATAATACTATCAAACATTATTTACGCTTATACCAAAATTTATATTCAATTGATTATTTTCCAAAGCATTTGCCTACGTAAACTAAAAAAGAAAAGGTTTATCAAATTTCGGAATAGAGAAGGAGGTATATAGGTATAGATATTGGAATTTGAGCAACTTGGATTCTATTAGTCATTTATTCGGTTTGAAATATTGTTTCAAGCTTTCAGGTTTGCTCTCATTAGACAAGTTATTTGCCTTGAAGTCGTTTGAACTCAAATGACCTAGAAGTTGCTTGAGTTCAGGTGATTTGGAACGACTTGACTGATCTAAAGGAAGCTTAACTCATTACGAAGAGGCATTGAAGTACTAATCGACTTATTACTTTCACTTGCTTTCTAGATCAAAGGACACAGAACGTAAATTTAAGTTCCACGGTCTATTCTGTATCTCTAATTTCACGTAGAATAACTGATTTTATTATTTCACAGCGATAAGCCTTGATTAAAAGATTTTTGCACTGAAAATTTGCGTAAACTTCAACTTATATGTATAAGATTGCTCATGGTATTTGGAATCCTAACAATGACTCCGGTGGAAAGTTTCTCTTCATCAAGATGGAGGAGCGGAATTCTTCTTTAGCCTGCGGTGCAAAGAGTTAATATTTGGCTGGCTGGTCAAAGTTTAAGTCGTCCTGGGGCGAACTCGCCGTACATTTAAGTTTTATAAGCGCGATTCCACGACGTTGGGGAGCAGACTCGATTAGAGTTGAAGCTCTTGAAAATACATCGCGAGGGAAAGACGTGTACGAAAAGTGGCAGTTTGTACGGTGTCAGGGATAACGAAACTTTACGAACTTGCAAAAAATTCTGACACCGAGCTGTCCTATATTCTTGAAAAAGATCTTAGAATATTCGTGAGATTAAATCGTTCGACTATCAGCAAAGACTGTCCATGTCAAGCTTTTAATTAAAAATTCATTTAACGAAGACACATTCTTTGACGAAGACGTATTTCCTTCGTTTAATAATAAAACTCCTCTTAAGTCATTTAGTCATATAGAAAAGTCAAAAAAATTTAACGAAGCAGCGTAACATTTGAGTTTCTCCGAACTGAACTAAACTAATCAACTCCATTTTTCCTAAATTTCTTGATTTTACTATGTGGCTACATAATTAGTGATTAATGCCCCTATATACGATAACAACTCCCATAAGATTTAATTATTGCCAAAATATGGTACAAAAATGATAAATTTTTAAAAATGTTAAAAAATCGTCATATTGCTTTCTTCTGTTTTCCAATTTACGAAGTTGCTCAATCTAGTCTGTAGACTTGTTGAAGACTTGTTCAAGATCATTGATTTCACTCAATAACTATCCTAAGTAACTAATATAGAAATCCAGAAAATTTAATCAGACAGAAAAATTAAGGAGGCAACAGTCGTTGAATGAGAGAAACAGCGTAAAATGGCCATGTCAGGGGATTGTATCATCTGATGAAAAGGACCTTTCTCCTCTTCGACCAATTGACCGAATCTTTATTTCTACCGCGACTAAGGAAGCCCCGAAGGAAACGTCGTCTCCAGAATCCAGGGACAAAAGAGTGAACAGGAAATGGCAAAGAGATCAAATGCCGGGAGATAACAAGTAGAAAGCTGATTCGATGTACCTACACCATGTGCCTGGCCAGACAGAGACTCCAACGATATTCCCCGGGGAGACATATCCAGGCTCCTCGTCTCGTATTTCCTCGAAACGTGCACGCGAACTTTCCTCCAGTCCTTCGACGCTGATAAATAGCTCGCTGGAAAGGACAAGTTAACGCCAACCGGCTCCTTTTTCCACGGAATTCCTGTAGCGTGATCTACGCGGCCGGAATTGCGATCGAACACCTTGAAATTCACTAGAACGTTTGATGGAAGTTTCGTGTTCACGCGGAAAATCAGATATTCCACCAGTAAAACGCTATAACGTTTCGTTTCGATCAGATCGACAGAAAGATCAGATTACGTGACGTTTAAACGCCATCGTGGATCGAGATTTCCGTATGGTTTCCCGCCTTGAAACGTCGAAAAGGGGGTGCACGTTTCTTCCAGGTTGACGATGTCGAACGTTTCTTCGTGTCTTCTTTTTCTTTCAGAGAAATAAGACGATTTAACGGCCTCTTTTACTCAAGGCACGATCGTAAAGTCCGTCGTTGACTCGTTTCTATAACGTTACCTAACTGCGCCAAGATGTTTATCAAGACGCGTATTCCGGAATGAACTTACTTCCGCCAAGTTTCCAGCTGCAGCTTTCCGATGGCAAAAGTTTCTCTATACGCCAGTGAACACTGTCAATAGGGTTTCGTGTTTGTAAAAGTCTTTCAGTAAATATTCCCAACGATCCTCGCTATTGATAACGCGATAAACATTAAGCTGTTTCATTCTCTTCCGTTAATTTTTTAACTGGATATAAAAATATTTTTCGTTCGATCTTTTTAACAGGATTAAAACTGTACTGTACAAATGTCTTAAACTACCTGGCAAACGGAAACTAGGAATGGAGAGCACTCATATTCAGAAATAATAACTGGCACAAAAGATATTGATTAAATAGTTTAGAGTAATTTTTATTTCAAGAGATTCTCTGTTATCTCGACAAGAATAATTCTTCAACAACTTTTCTAATTTTATTATTCTCCATTCCATCTTTCATAAAAATAATTTTCATCGATGAATTTCTTCCTAATAATTTCTGTCCTAATTCATTGAAAATGATCTTTATTTTATAACAATTAGGATGTCACTCAGACATGGATCAAATACTATTTCATTATATCTTAACATTTTCAAATTGTACTTATTTTAACATTTTCAAAAAAATTATGAAATAAGGGAAGCCATAAATAGATAATACTATAAAGTTTGTTTCTATACAATAACACGTGAAAACGTTTGCTACAAGAATATTCACTTATCATTATAAAACCACTAAAACAGATGTGTATGTTATTGTGCAAGTACTTGAACAAAGTGTTGACACGAGGAAATTGGCAAGCAACCAGCAATCTCTTTTAAATATCGTAATATACCAAGACACGTAACAATGGAATAAATAACCTTTACAGGCTTCCGGCGTTAATTTCTCGCGACTCGACTGCAGGTAAAATATTTTTCGGACGTCAAACCAGCCAGCGTAATTACCTAGAAATGAATTTATACGACGCAAGGCGTCGCCGTGCGAAATATAAACGCTCCACCTGGATTAAACGACACGATAAACACTTTATGCTACAAGCTAATTAACGTGAATGTGACTGATTGATCGATTCAATACACCACGGCGAGATGCCGGAAATTCAATGTCCTATGTCACCGCGCGGGATCCAGATCCCACCCCCTGCGAGATTCCTGCAAATTACATTCAGTCTTGTGTACACGGTACACGAAACATCGTGTACACGGATAGCCAATATACACGCAAATAGACGAGCACACCAGCTCTGCCAATTTCTGACGGTGTATGTACCTACTTACGCGTATATCTTTACTCATCGATGAATATATGTGAATGAAAATGTAATTTATATCAATTATTTCATGAAATTGTGACGAGCTTTAGAAGTACGTAGTTTCCATTAAAACACGTAAGAAAGCATCGGTTCATACAAGGTCGAATTCTAAATCAAAGATAATTTCTCAGGAATTGAAATTTTAAAGTGCCAGTGGTCCTGATTGCGGAGTATTCATTTTTCTTGTTCGTTTAGAAGTAATTATTATCATTATTATTTATTATAAACAGAGAAAGAAGCTTTCATTAGTGTAGGAAGATAGAAACTTAATGACGGGCAATTGAAATATATTACACAAAAATTATGCATAATGTTACTGTATGTAATAGTAATCCTCAATTTTATGGTTATCGATTTCTTCGACTCGTTTTTCGATACTGACTGATAGAGATAACACGAATTCCTTCATATGGTACACATGGTATGCCGCCGGTTAGATTGAAGCACTAGATGCACATTGTAAACTACTCTTGCATAAAGATGCCGACAAATATCGTGGCTAAATGAGCGACAAACCACAGACGGTTAATGAAGACAACGATCGAAGCAAGGATAAAGCTTTCTGATAGCTTTTGTTCCGTCTTCAGCGACGATAGCTCCAGCAAAAAGGGACAATGCCACGATTACAGACTACCGACCCTTCTAGCTAATTCCGGTCGCACGTGGCTTCTAATAAAGATCTTCTATCAATTTTCTACTTCTAATTACGTCCCTGGTAACAGTATCCTTTGATGGGTTACCTAAATTCCGACAACAAATTCAAATTTTTCTCATAAAAATCATCATCAGACAAATTACTCTACTGCGATTTCTGATGAATTTTCGGAGAATGAATGTCTTAGGACACGTTTCACACTTGATAAAATTTTAATATTTAACGTAAATTAGAACTTAGAAAAATAATCATGGGTTTTTATAGTATAAATTTTAACACACCTAGCATCTTTTAGTATTTAAAGTAAATTAATTAAAAGAATTTAGTATTTAATTATGAAGTTTAAATATTATATGAATTTTATGGCAAAAATTTTAATACAATAGCATTTTATACGTTAAATATTTTTTTTGACATGTAAAATATTAATTCGCGTACTTTACTTTTTAACTGTCTCCAGTTTTAAAGCACACGCAACAACTGGCTTTTGACTGGGGATGTATGCACTACTCGATCCATTAATTCAACTTGTAACCCTACCGTTGCATCAGAAACCAAAACTGATTGCTGTTAACGAACAGGCTTTATTTGTTCGACAACTAATTAACTTAATTCATATACACGGCCGCGTTTCATTTCTACGATTTCCCTATTCTTCGTAGCCCGTTACGTTGTGGATAATTGAGTGGAGTGGTTCGTTCGGAAGACAATGATATGCACACACCACACATGGTTTAACCAATGATTAATTCGAAAGGTAAAATAGATCGCGTTACGTGAACCAAGCTGCGCATGAAACTGACACGTGCCCATTTTTATTGCCAGTACACTTTTTACGAGTCTGCGTTTTCTATAAGCTTCCGCAGCGTTTCGTCATTTTTTGACTACGGATGTGAAATATTTTGCGAAGTTTATATTTATAGCTAAATATTATCAATTAAATTTGATTTTATTATCGATTGATATTAATCACATTAAAAAAGAACTTATGATACTAATACGATTATTAATAAAAAAATCTTTGTATTTTTCGATTTTTTGATAAATGTAATAATGTATAATGTGGATGTAAAAATTGACCAAAATAATGGTCCACAGACGTGACAGATTAATGAGATTATTATTATAATATTAAATGTGTATAGTCTAACTTTTGAAATGAGATCATTTTTAAACATTTTGATAATTTTATATTGATTCTTTAAGTTTTTTTTTGAGTATCTCCCTAATACATATAAATAAGAGTGTACATGGATGCAGGCAAAATTTTATTTGAGAAAACGATATCTCACATCTCTCCAAACTAATGAAAATTTGTTTTTCTTCCCTCTTGCTTCGTTAGTTAGATAGATAGTTAGGAAGATAACAGCAATTCATTCAAAAATTGGAATGCATGTGGTGCACGTGGTATATGTCTGTTTCAGTTTCGTTGTAGTTCGCACCTTGTTATTGCGACAACACGTATCGATTCAATTTATCCACGAAATTTACGCGTCCCCGGGAATTGTCCCGAGAAATTCCTGGTTACCTCTTTCGTGTACACGTGTTCATTATTAAATTTTACTGTTAATCAAAATACGCAACTGCGAGTTTTAATTGGAAACAAAGTCGAACGATACACCATCGTTGAATTTAATTAAATTCGCATCGAATCGGCCGGAGTCTGATTATTTTCTGATCGTGACGAACGTGAATCGAAGACAAGCTACATTGTTCTTGCTATTGTGTCGTAGGAACTATCGCCTTTTGTATCATTAAACTCGAGGAACAACTCCTATAATCTTCGATAACTCGTTTAAGTCGAATAAAAAATTCGTACTTCGATCTAATAATTTTATAAATTTGCACTTCTCATACTTCCATTGACTTCGATTTGAGGAACATGAAATTATTCTCGATGTGAATTTGTTATGTAATTGACTTGAAATATAAAAAAATTGTAAAAGTACAGTAAAAAAGTAAATAAGATAAAAATTAAAAAATCAACAGAAATAGATTTATTTACCGTACAGTCCTCATATGAAAAATAAAAAATGTGACTTAACATGCCTCTCTCTTATGATCTTCATATTCAAAGTCATTTTTACTTAATCCATCAATCGGTTATATTTCCTCTAACTAGTTCTAGTTTCAATTTAAAATGGCGGTCGTTGTATAAGTTTAACAATCATATTAATTTGGTGACCGTGGCATGCAATTATGATCCGTGCAATCGACTTAAACGAGCGAACAGAAGGGTGGAGCAGGGCGGGCAGTAACAGCCGTGACTAACTGGCTTGTTCGGAATCGTACTCACCGGCAGCGATTCAGGAGTGTGGTCCAGCACATATATGTTGTTCGTGTATCCATATAACATCGTGTCCAGATCTGAAATCCAAGGAGCGAGTAGAACATTAAATTGGATCCAACCATTGACGACTGCGACTTGCGGAATACTAACGTTATGCATAGTTAGCCAGCTGCGCTACGCCCAATGTTCCAATTACGCCCGAGAGCTACCTAGAAGCTTCTTATCAAACGCGTCGTATCCCATTCCTATTCGATTCGATACAACCGAGGAAATTGAATGGTGCGATCATAAAATTGCCTGGCACGTAGGTATTGTTCCATGATTTTCCTATTTGAACGCCATAGCGATGTATCGAATGGTGATTGCAATACGGTACCGATCCATAGAATCAATGAAAATATTATACAGGGCGTTAAAAAGAAGTGGACGATATTCATAAGGTGCGAGTCAAGGTATTAGAAAGAGATATTTGGAAAGTCATTTGAACCTCATCTTTCCAAGTTATGAAGAATCTAATTTTATTCTAGAATACATTAGTAGATATGTAGATCAATGAACTTAACTTCTGAATTCACATTATGTATATGTCACCCACTTTTTTAACATCCTATATATATATTTCTTCCTTTCTCTCATCGATATTTCTTTCATCGGTGCAGCAGAAGATAGAAAAAATGTTCGATTGATTTAAAACGCAGGCAAGTTGGCAGGCTGTTAAGTTTGGTCGTTGCATAACGAAGATGAAACTAATTTCACGTTTGGTGCGGCAGTTAGTTATGCAGGGTCTTAACTCCAACATTAATGCGACTTTTTTAAAGACTTTAACGAACTTTCTTGCGGTAGTCGCTTAGGCAGCAGGAACGTTTATTGATGGGAAAATGATTAGGTGTGGACCGTGGATTTTGATAAAACTTCGGCGAGATCGATCGAGCTTGAAATGCCATTTTAAAAAATTAGTCTATGAGTCTGCCGATAAAAGCTGAAAAAATATTTAAGAACATTTATATTTAATTTAATATGTAATATTAATAAGAACAAATATTTAGAATAGCTAATTTATCTATATTCAAGTCATTTGAAATCACTTTATACAATTTTATTTGACTTGAAAGAGAATATTTCAAGTCTCAAACTCCGAGTAGAACTGCGATTCTTTCAACTGTAACTTGAATAAAATAATAATTATCGAATAATGTAGCTTTATTGCTGTTTCTGTGAAGTATTGATTGTCTAATTCGTATTAATATTTAGCACATACCATATTGGATATGACGTGGAGTTTTCCACTAGAATCCATTTGTTTTTCATTGTACCTGAAACTTAATTTCTTAACTTTGAGAGGTCGAATGAGTCTTCAAGAATTCGATTAAGATATGAAGTATAGAATCAAAGATACCATAGACTCTAAAGAAATGAAAAAATAAATATATATCTTAAATCATAGGCAACAGAAAAGAGAAAAATTATTCAGTATCAACTAAACTTGAACGAACACAAACATGAAATCCTGTTACTTTAATTCGCACACACGACTTAAACAAGGCTTAAGAAATTCGTTTAAGACACGAAACGTAAAATCAATGGTACGAGAGACATTAAAAAGGAAAGTACATATATATATATATTCTAAAGTACATCAAGCAATCTAGAACGCGAAATCTATTCTGTATCAATACTTGGAGAATATACGATCCTAATGCCTCTTAAGGAATACTTGCAAACACCGATATATCACGTGGAATCCAGAAACGAGGGCGATCTATGCGTTAAAATCTCAGACTGAGCTCAGAGAACGGAACAATTTTTCAGAATTATTACCCAGGCTATGCGGCCGTCTGTCGATGAACGAGAGCCACTTCGGCCTCGATCCCGATTCATTTCCATGCGAAAGATCTTTCGTCCCACTCGTCCCGACCGCGTTATACTCGTCACGCACACGTCGGGATAGATATTCGTTGGAGGAATCAATCGGATTCGAAGGCCACACGGCCATCGTTGGTATATCGGCCGATATTTCGTTCATTGTTCACGCTTAGAAGAGACACGCGGTTTTCATTGTGGCACGCCGGTCATTTGCCACGAGCATCGGGACTTTTCTGAACGAGAAGCTCGTATTTTACAACGTCACGGTTGATGGCTTTTATGGATATTCGATGGATATGAATTCGATTCAAAATCTATCACGTTTAATAAAAATAGTTACAAAATTCGTTGATATCTGGTAGGAGAGACACGGTGCAATACTTGTTAAGTACGGTTTCATATATTAGTTTAATAATATTTCTAAATCGTAGTCTTAGTAACGTTATTTAAATGGTATTCCAGTTGTCTGATCAGGTATTGCGTTGTTCTACCTGCGCGACGAATTATAATGTACAAACTGTCTTGATAAATAACATGATCCTGTTCTGTTTGAACAGTCGCAGTCCTATTTCACTTCCGCTATCATATGTCACATATACCGTAATAAAACTACAATATTTGAGGGCAGTTAATTCATGAATCATTATTAACTTAAATTTCTCCGATCTCTCACGAATATTATCAATTAAGATATAATATGAGAACATTAACAAATATTTACCATCATATAGTACATTTGCTAAATTACATTATAAACCTGAGCTACTATCAATTGGAACAAAAATTGATATACGTATATATGTGATAATAAATATTTACAATTTCTCATTATTTTTACTCGCTAACAAGCAGAAGTTCCATCAATTGTTTATAATTACGACTAATTAACGAAGAATTAATATGACGTCAATAATAAACATTGACGATCTAATTCCTGCATCGTCATACTCTCTCCCATTTGTCCTCGTTCACAGTATGACGTCAGTAAGATGTGATTAATCAACAATTCACCATCAGAAATTTTCACGCATCGGTGAATCACGATGTTTCTAAATTTCCATTAATCAAATCGCTCAAATAGCGCATGGCACAGCGAGTCGCGTTTCGAGAAAAGGAAAACACAGAGGCCGGGTAATTATTGTTGCTGTTTTCCACGATTAAACGAGCAATTCCTGCGGTACAATTGAAATTTTTCGGTGGCGCGGTTCACGTTACGGAGGACCAGTTTCCGGTTAGCTAATTCCGGCTGTAGCTTTTGACCAAATCTGGGACAATCGAGTCGGAAATAACGAATGAATTTATCCTGGCGACTGTTCTGCGCCAATGGCCTCCGCCGAATGCACGCGTACACACTACGTAACGTTATTACTCATCTCCTCTCTTTTTCTCTTTCTCCGTTTATGGTTTGCGTGTGTAGCATCCGTTTCATCTGCATGACGAACGTTAATTATCGTTCGGATCCTGGCGGTTTTCGTTTTAATTTCGTTCTCGAAACGCTGCAACCACTATCCAAACTCGATATGATACATCACCAAACGAAGTAGTCGAGTGTGGGATTACTGTGAACGAAATTTTCGACAAAGTCGAGATAGAGATCGGAGGATCGAACGCGCAACTGATAAGAAATTTTGAAGAAAATTGGAGTTGATTTTGAAGATTGTATGATTATCATTGACTGTGAGAGAGTTTGGTTTCTTTGAACTTTGTAATGAAGATTTCAAATAAGAACTTAAACAAAATTATGGTCTCTGATTCATGTGTGGTTTATAAAGAAGATGGAAGAAGACTGACACTTTATTTTGTAAATTTAATGATAGCCATTGGCAATGAAAAAGAAATTTGGAAGTTACTTCGAATTTTGCAAACTTTAAACAAAATTTGAATATGTGATCATTAAGGAACTTGGAATAAGATCGAGCGTCGATTTTGCAGATAGAATAATAATCATTGGCAATGAATAACATAGTCACTGGTCCTGAGAAAATTAAAGCGAAAATGATAGCGAAAATGTGCAAAGCTGGTGAAGTTTGAAACGGGCGAAAATGATCATTGAACTGCAAGAGATAGAAAATTCGAAGAGTAATTTAATATAAATGTGGAGGAATCCAGCGCAAATCATGTGTGATCGTCGTATAAAGAATGTTTCTTTCACTGATCCGACTTAATGAAGAAGATAGCGACAGAAAATATTTTTCAATGATGCGTGATGATACACTGAGTAGTTTCTTTTGACAGAAAGCGTACCGTTCGACTAAAAGGATTTGTGAACCCAGAAAACCAACGATGATAGATGTAACATTCGAGTTCAGTCACCGAACGAGCTAGTACGGAATGCGAATGCATCGCAGGAACTTGTAGCGATGCTGAGCCAAGCTTGATATATCTTCCCGTATTAGAGGACGAATATATTCGGGCAAAGTCTTTCCTCTATTCAGCTGTACGTGTTAGACGTTATTTTATCTAACGCAAACATATATTCCCTGCTAAGAAATCGGCTTTAAACGATATAATACAGCCAATACAAATCCTCTTTTATATTTTCCGTTCGATAACCGAGGCTTTATTTCACGTTATATCTTCCATTTTGATTCGGAATTTTACGGAGATAAAAATATAAGATGTTTTACTACTATTGGTAAAAAAGCTACCTTTAGTCATTAATTCACGAAATATTATTGAATCTTTTGATTAAGATAAAAGGAATATGATTGGAAGAGATAATCTTTCTGTGTAAAAATGTAAGAGATAATCGTCAATATAAATGGATGCTATAGATTAGACATGGCTACTTGTTTACTTATTGTTATATTTTCGTTGCACCGATATTTTTTAATAATAATTGAAATTTATTTCGGATAATAAACCTATGCTACCATGAATGCGAAAGCTTACGTTAAATATAAATTAAGGATACACATTAAATCTTTGAATGAAATCCAGAGAAACATCCAGAATTTCAGAAGCAAATCTTCAGTAGAAAAGAATATCATTAGCCAGACGTTATTCTACGTATTTATTCAGCATTGTATTTTCGTTATTATAGTTTTTTAATAACATTTTAAGCAGAAAACATACTGATATCTTTCGTCTCGTAAAGACGCAAACATGTCGCGTTGAGATAGTCATAAAAAATTTCAACGCATACCGATGTGTCACGATTTTTCTTCTCACGTGCTCCACGTATTATTTCTTAGTTTTCCTTTTTATTTGTCTTACCTTCTCCGTGAACATTCATCTTCGTCGGTGTGTTTCACGTTCCAACGGAAGCCGTACTATGCGTTATCCAGCGGCGCATAAAGAAAACGTGTACTCACTCTACGAGGATTTATTGCTAATTACTTTTCTATGCTGACCTATTCGCCTCATCCTCCATCTTCCGTTTTGGTGGATTTATGGCCATTATTTTTCCCCCTCTCTGACGACCGCCGCGGCGAAAATGTATGCAGGCGTTCGAACAATCGCGATATGACGCGAAAATGAGATTTATTGTCTGGAATCGTTACACGCTGGGACATTTATGCTTTTGTAAGAGCGTGATAAAAGGTATGAACGATACAGTGAAGCGTGCAAAATGAGTTACCGCAACAAATCTGTTCTATCGGTTTACTATCAATACACATGATCAAATTCAAAATTCTGTCAATTAGTTTCATAATCAAATTCTTATTCATTTTCGTTGACATTATAGCAATTTTTATTTATAGCATTATTACAAGGGTGGAAAGATAGAGGTATGAATATTCAATACCAGTATGAATATTCAAATTTCATTACTGAAATAAAATAATCGTTAGTTATTTTTATACTTGCAGTAAAGCTCATTTAATTTATTGCAGAAATCATCCTCTAAGGATACGTCGGTATATCACGATTCTTCATCTCCTCCTTCTTCCACTCCAGTCTTCGAGCTTCTTCAAATGTCTTATTAGTATTGTTACTGACATGAACAATTTCGTTCCCACTTTATGCACTTCTGATACACGAAGATAGAGCAACATATAGGCACTGCAATTAGCAAACATAATCAGCAGTAAATGGATTTTCGAAGCCACGGTAATTGGCCACGTGGTTACGTCTTGATTGCAAGCCAATTACGATGTATCAAGCCCCGTAAATTGTTCGAAGACGCGATCCAAGAGGAGACGAATTAATATTATAACAACGTCCCCGATGTGAAGTATTCGGCCACGATGATGGAACGTCGTGGAACCCGTTTAATGCCTCGCAAGCATCCGCTCCACTGATCCGCAAATTCGTCCAATTATTCGCGGTTCTAACAGTAACGAACCGCTGGCCATAATTGCAAGCCTTGTCGTCGCACCTTGCTAATAGCAATCACACTGCTCGTTCGTGGATAATTTATCGCCGTTGGTACGTACTGACGACCACTAAAACCCCGTTCGATTTTCCCTGTGTTCGTGCGAAAACTTCGTTCGACAGCGGTCTCAACGAACCTGGAAACGGACCACATTTCATTCATCGATAGATTGAAACGTTTACTTGTTCCATTTTATCTTTGGTCCATGAGAAAGTTTGTTTAGATGCTTTGAAATGTCGTTGGTAGATCGTTAGAATCGCGTAAACGGCGTATAGAGAATTCATCGAACTGCAGAGGCTGCTTACGTCATTCGTGCAAACAATACATGCGTTTACTTTGCGAGCCGCTAGTTTCGGAACCCGCTTGTAATTTCCCGTGTAGATGCAAATTTTATGCATTTGTCAGAGTTCCTTAAGTTTCGCGTCTGCATGTTAATTGGTTTTGCTTCATCCGGCTGCAGAGAACTTCGCGGCGGCATTCGGGAACGTTGAAACTTTTTTCTTGTCCCTGGCCACTGGCTTCCTTTCTTTCTTTTTTCGAACTAGCCGCCGTCACTCGAACAGGACAAACAAACTTCTTAATGCGATTCATGGACGAAAGATTTTAGGAAGCGTCGGAGATAATTGGCTTTTCTTCACTTTTTTTCCCTGTACGCGCGTCGAGTTTAGAACTTCCTGATGTTTCCGCTTACTACGGTCTTTTCCTTACTCGTAGAGGAGACTCGCCGCAAAAAGCTCGTAAACTGTTGTTCGCGTTAAAAGAAATTTGTTTCCTCCTTTAATGGGAGTTTATGCGAGCAGGAAGTTCTTATTACAGTAGGTTTCATCAGTTGTACCTTGATAAAATCTTTTACGTCCACCCCCTGCCTGCTTTATTAGAACATTAACGCGGTTGGTTAATTAACGTTAACTAACGATAACCCGAACGCTATCAACGAAATTAATCAATCTGGAAATTGGCTGTCGCCTATCTTCCCTTTCTAGTCACTGCGTTTCACGTAGATTACCGCATTTCCACAGAGTAGGAATGTAGACAAACAAAGGACATAAACAAACAAGCTGTGAATGTAAATAAACGAAGAGTATAAATAGAAGATATGAGTTACAACTTCGTTGTAAAATACAAGTTTTCAGTTTTAATTATGAAGTACGCGAGTATGTGATTCAATGTACATGGGTACGTATATACACGTATGTACATTTTTAACTTATTTACCTTTCATCTTTAAAATTTTCCAGGTTTGATTGAATATCTTCTATTAATCAATTATCGTTATCAGAACAAAATGTCAAATCATCAGGCGAACTATTCATGGAATGACCAACTTTCTTTGGCTCAAACTCACTTGAAATTAATACTTTCCCTTTCGCCGCTTACAATGATAATTGCATAATAATGAAATGATAATTGCTGTCGCAGTTGTCAGCGTCAACATTGTCAATTTTATTTGAAACTCTGTTCCCTTTTTTATATATTATCTTCATATCTCCATCATCACTTGGTACTTCAAATAAATCGCTCGTTAATATTCCTGTAATATCGTTAATTGTCGTATCACTGATAGTATGAAGATCACAAGAGAAAACATGGTACATTTATTTTTATCGATTTTTGGATTTTAATGTCATTTTACAATTAAACAGGAGGATTTTAATGTGACATAAGTAAAAACGAAAATCATTTGTTAATTCCGAAGATGTATATTTTTTTAAAATTTATGATAATTGACCATGTTAAATTAGACAAGTAGATAAAAAGATTCCATCTTTAAAAACATACGATACATCTAAATCTGTATCAAATTTACAGAATACATTACACGAGATCAATAACTACGCAAACACAATAAAAAATCGTATATCAAGACATTTATAATTTAAGTTCCAACTGTTCTCAATTGCCAAGCACAAAATGCAAAATATCACGTCAATACCCTTGCCTTTCTCATTATCCCTCTATAAAGCGTTAACGCCCATACATTTTCTCATAAGAGATGCAAGATACGTCGAATACACGAGGTACAATACACGTAAACATCGGATGGTCCGCAGTTAGCGTGACTCGCATTCTAACGAAGCGTGGGTCGAGGAAATCAGGCTTGTCATTGATGCGTACGTCGCCTAGTCGACGCAATTTCCATGCAATCAAATGGCAAACAGTGCAACGCCACGACGTCACCGTGGTTCGTACGTTGGCGGGTCGTTTCCGCGAGCCGTGTAGTTCCATATGCAAATTGCACGCTACGACCTAACACGTCGTGGCAGTGAAATCGAATCAATATTGCATTAGGAAGATCGGATCCTACCACGATCCGAGCATGGTCACCCATTGAATAAATTATGCCGAAACACAGGTCACAGGTCTCAGCTCTTGATAAACGCGGCTCGAGCATAATGTCGCCAGACAGGTTAGCCTAAAATTTTGTATGATTTTGCCTTTACCGTTCACCACGAATATTTCATTCGAGCAACTTGGACGACGAGCTACTCTCCTCATCCTGGATTTAAAAGACGTAATCTCTGGCCGCGAAATTTGATATTCATTTAAGAGCACAAGATATTGATTTTCGGTAAATTGGTAGATTAATCTGCGGCACGATGATGGATATTAATCGACGTTTAGATGAATAAGTGATTCTGAAAAGCTTCTTCAGAGTTTCGCGAAACTTGTTACAGCTTAACGTCTGTTAATGCGCTCGATATTGGGAATATTTAATCACCAAATCCTCATGTACATGTAAGGATCATTTTATATCTATACTTTCGCATCTATATTTTATGTTTAGATAATATGTTATCAATATCTTCGTTGTTCACATTATTAAGTTCTATCGTAAAATTGATATATGCAATTTTTAGTCAATCGCATTTGTTACTTTTTGATTAGTTGATATTAACGTGCGACCATTTGGCATTCGAAACGACAATGATTAGTTTCCTAAAACTGAAAATATTGAAGGACTTGAACATCTTCGTGTTTTATGTGAGGTATATTAAGAATAACTTATGTCAAGTAGATTATATTATGTCTGCTGTTAGATGATAGAAAATGTTTTGTCGAGTTAATAGGAAGTATCCAAATAAGGACAAACGTAATTTTCTTAAACAGACGTAACTTTCCACGAGTTTGCCCGATTTCCTGTTTACAGACACCTGCTAGTTTGCCGAGTTAAGAACACGCGGAACTTTCGTTCTATCTAAATAATTATCCATTTCTAGCTATAATCCTGGAGTTCTATCCTGATTCAACCGAAGATAGTTCTATTTCAATTTATTCGCCGCAAGGGAAATATCAAAGCCGCTGGTAACCGCGTAGTTATTCGCTCGAGTAAATCATATACGCTTCGTGTTCATGCGATAAACACAATTTCATAGTTGGAGTACTGATTACAAAAAGGTGAATGAAGCATAGTGTTCTAGCTACAGTTTACCAAATTTTTTTACATATATCATCGCGCAGAACTAGGTAAATATGTGGACACTTATTTATGTTTGTAGAATTATGTTCGTAGAATATTATGACATAATGCAATTCATTTTTGGAAATTATAACAAAAACATTGTTATCTGTAAGTGTCGCATATTATAGGCAATTTCGCTATTTAGGAAGTTCATTACCTTCAGCTCATTTGACTGTCAAATTAATAGGAAGCCAACATTTGAACGAATTTTATATGACATATTGTTGGTTTCACAACATTTAGCATAGTTCATATATAGCACACGTGTAGCGCAAACATAGCTATTAATTTTTACATTTTATTAATACTCAAGTATCGTTAATACAAACTGATTAAAGTATCAATATATTTACAAGTAGCAAGAAAATACTAAGTAATTTGTGTAATATCGTGATATAATGTGTTTACAAAGAGTGGACAATAGAGATGTTAATCAGACAGAAAAAGACGATTGTTGTTCAACCTGAACTATTCACGCCAAACGCACAGAAAACAGCGCAATTCACACTCTCTCGGCAACGCCACTCGCAACCTCTGTCTCCGCTCGACTCGCACTCTGCTTTTCGACTCGCACTCTGCTTTTCGACTAACGCTCTGGCCGTTGCCGCATTCCGTTGTCTTTTTCCTAGGCCCACCGCACACGTGTTCTGCAAGCGCTCGTGGCCAGGGTCACGTAGGTCTTTTCCACGAAACTATGCACTTGAAAAGACCGATGACACATTGATGGGCCCGACGGCGCCTCGGCTCTCGCGACATTGTTCATAGTTCGCCCGATATTTCTTAGGCCTTTCGTCCACGATACTACATTTGTAACCAGAAATTACACTTTCATCCTTGTCAAATATATTAATCTCCATTCGAATATTTATTATCAAAGATTTTGACAGACGAACAAGAAAAATGAAAAATATATGAGGAGTACAAAGACTCGTCTTCATGGTCCATTATACGATCGTAACTCAAAAGTGAGCTTCAGAGTCTGAGATTGATTTTGTCGGGGGCAACAGAGCGTGGCAAGTTGTGGCGTTTGATATCGAGGGAAAGGATAGGTCAAGGGGCGACGTCACCCGAGATTTTTCGATAGTTTGAAACGTAGATGCACATTATACCTGATATTCCCGATATTAAAAGATACAGAATAGTTCCCAGTTTCCCCTTCATAACTCATGCAAACCATGATCCGGATGAGCATTAACGCTTTGGAGATCGCAATCTTTTAATAATGAATGCAATATACATATAACAATACAAATGATCAAAGGTCAGGCATAATTTCTCAATGAGATATGTAGTTCAATTTATAATAGCATTCTATGCTCCAATAACGATAACAGAAAAATGATAAAAACTCAGCAGTCGTTCTAAAAAGTTACATCTTTCTGTCACATTCGCCCTTAATCTTTGAAGGAAAAGATTCTTCTTGTACAATTTTTTGAATGACACTTAGATTTCCTTCTATTCAAGGTTAAAAATTAAATTTTCCTCATCTATTCTCCATGCTGCCCATCAAAGAATGTTCTGCCTAATTTTCTCTTCAATTTAGATCGACCCTGTCCCTCATCCATCACTCTGACAGCACATTGAGATAAATTATTCCTAACGTTAAAACGATCAAACTAGTCGAATAATAGGCGTTCAAGGATCGAGTAATAACTCGAACTAGCGTTGCAGCTCCCGATCGTTCCGAACTTGGTTGAATGAATGAAGCCAGTTACGCCATTTCACACTGATAGAAGCGATGGATTAGGGTCGGTGAAATCAAGCGAGCTTCTCGAATAGCACGAAGCTCGTTTCGGTTTGAGGGCAAATACACGGAGGGCCACTTGACTAACGCTAAATAATTCATAGAACACTGCTCGAATCGTCTATATATGCCGGCACGGTGGCAATAGCCATTGGACCGTTCATCAGCGAGTATTGATTGAGTTTTGAGCTTTCCCTTCCCGATTTCCTTCTCGCGCTTACTCTCGCAACTTCCTCGATGCAATTAGTTCGACGTATGACATTTACCAATCACAAACGGAAGCTTCTAGGATTTCTCTGCTAGCGAAGTACTGCGGGACGCAGACGTGGTTAGCATATCCTGATGAATCATTCATAGTTTACTCGATGTCGTCCTACTCTCCTTCTGTGGATCTTCAGAAACATACAACCAGAATCGTTTCTGGTCTCACTTGAACGTTCTTCCTGGATAAGGCGAATCGGTTTCGCATAAAAGAAGATAAATATCAAGCACTTCTTTCTTCAAACTCCGAGTACACCTATATTTCAGTACTTATTTCGTATTCCTGCGGGATCATGGTTCTTAACATGGCAAGATTTATATCTTTGCCTTGGTACGCATTTATCAAACTGGATAAAATATGTACCACGTGGCAAGTTTACGAAAATTTTCGAGGGAGAAACGAACGATCCCCAGGCTTTTTTCCTAAGAGTACAAGCTACCAAAGTTGTACACACCCCAGTGTATCTGTCAGAGGCTACAAGAAGCGCATTATTCGCTGGGTAGCGCGCCGAGTGAACGCTCTCTCTGGATCAACTAGAACGCTACTCCAGTTATTAGAATGCGTGCCATAAATCTCCGTCGGCAATAAGGCTGGCAGTTGACGTAATAAGCTCTTAAGCGGCGCAATTGTACTTCCCCGTGGTCGATCTTTCATTAATGAGGTCAACATTCCAGTCCTTTCTCCCCGAACGCTGCGCAACCGCATGTTCTCCTAACTTCTCTCTTTTCATTGGACTCTTCTAGTGGTTTTCATCTTTCGCTGACGTCTGTCAAGCAATAATGGCCAGATAATGACGAAAATTAGGAAGAAGCGGAAAATGTAAGAAACGAGAAATTGTGTCTCTTTGTTATTCCTTTCTTCATGATGGACACGACGTTGCTGGTTTCAAACCGCGAAACAAGGCGAAAGTTCAAGAAGTAGTCCTTAGAAAGCTGCCGGCGTGCTCTTAACAAAGCGGCCTCGCTTTCTTGTTGCAAGCTTCATGAGTCATCCAAGTGTCGCCTAATTGGATTCTGTTATCGCGTTCCTTTGCTCCCTAGGAAATGTGGTTTTCTTGCATCAACATGAAAATCAATAACGTGTGATAAATCACGTTTTGATAATGTCTCCTTATCTGGTTCTAATTGAAGAGGATTTTATCAGATTTACAAAGATCCTTTTGTTTATACATCTTCCTAATTTTGATGCTAATATTTGGTGGGTTTTGACGTAAGAGTAGTCGTAGTTTTCTTTGAATTATTACATCGAGAATACTGGAACTATTCGCAAGCAAAGTTACGCTAATCAAGTTGTCCAACCAGCTTCACTTTCGAATCTTTTCGTGCAGAACATCGTTCCGGCCCTTAACTAAATTTATGGATCGATGACCGCCGACATAGTCCAAAATTGGGAAACTTACCCTGCAGCTCTCGAGCTGAAGGGTGTGTGAGTTTAGACACGTTTCAAGAGATGACATACATCACCAATAGGATTATTTAATTAATTATAAGTTAGATCAGTTTTGCTCTTAATATAGCCTTTATAGAAATCTCAATTATTTTTTAATTTTCGTCAAAATATGTAATGCCTAAATTATTTTATTTCTTAATTAAAGCCAACTTTATTGAGCACGTTGATAGAGGATTGATTCAATCTCATTTAGAAAATTTCATTCTTATTAGTTTACCTTTATATAACCACGTAGTACTATCTACACGGGAACAATAAATCAATTTTTATAGGATATAATGTGAACATACTGTAGAATTGATTATTTTTCATGAAATATTACGAGCAATAAAAGGATTATGTGTAATACTTTTCATGAAATATTTCATATAATAAAAATATTTTTCTCTTTCTCAGGAGAGGAAGCAAGTAAAATTTTGTATCGATCAAACCTGTCACCATATCTTTTTTAACATTCTTCAGCGTTGTCATACATCCTGACAGAGGAAAAAGATCGGATATCCATTCGATGCCGTTTGAACCGCGCCCAAAAACCAGGTTACCCCCATGGGGCCCGACCTGGGTTCTAACGCGAGATTTCCATTTTCCAGCCATAAATCAAAATGTCTTCGATTCGAGCGAACAGTAGACTACTTTTTCCAACCATTCTCTATCCCTCTATGCTAACCGAACCTCCTCGTGGAAAAGTAAATAACGATCATTCGGTAAAAGGCTGGCGCGTTCACGGCTGACTTTGCAAATAAAAAACCTTCGATCTTAAAAACTTTCCAGCAGCTTTCGTTCCTTTCTTACTGTTCCCATTCTTACTTAACGTCGTCTCCGAATCAATGTCCGCAGGCTATGGCGAAAACTTAGGCAATTACGCGGAATTAAACTCCTTAAAATTTACAGGAACAGTCCGGTTTGACACAATTTTCTTGAAACTCGGACAGACGATGAGACGTTCTTTGTTTGTTGCTCGGTAATGAGCCACCGTAATTGTTAGTTAAGGAGTAATTACTCGGTTGATATTGCTTAATAAAAAGAGTAAGTACTGATGGATCGTAACGACTCGCGACGTTTCTCATTTTACGTAATCGTATTTTGAAACAAAATAGCCCCTTTATTTCTCGCCACGACCACTTTCGTAACTTATATTATGTCGACGAACTTTTCTAATATCTTGAGTGGGGACAGCGGCAGTCTCTAAAGAAAATTACGGTGTCACTTAGCCGAAAGTTGTCGCTATTATTTGAAGGATACTTCAATTTCCGCTTCGTTGGTACAGCAACATGCATCCACAGTGGAATAATTTACGCGGTCGTTCTTTCAAACCGAGCAGTCTGATGATCGATATCATATCGGAAGGAAGATGGAGATAAATTTCCCGATAGCAAACACAAATCAACGTTAGAGATCGTTTTACGACTGATCCCGCCAATACATCGATGGTAACGAGGGTATGAAAGCGAACCACCAGTACACGCATAAGCTGCAACGCGTTAATATGTAAACCGACGGAGCAAGATCTTCGAAGCTCATGAAACAGCCAATAGAAAACCCGTGGAATATGTAGCTTCTGATCGTCGAAATTAATAATACAACAGTCACATGGTAGGATCTTTTAAACGAGATAGCCTCCACTGGCTGACTATCGATTATCGATTATCGTGCAAACTTTTCCCTCTGTATCCGGGTAAAATCCCTGGCGAGCATGATCCAGAGTTTTCTTCTATCAATGGAAAGGATATATGACAGGATAAATAAAATTTACGGATACTTGAATTTGCATACGGTATTTTCGATACGAAAGCTCCGAGCTGGTAGAGAAAATCGATTGTCCGCGTCGAGTTAAGGTGTGTAATCGATTGTGATATATATGAAAGTATCGAGGTATAGAAATTATCCTTTTAAAAATATTCATTCATCGACGTCAGCTCATCACTGTTAATATGTATCAGCTATGGTTTATCGGTGATAATGGAGGAATCGGATTATCTTGGTAACGTTCCTGCTGCTCCTTTACAGGAATAACCTGTGTATTGATTACAGAAGTGTAATGAACCACTCGTTTCAATTATACTAACTTATGTGTACCTACAGAGAGGGAGGAAAGAATCAATCCTCGCCCCCGGACAAATGTTTGCAAGCGGAGGAAATGGGCACGCTTTGTCATGTGGGAACCATCGCGTTAAGGTAGCCAGGACAAATGATAATTGCTCTCGATAACCACTGCGCAGTTTGGTATTAAGCTATTCGAGGAATATTCCGACGATATATGGTGCGATATTGTTACCACCAACGCTTTGACGTTGCACAATAAAATGATATAAATGGGTATAATTTAACTCTCGGACAACAGCAGTCAACTTTGATTTATACCGATATTTTATGTATACGTATTATTATTTTATCAAACTATATACATATGTAAAGAATATTGATTTTTAGGTAAATCTTCTTAGGTATTGCTTTTATACATTTTATAAAGCGAATATTCGATGCCGGTGACAAAGATGATGCAGCCACAAGAGTTAAATTTACATGTTAGCCTCGAGATATCGAAAGGGAACATAATTTATCTAACTTTCAAAAATTTCTGACTTCAAATCCTTCGTCTTAACCTGATTTTAACGTTTTGTATTCTTTTGTAAAAAAAACACGCTAGATCTACAAATGACAGAGTGTCTAATTCCAAATATTTCTAAATTCGACGATCAAAATTAGCATCGTACGAAGAAAGATCAAAAGTTGAGTCATCAATGACAATGTTCCATGCGTACGGGACGCTGTTACACGCCGATCGAAGTTCTTCCGCCAAGGATTCCAGGAAAGGGAAACGACAAGATCGAAAGGTGTGAGGGGACGATGGTTCAGGCTATTTCAGGAAGCCGTAGTGATTACGCTTCGGTCGCCAATGAGAGCTTATCGCACCGCCTTGTAAAGAAGTGTCTATATATACGTAGCCATTACCAGCAGCTCTCTGGAAGCAAGCACCCCTCCACAACCAGCTTTCACAGCGCGCCACGCCGCGGCGACTAAACGCCGTCAAGCTTGCTAAGTTATTACGTCGTGAAAATAAGGAGAAAATTGGAAAGCGGTTTAGCCGTGAAAGTGGTGTCAATTACCGTCTCGATACCCTAAGTCTAAGATAGCTAGCTTTCAAACAGCTTCGACCAAAGTCGATCAAATGATTTCATGACGTGTTCGGTTTTTTGGCTTCTCGCATAGGTCTTTCAATTTATGAACCAGGTTACCACGTGACGAGAGGACCGCAACGTTCGTATAATTAATGGTCGTCGACGCGAGACAGAGAAAAAGTGTCAAGAGAGCGAATGTCGTGGATGGTAGCTTCCACACTCTCTTCGGTACCACGACGAAAATAATCATTTTCAACGCGTTGATAAATCGTCAAGGGTTTATCAAACTTTCAGCAACGTGTCGCGAAATTGATGTTTCTTGCTATAAATAACGGTACAACCTCGTGCAAGAACGGGTTCGGCTTGTCTGACTCGCGCCGTCCCTTTCTACTGCGAGACCAAAGTTGGTTACGTGTCGAACGCGTCGCTTCCATCGCGTCCTCTGTAACTTCTAAAATTACTAGGGAAAGGTTGCTTTATTTTTAGATCCTTCACGAGTGTCCTTGAATCTAATAATATGTTCTTAAAACTGTAGGTGCTTTTCTAGTCCATCCAGACTGTTCCCTTTTATTCCATTCTTCTTTATTTATATCGCGGTATTGTCTCATTCTGCCTGTTTCATTTTATCGATGAATCGAGTTAATTTAAACGAGAAAGTTAACCAGCGATCGCGGGGAACCAAAAACTGGCCGTTCGGTGAGTCGATAAAAAGCATCTGTCTCACAGCTGACACAGCACGAAGTCAGACCGTCAATCATCACGATATCCTGACGCTCTATCTAGATAAAAAGAACCGCCCATTGGCTCTCTGTTACGTCGCAGGCCTGCGGCGATAATGATGCCAGCAGGAAGTATGGGAATCATCGATCCAAACCCCTGTTCTTCCTTCATTCAGCTTTATTGTCAGACTTTTATCAAGCAAAGGAAACGGGGCACGGGTAAAGCCGAAGAGAAGCGTGAAACTATAATAGAACGATTTCCAGTGATTGGATCACGATGATCGACGCAATTTCTATGGGTAATTCGGCTTCTGGTAGTCGTGAATAGACAGAGAATACAAATGAAAGCGCAGGGAATGATGAAAAGGACAGGTAACAATGCAATCCTAAAAATGTCCGCGTGCAATATCGGCACCTGTTGTCCCATGAAATAACCGAACGCTATTCACGAAGATCCTGTCTCCTTTTCGGACGTTGAACAATCGCGGTTTGAACTCGATTGATTCGTCAATCTTATTCACCGGAAGATTCGAGGTCTCGTTTTCCTACTTTCGTCCCTGCTTTCATTTAGCAAATGGTCGGTTCGTTTCTCATTTCGAGATTGCTCGTTAGGAATTGAAAAAGAAATGTATCATGAATAATTAATTGTTCCACGGTAAGCTGATCCCCTCCTCCTGCTCCAGTAGTTTGATGGAATTTAATTTCCTGGAAATTTTTTGAAAATGAAATCGCCGTCTCATCTTTACGAGTACTCGCCGGTTTTTATTGTTCCAAAAAAGAAACGCGTTTTCACGTAAACGCATGACCCCAAAGCCACGAGCAGGAGGAGAAAATGCGTGCGATGGGATGTAGGTGGCAGTAAACAACGCTGCAAAAATATTTTGGGGGTGAGAGAGTATTTCCGCCAGGGTATCCGGGGCAGCACATTGTTTTTGCATTCAGATTTACAAACGGCCTAAACTTTAATTACGGTACGGAAACTGGGTTAATCACTCGCAATTCGGTACGTTTTAGGTGCGGTTAACCACGCACCGAACATTTTTCCCCAGTCCTAACCAACATTTCCAACGACAGCTGTACGTTTTAACGATCGGCGAAACGAGTCGAAGTTGAAATTACTATGCACCCTCCTAGTAAAGATTGAAATTTACCGACTCAATGTGAAAACTACGAACTCCAGAATCCACGGAATTGATACGAATGGAAATGTACTCCGGGCAATAACTCCGGGAAACTATACCAACGGTGTCGTACTATTTTCACCATTTCCATTATCTATCTGTGGAATTTACGGGTTGAGTCAAAACTTCTAGATGCCCACACGAGTGTCAATTTAAACTTTATGATAAACACAAGCTTGATATTTCATCCTGGAACGTTCAACCAATTCGTTTGTGCACTGAAATTGAACGTTTAGATATGATAATTCGTCTCCTTTATGTTTCTGAGAATTTTAACTCACGTTACTATTCTGGCACATACGCGGTACTACCTCGTTATAGTTATTTATTTAGTTAATTTATGAGATGTCCCCGTGGGAATTGTTACGTTTGAGAATGTTGTAAATTTTCATTTAAAGTTCGCGGTAAATCGTGGAATGACTAACCTGTGGGTGTGCATGGTGTTCGTGCTGCCTCCACCAGGTCCTCTCGACTTCCGGGCGGTGCTTCCAGCATCGTGCCGCTGCCGGAGAATTTCTTTACACATAGCAGGCTCAACGCTGAAACAGAATGAAAACATTGTCAGAAATAACAGACATTCGAAATAAAAATTACATTAATATAAATATTCGATAAGTTTTTTGTGCATGTATTCCAGACTCAATTTACATTTGATTATTAAAGAATAAATTGTATTTATTTTTACACGGAGAACAGATCCGTTAATTATATAGAAATTAACGTTTAACCAAGTTCAACGTCTTTGTTCTATCGGTATTTCCGCAATTAATGACGCGATTTTCGGCGAAATTATGACAACTGAATTTGACTCGAGTTAATAAATTACGTCTTTTCTTGACTGCACCCCGTTATCTCATCTTAAATGAAGTGAAGTACGAGTATGTTTCTAAATATGAAACATTTACGTCAATCGTAATCCATTTTTCAAAATAATCCATCAGGAATACAAAGTAATTAATTATTTTATGAATTTAGATGTTTTAATATTTACATATTTTATATTTATAATATTTATGTAATATAATAATATAATACTTATATTATTTAAATATTTAATTACATAAGCTCGAGTATGATTTATGGGCGATGAATACATTTTCCTATTATAGGTACTATTATAGAAACGCCTTGAGAAACTCCAACATACAGAAACTATTGACATTTCAGGAGATTAACAATTCCTGATAACATCCAGCTCCTCTTTACTAGACTAACAATAAGTAGAACGCGATGTCTGATCCAATATCGTCATATTCTACTTAACGTTCAATAGCTTCGTATTCTGCACAGAATATCAAACATCTGAAATGAAATGCGAAGTGTTTGAAGTATTCTTGTGTAAAAATATTCCAACATTTTCAGTAAATAGCTTTTGTTAAACAGTTCCCCCTTGCCAAACTAATTAGTACAACACGCTGTCTGACCCAACATCATCCAATTCTATTCAATATTGAATTATTTCATACTTTGTATATAATATTAAATATTCAAAATGAAATTCATATTGTTTTAGGCATTCTCAAGTAAAAATCTCCTGGTATTCACTTTCTCTGAATAAACAGGTTCTGATAATATCAATTTCCTCTCTACGGAAATAATCATACGAAGAATAGGGTGACTGACCTAATACGTACTATTCTACTTAACGTTCAATTCCTCCGTATTCTGCGCACGATATGAAACATTTAAAATAAAATTTCCACTGAAGCATCCTCGTGTAAAACTTTCCCAGTAGATGTATACTCTAAATAATTATGCGTCATTTTCTCTAAAAAATGTTCCCGCTACAGTGAAAATAAAAAAGACATGGCCACAGTCCAGCCAAAACTGTCTTCTTATTCACAAAATGTTCTCCGACATTCGCATAATTCTTTTCTCCGCAATTTACCATTGGGCCAAGGCAAAAGAAGAACACTCATCACCGCGAGATCTCGTCGGCAACACACGTTATTCGTGCAAGACTCGCGTGTATGGTCGAGACACGTTTTAATTAAATTTTCATAACCACAGCGCCGCGAGGAATGCTCCTATGTAATAACATATGTGTCTCATGGCACACACCTTGACACTGCGCTATGCTTACGATCGTATGTACAAATAGGATGCAAACACTGGTATTGGAAGGGTTATACGAGCCGGATAATAATGTTTAGCCTTTGTGCTTGGTCGCAAGCCAGGAAGAAAGTATTAACAGTACCGTTGCGTCAGTTCGTGACACGGCACGGCGTTCAAGGAACGCTTTGCATGATTAATTTTGAGGTTGCGTCTGAAACATCAAGTGCGTACTAGTCGTGTCAGGATTCGTCCCTTTTCGCATCTTTCGTTCTATCGCTGAGAATCTCTCGTAGTTCTAGATAAAAATTGTATGGCCGCGCTTGTGAATATTTTGGTTGGTCGAATTAGAATTTATGAAATTGATTATTCTTTTTGAAGAAGAAAGTTACTCAGGATACCCTAAAGTAGTTTTTATTACGCCATTCTCCCATCAGAGAACGAAAACCTTCCTCATCGCACTTCGATCATTTTTACTGGCATTCTACCATAAACAGAATCTATCAAAATTATATCCTGCAATCGTTTAGTTCATTAAGCCGAAACAAGACCTTCGCATTACGTTGTTTCATGAACATGAACATAACAAATTAGACAAAGTCAGATTCTAAGGTTTAAATTTAATTCAATACCTGTTCCACTGAACTCCACTTATTTTCCACGGTTTAGAATGTCATTTCGACGTTGATAATTTTTTCGAAAATCAATATCGGCTCTTTTATTCTTTCGATTTTCTTCCCTTGCCACGAAATTTCTTTCCTTTCATGGCGGAAAAACTCTACGAACGGGGCGGCCGGAACTTTTCACAATCTCGGTGTACGGTACAGCTTCCTGCGGTTCAATTTTCATCCTTTGACGATAGTCGAAAGGCAAGAAGCTTCAAGCATTGAAAATCGGTGGCGGTGGCGACAGCTACCGAATCATCCTCTTTGTCTCTTCCTATTTTCCAATAGTCCTTACCATCTTCTTCCTCCTTCCTTCTCGATTCCTTCGTTCCCCTGCCTCTCCCTTTCTCTTTCTCTTCGTCTCTGGATCCTTTTGTGCCGGCCAGATCGAGGAGACCGCTTTTTCCAAGCCACGGCAGCTCTAATCTTGCACGATCGTTCGCTCTGTCGCCTCTCTGTCGACGAGTTTGCGGATACTTTGAAAGCAAATTCACGAGCCACAATTCCAGATAAAATTGCGCCTTTCACCGGCTGACTCACGAAAGAATTCCGAATTGTATTTCAGCTCGCGTGCATTGTCGCGCCGCACGGTTTCCCCCTTTCCTGTGTCTGGAACCCGACAAAATTGAATCACAAGGGGGAGAAAAATGCTTTCCTTCCACCGATCATTTCCGAACTTTCTTCCCCTTTCCTCGGCTCTGTCGATCTTCGTTTTCCTCTCTGTTTAGTTGTATCTCTCGTTTCTCTGACAAAGAAGATTTGTTTTACCATTGCTTAATATTTGTTTCAGATTTCCTATCTGCCCTTCAATTCCGGGGAATTCGGTTGAAGAAAAAGAAAGAGGTATCGAATTATTTTGAAAATTTATTGTCTGGTAGGTTCGAATGTGAGGCAGGACGCATCGGTTAGCCAGGAATCCCACGATACAACTCGCCGTACAAATTATTCACATTCTGCACAACAAACAGATTCCACATACCACGCGACCGTTTCCGTCGTTCCAAACGTAACGAATTTCACGAATAATCGGAGCAACTCTATCTTGTTTTCCTTTGTTTTTTTCGTCCTTTTACATACAGACGGTCGGATATTGGTCCTATTTCTTTTGGTTCTTGCAACAGTTTGAACTTTCGGGAACAATTATTCGTCAAACGTTGTTTTTCGGTTGCTATGGTTTCTATTCTTCATCCAAAATCCACAGGGTTACTTTGTTAAGATACGTGAGCCGAAATTCAACGATACACGCACGCGGTCAGCTCGAACGAGGAAATTCTAGCCTCGGCGAAACAGCAGGGGGAATTTTATTTATCCGAATACCAGGTCGTTTATCTCCAGTCTCTCGAGCTTCCACAACCGAGCCGCCGGCCAACTTTCGTTTCAGAATCCAATTTTTTTTCGCGGACATGCCACGAAGCTGGCTAATGTACTGTCTAAGATGTATGTTGGCAGAATCTAAACCTTACATTTTATATCTTTTAAGTTCTCAAAGATTAATCAAGAAGACAGTTACCATGTTTAATTTTCATTTCTCTTCTTCGAGGAGCGATACAATTTTTCTGTCAGACGTCTATTCGTCTAATTATGTAATCAAGCATTATATGAGTAAATTATGTGGGGAACGAAGGAGAATTGCAATGAAACAGAGTAATCTTTTATTAAAATAAACTACATTTTCAAAAAATTATTTATATAAAATTTATAAGAAAGCTCACCCCGCTTCACGTCCCGCCACGTGTTCGTGATTTCGTCGAATCTTCCTTGCCCGTTTGGTGTTCACCCATATATTCCTCTCACATCGTTCTGATACCTAACGTTCTACGAATCTGAAACATAGCAGAACAATATGGTTAAGGGATTTATTCCATATCTCCGGCCATTGCTTCCCTATTATCTATTACGGTTGTGCAACATGACTCCAATTATAATGCTACTATAATGTAATATTGTTTTTAACAGTGTATGACAATTAATAGCTGCAATGTTGAACCGATATGCAATTTCTATATTCAAATAAAGATAAAGTAATTGTTTTAAAGCAAGATGAGAGCTTTTATATTCACTGATACCAAATCTCAGGCGAATACTTTTTGATCCCTTGATCCTAAGAATCCAAGTTTATTCAGTTCCTAGATTGCTCCATTCCCAAACCTCGAATATCCATCCATATCCATCCTATTCCCAGGCAACCATTTCCTATGCTTATTCTACTGTTAAGTTTCAAATACCTCCTCTTGGATTACTTTTTAATCTGCAGCAAATATCTCATAACTTACCAACATAACCATGTCCATAGTTATGCATGTCTCATTACAGCGTTAATAAAATTTTCTCTGGTGAGTGCTCGAACACTATCGTGAGTCACTGTATAAATTTATAAATTTTTAACACTGTCCATCGTGTTTAGTACTCTTTTTAATTCGATTAGAGATCCTGACATTATAAAATATTTCTATGATGAGAATTCAAATACTTTCGTAAGTCACTGTATTAATTTCTAAATTTTTTAACATTGTTTAATCTTTCCTCTCGGTCAATTAAAGATTCTATCATGAGTTTAGAACATAGCACACATGCGACAAATGCATAATGCTATCCCGGGGCTGCATAATATGAGGCTGGTGGCTGTGTGCACGTGTACCTATTGGTGCGGGCGCATGTGGCGAGATGTATGCACCGCAAACCACGCAAGAGCAAATAGGAGATACGAGTGTGCGCGGCTTATGTAAAATGTCGGCTACAAACTGAAATCGTAAAATTCCCGTGTCCCATAACTTTTATCTTTCCGCCGTGTTCCGTTAAAGCACGTTTTATCGTTTTAATTCGTTTAATACGCACCCGTTTTAATCAATCAAACGATTCGAAATGTTTACCGGGAAACGGAATTGCCACCGAGATATGATATTTATTTCGATAGTTCCCCCCTTCCTCTGGTCCGATTTTCTGTGTTCTTTAAAATTTAATATTCCTCTTTGTCGTTTGACTCGATAAATTGTTGCAAATATTAAATTTCGTAATCCAAATTGTAACCTTTTATTATTAGTTTTTAGCATCTCACTTTTGAGAAATTTTTTTATGCTCGATATATTACATTGTAATATGCGAAATATCGAACTTTTCAACATTCATAAATGGATTTTGAACAGCGTTATTTATATGTAAATGTTAAAAAAGAAACTCGGTTATGAAAGAGGAAACCCCCAGCTTCGAAATGACATACAATACTACATTTACGAAAATAAAAGTATTTATGATAAAAAAAAAATTTAGAAAATTTGAACAACGAAAACCATAATCTAACAACATAATATTCCAAAAATCTTTGAAAATCTCCTACAGAAGGTATTAACCTGACTAATATTCCATCGAAACGAGGGAGAACACGTAGAGTAAGTATCCATAAATACTGTTCCGAAAACGACATTGCTCGTAAATTCCGTTACTTTTATTTCTTAACGTTCGTTTCCCGGTTCCCGTTAGTCGACTGGTTACAGGACAGGGAATGTTCAGCCTTTTCTTAATTTCCGCTCCATCACTTCGTTCGACCGTGCTTTTGTCCGTTTCTTTATCCTCTTTACTATTCACCTGAATCTCCTGCGTCCTTCTAAAAACTTTAATCATTAGCAAAAGCATTTAACAAAATTCGAAATCCTCAACGTTACAACAAACGAAGGGGATACACAATAGACTTGCTCGAGGCTCGAAAGCTGACAACGAAATGAATTTAGTCGAAAATCCTCGGGAGAATAATTAATGGAACAATTTCGTTTCGTTATCGTAGGTTCTCCGTTACTTAGCTCTTTGCTCGTCGAGCAGCTCGAAAAGACGGGCTCCAGGTGCTGTTCTCGCCAGATAATGGCGCAGCTATCTGCATACCCGCTAATTCACGATGGAAATTCGCGATGGAAACTCGCGAGAGAACACCGAGAAAATCCTGATAGGAGTTTCGGTTATCGCCCGAGTGGTCACCGGTTGGCCAGTCATGGTCATACCAGCGGCACCAGGAATCTGATAATTGGCGTCTGGAAGCTGTTTTCAGCCGGAAACCAATCGTCATCTTCTCTTTGGTGAAAGTTTCGCAGCTACTAGTAGAGTTTCCTTGCTGTGAACTGTCCAACCCGCGTGCTGGTGTAACCAATCGTTGAAATAGTGTCACCCAGCACACCAAGAGAAGAAAAATTGCGGTCAGCGAAGCGCGAAAACTGTGCAGGAGCACATGGAAAAGTTCGTGTCCGTGTTCGGCTAGCGTGTAACCACACCACTTCGCCGATCGCCAATATCACGCGGAGAGGTGGAAAACGAGAGAACCTTTCACCCCGATCGAGCCGAAAAGTATTGCGGCTTCGCACAGAAATTTCTTGAAATCAATCGCTCCTAATTAATATCGTTCGACGTTTCTGGATTCCATTGTTGATTGTTGTTGTAATTTAAATTTAAGTACAGATCTGATTTTCTGTATCTGTATTTCCTGATTAAATAAAGGATTTGATAATTCGTATTGTTAATGAAATTGATGCTTCGAAGTGTATCGAATTCCTTTGGAAATAAATTTAATTAAAAGTGTTTTTAGTGTAGATGTTTGAAGGTTCGAACTTTCGTTTCTTTTTCCCCATATGTATTCTAATTATGGTGATTGGAGAGACTCGTTCCTCGGTCCATTTGATAAGTCTACGTGAAATTTCCATCCATGGAAGAGGAATAGCGAAGGGGATGGTGAAAGAGAGTCGAGTGAAATAGCGCTGAAAAACGCTTCTCCGGGCGCGAACGAGGTTGCCGTTATTTCCGATATCACGCAAGCGATGATACTTTCATGTGCCTACTATATTGAAGTTATTGGTCTGCGGTTTTCGGGTTATCTGTAGTTTCTATGTGAACTTCGAACGCTATGCACTCTATTTTTTCTACTCCGACCGACCTTACTTTTTTCAAAATAACAGTGTTAAATGAAAATTACGTTATTACAATTATAACAATATAAATATATATTATTACAATAAATGGAATATCGCAGCATATTATAATGATAATACACTCAATTTCTAAAAGGTTTCTCAAAACAGGTGACATTGTCAAGGTGATCCATGGAAGCATAGGAACGTCGTGACGAAGACAAGCGATCCGCACATATGAACCTTTATTCGTGTATTATGTAAGGATCAAGATTCCAGCTTTAGTGCACCGTCCAGCCCAGTTCCCTACATACACCTACATCCTACACTCGCGAGCCAATTCCCAGGAGTCATATAGTTGGTGACTAGTAATTAGCTAGACGAGTGACACTATCTCCGTTATCACTCCCAGGGTACAACGAACACGCAATATCCAGACTCATGGTCGTATCATGCATTCGTTTCTGTCCCTCTATAATTCCATGCACGAAATTCTCCGTTATCAGATCAATCGCGGCTCTATTTCGCCGAATAATCAACTTTCAAGATAATCGAATAACTTCCATGGGAAGTATTACATCATCTTCTTATTTACTTGAAAATCATGTGAAATCAGATTCAAAGGGGACCTTTCGTTCGAGTCGAATGAACCTTCCTTATTCATAACCATTTCTCTCATTTTTCATTCTTCATTTCCCCAGTTGAAAGATCTGATTACAAGAGACGTATGCAGAAAGGAGGAACTCGCGGTTGTACGCGAATTGCCTTTCCAATGCAATTCTTTCCTTTACCATGTTTTCCTATTTTTATCAACCACTATATCTCCAGCCATTCTTCTCTTTATCTTTGCTCATCCCCGTACTCTGTTATATTTGTATATATATTTTCGACTTCTATCTTTCCGTTTCTCTTCGAGGACTCGATTTGTTCTTCTGGTTTTCAGTCTCCCGCGTGTCTTTTTCCACTGCCGCTTACTAAGCTACCGTTGCGCGTCTATCTGCATGCTCCTCAGCTACGTACACATCTGGAAGACGTTTTCCACGGGAAAAAGGACGACTTCATAACCAGGAATGCAGACGAGAATATAAAGCAGACAGTACAGTGGAACGATCTCATAACCTTTTCCAGGCGTTGCGCCCTTAACATTTTTCTCTGCTCTGTTGCTTTCTCTTTCAACTCTACCCTCGCACATCCGACTCTTTTGCTGTGACCACCATTCGCTATTTCAGTGTGCCGGACGACCGGGTAATTTTCGTGGCTTGCGTAAGTTTGCGAAACGACCTTCGGATATCCGAATGCAAATGAAATTTCGCGGAAACGAAACAGCGGTTGATAAAAAAGTCCCATATTAAAGTTTACATAGAAGATTAGCACTCTTAAAGGGAAAATTGTATGTCCAGATTAATGGCACACATTCTGATTGGAATCGGTTAATGGTTTGCAATCGCACAAATGTCAAATCCTGCAAAAAATTCAAATCCTGCATGAAAGAAAAGATATTCAGCTTTACAATGATATATATAATACTTTCTCTGTCATGGGGGTTTTAATTGTTTAAAAGTTACTACTTGGCGCTTCATCATCACAATTGCTTAATAAGAACGAGTATGGCAATCTTTTAAGATTACGAATAAAAAAGAATTATAAGTATTTCTCTAAAAACAAGTACTTAATATGACAATGATCTTTAAATATTAACAGATCATAAGTAACTTGGTAATACTTAATGCAATAAAATAACTGTGTGACTGAATATAGTAGTAAAATAGCTGTAATATGTTAAGAGGGTAAACGATTCTGAGCAGACTTCGATAAACTGAGGAAGATTTCAGAACGCCGCGTCGGAAATCTATTTATGAAGAACTAACTTAAGGAAGTCTACGATAACGACGTTTCACGCCGTCTTTAATCTTCTTTCAGTTGGTGATTTCATAAAGGAACTGGCAAGTATTATAGCCTGGCGCACGTTGCCGAATAATTTATCACAGACAACGGGAATTTCCTGTTTTCCGAGCTGGATGGCTACGTTTTCTGACTATTAGTACTCTGTTTCATAAATATCAGTTTCCCTCTAACACAACCTAGTATCGAAATACGTTTAGTCTCTCGAATTTCGATCGTATACAATAAATGACTAATCACGTGGAACGTGATTAATTAAACGAACCCTTCGTCAACCGGCGTATATTCATTACGTGGATGAATGTTTTAACGGGTTTGCTTCGATTTAATTAACATCAATCAACGATAGGTTTAAAAATAAATACTACTTCCAATCCCTTCGAAACTTTCAGCCTAATTAAACTTCGACTCGCTCGAATGAAACATGGAAACGAAAATCATGGATCGTTTGGCAAATTATTGTATCCTTGTCGATGATTAAACTACGACAGAGAAGAATGGAAACAATGAAACCGGTGGATCTGGATTTTATGAACACTGTGTATTGTATTATGTAACAGATCCCTTATGTCAGGACATCATGCTTAGTTCCTACCCTTTAGTGGCGTCCTTACGATGAAGGGATGCTGTAAACTTCGTATATCCTTCGCGTAAGACCTCGGTCATAATTTATAGAACAGATTGCTCCATTCTGCTACACTGTTATTGTGATTAACATGGCAAACGTGTTAACTGTGTTTCTGAAACGTCGTCGATCAATTTTCTGCTATCGTGATTCGCAGTTCAAGCGAAGAGAGATTCCTAACTCGAAAATGAGGCAAAGTAAGGCAATCAATTATTTCGTAAAGAGCTTATTTAAAAGCTTATTTAAAAGCTTTCTCTAGAGTCCGATTATAACACGACACTTCGAAGATTTCGATATAAATCAGTGCTTATGAATATTAACAAGATTAAGTTTCGCTGACTGTCGTTCTTGCGCTTTTAAAGGTTTCAGGCTCTTGTCTAGGACATAAAACTTCGTTTATCGTGGCAGAGTATTTTCTACTTAACACAGAGGAAACTGTTAGAGTACGCATAAAATGGTCAATTTCATAGACGTATAAAACGATTTAGGATATAGATACGCTGTTAAATAACTAATAGAAATTACCAGGCAGCAGATACGAATAGCATTAACTAGTAATTTGTTATAACATATAAAAATATCTTACTAGAGTCTTTTCGACAACAGAGACGCATATGAACGTTCAGACACTTGGATTGATAAACTTAGAGCTCTCGGTATTTAAGTCTGAGGTTAAATTTTGAAGGTTTTATTAGACAATTAATTAATAAAAGCTACAAATTCTGAAGGTTTTATTACGAATCCGGTAATTAACTAATACATCAATTTTATTGTTGTCATTGTAACAATTTATCATGCAATAGAGTAGACTTTCTTTGAATTACGTATA
Source organism: Bombus vosnesenskii (assembly GCF_011952255.1). Classification (NCBI taxonomy): domain Eukaryota; kingdom Metazoa; phylum Arthropoda; class Insecta; order Hymenoptera; family Apidae; genus Bombus; species Bombus vosnesenskii. The sequence continues at coordinate 3,061,156 of NW_022882931.1, read as the reverse complement.
ATTTATTCGTGTGCTTTGAATTTAAATGATTTTGGATAAATCGATCGATTATATCGCATCGAACGCATCAGCACGAGACCCAATTACCATTTCGTGTTGGGCCACGTAATGGCTCTGTATTATTTATGTGTGGCTGAAACTGCTTCTCAGCGACATTTATACTCTTCCTAGGTCGGGGAACGGAACATTAGATAACGCGCTGTACACGCGAAATGCCCGATGCAATTAAACTGCATTATGAGTCCGCTGACTCCGAGTCTCGCTGGCGAACTTCGCTCACTGACAATAACGCGAAATGGATGTGCATTAACACTGTTTTCACGTGTTCATTCCGCGTCAAGTGGCTTAGCCTCAATAGCCCAATGAGTTCACCATTCTGATGAAAACTCGTTTCCATTTGTTACACTCGATAAAACATAGATACCTTTCAATGGATCCAGTTTTTCAAAGGCGTGTACATGTTTTCTAGTATGCTATCTCGTTCAAAAAAATTGCGAGTGCTTAGATTTATATGAAGTAAGTGAATTTTTTGTATCGCTGCGACACAATTATCCTCCTCTTTGTCTTATTATTCCCACAATTATCTAATTACCTATTCGATATTCAATTATAAATTTCTATAATCTATCGAATCGTCCATGTATGATATTGGCATAAGAGGGACGAAAGATATTGAAGTATTTTCAGAAATATCGTTGATTTTCAATTCGCATCGTCATTTTAAACGTGTGATACAACGACAATATTAAATATTTAAAATTTTGCATAACTCATGTCAATATACAAATGAAACTAGGTAACTTTCTATAAGTACATTCCAACGATTCTTCTATTTTTGTATATGTCAACGGGTAGTACTTACTGAACGACGCTCGTATAAAGCTGAATTAATTCATTTCATCTACCTGGAAAGTTATATGGAGAAAAAGGAGATACTTGTTTTCAAACGACGAGTTAATGTTCTAGCATCTTCGCCACGAGATATAAAGGCGCAAGGAAACACGGAGGGTATTATTTTTTCAAATAAACACCGCGACTGCTGTAATTCCGCGAGATACGATCTCTTCGTACAATGGAGCAGCGCGGCGGCCAATTCAGCCTGGATAAATCAAAGCGGCGGGTACGATAAAACCTCGGAGACTTTTCTTCCTAGACAGGGATAAACTCGAGCAAGTTTTCCAGGCCGAGGCAATAACCGCGAGACCTCGCGACACCCCCGCAATCATATTCATTCCACTGGTTCTTTTATTTCTTATTCTCTTTCTTTTTCCCTATTCAACCTTTTCCCTGTTTTCAGTTGACTTAATTAACCACACACCTTGACACCAACTGCAGCACACAGCTAATACGAAAACGTGATGCTCGTTTGTCTTCGACTTTGTTTCCTCGACTGTTTGTCATCCCAAGCAAGCTACCGAAAGAGAAACTTTCCTTCGCCCCTTCTTTTCCTCTTATTCGGTTAAAATGAAACAATGACGCTGACGTCGTCACGTAGGGGCTTTACACAATGTCTGTGTGTATCGTTTTATCTTTTTTGTTTCACGTTCCAAGTATTCTCTCCCCGTTTTTCCTTTTCCTTCGAGCGAGCTCTCTCGGCAGGTCCCCTCGTGGCTGCCCTCGAGCGTCTCGAGAGTGGTTTCGTTTTCCCCGAAGTGACGTGCTTCGAGGCTGACTGAAGGGTCTTCTACGAGGCCCAACGCCTAGATGTAATGGGCTTGATGCATCCTGAGGGGTGGATAACCTTCGAGAACAGTGGCTGCTTCGAATCTTTTATCGGAAATTCACGCTCTCTTATTCGTACCTTCGTCTGGAGAATTCTTTTGATCGTTTTGTCGAGACTGCTGTTGAAACCGAGACAGCATTTTACTGTTACATCGTACGTTGCATTATAATATTTAATTTTTGTAATAAAAATCTATATACTGTGTAAAAATTTCAATAAGGATGTTACGATTTATTTATTATTTGGTTACTTTACTCTATTTAAAATTTAAACAATTTGTTCGGTATTTTAATGATTTATAAAAATTGAAGTAATTGATTAATGCTGACAATTAAGCAGCATGGCAATTAATGTATGTATTAATTATGTCTCTCGAAATTAATAAAACGATATCTCCTATAGATACATTTAGAACGATTGCTGTATTACTATAATCACTCTGATATCGCATCGAAAATTGTTGCAACATATTTTACGTTAGAAATCACATTCAGTTTGTTTTATAGTTCGTGTTATGATACTACTATATTCATTACAGAAAGGCAAATCTATTTCAAAAGGAATTGGAACCGAAATTAATAAATCAAAATCTTTATCCAGCCATAAATCAACTCGTAAAATTCCAAACCTTTGAACACCCATAAAATCCAACTGTCCACTTCAATAATAGCAGTAATCCAGCGTATGATACATGTCAGAATATAACGTTTCCATCTAGAGATTTATTAAGAACGATTCACCGTACGAACCACGGCGGAAGCTAGCGATTACTATCGTTCGTACGCACGGTATGCAGCATATTCTATTCTGAAACATTAGTACGTAGAATCGAGACACGGTCTGGGTATTCTGGCGCAGCTTAAATCGCTGGTATTACGAGTTTACGCCGCGAAAGCTCTCGGTGGAAAGCCCACAGTACGCTTAAGTGCACAGATAATTGGTTCTGACAAGAAAGTTTAGTCCGTGTTACGGGCCGAACACTTCGTTCCAGAAAATTTCCCAACACTTCCAGCTTTCCACGTGGCTCGACCACAACAGTATCCCAACAGAAGAGTAACGAATTTACTTCGCGTTGGATCACTCACAGAGTGAGTGTTTCGTATTACGTGGAACTAGAAAATCAGGTCAGTCCGCTCTGAAACGAGGCATCGATTTACCGATGAATTCTAATTAGACGAGATGGAGAGGTTGCATTTAAAAAAAAAAAAAAAAAAAAAGAAGAAGATACCCGGTACTCTCTCAATGGCACCAGTCGACACGTTCTCGCTCAAAGGTTCGCGTTTATTGTTCCTACGCCGGTAAAAAGGTGTATTCACTTCGCGTAGAGCGGCGGATGTACGTGCACGTGAATAAGTAGTAGTGATAATGGATCACGCAGACGAGGAACGTGTATTCTTCAGCCTTCGGTTGTAATCTGAATGAAGAGATTAAATTCCTTCGTAGTATGCTACTTGGAATTTCTTCGGATATAAACGATATTATAATGCAGACGTACAAATATATCGCTCGCATTGGTATAGTTACGAGAATTATTTGTATAGGATAATGCAAGTAATTGGAACTGCTTCGATTAGTTGACTTACGTAATAAAAAATATACGATTCCATTAAAGAAACAGTTTGACCTTCGTATACGAAGACTGTAACTTTACAATATTTCTTTGTAAAACACTTTCTACTTAAATCATGTTAATAAGTATTTTTCTAGAACAACTTACAATTAGTAAAATTGTCTTGTAAGTTAAAACATATGCTGTGGAGTTTTATCCCCTTAAAATATTGTATCTTGACAACATTGTAGAATGTCCGCTTTGTTCGTAAATAATCCTCGCTTCGGACAAAAATTTTTGATAACCGTTATATTCTTTCACGTTCACTTATAAAGAAAAGTAATCACATCAGATTATACCTTCTTTGGAACCATTCAACTTTTGTCTGAAGCTCTTTTCACTGAAATCATTACGGAGTAATCGAAGTGATTCCAATTTTATACTCTACCTTATATAATGATCCTGATCATGTCAGGAACATTGGCATAATATTATATATCATGTCAAGATTCCTGACACAACTGTCTAGATTTAATATAGCACGACTAAATATCACGTAATATTTGATATAATGTGATGTAATGTAATGTAAATTGGATTATAATTTAGAACATGCATCTATAATTCATAGACTAAATTATTTCACGAACCATCTTTCAACCAATCCTTACTTAGAGAACTTCTGCGATTTCATAATAATTATAATACAAAGTCGTGAGTCAAAGATTGCAATAGCAACGAACAAGATTAGAAAGATTTATCCGAAAAATTCGCCACGTAATTTCTTTGGAACAGCAGTGAATCAGTTTTCACGCTTGCAGCTCGATGTTTTCCTTCAGCTTGTCGTACAGCCAACCGAGCTTAAGCTGCTTAGAACTTCGCAACCCCCTGAATGTGGCCATTCCCGATGTACACAGCCTCGTTTCTCCACACCTACGCGACAATGGTTGGATACGAATTTGAAGCAATGGCACCATTGGTGCCGGCGTAACTCTGATGTATCGGCGGATTAGGCAACCGACCACGTCGTTCCATTTGGATTTTCCTTCGATCTCGATACAGGAAACCTTCCTATTTAGCAAGTAGAATTCCGTCGAAGATACGCTCGTAAAACACCAACCAATTTGCGGCATAATCTCTATATCGTTCCACGGTTATGCTGTTGACTTATTCATAGCTTCCTCGCCATTACTATAATTAGTATTTCTAGTTCGTATTACTATTCGCTATTAGTAATTTTCTCATCCACGATGATGCGGTTTTCTTGTAGCTTAAATAAGAGATTTGTTCAAACTTCTCTTCCAACAGTTCTCAGACTTTTTGATTCTGTTAAGAGATACGATTCTTTAAATTTAATAATAATCGAATTAAAGTGCGACAATTAAACCGATAGAAGCCAAGTGTGTAATATAACATATAAATTGCAAATGTAAAAGAATTATTGGAATACAACGATATCAATCGCATGCAGATAAGGTGATTGATCGTACGGATTCTTCCGTTCGTTGCCCAGCGCCATCCCCACTAGCGTGCGTTCGTGAGATGCACCACGGCAGTTAGCACGTGCATGCTTTTTCAAAAAACGCCGGAAGAAACGTGAGGATATGGATGGAACATTCTACATGGGCTACTAGAAGCTACTAGAAGGTTCTGTGCCACATGTGACGCCACACAAACACCCATACAGGTCACACTCATTACTGCATAGAGAGTGGGGCTCTAAACCTCTTCAAGGGCCATGGGTCACTAAGCCAGTTAGTCTGTGAATAACTAGCCAACTGTCTACATTCCAGAACGCACATTTATAATTTGTGTAACAATTGTTTAATAAATATCATATTATATTATTTCAAACACAAACATTGTGTTTTCCACAGATTATTAATCTTAATCCCAAGATTAAATTCTAACAAGAATTTGCTATGATTTAAAAAAAATACAGCTTATTATAGTATATCAGAGATACCATAGTTTCTTTAAATTTCATAAGATCATAGGATTTAGACAGAAGACGAAACAGCGGTGAAAAGCTATCGAGCAACTCCTCAGAATCCCCTTTCATAATCACAGTTATTAATTAATAAATAATAATTATAATTAATTATTAAATAATAATTATAATTAATTATTAAATAATAATAATAATTAATAAATAATAAATTAGAAAATTTAATTCGATAAATATAAATATAAATTGACTAAAAAATATTATGAAATGTAGCGTCAACGCAACATCATTAATATCCCATTAATAAACAAATGCAATCGTCGGAAAGAAAGATCTTCATACAGGGGGCTAGAGATATTCTTAAACTCTTTCGTGTCTATTTCGAAAGCAGTCAGGCACAGTGTTCGTCGTTTCTTGTACACCCTTAATAAACGTGCCGATCCTACCAGGGAGAAGGGATGCAATATAATGGTGCAGGAGTGGTTGCCCATTGTGGCGAACACAATGAATCTCTCGTTTGAGCATTCCTAAGGAGAATGTCTCTGGCAGTTCGACGTGGTTCGGGTATAAATGCCGCGAAGCATCGTTGTCAAACAGCTTTACCACAGACCTCCATTGTCCATCACGATTCGTGCTAATCTGCCTAAACTGAACTCGCTTGTCCTTAATTTTATCGACAGTATCGCAATTTTGCACGAGTGCGTGAAATATTTCGACAGAGAGACTCCATCTATCTCTGTGAACGCAATTTCCATATGACAATAAAATATCAGATTTAAATTCAAATATCGAGACATCGAAAATTGTGCGAGATTTAATATACGCGTGTTATAGCAGACATAAAGGCAAACATGTAATCGCCCATTTTTTCAGGAAAACTCATTGGACGGGCCGAAATAAAATTCTCTCTGGTATTTCGATTAACTCACGTGTCCGACAATACATTCATTTACCATTCTCGCTCCAATGGGACGACGAAATATCACAGATCGATCGGGTTATAGCATTCGGCGCCGAAGGAAACACACCATCGGAACAATGGAGCTCGTTTCAGTTTATATCCCTGAATCGTAAATTCCCTAGTGGCGCGTCACCATCTTACATCCTCGAATATTCATCGTTATTCGCTGCTTTCTTACTTCTGTGTCCATCCATCCGTATTGTTCCGATCTGAAGTACAAAGAGAGTTTCAGATAACACGAGGTCGCGACACGTTGTTTCCGAGATACCCGCTCGTTGCCGGTGTTACGTCGTCCGAGGACATTGTTAGCCCAACGTGCCTGTGCCAGGCGATAAATTGAACGACTTCCGTCTGCGAGAGATCGTGCAATCTGCGAGCTGGTTCGTGCTAACCGAAACTTCTCAAACACTCCTCCAAGATAGGCTCTAATGGGCAAAGTTCCTTTGACGAAACATAACAACCGGTTCTAAGAAAGATTTAATATACATGTGTATGTGCATATATCGATAGTTTCGAAATGCATAATTAGAAACTGGAACGTATTAATCGGAATATTTTTATAGGAGATAATTTGATAATCCAACTTGAAGTTGAATGAGTCATTAGAAAATTGTCAATAATCAAACCAACCTCCTGTCGCTTATTTAATACTTTTGCACTGAATTTTAGGAATAAATGAGATTGAATGATTGACGAAGATTTTGGAGGATTTAGTACAGGGCGATAAGGAACATTTTAATTTGCAACAACTCGAAAATAGTTTCCGATAGCTGCTTCTATGGCATTAATCTCATTTCTCGATTTGTCACCAAATTTCAACAGGCGCACACCGCCCGAATAAAATATAATTCATGTTACACCGTTGGCAAATTTATCAGCAAATTTCCCACGAATCTACGAAGTAATATATGTACACGTATAAAGGGCACAATACACGCAACCGTTGCCTCCATTGTGTCTCGATAAATGGCGATAGCGCAGGAAAGAGAAAGGAACAGTAAAATAAAAATGGACCACGCAAGCTTCTCATCAACGAGCCGGAAATAACTCATATCTCATGTCAATGTTGCTCCATTTTGTCGCATGGTATTAATTCCTTCGTATTCGTAGCCGCATCGACGCTTTCAAATCTTTCCGCCGACCCAACGAATTCGTTTGTGCCAAAGATGAAACTGTGCCGGTCCCATCACCTCCCCCATTTACGATCGCGTTCATCCATCCCCGAAATTGTCACGGTCGAAGGTTAAATTGGAATCGCGGGCACACCATATAGGCTGAATCTCTATTCTTTCTCTCTGCCTCTCTCTCTCTCTCTCTCTCTCTCTCTCTCTCTCTCTCTCGTGCTGCGTATTATCAAAGTCTGCTAGTGAAACGATTCGATGCTATTCTGGTTTTGTTCTGGTTGCTTTATTTAGCGGGTAAACGGTCGGCGCTCTTCGATACAAAGAAGACTGGATCAAATATATCTTCCAAGTATTAAAAATGTATTTGAGTTTGTAGATACGAGTTATATCTATGACTTGGATATAAGATTCGAGATGTAATTTGCTGATTCGATTTACAGAGTTTCAGTTTGAAATAGATACTGTCACTCAGAAGTACGCGGATACGTTTATTTTTGATCAACAAGATGTTATTTAATTGCACGATTAACTGAAACGATAAATTGAACAATATGGCTATCTATAATTGTCCTGAATACGTATAGCGGAATATTTTTAATTCATTGTCAGAAGTTAATATGCAATAGTAAGACTGACATTTGTAATTAGAAATCCTTGTAAATTTATCTTTTGTCTTTTAAATCACGAATCAAATTAAGAAGGACTCTGTGAGGCGGTGGAAAGGCTTCTAACATTAATAGAAGTAGTCATACTTAAATAGTAAATGTGTCTAGTACATATTTCTACTGAGGTATTACAAAGTGTTAATAGATAATCTAAATTATTCCGCTAAATCCATAAAAAAATGTAAGTACTACTTTCAGCCATTAATTTGCTATTCATTCATGCCATTTGATAAAATTCACGACTGCTGTCACCACGGTCACTCATGTAGAAATTATTGCAACAGAAAGAAAAATTCAATTACTATATAAGAGGATGAACGATTAAAAATTTAATTTAAGACATTCTCTATTTTCGTTAATTACTCGAGCTTTCAACTTCGAACGTGAATAATAATTTCTATAGAGAATTAATAGCATGCGGCAACTTTGTTCGTGTATCGACATTGTCATTTCATTCAGAGATTCGCATCATGCTAAATGAGATGTAAACATGTATACCCATACAGTATGATCCCCTTTATGATGGTAATTTGTGTTTCAGCTAATTCACTGTGCAAATGACCGAGAAAGCTATCAGGCTACAGCAATACTAGGTATCTCATAGCATACGAATGGAAGTTAGGATGTTACTAGCAGGGAATAAATTAAATAAATACGTTAACCATTCGAATTACACTCTTCTTTCGAGTTAATCGCCTGAGTAACGTTCCCGTCCGTGAATTTACGCGCAAAATTCTCTTTCTCGCTCTCTTGGTGTTTTAACAACTTTTCCCACTCTAACAATATAGAGAGAGCAAAAGCGGTAAACACGAGTTGTTTTAAAGCCCAGATATCGTCAGTGAGAAACAAAGAAAAGCGAGACGTGGAAGAGAAAGGAAATTTCAAGGGGATTCGTGGAATAAAATAAGAGGGAAGGAAACCGGAAGCTCTCGTAGGAAAGTAAGGCTCGAGAGTAAAGACAGAGAGGAGAAGCAGGTGGAAAAACCGCGAAGAAATTCGAAACACAAATAAGAGGGGACTCGCACCAGAGAAATCGGCCTAGTCAAGTTTCGTCGAGTGCATACATCTATATGCAGCGTTTCCCTTAACTCCTAAAGCAAACTTCCACAGAGGAACACCAAAGCAAAGTACTAGCATTAAGCTTTTGCATTGAACAGGAACCGCTACAACGTCGACTTTTCGGCAAATCAAAATTTCCTCGACTATTCACGGTGCAATGATAACATCAGGTTACGAAGATCAAACGTTTCACCATAACGTTTCCAACGTTTCCTATATTTTTACAAGCGCTTTAAATAAATACGACGATTGATCCACTCGATGTCGCGTCAATCCACGTTGGAGTCTGGTATACCTCGTTATTGTTTGACGCATAATTAATTCCAACTTTCCTCTGATATCGAATTTAATGAACGACATTATGCTTCGTCACACGACTGTTGTACGAGCACTTGGGTTTCCAGCACCATTGTTTGCCGCGGGTATTATTAATTAAACAACGTCTGAATTATATCGTTCGACAAGGATCTCGAATAACAGAAAAAATATTATTATGGATTAAAATTACGAGGAAAATGTTGTGCTGTCGAGCAGAAAATAAGATATTTAATTCTCATTTTGTTAAATGAATTTTTCCCTTGATTTTATATTGACGTAATCGTAAAGAAATAAGCATACGATGATAAGATAAATGGCTAAGTCTGTAAATTCTTTTATTCAACATAAAGTAAATTGAATTTTGTATCAGGGCACAGTGCTATTTTTTACATTTAACAGAAGAAATCAAATGTCCACGTATCAATAGGAATGTTTTTGACTTCTGCTATATTCTTAAAGATCCTGCAGCACTTTATTTACCAAGTATGTAGGTCACAATAATAGCTGTCAGCAGTTTTCAAGGATTGTTTTTTACAGGTCTTCATTGAAAACTAGCGCAAGAAGTCGTGCTTTTTCTTCGGAGAGTAGAGACCTCCGCCTAGAAGGAAGAGTTATTTGGACGATAACTGATTTGTAGCCGTGTACCGATTCAATCGCATAAATCTTCTTCCCACCCCTTTCTGTTGGTTCTTTCTCTCGAGCTTGGCTTCGTTTACACTCACGTAGAATGACCTGTGTACGTGTGTTACCCACACCCTTTCCCTAACGGGCAAGTTCGAGTTCGCTCGTGCGCGTTTCCTACGTTTCCACTATCTGACATCCGACTACTGTCACAATAATATCCTTGCTCCTTCGCCACCCTTGTGATTTATCCTTCCAAATGTGCTCTACAATACGAGGGAATTAAGTCACGAAAAGCGTGCAGGTTTGCTTAATTATACAGCCATTTGTTACTCCTTTGTGATTTAGAGAAAGCTAGTTTATAAATAACTATAAATTTGTAAATTTCATATGAGTTCGTATCTCAAAGTATATAAAATTGGAAATATAGCGGTTGGTTTGAAAGTACCTAATATTCGGCAGATTAAAATTTACCGATAAGAAGTTGTAAATAGTTTGATATTTAATTAACTTACAGGCTAATATCGTGGAAGCTATGTAGATATTTAATTAACAGTAGAAGGGTGTAGACCATTATTAAATAATATTAAATAACTTTTGGGATACTTGTTATTTTATGGATACAATTTGTTGGTCAGAAAGTTAGAAATGATTTTATAACAAATTAAATCATCCAGTAAGATTCATAAAATAATTATTAACTTTATATACTATTGGATAAAATTTAAACACTCGATATTGCCAGAAATTCTCCCACGTTTTTCCTTCCGAAAGTCTCGGTTCCTCGAAATTCGCAAAAAATGTAATTCATAAAATAAAATTCAAAATGAAATAAGATAATGAAACCATGTAAAAAGATACTCAATTCCACTGAATCGCCTCTAACAGAAAAAAGGGGATTTTTGGATCAATACGTACCCAAGAAATAAGAATACTAAAATGTTAAAAAAATTTCGCGTTGAATCGAGCCTGAAATGTTCATCTGTAATAAAATAGAATAAAAAAGTGAGGTAAAAATCACACGAAACTCAAAAAAGGTATGAGAAAAAATACCACGAAAATACTCCATCTATTTCCTCATAATTTATGATATAAAAGACATCGTAAGCGAAGAGAAGAACGAATATAAAAGAACATGTATCCTCCGTAATTACTCATAGCGATTTTCGACGTATTTCCACAATCACATTATACTGACAAATCATCCAATTCTCGTTCAGACTCTTGTTTCGCATTCGCCCACAACGCCGTCAGTTTCTATCATAACAAACACACCATCGTGCTTCCTTTCTCACCCTTCAACCTCCATGATTTATACTCACGGGTGTCACATTGTGTACCGCTGCGTGCGTTGTGCTAACAATATCTACGTGTAGATACGATTATGCAGCGGCGTCGTTACGCGTTTCCACACACCCTCTCGTGCAGCCGTATGTTCCATGCGCACCCAACTAGTTTGCCACGGTGTATACACTCGTCCTGTATTTGTCGGTTCGTTTGTCTGTTCGCGCTAAGCACGAATCTCGTTCAAAAATCCCACATCCCGGTCACTAAATTCCGCCGCGTTGCAGATAACGTAAAACTTATATCATCACACATGCTGGCTTTGTTTCGCCCACGAAGTGCAGCTGTCCTTTCATAGATAGTCTTTTTTCCATTCCCTTCGTCGCACGGTATGGAGTTCGTGATTAGAGCGGCGAAAAAAATGTTCCAACTGCTTAACGTTGGAATATCGATGTAACGTAGATCCCATGATCATTTGCATTTGATATTTTCGAGAAGGGATTGAAATTTTCAAAGCTCATATAAACTATGTGAAGTATAATGCTTTCTACGATATAATATTTGATAGGTGAAACAATTTTCTACCGAGGTTCTACCTTTTTAACTATATTCTCAAAAATATAAATTTGCATAGAAATTCGCAGTTTATTTATCGCAGAACAATTTCAAGTATATACTATGTGTGTTTTACAAAAACATTTTGAAATTTTATTAATACATTGAAATGGAATACGATTGTGACGATTAGATTGGTATTTGAAAGCAATCTGAAAACGCGAATAAATTACAAAGTGCTTACTGCATACATAAACTTGGAATGTTCAAAAATTTACTTTATAGAGATAATATTAGTCAGTCAGTCAAATGAGATCCATTACGTTGTTATTTATTAGATCCAAAACGCAGACGAAATGAACGGTACCTATGGCGAGCTTTTATGAGATGAAAGTATCAAATTACTCGGCCTAAAAGCCACTTTTTATGAGCAACACGCATACAGGCCAAAGTGCTCGCTAATAAAACGTACAATTAACTGCAATCAACGGCCCTGAAAGTTCGATAATCGAGTTCCCATATAATTGGCTCTGATTCCGTAACAACGCGGCCTGTATTAACGTGCGTAAGTTCATTTTGCAATCGGAGCTCGTCTCGTCAAGTGGATCATTCAAAATCGACTAGCGAATATCCTCTCATTATCGAAAATTTTATCCCTCCCAGATTAATTGTCTTCAATAAAATGTAAAAAAGATTACATACAGGAATTGATTCCCTGTTAGTTTGGTAGAAAATTGGTAGAAAAATTATATCTATTGTTCCGAATGATTGATGTCGTTAGAAAATAATAACAATAAAAAATGAAAAAGAATTAACAGTTCCTCATATTTTTCACTTGACTACCTTCTCTTATTCTCTTATTTCCCTTTTTCTTTTCTTCCTTCGCTTTCCTTCGTTCTCTTCCTTTTCCCTATGTTCCATTCTATCTTATATATCTATATTTCCACTTCTTTCTTTTTCGTGCTTCCTGTTCCATATCCTTCTCCTATATTTCTAAACCTCTCCAGTATTATCTTTTCTTTCTTTTTTTTACCCGCATTACTCCTTTCTTATCTTTTTATCCTTTCCATACATCTCCCATTCTCACTACTACTTTTTTATGTCTCGTCCTACCTTTCCTTGCTCCCCGTTTCTTTTCCTTCTTCTTTTATCTTTCCACTTTCTTCGTATCTCATTCTTCTTCTCTCCCCTTCAGTATTCCATTGAAAAATAGCGAAATACATTCTCAAACAAGTGTTGACATTTATAAAGTATAGCTCGTTTGTTTCGAAAATGGAAAGTAGCTTTTAAAATCGTAGCACAGGGAATAGCATTTAAGGCAATAAGAGTGTTCACCAATAAATCATCCTATTAATACTAATCGTCAGGTGCTGCATGACCTACATTCCAGGCTCGAATTCCACCGCAATTACCAGGCGATTCTCCAAACGAAAGGAATTGCCGTGCATGTACGCACTTACTGATTAATGTTGCGCGATGCTTATTATCAGGTCACAGTGTGATTATACGCGAATGACACCGTGGCTCATATGATTGTAATTGGATGTTAATTATAATGTCCGTAACAGCCAATGCGAATAAACAAGCTAATGGAATTACCGAGTGATTGATCGGGACACCGACAATTGAATATCAAGATGGATATTGATAAGCATTTTAACTACAAGAACCTTTGGTAAACGAAAGAATTCGCTTATAGCAAACGAGGCGACAAAACGAGTCGTTTTTTGAGAAACATTCTCGCAGTGCAATGGATTAAAACGCGAATTGTGAAAAGAGCATCGATGCGTTGCGCGAGCGATGCGTTGTATAGAATTCTAACTACGTCAAGCTCGCAGAACACACGTTATAGCCGAGAATACAAAACTTTTCCGTCTCACATACGCTTTTTCTAACTTCCTCTTTCTCTCTCTCTCTCTCTCTAATTCCGTTGTATTCTTTTTGTTCCCTTTAGTCGCCATCAAGAATATCTCGTTACTAGTTACCAGTAGTTGGATGTTCCCCTTCGCAAGATCGTCGATAAAGCGCGAGTGTCGATAACGGGGCGGAATTTAGAAATGGGTCGGCGTTCAGCCAATCAAGAGAAACAAAGGGAAGTTTAGTCAGGCGAGTGAGAGGAAATTTGTTTCTCGAATGTTCTCAAGTTTTTTCATAGGTTACACGTTGCTCGATATTCGCGTTGCAACGATACTACACGCCCGTACTTTTCGCGATAAGGGACGAACTTCGCAGGCCGGATAAAATGAGAGTTTTCGTTCGCTGACTAGCTACTGTGTTATATCAACTTCTCATAAATATTCCGCTGAATTTGCCGATATTTTATCAAGTTTTCTTTTTCGGGCCTCGAATAGGATATCTGACAATTGCGAATAAAAAATGACGTTTAACAAAAGTTTTATGGCGGCCGAGATAAATTTGAAATTCTCTTCCTCATCCCCAAATTTTATCTCTTCATGTATTATGGGATATTATACTATTTTATACGATATAAAAAATTAACGTTAAGAAAATTCGTGTCCTGAATATATGAGATTTTCTTTCCTTTTTTTCGTTAGTCTCCAATTGATCTCGTTGCAGTATTATTTTATTACTTTAGTTTGTATTCTATATTTTATACGACAAACATCACCGATAATATTTATCACTCGAGATATAAAAATACAAAGTAAAACAATACAAGCTAATTTGTCTTAAACTGTCGTGGATATGAATGACCCAAAGATAAAAATTAGTCCAATTTTACTAAAAATTTTCGCACTGATCTGTTCATAAATTAATTATATTTGCGAGTGAATTTCACGAATAATTGTTAAACCGCGCGTGGGAAAATAGAGAAAAGAATTTCTATATATCTGGATTCCGATCAGACAGAAGAATCTCCTCAACTTCCAAACGAACCGCGGTCTGAACCTCTAGCCAATAATTAGATTACCCTCGACACCATTCTGTTATCTCTACACATAGAAATGAAGTGGATCGCGGATGGAACTGCTGTGAAACATCTATGAAACTACTTCAACTGCTAATGACTCTAATCACTCGATGTCCTTCGGCTTTACAATGATTGGTCTTCAATTAACGTCCTTGAATTCATCCTTCAATTAGTCAGACGTAACAAAAATTTCATAGATCGATTCGAACCACTTGGATCTTTCACAAAATAAAACGAACCGAAAACCAAGTAATTTTTCCTCTTGATCTTTGAAGATTCTTTTAGTCCAAGCTTCAACCTTATTTTACAGTAAAACAAGCGGCTCGAATCGAATTAACTGGCTAATACGT
Organism: Bombus vosnesenskii; assembly: GCF_011952255.1. NCBI lineage: Eukaryota > Metazoa > Arthropoda > Insecta > Hymenoptera > Apidae > Bombus > Bombus vosnesenskii. The sequence continues at coordinate 3,046,067 of NW_022882931.1, read as the reverse complement.
TCCGAGCGCAGGTTCCAACTGATAGGATTACCGGAAACGTTCAATGAACATTGACCTGGTGATTCGAATTCAGTTCAGAGAAACGAGCACGAACAAGGAGCACTAGAGACTGAAAACGAGATTTTGCGACGAAAACGATTACTGCGGCAATTTTCTGGAGAATGCGAAGTCTTTATCTAAACAAGGTATACTGTGGGTTTCAGTTACAATTATGTGTATTGTCTGCATAAAAATTACACCATAAAAATTACATGTATCTATACCGATACATCGCGACAAATTATACATTTACATATATATATCTTTATTCATGGATAGTATTAGAACGCCTACTGATATTCATGTGATAACTGTGAACCATATAAAATATAATTAATACAGAGTATCAGCAAAATGATTAATCAGTTAGAATTTTATATTCACCTAAGATTAAAATCTGAAATATTTAGGAAAAATTTTGTGAAATCTATATGTAACAATTAATTGTATAATAAATGTAAAAGTAAACGTAGAAGCTGACAGGAAAAATAATGAATAAACAATTGTGTGTTGACTCTTATAACCCCTGATCTAAATGCCAAAGAAAAAGTGCTATATTAAACAGGATACTTTAAATAGTTTCCCGATCAAATAATAAATATAATGGAAAATCTAATAATAATCGAATATCAAAATTGATTAAAGCAATGATTAAGAGTCGCTGTCGATATAGAGATGCACATATGTAAATGAATTTAATTCTATTACATAAAATTGATAATAGTTTCATTACAATATTAAATATATGAATTTCTGAATGCAAATACACCAACAATTTAAAGACTTAAACAATAATTCTTTACTTTCCTAAATAATTCTTTAGATGTATCTCATTTTTCCTTAAGTGTCGTACGGAACGAAGGTGCGCATTAATAAAAGAGGAAAAAGATCGATCTAGACAATACTTAACGCCTCTAACAGTAACCAAACCCACGACAGATGGCCTTGAAAAGGCGCGAATTATTCACTAGGATTCCTCGATAATCCTGAAAGCACCGTTTTTTCCCGTTAGCCTGAATACTCCATTTGGCTAGCCGCAGGCGTTAATTACTCTCCTCCAATAGAAAATATTCAATCAGACGAGGAAACGCTGCGTGGATCGATCGATACTCTCCTCCGTGGCATTGTTTCGCACAGTGCATCCATTAAGCATGGAGCACGATAATTATTCGTTTTGAGACGGGAACGCTGAACATTTCGGTTGGTTTCGATGGAACTTATGCCTTCGGCTACGAATTAGTTGAACTTCTTTTAATTTTCACCGGGCACCATTCGTTGAATATAAAATAGAATTTTTAACGAGCTTGATTTCAATAGAAACTGAAACGTAGATCGCGTCAGAAACGATTTTCGAAGGTTCACGGTGAAGGTAGCTATTATCAAAATTACCCCCAACTAATAGGGGGCTTATAACCTCAAATGCGTCATCTTTATGGCATGAAGAAAATCGAGGGATACCATTACTCTTTAAACTCGCCCCTACTCGTTTCGCCCTCCGTAATTTCCTCGTTTAATTTCTATTTCTCTCCCTCACGAGAAAGGAAGTTTTACGAGCGAACAGTAGCCCTTACTGTTGATGCGATGCCTGACCAGCTGTTTTAGATATCTTCAGGACGGATCGTGTAATCTTGATGCAACTTAGAGAGCGTTTAAAATAAATTTTATTGTGTATGTGTGCAAAATTAGTTACTCTTTCGTGAGACTATTCAAGTAGATTCATGTATTGTGTGGCTATCGCATTGACATTGATTGAACAGATAAAATTCATCTTTTAAATGTTGCTAACGTTTCAACAAAGTTTATTCATATCAACTTTTTCAAAGTATTCGATTGCATCATTAAAAATTCTATTTGCTCGGGCACGAAGCAATCCAAATTCGATGATGCTTGAGGCGGTGCTATCACGCAGCGTTTAGAGCCGCTCGAGGAATAGCGACGTTTATTTCGACGGTTCGAGCGTTTAAATTTTAACGAGGAACCGTGGCAAAAAGCGGTGCTACCAACTTGTAACAGTGGCATGCAAAAACTTCATAGACCGGTCGCTGTAAAGTCTGCTGTTCCAGAGTGCCTGAAGATCATCTAGCCGTAGCGGCGCACTATTTATTCAGAAGAAAGTCCTGTAAAAAAAGTCAGCCTGCAAACGACGTAATTCGTGCCGACATACCGCGAGAGAACTCGAGAAGAATTTTTCTCGCGAACGGCTATGTACAAGGTTTCATCCCTGGTGCTTGACGTCAAAAATATTTTCGTCATTTCGACTGATGCGTGAATTTTTCCTCGGCTCTTTTATCTTTTTATCGGCGCAATTAAATTTGTCGGAGAATTTCGACGCACCCCAAAGTCTACCCTATGTCATTTTCCTTTTGCCTGTGTTGATTTAACCGGCAGGTATGAATATCTCGCAGCGGCAGGTCGACCAATTTGAAAAATTTCCAGCTGAGAAAAAGGCAGCGTGCGCTTACTAAACGTAAGGTTACTAGAAGAAGAGCTTTTGTACGAAGCCGCTACCAATTTACGACGATATGCATAACAAGGAAAATTTTTGTAACGTCCTCGAATTTTCAGAATCTATATACTAGTATGGACTCGCAACGAGAGAATCTAAAATTTTGGTAGACTTCCACGATATTGATCCCAGGATATTGTCGTATCTATATTTTCTTCAAAATAACGAGACTTGGAAGAGAAACGTGCACAAACGGAAATAAAGTCGGAGATATCGAAGAAAAGAGCAACCAACCTGAGAATCATCCACGAGGAGAATCGAAATCTCGAAGACGTGGTTGCGCCAAGAAGAATTTTATGCCAGAAATTCTCAGACAAACAGATTCCTATCTACGCGACAAGATTCAGAATCTTTCGCCTCTTACTAAGATTCTATGTATCCCTTTTGTGGCTCCAAAACACGATACATCGTCTGCGCGCGATAAGATTCTCGAGAAATTGTGGCCAAAAAATTCTTTTCGTTTGATTAAACGATCGATAAATTATCCAGATACGTAAACACGAGTACTTCGTTCGCGAGGAATCATCAACCATCTAATATTTCATTCAAGGGGAAATATACACGAGAGAAACGCATTAAACGAATGAAAACATGCAACGAGAAGAACGAACACACTAGTCCCGGTGTAATCGTGGTGAATGCAAGCAAGACAGATGTGGATATTTCTTTTACGAGCCAATTTTTTATGCGATACGCTCGCGCTGAATGCTCCAGTAAAAAATTAAGGTGCATTAACTATAAAATGGACGAAGATCATCGAGAATGAAGGAGAAAGTGTTAGTTAAAATGAAACGGTGCTCTCCAAGCTTTATACCCGCCATCCTCAAACTAATTTCGACTCCTCCAGGATAGAACCATAGCCGAGTATAAAAGAATGAAAAGATTATTCTGGCAAAATTTAGGGGAGATTCATACGATAATCCAGTTTCGCGCGACTGCCGGTCATTCTTCATTTTCTCTGGATGAATTTTTCATAAAATTCTTGGCGTGCGTGTCGAGAATGGGGAAAGTTTCGTCACGTGGGATCCCGCTCCATTGTTCGAAAACGAGTTTCGAAATTTTATCGTGAGAATCGATAATATGTTCGCCACTTTGAAATCATTTTATTCCTCGATAATACCCATATCGACTCTCCGGCTCAACTTCTTTATTCCTAATTCTCCGTACGCGACCGACGCCAGTATACCGTGTATCAATTTCCCATAAATCACACGTACATGCCACGAAATCACGTCCAACTACAACCCACGTGCGCGCTCCTACGCGTATGGCGTCGAATTAAACCGAAGTTGGCAGGCTAATCAGAATGTACCGGCTTACAATATATCGAGCGCGATTCGCCGTAATTAAAATGATCCCCTGGTCGCGTTTTATCGGCGAGTATGGCGATTCGTACAGCTTAATAGCGGCAGAGCCAATCGCAGCGTCGAATCGAACACGATCACGCCGCGAGGGAGATTAAATCAGCTCGCATTGCAAATTAAATTCGAATGATGCGCCGCCCGTTTATCTTGTTACCGATTGGTACAGCCTAATAATTGAAATTTCGCGAGGGTCAAACCGATCACGAACGACAGTCAAAAGCTTCGTGCATTGTCTTTTGCATGTGTGCGGACGAAATCTATTGCGAATGGAATATGTAGGTGAGTATGTACGAGTATGCATGTATGGAATTGCGAGCATGAATGGGCCTTATTCGATAATTCCGCTGGAATATGGAGGCAACGATCCACACTTGCGGTTGTCCAAATCGTTAAGTAGCGATTGGACGGTTCTATTGATTCGATGGCGCGCAAGTGACATTGGTGGTTCCCTACACTGTTGGCGAATCGGAAACTACATCACCAGCTATTTTCTCAGGGAGGAAATCCCATGATTGTCAGAACTTGGTTACGTTTGTGTCCATACACAAAGTGACCGCTGTGTAAATGTTTGAAGCGACAAAGAAACCAATTCTGTGAGGAAATGTGGAATCTTCATTATTTTGATGTTGAATAATGTGCATACATAATTTGGTAATTTGATAATTTGGGGGAATGACGTGATTATTTTGTTTCCCAGAATTTCGTGTTATTGTATATTAAATCGTCGTTCGAAATTGTTTAATAAAATTTTATACAGAATGACGTCGAGTTAACTTACCAAGCTATGACAAATTTCAGTAATTTAGTAAATTTGGAGTTTATACGACTTCAATGTCAAGTGTAATAATATTAAAAAGTTAACGAAAATTTCGTGTATTGCAATATTTCGTTTTGTATCATCATCATGAATTTATTAACTATTACTGGGAATTATATGAGGCAATTTTGTCGCTGTTTCCGACGATATAGTTTGGCAGAAACTTAATTTAATAATTTGAGAAATGTACAATATTACTTCCCAAGAGCTTACGCGCTATTACATATTAATTTATTACTTGCCATTATTTGGCGTAATACCATTTACTGCCACTATGAATATACTATATATATACTATATCTACACTATGTATATTCGAGAAGAAGACAAATCTTGGTAATTGGAATGATTTAAAATTTGTATAACTTTGGCTTGATATGTGAAGACAATTCAATGAATCGAGAAATCGACAGTTTTCCAGAGTCGTGCATTATTATTTATTACATTTTCAAACAGGATCATTTGGTAGAATTTTACCGTCCCAAAAATATTGTTCGACCGAAACATATACCGAAATTGGCTCCATAGCAAGTCTTGTATTAACAAAACGTACTGTAATTACACAATGCATTCGTTCTGTATGCAACGGGACAACAATGAAAATTTACTGCACCTCGTTTTGCAAAACACGGTCAGTGTACAGTGCCAACTAAAAGTACCGGATTATTCAACCTACCGGTGCATTTCATAACGGCAGCAACGTACTTTCGTACTCATCGCCGTTTCCCAGCTGTAAACTTTTAAACTATGGGATATATCACCTTTTGTGTTCGGCTCACTGTTGCATTTTACAATCCACGAAGTTTACGCTTAAAGACCTGCAACCTAGTTTAGCTTCAAACCGGCAGATAAACAGTCGTCATTCTATGTAAATTTATTCGATATGTAAATTTTTGAGCCTTATATCTTAAAAGCTAACTAAAAAACAAATTAACTAAAAACCAAAAGATAGCACTTATTGTTTCACCTTTTATCAATCGTGCATCACGAAATAAGCTATTCGTGAAAACACGCACACTGAAATTTGCATGAGAAAAAATTCGCTTGGCGACAGTGGAAAATTGTAACGCGTAAAATTCCACGTTCGTTTACGCGGATCATGCGTTCTGGTAATCCCGGCGGATGTTGAAACGTCGAGGAAGCGAAAAATTCACTACGATAACGAAAAATCATGGCGAACGTTGCAACGAATAACGAGAATGCGGTCTTTTCCCTGTAAAAATGTCACTAGCAACTGTTGACGGAGCTGTGGTACGGTTCTACGGCGATACAAGCGAGTCAATCGCACGTGCTCCTGATATTTTCCGATGGTGCAACGTTTGTCTGGCGAATCCAAGAACCAGCCAACTGCGAACAACGAATTCAACGCGTGTACACGGAGAAAGTATCGTCGATTGCGAAGCTGTTCGCGTTGCTCCATCGAATTAAAGGTGATAACAAAGTGAAATCGAATCAGACGAACGAGAAGGAAAGTGGTTCTAGATAGAGTCAAGCGCTTGGCTAATTGAACAGTCGATAATTTCTTCATTGCCCTATTTACAATGGGAATATTTGCATTGAAAATACTCTGTCTGTGAATTTGGCAAATTGTGGGATAACAGTCTAAGTTTAAGAAACCAAGAATGTTATATCCTCAGAATATCTTTGAACGTGGAATAATTCCAGGCGTTTTTTAAATTAAAGGGAATTTGGTTTTTTTCTCAAATCGGATCAAGTTATATGGAATGCTTAAATTGGAAAGATGAAATTTAACGAGAAGCCATAGAATTAATTCGATTGTTAAAAGTGCGATGACAATGAAGGAGAATAATTACAAAATCTATCGTATAAGAAACGAGAGACGGTTCAAAGGGACAATAATTCTTGATGAAGGCAATAATCTCTTTCAATCGGGAAAGAGTCAGCCTTTATGTTCAACGACTGACATTCTGAATGACCAATTCCGACTGGTCCAATTTGCACAATTTACGCGGTTCGATTTCGCGAAAAACTCGAACGGTTATTGGCTGGCGAAATGTTCACGGTCCACGAATTCCTCAACGCCGAATTTCAATCCCAGCCATTTCGCAACTTTGTTCTCTAATTACAATCCCTGTCGAACTTTTATTTCACAAATAACCAGAAATACAAATATATTATCGACCAGTAAAATCCTCGATAAATTGAATTAATTAACAAAATTTAGTATTGGCATTCATATATATAGTTGATACTCATTTCTAATTATTAATATTTGCTTGACGTTTATAAATATCCAAAACGATAAATATATCACAGACTAATCAAATTTTTATACAATTCTTTTAATTTTAGAAATCAACAGCATTAATATCTACAGCGACGAGTACATGTATAAATTGATACATATTCTTCTGATAATTTCATTTATTTAATTCACGTGATTATTGTTGTTCATACATTTCAAGTTTACTTTTGTTTACTGTTTTCACTTTGAACAATCATCTCAATGTCTCTTTGAACAATATCTCATTCCACAATGTAATGATATTAATTCAGGGACTCGCAATACATATTTTATGTGGGTTATGAAAACAAAATATTGCAATTTATATGTTTGTTACTATACACCATCGGTGCATTTCAAATTAAAACATTTGCCTTATTTTCATATATCACTGACTAATGAAATTCTTATAAAAGTTTATCAGTATCGTAATTACATAGCATCAAAAATCCTAACACTGTAGTCTACATACATTATTTATAGTATTAAATACTCATGTCTCATTAAAGTAGTTTCTATGTTTTCAAGAAGAAACACAGCCACGAACATACTTGTAAATAATATAGTTAGTAAAATCCTCATAAAATTTCCCTAGCACCAAAAACTCACAATAGGAATTTATATGCATTATCAATAATTCTATGTATCCATTCCTAATTACAATATCTATCCCACTTTTGCAAAAAGCTTGAATTGTACATAATAGATAGCTAGTAAAATTCCCATAAAGATCCCTCGTCCGAAAAGTTGTGGCATTACTATCTAAATATATCTATATACCATCAATTTCCTTACACAGTCCGTATAACGTTTATCGAGGCACCATAACCGCGTCAGCGTCCCCATAGACGGTCACAATAAACAGGAAATAGCGTGTCCCGGGAGAAATTACATAGAGTGGCCATTCTTATCAGATACAGGACTTTTCCGTGCAAGATAAATCAGTTAAGCGTAATTTCTCTTGGTAAACTGGAGCTCGACTAAACGGCGTAAAGGGTAGGTATTACAGTATAATCAAGGAAACATATGGTTTTCAAATCAAATTCACGTTACGCAAATATCCATCGAATTCTTTTCAACAAACGAAAAGCTTTTCGGCTGTAGAAAAACAGCTACTGCAACCGAAAAGTTCTATCGTATCGCGTACATCGAATGACAGTTTATTTTCTCGGCTAAATTCAGAGAATTTGTCGCATCGAAACGAGTAATCCCGTTGCAACGCGCATGCCATCGGTGGGGATCAAAGTGCACGCGTTAAATTGCTGCCGTCATGAAAGACGAGAGGACACAGACTGGCGAATTCCCTGCCAAACCGCGTCGAAACCCAGAACGGGCCCGGGTGCATTCGAACGCGTGAACGCAACATTCCAGAAACCGCTACTCTAACAAGGACAGACACTTTGGCCCATTGACGTCACGCTGCGTCTCTAATCACTGCATCACGTTCTGTGCACATACGTACAGAGCGCACGGGATGCGCGAAATACCACGCAAGGTTCGACGCGTTTAAAGGGTAAATAATGAGAAAATTTTCCTGTAATTTTCACGACGGGTTCCGATTTTTCGAAGCGAGTTATCACATCAAAGGTCGCTTTTTCAACACCGCGTAATGACTGCCATTCTCGTCACGTTGTATGAAAATATGTTAAAAATTGAAAAGCGCCCGCGTTTAACAGGCATTGATAATTAATGTGAGTTTTAGCACACGTGGCGCTTTGAATTTTATAATCGTTTTATATCACAGCGCTGCTTCGAAAACTACAGATCTCACGGGATAAAATATTTCTGGAGAAACGAAACTTCTGATTATTCCATTTGCGGTGAGTTTCAGTGAATCGCGCGGGATTTCGTACGATTAATATTAAAAGGCCACATTTTTCTAACTTAAACGCGAAAACAAAGTACATCCTCTCTTTTATCCCGTAGACACGCGTAGCTTTGATTACTCTTGGCGAAAAAAACCTGACACGATACAGGGGTTTACCACCTTTGAACTTTTAATTGCGCTCCAAACGCGATTTACATTTTTTAACCATCCGACCGAGAGACTTAAAACACGTCCGGTTTTCTCCCAGCGATTCACCGCGCGAAAGTTACCGGCTATTTGTTCCTCTCGCAGACAAGATTAAACGGAAAAAGGATTTTCCTTTCTTTCTCTCTCTTTCTCTCACCCTCTTTCTTTTACTAGATATCTTTTTGGATTGAAAATTTGTTCCTGCATACAGGAGCGATGAGACTATGATACAACACGCGCGGTGATATCCGTGCTTTGAAACTTGAATGAATCATCTTTGACACACGAAGCAGACAGGCTCCTTGGTTTGACGAAGAGATAAAATGGGAGTATCTTTATGAAAAAGTCAAAGTATGCTAGGTTGAGGTAGAGTTATTTGGGCCAGAAGGGTATTTTAGTGAAGGTAAGTAATTTGTCTTGCAATTCACTAAATTCGGTTATGAACAATTTTTAACTTCTTTAATTTAACTCTCTTAAAGGAACAAATACAGTTAATACTCTTAGTTGTAATTGCCATACTTCAGCAATGCAATTTCGTTAGTTCTTACATACTACAATATATCGTTGCTGATTCAAATAACATCACTGTAGTGTTAGTCGAATTATTTTTTCAAATACACACTTTACCATATCCTAAAATGTGGACGCGAAATCGCGACAATTTGAAAAGAAACACACGCGCGAGAAAATAGAAGGATCGAAGAAACTTCATGGGATGCCTCTTAAAAAATAAAAGACAAGAAGAAAGCAGAAAATACTTTAGCAAAGTTTCGGTACTTGTACGACCCGTCGACCTTTCTCAGGCTCCTTAATGATCATTAGAGCGACGCGAGTGTAGCAACACGCTCATGTGCTGGCTCATATAAGAATCATCATTGAAGTCTGTCTTAAATTCATCTCCGTGACGAGACTGCTCTCTGGACAATGAAATCATTTTGGGTCATCTATATCGTTCTCTCCTGTGTATACGTTTATTGAAATCCAATGTTGTGTTAACGCAACGTTTCATTTCTAATTTATATTATTCCAATCTATTCTTAGATTATAATACACCTCTGTAAAGTATTTACTATTTCATTATATTTCCGTACCTTGGCAAAATAAAATGCAACTTATTTTATTTACGTTTCCTAATAACGTTGCACTTATCCAGCTTTCGTTAATTATTCCACCGCTTGATCAAAATTATCCGAAATCTTGGACCAAACTGATTCCAAAAAGGAATTTAAATTTCCTATTTTATATACCAAGCTTTATACAAAATATTTTTACAACAATATCACATTACACTTTTAGCTTATTCACGCAGATAGTGAATTTATCGACTTCGTTAACTATTCGCATTGAAATCGAAAGATTGGAAATGAAATGAAAAATATAGAAGAACTCGACACAATTTTACTTTCTTCTTTTCTTCGAGCCCTTGCTGGTGGCCTGAGAGAGTATGTTCCTCACTTCCGGAAACGGTTCGTGAGAAGGCTTCGCTTTGGGCCGTGGGAAACCTAGGCGAACAAACGGATCGTTACTAAAATGGAGCCTCCGTACGTTGGCTCCTGCCGCGATAAACGGCCAAGAGTACCGATAAGAAAACGCAGGATAATCCATCGCACGTCTTTGGGTAGAAACCGATAGTAAAATTCCTTTACGAGAGATCGACTGATCTCGGCCAGACCGAGATTCACCTCGTTACACGGATCCCCCATAAACTTGCTCCGGTTTATTATATACGTATACATAATATACATATATGTACATATAATACATAATTAAACCAACTTCCACAGACAGATCAAATTTTAATAATTCAGCGTCTGCCAGTTTCCTTCGCCCGTAATAGTAGGAAATTATAAACTGGAATTTCGAGAATATTATGGGTTTTTCGTCCTATAGGGTGTAAAATATTTCATTTGAATTTCCGATTTTAGTGAAAAGAAGGACTGTCAACGATGTTATTAAACTACAAAGGAAACGAGGAGGATGCAACGGGGGTATTAATTATCTTCTTCCGTTGTTAATATGATAGAACTTTGATTATTAGAACATCGATTAAGTTAATAGGTTATTGGAAACTAATTAGTCGATTAATTTAATAGATTTTTGGAAACTAATAATTTAATAGATTTTTGATTAATGAAAGGTGTGTCTCTTGTCTGAGGATGGTCGCTTATAAGAAAAATTAGTAAATAAAAAGGGGAACTGGAAGAAATACTTACATCACACAAAATAATTTTCCCTTTTAGACGAAATTGTTTTAATATACAAAAAATTATGCAAAAATTTAATTACCCGAACAACATGTGCTGCGATTAATTTGAATAACCCATACTCTACTTTATTCTAATAAACACAACACGAATTGATTGTCACGATCGAGATTCTTTTTCTTTTTATTTCTTTAGACTGTATGATGTACTTTTTAACTAACTTTTTCATCTAGTTTAAGAACGTAAGAAAATAATATAGGATGCTATATAAAAAATACAAGAGAATTTTAGTTTTCTGTTTTCAGGTAAGAAGAATGCATTCAAAGACACCTGTCAAAACTAGTTTAAATACAGTATTATTCCATTAATTCCTTCCACCCCCTATTTACGAGTTACACGACCTCAGAAAGGCTAAGAAATGTACGTCTCATTCACAGAAACGTGAATATCGCCTCGACCAACGCAACGAAATCAAACGAAATCAAATACAAGGAACGCGGGCCGACCTCGAAGGACGGCGCAACAAAAATCTTCAATTCCCTCTACGGCACGAAAGTAAAGCACTTGGAACGATCTAGGGGCTCGAGTTCAGAGCAACAAGAATGCTTTGGTACAACCTTTCGCGAAGTAGAGCGCTCAATGAAAGGCAAATAATTAACCCGACATCGAGTTCTGGCTCGTGATAATGTCACAATCCACAATTAATCATGTAAGTAAACGCAATTAAACTTCTGTAAACACGAAACTCCAACTGTACGTGGCCACTGAACCTATGTCTCTCAATTTGTGTAGCTTCCTCATCGCGTCCTTCTTTTTCTTCTTTATTATCTTTCCCTTTGTCCTCTCATTGATTTTCACTTTTACTCTTTTCTTCTTCTTTTTTTTTTATTTTACTTCCCCCCTTCCTCCTTTTTTCTGATGAATGTGCTTTAGTGAGTGCACTAGCGGGATGCATTAGCCGGTAATTGCTACAGCTGGAAAAATGGCACTTGCTGGAAAAACGATTGGCCACTTCTGGCTGATTGCGGAGTCTCAATTGCGTACGTGCACCACAGCCACAATTCGATATGTTCGAATGGATGTTGCTGAATAATGGTAACCAGACACTTTTCGTTTCGAATGTGGTAATCAAATTAAGAAACTTTTACCCGAAACTTGGATTTCGCTCGCGGTGAACGAGTTTTTATCAAACTTCGTTTCCACGTGAAAATCTAATGGAAATATGAATAGGAGATCGAGCATTTGCTGTTGGAAGCTACGTACGAAAGATAATAGAAATTTAAAACCAATAATGACAAAGCCGTCCATCTCGAGGAAGTTTATAAAGAAATAACTAAGAAAGCAGAAGAAATACAGGTGACTTTACAATCTCTTTGCTGTTTATGAATCTACGTTATTATATTTTCATTCTTTGATGTCCAAAGTACAGCTAGTGATATGAAATAAATCTTCCATAAAATTAAAAATTTGTCGTGGAATTAACCTGTTTGATAAATATCAGATTTTGTATTACAATAGATATTTAATTAAAATTAATAATATCAAATGATGGAGAGTGTAATTGAAATGAATAATTATACTAACATTTTGTAATCATCTTTCAATAACTTACCCTTCACCAAAATCTTCATTTGTCTGTCCGTGTCTTTTAATTCACGTCCGTGTAACGGAGGTGTATTCACGAATAAATAACGAAAAGATACACCAGGATCATCGTCACACTCTTTTAAGATAGATAGAGCGCACTAAAACCCAATAAATTTGATTATTTTTCACGAGTAGCTCCATTACTCTTACTTTGCGATGTTTGATTATTTCATTGTGTATAAAACTCCGTATAAACTCTCCAATTTTCTAACATAAGCGTTTTATATACCTGCAGTATCTCAATATCGGACAACATCAATGTCGACGGTACATCAGATTTGACCTTAAATTCTTCGCTACCTCTGCTACTAATTTCCCCGAAATAGCTGCTTTTTCGTATCGAATCTCTACTTCCGCTCCTAGTCGACGGAGTGTCGAGAACTGGTTCGTCTACGACCACATAAAGTCTACAGAAAAATATTTCACGTTAATCAAATCATCAACCTTTTACGAGCTATCCTCATTTTATTTGGTATTAGCAGAATTGGTTCAAAGAAAAAATTAGGTTGTTCGGAAAGTTCGTAATCAATATATTTTTTTGCGTATATCGTGAGATTAAACAAATGAAAATTTATTTGGAACTTGTCAAGAATAATGGAAACTAAAAAAAGTTAACAATAAATTAATATCTCACATATGAAAATCACTGGAGAAAATTTTATAGGTTCATTTTTTCCCATTCTCTTATTTTAACCTTTTGTTTAAAAAACTTTATTTTAATATGATTAGTAGCTAATAGCAGCTAAAATTTTATACAAAAACAAAAGTATAATTATTAGGAGAGGGTATTAAGGTATCATGACAAGCAATATTTTTAAAATTATGAAGAGGATAGAAAAACATGTACTTAGCATTGACACAAAATAGAAAAATAATATTGGTAACTTCAGATTGATTGACGGCTGAACTTTAAACTTACTTTTTCCGTAATAAATGAAAAATGTAACATGTCATATTCCTCCGTTATATTCGTCATATAATATTGTTGTAATTTAGCAAGTAAAAGGGAATACTTTGTACGCTATCATTGTTATGGGCTTCACACTTCGCTCTTATGCACCGGAATCACCCGGCAGTCGAACAAGAAAGAACAAAATAATATCACAATACGTAACAATGATTTGCTTGAGGCAACGACAGGTGTGGAGAATATATCAATTCTATGTCCACTTTAACAAATATAATTCCAGTATTATTTGTTTCAGTCCCTAATAAATTTTATGAAAAATTCCGATCGTTTTCCAAAGAGAGAAATCATGTGAGTAAAAAAGAAAAGAAAAACGGTGCATATATTGTTCCACAAAATGATTGATCTATCAAAATACATGGAGTTCGAATTTTTGTTACATTTCTCTACGAACTTTCCGAATAGTTCGACAAAATCGCCAAACGTATGGCGATTTTTCGTGGAACGGGGATACTCGAATCCAACAAGTTGATTATAATCGCGAAGCATTATGTTTACTTTGGACTGCATATCAGCTCGAAGCCGCCTTTAAAGCTGATAAAGTTGTACACGGGCACGTAGTCCCGCTCGGAGATCCGGCAATAAATTCTGAACGGTTGCTCGTCGCAGATTGTCTCGACCTGTGCGAATATCGTGATGCACGTGACCGAATCAAATGAAAATTTATTAACGTTTATACGACTCGCGAACATATTTCTGTCGAATTTTTTGCTGTCAACGACGTTCGATGCAAATTATTATTATACGAATTACAGAGACAAGCTATCGTAAATCTTCTATTTAAAAACCAATTCCACGACTGACCAAACTCGCCTTTCTATCAATTCCATTTACCTTTCAATATTGATATTAACACATTAATAAGAGGATTCGAACACATATCATTGAAAATTTTAAAGACGAATATAATATAGCGAATGTTATACGAAACTTTTTGGAATTTCATTAGCACTTTAACCTAGACACATGATTATATCGGTAAAGTTTGAAACAAATCCAAGAACGTAACATCTAAAAGTTACAAGCATTTATTACAAACGTGCACTTAGTACGAAATTAGACAAACATATAATTAATGTTGAAACTTCTCACGAAATACTGTGGCTTACGAGTATAATCTTTGTTGATTTTGGGGAAGTGTATACTTGCAATGAATATCCTGTATATTTATGCTATACAAATCTTCAGATTCGATTCGGATTTTGCCAATATGGTCATGACAATCGTTGAAGTGCTAATGAAATTTCCAAATGTTTTATACAATACGTATGATATATTCAGAAAATATTTCTATAAAATCAAACATTTTTATGAACCAGTGAGAAGTTCATAAAGTTAGGTTTGAATATAATAAATCAATTATTGCGCAAAATTTGAAATGGTGAGAAATAAAAGAGGAATCTGTTTTTCACAGTCGAAAAGCTTTTGTATCGTGTACCAAAGAGTTGGAAACGATGTTCCTTCATTTTTCAATATTTTTGTGCGTGCATTCGACTGTAACGTTGAGATAAATCGACACCGGTTCCGTTGTAGATGAGAAATTTTCCATTTATGAAACGGTTGAAAGGTATAATGAAAGCGGCGAGAGCTCTATCACGATTAATATTAAGTGGATTAAATATTGAATGCGCATTAAATTAAATTGCCTTCAATCAGCTGTGAACGTGAAACAACCGAGGATGCCGGAATACCTCCGAAAACGATCATGTCGATAACATTCATGGTCAGTTTAAATAATTCAAACACCAAAAATACAGATAGAGCCTTGATCCTTTAAATACGTTCAAGAATATGTCATATTAACAAACAAAACTGACTTACAAAAATATTCGAACACTTGTATATTCTCATTTTATGAATATAAACTACAAATATATAATAAAAAGAAACTTATCAAAAAATTTAATAAGATACAAGAATAGAATGGTAGATAAATAAAATAAAATCAAAACCTTATAGATCATATCACATGTCTAAGATTTTTTAAGCATTTTTTACTAACAATAGATATATGTTTGCAATATCTTATAAATATTTTGTAACTTTTACATACATTTTCAGACTGGTTTTAAATCTGACCAATACAATCACGATAGTTATGTCTCACCACGGTGCTAACGATATTTCAAAATATTTTATACAACACATACAATTATATATATGAAATATTTCTATGATAAGTGTTTAAACTTTTGTGTAACCAGTGTATAATTTCAACATCGAAACGTGAGTATTATTTTATACCAAATAGGAAAAAGAAGCAGTATTGTGCAATACTATAAAAAAACTATAAAGTATCAAATATATTAAATCACGGATGGTATCGAAGGTATTCCAACGTTCCACTGGGTATTAGAAGATAGAAAATAGTACGATACATCGATGAAGAGATCGGTAATGTCTGGGAAATGTTCGTTCCTCAAGGTTATTGTCGTTCTCTCGATGGTCATACTGGGATTTCGCACGACGGTCACGTTAACTTCCAGGACCCGACGTAGCAACATAACTGCACACCATAGAAACTTCTACTCTTACAGAAATCTCGAATTTTCTTTCCATTTTGTCATCTCACATGTTTCTTAAATTTTGTCAACTTCCAAAGATACCAAAAGACATATAAACATTTCACACACACATATATATATATCTTTAAAACGAAGTGAAATTGTCCCTGAAGTTTCGAGCAATTTAATGATTCTCGACATTCACGGTTGATACACGGATAAAATCATTCTATCGAAAGGAATTTTTTTGTTTGTTACCTTTTCCTTGGACAGTCAGCGGATTTTCGCAGTTATATTCGGTTATACGTCATCCATCCTTCCAATTCTATTCGAGTCACAACAAAAATCCTAAGGCGGTGGGGAGGGGGGGGGAGGGAGGGGGGAGAAAAGAAAAACTTGGCCAACCAAACGAAGGACCATTGATTCGGCGTTACGATTTCAAGAGGGTCACGGCAATCCCACATAACTCATGCCTTTTTCTCCTCCACGACCACGATATTCCATCCTTGATGACCATACAGAAACGTCCTGAACGGAATTCGAACGTTTTGTAGCACAAGTAACACGTCCCCCTGAGGTAATCCGATCTTTTGATAAATCGTTCTCGGTTTCCTTTCAAAAATCCTTTTTCAAAAATGTTTACGCTTGTCCTCGTAACGCCACGTTTTTATCCCAAACTTTTTCAAAGTGGAATAAGAGAGAGATTCGCCGACGATCGTGGACGCAAAGATTCCTCTTCAAGTTTTCAGAATGATCCGAAATAATTCGCTGATTTCAATTCGAACGTAGGAAGGAATTAGAGCGCATCACATTGGAAAATCCTTTAACTGCGTCTATATATTTTTCGAGAGCGTTATTCCGCGCGCTTGCGTTTTCGTGTTTAACCAACTGCTTGGAAAACGTTGATTAACGGGAACAGATATTCTGTAATGTATACGCGTGATTGTTATTGGAAAGAAATGAAAATTACGTAAACGTTGGAAATGGTGCACCGAGAAAATTTAATTTAAAGAATTCTCTAAGTAGGTCCTGAAACACCGCGCTCGTTCATTGCGATGTTGTTCCAATGCCCTACTTATCGAATTGAGCACAATGGTAAGTAGAAAAACAATTCCATGCTATGAGTTCTTTTGACTTTATCCTATTACGTGGAATGGCAGACAACACTGGAATTTCTATCTCGTTTGTACGATTGTTTGCGGAAATCATAAGAAGCGATATTAAAAAATGAATCGCCATAAGCATTAACGAATTTCAACAATTATCAAGAATTTTTCTGTCGTTTCAATTTCTCTCCATTGGAAATCCAACGTGTAACAATCTTGATAATTTATTACCGATTCCTTAAATATTTATTCTAAATTTCGTAGAATATTATATTCAAGATTACTGTTTAAAAAATGTGAAATCCTCTTCTTTCGTAAAAATCCCAGCCAACAGCGAATAATCAATAATCAATAATAAGTGAATAAAAATAATTTCACAATTACCAAGAATCCTTTTTCAATTTCTATTCTCAATTTCCCTCCCTTTTGTAAAAATTACATCCAATTGTCATCGTTGCGAACGTCGACGAATTAAAATAATTGCACAATCGCCGGCTCGATAATTGTTCTTCCATCTGATTTCTCAATGTCGAAAGCTCAACAGATTAGACGATTAAAATTTCCCCCTAAATTGTTTGATTTAAATCTTCTAGAATATTAAACTCAAGATTATCGTTCAAGAAATTGCACATCCGCTTCTTTCGCAAAAATCCCAGCGAGCAATCATCTTAATTTTAACTTCCTTCATCTCCATAAACCCCTTCATCTCCACTCGATGAATTGATCCAGCACCTGAACTCGCGGAAACGGAAGTTCTGGACTCCTGATGAATATCCCGAACGAGGGCTGTCGAGTACCGATGGCCCCTTTCGGCCCCATACATATTCGAGTGGCGTCCTCCCGGTTTGATCCACCGAAAGCGGCCGTTTTTGTGATGGAAATGTCTCTCCGGTGTTGCTCCGCTCGTTCTCCCCAACTCGTCACGAATTTCCTACCCTTGGTTCCCGGATAAACACCTCCGGTCCAACCGGAAGACGGAAAGAAAATCAATGCCGGTTTTCTCCCGATGGACGCGATGTTGGAAATCGAACGAAGATCACGATCAATTCGCGTTACTAATATTTAATCGACTTGATCGCAGCAATCCGTAACCACTTCGAAAATAATTGTCGAGACGAGATGGTTCTCTGGAGTTGAAGGTTGGCTATCGAGCCAAGTGGTTGTTGCTTCCTGTTCCCGTGGAAATTGAAAATTAAAACAGGTCAGGCCAAGTCGGCCTGCAAAGATAGCTTGCATCGCGTCAAGATAGATGACGAAAGATTCTTCCTCTGGTTTCACAGAAAATTGCTAGGGCAGATAGGATGAGATACTAATGCAATTTCTTGTTCCGAGATGGATCAATTTGGTTTGAAGAATTATATGGGTAATTTTAAGGCGGAGAAATAATCGTTGATTTTTAAGTGGAACTGAAAGTTTCGTTCCCTCTAGTATTCAAGCGTAAAATTAACCAAACGATGAAAGAGAATGAACATCGGCGATAATGCTTTTCTTTATTTGATTAAATTGCAAATTATTGTAACGTTTTATTTCACTTGTATCGCCACGCGTTCTCTGCCAAAGGAATTCCAATTTTCTCGACAAATGGTCAAACGTGTTCGCTCGAGATCACGTTTCGAACCTTTTTAAACTACGTTCTGCCAGCGCACCGCAAAAAAGCACGCGCATGTTTCCCCCAGAAAGAGATCTTGCTCTCGTGTATGCGTAGATATAATATTTATACCAGCAGACGCAATCGTTCGTAAATAACATTCGATTGCACTGACGAATTCGATACTTTGTAACCACTGAAACAATACTTTTTATCGCACGGAATAAAATACAAAAGAATCCTTTACAACGTAAAACACATATTGCAATGTTACACAATCTATGTGTTATTGTCTTCCATTGACATTTATATCTTCATCGTTCGTGATATAACAATTTTTAATTGCTGCTTTGTAGTTATAAATGGAAGATTCTGCGAATAACGTGATTTTATCGATTTACAAATGATTTAAAAATAACAACGTTTTTAAAATGTTTGATATCTCAAAATCCTACGCTCCCTTTCGTATAATCTACAGAATGTGTCTCGTTAAATTTGCCAGCGATTCAGCAAGTATCAGGGAAAAGTCCCTTTCAATAGACCTTTGAGTATAAAAACCGGTACTTTTTCCAGGCAACCATAACAGCGATCCAATAACGGCATGTACTCGTTATTTCAAACCTCCTCGCAATTTTCCAATCCACGAAAATCGATATGCACCATGGAAATAGAATTCTGTTACAATATTCTATGTCCTTATTGTCTTATAGGATGTTTTTCGTTGAATGTGTCCGCGGATCCCTTTACATTTACTTCTTAACAATAATATCGTTCTAAGAATATTAGAACAATATTGTTTTATTTTATTTATAAATATACGAAAGGTACTAAATATTCACAGGTCCTTCCATTGTATCTTTGAAAATATTGATAATACACACGAAGAAATAAAATTCTTCGGCACTCTTAAGTTTATCTCGTCGATGATTTGCAAAAATTCACAGAGAAACCTTGTAAAGAAATTTCTTATGCGAAGGACAATATTTTTCCCAACAACGGGTGCCAATCCAACAACTGAAACCTACAAGGGCTTTAATTACGCCCGCTGCAAATATTTGCATTTCAAGTGGCTTTTGCTTGTCTGCATAATGTTTGACACAGTTGCAGCAACAGAGATGGGCTTAGCTGCCGGAGCACGCTTCTAAGTGCTACTACGAGAGGCTCACTTTGTAAACCATGTAACTCCATGATACTAACAATGAAAATCGCTGAAAAATTTCACATCGAATTTCCGTACATACGCATTTTTCTGCGGCCAGTGGAAAAAAATCTAATGACCGATTTCCATTTAGTACTGGCCAACTCTGGTCAAGCGACTTCTCGATAATCCGAGTGCACTCTGCTCATCGTTTCGTTATCCATTCGCTCGTGAAATGTTTTCAATTTTCAGAATATGGCTTCTATGGAGGTTACCCGAGCAGCTGAAGCAGCTTGAAATCCCATCGAATAATTTCCAACGCTCCTGTAACAGGCTCGTTTCCCATTTGACGAGTTTTGGCGAAGTACCATCGAAGTGGTATCCTGCCTTCTTGGCGATCTCCGTCGTGACGTATTTCGTATAACAAGAATACCACGTAACATCGCGAAATTGGGGCAACGTCCGTCAAACTGCGATTAAACTTACAAACTCTGTCCTTTGGTCGTTGTTATCAGTCGGCCTGGTTGGAAAGAGTCGTTGAAACGGATCTTTGTCTCCTTAGTGAGTCGTGTGTTCAAGTATTTTAGCACTCTACTGCAGTATATCTTGAGTGAATTAGAGGTTTTGCGTGATACGAAGGATAGCACGAAAGTAGAGCAAAGTTATATAGAACTGGAGTCCAAAATTGGAAACACAGGGGCGCGAGTGTTATCAGTTGCTCCATTTGTAATGACTGTATCTGCCTATCGACCTACGTTCCGCGATAAAACATACTTGACGTATATCCAGCTCGACCATTCGCAACGTACAAATCAGTCGACGTTGGATCACAAGGTTCGATTTTTCTTGGAATCCTGTTCGCGAGCAAGTTTCTTCATGAACAGATTACATGAATCCCCGGGAAACGCCGAATGAATGCGGCAGGAAATTTGCTGGAAATCAAGTTAGAAAGCAACGTGTTAGCGTCGAATAATTTCATTGAACTCTGTACGATGAGCTTTCCAATATCAAGCTGGATTGTGTCCCGTTTGAAAATCCGATTGGCTATTCCCGGTTCGTTATCTGATTTGTCCTGTTATTTTGCGAAGGAAATGGAAAGAGAAGCAAGGCAGGCAGAACAGAGCGTTTTTTGTGTCCGATGGAAAACTCTGTTGCGATCAATCGGCCCGCATCGTTCTACGGGGACATCGAGAGTAAGTATCGCCGCAACAGCTTTTCGAAAAAAAATTTATTCCGCGCCGCTCGCTAGCTGGAAAGGGTTTTATGTACGGCAAGCTTTCACAAGCAATTTCCCGGGGGGGAGCGAATAACTGCGTATATCCCATAGGTGAGGTCTCTAACGTCGTTTTAACGACGCTACGCTGTCGAGAACGCTATGCGAACCAACGACGAGAAACAAGATTTTCGTTCGACCTACCAGCGACAAAAATAAAACTGTATCGGAAAATCCTGACTCTCTTTCACGATCCTCGTCGTAACATTGCTACGCATTTAAACAGGATTAGTGCAAACTGTCAGTACTCGTGAATTTTGCAGCAGCATTTTGTCTTTGCAAAGATTCGTACGTGTCTACCGATTAATATACCCGAAGAGCAAATTTCTCCAAAGTTGTCGATTCGGCACTGTGAAAAACTACCTCAGATTGTGTGTTTCGAAATTTTCCAAAACCTTCCATTCGTATCTTCTCTCATTAAACCTTGGCACGTTCTTGCCCTGAAAGGGACACCGAGACTTTTTAGTAATAATAATAATAATAATAATGATAATAATAATAATAATAATAATAATAATAATAATAATAATAATAATAACAATAACAATAATAATAATAATAATAATAATAATAATAATAATAATAATAATAATAATAATAATAATAATAATAATAATAATAATAATAATAATAATAATAATAAAGAACTATAAATACAAAAATAATATCAAGAAATTAAAATGCATTGTCCAAATCCGACAAATAACTATTAGGTGACACATCATCCGAGTATCGTCTTTCGAAGATCACAAAAACATGCAAAATCTGAAAAGTGTCACGAATCATACAGTCGAAGCCTTTAACACAACTATAATTTATTCAGAACCGCTTAATAGCGTTCAAACGTAAAGGTAATGATATTCTTTGAGGCAAAATACACCCGGGAAAACTACGAATTTTCTTATGAATATATTTTTAGGATGCACGGCCTTTAAAACGCGGTTTACTTCATGCCGATATCTCAAATGGTTGCCGAGATACGGGGCCTCAAAGTGCAAGCGTACAAGCGCTGAATTCTTGGATGCACCGTGACCTATTTTTTTTTTCCAGCAACAGTAAAAAAAACTGTTGCGTCAGCATTTACCGCTGACCAGTGCACGCAATGGGATACGAATTTGAGGCAGGTTTGTGATGTCGTGCGAGTGTCAGGTATGAGAAGTGCGACAAATTAAGTCTCGCTTTGAACGACAATATCTCGAGAACCGGAAGACGCTTCGGGACAAGATACAGAGCATTTTACGGGAGGGTGGCACTGCTTCTAGCGACATTCATTTGGTCCAGAAAAAGTGGTTATGTTCCGAATTATTGTGGATTAAGGTAAAAGAGGATTTGATAAAATATTGGAGGGAATATAGAGATTTTTTATGAGCTTTTGAGATAATTTTTTAACAAAATCATATAACGGTAAATATTATGAATGTTGCAAAGATGGAAGTTGCCTTAAAAATAATGTTATAACTAGTATGAGAATTCATTGATTTCTTAAGCAGGGCGATTCAAGGTGATTTCCACTTTGACAGGAAAACCAAGCTTATTCTGCGCAATCGGAGGATCGAAACGACAGTTTGATATGACAGATAGGAGGCAAGGAAATTAAATGAAATCCTGAAATTCGAACGAAACAAGACTCACGTCGCGGAGAAATGATTCTTGTATCGACTTGTTGTCGTTTTACAGAAAACGCAGCCGTGTTCGTGACAAGGCGGAGAACGAAGTATTTTATTGCCAGAATGAGCGAAGACGCAAACGACAGAAAGCAATTACGTATAGTTATTGAGTTTTCAAAGAAATAATGTGGAAAGGTGAGAATGTTCTCCTCGCTGGTAAAGTGATAAAACAGGTACACGCGGAAACTGGAATAAAGAAGAAAGAAACGGAAATGATCTCATTAAACAGGTCGGAATTCAGCGGACCATATAATATTGACAGAATCGCTTGGAAGAAATTCGAAGCGTTTTTCTCCGTCTGGAAATCCTTTCTCGTGTTTCCGAAACCAATGCATTTCACTGAGCAATTTCTAAATTTGTGCTTCAAATTCTCCTTGAAAATTGAGAAACGCTCGTGAAATAAAGTACGAGCATTTGTGAAGTTCTTTTTGAAGAAACGGCAGCCTACATATCAGGATTAGGAATGCAGTGTTTTGGAAAACTTTGTAATTTTCATTTTAGGTTTGATGGATATATAATGTAAAAAAATTACTAAAACGTTAGAAAGAATTTCCCAAAGATTAATAAAAATCTATATCGAAATATTCAAATCGTTTTACCAATTTGTTTGGTCGATCATTATCAAGATGCAACTTGAAAGATGAGCAAGGAGCCACATACAGCAAAGTCTCATCTGTTGCACGCGAAGGATTAATTTGAGGTGGCGACGAGAAGATCTTGTTTGCAATTTCTTGCCCCACGGGTATTAGTTCAACGAAATCTTCAGGTCTGAAATTTCGCCCCACCTCAACTCGCGTGCATATACCGACATGTTTGTATGACGTACTATCCCAACGATTCTAGGGAACTTTAGCATCTGCTCGTTTCTTGTCTACAAATCCTTCAGAGCTAGCAGCTATAATCAGTAAGAAAAAATCCTTCACAATTGCTAGAACAGATTTCATCGCCGATAATGTTACTTCCTACTCTACTCTCTTACCCGTACTATCGTGACTATTATTGGAAATACAAATGTTTAGAAACCTTGTTGAGAAAATTGTTATACTTGAAATTCGGCAATTTCAATTTACGACTTTTAATTTGAATATCTAAAAATTGGGCTATTCGCAATTTGAAAATTCGTAAGTTGGAACATTTGAAATTTGAAACGAAAACTTTCATTTAGAATTTGCTAGCGCTACGGGCAAAACTTCTCTTCGTTCGTACTAAGAAACTTTCGACAGCCGAAATTATTCCGAATGTTTCACAACAGTATTGGTAGTGTAGCGTAGAAAACGACGCAAGTTTGTCAGGAGGGAAAGTCAGGAATCCGGAGTATCAAAATTTAATAACCATCCCCCTGAGATCCCGTGAGCGGAAGCTCGACACCCGTACTTCAACCCTTCGAGGGTTACCTCATGGAACTTTCAGAATTAATCCGAGCTAACTCGGAAACGACTCTGTTTCTGCTTAGACAAAGTTCAAATGCCGTCGCCAGCGTGCTATCTGACCCCGAGGCTTTCTAGGATTTCCACGCTCTCCTAGCCCCGACTATCCTCTTCTACTCTTCCCCTGTACACCAGTGTTTTCTCTACCTCATTTAAGGTTACGTCCCGTGAGAAGTTACGCCGGACCTCGTTCAAACTTTCTTGAGAAATCGGCGAGTCGAAATTAATTAGCAACAGAGACAATCATCACCGCCAGCCTCCTTGCCCGCTTTCACTCGTAACTGGCAATCAAAATTTATTCGCAAGTTTCTGTTCTTCTCGAGCATCCTTCTCAAGCGAAGTTAGAAGAAATCTCCAACAGAACTTCGACTAATGGCGTAGTCGTAGAAAATGGTACTGCTAATTGTACCAGAAGCATCGTAATTTGTAAGTACTGATGAAGATCTTGTTCCGATTAAGTAAAACTGTACTCTGACAGAATATTTTTTTTTTTTGTACTATAAGCGATAATATGTTAAAGCGAAGTCGAGTTAGAATTAAATATGAAATACTCTAAAGAAAGGAATTTCTTTGGCAATTAATTTCCACCCTTACACAAATTATAAAGGTACAGTACTATAATAATGAGTTTGCGAGAGGCTAGTACCGTGAGTCCCAGACGGAAGAATAAAATTTCGTTATTCGAGATGGAAAGAAACTCACCTTGACCCAGAATTTCTCTTTAAGTTTCCACGATTATTCAGTCACACTCCCCCGTCGTTCTGAATTTGCCTCACTCTGCCTTCTGTTTCCACCCTGAATCGCGTTGTCCCACGGGTGTTCAGCTACTTCCTACAAAAGATCAAAATAACGCTTATCAATCTCCGTGGCGAACAGTAAACGAGAATTTCGTGTTTTAAGGTTAAGTGGAAAGCAGGGGCGCGGCATTGCCAATGGTTCTCTAAACGCAGCCTTATTTTCAATGGCTCTTTACTCACTCATGAAACGGCACACACTCGAACATTATCGCTCCTCTATTCTTTACCTAATTAACCCGTTCTTAAGACGAACGCTATGGTCTACGTCTTTTAGTGGACCAGGCAATTTTTATTCCATAATGCAGTCACGATATTTTTGCGATTTTTACAGCATAAAGAGTTTTAACAATTTTTTAGAGAACATAGGAAATCAATTTTCTAAAATATATCAATTTAACATATACTATGACTTTTTTTTCTGATGTGGTTTGTTTGATGTGTTGTTGATTTTCGTAAATAACAAGTGGCAATAAAAGCGTAAGACAGGAACTGTTTATGTGGCACGGGTGCGCGATAGAATAACAAGTTATTTCATTCGGTGGAGATCTAGAGGACTAAAAAAGGTGCACATGTGGAATGAAGTGATACCCAATTAAAGTTGTCCGTGGTGGTCGCATGAAACTTCTCAGGTAGCGGCGTCGAGCTACGAATAACAAACTAATAAGCCTATTAGTGTGAAAAAAACGTCGGGAACGCGGTGTGGCCGAGTGAAGCTAACTCGCATAATTAAATTTCATCTTGAGACAGAGCAATGCGGAGTCGCCAGCGAATATTTTACCAACGAAAATTAATCGAGCAACATTCAATTTGACGCGCCTGACTACGGCTTAATTGCGTGCAAACTTCCTGCCTTAGTGCAAAATTCGCCCGAAAAATCCCATTATTTTCCCTCGCGTTGCTCGTTTTATAGCTACTCCAAACTTAGTTTTATCAGATTAATATCGAAAAATGTGCCCCAAAATCACTGAATTTCAATTAAATTGTCTCGCAAGTTATATATATATATATATATATATATATATGTTATTATTAGTTATAGTATTATATAGTTATATATATAATTATAATTACAATTATATATTATTCCATTTAATGAGTGAAATAAACCAAACAATATCATGTTCAACGATAAAATAGAAATACAGAATTACTCTTTTAAAATTCAATAGAAGAAGTTGTTTTACCTAAATTAAAATAGCCAAGCTCCATCGCTCCCCGCTGTTAATTAGAAAAGATCGTGATCGTTGTGTCTTCGAGTTGAGTGAAAATTTGTAGGCTTGAAGAAAAACCAAAAATAGAGGATGCTTTTTCTTTTACTCTAGTCTAAACTATCACCCAAACCTTCATCTAAACATTGACCCCAACACCTTAACCATAACCATAAACCTAATCTTGAGTGAAGGTTTGGATGTAGGTTTGGTTTAAGGAAACGAATTAGAAAATATAGCGAGAGTACTGAACCGTTCTGACGCTCATTCAATAAACGCGAACCGATGAAAGAACCTAGAACGGATCAGGCTAGGTAAACTACAATTTTCCAGAACGTCACCCCTATCGAGAAAATGATCTCGAAGGTAGTGATAGAAAAAAAAGAAGAAGCCCGTCCTTGCAATCCTCTCTGATCCACATTCATTTGCGTGCTAACACTCTCAGACCCTTGTCTCTTCTTTTTCACCTGCAGGAGTTCGCAGACCTCCTCATGCTGCTCGTGTCACTCGGGCACACGACATCGCTACGACATAGAGTGTACGAGGTTCGTGTCCGTTTGTAACTTTGTGTAATTCTTTTTTCGGCAAGAATCGGTTTCCAGGAGGGAGGTATCGGAGTGGAAATGAGATTTCTAGGGGCAATTTGGAGCGAGTTTACTTCTAAAAGGGTCGAGATGAAGGTCTTGGAAACGAAGAAGAAAAAGAAGTAGACAGGGTCGACGGTTGACTAGCACGAAACGCGAGTAAGAGGAGGATGATAGACGAGCAAAGGGGGAAGGGGGGAAGTGCAGAATGAGCTGCCTTATTATAAACTGCTGAAGAAAATTTATCAAGCACCTCTCGTGAACTATCTGAACTTAGTTGGAGACGCAGACGGGAAAAGGCACTAGGAAAACTCGAAAGAGATGTGAAATGAAACTCGATAGAGCGATCGATCTACCACGGAAAAGAAATTCGCGACGATTGATTACTTCCCAGCTGGTACCGTGAAGCTGTGTGGAAAAAATCAACGTTGCTATTTTTATTGTATTATAGCGCAAGATGGAATTGTGATTTGATTAAATTCCTCGTTTCTATAGTATTGAATGTTACGGATCCAATTACAGTTACGAAAGAACACAAATTTCCTCGGGATCAGATGAGTTTACTCATGGAGTTTGTTCCGTTCTCCGGATAGAGGATTATAGGGAGAAATGTGGCTGGATTATTTTAAGATGTGAAACATAAACTTCCAAGAAGTTTCCCAACCGACTTCAAACACATCTCAGGGTCTTAATACGGTTTAAATCGTTGTAATACCTAGACGATAATTTACTTCTGACTCAAGCAAGTGTGTACCTTCTAAATTAGGAGGGTGACTATCAGTGGCAAAGAGCAAACATTTTCCTATGTATTGGTTTATAATTCAACGTATAGGGATAATTTCGATCGTTTTTAATTCGTCTATTTCTTCCTCTTTTCTTTTTTTTTTTACTTATTTTCAAGAAAAGTAACTCGTCATTTTCAAGAACACCAAGGCAAAGTATACCTACCGTCAGCGGAAAGTTTTGCGTCTCGCATAAATTCCGTGGAAACGATGAAGGAAAGGAGAAAATCGCAGGAAAGTTGGTGCGGCGAGAATTTCGCATCCGTTACCGTTGAGATACCGTGGCATTATCGGGCGAACCTGAACGTCCAGGAAAAAATCCACCCATATTTTCCCCCGTAACCGGGAAATACATTTCAATTACTGTCAAAAGTATGAAATTCCTTGAGAATATCCCAAGCTGTTTCTTTCCTCTCTTCGTAAGCTTCTAAATTGTTCCTTCCTCGAACGATTTTCGACTTCTTTCACATTCTACCCGCCACATCTATCTCTATTCCTATTAAAAATATTTATTTTATATATTAACTTTGATATGAAAACTTTGGAACCCTAACTCCTCCTCAAATGATAGCCATCCCTTTCCCTTATTCTGCATCTTAAGCATATTTTCATCTAAATTAAAAATAATTAATTAAATCAGTGGGATTAAAAATTCTAAAGTCCGAAACTTAATTAATTTTTGAAAAACGTCGGATCAAAGTCTACCCGGAAAGAAAGCGAAGTTTCTTTTAGACGATCGTCGACTCTTTCCTCTCCTCTCATTTTATGTCTTAAACTCATTTTCATCTAAGTTAACAATCTAATTAGAATGAGAAATTAAAATTACAAATTTCAATATCTGAATTTTAAGATCAAATGGAGAACTGGAAAGCTTAACTAACGACATGTCCAAACGCAAGAGAGATCTTTGAAACGGACTTTGCACCACAGAAACAATCCTGTCGTATCTACCCAGCCATTTCGAAAGCAACTTTACCGTGTCGATCCGAAATTGTACGTGTACCTCCACATCGTCTGGTGACTATTTCAACGACTTTTCATACGGGAGAACAAAAGAGGCTTTGACGCGGTGGTTGTAGTAGCGTCAGCCAGCGTGATTCACCTTTGATTTCCATATAGACAAATCTTCCGACCGCTTCTAGATACAAAGGTTGAGAATTTTCCAAAAGAATCGACGCAGTTTTGTGAATCGCGCATCGCCCTCAAGACTTTCTTTATCTTCTATTCAACATTTCTCAGTGATTTTCTTCGCTCGCCTTAATTATTCTCCTCGTTTTCCGTTTTTCGTAATTTGCGGCTTGTCGCGGTACGGAAAGCAAGGTTATTTACATTTTTAAACGATCAAACGCAGCAGGTGATGAAGACCGTGTTTAATTGGTTATGGCCGATGAAGTAAAGCAGGTTTAGACGGAGTCATTTTAATTTATACTTCTTTATACGCGTCTCGAACAGGGAGAAAGAGAATTTCTCCGAAACGATGAACCTCTTTATCGTTACAGAAACGGTTATTATCTACGTTCGCTTTCGCCCCTAATATTTGCAACAAGTTCGACCACGTTTCTCTCTGGCACAACTTCGGAAATTTCAACTTCAAAGACGGTCCTTTACAAGGAAGTTGCATCTCGAGCTCGAGCATTTCAAGCTCAATGCTTCCTTCCTGATACAAAGCAGAAACAAAACAGAGATCGGAGAGGAGCGGTAGCCAACGAGGAATGATTTTTTAATCTTACTCTCGGGAAGGAAAACGAATTCTGACCGCCCAATTCTTAACCGTGTTTTTTCCATAATTGAAAGTTGGAGAAGTTTTACGATCTGTCCTTTTCCCTTCAACATTGATGAAACTTCTCTGTTTCAATCTGCAAGTCTCGAGATATTCCAATCAATTTCTCGAACGCGAAATTGCTGAGCGGCGAACTTTCACTGCCTGGAAAGTTTTCACACGAGTAGCTACAGCGACTCGTGCGAAACTTTCATTCGGAGAAATTAAGCTCCTTTGGAATTACTAATTATACCTCTCTTTTGTCATCGTAAAATTGTGCTTTGTTTTATAACCACGATTAATCGTCCTTTGCCGTTATAGTACTTTTTATTTATTTATTTTCTTCATTAAACTCTTGAGGGGCGAGTTGCTTAAGCCCGGAGAAGGAAAGATGATTTTCTGTTTTCTTTCAGAATTGTACTTTCTTAAATATATTTATAGAAATGTATTAAGCAAAATAGATCAAATATTTTATCTTTGTGTCTTTGGAAATCGTGTTCAAATTTAAATAAAAATTATATATACTAGTATCGTTTAAATGGCTTAATTAAAAATAGCATTTTATAACTATTAATACAATATAATAATTCTGAAAAAGACATATAGAACACCTAACTGAATGAAACTCGTGCATTTCGCAATTGCAGATATAATCATGAAGTATATGCTGTATAAATGGCACATTACTAATTCCTCCATTTCTATCATAGCAAAATGGTACTTTCGCTTACAACCACGATTAATCACCTTCTACCGTACATTACTATTTTAATTAAAAGTAATTTGTACATCGAAATTATACAAAACAAAATTATTAGTGAAATAAAGTAATTCCAAGAGAGAGTGCAACTCGTTTGCCAAACAAGACATATGCATGATGCACCAAATACAATGAAAGCTGTATATATCACGGTCCCAGATATAATTATAGGGTGCACTAAGCCGTGTAAATGAAACATTAATATCCACCACTATCCAGCCTCAGCGTATATTCTCTCAACGTTACAGTATTGTGAAATCATTCAACGGGTTCCTCGACGAAGATTAAATCGGGCCGTGCGCTTAATTATGTTTGATCTCGCTAATTTAAACCCAGCAGCGAATCAAGCCGTGCTGGACACATGTACCTGCGTGGTTCAGCTATCTCTTAATTAATAAATCTATACGATAATTTTAAAGTTGGCTCATCGACGACCGATTAATTAATGTGAAAGTAGAGCGAAAAAGATATCTCTGTATCGATTCTGAAATTTAATACGTCGGCTTAATGAAATTGAAATTTTTTATTAGGAGTTTCATTAACGGTTTCATAATTAATTGTCCTTAAATGTACAATAATTTATTACTGGTTGTACATTATTTAGAGATATCATGTTAGAAAATAAAAAAGATGTGTGTTTCTGCGATTTTACAAAATATAGGGGATGATTTTATAAGAATAAATCTAAAACGTAGAAAAAATATTACGGTTAATGGACATCGCTGTAAATTAATACATTTCTATTCATGTTTATGTTTATTGTTCGACTTGTGAGAACATAGAATGAAACCAGGATACAATACGATGCAATAGTAGAAATTTAATTTCATGAAAAAATACGAAAAGCAAAAGTGTATACCCATGGGAATGAGAAATAATTTCACCAATTTTCGAAATGATCAAACGTATCCTGTTTCTCCACTACCCAGTAAAGCAAACATGACTGGGAATATTACACCATAAGCAAGATTTATTACCGTCTATTAAATAAAAATTTAGTATTAATTTTCCCGAAAGCAAAGTCTGGTATGAAACAAATTTAATTTTTCATTTTCGATGTACTTTGTAACGTAATATAATCTCCTAATTTATATTATTACGTTATATGGAACACTCTGCGTACATACATTTTCTACGTGTAAATTTTATTCGAAATTCCCTTTTGTATCAGCAATTTAATTCCAGTCGAGGAAGTCGACGAACAAAAATAACAGGAAACTGGTCCAAACAGTTTCCTAAACGTTCGCGATCTACGAGACGAATGAACGTCCGAACGAAAAGGAAGCAGACTCAGGGTGCGCAATAAAAGCGGCGCCTGCACGCTGAGTACTAAACCTTCGACGATGTTGAATCGAATGGTCACGGCAAAAGGGACCCAGCCGTAAAACCATCGATAAACTTGTCGACCTATAGTTGTTGGCGCGGTACACCAATGTGCGAGCTTTTGTTACATGCGGTTGGGATAGGCATCCGCCACACTCGAAACGATCCTGAATTTTAAGGGGCTTTACATGTGACTTAACTATTTAACGGTGAATATCGCGACGCTAGGAAAATTTCGTGGAGCTTAGATAGATAAGGAACGAATAAGGCTATGGAATGAATAAGAACAATTGAAACCTATTTGCGAGGTATACTACAATGGACAAAAGCTGAATTTTATTTTTCTATTACTGTGTTCATTCACTATGAAAGGAAGAACTAGAAGATGATTTTTTATAAAATATACAGAGTATTTATTAAAATATTTTAGAGATTTTTACTAATCTAATAAAATAAGAGATAATATATCTAGAGAAACTAACTTAATCTATAATATTACAATGTCACTGATTTTTATTGAAGACAATTTTTAATATTGCATTAGGTTATCGATCGAATAATGACTAATTTTCGTACAAGTTTTGGCAGATTAAGAAAATTATTTCATACGAAAGCCGATAGAAACCATTACGATAAATAAAAAGCTTGAGATCTTTGAGAACTCCAATGTATTTGATGCTATGAAATTAATTAACGATAAAATATGAAGTTCGATGGAAAAAGAAACAGAGTTTCTTAGGACTCTCCCCACTCAAGTTTTTGCCTTCATGAAACAAGGGTACGCGTTAGAATGAATGATCGAGGGCAGAACAAACGAAGAGTAGATTAGAACGAAGTCAGTAAAAGCGATCTAGGTTGCCAGCTGACAAGCCAGCAATGACTGATCGACGCAGGTTGCTACTATCCACGTCGTTTCTCTCCGTCATGGGTATTGTTCGCGGACTAATTAGATTCTCCTTGAGATTAATCGCGAAATTCGCCTAGCTCCGATGGATCCAACCCACCAAGCTCCCGTACACCACCGCCGATTATTATTGTCTATCGGAATAATCAGTCCGAAGTTCCGACAACCGGAATGTAATTAACAAGAACCGCTAAATCACGGTTGGATTCAGATCTGTCTAACAATGAATCTTCGTTAGGCTTTCTGTTATGCTAATGATACGCACCTTTCTGGATACGACGACAGGAAATCTCTGGAATACAATTGAATTCAACCAAACGAGAAATTTCTAGAGATTACTCCCGCAGCTATATACGATTTTTAGAGGCTATCATTTTGACAAAATACACTTTCCTTTGCATCATTCTATTAGCCGTATAGATTATCTTTTATCTTCTCTTTAGGGTGAATGAGGCAATACGAATTGTTACAATCATTCGGAATAAGACAAATATATAAAAACTTAACAAGGAAGGAAAATACTCGCATGAAAATTATGCAATGTTATCTTGGAAAATCTTAAGTTTCTTAGTCTATAATTATGTAAACATTGTTTCTTCCACCAGTCTCCTAATAATAACGCTCCCAGATGAGAATATTTGCTTAAGTCAATTTTAATTATTTAATATTGCAACACAGCGTGTCAAAAATAAAATATGAACAAATTGACATTGATACTTCTGAGGTTTGAAGAATTGGAATTGATATTATTAAAGTTGAAGCTAAACTATATCGTGTAATTCAATGTGCTTTCATTAAATCGGTACTATAATACGTACTAAGAGTTTAATTTGATATTTATAGCGCAAGGGATCAATTAAAAAATAACTTCGTGTATTTAATATTACTCTTGATGCAAGTATATAGAGAAGGGAAATGGGACTTAGTATTCCAGATTAATGTCTGTGATCTAATGCTGAACAATCACAAAGTGAAATGACAGACACACCAAATTCCCGTAGATTGCGTAGTAAACTCGATTTTGTCGTCACGCTGTTCTCCAGAGACGTTAATGAATCGCGGGAACAGGCGCTTCCCTTAATCTTGGCAAGGATCTACAACCGACGCACGACTCGACATTAGTAACGCGTCACTCAACGATAAATCGTCTACACGTCCTCGAAATATCGATTGCCCATCGCCCGAACAAAATCGTGACTCTAACAGCAGTTCGAAAACTAAAAATCACGGACACGAAACAAAATTTATCGTGGAAATCTTTTCAACCTAGATTCCTGGCCGTTTCGATCCTTCGCTTTCCTAGCCATCGAAAATAACGAAGCAATTCGGTCGGCAAAGCAAAAACTTCCACATTTTCTCTCTTTGTTCCCGTGTGTATTTTTTTCTCTCTGGAGCAGTTCCTTGCACGACCGTTCAACAATGGAAAAAAAATATAGAAAATAAAAGAGAAAGCCAACTAATCGATAAAAATTAATCGACCGGAAGAGGCGGGCAGAAGTATACGCGAGTGAAGACACAATCGACGTCGCTTTTGCTCGGTCGACAAGAAAAAGTTGCCAGCCAACGTTTCGAACGATAAAAGCTTCCGGCTGAACGACGGAGGGACACTTCGCCCGTGTCTTTCAACACTTCCGCCACATATGTCCGACAACTTTGCACTCGGTATCGCACTTTACCCGGCCGCTCGTCCCATTTCGCTTTCATCTCCTAAACTTTTCTCGCAATACTCCGATCGCTATAATCGGCCGTTATTCCTTTCTCCCCTATCTACTGTCTACCACAAATGTGCTGTGACTCAACGATCGATTCGTAGATGGTTACCGTAAAAATCGTTGAATTTTGTCTGGAAACCCCGGTTGCCTACCACGATCTATTCTCACCGTGAAAACCAATTGAACACTCAACCGACACGAGGTCAACGCCTCTCGCCAAACAGTTACCATGCTTTTATTCCCTGCCCCGGTGAAAAATTTTTCCTCGTATTTGCTATGTAACGGGCAACAATAATAAATTCGCCGACACGTACAAGGTGTTAAGGAAAATTCGAGGAATTTGCTGCAGAGTGCCTTCGAGAAACCAAGTAAACACACCCATCATTATTGGAACGGCATGTTTGTAAATCCGTGGTGAATAATTTTTGAGCGTTTGATACGAAGGACGATTTTACAATACGGTAACATAGCAGTAGCAAATTTCTTAAGCTCCAATGTTCAAGTGGAATATCGAGAAATGTTTCAGATAATAGACTCTCTGAATCAATTACTTCTATTTTCGTGGAAATCAGTACACGCGACTACATAGTCGAACGAAATAATGGACTGTTACAGGGTCGTAGAACACCCCAAGCTTGAGATTTCTGGAAAATATACGAAGCAGTCATCCTAACAAACGAAGCAATCACCTTCGATTTATTCACATCATCGTTCCCTCCATACCTGGGATTTTCTACATCTCTCTGGTTTTACACCATTTACAAAACTCAAATTTTCCTTCTAAAAACTTCGTTCGAATATCCAATCGTTTATCTCAATTTTTACTCCTCCTATCTTTTGACCAAACGCCATTTTACGGAGATCTGACCACAATAATAACATTATACTACACATTTTTTACATTGATGTAATTGAGGCGCACGAATAGTATACAACGAACACGAGGTATTACGCGAATTGGCGATCAAACGTCTCTTACTTTCAACCCTTTTTGGCTGAACCTGAGAGGACTCCTAGGTTCCAACAGTTGACAATATGGAAACACACGTAATATTTCACGTAATATATTTTAAAATTTGGAAAGATATGAAACCCTTTAAACGCAACAGGATTTATCGAATCCGTTATCCTAGGAAAAATCATTGATTTTGGAATTCTTATTGGTATTTAATCTATCGTTTGTGTAGCACTAAATTTCAGCGAATGTCGTTGAAGGCTGCGATAATATTTGCTCGATAAATTAATCTCCTTTGTGCTAAATCCTTCTGCATAGCGAAACAAGATAAAGCGACAAATAAAACTGTTTCGTGGGTGAACAGTTGAGGAAAATCTCTCGCGTTTAATACGGGAGAAATCGTGCTTGTCCACGAGCGAAGCGGTGTCGTTAATAATTCCTCTGTCTCTCTCTTACTCTTTCGTAGCTGATGGCGTGACGCGCGAAAGCCTGCTCTCTGTAAGGGCCCAATTAACTACGGTGATTAATCATTTTATCTCGCTCTGACTGTTTCTCTGCTCTTTTCTCGCGTTACACCTGACCAGACCAAAATAAACGAACTATTAATTGATTCCTAATGCGTGCTAACCTAGCTAGACCACTAGTGCACACGATAGGTTATTTTGCTCTTTTCTGTCGAACTCGTTTTCTCCTTTCAAACGAACTCGTCTTCTTCTTTCTATCGAGCTCATCGTAGATTCTTGTGAGATAGTTTCATGAACTCGATGCTTTTGTTCGTTCTATCAAATTTGCTTTGTTGGAGGTTTGCTCCGTTCCAATATTAGTTTGTACTAGTTTAATTTCTGGTAAGGGTGTTACGGTTATATTAATTAAAGGACGTGAATTTAGCAGTGGAAATAAGTGAATTCATTTTCGCTGAGAGCTGAGGTATAATTTGCTATTGTTTTCAAAATAACACAGAAATTTTCTTTAAAGAATCAAAGGCTCTTGCAAGTAATTGTGCTTGTTAGTGAAAACGGACTATATTTATGCAAAATTTTTGCAGTATACCGACCTACAAAATTCTGAGATTTGTATTTTAGAAATAGGTTAAAAAGGTCAAGTAACTTTTGCACTTTATAAGTACGCAGCATTTTATGTGTACCTTGTACTTTTTCACATAATATTTACTAGTAGGAATTGAACGTGAAAAACGAGGAGTTCTACCAATCTCGAATTCCTTATATCGATACCTAATGTAGAACGAACTTATTCGGAGATTGCATTTGCGCGGCCGCTGTCGATTGAATTTCCCGCGAAAGTGAAGGTCGAATCTTGTACGAACTGGGAAAAAGGAATCGTGAGAAAGTTGAGTGCAAAGGACGAGGTAAAATTTATACCCGCTAAATCGAGGATCGTCCAACGTTAAACGAGAGATCGAGTTCAGGGCCGATCAAGTTACCAACTGGCTACCGTAAAACGCTACGAATTTTTATGAGGTTTAGTGCGACCAAAAGGAGAGAAAGAGAGAAAAATCAACGCTAGGATTGGGGAAAAATGAGGTGAAAAGGATGGAGGATGTAAAACGATACTTCGACAACAAGCAAAGCAAACATGAAGGCGAGTGCCTCATCGCCACAAAATTTCACACGAAAATTCTCCGTAACCCTTGATTTCGAGTGCTTTACAAGTAAAAAGCATATTTGCAATCTTTACACGATATTTGAAATTCATATCTACACTGTGGATTTTTATGCATTTATGGAATATTTAAAGACACAGAAATGCATAGAATACATATAGTATGTAAATACATGTAAATTAATCATTGTAATATTCACAAGGTAAGTCTCTATTTCGTTTCGATTTTTTCGCTATTTTTTACAAAAATATGAAATTATAAAATTAAGCATAAAAACAACCATTCTATTTATAATAAATTAAATGAAACTTACAATTTATCGAGAAAGAATAGCATTTTCTTCGTCGTACCCGAGTCAAACTAAAACTTAAAATTCGAATCGCGTGTGCCGGAAGAAGATTCTTACCAAAGTGCACGTCCAATTCCTTAAACATTAAGTTTAGATTGAATCGGTGGTAAGAGAAGGTATCGAAAGTAGATGTAGAATCGCACCAAGACCAAAGAAAAACTGGGTGAACGAAGAATCGATCCGTACTGCCGGCCGGCGGATGTATGATCATCGAAATGCCTGGTAATAATTTCGTAATTACTATTTGAGAGTATGTCGTAAAGGGAGCCGGACTTCAGGATGTCCAGGACGGAGAGATGATTTTGCATTTTCACCCATGAGTCCCCCAGAGTAACGTATCTATTGAAATAGGCTCGAGAAACATACAGTAGAATAATACCTCCTCGTGTCAGACTCCCTTGTCAAACAAACGAAACAGCCATATTCTCCTTCTCCGCGACGTCCTCGTTCCTCTGGTCGACAACATCTCGTTGCTTCACTTTCGTTTGACTTTTATCATTTCCTTGCGTACGTTCGCGATTCTATTTCACCGAGAGGGGAAGAAGATTTTTCTGGAATTCAGACACGTTCGCGGTTCTATTTTCCGTGAAGGTAAACTAGGTCTTCTTCAACGTCTTATTGAATTACTGTATTCTGGAATTTATTCGAGAGAGGCCCCAGTCAAATGGAATTATATACCGTGCAATAACGATGGTTTCTTTACTTTTAATTTAGAAGAAACAGTCACGATTGATAAATAAGAGGAGGAATTTACATATAAATTAGATAAGTTTGTACGACCTGGAGCTTTATGCGGGTTTTTAGAAAGCTTTCTATAATCGCAAGTGGGAGCAATTACACTGTGAAACGAGGCCTTTTAGTTTAAACAGTCGTTCAATCTCTTAGGCGATTCGCTGAATATTTATCAAGAGATCCGTTCGCGCTGAACATCTCCGAATATCCGTCCTGGGTGGTGCTCGTTTAATTACTTTCTTCGAGACACTTTTGCTACAACAAGAGACCATTGTAAGCGAACAGAAGTTCTCTCTTGGCTTTTATCGCGAGAGGAGTTGCGCGAAAAAGCCAAGAGGCTCGAATAAATTTGCATTGCCATAATTAAAGAGAAGGTATGTTGTCTGGAGAAAGAAGGGCTGGAGAAAAGAGAAGAAACAAAAGGTTGTCCAAATATGCTCTGTTATTCGTTTCTCTTTCTCTTTATTCCTTCGTTTTTTGTTACACATGAGCAGCGATAATTAATTTTGAAATTGAAAACCGTGCTATCATTGACTCATATTTTTCGAAGCTGTGTTATATATTCCTCTCCTTCTTTTCTTCCCTTTCTCCTTTCCCTTCTTACTTTTCATTTCTTCGTACGTGCATATAAATACAGTAGTTTTTATAAATCTAAGCTAGCGAACTACAATCTTTTAATCGTGAAATTTATACAAAAAAACATCGTCCTTTTTATATTTGAAAAGATTCGATCGAATTTGACTTCAAGTTTAGAATTATAATTTGGATGAATTAATTCAGGAGAAAAGGTTTGTAGTCAGACGTGAAATATCTCCGGATAAATTAAAAAGGGACGTCGCCATTAACAACGAGAAGAACAACGCGGTATAAAAAGATTTCCAGGTGAACACAAAACGGAACGATTTCCATCCATCCTTTATCTCTTCCGTTCTATTAGTTTTTATTCTCTCTTTCTTCTCGTCTATTCTTTTCTTTCTCTCCCTCGTTTCTTTCTCATCACCGTTCTATCAACCAACAACAAGAAAAACTCGCCTATCGTATCTCGTCCTTGTCCAACCTCTCCCTTTTATCCTCCATACTCTTTTCCTTCTCTATTTCCCCTGTCCACTTTGGAGGCTATGCCCGTTGCAATTGCAACTTTTACTACACCATAAATATTTCTACCTCGAATGGTAATCGATCAGCTCTGTTGCCCGTAACTTTAACAATCGTCTTCCGTTTTCGGTGATAAAACTACAACTAGGCTACGCTCTATCATCGTGAATATTTTAAGCACAAAACAAATTTACATGAACATGCGCCTATATTTGTGCATTTCCTGGATATCTATTCGCTACGATGGTTCAATGAAATTAAACATTTGTAAATTTCAATTTGCGAAATATAGAAATTAGGAGGGCTTCGAAAGGAAAGTAACACAAGTGGCACAATCGTTGACTTGAAGAAACTGCGAAGGAAATGAACTTCTAATAGAGAAATCTATGTGCTATTAAATGGGAATATCACAGATCACAATCATTTTTCTCTATATTTTTACTATTAAATATATACAGATGTTCTAAATAATCATGCTTCAAATTTTGTTGTACACTTTCTGGATGACTAAAGCATTTTAATTGCTTGCACAAACATAGTCATGACATAGTTATAATTCGTCAATAACCATTTATATCGCAATTATTTTCATATTCCAATAGAAAGATTACTGTACATGTTCGCAAATGTTCGCGAATTTTGTAACAAGATTTTCTGAATTGAACGTATAAAAACATAAAAACTGAACGTATTTATTCCAGTTTTTGATAATCAATGCACTTGTGCTTTTCCATTGATCAATTTCGATCTATTATAATGTTAAAGATTAATCTATTTTGGCAATTCGAAAGATTGAAGGAGTTCAAAGAATTGCAAAATCGACTGATCATCCATATCAAACTGTTCATTAATAAATGAATATTGAAATGATTATGCAACGATCATTAACGAATGTTTGCATTATTCAGAGACAAATCATCGTATTCCAACATTTCGACTAGAAAAATTCTGCTGAATAATAACTTTTTGCCTCGCTGATGAAATACATTTTACGTAAGTACATGCATATAAGTCTTCCGGTGCAAATTTGTCGCTAAATTGCACGCTGTCCAGGACTGATATTTATGGGTAAATTATGCGAATAGCCTGGCTCAATACGCGAAACGAACCGGTTTTCTTGCGAGGTCATTCGTACTGTCAGTTGAAGCCACTATCGATACACGAATTCACAGCAAAAAAAAAAGGCAATTCATTTTATCTAATCACAGTTTCACGTTGCTTATAAAAGAAAAAAATACATCATATATATTAGTGATAAA
Source organism: Bombus vosnesenskii (assembly GCF_011952255.1). Classification (NCBI taxonomy): domain Eukaryota; kingdom Metazoa; phylum Arthropoda; class Insecta; order Hymenoptera; family Apidae; genus Bombus; species Bombus vosnesenskii. The sequence goes on along the minus strand of NW_022882931.1, from coordinate 3,005,721 downwards.
AATATTTTGGAATTATTAGAATTTGATCTAAACTTGTAATGTCTCATGAAAAAATATAAAGAATATAAATTTACAGAAAAGAAGCATGCTAAATTATACAACGATAATTATTCTGCTATTCTATTTAAAACTTCTCAAACCACTTGGCTTTAAAATATACCTTATCTTTCCACATAGCAACTCATTTTTTTTATAATTACATAATTTCTTAGTCAAGTTTTAACTGGTCATATCTTTCCCGTATGGCCTTCGTATATTTCGCTTCTTTGACGAATACTTCATCTATTTTTCAATCTTTTCCCAATTTCTCTTTGTGGAAGCAATAATAAAGAATTCGTTTATGGATCAAATATTCACGAAAATCGTGGCAACTGTCAAAGAGTCGAATTGGAAGGGTATTTAACACTGAATAATTCAGAACCACTCAAAGAGATTGGTAAAATTACAAAATAATTCTATTCGTCTAAAGAATATCCATAACATCGAAAAAGATATATTCATCGCTGAAGAAAATTTTTAAAGTTTCCGTACTCTAGGAATATTTTTCGCCTCTGTACGAGCAATTTGCTATTCGATTCTAGATTCGGAAGAATCTCTAAAGCCTAAAGTACATCCTGAGTAGGAAAAGTCTGAGAAACGACCGTGGCAAAACTCGCAGAGTCTCTGAAAAGCTAACGTGGAATACATCAAGGAACCGAAAGGCAGAAAATTTCCTGGCGGTTCATTTGTCCATTCGGAGCTTTCGACAAATGGCAAAAACGCTATTCGCTGTGGCATGAGCTATAAAAGTTGTAATATCGAGAAAAATGCCGGTGGTGACCGCATTTCCCGCGTATAAAATTCCCGTTGCACGGTCGCGGTGTTAAAGTTATCGCCGACGAGAAAATTCCAAATATCTACAATTTCCACGTGCGTTCTCGATACAGTCTGTGCAAAGTCAATGGCACCGTATTTCCATTTTCTAAATTCCTGGTCCATTCGACGAACGAATCGCGCCGTTCCCGCGAACAAAAAGAATCTCGGTTTCCTTCTTTAGGAAATCCAGTTCTATTGTTCGCTTGAACGTCGTTTCTGGTCTGTGTTGTACAAAAAGGCGGTCCAATCAGACGACAAGTCCACAAGAAAATCGAAAGCTTCGTGGAACACGAGGAAATAGAAGTAGAAACAAATGAACGAGTACCAGAAATCTCGAAACTTTCCAACGATATCAGCTTTCATATTCGACGCATTTGAAGTTAAACTTCCGTCAGATTTTCTTCTCGGCGACTCGTGTACGAGTTGAGCAGACACAAAGCCTTTTGAAAGTCCTCCGCGCGTACTATTTTTTACGATACATAGGAAAAACGAGTTCTTTTCAAGTTAAAAGAGTTCGAATAGCGAACTCTCCATTGATCAACGCGTTGTCGAACATTTCTCGAGGAAATATTATTGTCCATGGATCGCGAATCGCAGTTGGTTGGGGGAAAATTAAATTCACAGGATTTATCATATACGAACGACTTGATTCTGATTGAATAAAATAATTGATTTCGTGATGAGTGCATTCGCCAGACGCGTATAATTGCCCGAACGATAAATTGAATTCTTTTATGGGTAAACTTATATCGACGGATGGTTTTCTGTTTCATAAAATCGTCGATAGATTTTACATGTAATTTATGAATGTACAATTAACAACATCTAATTTAGTATTAAACATATAATAAGTATTAAGTATATTCTCACTAAATATCGAATTTATGAATATAATCGATAATTATCCGTTCCTATGATCTCTGCGAAATCTAAATAATTTTTACTTCCTATATATATATATATATTTTTTTTTTCAGATTTGTTTCATCCAAACTTTCTCTATATAATTATAACAATGGAGTTTCATAGCAGTGCTGATGTAATTTCTAAATCTTTCGTACGATATATAAAATATATTCATAAGAAATGTCTAGGAGTGTTGGAATATCGAATCTGTGAATGTACCGAATTGCGAACCTGTGCACGTTTGCACAAGTGCGTACGCTTCTCTTTTCTCCGAGCAAGGAATTGCGCCTGCATCGACACAATCAAAGCGAATCGTTGTTTCCGAATGCATTCAATTCTCTCGCGGCCCATTTACGATCCACTTCGGTCCACGAACCTCTCGAGTAACAAGAAACTTTCTTCCGACGTCTTGCCGCCTTCCAGACGCCTCTAATGGCTTTACCTTAGAGTATATCCGCCGCCAAGTCATCGTCGGATGAATTTCAAGAGCCTGGTAATCTGTTACCCTCGAGATGGACACCGATGAAGAAGAGGAATAGAGTGGCAGTAAAGGTGCAAAAAGAAGGTTCTTCAGACTGCAACTTCTTTTCTTTAAACGATATTCTTACGGATAGGATTCGTCGCTCTGAGCAAGCCGAGCATCGCTGAGGTATTCATTAGCGGTGAGTTGGAAAGAGATAATGCGGTAAATAACGAGGGCTGTATAGGAGTTTATGAGATTCCGTGTGGAAACGTTATGAAGTTATAAAACGAAAGAAGCATCTAATGATATTTCTCTCTGGGGAGTTATTATAAATTTAGAAGATATTGAATCTTTTAAGTACTGGAATAAAGTCACTACGTCAGAGAATAGCGCTTTGAAATTGCGTTTCCGAGTTGTAAAGGTTTCTAATAAAGTTTTTCTTCGTCAGTCGATGTAAAGTTAAAAGGTTTGAAAATTTGAAAGTTCGAGAATTAAAAAGTTTTAATATTCGAAAGTCGGAAAGTTTGGATATGTATAAAATCAAAGATTTGAAGTTGTAAAGGTCTGACAACTTGAATATTTAAAGAATAAAGAACAAGACGTTTGGAAGCTTGAAAATTCGAAAATTAGAAATTTTTTAATTCAATGATACAAAAGGCTTGAAATGTTTTAGTTACGGAAGATATAAAGATCAAAATCGTGAAAGTTTTAGAATTCTACAATCTAATTAAGATAGACATCGATTCACAAAGAAACGGAACGATCGCCGAGGCAGAGAAGTCAATAAAATCAGAAATCAAGAAATCAGAGATAATTTCCTTGGATCCTGGCGGAGAAGCTTGCTCTCTGTATCCATTAAGTGCTACGGATTTGAGATCGTGTGATAAGGGCGGGAATGGCTGGCGATCGGCAAAGCGATACCAGAAATGGAGGCTAATCCGAGATACGTCGAACAAACAGGTCTCGGATTAATATCAGTGACGTGGATTTCCCGGCCACCGGGTGGGAATTCACGACACTTCAAGAATCGTTCCGCTACATTGCTCGTTTCAATTACTTGCATAAAGTGTGTTTTGACAAGTTTCTAACTTTGTTTCACCCAGTTCTCGCCTACACAATCGCCAACACAATCGCCTCACAGCCGATAGTTCATTGTGTAAGCTCGCATGAAATCACCAATAACGAATGTTCGCGTTCGAACAAGCGGTTTTTCCCGCCGTTAATAGTCTGAATATCGTGAAATTCTGTCTGTTGATAGTATAAATCACAGATTCAGTATTTTAGCAGAAATAAAATCCAACTTTCGAATAAATATTCGATCCGTATTAATAACCTAAATAAATAAAGAAGTGGAACATCATCGAGAAATGTTATTTTCATGTAAGAGGTACAGTTCCATTGATTCGGTGAGAAAGGCTCGATGAAGCGAGTGGTAATTCAGCATTCCCTTCTTGATAGAACGAACACTCGGAATTTCTTAATTAAATGCACGCAGTTAGGTGAAAATCACGAGAAAAACGCCTGAACACTTGTGTCCCGTGGAAAGTAGTTTTAATAAAAGTGGAAACGTTCCACTGAAAGAATTAGCCTTTGCATAAGGCGAACCTCGCCATCAGCGTCTTCTGTTACACAACAGAAAATTACATTCACGAAGACAAACAAAAGCAGAAGGTATAAAAGATTACAGCGGCGTCATTGTAGAAAAATATTACTTTTAGTTCAAACGACACGTGTGTTTGAGTGCATCATCGTAAGAACATTTTCAGTTCTTTCTCACATAGTTTTAAGGGGCATAACAGGAAGAGGGTTGTAAAAGGGAAGAAAAGGGTCGACAGAAACAGAAACCATGGGGAAAACCCATTGTCTCGGCGCGTGGTCAAAATCCTCTGAGACTACTGTTCGAGTTATTACCACGTTGGATCGTTATAATCTTTCATAAATCTTACTGTACGTCAACCCTCATTTGTCGCGTACATTTATAATAAAATATTATACGTAAAAAGAAATATCCTGTAATAATAAATTCATAGAATTCCTCCTCCAATTAAAAATATTTCACAATGAAAGAACAACGAAGTTGTTGAAAAGAATCAGAATAGAGGCAAGAAGAAGAATTGTGCGAAATCGCAAAATTCGATTGGCGCCAGTTTCTTTAATGAGGAGAACCGATTCACCAAGAGTATCAGACGACCACAAAAACTACCGCTCGTTACGTCTGAGAGAAGAGAACTTTCTCTTTTCTTTGACATCCTCGCAATCAGGCGACGAAGAAACCCGGTCAAGCCTCAATCTAGCTGATGATCGAGGGTTCCGTGGATTTGCTTCATTATACTCCCTGTGGGATATCAAAGTGATTTGCAGCGCGTAGACGTAGCCGAGGAGTTGGAAGAAAGGGACGAGATAACTGATACTGATCGACATCGCCCGTAGAATCCCGTAGAAACCCAGCTGAGACTCGCTTTGATGGAACAGCAAGCAAATTCCCAGCTACACTCACATTCGATGCTGTCTTTAATTGTATTAATATACATATAGCAATGTTTGGCCAAGCAATAGTATCGGAGAATAACTATCTTGGTATAGTGAGTAAAATGTACGACGTAGTTTTCAGGTAAACTTGCTTCGCTGTAACGATACATAATTTGCAGTAAAATGTTATCGATCGCTATGAATGGAACACAATGTTCAATCATAAAATACGATCTGCAGTGGAATAGATTAAAATATCAAGATCACAGAGACGAAACATGATAAATTATGTTCTTGGTTTCTTACGTAAAAGCAATTTTTCAAATTTAATACGGAACTATCAACCAACCCCGTATTATAGTATTATGTTGTAATATCATATTATAATATCATATTATACCAACCTCATATTATAATAATCAACAAACCCCATATTCATATTATTTGCATTCAAGATTAAATATTTACCTACTTATTTGAACATTTTAAAATATTCATTGTTATAAGATTAACTATGCCATTGACTTTTATACAATTTTTCACCAAGTACCATCAAAATCATAAAACCTATATAAATTCAGTTCACCTGTAGTCTTAAATAGATTATTAACATATGAAGTACCTAATAGAATTAATTGTGGAGAAATTATACATAAAATCTATGCATATTTTTTTTGCCATGTTATTTCGTATTACTCGTTCGTATTACAATGAATTTCAATTGCTTCTGAAAGGCGGATGAGTTATAATCACGGCAATCAGGATTACGTTCTGACCTATTACCGAAGCGGTACACGTCGAACGATTGCGAATTCAGTCACGATAATGATGAACGTGCCGTACGTCGCGTTATTATTTGTCACGAAGTAATTGCCTGCGGCCGTTCTTGTTTCGAAGCTTACCGCATTCGCGCAGGAAATCAATTTCTGTCCACCGCAATTGGTGGAATGTTTTGAAAGGGGACGAAGTCAAGCGGCACGACAAATTCGACCGCTTTGTGATCGAGTTTCCCGAATTGCTCGTTAATGTTATCACAATCGATGCCACCTTCGTTTAACCGTCCGCTAATCGCCTTCATTTGTCACGCAAATAAACGCAGCATACGCATCGCGATCGCCTTCTATAAGAGGATTCATCCACGTCTGACACATCGCTGATCTATTCTACTTGCTCACAGTGAGGGCCAATCTAAACGGACACGAAAATAATACTTTTTCGATATAAAACCTACAAATACATAGAAGTACTTGTCGATTAATACCTTGGAAAAATTCTAGTGATATCTAAAAGATTTTTGAACAACGAATTCTTAATGGACTTCCATACGAACAGAAATAAAAAAACGATTCTATATCCACACGAAGCTTGCGATGTAAATCACACTTTAGAGTATAATCTTTCGTCTTCAGTGCCGCCAGGAGATTCCACACTAGAAACGACAGGACTAAAGCATTCTTCGCAAAGGCGAACCGTAAATTTGCAAGTCAGAAGCGCGAAGCAACACCAGGTCGCGAGTAGAGAGCAGGACTTTACATAACTAAGCCCGACCGATGGATTTACTTCGAGCTTATACACCCCCCTTGATCTTCTTGCAAGATGGCCGTATATATTCGTGGCACGTACGTAGAACACTGAAAGGAAAGGAAGAGGACGTTTTCTCGGGCAGAGAAGCCTTGGGTCGTTCTGCTTGATCCGGATCTCTCGAGGAGCCTCAAAGTCGGACAGAATCGAATCTACTCTCGCCACCGTGACATCTTTTTCTCACTTCGTTCTTCTTTGTTTCTTTCTCTCTCTTCCTTTGTTCATCGTGCACTAGGACACACATAATCGATTCTGTCGGTGTCCGATACAAGATGAGCATCCGACTCTTTGGGGAACGAAACATCAGTCGCGGTGTTGTGGATATCGACTTCTTCGTGCCTTTCTTTCAAGAGAACGTCTTATCTCAAGAGTGTAATTGATCCGGGCATTACGAGACGAGACTACTCACTTGTACAACTGAATTCCAAATGGACCGTAGAAGGAGGAATAATGGAAAAGGAGCTGCATCGATTTCTTCGCTTCGTGAATGAAGATTAGTAGGAAGAATTCAGATCGAGTGCGACTCCGAGATTTATGCGACTGTCCCTTTGTGTTTAGAGTTAAAGAACGGGTAAAGTAGAGACTCTTGTAACCTGCCTGCAGGTTGAATTAAACTTAGAGAATTGTATGTATGAGTAGAAAATGGTATCTTGCTGATTAAACGTGGCTATGTAGTTTGAGTCAATATATTATTGAAATTCCTTCAATTAGTTTCGAGCGAGGAAATGTATGAAGCGTTGCCATGAGTGAAGTATAATTTAGTAACAACGAAGAATTATAATTTTGTGACAGACAAAACCCAACGTAATAGGAATAACCAATTTTTGTCTGGTTACGAAATAGTCATTCTACTGTGGACGATTGTCGATTCTAAAATTTCTAAAGAATCAAACAGGAAACAGAAAATCTATGCTTTCGTTGTAGTTCACAAAGTGCTGGTTTTATATTGCCGCACAGGCACGTCAAGCTGTATTGAATTCACCAACACGCGATTATGCGATCTCCAAGAACCCTTTCGGTGCGCCTACCCAGCATCCTTAACGATTTTCTGTCGGACCACGTGCGTCGGGCGTGGCTCCAGGATAGTCGGTCGCGAGTATTTGAATTTATCGGCCAATATCAGAAACTACTTTGCCGACTGACAATGCCTCATTGAGGGTTCGTGTTCCAGAAACGAGCCTTCGAGCTGCAGGAGCTTCTCATAGTTGAGCTGATGATGCTAATTTCGCTGAGTTCTAAACCAAGATTCTCCTCTACGTTTTCCCACGTTTTTTCCTTTCCTTATTAAAAAGTCATCTATAAAAGGAAAATGAGAAGATGAATCTTGATGATTCATGCAGAATATCGTGATCAGTTTCAGCATCGTCTGATTAATTTGTTTCATCAGTATTTTAAGTTAAATTTCAGTTAGCGATTTAGAGATTTGAGTGTTGTTACAACTTCTTTTGTCACGATGTGATTGAAAATTATATTGGGGTATATAGTACAGTAAAGTTTCATTAATTGCATCGCCATTAATACAGCCTTCCGTCTAATTCCGAATAGTCCTCCCGCCAATTAGTTTGGATTAAGGGAGGCTTTGCCATTTCTTTTACTCCTATTCTCTGACAATACAATAAAACTCCATTAATCTGGCCTCCTTTAATCCGGATCTCCGTTTAATTCGGTCGGTCTCGCATTTAGTTCGCATCAACGAGCCTTTACCTTACTCATTATAACGATTCCATCTTAAATTTCGTCCTCCTTTAAAAGCAATCGGGAGGGAAACCTACTGCTAAGCAAATAACAATAAAATCTCGTCTTTACAAATTGCCAGATTGTATATCCTATTAATATCACGGTGTATTATAATACTATGCCATTCGAAGAATGAAGCTAACTACAGTGCTGACAAAGCGTAAGAGGTTCTATTAAATTTATATTTGGAAATGTCAAATTGTAGTAGTGATATCAACTGTGTAAATGTAATTAAAATTTTAAATAAAAAATATTTTCTGGTTATTATATAAATATTGAACAATTGTTACATATTTCATTACATTAGTGATAAATATAAGAAAGAAATTATCACGCTGCAAAGTCTTACTTCGTACTATGTGATTGATTTGGCCATAACCAGCTTCTATTTCTTTTTCCCTCTGCATCACTATTCGTGTGATATAAAAATTAAAACAGTCGAGTTGAAGTAGTCACATCTTATCCGCAATAAAATCCAGTATCTCATTGGAAAGTGAACCAAGAGATATAATTCATTTTCATAATTAAGCTTATATTACATTCTAGCTATAAATAAAACTTGAATTTTATTTAAAAAAGCACAAAATTAATATACGCGCCTGATGTAAATCTAAATTCTTGAAAGTCAAACATTCTTAAAATATTATAACTATTTCTCATTCCGTTTGATCATCGATGAATCAATGAAGTAAGCTCACTAGCCTGGTTGCCGATTAATCGGGCAGAAGGGAAGAAGAAAAGAACAACGGAGACCTGAAAACTTCCGGAAAAGCCAATTCGCTGCGTACCATCGAAAACTCCGTCGCAAATATTCCCGTAGAGAAACTTCTCCGCGGCCAAACACTTTTTCCTCGCACGCGAGCCGACGAGAGCTGAATACCGGATGCAGAACTTTCACCACATTTCTTCCTCTAATGCCGCGGCCGGGGGAGGAATAAGGTCAACCAAGGGATAAGGACAGGGATAAAACGAACTTTCGTTGGATTGTCGAAAGCCTTGAGCCAAAAACCTCGTAGCCATCGAATCCATCCGGTTTATCCGGCAGCCATCGTGGTTGAATTAAAATTCTACCACGGGTACCAGAAGGGAAGAAGGGAGGGGAGAGAGAGAGAGAGCTCGGTTAAAAAATGGCTTTTAGATCTCGTTTCCCCAGTGTTCCTCCATTTTTCTCTGTATTTTTGTTGCTTCATGTGCCTCTGTACAATGCACGAAACCACTCAGCTTCAAGATACACCCGACTAAAATTTTTATACGCCATATAGAACATACGCACATTGGAACTCTGTGGTGTTCCAGTTTATACTACGAAATCATACTTCTACGTTAGTTCAAGCAATAATATCATCGCCTGTGTTAAAACATAAAACGACAATAGAGAAACGAGTACTACAGTTTAGGTGATTATCGAAGTCCACTAAACGCTGACTCATTTCCTTTAGAACTCGAGTATTTACTGCTTGAACGGTTTTACGAGTCTAATTAGAAAGTCTAATTAGAAATTCTAATTAGACGAGCAAGTTCCGACAGCATACTTGAAAAACGTACAGATAAGGAGAGCAATAATGAAAATAAATATGCGCAAAAACCTTTTTATCGCAAATATAATGACATTACAAAGAATGATGGAGCACTTCACGTTATCGCTGCTTGAATTAGTTTGATAATAAAAAGAATAGAAGACGCGTAGGAATTTCGAACAGAAAGTTTTTCCCTCTTTTAAAGCTTAAAATGTGAATTATCCCTTGGTCCAGAAGATTGCACTTTGCATGCGAGAATCTCGCGCTCGGTGCACAATAAACGTGATGCAGCAATATGGAACAACCGCATTTCCTCTCCTTCTTTTTCTTTCCCGCTCTACCGACGCCGCCAGACGGCGCATTGACGAAAGTGTGCCTTGAAACGAAAGCCAAATTCGATAACAGTTGTTGTTCCCTTCTTCTCTCCTGTCTCTCTCTCTCTCTCTGTCTCTCTCTCTCTCTCTCTCTGTCTCTCTCTCTGTCTCTCTCTCTCTCTGTCTCTCTCTCTCTTTGTCTCTTTCTCTCTGTCTCTCTCCCTCTCTCTCATTACTCTTTCAACGGCTACCTAACATTTTCTCCAGCTATACGATTTTTCTTCCCGTTCGTCGAATCAACGCCACGTCGTCTAACGTTATCGAATCTCGAGGATATTGCGTCGCCGACGGCACGGGGATTTGAACTTTAAGCGGCGTCTTTCAAAGCGTCCTCGAGGAAAAAATCCCCGAGACGAGACTCGTGAAGAAGTATCAATATCCTCTTACCGATATGACATACATCTTTAATATCTTCCTTTTTGGCGTCCTCGGAATATTCCCAAAGATCTCTGCAATTCTTATTCGAAAAAGATATATGGTACACCCGTTGCACGGGTCTCGCGAAACGATCATACGAGTAATACCAAAAGGAGGATCCATCTACCGATACGAGAAAATTACTATTCGAACGTCTGTCATACTTCCTGTTCGTTTTTCGCGTATTTCGTAATTTCGAAAGGGCGTAGAACAGAGAATACGTGTGAGAAATTCACGTGAAATGAAGGTGGATAGATAATGGATAGTAAATGCCAAGTTTCCACCCGATAACTTGGCTGCATGTAACAAGAATATGTGTTGCGCGCGTGAATTCTAAGAATGTGCTGTGACCGAGATGCGAGAGAATTCCGTGTGATTCATTGACTTCTAAGAGTTATTTAAGTCGTTCGAATCGTCAAGCTTGTATAATCAGTATTTTCACCATCACTCGTTATAAACTATTAATTATTTACCACACTCTAATAAGTTTCGCATTACTTTCATTATACTTTCGTATCCCTATTTTAAGCCTAACGAAGCTTGTCCTCGATAATCGCTGCAATATCAAAGAAATGTTATTTCTCCTCCACAGAATCGTACGTAAGATTAATCTCGAATGATCAGCGATTTTTCTCGACAAACATTCTTTGTGATTTTCCCCAAGAATTTTGGCAGTAATTGGCAAGGGGAACAGTAGAAACGTTCCTCAAGAGATCCAATGAACCTTTGTGACACGACGATCGTCTAGGGCCGCGAAATTAGGGGAAAAGGTGGAGCAAGCCAAGGATAAAGCGAAGTATAAAGAGAACGTAAAGGACAAGTAGAAAGGAGAAAGGATCTTGACGAATCGATTCTGGCGACGAAAGAACGGCTGGATGACCGCAGCATGACGCTCGAGGAGAAAGAGAGGGTGGAAGAAGGAGGCTACTAAAGAAAACGAATGACTTTGCACTGATAAAACTGACCTGCAGCTAGTACGAACTGGGCAATAAAGATTTGCAATGGAAATGGATACGTCGTGATTTCTTCATAGCCGCTACGTTACGATATTTGACCCTCGCAGTGTCGAAATTACCCTCGCAAAATATTAACCTTTATATCCCTCCCTTGCGTTTTTACGTTGCTACCTCGAAGCTACCACGGTATATCGCTGGCTCGAGCAACTGTTCCAGCAATATACGCCATCTGTTTCTCTTTGACCCCCCTTCCGCTTTGTATCTTCATTTTTCTGATCCCGTACTATCGTGGCTTTGCACTTAGTGCTGAACAAAATATTTCGTATCATAAATAGTAATAGATATTGATCTCTGGGCAAACGTTTTCTCTTGCGTACATACATTGAGAATACATTTTATAGTGAAAATAAGAGACAGGTAAGGTACAGGTAAAAGCGCAATGCTATGCTATATTCCTACATATATTTAAGTAAGATTTAAATATATGATATGAAATTACTATGAATTGTAATTTGCATTCCACGTTCAAGTCGGCATTATAGGCGTAAGCTGACAGTACATACCAACTGAGTTCTGTATGATTTGTCTGAGGAGACATTTGGTAGATTATTTTTATTGTTCGGATTGATATTTATCATTAGTTGGGATTGGAACTTGACGGACATGTTAGATCCACATAATGGAATGAAATATTCTTGATAAAATCGCTTTGAGGTCTAATTAAAAATGAACGAAATGCGAGAAAGGGAAGCTTAGAATTTTCTTCTTTGCTCGACGAACGAACGGGAAGATGCGTAAGCGATCAAACAGACGGACAATGCGGGAAAAATCTACGTAATCCAAATACACGAGTAAACAGACAGAGATACTGGAAGAGCGAGAGGGGAGAAGAGATTGCGTAAGCTCAGCTGGAAAGATGCCTCATTAAGTTTTTGGAAATACTCGAAACGCTGGTGAGACCCGCGGCTTGCACCAGCATTTAAATAATCAAGGAACACGGGATTGAGATGACAAAACGGGTCTGCGCCCCTTTTTCCGAAACAACTGACTTCCGCGTGTTTGCATCCACACGAAAGTTTCTAGTCGCCTTTCCGGAGAGCTTTTCTAAAGGGCTTCTCTCCTTGGAGAGTATTCGCTTTCTTCCGTCTCTTTGTCGGCTCTCTCGACGCGCAGCAAGGGGAGAAAGTGAGCGTGAAAATGTAAAAGAGCGCTCGAGAATGGTAAACGCCCCGAATGTTATAACGGACATAATTTTCAGCACGGTTGAAAAAGAAGGGAGAAAGACGAAGAAAGAAGAACAGGCGGCCGTAAAGTAAGCTGCTATACTTCACTGGAGAAACATTTAAAAAGGAAAAGGTAAAAGAGAAAGGTATCTTCGTTCGTTTCTTTCTTTGTTCTCTTCCCCTTTCTGCAATTTCATTAACATAATGCTATGTATGTATGTAACTTGCGGCGTAAACCGAATAAGCCACAATTTAAAGTTCCGAGCAACAGAAAAAGCTTCGAACTTCTTCTGGATAAGATTTTCTCTGTAGACAGAATTAATATTAATTAAGTTACTACGGCATTTGTGTACGAGATCCAGCACGGGTACATGAACGAAAGCCGTTGTTCGATGCTAGATATCAAAGTAAAGGGAACGAAACAAAGTTAGAGAAGACGCAAGGAAGCTTGGAAAACAGAGAGGATTTATCGAGAAGCCAGCGAAGTAGTATGTATCTCGTCCTTGTTCAGTCCTAGTGAGTTTATAGTCTTTGTAAAAGCGACAAGCGCCTGGCCAAGAGATTGAACTGCGAACGCCATGACGAAAAAATATATAATGGAAGATCTTAGACGCGAAGAAGAAAACCCAACAATAATTCCAGACTCTCGAGGTTCAAACTCATTTTTGTTTGTCTACCAGCCCAGCTTCGTCTTATTCTACTTCGTCCCAGCGAGATGACTCTTCCTCGTAAACCTTTACCTACGAGACTTCGTATCTCTAAGACACCCGATTCCTGAATTATTCAAAAGCGTGATGGAGGAATAATAGCACGCTCAGCCTACACGGTCGAAACGTTAAGACTATTAGAATCCATTTTGCATTGGAAACTGTAGTGGTCTTAAAATATCTGCTCCCTCTTCTTTGATCTTATAAGCCTCTTCAGAGTTTTTGTGCTTGATAATATATAAAATAGTGAGAGAAAAATGTACCAAGAAACTTTAGAACTTTAATACCAAGCCTATCTGCTACTATCCGGGCTAGTAAAAATAAGCAATTCAAAATTTTTCATCAAAATTTGACAAGATTTTTCATGGTGCGCTTTTTGGAGAATTTTCTCTGATCTCTAGTTATATGGATAAATTTGCTTGTTCCCTTGCGTTATACATATATTTTTCCATACCTTTCCTTTTGATCTCTCTTTTTATTTCGGTCATCGCTAGTTCTCGCGTCAAAAATTTGTCCCTGTCAAAGAGAAGCGAGTATAAAATCTGCACGTTTGAATATTCATATTAAAATGCCAATGAATTACATTTTTTAAGAATCAAAATTTTATTTCCATGCACGTAGGAATATCATCAAAGAAGACGATTTTTATGTAATGTCCATCGAGCGTCGCTTCGATTTTCCAGGCGGTACGGTACAGCGAAACGAGCCAATGCTGAAACTCTGGTAAATCGTCTGTGACGAGCTTGCATATAGCTTCCTCGTGTTTGCGACATACACAATGAAGCATTTAGATAGGAGACGAAATGGGTTGCACAGGCAGTACGCACGATCTAACGAAGTGACTCATGGGAGCTGCGCGCCGGCCAGTTGCAAATGGACCGAGGAGATGCTGTAACATCCCCCTGAGTAACGATTCTGGCGTCTGCTTTATGCAACGAGAGTTAATTCATGGCCTGGCATTCTGTCTGTGTAACCAGATGCGTCCGTATGTTACCACACATCGAGAATCGATCTGATTCCTACGGAAACGTTCGACTCGCCTGGCTGCATTTTATATTTAAAAGTTTGCGTCATCCAGCAGTGGAGGAACGCTTTTATTTATCGACCTAACGAGATCTAGACTCGAATCGTGTCTTAAATATAAAGAGAAGTAGAAACTTTCGTAAAACTCTCTTACTCTCGTGAAACTGAATATTTGATAAGGAGTTACAGAAAAGTAAAGATTCTTAAAATTTCAAAGTTGCTGTAAGAAATTTAAAGAAGCTTATACAGATAAAAGTTAAAAAAATTTTGAGAAGTTTGTACAAATCGTTAAATATTATATTCAAGCGCAAAGAGGATTGGCGTGTGTTGCGATCGACGACCATGAAAATTTGCGCAAAAAGCGTTATTTTAAAGTCATGACCACGAGAATTCGTATTAAGGAAAGCGACGATGTTATTTAAAAAGATTCTAGGTCGACCCGCAACGTCGACGAACGATTCTGCATGGGCTGCCGGTGGCGTTCCTGGCTGTTCCTAACCGTAATGACGGTAGCTTGCCACGGTTTGCCTTGCCACTGCATTGCCCGTAGCGTTGCGCTTTGTTCCATCGTGTTGTCCGAAGTCTTATGTATTGTTCCATTACGTGTCCAACGTGATATTCACCTATACTACTTCGCGCGGTTTCAATTTCCCCAAGACGACAATTTTCGTCATTGCCTGACAAATTAATCGTGAAGTATCTTATATGAGACTGAAAACACCTACCACAAGTCGAATAATATCGAATATAATACAGGGTTGTTCAGTGTGAATTTAGAATTTTTTTTATGACGATCCCCATAGCTGGAAAATAATGCACGTGCACGTGCACGAGTGCGTCGCCAATAAACCTCGAATTTCGGTGGTTTTATTTTGAAGCCATCCACTAACTAATTTCCCGAAACAAAGGACAAAACTTTCGAGTCTGTCAAACAGGACTGGAAAATTTATCTCTCATGACAATACCGGTGAAAGGGAATATTCGACGAACAGTAGTAACACAGAAAACACACATATATATATGAAAAAAATTGTGCACTACCTATCAGAATGTATCTACGTTAACGCGATGTTACTCGATTAAAAATATGGAGATCGAGTTACGTTATATCATCGCGATCACTCGTTGCAAACAATTTGCGCAACATCGAAGAAAGCTGATGATTTCTTGCCAGGCGTAAAAGGAAGAACAAAGAACAGATTGTTACAGGAAACGATACAAAGAAACGGTATTATGAATTTCCCAGGTCGAAGATACGATCGAATTGATTTTTCCCCCTTGGTTCATACGATGTGATTCAAGACAGAGCGTCGGCTCTCAGAGCAAATAACCCTGAAAAACCCGATAGCTGGCGGCCAGGAAAAATAAACGACGTATCGGCAAGAAGAAGGCTGCGACCGTGCAAAATCTATTTATGTATAACCGATACTTCAACAAACGATTATGTGCATACAGATGCAGCAGTGAGCCAAGATGGAGCACGACTATTTCTCCAACGGGAAAGTACGAGACACTTCGACGCGTTGACGCTTAAAAGTGTTTGCGAATCCGATTTCGAAACGAAGTCTCGCTCGTTCGAACGCGCTCGCCAATATCAAAGGTCCGTTTCGAATGACACGTTGCGAGAGTAAACCCTTTCTCCATTTAGAGGGAGAAAAACATGGGCAGTGATTTTCGGTGGAAACGTTCGAAAACGCTTGAAACGATGCAAATTTGCTGTTTTCGTTCGGTTTAATAATGCATAAAGGAACGACAAACGAGTTTTCGGAATCGGTTTCGCGTAAACCATTCGAATATTTTATCAGTGATAAATCGACGATAAGTTAATTATGAAAAATGGTACATAGGGTTGAAATTACTTTCAGGTATTTCTATTATTTTTCGCTTTGAATCTTTCGATTAGGCTACTGATGAGTTTGCTTTGAGAGTGAAAGAGTACTAAAACGTAGCAATAATCTCTGGAAGCTTATATGCCTCATTTCACTCCGAAACTGGTGAAAATTAAAACTGGGAAAAGAGAATTCCATGATGTAGAAGATCAAGGGAAGAGGAGCAGTTCTCACAGAACACGCAGAATCAAGCGAAAAAGATGGTTCTTTTGCGAAATGTCGCGCTTTTCGCAGTCAACGTACGTTCCCGCAACAGTAAAACTTAATTACCCTGTTTCAATAGGCCATACAGTGGTTTCTTACCGAATCGTTTGCGAACTTTTTCCAAATACCGGACGAAAAACATCTGAGAAACATTTGAGAAGCGAAGGATCAGAACCAAGATTAAACATTCGCTTTTCCTAAAGAACGAGAACAACCAGGAACAGAAAATGAATAAGACCACACACGTAATTGTCCAATTAATGTGCAAATCCTATGTATTCGATTGGTCTTTTCAGCACCGAATTGATTTTTTATCTTGTGAGAAACATTCTTGAAAAACTTGAAAAATAGTTTTCTATTACCACGTTACTTCTTATCTGCAATTTACGTTTGCTCCAATGGAAAATAATTCTGATCTGTTCCATAATTGAAAAGTTAAAAAATGATTGATTTTACATTATTTTTTTACGCGGACATTATTCGTTACATCTAGTTAACACTTGTACAGTGACAAATTGAAATATGAGGCAGTATATCACCACGTACGAACACTTGAAGCACGTAACCGAACATCCGTCAAATGTGAATACGTTTTCGTCATGTATTCGTGAGCTTTTCTATGGACACACGTCACTATTCGCAAAATAGCGGCGAGCTTTCGTAAATCACACGCGAGTTTCCATCGTACGTTTGCACGAACACTGCAAATCATGCGTGAACTTTCGCCATATTTACACGAGCACTTCCCAGTCACGTGTGAACCTATACACTGTTTGCATAAGGTTTCATAGGGTCTACGTATGCTGGCGCAGATCACGCATAACTTTAGTTACATTTGCACGAGTTTTCATCATCCGCAAATTATACCCAAGTTTCACATTTCACGTAATTCTTGAACTTTCATCGTATGTTAAATTACAACTCGGCTAAAATAAATGTGAAAACTTTCACTCTGCTTACAACAAACTTACGATTCATATCTCAACGTCGAATGTTTTCGAATGCGAGATTGAGAGTAATATAATTTCGAATACCCCGTGTGTCTCTGCCAACGATAAATTGCCAGAATATCGTATTTTTCGACTTCTATAAAATTGTTTAAATGGAAAACATATAAGCACATTTGCTGGATTTCAAAAGTGAATATGTATAGCACATTTTTCGATTAAAAGGAAAAATTGCGTTAATCTATATTTTACCCTAAGACATAATTGATAATTTAAATGCACGCTTGAAGTATGTCTATGAGAATATGTTTACAGAATTTCATTATATTTTCTGATTGAAATACTGTCTTTTAAGGATCTATAAATCATGTAATTTCAAACAAAGAAGTGAAATAAAAAGTCCAGTTTTCGATGAGTTAAGAAGCTTAGATATGTATATGGCCATTTAAAAAACACAGTAATACGATGTGATATCCAATTGACCTACCTTCGGATTAAGAAAACTAACATTATCTTCTGACAAATCCAATAAAATTGTACGTACACTAGCTTTTGCGAAATCGAAATTCCAAAATGATCGACTGCAGTACAGTGAAAATTTGTCCAATTTTCTCTTAATTAAAATTCGAATAACTATCGAAATTTAACACCTAACTTCCATCAGGGAAGATCCAGTTTATCCCACAGAAGGATCTATATCGTTAATCAGAAGAGAGCCGTGTCTTTCCTGAAGAGAAAGGACGCAAGGAAAGCGAGAAGTGTTTACGAACAAAGACAGGGAATTGATTGAACAGCGACGCCATCGAGGAAGTCGCTAAACAAACCGGACCGTCAGATAGTGTCAGATCCGAACAAAGACACACGCCGGATGCGGCAAGTTAACCAGGACAACCTGTTCCCGATCCAGACGCAATTCGAAGCTGTTTGTAGGTGGCTTCGTTCAACTTCGCCACAGTAATCTCTCTGCAGCTTCTTCGGTCACGGATATTTTTGCTCGTTCCACAATTCGATTCGATCTATGTTTGGAAAATTAAACCTTCCAACATATTTTCGATTCGAAACCCCGAATTGCTGTATCAAAGTTATTATTGATGTTTATGAAAGGCTGGTTTTGTTAATTATTTCGTATATTGTTCCAGTTGTTGCGTATACACGAGCACAGATCAGGAAAGTTTTTCAACAAAATTCAATCGCCGCAAATGAAATACTGAAAAGTTTCTGCATGTTTGATTTAGGAAACACCATGGCTTAATAATTTTCAAGTTTCATAAAGCGAGTCGAGCATTGGCAATCAAATAAATTAAACATGCAACATCTCCCAGGCTGCGAAAATTAACATGGAAATGTTATTCCGCTGTTGCAAATTACCATTCGAATATTATTATTCGTATGAATTTATTCATCTGCACGGTTTCGATACAAAAATTCAACGACCCGCTAAAACGACAATATCATGATCCCAGAATACAAGAAGCTCGATCGATTTGATAGAACGAACAATATGCTCCGCTGATTGAAACAAGAAAGAAAAAGAGAATTAGAAAAGAATTGCCCCGATACGATTTTTCACTCGGTATCTGTTTTCGGGCGCTTGGAAAATACTTCATCGGCGGGCTTTTCGGTAAACTAACAAAGAATTAGTATCGCGGTGAAATCGGCTGACCCAGAAACGAAACGTTAATTCCAAATTTAATGGTATCAGATGCTCTCTGGCCGATGTTTACCGGCCATCTCGGTTATTTATTAGCCGCCATTATCTAGAAATTACTCGGTGTCTACGTCATCCCGAGCCTCCGGGACTAAATTGCAAACGGTTCCAGAAAGTAAACACGATATATGTATAAAGGGGAGTCTAGCGGCGCCAGGACAATTTCCTTCGTGTCCCTTCAATCACCAAGGCGTAGCTTAATAGCTGGCGCTGTTCGTGTACGTGCACCTATACAAGCCTTCGTCTATACGTATTCTACACGCCTTTTACCCTCACACATTCTCGTTATATGGTTCGTGCGTGTGTGTATATATCTAGCCACGTGGCACCGATACGAGTATGTAATGGTATATGAATCTATACGTGTGGCCTACGTTAGCGTGGGAGTGTTTGTATGTACGTCACGACGACACTGTGGCGAGACAAAATGAAATTTCAGTCGGACGATGAATGTCCGGCGTGGAGCTGCACAGCCCTGTTCCCGGGGGCCAGGCAAGAGCCAATTTGCATGGAGGATTTAATTGAAAAATGCGACAGCCTGGCCCGAGATTAAGCCCCGGAAAAGCGTGGAAAAATTTCAAACGCCCACTGCCCTGGTCTGGAGTCGCGATTCGGCAAAATTGAGCCGTTTTGCGTCCCGCTGAACTTATTAGCCGGAAAATTTGCCTTCGAATCTTCCGTCAAGGCGTCGAAGTTCTTAAATTTAAATTCCTAGATTTCCCAAGAATTTATCGGAACCTCTCGATTGGATATGAGAAAAATCTCTCTGTTTGTTCTTGTTCCTTTTTTCGCGGTTGATTAAAAGTGAATCACCCGCGGGTACGAGGATCTTCAAGATGGAAGTAAAGGGGCGGAAGTCGGGCACAAATACTTGATTCTACGTGGAGAAATAAAGCGTAGAATTTTCGTGGCATGAGCTATAGAATCCGAGCGATCCCTGGAATCCAGACACAGTCGGAAGAATTTAATATCAGTCGGGGTCGCTAAACATCCTACATATCGCAAGGAATATCAACCATCTCCTTAATCGATTAATGACCCCGGTATTCTGATCAACGCCCCAAGGGAACGTTCCGAAGTTTCACAATTTAACGTCACGCTGTATCCACGAAACGTAAGGAAGAACGAAGAATAAATCAGCTTACGTCTTCCCGAGATAATTAATCATTCTAATAATGAAAGTCAAAATCTCTCATCGTGTTTGCGAAATAAAAGGTAGCGTACTGCCAACTCACCAGGAGCCAGTTCACAAAGTGTTATCAATCCGCCGCGGATTTTTATCTCGATAATAAAACTTTGTCTTTTTCTTTCCCGACTATGGTTACGTGTACACCATCCGATAGAAAAGTTCGGGAACTGTACGTGCTGCAAAGTACATCGCAATAACGAACAACCAAACTTCTGGCTAGAACTTCTCATCTATAACGAAATAACGAAAACTCCTCGTTTCCATGGCGCATTTAAAGGATTAAAGTCGTTCTCCCACCATTGTGTTACAACAACGGAATCAGCCCTATTTGAATATCAGGGAGCTACCTCTTCGATGAGAATTAATATTCACCCGTGAAGTCAAGCGGATAAAGAGGTAACGGAGATGCAGAAGCAAGAGATCGACTATTCTTTCCTGCTCCTTTTTCTAATTTCCACCAGCACTTCCGCGAATGAATTCGATTCACTGCGCAGATTCACCGATTCGTCTCTGCTCTCTGTGCAAAAGAGCCAAAGCATTTGCAAGTGCGAGATAGTTCGAGGGACGCGGAGAAAAATTGTGCTTTTAAAGTAAACGAAAAATATCGTCCACTTGAGTTAGTGTTATGGAACACTGTCGTCGTCCATCCTGTTCATCTTTGTTTACTTCTTTTTCTACTCAACGTTTCTTTACCTTATTCCCAAGTTAACAGACGCTTCTTCTATCTTGCTTCACGCTGTAAATATCCTCGCTCTCGTAATCGCGTTATAACTGCACGATCTTTGAATGGGGTATTAATTAGCAAAGATATTATATCATAGTTCAGTGAAGTTCATAAATACTAATTAATTATTTAATTATTAAACTGTCTCGTGATAAAATGGAAGAACACTCGTAGACAGAGAATGAAAACACCTTTCCAAGTGACCTACATTTCCTTTGTATGAACCGACTCTTCTCTATTTATGCACCCCTAAGATGATATCTTAAACGCAAAGGGGAGTACTTCCAAGGGTTCCTTTTTTTTATCAGCGACAGTCAATTCGTCAAGAGTCTATCTCGCACGCGTGAATTCCAGCATACACACTTCTTACAAATGAAGTTGGTTCTTATCTGTCTGACAGAAAAGAAAATTAACCCTTGACTAATGTGTTAAGCACAATATATTTTCTTCTACGCTGTTTCCTGTTCTTTCTTCGATGTTATTATAACACGAGACCAGTTCTCAATCTTACTTTACTGTACTACTTAATACTTTATTTATTACTTAGTTTATCAGCAATCTGATCCACACTACTTCAATCGGGAGTTGAAAAATTCTCAAGATCTGGATGAAGGATTTACACGTCGACGAGACTCGTTGGATTTCTAAAAGTCTTCAAAGTTGCCAAAGATAAAAGAGACCAGCTCAAAATCGGGCGACAAGCGTCGAGAAAAAAGTCGAGCTCTTAATGCAAAAGGGAGATGATCTCGCGGCTGCTCGCTCAGTCGTGCCGACTGTGTCTCTCGATATTCAACCCTCGTTTTTCCTTGCAGTTCTCCATCCATCTATATCCCACTCTCGCGCTCCTTTCCTCTTCTTTAACACCGTCACTGTCGTCGCGTCTCTACAATAACAGAGATGAGTTTTTACGCGCTGACACTTTTCGCTCGCTTCCGTTGACAATTAGTTCTCGCTTCGAATGTTTGTTGGGAGTCGGCTGAAGCTCCTCCAATTGCAACATGCGAAGAATTTATTGAAAAAAATATAGACGAGATACTTGCAGATACACAACCGTTCTTACGTCTATCTTGGTGATTTTTTCTGGAATTTCTATTCTGTAATAATAATGCAGCATTTCTGCATTCTGCATAATAATGCAAGGTTAGAAAAATATTTTCAGGCATTCGAAATTTCTCTCAAAATTCACAAAATATATTGAAAAGAATGTAATTATAGTGAAATATTGAAAAGAAATTGGTTGAAGTAGGATATGATTCTTGACGAACAAAGAGAGCATTACGGAATCATTACGTGATTTATAGAGATTAGTGGTCTGCACTATCTTCTTTGCCCGACTTATGGTATTTTAGTATTTATATTCTTCAAATCGTACGAGGTTGATTATTATTGACAAAGTTTTTAGCGTGGTGCAAACAAACGAAAATGATCTATCGATCTACGTGTGTTTACGAGTTACAATACGCAACAATGGTTGGAAAATACGCGGATGGTTTTGAACTTATGTCTGTCACCTGATGGGACGTAATTAAAGAAATGAAATCTAAATATTTCGTTTCATTTCAACAATTCTTTTATCATTTGAATCAACAGAAAATCGAAAAGGAGCTTGAAATTCGGCAAATTAAAAAAAAAACATTTGATTCAGATGAGACTTCTTGAACGTGGAAAATCTTTTGGTTTTGGTAGAAAGCTTTAACAGAGAAAGGGTTAAAAGGATCACAGTGAATCAAGGTGAGCGAAGGTGAACGACGAAAGAGATTGGCGCGAGGCTTGGCTTTATAAATTCTCGACGTGTTTTAATCCTTCTGTAAGCCGTCCAGTTGTGTCAGAGCTTTCGTTAAATTAAGGGATTTCCGTACAATTTCTAGCGTGCGCCCATGAAACCTTTATACGTATATGTATTTTCACGATACTCCGGCGTCTCGACAAGCCTACTTGTGTATATCGTGCGATATTCGAATCGATCGTCCATAAACGGATTTTCGGATAATAACGGATGATGCTCCTTAACGGTCCGAAGATGCTTTTAACCTAATTTCGCAAGAAATACTTTAGTTAAATCGTAATACCGAGCTGAGTAGTAATAATACTGCGACGAATGAATACTTAGCGTGGTTACTCGAAAATTCGATAACTGGGATTTTTTAGAAGAAATTTTTAAACGATTCCCGATAAAAAAAAAGGAAACCGTAAAAAGAATCGAGTCGACCAACAACTCTGTTAGCAATTTTGAAAAACTATTAGCCATGGGTTTTTTCGCATGGCAGAGAGAAAGAGGTAGCCCATGCTTTACCATGAAAACGTGGCTTTCATTTCTCGTTTGATGCTCGCCTCTTACGAGCGCCTGTGTTTCATCCAACGCAACGCGGATTTAATCCTCGGATTATTGATAACGAAGTTTGCCCAATTTATAAACGCGACATAGCGCGATTAAACGCGTCTGACAAAATGTTTGTCACGCGTGCCGGACAACAATTGATTTACCGCGAGGAAAAAACAGAAATATACGTCTATACGATGAGATACGAGATACGCCGATACGATGCCACTCAGCTTCCTGTTCTACAATAAAATCAATCGAAAATTCCGGCAACTCGAGCCAAATTCCCTCTCTTTCCCTTTTTCCGTCGATAGGTACGCGGAACGAACGGAATAACGTTTTCGCCGGAGAAATATCTGATCTCGTTCCTCGTCGATGCAACTCGTTTTTATCCTTTGAAATTCTAGACATTCTAAAACAGAGAACAACGAAAGGGTGAACCAACTAGAGAGGACCTTTCGTTCGGAAACAAAAATTCTCCTGGAATAGCTCGCGGTGTGCATTCCAAACACATATCTAATCCTCGTCGGTATCATAGCGACGTCTTAGCCTGAACAGAAAAAGACTAACCGGCGAACTTCAGCCAGATGAAAGTTTAAACGAGCGCGACCCAATTCCAGGGGCGTTCTTGCTGGCCGTTTCAACCCCTGTATACGAATAACAACGAGTTTCACCATTAAGCTCTCGACACCGGCTACAAACGATGATCGCCCGGAGGGTTGTTTCATCGCCAGTAAAAAAAAAACAACGCGGAAGACATGGCAATAGGATGAGAAACGGGAGGCGAGAAAGGGAAAAGTTGAACAAGTTCCAAAGAGCAAAGATGGCACTTTCACGTTTAAAGACGATTTCCAAAGACCTGGCTCTAGTGCGTATCCGATCTTTGGCAACAATCTTAGATAACTAGAACATCGAGCGACTACTCCAACGAACGAACGAGTAAAATTCGAATGTTACAATCGAAAAAGATGATACAGCGAACATAGATAAATACCATCGAATGCTCCTCCAATTCCAATTCTTTGTTCTTCTACCTCCAGAAAATTAAATCATTGTGTTGGATGATTGCTCCGTACTGAAGGATGGGAATATGTGCCACTGATGAAAGAGATATAGTGATATCATAAATTTAGTTAGGTGAGCTAAAACCATATACGAAAGAAGATTAATAAAAAGTGCAGTTGATCAGCTTGGCTTCTGACAGGCTAATATATTTCAGCGTATGGTAGAACGAACAGATATTATAACAATGTTGTAGAACCAATTAGTTCGTTCTAAAATAGTACAACGCATCGCTCATCTGGACAGCGTATAAGTAAAGTTCAGAAGTTTGACGTCGGACGATTTTATCGTACAAACATGAAACAAGCGTGATTATTCATTTACAACCCGCTACTTTACGTCGAGCAACGAGAGTAAAGCTTAGGATAAGACGCCTGGCTAAGGTTTTTCAAAACGTAGGCAGAAAGAAAAAGGGAAGAGGCCGGCTAAACAGCGGAAGCAAAGGAAAAGAAAGAAATGATGGAGGTACTTCGCATTCCCAAGCGTGGCTCTCCAGGGTAAAAGGAGGTAAACACACGCTCTTGTGCTTAGTAGAGCAAAAGCTGCAGTCTGCTGTACGATCCTAATACTTCTACAAGCTGTGCGTAGTGAGGGATAAACGGAAAGCCCGCGTAAACTCTTGCGCTCTTCTCTTTTGTTTTTCTCGGATTTTCTGGTTACCTTTCGTTCTTCTGGATTTACTCCTGCAAATTTGATCGTTTCCCTCGATATTCATCTTCCTATCTCTTCGAACAGTTCGTCATCCCTTTGATTAGACTTTTATTTCGCCTCTTCACCACCATCAACTCTCATCGTCGATCGTGTGGCGTACTAATTCAATCTATCCTTTACAAAATACGCGTTTATCCTCCAATTTAGCGACTGTCTTTCTTCATCTCTGGCTTTTCTGTTTCAAATATAAGCAACGAGTTCGAGCGAAATTACATTCTTTTCCTAGCCTCGTAATACCTTTATCGCTCGCCCGTTTTCACTCCCCTTTTCTTTTATCCTTTTTACTCTAGTCAGCAGTTGAAACACCACCATCGTTGGAATGGATCACGGGCCAAAAAGGATCAAAGGATCACCGACGTACAGACTGGTTTCTCGTATTTTCTAGAGGTTTCGCACGGAATAAGAAAGCTAGGAATTTCGAGAAGTGCGGTTCCTACGGGAACGTATGTAGCTACGTGCCACTAAGCTCGAAGAGTAATTTCTTTCGGCCGAATGTTGATTGCACCATTCCACTTCGCCGTTCGCTAACGCTAAATGTACTCGCAAAGCTGGCCTTTTTAGGAGACCCCCTTTTCCTTCTTGTTAGCCACCCTCCTTGGCCCCACTCCTTCGGCCACTGTGGTTTAATTACGACGCTTTAATTACGCCACGACCGTGAACTCGAATCTCCATTTGTGGTCGGACGGTGTAAAATTGGTATCTCTTCCTGATATACCCGGGCGAGGATGCTCAGCCCAATCCACCAAGTGGATGTAAACTAATGCAAAGAAGAAGCTTTCGAGGGAAACGTAACAAGACGGCGAGCATCGCGGCAGCTCTGCCAGCAGAACGGTTCGTTTGATGTTCTAATTGCCACGTTGCGAATTTTTCTTAAGTTTGATAATTGGCTGGCGTGATTTTTCTTTGAATGTGATAAAGTGAAGAAAATTGTGCACGGGAGAGAGAGAGAGGGGAAGGTGCCTTAAACCGGTCGACGTTCTTATACGCGAACAACCCGAAACGAGGTGAAGCACCATTAAAATGGACTATTTTGTGTCCAAACGACGAGTTCTTCGCTTCGAAGAGAATGAAAGCCTCGTTTAAGTGTAACTCGACTAATATTGCTTTAGAAATAATTACTGCGGAATATAACGATTTTTTAATAGAAACGTAATAATTACCATTGCAGAATTTAAAATTAGGAATGAAAGTGTCAAAATCCTCGTTACTTTGAAATCGTATAAAATAATAAAGATAATAATTGGGAACGATATTAATTGGGAAAACAGCGACAAACGATGAAATTTAAAGGAGAAACGAGAGAGATGGGAATTAAATTGATCGGCCGAAATAGAGATTTTAGACTGTTTAAGAGACGACATATGTATCTTTGAGCGGAATTCATCTATACACGCGCGTCTGACATTCATCGCGTGTCGCTTTTCTTATCCGTAATAACATCGCTGGAGAAAAGACACTTTGCTTTCCAACATTCAATTTCATCTGGCGCTCACACAGCCAGTGCTTCGTCGCCAATTACCATGAACTTCACCATCCAGAGTTTCATATCATCTTTCCTCCCACCAATTTCACCCTTTTACAACGACACCTTCGCGCTAACCTCCTTTTCCCAACGCGAAATAATATTTTCATAGGGATGATGCGAAACGAAATACGACTAGTTCGATAAAACGAAGGTAAAAACTCCCTTTCGTTCGAGCGTACGATATTATCATCGATTCCGCTGACTTCTCGATCTCCCGACCATGAAAGGTAAATGAACCGATAACGAATAACCGGTAATTACGTATAGTAATTGAAGCGACCGAAGAGCATCAATTAATTTGACCCCTTGCTTGCTTTCTAGAGCGATGTTAAACGAGGGTGCTCCAACGCTTGCTCGATGCTAATGAGTTATTCGAAACGACCGGTGTGAACGCACGTGGTAACGAGGGTTTGTGTTCTTCCTCTGTTACCGTCTATAAGAGTTTTCGAAATTTCCTTGTTGCGGAAGCTCACGATTTTTGTAACCAAAGTCTAATGGAGCTTAATTATTTTGCTTCTCTGACGGTGCGCTCAGATAATCAATAATATTATCAATATTTCAAGCTTCTCAACACCATTGTATAATATCGACGATATTGTATTAACAATACATAATAACCCTTTTAGTTGAGAAGCTTAAAAAAATGACAATGAATATTGATAATCGGAAAGCATCCTAAAATGGAGGAGTCGACTCTGGCCTTCGAATTTGTATGTCCTAATAGGAAACATTTTCGGTGTTTTGAGAAAAACTTTATCCCAAAGCTTAATTTAAAATTCAAATATAAGAAATTCCTTTAACGATAAGAAAACACGATTGAAAAAAAGATAAAAGCAGTCACGAGGGACATAGCAGGATTACAGAAAGGGATGAAACATAAAATATAAATGTTCGTAAGACTAAAATTTCATCGAAAGAATTCTATATATTATATAGAAAAAAGACTCGGAAATGAAATATAATGATTATCTACGATTACTCGGTTACTAAAAATTCCTTCAATACCAAACTGTTATAAAATGTGATCTAAAAATTCTATCAGTCTCTATCGATGCATTTCGTATCTTGCAACATTTAACAAGGTCCAAAAGTGGTCACACGCATCAAGGTAACATCGAAATGCTTTTTAAACCGAGTAATCCAACGACCAGCAATTACGACCGGCAAATTCGTGCACCCACCGCGACAAGTATTAAATCACAATACCGAGAGATATCCCGTAAGTTGGATTAGCGGCGACTATGGCCAGGCTTACGGAAAAACGTGTACGGAACGGATTATGTCTTGCGGAAATGAAGCTTCGGTCGACGTACCGTCGCGTCGTCTCGTCACTCTATTCGTATAATGAAACCGCACAAAGATAATCTGCGGCCCGTTTAAACCATTAACGAAAACACGTTGCTTATTCTGACAGGAGATACATTTGGCGGCCAATATACACATTAAACGCAATAAATTACGTAATGCAATTTCAAACGAAACCAGATAGCCGTGGGGGGCAAACGAAAACATTTCCAGATCCGCGTTCCGTATTATTGTAATCTATGGTTACTCGCCAGCACGTTTCAACTTTTATCTAATAGCGTTCAACTGCCCCCTTTCTCGAATATATACTGAAATTAATTAAACTCGTATCGCATAAAACGAATAACGATACTGGAGTCCCTTCCGATGAATAATTTAAGTTTCGAATTTGTTTCTACGAGCACGAAGAGGATAGTTTCCTTTCTTTGTAGTTCTTCGAAAAGTTGCCGCGGATTCTTCGGTGCACGTGCACTCTCGATGTTTCGTATAGCTGTCCTTTCTAAGCGAGTTAAACGTCCGAGAAGAAACTCAACGCTAAATGAGTACGTGTTTACGCGAAATTCATGTTTTTATGAATATAACGAATGCAAGATTATAAATACGCATTGTTGATTCATTATTTATACGGAATTCCGCATAAGCTTGTCGAAAGGCAAATAGTTTTTATAATTGGAATTCATATAACAGAAATCCACTCATTCTTTTTATTTATGATTTTTCGTTAAAAATTCTCATCCGGACTAGTGAATTCAGCCAATGAAATTTCTTCGGACAACAACTAAAATTTTACGCAAATAAACGAAATTCTACTCTACTCTGTTTTGAATATTTATATATTTTTCTAGATTACATGTATCAACACGTTCTATATTACGTTCTACAACTTTGAATTTCTTCTAAATGCATAAATATCCTCAGTCTCCTCATCACCGTATCTATAGGAAAATCGAAATACGAAAAATTCTTTTTCCAGTAAATTACCCAAATTTTCCTAGTCGTAAAAGGGTTTGAAACCTAAGAGCAGGATCCAGAATTCGTTCAAAGACAATTCGGAAGTAGGAGGAAGTTCCTAGATTCCCGAATTCGTCGTAGGATTACCGAATTTACGATCACGACAGATGAACCCATGCGCGTTTTCCAGGCTCAGAGGGCGGAGAAGGGCCGTGTTGGATTCAAATTGCGCTCGCGTCCGACTTATTTGCAAAACGTTAGCGCGCTGGAAAGCTAGGTAAACGACGTCACCTGGTGCGCGTACGTCGCGGCGTCACTGCGTCCTGATTGCGAGCGCACGCGTCAAATAGGGCGGAAAGAGGCTTCGCTGTTGCTTCACGAGCAATTTCATTTCCACCCGTGGAAAATTTATGCAAATCATCCCTCGCCACGGCAACCCGTGGTGAAAGAGCCAAGGCTCCAAGCATAACGAATTCGCAGGATTATCCGATTTCCCTGGGACAAGAAGCTGCTAACACGCTCGACGCGAGATCTCTCGCGTGGCCTGGAATCGAGAAAAGTGGCCGGCTCGTCTGCGCCTAATGCGAGAGCTAGGATACTGCGCTGATTTAAATAGATGAGATTGAATATGATAGACTGAATATGATAGATGAAATGCTCAATTTTTAACATTTTCGCTGGCGAATATTTGTTAATTCGATGAATTCTGACGTAACGTAAGCTGCGAGGATCTGTCAAGAGGTGGAGGATCGAGCAAAAATATCTGGGAACGAACCTTCTGCCGCCAAGTGAAAGATGAATCTGGACAAGCAGCACCCTACGGATTGAGATGAATTACGTTCGTATTGAGAACAAAATAGAGGTTGACTAAATGCTGGGTTTCAAGGACCTTATGGAGTGTGACTTCCCTACTTTGTTGTCGAAGCATGATTAATCGTAGAGAAACTCGCAACATGAAGGACGTTACACTATCGTGTAATAGAAAATTATGACCTCGTCTTTCGAAGTTTCAAAAAGAAAATAAGTATAAAATATTCTTTCTCAATATGCATGGAAAAAGATTTATGAAATAGGACATCAAACAGCCTGAAGAAAATTCGATTTGAAAAGAGCTTCATATTTTTTTAAAGAGAAGTTATCCAATTAGCATCTCGAATTTTTATTGAAAAAGCCCGAGTTATAAAAGTTGTTCGACCTTCCGTCGACTTTCCACTCCTGCGACGAAATAATTCGTCCCGAGAGGAGAAGAGCGATTGAATATTTATAAGTGGCTATTTTTTTTAATTACTTAATTGTCCGACGACTCGTCGACTCATAAATTTTTATATACAGCCCATTCAGATCACCCATATCTTTTATTTAGGTCGTATTTAAAGCAAACCGTCGAGCGGACTGTGGTCGAAGATCACGATCATATCGTGACGTAAGCAGTATGTTTGCTTCTGACAGGTATGGAAATACAGGCGCTGGCCTGCAAATTGCTTCTTCCACTTTAAACCGGCCGTTTTCCGCTTGATGCTGGTGACGTCCGACCGTCTGGTGCGGTTGCTGAATGCTACCTACCCTTCGACCCTTCGATTTTTAACCACCCTTTAAGGAACGATCATTTAACCGTTCTACGGCTAAAAGTTTCAGTCAATTTCGTTAAGGGATAAAAATACTTGAAGAATTCGTTTAAAAAAAAATTCAACGTTAAAGAGCTAGCGTCATTAAACCTCCCAAGAGCGTCGATTCAATTTTCCAACTATCGGCTTATAGCGTTCGTAAGAAATAAAATTCAAGCTGAAACGATCATTCGCTCTTAAAAAAAAAAAAAAAGAAAAAGAAGAAATATTACATGTATCCAACCCAGAAGTAAGAAAGATGGGAGAAATGCGAGAGATACATACCAGTCGGAATAAATAAATAAGTAAATAGATAAATAAATAAATAAGCAAGTAGAAGGAACGTTTATCTTGAAGGATCGTGACATTAAAACGGATGTTCCTTGATGGAAACTTTGGGAGGATGAGAGTATAGATGTTCTCTCGCCTTAAGAGCAAATTTCTCCGGAGGAAATGTAACGTTGAAAAATCTCGAAATAAGTCAAACTATCACTCATGAATTTTATTTCCCACGCGCCAAATGGTCACGGCGTCACTCTTTCCCCCACCTCTCTCTCTCTCTCTTTCTCTCACACACTCTCTCTCTCTCTTTCTTTCTTTTACACACACTTATATTCCTTTTCCTGGGCCAGGAGAATCGCATTTGCATAACATAAATGTACGCTTCCGAGGGAAAGAGAGGTAGAGCAGGAAGCATAGAGGGGATCGTCAAGAGGGGTCGGACAAACAGACAAACGGACAGCAAGCGAGGGTTTCTGCACGGTAAATCTTTGGATACGACTCTCGTCTCGGTGGTACTTTGCATTCGTTTCTTATTCCATGGCTCTTTTTACAACTGTCGCATACTTTCGGCCTCGCGAACACTCGAATCTCATTCGAACTTCAATCGGTTTTATACCATCGTTTTGACAAATTATTTTTCACTCTCTTGGCCATCCATTGACTTTTGGTCAAGTCGAAAGTATTGGACGCAGTATCTTTTCGCAGCATCCGTCTCTTTCTCTGTGCACAGCGTCCGCTTCCTGACACTTTATGGTATCGAAAGTGGAAAATACGATGAAAACAATTTTCTTGCTGTCGGGTAAGCTCTTAATGCTAGTTTGTGACCTACGCGGCGTCCCAAACTAGGTGATGCAATTTATGTACCGAAATAAGGGTAGAAAAGTGTTCAATTTTCCAAGACATTGGATATTAAATTTTTTTTTAATTATAAACGATGAATATAGCGATGATTTTATATTATATAAAATTGTATTTTAATGGAATTGACGTAACGTGGCCGTACAAAGCTGAACAAACTAAACGAAATATTTTTAACGTAATCCAGCACGCAACACACCCGAAATTTTTCAACGAAAATGGCTCCCCAATAAAATATCTTGTTGGTTACCCACTCGTATAAAACACGCTAAATTTGTATCATCTGTTTTGCGCAGTATTATTTCACCGGGAATAAAAATGGTTATAATTTTTGGTAACAAGGCGAAATATTCGCCGCAACGATAGCATCGAGCGAAATCTGCCGCTCGATCTGCCAACATCGATCGTTAACCAACGTCTCTAACACGTTCCCTCTGTGAATTTATCATCATTGATTTTTCGAGTAATGGTTTCCACCGATGATATTAATAACCTACTAGCAGCTACGCGAGAGATTGGCTGTAGAAACAAAGGGAGAAAAAATGATGACAAGTTAAGCGGTCGGAAAATCGTAGTAGTAAGCTTTCTAAATGGTCTTCAAGTTGAAATTATCTACCGGATTCTCTGGCTGTACTTGAAAAATCTACTTTTCAAAAAGAAAGAAAGGAAACAAGAGAGAAAGAAAGAAGATAGCAAAATAGTGCTTAAAATTTTTCAGAAAATTATTCCGGATCTATATCTTAAATGGAAAGAAGTTTTTAAAATTCTACGCACGTACAAACGTGAATACCTTTATCGTTCATTTCTATTACACAAAACAGAAATGTTAAAAAATTATCCAGGATCATGAACGATCGCGTAGGAAAACGTGACGTAATTTGCAAAAAGAAAGAAAGAACATTAGATCCCGCCTGTACGTTCCAGTAAGACGTTGTTGGCTGAATTTTAATTCTCGTAATTTGTCATTAATATTCGCATCGTGGTAACTACCGTCTTAATAGGTATTTATTTTATTTATCTTTAAAAAGCACGATGGAATGAGAAAAAAGAGCGATATGGTTGGTAACGGTAAAAATAATCCCGACAAAAGAGAAAAAGAGAAAAAGAGAGAGAACGAAGTCGTGGCCAGTCACTTTGTAACGTACCGTGCTAGGTATTTAAAAAATTCAATTTTCCGCAATAAGAAGTTATGCGCCGTATCAGGGTGCGTTCGTTATGGAAAGTGTATTCATTTTCCACGCGGGAACTCTCCCTTCCATGTTATAATAAAAGGCTGCACAGAAAGCCATGTGCGTGTGTTCATTAAAATTCAAACGTGTAGTAACAAGGTATCCTAATTAAATAAAACAGAACGTCGCAAAAGACATTTATTTATTCACGCTTCGATCACGAAGAAACCTTGGCTAATTAAATAGGAAATTTATACTTAAAGTATGGCGTGTAAAAAGGACGCAAAAGAAAGCCTTATGATGGTGATTTAATAAAAGTATCAAGACTCTACAGTAATTTTACGAGACTGCAATAATCAAAGGTCTTTTATCGATATACGTTTTTCGATATCATTTTCCGTCGAATCTTCGATGTACGCTATTGAAAATGTTTAGAATCATTATATGAGCTAAAAGAATTAAAACAAATTAAATAAATTTATAGAAAAGTAAGTTCAGAAATTTACTATTTTGAAGAAGACTTTGGTAAAAAAAACTATATCAAAGTAAAAGATACTAGTATTGATGCTTTTAGTATTAATTTCATCGTATTACTAATAAAATTAGCGCACGGCTCGATAAAGATACGATTGAGAAAGTAATTCCAAATCTTTTGCCAGCAATGAATTTATCGTGTTCGGCTACACTCCATTTGAGCTCGAAGGTCTTCCACTTACATCATTACATTCACCCAACCTCCCTGAAATCTATCGCTATTTTGGTTCAGACATGTTCATTTACAGCCTCCTTCGTCAAACAGCCCCGACCTTAATGCCGATTGATCACCACTTCTTGTTCACCACGTCACGCTTCCTCTGTCGGGCGCAAACTTCGAAAAGTTCAAGGTACATAGATCCCGTAGACCGTAAGGCAGGAGAGATAGTTGAACGCGGTATAACTCAGGAACAATTTCCACCAGGCGACAACCAAGCTGAACTCCACTTTTCGATTCGACCCTCGTACCGACCGTTCATTAGATCCTTCGTACACGTTTTGGGAGGGGGTCTCGAGTTACGTAAAACACGGAAACTCTTTTTGCGAACTACTTCCAAGGCTGACCATAAAAACAAGGCCGCAGTGTATTTAACCAAAGTTCATTAGCGCTATTACGACAATTACGTGGTACGAACCTATTACCAACGATTAAATCCCAATCTTCGATTTGTATACGAAACTTGCAATCAAAGGAAACGACCAAGTACTAATTTGAACCATACAGAAAATGATTATTTTGCGCGAATTCGATTTCCGAATGGGAATATCTTCGGGAATGAAGTAAACGATTATACTTGTTAGGGAAAGGTAACTCAATTTTTCTGTTCCATGATTCTCGTTTATATAAAAGTAATATAACTTCCTCCTAACGTCCTTTATTCCCAGACATCTTTACGGCCTGAGGTCAGCCAGTTATAGTGCTTCAACCCTTATGAAGAAATCGTCGTTGCAGAAATTTTTATACCCTCGGTAACAGCCTTCTTCTATCATCGTCTCGAGTGTACTTTCGCGTCGAATATAAACGAACAATAAAAATTGCCCGTGAAAAAAGGTGGTCCGCTGCACAACTTGAATATTTTTTCCTAGGTGAATCATTCCAAAAATCAAACGAAACGCTGATAAATCGCCGATCGAATCGGCAGAAATATAAATATACGCTGGGACAATGATGGTAGATTAGAATAGCATTTCACGATGAATAGTAAATATACTCATGGTGAAACGATTATTGGCAACGGGAAAATTTACATGGGCAAACCGTTAGTTTCGAGTGGATGAACATCACCAGTCAGAATGACGCCGCCACTGTTCTCCGTTATACATCCAGTTATAAACGAGCTATACGACCTGGAATTAATACGGCCGCAAATTTGTATAAGTTAGAACGATATCGCGGATGACTTTACGTTTAGAAATATAATTGATGATAAAGCTAAGAACGTTGCTCACTGCAGTATTCAAATACTTGTAGGTATCGAAGGTAGGTTGTAACGAAACATTCTGACATTTTGTTAGCAATGTGATTAGACTCGACTATCATGATAATCTGAAGAAATATATAGGAATCACGAGATACTTAACATATTTATATCTCGCAGAGATTACTAAATTACTAAGACAGTCAAATATCTATTATATTAATATTAGTAAATATCTAATATATTATTAAATATTCAGTGGAACTATCTTTAACGTGTACTGTACGCCCGAGATGACTATTTTATTTTATAAAATAATTTCCAATTTCACTTTATATAATTTTATATGATAAAGTTTCCTACTAAAATCATGACAATAGCGTTTCGTTACGATACTACCGAAGTTTCAAAATGGTTTACTTGGAATATACACGTAAAAGGTTTCTTTGATAAGCGTTCCAAAAACTTTCGCGAACCACCGTAAGATCTAATAACGAGACAACGGAATAAAACGTAATTAAATTAGAAGATATTATAACAGACGCTAAAGATACTTCGTGTTTGAAATAGAGAATCGTTCTACTGGGTCTAACCAGAGGAACGGAGTTTCTCCGTTACATTTGACCCAGCTAGAAATCGTTCATTAGTTGAGGTTACACGTGGTGGCGAACTTACAGAAATTACAATGACTTTTATGGCTTGATGCCGACCAAAATTTCGCCCATCAATTCGAAACGTTTCCGGCCGTCTGTTTCGCTAACACAGCATAGTTTTGCCGTTGCGAAATAGACGGGGGCACGAGACTGTAAAGAGTCCAGCAATGTAGCACAATAGAGGGAATTATACCCTGGTTCGAGTCATAAAATAGATTACAAACAGTTTGCAGAAATGTTTTAGAAGATTGTTACGATAACGATTATAGCATAATGTAACTTAATGTTTTTTATTGTTACGAAATGGTTGAATTATTACCGAATAAAGATAATCCTATAAATAGCGAATAGGGAAAAATATTACATTTCCAAGAGAGAACAAGGTGATTTAATTTTATATGTACGTGCAATTTAATGAATGGATTACGTATAGGAATTGAGTATTGATCACATTGTATATATTGACAGAAACGAGGGAAACAGAGAGAGAACAAGCACAGCTTCGGTTCTTGCCTACACAAGCAAAACAAACAGATTTTTTTTTGAAGCGAAAGTCCTTTCTAGGAAATCCTCGAACCTTGTATACACATTTCAGTTAGGAATACCGTTTAATCTTCCTTTTATAATTAATTCATATTTACATGCCGTTTAATCTTTCTTTTATGAATAATTTAATTCGTATTTTACAGATAAATAGTTTTGTTTATCACCATGGCGAATAAACAATATTTTGTTGTAATTAATTACATATTCAAATTGATAAACGTTTATATATAGTTTAAAAACATATTTCCAGTGAGTCATAAAAAAATCTTTCAGCTACTAAAAATAAGCTCTCTTTACGTTGTGCTATCGTCAATATGTAAAGCAGTAAGAATCTATACGCTTAAAATATAAGAAAATTATGAAGTATAAAACAAAATCTATGATACGCAATTCATTCATTCTTAACGTGTCGCTGCGGATAAGCCATGGCGCGTCCTTGGTTACATCTCGAGAATCGGGTATCGATTGCTTCTCTCGCACGCCGATGAAAAACGAGGGAAAGAAAAGAAAACACACTAGAGCTCGTGCTCCCAGTTCCGACAAACAAACATGTTGCCCCTAACTTTCAACCTCCTTTCTACACGCTGGCAAAGCTTGTACGACAATTCTCTTTAATTCCAAAGCGAAGCACGACGTCAAAACAGTAATTCTACTCGATCTCGAATTCACGGAACTTTCACTATACAGTATCTCTAACGTATCCTCGAATTCGTAAATCTTGCGCTGATCTATGTCACTGCTGTGACATTCGAAAAAAGTGACGCAGAAAATATCGAACGCTCGCAAAGAAACTAAAAAAGTGATTGCTCGACTTACCGACTCACAGTCCTTGAGAAGAGAAAAATTCGCAGGTAGTGGTGCTACGACTGGAGGTGGTTGGCGGCTACAGGTCGGCGCACCACTAGTCAGGGATCAGCTGATCGATGAATGACAAATCTGATGACTCTACACTCGGTACGGGAAGCGGGCGATTCACCACCGAACACGAAACCCTCACCGAACGAAGATGCGCGGACGACTGACTGCCGCTGCCGTCACGGTGGGGTGTAGCTGTGCGCTGATTCTCCACGGCTTCCCCACTTTCAACCCCATTCTCAATCCCTCCTTGTCGCGCCACTCGACGGCAAGCTCTTTCCTTTCGCCCCTTCCCGAACTCTCTCTTTCTCTTTCTCCTTTCCTCGTGCTACCTATCCCCCATCGGCCTTCCTCTGTTTTCCTTCACCCTTTTGCACCCGTCTTTCATCCTCATTCTTCCTCTTGTTCATCACGTTGCCGTCTTCTTACCGTCCTCTTCCGACATTTCTTCGTTACTTGGCACTTTTTCCAGTGACCCCTTTCTATCTCTCTTCCTTTTGCGTTTGTTAACCGTGTTCGTTAATTTATCTTTGTTCGTATTTCTCTGCTGCTCTTTCTTCTTTCTTGTCTTCCTTGCCTTTTTTTAACTGCAGTTCGAACTTCCTTTGACCATTGACCTTTGCACATCAGCTTCTTCAAACGATCCTTTTGTTACTCTATTTGTTTCTCGATTCTTTGTGTCATCTTATCCTCCCCAGAAAACCAATTTCCCCTACAGGTTTTTTTGGTTACAGACTTCTCTCCCCGAGCCCTCTAACTACTCCCATATTCCTAATACATCTTCTTATTCACGTTTATTATTCCTCTTCCGTATTTCTTCAAGAATTCCACTTCCTTTCCATTCTTCCTTCCGTCTTGTAGCGTCGTTGCAATCTTTTCCATTCCTACTTTTCTTACCGATCTCCTCCATCCAACCAAATGCCAGCCTTGTCCCACCAAACAGGATCGCCTCTCTCTACTCTCTTTAAGCTACCCCTCGTCTTTGTTTCCCCGACACGTCTCCCATCTCTCTTCCACTTTCCATCCCCGATACGACTCCCGCTGGTTTCCTCCTTTTCTCACCCAACCAACGTTCTATCCCATTTTCTCCGCCTTCCTTGTTCAACGCCGACAAAGACGCAGGTACCAACCCGTTCGTCGACGAAGTTTGACTGTACGAACGAAACGAAGACGGAAAAACACGAAAGAAGACGTTGGAACGAGTATAATCGAGCTACGGATAAAGCGAAAGCGTGAAGGATAGAAAAAGCGGCGTGCAAATAAACCAGCAGTGGAAAGAAGACAGAGGACGCGCCCGAGGGTGAAAGAACACCGGCGATTTATTGGATCCAAGAGACCAACGATCACCTATATGCCCAGAGAAAAGTTCGGTAGAATTCAAGACGAGATACTTCGGTCGTTGGCTGTCTTGGTAAAAAGAAGAGCGCAAGAGAGTGAAAAAAGAGTCGGAAGTGTGAGCCCTACGGTAAAAGGAAAAAGCACAATGAAAGATCAACTCCTCCGGTTTGCCGAGGCTGATTCGAACTCGTTTTCGAGGGATCGATGTCACTCTTGAGTCGCTTCTTCTGTCGGGAAAAGCATCTTTGAAGATCGTTGGTAGAAGTTTGATTAGCCTATTGCAGACGTTTATGTATTTGTAAGCAATTTTTAAATCCAAAAACGTAGAATGTATTTTACAAATATATATAATACAAAAATATATAAAATATCTAAAATATAACACGTGGTACAATATTTAGCGAGCGAAGAAAATTTCTACTTGAATTCCATTTCTTTAACTGTCTTTATAGAAATATATATTCGGATTTAGTTTATTGACGAGCATGTCGACTTCTGTTTCTTGCAAGCGAGTCAAATGATTTTCAGAAATGCTAGTCAGCTCTACTCTAATGCTAATATATTTTTTGTGTATTTATTATTGTTGAAGTGGTTACCACTTCTAAGAAAACTCTACATCTGGTCTTTTTAGTTTTCTCAAGCACTGAAGCCATCGACAGCGCGTAGACAAAAGACTGCGACGAAGTCAGGCCATAAACAGTAGACAGGCGACGTTGGCTTCAGGGTTTTCAGTTATTGGGTAACACAGCTAGCGTGCGGATCTGGACCAGCTCAAATTGTATTCTTACTTATTACACTTCTATTTAAATATATTTTCTGCCTTACAATTTATCCACGTGTTTTCTCTGTTTACACATCGAATAACCTCCACAATTATAATATTATAGACTAATTTCTTTACAGAAATTGATTTATTATAGAGAGCTGATACAAACCAGCATCGTTACTTTTCTGTATTTTTTCATTCGTAAAGTTCGTCAGTGTAGTTCTTGAACAGTTTATTTATTATATCAGATTCAAACCTGCTATATGAAAATACAGTCGTCGGAAGTGGAACTATCGCACAAACCAGAGAAAGGAATGCAGAAGAAAATGTCCAAGGAATACAGAATCTCCTTCACGATTTCTCTGGTATTTCAAGTATCCAATACTTACATGTCGCTTAAAGATGTAATCTCCGAAACTAGTATATAAAATCACAATACAATGCTGCGGGAAAATAAAAAATCGTCAGACAAACCACGGGAACAAATATAAGAGTAATATTATATCCACATCTTCGTTATACCAAAAGATAATCGAATCAAGCTGAAATCTGCTATATGGAATAACAATACGATTCTCAAACATAATACTGTCACACAAATCACGATACCACGATGTGTTTTAAAGGCGCTGTTAGATCAAACATCCGATCATCTGAAATCGACAGCTTTCTCTAAGGACTCGATACGTCGCGCGTTTACCTGGCAGTGAAGCAGCCTCTGGAACGCAACTGCCTCTCGCAGCAGCTTTCAATTTGCCCAGGAAATAATTTACGCTTTCCGGTGTGCCGGTTCCACGGAGAAATTTATCGCGAATATGCATGCGCCATTTATGAATATGAATGTGGACTAAATTATTATGCGTTGCGACGGGAAGTAAGTTCAGCGATAGGACTTTCCGCATGTCGGCTAGAAATCGGTCCTCCACTGTGGATAAAGAAGAAGAAGAACCCCGAGCATTTTACTTCCATCAACGCATTCTATACGCTCGACTAACACTTTCCTGCTTGTCCTTGAAACGCGTGTACCGCTAACTTTCTCTCCAAGTATCTTGAAAATACCTAAGTATCTCTCTCGAGATCGATTTCTTGATCACTTGAGATGTTAGAGCGCAACCAACGAAATGTCGCAAACACACTCTGAAATCATCGGTACTTCTCTATACGTATGAAGATCACGTACATTGTAACGAACCGGTGACCGTTGCTCTGCATCGAATGCCATAACTTTGGGATCCAGTCGTGACAGGCGCGTTAGCAATGATTTAGCGTGCACGGCAGAGAAGCATGGTCGACCACCGTGACGCGCACCGGAAGGAATATCCAGTCGGAAATATCCGACGAACTTGGATATACTGGATAGACTCGGAGAACAGAGTGGTGGCTCCGAACCGTAGTTTCTGCGTCGATTGGATGGAGAAACGTGTGGCGGGGATGCTACACGGCTGGCAATCTCGTTCGGAGGCCGTTTAATAAACGAAATAAAGCGCGATTGTTCGTCAAAGACGCCGCTGGAGATGGAAAACTTTAATTCCCTTTTCTCTCTTTCTTTTTTCTGTTTCGATCACTCGCCTATGATTTAGTACAACGCGCGAAAAATGGGAATTGCCATGGCAGAGGCAAGCTTTGGAATACGAATTGCTGGATAAACACCGCAGGAAATCTGATCGTTGCATTCTTTTATTCTAAAAACTGTTATCATCGAAACTTGTTATTTTGCTCAAAGGAATGAATTATTATATTTAATTGATTTCTTTCTTCTTCCTTCTCCATTCCAAGCTTGCGATTTTTTGGGCCTCACGGACCTCTAACTATTCGCTTACATGTTTCGTTAATCATGCAACGTTTGCCTGTTATGCTATTCAATAGCAATTGCAGTTTGTGGTAACTTGATTTTCACGTGAATACGTCTCGCTATTGAAGCGTACTTGTGAATGGAGGAAATACGTCCTGTACGTGTTAAACGATGACGTGTAACCCGACGTGTTCGACTGTAAAATTTATTAATCGGTCGATGCAACTTGAACGAAACACTGTTCTAACTCTGTTTCTGATATCATTGATTTTGCGGTAATTGATCAACAGTTGTTACATCGGAATTTTATAACAGTTTCTTTGCCGAAGCTTCCTCTTTCTTAATAAAATATACGAAAACTTCTAGTCTACTCTCTCAGGACCAAAGAAATAAAGGTGTGTGTACATATTTGTACGAAAGATTTGGGCTGAATAATTGCGTGGAGAATAAAAAAACTGGATCAGTGGAGGGAGGATGGGCCAACCAAGTTCAAAAATAGAGCGGTCCACTATCTTGGCCACTCATCTCGCTGGTTTCGTGTCACTGTCCTCGTAATTTATTCATCGTACACCCGTCCATCGTCTTGCTCCGGTCCATTCTATGACGTCACGTTGACCCTTAAACCTCTGACGACCGCCGGTGCCTCGGTCGATTCGAGATTCGCAATTTCCTTTCTACGCGACCAGGGAATTCACCGGAGAATTTAATACGAACCGGCATCAAAGTCCCACCGGTACACTTACATATATCGTAGAGAAAAGAAACGAACGTGTTGTTATTTAAAGCAAGGTAGAACGATCGGGATTCGTGGAAATGGAAAATTTTCCGAAATATTCTCGTCCGAGGAATTTCCAACACGCGATGTTGTATCTCTCTTTTTATACGTATCTCTTTGTTTCATCGTCTCTTCCCTCGTTTCAAATCAAATCAATTTGTCTCAGTGGCCTCGCCGGTATTCATCTCGTGTACCATGACGCGCGCCACTTTGCAATGTAAACGTCACTCGTACGTATCGATGGCGTGGAACAAACGAAGGAAAGGAACGAGAATTGCCACGACGCGACGCTGCGAATTCTCTTAATTCGTTTTCGATTCGGAGGCTGCTCTCGGCTGGCAAGATCTAATTCTATTCCAACGATCGAATCTTTTCATTTGGTTTCCCTCCGAGCTTCAACTCCGTAACTACTTTCACACCTTGGCGCAAAAAAAAAAAAAAAGGAAGAGAAGAATTAAACTACATTTCATTCGTGGTTACCAATAAACTTTGTTCAAACACATTCTCAGATTTGCCGAAGAAATCAGATCTCCCAAAAAATTTGTTCAATTTTCAAACTGTTTGCTTTCCGATTTGTGGACACACGCGAAAGAGATTTATATAAACTGACGATATAAAACTTTCGCGATTCAAAAATTACAAAACTCGCACAAGACTGAAATTTTAAAATTCGCCACGAAAACAACACATTACGCGGGCCCATGCAGAGACCATATTCTGCACATAATTTTCGTTCGGCCGATCACCGCGTTCACGGATAAGTGGTGAACGTACCAATCAACGCCTGTGGAACATGCTCATCCGGTGACATTAGTTTGTCTGCAATTAAAGCGAAATTTCAGGGCAAAAGGGTTCGTTGCGTTCTGTTTCCGAAATGAAACGACGAACCGGGTGCGAAGGCACGGGGACACAATGGGACGTAATGAAACGGTCCTCCTGTTGTAACATATCGGTCGAGGCCAAAAGAAAAGAAATATTTTCGCTGCTTCAGTGCTTGACAAAGTATTGTTGCCATGTCTGCTATGACATGGCTGTACTCGAAGTTTTTCGAGTCGTTAGCACGGATCCAGAACAATATTGATTACCGGTGCTGGTTTGCATTTCGTTCTTGATGACATGTATTTCAATAGCTGTGACGAATGTTCGTTTTCGATGGTGTCCGTTAGAGATGGATCGCGAGATGGAAGCTTTAACTTCGAAGCAATA
This sequence comes from Bombus vosnesenskii, assembly GCF_011952255.1. Lineage (NCBI taxonomy): Eukaryota > Metazoa > Arthropoda > Insecta > Hymenoptera > Apidae > Bombus > Bombus vosnesenskii. The sequence continues at coordinate 2,963,162 of NW_022882931.1, read as the reverse complement.
TTGCGCGATTCCAGAAAGCTAGATTTATGACTGCGCGGCTTTGAAAAAATTTCTTTCTCGACAGGGGCGAATATCGAGAATGGTACGTTTCAAATGGAACATCATGCCGGGTCAGAAGTTTTGGTAATATCGAACTTTCCGACAGACTTCCGTGGTCTGTCAACCGACTGGACGAAATATTTCTGATCGTTTAATTTAATGTGCCGTCGCGGTACAATGCAAATTTCGTAAAGTTAGACGAGAGAGTAATGAAGTCACAAATTATATGCAAAATGACGTTAAAGTTGAGTCAACCGGAATTAGTGAGGTTCTCTTTCGTATCAACGAGATGAGTTCATCTCTCTCATTGAATGTCCTTAAAATCTTGCTTGTGCGTCCCCCCCCCCCCTCTCTCTCTCTTCCTCTGTCTACTGGTTGAAAATTAATTACTCACTGGTAGGATCTGCAAAAAACTCGTACCGTCCATCTATAATCCTATCTTCGTGCGACGGTAATTTATTATCGACTGTCGCCGACAAACGCAGTTTCAGGCCATATATTGTAATTATGAAAATTAGTACAAGTTGCTGGCGAACGTTTCTCATTTGTCCTCGCTTAAAATCATAGCTTCGTTTCGTGTATGTTTCCGAAGGAATTTGGTTCGCCTTGTGGCAAATAGGTGAGAAAGGAAAACAACAAAACTGTAGCGATTTCAATTCCAAGAAAATTATGGAAACGCGTTGGGATCGAAAAAACATCGAGAAGGTTTCCCGTGTTCTGGTCGGATATAATAACAGAAGGAACGCGAGGGAAAACGCGATACAGATGGAATGTGATATTCGCCTGGAACGTCTGGAAGATGGTGAAAGAAAAATATAACATCCCTGTCAATATTGATTTATTAGGAGAGAGGCAGAGTGTTCAGGAACTTCAACTTTGGTCGCGAATGGCCAACGTCGCCTGAATATCGTCGAACAGTTCATGATAAACGACTATTGATACCAGAGTGATCGTTCTCTTTGAAAAATTTCTAGAATAATACCTCTCGACTTGTCCGCTACTTGAATAAAACGATCGATAATATTAATCTTACGTGATACAACGTTACTTCGAGTAAAAATACTACGCATAATATAAAATAATACACGACTAATAAATCAGAACGAACAATTTGCAATTGGTAAAGTTTTCCGAGGGATTATGTACTGCAGAGATATATCACTTGGAAAGAAACAAGTCACTGACGCGAAAACGATAAAAGGAGAACGAAAGAGAAATCGAGGCAGGAATTTCACCCGGGATACACACTGATGTCCACGTTATCGTTTCCTTAGATTGTGCAACGTGGTTTATCCTGGCCACTAGAAACCTGAACTCACACATTGACTCGCTGCATCTCGACCGGAGATGGAAGAAATCGAAGGGCACCAGGCTGTAATTTCCGGTACGTCCAGCTGAAGTTGAAAAACAAGAAAGAAGAGAGTTTACCGGGGTAACAAATTCCGGATTGTTTCGCTCTCCGTCACCCTGATTGCTCCATTATTTCTCCGGTAGTTCTGTCCTCATTGCTATCTAAGCAGGGGATCACGCTGTCGTGACAAAACTCCATGAACTATATGATGAAACCTTATCAAAGTGTCATACCTAAAACGTATACAAACAAACAAACATATTGCATAAAATATCTTCGAATCACAGGTGACGGTCAATGTAGGGCGATTGGCAGTCGTACTCGTTTCAATGCACTAGAAGAATTATCGAATCCAGGTGAGTCTAAATTCGTGAAAAGCATAGAAATCAGATCGTCGAAGTCAAAACCTACCAACAGAGTACAAGAGTTATCGAACTCGCATCACCGTATCAAAGTTGACTCCAAAGCTATTTGAAAACTACTGAAGGTTGTGGAATTCGTGTCAGCAATGTTCCTCTGCTTTGAAAATGAATAAAATTCGGTAAATAAATGACATTAAAATATTTTTCGACTTTTAGAAATGCAAACTAAGCACATTAGTTCGCAATTGGAAAAAAGACCGATGGGCTTCCATCGCCATTTAATTAACCGTTTCTCCGTCAACTACTATCCGAAACTATCTATCCGAAAATCATTAAAAGCTGTTTGCGAGCCAGGTCCGGCCCGCAATTAGATTTTCGCTCGGCCTCTCGTAGGAACACATCCAACCATTCGAAACCTGTAGACGGCTGATTCTGCCGTCACGTTGCACCGGACTAATTAGCGTCGTGTGGCACTGCCTTTGATCCCTGTAAATTGATAATGGCACCGTATCACCCCTTGCCCGTTACCGACAGTGAATTCAATTCTACCTTTTTCGTCCGTTCCCGACCTCGTCCCCCTTCGTCAGCTTGCGCCCCCGTGGCCACGGCCCTGTACTCTTTTCGACGTCAGCCCCAAAGGACCCGAGCTCATACATATACTAGCTAACAGGCCAGTTTTCTATTTTCTTCGCCCTCTGCCTTCGTTCGCAAGCCTCAGCCCCGTTTTCGCGTTCAAAGCTCGTCGACACGTCGTCTCTCTCAAAGCGATTCCCTCCAAAAGAAATCGCTTCCGGCGAATCACGCTCGATCCATCCTTTTTTTCTAGCCCCTTTCTGCTGAAATTTAATTGACCCTTGCCAGTCGATAGAACGAAGAACAAAGGAGTAACATTCGGGTCGTACATTCTATTAGTTATTACCCAGATCTGATCTATGGACTCTGGAGGATAGATTAACTGTCCGGTTAGTGATCTTCGAAATTGATTCTACGTTTCTTCGGTAGGTTATCGAGAGAAGGATTTAGGTGTTCCTCTTGAACGTTAATGACTCCATAGGGGTTGATGTAATTTATTCGCAGGTCATACACTTTGCTTCTGTTTCAAAACGTTATAGCCAACTTTATTTTGAGAAGTTTCAAAGACTTATTCAACTTCGTATCTTTATTGACTTAAGATTTCTTTGGGCTGGCAAGTTCAGCGCCCGAAACTTTATTAAAAAGGATGATGTATTTACAGTGGTTCAAAGGGAAGAGATTAGAGACTTCGTCATCGTGTTAGGCTTGGATAATGGAAAGGTAGGATTTACAAATTATTCTTACTTAAATTCCGTAATTAATATAAACAAAGGTAGACATTATAGTATGAAGTCCCTGTCTGCCCTTCTCTACACACTTTCCTTTCTTTACTTTGCTTTCTATTCTATATCATTCCTTTTTCTCCTTGCTTCTACAGCCTTTGCATCCCCTTTTTCATTTCCTCTTTTCATTCCCCCTCGAATCTTTCGACCTTCCATTATCTTCTAACCTTTCTCATCTCCAGTTTGAAGCGATGAACACATAATGTATATGTATAGCAGCTAATCTTCGTCCGCAAACTTTACGTATCTATGTAAAAATATTTGCAAAAAGATTTTACATATGTATATTTGCCACATGAACCATGACCTTCGCAAGGTTAAATCAAACCAATGTGGAAGTTGAGGCGGAAAATAGAAGTACAAAAGCTAAGCTTGAAGTCTAATAAAACCCAGCCCTGGCAACATCTGGCTCGCGCCTCCCCGAAAATAAAACAGTGACGGATGCTTTCCCCCATCTTCTGTCGGTGCATTTCATATGCGCCCGGAAACCTCGTTTCTTCTCACGCTTTCTGCTAGCGTCTCTTTCTTTTTCAACCACTTCTGACGCAGCACTGCGGGTCACTGCAAAATAAAGGGAATAAGAGGAAAAGGGGCACGAAGAAATGAATTCTTACCACATCCCTACCGAGAACACTTGCTCGACGAGTCCCTCCTTGTTATTACTTCTTTGATCTGAAGACGGTGAATCGAGCTCTGCCATCAGAAGAACACTTAAAATAAATTTATCCGGAACACCGCCATCAGCACAGTCTCGATCTTTTTGTGCGGACCTTCCATCTGGCTGAACGAGCAGCGATCGTTTCGATTCAATTGCACCTGAAAGTGAAAATTTCTGTTTAGTAGTGCTCAAAATTCCCCATACAACTGTTTATATTATTTTTCATTCGATTCCAAGTACAATATCACGTCATCGTTCTTAAAATTAATCTATTCGTCTCTCCTCGATTCTATTCTTAAATGGAGTTAAAGGAGAAGCAAAGCTGAACCCAGTTTGCACTCATGAACGCTACGAGCATTGTTACAGGGGCATAACTCTTTCAGGCAGCGATACAAGTTTAACTGACAGTGTTTCGCACTGCGTAAAACGCCGAATACAGCTCTCGGGACGGTTCAACTTCCAACTTTCCATCGGGACAAAGTTCCAAGAAGGGCGTCTCTTCTCAACCGCGAAAACTTGCAACTAATTCCCTCCAGGGTGTGTCACCTATACGCGACGAGTAACAGACTGGTGTTGGTATTTTTACATTCCTGAACTATTCAATTTCAACGATACAATCTCTTTTTCAGTGTTCTCCATTTCCTCGAATCGCCAATGATACCAACAAATTGTATCAAGTTGTCCATAGCGATGATTAAAACGAAAAGAGTGGTACAATGGACATTGCACTGTCGGTCAATGCGAAACGAAACCGTCTGTCGTTACTAGAGCGTGACTACTAGGGTGTCGGCAGAATTAAAAGAACAGACAGAAAGAGAGGAAGAAAGAAGAAGCAACTGGAGATACAGAGCGCAAGAAAAAATGTCACGACGATGCAGCCTGCTCGTTCCTATTTTTCATTCTCTATCCTCTCGATCAGACTATGTCAGAAGAAAAGAGAAACAAAGACCAAGGTGGCGCTCGTCGAATCACTAAAACGTCTCGCGCGTTTGTTTGATTTCATTCGGAACCAATTGATTTGTTTGCGTCCATTTCCACCCGGGCAACGTTATTTCCACCTATCGAATGTGAAACGCGAAGCGTTCCGTTGAATCGTTCGGAAAACTGAACGCGCTCGTGAGATAAATTCCGACCGTTTACGCCGAGTCTCCACGGTCTCCCCGGACGTTTCCAGGCGAGACGAACTTTACGGTTCACGATCGACGAGGTATCCGACACTGCGGTAGTCGCTTGTTTCGAAAACTTAATTTTCTAACGGTGTATTTACTGTAAGCGATTGGAAACGAAAACACAGCTATCGGCTGCGGACGCAAATTTAGAAACAATGGAATATTTTAAGAAATATCTTTATCACAAAGGACGATAATAATGTATTGGGAAATTGTAATAAAACAAGTTGATTACTTTGCTTCGTAATTGAAACTGGCGGCGACTACATTAATCAACTTCATAAATTGAAATGCGGAAAAGAGCGATAATGTCGCAAGAATTAGTTTTTTAAAACTTATCTTGAATTTACAACTTTCGAAAACGAAGTAATTTGTTCTAGTTCAACGCTAATTATGTGGACAAATGAAACGATGTAGTTGATCTCAGTTTTCCTTCTGAGAGATTGAAAACTATCCTACGATGAATACCTATGAGAAGCATTACTATCATACTATGTACAATATGTATTATACATCAACAATGCAAATAAATAGCAATCTATAATTATGCCTCTATCTTGATAATTAACTTCTGTATTTAATAATCGTAAAAATTCGACATTTTCCATTTTGCTTTTCTCGTTCTATAAATCTTCGATCTGAGAAATGCCAATTTTCTCGCGAACAACAGAACAGAATTTAGCATATTTCTTATTTACCAATTCGATGCACTACTACGCCGCGAATAATATTAAACATGGTTGCAAAACCTTCCTCAAGGGGATGAGGCACGCACTTAGAACCACACATTAGGGGTGAAAAGCAGCTCGAGGCTTTACTCGCCCACCCCTTATGCTGAACGTCGCGTCGACCGGAGAACCTTTACCTATGAAGCAGATGGAAGGAATGCTCGAAAGCAAAGCGCGAAAGCAAATCTCTACGAACGATAGATGCATTTGCAGAACGACGTGGTTGCAGCCTTCAAGGGATTAAATGGCGGCACGAACAAACTCATGGAAATTCACACGTGGAAGCTTAATTTTCGGCAAGATGGTAGAATTCACTATGGTGATTACCGTAGAATTCATACGGAATATGTGATAAGGAAGTGGTAGAACTGTCAATATAGAGATTGAATAATGAAATGAAGCTATTCGAGGGGAATCGTGTACAGTAATAATGTTACACAATGTTACACAAAGTTTCCTCCAAAGCATCTTTAAATCGCTATACCGTAGTATATCAACAAGAGAAACTATTTTACTCCAGGATTGATTACATAAGAATTTATTGAGGTAGTCAGTTCGACCATATTTTATAAAATGATATTTTCTACCTCTGTTACTAATCTTTGTTCCTCGAAGGATATTCGTTGGTAATTTGTGACGATGAAAGTTATTTTAAGCTATTTCGAAACCCAGAAGATAATTCCAAAAGGAACTGTTTTGAAAATATACCAGCTCCGATCCCGAGTAGCCGCTAAATAGAAACAGAGTTGATGTAATTTGCATATACTGAGTTATATAAAATATTCAGTAATATTTTTTAAAGAAAGGAGAAATATACCTGTTATTTACCCATTTAAATGAACTATTTATTAATTCAATGTATGTCCGCATAATAAATGTATTCTCGTGAAACGGAATGATATATTTTAAAATGCAAATTGTAAAATACGATCAAGGAAAGGACTGACGAAGGAGTTATAGTATGAAGCTTCATTTATATCAGCTATAAAACATTTTATTGCTTAATTAATTGGTTATTCTCTGGCATAAATCACCGTAAAAATCAAATATCTCTAAAAACTATCTAAGTCACAGTAGAATTAATTGCATTGTCACAAATAGCACCACAAAAACGGTTGGAACGGTAATATATTAAATGGCATTAAAGATAAAATGCATGATCTTCCAAATCACTTTTTGCAACCATGCCCATACGCAATTACGTTTCTTTTTTTCTTATACTAGTAAGTAAAATCGTAGTTCATTTTCTTTCCTCCTCCGCCTCTCTCTCTCTCTCTCTCTTAAGATTGCAAGGAAGGAAAGTAAATAAACGATAAAAATTAAGTATCGTGAAAGTATTCGCTCGCAAGAGATGCACGCGTGGTTATTGGCCAATTAAAATTAACATTTCTTTTTCAGTCTCATAACAACGTAATAGTCAATACGATTGCTATTATCACGAAAATTAACTTCGCAAAAACAATTCACCGTATTCCGTTCTTAATTAATAATTGATCCCATAATGGTATTGATTGTCAGCAAGGCCTGGCATGAGGTTCCTCAGTCTTTCTTAGAAGCAACCTTTTATTATATGCACTCATTCCTCAGCTTCGATCGTAAGATCTTCCCGCTCGCATTCTTCGGTATCTCATTTATGAAGGTAACTCCTCCTGAAATTATTACAAATTCACGTTCGATTACCTTACATTATCGATCAGGTAAATAAGAACTACAATATTAAACGAAATTTGTATCGTAAAAAAAACAATCAAAAACAGGTTGAACGTAAAATAATGATAGATTAATAGAATATATATAAAAAGATTTACGATACTATTTAACTACTTTAAAAAAATTACTTTATGTACTGGAAAATTTACATAATGTAACAGGAAAAAGATGGATGTATTCATTGGTACGTTAATCGTTTTTATATACAAAACATGACATCATAGATTACATTCGCATTAAACGTAAACTGAAAAACTTTACCTCGCAGCTGTTTGTATTCTGACACTTTGCTTTTAATGAAATCTTTAATGTCTTCCTCAGTCACTTTTGACCCTTTCGTCGTCACTACGAAAGCTTTCGGTATCTCACCGCATCTTTCATCCGGCACACCGATCACAGCTGCTTCCTGGATGTCTGGATGCGATCTTAGTACAGCTTCCATTTCAGCTGGTGGTACCTGACGCAAAATTTTAAATCGATAAAGAAATGAGATTTGAAAGATAAACAAATTGGTGTTTTTTATGAAAAAATGACCGCTTAAGAACATACTAATGGAAGAATGTACTAATAAAGTTTGTATCGTACAGAAAACATGCGACGCGACGTATGACTCAATACTTTGACCCTGGGAGATCGAAAGAATTAGTAAAATGCAATACGCTTTACATAACTATAAAAACGTAACTGGTCATACATCAATGTTTAATTAGAAAATTCCTATGAATATTTTTATAGAATACCTATTAATAAGAATATATATATATTACAATTTATAATTATTGCATTTATCGTTACATATTATAATTAATACTATGTAATTATATCGAAAAATGCAGTTATTCGATTATCAAAATTACATAGGCGACAAAGTAAAAGTTCTGTAATACAACCAACTTAATATTGTTTACGAGTTCCATACATTTTATACACAAAAGTATGTTTGATAGTACATATGAATAATGATAAATGGTAGTACTCGAATTTTTCGACACAGTCACAGAATTGAGTGAAATAAAAATTAAGTCATGTTAGCGTTACCATAGTCATATATCTTTTCTTATCTACATGAAGAATGATTGGCATGTATGAGTATGGGATGAGTGGAAAATAAATTTAATTGAAGCTTTTTGCGAATATCTCGGAAACTAGTGACATGGATAGGGAAAAGTTGTCCAGAATGATGATCTCGATAACATATTTCAAACTTATTAGAATAGGATTACCACGTAAGGAAGACTGATATATTATCTACTAATTCTATGAATGGAGGTGTCATTCACCTGAAATCCTTTAACTTTAATTAACTCCTTCATTCTATCCGTGATAAAGAAATTGGAGTCTTTGTCATAGTAAGCAATGTCCCCGGTTTTCAGCCAGCCATTCTCGACTATCATTTCGTTCGTGGCACTTTCGTTGTTTAAGTAACCTTTCATAACGTGAGGCCCCCTGACCCATATTTCACCGACTTGACCTTGTTCAGAAATATCTTCATTCGTACTTGGATCGACTAGTCGTACCTCGCAACCAACAATGTTTCTTCCGACACTTCCTGGTTTCGAATCACCTACATCCAAGGTAACAACTGGCGAGGTCTCCGTCAATCCATATCCTTGTTAAAAAAAATTAAGCAAATGATAAATATTTTTTAGATTTTGTCAAAAGAAGTTCAACTTTAATGAAGCACGAAAGATTCGAGAATAGAAATTTTAGGAATAGAGTTAAAATCTTACCTTGACAGAGTTTCAACTGATCAGGGCTTAACTGATACTTTTGATAGAAATTTTCTACGTCCGTCTGTGATAACGGAGCCGCACCACTGATAAAGTGATGCATGCTTTCGTAAACCTGTTTCTTTATATATGTACAAGCGTTCAAGAACAGAAGTATCGGTGGGACTATGTAAAGACCCGTCACCTGTGAAATAAAGTACTCTTGAAAACATTCCTGAAACATATCCTGCTAAATAAAAAATATACTCCAACAGAATTCTCACCTTGTGTTTCATTAAAACACTAATAAATAGTTCCGGCGTGAACTTGGGAATAGTAATTAATTTTGCACCGGAAGCGATACGCGGTAACACCATGCCGTTTAACCCGAAAATATGGAAGAAAGGTAATATTAAAGGTAATACTTCTTGGAAGTCGGCTGCAAAAATAATTAACCTCGTCAATGATGCTCGATATTAAACGAACAAATAAGTTTACGATACTAAAATGATAAGTAATAATAAACGATAATAAACGATGCTTACTCGTTGTAGTTTGCCACATTTTTTCTTCGCACGTCTGTTCCACCATTTGCATGTTACTGACTAAATTATTATGCGTCAACATCACCCCTTTTGGTAAGCCTGTCGTTCCACTGGAGAATGGTAAAACAGCCAAATCGTTTGGAGACATTTGATAACTGGTTATAGGCGGTAACGTTTTGCCACGTGCAATGAGATCCTATAAAAGTTTCGTTATCTTGAGCCAACGTTCAACTCGTACCGATTATACCAAATGGTTTCACGCCTACGAATTCGAATTCAATCAATTTATCCGAGGTGCTCGACACTATGATCAACTTTAGTTCTCACCTTAAACGGCACGGTACCATCGGGAATAGGTCCGCTACCATCCTCGATAACCACCAAGTGTCCTCCAGATGCGAGGATATCTCTCGAAGCTTGGAGTACGATCGGTGCAATTTCTGCCACTGTAATGACCGCCTTCGCGTTGGCAATCTTCAGTTGCCTCTTTATTTCATCTGTTTAGTAATAGAAAATAATTGGCAATGATTTGCAGAAACAGAACAGGAACAGAATTGCTAATGAAATTATGTTAATTCTTTTTTTTCACTTATCGAATAATTTAATATGCAAATACATTTCACTACATATGCATACTTATTTAAATATAGCGCAAATGTATATTAAGTAGTTAACTTATTGCTGAATCAGTAATGGATTCAACTCACCAGATGTATAGGTAGGATTCACTGTAGTAACAATAAGATCGGCTTCTAGGATACCGATAGTACCTAAAATCGCTTCCGGATAATTGGGCGATATCAAAGCCACTACGTCGCCCTTTCTCAAACCCATATTTATCAAACTTCTTCCGATATAATTAGTCGCGTCCTTCGCTTCGCTGTACGTATACTTCCTTCCGGTCACCGAGCACTCCTAATATAGTAACATCGATTGCATTAGAGTCATCGAATTAGCATAGAAATTTACTATTTGCGTCATTTTGAAATATGTAGCTACTAAAAATTATCTTAATCAGCAACTATTGTAGCTATGTTGTAACAATTAAAAATCGTTTGTTTTAACTTGATTTCTATGATCATAATCGTATTACGTATTTGCATACAATATTAGTAATCTTAAAATTTATTCGTATGCAACGAACGTAAGAATGTAAGCACGCACAAGCTACGCTCTTTAAGAGTTACTCGTGCTTATCGCATTTAATTATTATCATCGCTCCCACAGACGACTATTGTGACTTATAACAGTAACAAAGAAATTGTTCCATCCTTTCACAACTGCTCTAATAAAGAGGGGAAAAAAAGAAATTGTAATAATTTGTTTATAACATTACCAGCGCAATATTGTCAGCGAATTTCGTAGCATTTTTCCAGATGTATTCCTGAACGAGCATCTTGGTGGGCGTGAACTCGCCGAACGGCGACAAGAAAATCTTTTTTCCATTTTCATCCTCCATGATCTTCTGTCGCGCCTGTGTAGAAGTGTGTCTCGCGAACTGGTTTGCAACTTTCGTCCCGCTTTCCGATATCTGGCTTAGTCTTCGAGTGCAACGAAAAATTTGCCTGACGCCCGTCATTATTTCCACGCAATATTTTATCCTAATCTTCCAATAATTTATTAATAGTTCAATAGTAACACTTTAACGAACTCTTAGCAGTTTATGGGATCACGTCGAACGGGTACGCTCTGGAAAAGAAATAAAAACGATGACAGTTGAATCGTATAAAAATGATTTTTTAGCTATGGGAATAACGCGTGCCGAGTAAGGCACGCGCGATTTAACGTGGGTCAACTGATTTGACGCTAAGAGGAACGAAGACGCAGAACGTTGAGAGCAGAAATACATACAACAACAATATACATCGCGTAAACATCTAGATCGAGATCTTACAATTATACGAAACGATTACAGGAGTTAATAAAATTTTAATCCCGAACGAACAACATAATCTTTTCCTGGTAATCCATTTGTTCATGATTATCAAGCTTCTTCCAGGAAGTCCTTCGAGGCGTGAGATATCAACAATAATGTATAAATAATTATGCCAGTTTGTTGATTGCATTACCATATACCGATAGAACAAGTTACACTGCGACGAACAGACCGAATGTAATGTCTGTAAGAATGTCTGTGGAATAACAAACGGACTACGTTTATCAGTAGATTGAATTGTTTGCGCCGGATCAAAAGAATCTGAATCAATAGAACGACGAACTGCCAGTGAAGAATAAGTAGAAGATCAAAGTACAACATGGTTATCGACATTAACACACCTCGTCTAGATGTTATCTTATTCTCAGCCATACGTAAATATAGTGGCTTCTGCGTATATTATCGCGGTAAATCGAGGAACAGTCTACCAAATGACTTGCAGTTGTCGACTATGACTCTGCTTCATTCAACGTTGTCTTACATAATAAACTGCTACCATCGAAGAAAGCTATTATTTATAAATTTTGTATGTCACAGTATTAAACCAGATATTAATGAGCGCTCAATTTGTTCATAAACAAGCTCTCGGAGAATCAAAGATGTTATCATTGGTATCGTACCATATATCGCATCGGCTGAAACAGATTGTGTAATAAATCGATGTTAAATATTTCGATCGAGAGACCATTGAACTTTCTGAAAAGTACGAATAATCCTGCGCCGTCTGAAGCTTCTACACCTACGCATTTGGAACGCCAGATGGTGCTTTGGCCTCGAATAACATTTTGCGATAGCTTCCTGAGGATGAACGTTCGTTCGCTAGGCATTGGCGGCGACTCAGACAGACAGAGATTTAGTTTTCGCTGTTTCACGTTTATTATTCGTTACGAGCAATAACAAACTTACGATATCACGATGTTGAGCCTCTTATAAACCCACGAAACGTTGCCTTCGCGACGAATGCAAGTACGCGGTAAACATCTGTTTATGTCAAATACATTCGAAACACTTGATCGACCGTAAATCAAAATTATTCGAAAATAGGTACTGTCTAACTTTCGATCTATGATCTCGACGCAGAACTAAGCGTGTTTATAATTTCCATCGATCGATCGATTTTTACTCGGCTGACCTGTTGCATAGGAAAATCCAATTTCTGATTTTATTTACTTTTATGCAAGTAAAATTGCAAACCGGTTTTGATATAGTGAATATCTTTTGTTTCGATATTGATGGCGATCGATTAAGAAGGGGACGATCCAGCGTCGATAAAATACACTTGTCAAATAGAGAAAAACGTAGGAAAACGTGCAAACCTTGATGATCTTGAATACACGGTGCAAATGTTAGTGCGTAGCCGTAGGACTCGAGTCGTTGTTTTCCACTTAGACGTGATGTACTTGGGAAAAGTCGCAATACCACGAACCGACGAACGACACAGAACTGGCGAAGCTTACTCAACTAACTGACTTTCACTGACAGACTACGAGTTTCTGTTGCAAACCATTTAACTTCTGCCCGCCTGTAGATACGCCATTCCCCCACCCAACACTCTAGCAGAGGAGGCGTGTACAGGGATGGTTATTTGTATGCGAAAACTATAATGACGCTTTCACGAACGACTGTATTTTCGGTACACTTTGCTCGATTGTAAGTAATTGATTCTGTCATTATGATAATATCCACAACGCGGATACGTGTGTTCACGAACATCGATTAATGTTCTTCCCGCTTTAGACGATGATTTAAATGCAATAACATTTGGTCGATTAGTTCGAGACAGGCCTACTATTTATTGTTGGACTGATAAATAAATATCAGGTTCCTCTTATCGTTCTGACAATTATACCCTAAGTATATTCTTATGAATATTCACATTAGATTGAAAATATTCATGTTAAGACATATAAAATAGTAGAAAAGCCACATCATACTCGTGGATATATAAATTACTCAGAGTGTTTATTACAATATTCATGAGCATTCGTTCAATTAGACTGTATTTCTTAAACTACATCCCTTGCGTCTACAGAAAACATGAATTTACTTTGAGACAGGGAGCCTGCATATATTATATACAATACTTGTTACACTTTGGTCAGTGTTACATAATCAAAACGAACTGATCTTACCATTCGCATTATATAACCACACTCCTGTGGAATATAAAGGAGCTAAACATCGTGGTATGGCGCTGTACGAAATTGTCAAGGGAAGAATAAGAAGAAAATTCACGTCGGTATTTCCGACGGTTTGAACGATACAGAGACCAACTTGGATTTTGTATCTAAAAACGTCTCCCCTCTTGCCATCTGGTGACGGGATTCCGACCTTTTAGCGCTTTATCGTTCGTTGACAAAACGAACACCCTATAGGTGATCCTTAGGCAAATAAGCTTGATACATTTATTTATGAATATAAGACAAAGCAATTTGATTGCTAATTCAACAGCATCTAAACGTCGATGACCTGGTAATGTTACGTTAATCGATGAGAATCACATTTTTTCATTGTTTCAACGTCGTCTGTATTTAACTCCAACTATTGCACCCGGCACATTGTCGAGGGGTCGATGCGTCGGCGCGTCGTCATCGACGCCGACTCCAACGTTACGTCCAGGTCCGTACGACAAGTGTTGTGAAACACGTGTCAAGAAATGTGAAATATCATTCATAATTATATCAACTATATCTACATGTCAAATTCTTAATCGCAAGTCATTTCCCCTATAAGCACATCAACTAACGTTACAATGCACGAATATGTCATTTAAAAGCGAAAGCAAACTACTCTAAAATCTTCGTTACTCCAGGCACTCACGAAGGTCTATTTACATAAAACGAATAAGCTATTCAAGTATATGTCTTGATAAAATATTTGACCGCGAAATAAATTCATTTGGTTAGCGGTGAGTTAACTAGTCAAACAATTAAGCGCCCCACGAGAGTTCATCCCTGTTCGCAAAGGCAACGACGCCATGTCGACGTTCACCCCTATAGCTTGGCCTCGTTGCAACCCCCGTTACGTCCCCAGTTGACCGTGAACCGCGACGAGCAAGTATATTGAGAAACGGGATATTCGTGTTATTCGTCGCAACGCTAGATCATCGTCGAACACCAGGTCACTGTCGCTAAGCGAGTCTGTGCTATGAATGAAGACCCAACCTTTTCATTTCGAGGTAATTATAAAAAGAATCGGCCTAACTGACGTGTTTGTATCGACAGACGGAATGGTCATCGTCTATCCGTCACGTCAGCAAGATTGCGTCATTACAAATCAATTTTTTCCACTTTTCGTGTCGTAGCTTTTGAGATCGTATAGTCACGGGTGATCGGTTCTTATCGAGATAGCGTCCTACGGAACGGAGAAATGATAACTAATGAGATCAGAGTGCGTGAAAATTTTTCCTTCCATGCAGTTTGTACAGCTAACGGTCGCTTTACACGATCGTATAAATATTCCATGACAAACACGAGCAGAAAGACGTCACGAATATAGACTAATAGATAGTACGGTATTGAAAAAATTACGGTACTATGGACGTGCTGTTGTCGAGTACTACTTAGTAAACTTTAGTAAACCTCCGAATAAACGAATGACAATAATTTACGACGACGTTGTTCATTCGAACGCAAGGAGAAAGAAGGAATAAGTGAAGGAATAAGTGTGTATTTTGCGTTTCGCAGGTCTTGGTAGTGTTACTCTTATCCGTAATCCCCTGGCCAGGACCCAGCGTGTTTAAAATATCATGCCCCCGCGATCGAGCGTCCGTGGTGAGGAGGATAGTTCAGAAGGTAAAGAAAATTTGCAAAATGTCCATTTGTAGCAACTTTGTCGCCGTGGAAAATCTTTCAACTTTCTCGAGGTTTCAGAGATGGATGCCAATTCTGAAGAGACATCAAGTAGAGCTACCTCTGGAGTGCCCGTTCCACGAAAGTCGAGATATTTTTCGACCACAGCAAAAGGCGAAACACCAACACAGACCGTCACAATGGACCTGCGGTCTGTGTGGCAAATCCTTCTACGCAGAGAAACACTTGGATGCCCACTTCGATAACAGACACAAAAGTAATGTTAACACGGTACGTTTTCCTTCTTTCGATTCGCTCGAGTAAATATAATTTGTTCGAGATATAGAGTGTAGAATTGGAGATGTCACGAGTCGTTTAGAAAGCCTCGTTTCTTTCAAAATTACCATTCCGTTAGAATAATTGCCATAATTGTAATTATAAATATATACTCTTATAACGGGATAATAAAGGAGGGATATGCTTCTAGAGAAAAACATCGTGTAAACTTCATCGATTTTATGAGACACCTCCCATTTTCCACCTGGCACAGAAAATCTATCGACACTCCTTCGCAACGCACACAAATAACTTCAAATACGGTAAGACCAGTTGCCAAGTGTGTCAATTATAAATGAAACTGTTGGAGGCTAGGCGGAAGACGCGGTGTGCCTCGCGGATTACTGCGACATCATGAGATGCGACGTGCTTGGAAACCGTGATTTCGAAAATTCCCTGGTGGACGACGAGACTGGCCACCACAGCACGGATATACAAGTCTGGAAAGAGAACACGGAGCAACGTCACACATCTGTGATGCCTTGTGAGTCGCGAGGCAGTTTCTCGGGGACGTATCCGGTGGAGAAAGCCTGCACTATTCCCGGTGGCGGAGCTGTCACCAACATTCAGCAATACTGTCATCGAGAGGACAGCGGGGCTTTAGAGAATCATCGTTTGCCAGGAACTGCATACCACGTCGAAATCGCTGGTCCGGATAACAGGAGTAACGCCTGCGACAACGGCGAAGAGGACGAAGACGAAGAAGACGAGGACGATGAAGAGAATCTCGTGGAAGCGGCGTTGCCAGCCGTCGACAAGAAAAGACGTAAGGGGTTGCACCTGAGGAAGTTGAAGGCCAACTGCAAGCCGGAGGAGCTGCAGAAGCTGAAGTTGCAATGCGAAGTTAGTTGACTTCGTGGGAAGATTGTAGAAAATTTTTTAAATGAAGGGTCTGATTTATCTCTTGGAAATCATCTCGATGAAACCTCGATAAGATCTAGGAATAGTCGAACGATACGAATAAGTGGACGACTTCCTTGGTTCTATAAGACAATATCTGCTCGTGAGAGAAATAGTATATCTTTCATTGCCATATGAATTCACGAACGGCCGATTTCTCTGTCCTCTATGCAACTCGAAGATTACAGATCGGTGTTTGAGTATGTAAGATTATCGTTCTAGTAACTGTTGTATTGTCCTTGGAAGCTTTAGGCATTACAAAACGCTTTAGCATTACTTAAATATTGTTCCGAATAATCTCGTAAATATAGGTATCTTCCTTGTAGCGCATTCGAGAGAGGATTAATCACTTCCTGGCCTCATTTGTCGTTCCATTTGTCTTAAAATGACTAATCACTATTTTACTTGAGTCACGTAAACTTTCCAAATCCAAACAAGTATCACGAGTATCATGAGTATTAACGCAATCTTCCGTATAATCCGTAGACTAACAGCACGGTTAATGAGGAAATAAAAAGTGTAGTAACGAATTATGGCATAGGATGAAATAACAAGCACGTATCATAAATATCGTGTTCTTTTATGTCACGAATATTATTATTATTTGAATGATGTTAACAGGTACTGATCCGCGATTGCATCGCTGGACTCTTGACGAATCTTTCGGTACGAGATTTCCAGGAAATGGAAGGTATGCCGTTCGATCAATTTGTTAGACGTCTTATCGACAAATCGGATTTCCAATTTTTATCATTCTCCTTCTTTCTAGGAGAGTTAAATCGCGCGATATGCTGGTACCTTAGCTGCGACAGGTATTGGGAAGACACGAAAAAGCAACAGAGGCACACACCTTGGTACCTGTTAAGCATTTTCCTGCTCGTTCTGTCTTTGTCCATTTACGCGTGCTACTACATTATTTGGGTGCTGTTCAAGTACGTACGTTGAAACATATTTACACATAACAATATCGCCCCGCGATTTATCACCGTTCGCGTGTGTATAAAAACAGCGATAAGAGAATTTATCAGCACGACGACTGTCGTCACATATGCAGCTAGGCAGATCTAATTAAAGATTCAGCACGATACAAATATGTCAAATGTTTACAACAATGATAAGTCACATACTCTTTTCGTAACTTTGTTTGAAATCGTTCCAGAATTCGATATTAAAAATTGCACATATGTATATCTACGTAGAATTAAACTTAAGATATTAACGAACGGCTTGGATAAAAGTGCAAATATAAATCTTTCTTTTTATGCACGTAAATGTTTAGACGTTCGAAGATTTACATTGTGTTTACACCGAAGAACCTGATAGTATAGAAAAAATAACATCCGAAATCATTTTTACAATTCAAACACACGAAGGCGTCATTAATCCCATAAATTCTACTTAAGATACCAGATATCAATATTCCCACTCGAAACGTATTATATATTTTTAACCAAAGATATCATTCATCTTATCGAAATGTAGTACATACATTTTATTTATCCTCGTCAATTACCATGATTCATCACTGAAACACCAATCTTTCAGTTCAGCAGAAGAAGACAGGTTGGATGGAACGGGAAGTTTAGATGGAGATCTAACGGCTACGTCCTCGTTACACGATCAGAGTGGTCCTGGCGACAGTAGAACCAGTGGCAGAAGAAAAGGTGAGCCAGGGGACGATAACCTGCCTTCGAACGAAGAAATGCCCGATCATTATATATACGTAACCTATCCACCCGAGCTAAAGCAGCGATTACTGGACAGGTAAATAAGATGAGAAAATATGAAACAAGTATGGGACATTGGTATCGAAATCGTACAGTGATCTTCCTGGTTGCAGCTGCTACAATAGAACCACTCGACTATAAAGTCAAAGAGGTAGGAGAAGGGTGGACAAAGATTCGTTTCGTTCGGAAGTACGAGAACAGCTCGCTCGGTATCACGAGTCGATCCCACGGCAAAACACCTTCTTCCTTATTTTTTCCCCCTCTCTTAATCTTCGTGTTTTGTATACCAACCGTGCGAATAAATTGCAAGACGTACACGAGAAAAGAATTTGTTGTCAATACCTCTGTTCGCGTTATTTATATTTCGTTTTACTAAACTATCAACGTATGCCAAAGCTTTATACTTAAGATAATATTTTATCGAATCGTAATTTATATAATTTGTTTCTTCAAGTGCATTACACAAAGAGAACATACTTCTCTGTTTAAAAAATTCGTTGAATGATATTTTTATTGTTATCTCAGCAACGCTGCGGCGATCTGGTCGGCCGAGGAATGCAGTTTATAGTTTTATCTATAAACAGTTTCGCGAGCCTACGATAACCAGTTCGCTTATAGCAAACTATGCTCGTGTTTCTTTCGACCATCACACGTCTAGAAAATGTCTAGCGATCTTTTTAAAGAACGATGCATTAATGTCAATTTCTTGTAAATCTCAAGAAAAAAGGAACTGAAATAGTTGGTATGTTAAAAAAAAAACATATAGAGAGGGAGTGAGAAGCATATGCAGATAGCAACCATTTACAAATGGTCAAAGAGATTTCATGACGAAAGAGAAGAGATGGAAGATGATGCTCGATCTTCTACTGAGTAGTTCTAAAGAAGAACTTTTAACGTGTTTATAAAGTTGTGTTATCACTGATCGGATAATCGCTAAAGAGCTTAGTATCAGTCGAGGAAATGTGTATTCAATTTTAAAAGACGATTTAGAAATACGAAAACCTGACGCTAGAATTGTCTCGCGATTTACTGATGTAATTCTGCGAATTTTCTTAATAGACTAGTATAAAAACATACGTTCACGACAAGGACAATACATAAAAAAATGCTGTAGGCAATAATACCTCCTTGGGTCAGTAGTTTCGGTTTTATTTTGAAACTAAGAGCTCGATTCGAAACTAAAACCAGTAAGTCATCTTAATGGATCCATCGGAGTCCCGTTGCGTGTCCATCACGCTGGATTGTCGAACCAGCCGACGTACGCTCGCACTGCTGGGCCTTTGTTGATCCTCTAACAGTCTCTGAGGAATCGATGCCTCAGGTACTTCGTGCATCTCCACTGTCTCCCTGAGCGATAAATCTTCGTAAGAAGCAGCAGCCGATGAAGGTCTAAGATCAGCCAAAGCAACGACGCATTATTTACAACATTTACATAAGAAGGAGTATTTATGTATTTAATCGACAGTTTTTGCCAATAATATGATTCGTACTTGGTCGGGACGCAACGAAAACAGTCGGCACAAGTCCAATCCTTCCCAAACAGTTCCCCTTCCTCCACAGTCTGTGGTAATCGATGATGCAGCGTCTCCGGCAAACGCAAGCCAGACAGTCCGCCGATTACAGATACGACGCCAAGAATCACGAGGGGTAGTACTAAGTTCTCCTTGCCCTAATGACGTAAATTCCTGGAAGATTTAACTGAACGCGGAGACACGATAAGCGTATTTACGATTACTTACAAGATAAGTAACAAAAGGAATGATTATAAGGCCGAGACCACTGATGTAGGCGGAGAAACCGATCGCTACGCCGCGTAGTTGTGTAGGGTAAAGTTCACCGGCGAACGGATATATAATTAAAAAAGAGGCTGATATTGCGGATTTTGATAAGAGGAATAGTATTAGCGTCGTCACAACAGCATCTATAAAAAGACAAAGATGGAATAGTTAAAATGAAAAAATTTATTTCGAAACTACTTTCAGTATTTCTCTTTCTATTGTATGATTTATACGAAGAATCTGTTCTCCTGTTTTTCTCTTTTATTAGCATAATGTAGTACCAGATGACAAAAGAACCGTGGCAATGCACGATACACCAGCGAGTACCATGGACAAGCAAAGAGGCCATCGACGACCCCATCGATCCATTACCACCCAGCAGGCCATGTAGCTTGGAATCTCAGCCAGAGACGAGAAGAAAAAGCTCAAGTGTTCCTCGTTACCCAACGCTGGCCCGTAATACGATAATCCGACGTATACCATATTATTGGCAAACCTAGAAAAAGAGGAATCAATCCAGCGATAGACTGATACATTTCGTCATGTGTTGTTTACGTAAAGAAATACAATCACGTATATACGGTAAACAACGATTAATAATACGAAAACATTGTAAGATTCTGTAGAAGTGTCGGAAGCTAAATTTTACTGTAAACACACGCGTGTTATATCTTATGATATTCGGTGACTCATGAGGTGTTTATTCTTTGATTTACCAATTTAGAGTGATAAGACACGTCTTCAACCGCATATTTGGTGTTTTGAAGAGAGACAATACACCGGGCCCTTTACGTAATCTCTCCTCTTCACTTTTGGACCGTGACATCATCATTCGCTGACGTAGTTTTTGCGAGAAAGAAGCAGGTAACTCTTTCCCATTTACTTTGGCTAATCGTTCCAAGACTTCGTTAGCTTCAACTAATCGACTTTTCGCCAATAACCATCTCGGTGATTCTGGCAGCAACCTTGAATAATCTTAGACGTTTTATTATGACGTCGCGTGAACGGAATACGGAAGAAGGGTAAAAGGCAGAGAGACAATCACTCACCACCAGTATAAGAAATACAAAAGAAAGGGTGCGCTCGTGGTTATGGCAAGCGTTCTCCAATCTCTTATCAAATAGGTCACACCAGCCAACATACACAATCCCATTGTATAGAAGCTGCACGTCATCACTGTCACGAATGATCGATAATTTGGTCCAACCAGTTCCAAAGCTGTTTGTAGAAAACCCAGAAAACATTAATACTCGTTCTTTCTACGAAAAATATTTCTCATACTTCTTATTCCCTGTATTTGTTTATGTTATTTACTCATTTATTTATTATTTCTTTCTCTTCGTGGAATCTTACATATGATAAAAGGTATCTGATAAATAGCAGGAATGGTTAAACCAACGACCACCCTGGTGGCAGCCCAGGTCCAAAAGCTGTTCGACATCGACGTTAAAAATCCACCGGTTATTAAAGTCGCCAGACACGTGAAGAAAGACAATCTTCTACCAATTCTATGTGATACAACAAAGGCAATGAAACAACCTGTATCTAAGTTTCAAAACTAAGTAACAATGTTTGTCACCTATCGTTTAGCGTGCCGAAAAGGTACACTCCAATTGGTCCTCCCGTGTTTAGAGCGACCAATCCAATTGTCGGATAAATCGCATGATCGCACACGAGATCGAACTGAAACGTTTCAACAGGAATTAACAAAAAAATAAAATGATCATCTTGATCGAAAAACAGGATAAAATGTAAACGTACATCGATAACGATGGAAGATTTCACTTCTGAAGTTTCATACTCCCAACCATGATCGCATGGAACAATGGGCCACGATGCATTTGGCACGTACGAAGCCGCTGTCACGACAGAAATATTTTCCGCTGTCCAATCGATATCGTATCGTGTGCATTGACTGTACGTTTCATTGTCCTCCTAATTATGAAGGCAATTGTTACAATACTGCGAGCAAATAACGTGCACTATTGTGGAAAACGTACATATGTACTCTATTATGGATAAACGACGTCTTTTCTGCAGTATCAAAGCGGGAAATCATCTTGGAAATACGAGAAAGATGCTAGCGTTTATCTAATTTCCTCGACAAACAGCGTAGGTTGATAGAATAAGCAACGCTAACTCTAAATCTTATTTTCTAACCTACTTACAGCGATTAAAATTTATTGTTATTGGCAATTAACTCTGCCATTCCTATGATAATTGTACGACTACGTATTTAGAATATAAAGCGCAACAGAATATCACTACGAATTATTTTCGCCAAAAGCTGATGACAGAATTACAGATGTTTCTAAATATCAAAATGATTGTATGAATGTTTCTCGTGTAGCTATCGAATAATTTAAAAATGAAAAGCTTGCAACGAGGAGCTGGTATATTTGATTGACTAGCTTTTAAATAAATACCCTAACTGTCTAAATTCTTCCTAATAAAACACATGAACGAGGAGATAAAAGTATTAACGCCTAGACCGACAATTGCACCTGACTAATTGGAATCGCGAGTCTCTTTCTCCGGGAGACATCCAGAGTCTCCAACCCCGGTACTTTGCACCAGTGGGGTGGCGTGTCGGACATGAAGAGTTGATTGAAGGCGCAAAAGCCACACGGAAGACACGCCGGAAGACACACGAGCCAGAGAAGTTGCTTCTGATAACGACCGAATTCGCCAACGATCGGTAGAAGATCGTCGAGATCAAAGCCATCCTATAAAACTCTTGTCTCTTGATCTTGATCACATTCTTTTTCAGTAATCAATCATATTAAGATTTTTATATCATGACAACAATCAAAAAACGTTTAAACGAATAACGATAATGAAGGAAATCCTATCGATTAGATAAAAGTATAGAAGCGTGTTGATAGAAATTATTACTACAAAGTAATTACTACAAAATAATAATTCCTATCAATAAATATTTTGCAGGTGTAATTTAACATAAAAAACTTACTTCATCGTTCGCGTTTCCAGTCGTCTTGGTGTTCGCTGATTCGGACGTTTGATTTTCATCCAAGTCTTCCATTCTCGCGAACTTTGCCCACGTTCAAGCTACCGAAATGTCGTCGATACCTTAGAAACGCGTTACGTCACGTGTATTAGCTCCTTTACGATGGCAGTGTGACCGACGTGCCATTCGTTCCATCCTGCTGCGTCTTTTTCTTTCTCACCCTCGCACGATCGTATTACGAGGGTGTCCCTCCGAAGTCGCCACGAAGAGGAGACAAAAGTATTTAGATAGCGTGTGCCAGCTCTTGTAGTGGATTTAGTGAGTTCTAGTTGGACACGAACCCAAAAGGAATTGGATGAATTAGAAAATTAAATCGCTCACTGTTGATCAATCCACTGCTCGCTCAACATTTTTCAAAAATTCGTGCCTTCTCGACAACTGTTACTCTTCTCTCTTAAGGAAACTCACTTGTCAAACGTGTAATCGTATCAAAAGAAAAGAACAAAACGAAAATGAATGAAATTAAATTGAAGAGGTATGCAGAGTGTGCGTGTGTATGTGTATGTGTGTGTGTGTGTGTAAGAGAGAGAAAGAACGTAATGTAATAATTAGTGTGTATGCAGAAAATTAATCCAAATCAATGAATGGTATGTGCTTGTACGTCGTATCTCGTTTCGTCGACAAAGAAAAATTATGGTCGATGAAATTACTCCGGAATTTTTATGGCGAATACACCGATATTGTTCATCTCCCGAATATAGTACATTAAGCACGAGCCACCGGCTTCTCTTTCTTCGTTTGAAAGTGAATTAAAAAAAAGAAAGGTAGAGAAGAGGATAGAGCTCGCGTACGTACTCGCGTTTCACGCACGCGAAAGAGAATCGAGGAAATGCAGGCGACACGACTTCAGAGGCGCGTGCCACGAGGTGTGCCCTTCTAATTCAATTGGGTTAAGGGTACTTAAAGGAGATTAAGAACAATGCTGACACATGCTGCGTGGTGGCCGCATTTCATTCTTCGAACACGCCGCGCGACTTTTGATGTTATTTTGTAATTTTCGATTCGTTATTCTTCGTGGCGGGTCTACAATTAATTTCAAATTTCTCATGCTGATCAAATGTTGCGATTTTTCGCATATCGCTTACTTCCCGCATATACAGTATAATATACAAATATATATATATACTTTTCGTATAAATCTCTTCTTATTTGTATCATTCGTCTATCCCACGTTTCGTCAAACGAATTAATTTGTTGGAAATGTTAATAGTTTGGCGTCGTTAAACTACGTTTTCGGTACTTTTCTACAATAACGAATATCTCCGGTAATGCTTGAAAATCGCGAGATATACGGCTTCGTTCAAATCCAAGGTAATCCGATTGATAAAATAAAGGACCGTTGTCACAGACACAGGCAATTGTTCACGTTTTCCATCCGCGTGTTTGCATACGAACCTCGATCGGACGATAAATTTTTCGCATTTTCGTTATAAGATTACTCTGAACGACGATGTCGAAAGCGATAGGTGAAGATGGGTGGTTATTGGAAAAAAAGAAGTGAGAAAGAGAAAGCTCGATGCCGAAACGACGACTGGTAATAATAGCATTGTTGCGTGTATTCAGATTTAAAATGAATTTTTATTCTGGACAATCTCGTTTTGTCGAAGATAAAAAAAGAAAAGAAAAAAAAGGAGAAGAAATTCCAAATTTGAAAACACATGTGGAAGCAATTCGCATTTCGATGGTCAAATCTTACGGGATGAAACGACCTCGCATTCTTCTCGGAATAAGATTCCATAATTTCTTTTTTCACATACAGAACGCAACTGTGTTTTCTTTCTCTCGTAGTTTTCCTTTTCCCTCGTTCTTTCACTCTTTTTTCGTTTCCCTCGATCCTTTTTTCTTTTTTTTTTTTTTTTTTTTGTCAAGACGATGAAAATCGTGATGTTAGTAGTCGAAATGATTTCTCTCGTTTAATTAATCGTATGGCACTGTCGCTTGGCGATTCGTAAAATTGTTTCTCGTACACACACTGACAGAGTACGATCAGCCACGTTAAAGATTCAACAAAAAAAGCTGACATCCGTGAACAGACGACATGGAATCTACGTTTTAAAGATAATACCAGACGAGTTAATACGAAAAAAAAATGCAAAATATGCGATTTCTTTCTCATAACACGACCTTTGTATCTTGTTTTTCGAAATCAGTATTTTGTTTGTTTATTGTTGCATTAATGTAACCGATCGTACGGTGAACACACTTTCCAAAAGAATCGTCCCCAATCATTCCACGATCGCTCTGGCACTCAGATAAGCGATGCAGCCGATGTGTCACATATAATCGTTGTCATTTGGATACCTTCACAGAACACAGGCTCGGCAAACCACACGACTGACACAGACCGAAAAGAAATGAAAGATACGTAAATATCTTGCGCTACGTAGACATGCCGCACCCTCTCCCATTCTAGAATCATTCATGTAGCAAATTATTATTGGAAAATCAGAGGGAACAAGGGAAAACAATGTCCTCCTAAGTATGTGATATAAGATTCATCTTTTGTAGCAAAATAAAGTTTCCTCGTTGTTGTAATCTCGATTTGCTTGAAGCATTATTTTTCCTGATAATAGTATGATAACCGAGTACGTAATAACAACTTGTGACTTTAACGAAGATTTCGCTCCTTTACAAGGAAAAGTATTATTTTTTATCTAATGCAGATAAGAGATTAATCTTTGTCCAGAGAGTCAAGAAACAAGTTTTATCAGCGATTATTCGTAGCGTCTAATTTGGAATACAAGAAACGGATCGTTAAATTATGGAATAGGCCAAAGGAATTTATCGATTCTTCGATTTTTTACGGCATATCTTCTTTCTCTTTTTTGTCCTTTTATTTTATTTTATTGGTGATAAGGTCGACGTAAAAGCTGAACTCTAGGAAACAAATTGGAGAGGGTGAGCAAATTACAGAGTGGCAGGCTAAATAGGATTTCATCCAACTCGTGTTCTCGTTTATTCGTTTTTTCTTTCTTTCTTGCTTTTGCTTCAAACCCACGTTTATCGCCCGAATTGTTCACATGCGTAAATTATAATGTTTGGTCCGATCGTCGATCGGCAGCACTCGACAGCACTCTCTCTCTCTCTTTCCGCATATCGTCACAAAAAGATCAATCTCACACGCTCATTTTGCTTCTCTCCTCTTCTTTTTTCTCGTTATTAATTTTTTTTAATTTTTTTTTATTAATTTTTTTGTTTGCTTCTCTTTTAATTCTTTAGTTTTTTAATCACACAATATGCATGGTAATGGCATTTTAGCTTTATCTCGACGCAACCCATCAAAAATCGGGAAAAACAAAAATATCTGAAGATACTGATCAACCGTGACACACACACGAAGCAATATAGGCATCACACGATCGATGGATCTTCACTTCTGCCATTACCGTGCAATTTCTCTGACAGTTTGGAACAATAACAGCTCTACACGTGTTGGCTTCGTGTTTCGCGATTCGATCGTTTAAAAAATATTATCGAAAATATTGTCTCGTACGTACAACGGCACCGCGGTTCGAATATCTTAAGAACGGAGACTCTGTTCTGGACCCAGTGTCGCTGAAATCCTCTCGAAAAATAATTCATCTGCGTGATCTGCGTGGATTCATTTTCATCTTATTCACATTGTCGTTGTCATCGTCGTCGTCATCGTCGTCATCGCCGTCATCGTCGCCATCGTCATCTATATAACAGCTTATTTATTTAGTCGTGCGATCTCGTTTTCTAAGTTGGACAAAAATTTCAGCGAAGCACCAGGACATGGATTCGGTGACAGTTCTCCGATCTTTTTAACCGCGTCACGATACAAAATTTATATAACTTTTTTTTCTTATTTCCATCCTTCGTTTCTTCTTTATCTTTTTATTCTTTTTTTTTTTACAAATCGACGATTCGTCCTTTCCCGAACGTGACGCCGCGATTCACGTCGAATCACGAGCCAACTCTTCTCATCATCCCTCCACCACAGTTATCAAATACTCTCTCCTCTTGTGTTTCTCTCTCGCTCACAATCTTTCTCGCTCTCACAGCTCATTCGTTCCTCTCGTCGTTTTTTCTTCACTCGCAGATAACACCCTAACAGGACACATCCCACCAGTAAATTGTGATTTATCTCACAGCGCACATCATCACTGATACAGCGTAATGCACACGCTTTTCAAATTTTTTTTTTTATTCTTTTTAATAATCCTTATAATTAAATACGCTCTCACGTACGTTCCCTAGTGAAGCATCGCACGCACTCTAGGCGTCTCGACGATGAAAAGGCTAACAACTAATAGTTCGATAAGATATTATCGTGTATGAGTTAGTTTCTAGGAGCGAGGCTCTGATCGTGACTCGTTCCCTCGATCACATATAAACGCAAAAAGGAAAACTCTGTCTTTCAAAAACGACCTCAATCGGCGTATATATGTCTTTCTTACATTCATTAAATATAAGTGTTCGTGTGCGCGTTAGGCTAGCTCGAAATACAGAGCAGCGAATATTCCCTTATTAAAACGAATAGACAAAATAATAATTACACAGAAGAATGGCGAGCAAATCTGCTATGTTTGAGATCGTAGAATGGAGAACATGGATCAGCCAGAGCCACGCTTCCTTTAAGGTAGAACATCGACCCCTCGCACACGAGAGTCTCTCCAAAAAATCACAGTCGCATATATAATATAATTTGCATCTTTCGTATTTCTTATTTTCACAACTCGTTACTCGTTACTTCCATCACGGCACGGCCGGCATTTCGTTTCCTAGTTTCCTACCTCTGCTCTTCCACGACCGATCCCTATCTACACGGGTGTTTCCCTCCGTATTTCATTCCTTCCATTTCTGTTAGCCTGTATGCCCTTCTCGGCGGACCTGATAACGTGATTCGCAACGATCACCTCGAAGATACCGGAAACGAACGATATACCCCGTCTTCTAGTAACGTCTTGAAGTAGACGCTTGTTATACGATCATGAAAGAATGCTCTTGGTCACGATTGATCGTAAACTACGCGTGATGAAAAGAATAGTCGCGTGTTCGTTCCATTAATGTACAGACTGTTTCTAAAATAGGTAGTTCAATGGCTATTTTTACATACATTTTACTCGTCGTGAGAATAAAAAGATGTGTCGAATAAGTAACACAGGAATAATTTCTTATCGATCCTAATCGTCGTGCTAGCGTCATCCTAACGACCAGTAGAAGGCTTTTACGAATTCGACCACCCATTTTAAAGACAGCCAGTAGAATGGCGAATGCGACGAAGCGCAACTCTCGATTGTTTGCGAATCAGAAGAACAGGCGAGCGATCGAGTTCTTTATCAAGACGCGGAAAGTCGCGCACCAACGTCCTCTCCGTCGTGGTTCCTCTATCTCTCTCTCTTTCTCGCATTCCCCCTTTCACATCCACATCCTTTCTTTCTCTCTCGTCCTTCCACTCTCCTCTCGCTCTCTTTCTTACGTCCTCTCTTTCCCTCTACTCTCTCTGCTACGTGGAATGTAAAAGAAAAACAGGATACACTTTGCGCCTCGATATTTTGCATGTTCCTTCTTTGGACATTCGGAATAAACCGTTTCACTGTTTCGGTTTCTCGCTTTTCCCCCCTTTTTTCTTAAATACTTTTTGCAGTTTTTTTTTTCCTTGGATTCATCGAGACATCGACTTTGGTAGATCGATGACGGCACTCGTCATCGTGAGAACTGTAAAGCAAAGCTGTAGTTTTTTTCTTTTTCGTAGAAGGAGAAATTTTCGCGATTGGAAGACACCGTGTTTCGTCTGCGAGAATTTCGTTCTGCTCCGAAATCGAAAGGATCCACCGCGAGATAAAACAATGTACGGAGAATTTGCATTCGTGTATAACTGTATGTGTTTGGTGTGTACATGAATGTGTGTATCGCAAAGAGATCAAGGTTTAGGCTCCAGTCTACGTAACGAGCGGCTCGCCGAAACGATTTTTCCCTACTCCTATTTTTATTTGTTTGTTGTTTTGTCAGGTTTCTTCTCATTTTTAAAAGCTAAATAGACGTTTCTCTTTCTTATACGCTAAGTTTGGCAATATCGTTCGCAACAGTAAAAAAATTATATATGTATATATATTTATTTTTATATCCAGACATGGAGCAGACACATTGGTTTCCCTCGATATGTAAAATCGTAAAAAAGATAATCAATTTAATAAAAAGTCTTAGTTTATAATCGTTTCTCGTCAATTCCCTATTTGTCCCTTCGCGTTTCTTCTTACGCCAATATTGTTTCCCTTTTCAACTATTTATTCTTCACTTTATTTTTTAAATTGTTTTGTTTAGTTTTCGTTTATGTGTTTGTTCCGTCGAAACACGTTTACCCCAACCCAGGCGGTTCTTTCATGAAGATACCACCCCTCAGCCTAGATTTCCATTCGAATCTCGCTGCGATCATCGTCAATAATATTCTCTGTTCGATATCGTGTCTGTACGTAAAGCTTTGCATAAACAAGGCGTTCACGGGAAAAATATGTTAAGAATGAAATCACTATAAAATATACCCCGAACATCACGAAAGAACGGTCACACAGTGCGCTTCCGCTGGCAAAAGTATTTGGAATGCATGGCACTAGCACAGCCACGTTTCGACCACGTGACGTAACTTCGTATTATATTATTAGAGCGCCCGATTGCCCGCTTAATCTTTCGTGTAAAATCTTACTAAATATCGCGTTCGTGCACAAAACCATCTACAAGGGAAAGCTATGGAAATTTGCGAGGTTGACTGGCAAGGAAGTGTGCGAGAAAATGAAAAATGTTCGCGTCGTTAAAGGATCCTGAAACGTTTCTGATCCATTCGATATCTTAGTCGTTTCAGTCGATTCGAAATGTTCATGTAATATATGTGTATATATAAGAAAAGGAAAAAAGTATTCTGCGTAATCCTTGCGCGACCAGGAATTTGAAATATCTTCGGTTCAATGTCCGACTTCTGGAACGAATTTATCTATCTATTCCCGTATAACTCGCTTGATCTTATATTGAAACAGCTTACGGGAGCAACCGGACGATATGACGTCGGGTTATATCAATCACCTATCTTTGAAATTCCATCGTTCCTAACTTTTACGCGATCACCGTATTCGTTTTTTCGATGGACACCGGAATAACGTGCGAATAAAGATGAGCAACATCCTCGATACGGTTTTCTTTTTTCATTTGATCATCGATAAACGCCTTCCTACAACAATGCGAGGCCAGAAAGACGAATCTCTTTGACAAATATTCACGCGAAACAAGATCTCGATATCCTTGAGCCCTTTGAATTGAATTGAAGAAAGAAACGAACGATGTAAAACACGTGCCTGAACATCACGTACATAGTATTGTTTCATTGTTAGTGGCAGTGCAAAAAGCTCTCGTCCGATATTCCGTTGGAGAATTACAAAAATACGAATTAATGATATAACGTGATCGCATAAAATTAATTTCGATTACGCGCAGGATTACTTTTGTGTATGGGTGGGTATAATTGTATTATGTATTTTGAGGCTGAATACTCAATCATAATTAGTTTTCTTTCCTCTTTGCAATTCTTATTTACTCGAACGTTCAGGCCGGACGAGGACTTCGGTACAACTCAATAACTTATGCCAGCAAAATATTAATTTTAATGAATCAACAGCAACAGACATTCACATACGGGCAAAGTAACATACGCGGCATCATCATCATCATCATCATCATTATCATCATCATCATCATCATCATCATCATCATTATCATACTATAACTAATCATTTAGATTCTCGCGCAGCACGATCGGACCAGAGGTCAGCAATATTTTGAACCTTCCGACCATATTTTTTTGAGAATCATTCAGAACATTTGTGATGCTATTCACACGCATTCACTCTTACCTTCCTTTTTTCTTTCCCTTTCTCTCTTCCTCTCTTGGGTAAAGTTCTTACCTCCACTTGTGCACCACTTGGCTGCATTAAAATAGCAACCAGCATTCTGACGGCCACTTATTTCGCTCATAAACTTCAAATCACGCCAACAACAGTCATTCGGTGATGCTTCGATTGCTTCGAACGAGTGATGGTGTGACAGTTTAGTAAGGAATCGGAAACAGACCGCGGGCTTCGTTGGCAAAGCTACAGGAGGACAAAAAAGCTAGGAGCTTTACAACGAGTTGCGCATTAATAATTGAACTTTCTCGACGAGACGACGTGTGTAATATAATCGCTCATTCAAAGGTGACATGTTTTATTTTATACACACAGACTCCATGTGATCTTACATGCATACATATTAATAGAACCATCCTTACGTTCAATTACTAGAGCACATTCTTTCTTTAGCAGCTCTACAGTCTCGCTCTCTCTCATTTGGTTTCTCTGCGTTTTCTTCCTCGTTCACACCATTCGTTCTTCCACACTCATTCATTCGCTCTCTCTCTCTCTCTCTCTCTCTCTCATTGGCCTCGATCATCGTCCATTGAAGTCGTCTTTTCCTCAGGTTCAACTTCTCAATCACGCGGGTAGAAGCCCCAGGCTCGTTACCAGGCATACTTGCATCACCGGAACATCTCGGCAGACTTCGGCCTTGGCCCATTCATCGGCAACATCCACTTGCACTCCTCATCATCCGTTGTCGGCAGACATGTATTTATTTTTTCGACCATTTGGGGTTGCGCTCAACGTGTCGGTACTCAAATACCGTCGCCAGAGCAGGGACACGTGCAGACTCATCACCCCATCATCGTCATCGCTTCGAAACTCACGCACATCCATCAACTCGCATCCGCACCATCCAATCTTGTTGTCTTTGTATTGTGTTCGATAGCTCTCTAGTCAAATCAAATTGCACGACAGTACAACCGTGGGGTGATCTGTAAACAACAAAAGCGAGCCAAATATCAATAACTGTCGCTCACTGCTCGGTGTGTGTATGCATATTTTTTTAACGTATTACAATTTTTTTTCTCTTTTATTTAATTTTGTATTGTTACTTTTTGACCTAAATTTTTTATTTTTAGATGGGGTCTCTGTGTCGAGTGCACGTGTCTGTACACGGGGCGGGGCTATGAGACAAAGGGTTCGTAAACAATGACGACAAAACGAAACTGTATTGTACAGAATAGTTTTGAGATGTGAGACAACTTAGGGCTCGTTTTTTAAACAAAGATAAGACAGTTATGTTTAAGGGCATTCAAGCAAAATTTTGTTTGTTTAAACAGAAAGAACTACAACTCGATCCAATTTCTAGAATCAGTATGTAGTGTCCCTAATTTTCCATCACCATGCAGCTGTATTGCATCTTTGCTTCTTTGATACTTTGTACACTCGCGTTTCTTGTTTTCTTTTTTCTTTTTTTTTCTTTCATATCTCCTAAGTGTATAGCATTATAAATCGTTCGTCGAGAAAATAATCTTAGTAAGTTACACAGAAAGGTAGCAGCGTAGAATGAAAGGGGATGTAGTAAAGAATGAAATGGGAAAACGGTAAGTTGATATGGATAACAGGTGATTGAATATACACGCACCACACATAGTCCACACGGAAATTATTAATAATAAAAGAAACGAATAAAAAAAATATAAGGAAACAATTAATAAAGCAATGAAAAATTACTCACCAACTGGACGTAGAGTTAGCAACATTCTTGAGCTTCCGAATCTCTTTAGCAGCCCAGTTAGCCAAAGTTTTAGTCTTCTCAGTACGTGATCGTCTAGCCTTGGTTAAGAACTCCGTAAGTGGTTCAGTTTCTACCATCGGCAAGAGTTTTACTCCAAACACGGTGACAAGGTCACCAAGCAAGCCTACAGAAGCTGCAATATTGCCTTCAGAATGCTCACGGTCCTGTGCTATCGACGTGATGAACTGGATAATGAAGGGCACGTGAGGCTCTACCAGAGCAATTGCCGTATCTGGGCAAGGATTCGATACATCACCGCGCAGTCCTTGCACTATACCAGTATAAGCTTCAAGGACGCCCTCTCGTAATTCGTTCAGATAATCGATCATATCGTAATCGCTTCTATCTACATTTGCTTGAGAAGCCTGAGCCAATGTTTGAAGTACCACATCCAAATATTTCTTGAATTCAGGACCAATACTGAGAGCGACATCACCGAAAACGGAGAAGATTTGAGGCTTCACGGAACGATTGACCGAATTATTGCCAAGATTTTCCAGCAAGAGGGTCATGATCTCATCGCAATAGGGTAACATTTTGTTTTTTAGGGCCCGACAAATGTCTCCGGTCAGACCAACAGCGGCGCAACAAACTTGATATTCTGCATGATTCTTTAAGCCAAGACAGAGATATGGTTTGAATGCATCCATGTACTTCAAGAAACCTTCTCCAAGGACTTCGACTAGAGTCGAAACAGCCATAAGAGCATCCTCTTGTACACCCTCGGCTTTGCAAGAATTCGAGTTGAACATAGACAACAATGCTGTCATTATTACATCAGAGATGTGCGGAGCATCTTCCGGTGTAACTTTACGTAGCACAGATTGCAAAGTTGCGCATAACAACGATTGCAAATCATTATATTGAGCACGATCCGAATGGCTCTGGATATGTGTCTCCATTTGCAGTACCTGCTGCAATCTCTCCAGAATTACCATCGTCGTCTTCTGCACGGTTAAATAACAATCGCGCGGAGAGTTCTTCACCATGTCCATCAGTGCTTCATAAGCAGCCGATCGTAAGTTAGCTTGAGCTCCATCCGGACGATCCGTCGTTTCCAACAATCTCTGAATGATAAAATCAAAGTATTGAGACATGCAACACGTTTCCGGATTCTGTCCCTCGAGACCTTCTGCAGCCTCGTAGCTAGCTTCTGCAAGACCCGTGAACGCCCAACAAACGTTCGCTGCAACGCGAGGTTCTGCCTTCAAACCATTTATCAAAGCCTCTAACAATGGTTTCAGGTATGTCTCACTAATCGCTGCTTGTGGTATGATCTCACAAATTCGACCAAACGTCCATGCAGCTGTGTCCCTTACCGCGACACTGCTGTCGTACATTAGTTCGATAAGCGTTGGCATTGCTTGCTCTACCAAAGGTTTCAAGGTAGCATGATCAACACCCCCAAGAATAGAACCAAAGGCCATTAATGCTGCATCCCGATACCTCCAGTCGTGACTTTTAATGTTATCCTTGACAAAAGGAAGAACAAACGGAACAATGGCATCCTCGCAACAAGAGGATAATAACATTAAACACACTCCGGCAGCTTTTGAGGGATTCCAATCGTCTTCGTCATCAAATTCTTCTTGTTTAGTGAGCTTCTTCATCAAAACAGGTACCAGATACTGCAAAGCGCCCTTTGCATAATGTCTCGATACTTTGACTGGCGGTCTACCACCATCGGTAGCTTCGCCCTCTTCCATGGCTAAATCTACCTCCTCGTCAGATACGTTTGACCAAAACTCAATTCCTTGCAGTGCAACTTCATCGATATCTGACTTCATAGCTTCTAGAGTAATTGGGAAAAGTGCTGGAGCCATATAGGGCTCCATATATTGATAATACAGTGACATAATTTTTACAAGACACTGTAAAGCAGCTACTTTAACTTGGGTGTTTAAGGACTGCGTTGCCTCACATACCACCTCCATAATGAAGTTTCTCTCAGTCTGCATACATAAGCAAAACAGTTAAACTAGATGTTGTTATTAAAAAAAGCCTATATTCTATTCTTGAAATTATACAAACCTCTATCTCAAAATTTCCTTTGGTAAATTCTAATGAATTATAGAGTGCACTCGTAGCTGCAAGGCGAACATAATGCGAGGTACTCGATCCTTTCATACCATGAATGATAGCAGTGAGAATCTCATTAGACTGGGGTACCAAAACATCGCTTTCTATATCTTGACAAATATAACCGATGGCTTCTAAAGTTGCTTCCTTTAATATCTCTGTGCTGTTTGGATTTACAACATTATTGACTAACAGATGAATGACATTGGTCCATTCACGAACAGGTAATTCAGCAACTGCTACATATGCAACACATTGTGCTGCAGAACCTGGCCTGTTGTTCTCCGTTCCAAGTGCCCCAAAAATCTATTGATAAAGAATAACATCATATTGCTTTTACATAGAAATGTATCATCAAATAACTGAAAAAGTTACTTACATTCTTCTTAATATATTCCCTTGTTTCTACAGGAATAGCAAGCCAACGTTGTTGATATTGACATTTTAAATCTGGATCTTTAGATGTAAGTTGATTTTTGAGCTGAAGACCTGCTGCCATACGAGCAACTGGGCTTGCAGTGGCATTAACCAGCACGCCGCTGAGTCTTTGCAAAAATTCATGCTAAAAGAAGAACAATGAGTTTTTTTTATAACTTTTACAACTCTTGCATATTCCTCACAAAGGTTTCTTTCAAAGAAAAAAAACTTACAAGATTAGTTCTTGCTGCCTGCTCAAGAAAGTTTTGAGCTGCTTCCAACTCATTTTTGTCTGAAATTGTATATAAATTACTTTTATAATACAAACATAAAATTATTATAACATAAACATAAATTATATTTATATTATAAATGTATTATAAATATGAACATAATTAATATCGAGTTTTGTATTTATGAAGGTTCCAGGAACAAAAGGGATAATGTCCATTTTTATCAAATTTTGAGTTCAACATTTTTCAACATACTTCCATGGGTGCTCTATCATGGGCCATGTCTCATTGGAAATTAAAATTTTCCAGGTTTTGCAGTAGTTACAAGAATTTAAGATGTACAATGAAAAATGAATAGTTTACATTTTTTTAGAGTTTAGTGTGTTATATATTATTTAAAATTATAAGTGAACGTTGAAAATAGTGCAGAATAAAATAATGTTTTATTTTAATATATGAGAAAATACAACAATGTGACATCATATATTGAAAAATAAATTTTTGTTTTCTAAGAAATATTAAAACTTCATATTCACTCTTTTTTCACGTGGATTATTCATATCATTTCGTTTATGTCAAGCTGGTAAAAAATGTGAAATAACGATAGAGGTTAGAAAAGCAAGATGCACTACTCGCAGTGCCAACCGACAACGGGGACGTGCAATACGAGTAACCGTCACATGGGACAATACTTTTTCGGTCGCGAACAAAGCCCCTAGCAACAGCCAAACGGAATACAATGCGACGTATTTTCGTATAAACGACAGATCCCGATTAAACGTTAACATATCGACGCCAAACTATTCCAAATGAATCAAAGGAACCATCAATTAACGTTGGTACTAAGTACTCCATGAATACACCGGAAGAAGTATAAAAAGGACGCGCACGCGGTAGGACTTTACTTTTCCGGGCAAGGTTGCTAAAACGATAAGAAGGAGACAAAAACGAAGTATTTACGTCGTTCATAAAGTAACAACGATAGCAACATTAAGAGCAACAAAATAACTGAGAAAAATTAATCTTAATTCTAAGATGTCGCCAATAATCTGAAGTACTGATTAATCAAAATGACTTACTCGAGGAGACGGTTCTCTCTAGAACCTGGATAAGCTGTACTGTCGTTGGATCCATTTGCATGATTTCAGCTTTTTTCGTCTATCGATTATCAGAAAACGTAATTTTTTATGCCTCGATAGGAAATGTCTCGTTGTCGCTACCGGCAGACAGCCACATGTAGCCACCACCGAATCAACTAGCTCAACGACGTACCCCCTTCTACCCACTTCCTGCCAGTACTCGATTTCTGCTTCCTTCCACAACGTGCGGCGTAGTAATACCTGCGGCCTTTGATATTCTCGCGCCTAGTACACGCAAACGAACCTTCTGATCATTAACTCGACACAATAATATACCGAATGCATACCTTGTACTTCCGTCAAACCCTTGCCGTGAATTTCGTAAACGTTGCAAAGCTACTGTCACGAGCGTCACGTTTCTTCAACTGATCGTCGTGTCTCTTCGTGCACGGACTATTTTCTTTGTGCGCCGTACAAAATTTCCTTCGCGCACGCGCACATAGAGACGCAGGCGCCATCTACTCCATCTGCTATCGCTGTAGCGCACGCGCACTCGACGCAGCCGTTATGCCGGTTAATTTTGAAATCGTGCACTTAAAGTTGTAGATTGTTTTCTTTCTGCTACTAATTTCTTTTCCTGTATTAATACTGTTACGTCCGGTGACTCACTACGGTCAAGGCGTTTATCAGATGTCCACATATAATTAAGCGGGTTGCAATAATCCTAAGGAACGATCATAAATCAAGGCTTCTGGATTTTCCGTTAAGACCCCTAAGTGCCATAAAACATCGTTGAGTCAGAAGGTTCCTTATGCTTTATCAGGTAAACATTGGGGAAACCGTGAGTCAGTCAACATATCTGTACTTCATCTACAACTACAGGTCAGTCGACATCTCTAGATTCGACCTATGACTACAGATTAGTCATCATCTCTGCACTGGGTTCACTACTTTAACTTAGCAACATTTCTTTACCGGGTTTGTAGCCGTCAATCATTCACATACTTAACTTATACCTTACGCATTAGCGTAGCTATCTTCTTTAGAAAATTGTTGGAAATATATATTATCTTTGAACTGTTAATCAAGCATTATACTCATTAAACTATCTCTATTATCCTAATCGAAATAGGGGATCGATCTGTTCGTGACGTCGATTATTCTAATCGTAACGAGAATTTACGACTTCCGTTGACGCGCTTCCTCGCGATCGCGTCTCCCCGCGACTGGTCGATAAAACAATCTGTTTCATTTTTTGTGAAACTAATAAAGAGTTACACTGCTGTCATAGACACGTCAGGATACTGACACGAAAGAAGAAAGGGCGTCGGTTATTTTCATAGATTTAATGAAACGATATACAGAATACATTTGCTTTCGTAATGCATCGCAACGCATCGTCCGCGTGCCTTACCATCTATATCACATATCAATTTTTCTTTTATTTATAAAATATAATGGTCGCAATATATGTGTTTTTGTATTCTCACATCATGCCTTTAAATTGCTTTCTCATTTGCATATCGAAAGTATATATATATATATATATTTATTTATTTATTTATTTATATTTATATTACTTCATTATATTTATATATTTATAAGTATATATATAATAATTATATATTATATCATTTTATATTATATTATATTATATATATATATATAATAATTAACCAAGCGAGAGAGAGGGACTGTGTGTATGTGTGACTCGGCACAGAATTACAGCGAATCAGGTAAAACATCTTTAATTAGAATACTTTACAAATTTTTAGTAGAACGATGTTAACGTGTTGCTAAATATCGACGGTCGTAGGGGTGAAAAGGCCGGTGGTCGGGAAACTTCCCTTGCAATTCCTTTTATTGTCGTTGTGAACAAATTGCAAGGAGAACACAAATTGTACTTGATTAAATAATCGGCGAATTATCGATCGATTTCAATAATTCGCACCTCCTTTTCAATTGTACGGCCGTCAATACATATCGATTTTACATATCGACATTATCGATCGACATTATTTTATTCTTTACCTCCTTTTTCTTTTTCCTTCTTGTTTATTTCCTTCCCCTTCTGCTTGTTACCCCTTCTCGTTCTCTGATTTTTTTTTTCTTACAAATCCTTCCAACATGCTCGATGACCGACAGAGATTTCGACCAACATATCACGCGGATACATTCGACGTGTGTAAATTTGTTTGTTTGCTTTCAGTGCAACGTCTACCACTTCCGATGTGTACTTTGTATTTGTGCATGTAGTGTATATGGGTGTATCCGCAGATATTCGTACGGCAGAGTACAGATCGATCGTTGTAGAAACGTCCGTACGAAAACGAGAGTTTGTCACGTTTTATTTCTTTTCATTTATTTTTTCTATTCTTCTTTTTCGTATGACTTCATAAAACTTGATCTGGGACAGAAAACGATACAACGCACGATAGCAAACATGGAAAAGTTCTATCTCATATTTTGGACGGAAAGGGAACGAATTTCGATTTCGAACTCCTTACAAACGCTGTGATTTCCACATGGAAGGTCGAACGTACCACATTACAACATTCAATTTTATTTTATCAAAGAAAAAGAACGACAAACTCAATAAAAAAAAATTAAATCATCCGTTGATTGAACATTTATTGTTACATCGAGGGAAGAGGATAAAGTACACCTAATGGAATTGGCCTTTGTTCATTTTACAGCGATGACAATTAATCGATAACAACAATACTTGAGATGATTTCGTTTTTCATTCGAGATATTTCTACGTTCGAACGATCCGAGATCCCTTGTTCTCCGCTTTAGTTTATTTCATTCTTATATCCCTCCTCGCTCCGTTTCTTTTCTTTTTTTTTTTTTTTTGTTTTATATAAGATTTTAAAACTTTTTCTTTATCTCTTTTTCTTGTAACCCTTTCCGCTAAATCGGGAAAGGTGCACGCGCAATTTACATGTCGTAGCATCGTAAAAAATAATACAACGCTAATCAGCGTTGAGTCCAGGAAAGATTTGGCGGAATCGTAATCGGAGCACGTCAATCACGAGTTAAATTGTTTCTACTCCAATAGGGGATTAGAAACTGTTCGCGATGCTTCCTTTAATTTTCTTAAGTAATAGGAACAAAAATATTCTTCCCCTCTATTATATGAGCGAGGCAAGAAACTTAAGAATTCTCGAATTCATTAAGCGTTCGTTAATCACAATTAGCCTAATAGCACCGTTTAATTTGACGAATTCCATCAGCCTCTAAATCTCTTCTGGACTCGATGCGCTCTATACACACACGATGGAAACGTACGGATTTTGTTCTTGTGTCATATAATCCGAAAACGGGAATCAATTATTAATACGTGCTGCTAGAAAGGGAGCATTATGCTTAATTGAAAATTCAATATTACATAGTGGTCGGCCGAAGATATGACGAATTAGATAATAAACGAAACCGTTCGTTTCCACGGCGTTATCCTAATTTTCATTCGAAAAGAGAACTCAAAGTGACGTGTCCCCTTTTCGGATACTTGTACCTTGCTTTCTTGCCGGGCATATGTTGTTCTCGTTTCACCGAACACCTGCGATCGTATCCATCCGCAAACGTTTCCACACACGCGGCCAATGCCAATGAAGCTCGTTTGCACAGAGAAAAGCGTTGTTGATGTTGACACTCACAACTTAATCGCGAGTACAGGCTTGAAAATTGAATTACGTCTGCTCGAGTACCGTTTAATGAAGCTCGACGTTAATTACTCCTTTCTCCGTGTACTCTTCCGTAACGAGAGACCGCTAAACGGAAGCTCTTATATGGCTAGCAATCGATAACTCTTGCACAAGAAATAGTACCGAATAAACAACGAATCGAGAAATAATATATAAAATACGAAAGAAAGAGTGGGAGATGATGAAACTCGACTTTTATGAAAAAACTACGATTGCGTAGAAATCAAAGAAAATGAATCGAGACGATTCAGCTAGTGGTCGAACTCGAATCCTCTCTGTTTCCTTATAAAGCGTGGAACATTTGCGGATACACACAGCGAGTAGAGAGTAACGTATACACACGTAATTATTTTATACCTATTGTGCACATATATGTATCGTTAACGTGTTTTCCTGCCTCTCTTTAAGTTAGAAGAACCACATGGCGATCGCCACGCGGACCGTGTCTTTCTGAAATTAGGTGTACTAAGATTAATGTTGCGATTTAAACGCTGTATCGGTTGGATCGGTTTACTGGGTTGTACTTTTACGTTGACAAGTAACATACACACAAAAGAGGAAAGTATTGTTGCCGAACAATTAGGATGGCCATTTTCAACGGGCCATGCTGGAAATATTACGCCAACTTAACCATCAACGATTCCTTGATATAGCGATTTTAATCTTCCATGAAATTCATCATGGGTCCCCTCCAGTTTCTTTGGATCGTGCGTCAATGCAATCCAGTCTAGGGTTGATTATTTCTTTTACATCCAAAGGAGACGTTTTTGTTATCCTGGTGATATATTGCAGCGGCGAAGAGTGCTTAACGTCGACGATGTTTCTTACGCATTTAGCAAGTTATGGTAACACAAGGTGGTGGTAAGAAGGTAGCGGATGGTAACAGCGGTAGCAGCGACAGTAACGCCATAAAATCGTAACATTAGCGGTAAGTAGTAGTTAAGTAATAGTAATTAATAAGTAGCAAGTAATAGTATAAGTAGTAGTAGCGGCGCGGTATACGTATAAATAGGACTGTCTACGTTAGTTTGATTAAAAATAAATGTCATAACGTAATAGGTAACTTTATGCCGGACCCGTAACGAAGCCACTGTTCATTGCTGATCGGTCGCGATCGAAATAACGCTATGCACTTATATTCAGTTCCTCTCATGCTCGTCCAGATGGATGGTGCAGCCGATCGGCTACGTTCGGGTCCTACTTCATTCTTCTTCTCCCTTAGCTGTCTAAAATCACATTAACGCAAGAATAGTGGTAATTATTTTGAGCCGAGCGGATCTCGACCACGTGACTTGGAAGACACTCACACGTTTTCAATGATACTAAATTCCATGCGATCGAGGGTCAGGAGGGGATAACAGAGCACCGATTAGCCTCGGATCGATGAAGCTAGTAAGCCAAAGGACACGAGTTTCGCATGAATACGAGCACAGGGAATCAGGAAACAAGGAAACAAGGATTTTCTACCAATAATTCATTTTAGCATCATCGCGACGTTCGAGTGTGATCACAGTCACGATCTACGTACACCTAAACTATCAACACGGAAGAGCGAAATTGATTTAGAAGTGGGACAAAAGGTAGATGGAGGAATATTAATTACTAACATAATCTGTGATAATCCACTTGTCTCCGCTCTTCCGTCGTTGCTCTGATATGTTGCGAATCGTCAATGCGTTCTCTCTTCTTTCTCCTCGACGAGTAATAAGTACATTTTTGTTCACCAAAAGAAGAGATATTCGTCCCGATTGGGCGGATCGTCGGGGGCAATCGATGCAGCATGAGCAATGAAAGAAACGTAGCGACTTTGTTCGTTGACGTAGCGACTTATACATGTATAAAGTAGGTAGAAAAGTGATAAAAATTCATGTGTATGTGTACGTATAAGATGTGTGTAACGAGTACTGTATACCTTTTCTTTCTTCTTTTTTTTTTTTTTTTCGTTTCATTTGTGCATGTTTGCGAGAAATAGCGTAGCATTTAGAATTATCAATTGATAAAACACTCCGTGATTAATCTTCCGCATGCCACTGCTCTTTTCGTCAGCTATAAACGCATAGTAAAACGTTAGATCCTCTTACGAAAGGGGAAATCTACCGTTTGTTTCACTGTCATTTCTCCGTGGGCCCCGATAATCCGCCAAGAAACCGAGTTCACCTTTGTTACATGGTTCTCGATACTTTCGATAGCAAGAATAGTTGTTACATCGTACAGTGTTAAAATAGTAATAGCAGTAATAATAGTAGTAACAATAGTAACAGTTGTCAGGTCGAGCACTCGCGTCTGCTCGCTGACACATCACGAAGACATGCGTCCCGCTCATCCACCCGTCTCTCATCCATACACGCACAGGGAACTTTGTCTTAAATTTAGCGACAAACCACGTCTTCCGGCTCGTCCATTCGCGCGTACATTCACTCCAATGTACACTTGCACGATACTCGATCGCATGCACGCATCTATTCGCTAAAACATCTAAACGACGAGTCAGCCTCGAGACAAACAGTCTCGACAGAATTCATCGAGCTGACTGCCGTGGTATACGACGATTCATGCGTCGACACTCGTGTGAAAACCATGTGAGGGTACACGCAAGAAGATAGTAGAACCTACGTATACGTATAAGAACTAAGGAAACTTAATCGAGTAGGTACGCAACCGCACAAGATCTCAAGAGTAAATTGTTCTACGCGAAGATAAAGCCTTAGGCTTGGCTCGAGAAGGCGATTAGAACGGTAGACTACCGACAAACATCGTCTCGATCATTGGTGGCGCCGGGACCAGATCCTCCAGTTTCAGGTAAAAGATACGCTGGAGCCCTTGCACTGACAGACTCCTCAGTTCCGGTAGTTTACCTAACAAACGGGACAGATAGTGCGCTTTCCTCTGCGCTTCGGCGTTATAGGTGACATGATCGCGAAGGGACGAGATTATTTTCGACTGTAGTTGTTCCATGCGATGAGGTTCCTTCAGGCCGTACCTTGCTGTAATTTTAAGCAGAGAAACATACGCGTTTTTTATCAATCGATCCAATTTCAATCATTCGATGGACATAGGGATGAACCGGTTTGTAACGAAAATGACTAGATTTCCAGATTCGCTAGACAATTTAAACGGGAAGGGAAGCCGATGTTGCGTGCAATCGTAATTCTACGACGTCGTTGAATTGGCCGAAAAGGAGCACGCACATGCAACTCGCGAGGAAAATCGCGTCGACGTATCGCGTGCAATAGACACGAACGATGGCGGTTTCTTTTCGTCGTCGCATCAATAACTAACAGGTTGATCGATAAATAATTTATCTACCAGACGATCGCGCCTAATGGAGAGTCGTCAAATAGACGAGAGAGGAATCGAGGGTAAATCGGAATAGAAAAGTAACGTTCATACTTATGATATTCTTTCGAATAAGAAAAAAACAAGAACTTCGATGAAACTTACCAGTAACGAGGGTGAGAGCACACA
This sequence comes from Bombus vosnesenskii, assembly GCF_011952255.1. Classification (NCBI taxonomy): domain Eukaryota; kingdom Metazoa; phylum Arthropoda; class Insecta; order Hymenoptera; family Apidae; genus Bombus; species Bombus vosnesenskii. Next base: position 2,919,415 of record NW_022882931.1, on the reverse strand, counting down.
GACAAGCGAAAGCACTAGTGTCTACGTCGAGAATATGAAGAGCTTTGCTGAACTCGAGGATACTGTGGAGCCAATCGCCAAAGCTACGTTGACATTGTTCCAATGCCAGAACCACACCGTTGCAAAATGTCAGCTTGGTGTCTTCTGGTTTTGTACGGTACGCCAACCGAAGAACAAAGAGTTCCAGACTGGCTGACTGGAAAAGTAGCTCCTACGAAGAGTAGCAACAACGAAAACTCGTGTTAGAAAACCAAATTATGGTTATGATACGTACAGTCGATGACAGTGATATAACGAGATCGTAAATTAAAAAGTTAAACGGCGATACCGATTGATCTAGCTGTATTCAGGACCGTACGTCACGGGTAACCAAGATTGGCAGAGAATTCTTCATCGTTGACTTATCTACTTGAAAGAAAGGATTAGTTCTGAGTAGACATCGTACGGCCCTGAACAAGGCTCGAACTCCTTATTAATCCTAAAATTTCTCCACTTACATGTTTCGGTCTTTAAACATGTAAACTTTAACGCCTGATCGATTTTACGACCTCGTTATATCGTTTCCACCGATATGTATAAAAGGTATACGTGAATCGTGGAAGACGAGTTAGAAATTGTTAAAAAAGCAACTTTGTTACGAGAGAATGTTATTTTCATCGGTGGCTCGAGGCTAGCAACTAGATAACCGACCAATCAGACCGTCGATTAGACATGTCGTAGGCTCGTCAGGATTGACCTTTTAGAAAATGTACAAGCTATCGATTTCTTTAATGAAAGCTTCCCTTACAGATATTGCTCGTCGATACGTAATAAACAATATATCGCGACTCGCATATGGTTGCACGAGCATATCATCCAAGGCTGACGAAAAGATTAATGAGAATTATTAATAAGAATATTTACATTACCTGATCTTCCCGTACTAAATCCGTGAAACCAGGAATCTTATCGGCAAAAGTTCGAATCACGTCGATGGACGTAGTGAGAAGATTGTAAAATTGCTGAGTCTTTTCGGCCTCTGTGATAGGCGGATCGCCAGGACTCGATTGTCGATACTGCGAATAGTCTAATGTCGCTTGATCGGGTGTCGTGTCCAAATGTGCACGAACCAGAGCTGTAATCAAGGAAACTGGAGAACTCGGTGGCGACTCTTGTGGGGATTTTGGCTTCGATGGTAGTCTACCTCGACGACCCCTCAAGGAATCCGTCCTTACAACCTATTAAACGAATAACTTTTGTTATATCCTTTCGAATTCTCAATATTCTTCCGAAGAATAATGTTTTCAACGTGTGCCAATATTTTTTACTTTGTTATCTTGTCTTAATAATTTTATAATCGGTATTTGTATATCTTTCGTGGCGAGTAATTTGTTCTTAAGAATTGGTAAATAAATTCGAACTTACCTCTTTCACCATACCGACCATCAAGCACTTCTGGAAGCGACAAAATTGGCAACGATTCCGTCGGCGTTTGTCAACGGGGCAAGCTTTCTCTGCTAGACACACGTATTTTGAGCCTTTCTGCACGGTTCTCTTGAAGAACCCTTTGCAGCCCTCACAGGTACGCACACCATAGTGTTGACACGCTGCCGTGTCGCCACAAACAGCGCACAATTGACTGGGACTCGGCGGTGCTCGTTCGTTGCTAGTTGTGCTTCCAGGTGACGGAGAACTCACAGAATTTCCAGTGCCTCCGCTTCCACCGCGTGCTTTCGGGGATTCTGTACTGCCACTACTGTCAATGAAAGACACGTTTCTTTAAAATCTCACAACTTCAAAATATTACATAAAGTTCCTTTCTTTTCGAACGAACAAAGTCGGGAAGGAAGTTCATCTCGGATAGACGCGTTAGTCTTCCCGGATAAATACCATATTTTAATGTTAAAAAAGAAAACGAAATTGTATAATCGTTTATTCGATAATTGATTCATTACAAATGGTTCAAGAGCTTATATAAAATTGTTCAAAAAAGAAAGAATATCCAACAACTACACTGCTCCAAATAATTAAAAAACTCTTTTTTATGTTATATCCATTCCCAGCATCTTATGTTAATGTTTATATTTACGGCAGTATCACACGAACAACATGTCAATTTGTACGAAGCCTATAAAACTTCTTCACTTGATTAACAATAGATCCACTCATAATAGAGATTCTCTAATTGTTTTCAACAGTACACATTAACATTGAAATCAATATTCCCCGTATAATGAAAGTCGACTACGATTCATTACCTCGCAGACTCTGACCTCTGCGTGGGTAGAGACGCCCTCCGTGGACGAGGCGTCCCTACGACGACGTTGTCGACGGTAGGGTAATTGTCCGTTGGTGCAACCGGTGTGGCACCGCCAGTTATGGTCGGTGATGGACCATACACCATGGGTACAGTGACCGCTGCACCATATGGCGAGTCCTGTCGATGATTCGATGGGGGAGGAACAGCCGTGGTCGGAGTCGGAGCCGTTTCTGTCGCGAAATAACCTTGATGATTATGATGATGTTGTTGTTGCGGAGGAAGTGTTGACTGTTGTTGTTGATGGTGATGATGAAGATGTTGTTGCCTGTGGTCGTGGTAGGGCAATGTGGGTGAAAATTCGGTGGGATAATGTCCGGTGGCGCATGGATACACCGAGTTATCGTAACATTCTGCCTCGTCCATCTTGATGCCGAGAACCTGCAGTTCCTGTCTGGTGTACCGTTGAGCCGTGTAGGTTTCTTGGAAACTTGGCAGGGGTGTAGAACTGCTGCTCAGACAGATCAGAATTAAATGTCAGTGGACCGGTCGACTCGTCCGAACGAAATGCCAGCTACGATCTTTCTTCATGCTACCGATGATGATCGTTAAATCACACAATGAAACGTGCAATCGCGTAGAACAAGCTGATTCGCAGAATCGTAAAAGTAATGACAGAATGCCAACTATGATTTATCTTTTACCTATCGGCCAAATCTAAGATTCTATCTGTGAAAGGTGAAATGCAGATTGAAAGCAACGAGCGGTACCTAAGGGAGTCTGGTTGCACGTCCTCGGGAAGAGGAGCTGCTGATGGAGGCGGTTGTGGTGGTTGTTGATGATGTACCGTTTGTTGTGCCTGGGCTGACTCGTCAGCCGTGGGTACACCTTGCGGATTACCCAGCTGTAGTTCTGGAAATGGGTCCAGCTCCTCCGGTAGACTTCCCGCATCCGCTGGATCCGTGTACGAGGCACTCAATAAATCCGCCAGAGTGCTACATCCGAAAGGACTCTAGAAAAATCGCATTGAACCTCGGTTGGATCATTTTCAATCGCGAACTGAGATTTCATTCAATTTTTGTAAAATCGACAACTATTCAACTATTTAAAGTTTTCAAAGCTGCACCAAACTCGAACAAAATCTTTTTTACGTTTGGCAAAAAGATTTGATAATTTTTTTATATTGTTTCAGTGGATAAAGAACATCAAACAACGGTTAATTGGACCACGAAATATCTGTCGATCTTTGATAATTCAATTCCGTGGTACTGGTACACTTTTTCTATTGTTTCTACAATGTCGGACAACGTCGGGAGAGCCGTGCGAGCGGCAAATCGAAGTACTCGACTGCAAGGCGGTAACATTGTTCGACCACAATTGCGAGCCGTGTCGAGACATCGATGTACAGTTGAGGTGCGCAGTGAGGATGTCGGAGAAGAGCGAAGTGGGCTCTCGTATCGCGTGTTGTCTGTAACTCAAACAGTCACGCGGAGATTCCTACGTTTAATCGAATCGAACGAATCTCTTCTTTCTAATCCAAACTCGCCATACTCGTATAAAATCCGTACTTGGTCCACGTGATTCTAATAATCGTCCAATACTATCTTACCCGTTACGAACACCGATGTCTCGATTTATAATCTCTTTCCCTATATTATTATAAACGATCTTTAATACGAATATTACTATAAATATCGGCTGACATTTTACTTAAAGATATTAAGGTCGACTGTCGCGTCGATACTGCATAAATAAAAATATCAGCGTGAAACATATAATAATTAAAGCAACATTTATTTCTCCGAGAAGGGAAATGAAAATCGAGTGGAAGACAACATGGACGCAACAAGGACACGGACGAACGTCTGGCCAGGTAACTATTGGAGGATATCAGCACGATGGAGGTAGGATGGGGTGTGGATATTCAATTTGCCGGTTTGGTTCCGCTTCTGAGCTGACATTTCGTTCATCGCTCCCTCGAGAGCCGACGATCGAATTGTCAGCCTACCATAACCCTGACTACGGCCTCCTAAACGGCCTCTCGAAGCTGTTCAACCCCCCATTCTTCCTTACGAAACTTCCTACGAGCAATTACGACATCATGAGAGCGTGGCTGCGTGTAACTTCTCTACGTAGGATTACTAATTTCGTGGTACAGCTAGACCAAGCGTTGTCAGCCGTTTAATTACGCGTGACGATCCCGCGGACAGACGTTTTCAACGAAAAGACTTTCCAAGACGGAAAATGAACATAAGAGAAGGGATAGAAACAGGTAGGACGACACTGGAGATCCGGGTACGTGGGCAGGAATGCAGATGGTGCGCGATAAGCGAATGCAGATGACGATCAAGAACGCCGGAACGTAGGAGGGCAGATCTTGTTGCGGGTCGAGCTCGACTCGCGGAGTTCGAAGACCACGGAACAGATAAGATAGTGAAATAGTGAAAGTCCCGCGAGCCCGAGCGACCCACTAAATACGGGATTCGATAATTACCAGCTGGTTCCGCCAGACGACGTTCACGTAAATTCCGATCGCGTTAAGAAACATGTTTTCACGTATAGTTATGGAGGGCTGTTATTAACAATTTTTTTGTCGATTAAGAACGACAAAGTCTAATTTTAAATCCGAATACACGAAATAGTACTAAAGAAAATTGAAGGCAAGGAGTCACTGACCGCGGGAAAACTTCCGAAAAAGCAAATGCTGCGAAAAACGTGAAATAGGGTAGTATTCTAAAGAGCTACGCGAGATTTGGAAATATAAGAAAAAAATATGGATCATCGATCGTAATATGACGTTGAGAGTAATGTCGCGCAAAAAAGGGTGCGCGAAGCGCATCAGAGTGAATTCTTGCTGACCTGATTATAATTAATAATAAAGAATAAAGGGGAAAGGGTTTGAAGAGCGAACCTGGACATTACATTACCTGCGTCTGTAGGAGAAGCATGCTTGATGCTACCGTGAACGCGGTGGTTGTCGTGGTTGTAGAAGACTGATTCGTGCAGGCGAGAACTGGAACAGTAGTTGTTGCCTGCCGTTGATGCCGCTGGCGATGTGGCTGTTGCTGTTGCTCTACGTCGTTCCGTGTAATAGCCACCGCACGCTGACTACCGTTGCTGTTATCGCTGTCGCCGTTCGGCGAATGCAATTGCCCTGCAACAGAACGCAACACATCCTGAAGCTACTGCTAGCAGCGAGATCGCTTTAAATTCCTTCGACTTAATGCACCGATCTTAAACATTATGCATCTTATAAAACCAATTACAGAGGCGGCTAAGCAATCTACGACAGTTCGACTAACGCATCTCTCTACATTTTTTCCTTTCTGTAATAAAACGTCGCTCGCATATAACGTCTATCGAGGACATTGTTCCAGAATATGATGAAAAGTTCTTTGGTCCAAAGCCAACGCGTTTATTGTTTCATGATGAAACAAAGAGGGATGAGAAACTAAACTTTCTGACACGTATTCCCCGCGATGACGCGTTGAATATACGCGCCAGACTATTTCTATCCTACAAAGGTACCATGATCTTTTCTTTCTTTTGTGTCCAGACGTGACGTGAATCGAGAATTTAGTTAACAACTGCGAACGTACAATATCTGCGATATTGAGAGTGACCGGCGTCCATGGTGATCATCTCTGCGACCAATTTAGAATCGAGAGGCCTCGAACTCGGACGAATTTGGTTCCGTGAGAGACGAACGCGTTTGCACAGATCGATTCTTAGAAGTACGAGTAAATTTCGACCACCAGGCCAAGGATGGCCTGGCAGCCAGTGGAATTCGGAAACAACTTTCACTGGTTCCCGTTTTTCTTGTTTGACGCTACTCGTTTTAACCGGTTGTTATCACTATCTGGTACCGACTTATTAGTCGTCGAATTCTCGTCGTCGACTGAGGTCCTCGACGCCGAGGTTTCGTCCTATATAGGGTAGCTCCGACACCCCAGGGAGACATGAAATCATTGGCATTTAAAATACTACCGTCCTATGCAGACAGCCACCATACCCTCTGCTCGATTATTATTACGCGATATTATCCCTAACGCCCGAGGGATGACTATACCTCGTCCCGTCAACGAAGAGATCGCTCGCCTTTTATCTTTAGAATCTATGCATGAAACGAACCTTAAAAGAACGTAGGAATATAGGAAAAATTGTACCTGCCATCACATTTCCATCATTTTCATTATCACCATAGTTATTACAATCTTTTTTTTTGACTCAATATCGCCTCACTCGATTCTTAGAATAATATTACCACACTTCGTTCGCTACAATTCTCTCACAAAGGCTAGAAATTGATACGTTTCGATTAATTGATACGTTACGTAAAGAGGAACGAATAGAAAGTGACATTAACAAGTGATGGGTTAAACAGATGCGTTCTGCTCTTTTGAGTTCTCCATCCTTTCGACTCGTTGAAGGATCAGGGAAGATGCGAACGAGAGATAGTCACGGTCACCTAGACCGGCGATTTGATTGAATTTCGCAATGGGGATCGTGAGAGGACCACCCAGTGGTTTTTCACGTCGTGAAACATGGCATAGCCGAGTCGTAAACGATTCCACCGTGGCGGAGATTAATCGTAGAGGGGTGTAGAGGGTGCGACGTGATTCGATACGATAGCGACACCGGTTATGGCGAATTAAAAGGGACTGCACACAAGCCTTGCTTGATAAGTATCGATGCAAACGCGGCTGGCATCGGATCTATACGGCCATAAATCTCAACGCAGTCAGATCGATCGGGCTAGAAGTCTGTCATTACCTAACGAAAAGTCATAAATGTTGCCTGTATAGCCCACTCTCTTTCTCTCACCCGTACCTTTAACCTTTTCCTTTCCTCTCTCGTTGTAACCCGTGCAAGGTGGTTGCTCCGCCAATTAAGATAGCTCGATCCAAAACAATGAGCCCTATCAGACAGCGAGGATCAGCGAGACCGCGAAGGAGAGGCGCGAGTAGAACCGATCCCACCTACGGGAGCGCATACTAGAGAAAACAGGCTGCACCTGAGCCGGTGTGCACGTGCACGGAAGGACTCGATTAACTTCTACAACGCTAGCACCGACAGCACCGTAGGCAGGGTAAAGGCAGAGGTAGCCAGGGTAGGGTAGCGAACGGACGAGCAAGAGTAGGGTTAGCCGAACAGCGTGTGCCAAGTGGATTACACCGGTATACACGGCCCTCCCACGAACCACGCCTCTCCACGTGCCACCACGTGCAGCCACGCCGCGCACAGCCACTTGCTTCGTTTCTCAACAATTTGCTCTCATGAATTAACCACTCGTTCCTTCCAGTCTTCTGTATCTGCTCTTCCTTTCGCTTCCTTCTTCTCCACTCTCGATCGTCTCGCGAATACCGTATCCAATGAAGATTGGAAGGATCGGATGGATGTGGCACGAAGAGCTTTGAGTAATTTTCTATATGAATACATAAGACTGCTTTGACAAATAAGATAACATTACGCAGAACTATTAAACGCTGTTTGTGTGTCGCTAGATATGGATGAAGAGAAAAATACGCACTGTCGTAGATCATCGTGTTAATAGACAGATTCCGCGGTTGTGTAATTGAACTGAGGAATTCTGGACATTCAGAAATTGCGAAAGACTTCTGTGTATAGTTTGTAAGAGTCGTTGAGTGATACATATCTCGGGAAGACAGGCGTGAAAATTTTGTGCGATTTTTCATATCGAAACGACCCACTTTCCGCTTGAGAGAAGAGTCATCACTGACGTCACTGTTACTTGGTAGCATCGGACGAGTGTACAGCCACAATTAGGCATGAAATTCCTATAAGTTACGGGCTAATTGCAACGATTGTCCAGTCACGTGTTTTCATTTCATGGCTTACCAAGATAATTGATATCCTTCATGAATAATTCATTCTGGCAGCGAGTTTCTTTCTAACGTGTCGTTTATGAGAAAACCCGTAGCTACGAGGAGAAATAGTGAGGGAGATGGAGATAAAGAGAAAGAAGGACGCTATTAATAAACGCATCGGAGGACTTTTCTTCGTTACAACGTTACCTTCGAACCTCGAGAATTATATTGCCGATCAATCGACGCGTCTCGTATGCAGGCACACCTAACGACGTTAGCAACCGGTGGTGGGTGAGCGTGCGTGCACGAGAGAAAGTAGGACCTGATCATGTCTTGCAGCCGTACGCGACATATAATCGCGTACCGAGATATCTTCGATTTAAAGCTCGCATCGGTTCGCCCACACGAGCCGAGCGTCTCTACAGTTGGACGATCGTAATTAACCCTTTCACTACTAAGTAGGGACGGTCGTGTGCCAGCCTTTCGTTTGCCTTTTTCCTTTTAGCAGCTATGCTCATCGCATTTTACTTCTCTGGAAGCTAGCATTACTTTTCCAATTTCTCTTATTTTCACGCTTGATTTTCGCATTCAGAGATCTTAGTGGAGAGATTGTTTTCAAAGTCGATACTGCGAAGTCTATACAATGATGGCAAAGTACTATACGATATATTCGGATTTTATTAGATTTCTAGCACGTGGCTCTTAGGATGTTTTAAGTTTTTAAAGAACTTCGTTGTTTATTGTGTGCATCTTTTTTAGGACGTTGATTTTCATTTGCTATGTTGCTTCGGTTACTTGTATTTTTCTTAATATCTTGTATTGTTATTTTTTTTTTATTAAAGATTCTTGCTTTTGCGTTCTAACGCTTTGTTTTCATTGCTGAGATTCTATCAATTGTCCTTATATTTTTATCGCCGAATCTCCTTTTTTGCGTTCCTTCTTTTAAGCTGAAATTCCTGTTCTGACGTCCTTGCACTGTTCGTTACGGGGAATCCCAATTTCATCACATTGGAATTTACTTCAAGAAAGTATTGCAGAAGGGAAAGAAGCTGCCATTCCATTCGGAATATAGACTGTGGATGAACTAGTAACCATTGATTTACTATAAAGTGGATAATATCCAGGGTGAGTACTCGATCAGATGGCAATTGTATTAGTTCAGGCAATCTTCATATCTTGTTCGGACAGTTCTTGTATTTACATAAAAATTGAAAATATGGGAATGGCACTAAGAACATATTATTTACATACATACATATTTTCGCTCCATTAATCTACGATAGACTCTGTACATCGCAGATTCAGATTCAGATAGGAATCACCAAACGTGTTCATAGCAATTAAGATAATTATAAGTGAAAATTGTGATTTTAGTATAAGTAACCATTGGGTGACCCTATGAAATAACTATATGATGGATATCATCCATATCTGGTAATTGGTTAAGAGATTTGCTTGCTAAGTAGTATACAGTAGTATACAGTAGCTGCGGGCATTTTGGAAATTGCAGAAAAGTCAGGCTCAGAAATTTTTCATTCTTCGTGAAAAATTCATGATAGTCACTTTTTACAGGATTTAACGAACAGTAAACAAGCTGGTTACCAGCTCTTTAGTATTATCGCACTCGACTCGATTATTTTTTAATAAAGTACATATACATGTACACGTATCATATTGATTTCAAATCTTGACCCACTTACCTAATGTGCACTAATCATTGCAGATGCTGCATCATCCGATCTCCCTACCATTAGGAGGCGAACTTTAATAGCTATGTACCACTGATTATACTATTAATTTTTCTTAGTCAGTCGTATCCTGAAGGCATCGCGAAACTTATTTAACACTTTCACTATTAAATTGAAATAATTCTCTTTTTTCTTTTTCTTCCTCTCATAGGAGATGAAATTTTATTTTAATTTTTCCGTAATCCAAATCGAACGACTATTCGAATATTGAGAAATATTTATTTCCGTGTGTCGTGTAATATATGTGCGAATTTCGAATATTTTTTAATAAAGAATATTTCCTTCTGTGTTAATTTAGCACGGTTTCGTGTCATATATCTTTTCACAGCGTGGAAAGTCGAATGAATCACGGGATCGTCGAATCGGACGTAAGATAATTTGAAAGTTTCCATGCTACGTGTACTCTAAAACTGGTCCAGCGTATGCACTCGGTGCAGCTTTCTCTTTCGCTGAATTTAGTGAAAGATTGATGACATCGCAATTAGGATTACAACAATCTCTCCGGGAATCCTGAGTCACCCTCGTGTCGCGATCACGTTCCATCCGAAGCCTGATACGTGCTTATCATCGTTCTCGACAGTTCATTAGCAGTCCATTCACCGAGACCGAATTATCACCAGCTTCGTAATTCGCCGAGTACGGTAACCTTCGCGTAACGAAAAAAAAACGTATCAAAGAAAAAGATTCGTAACCACCCAACATGCTAATCACTCTATCAAACAATCATTTCGCTGGATGTATTCCTCGAGGATTTACCTTTCCTATTCGACAAGGATTTCACTGCAATTTCACAGAAAATACACAGCTTGTATCTTTTATTGCTATCATAAACATTTCCACATAGAAAGATACTGCGCCAACCAATAGGCCGCTATCTGCTACGTTCGACAGTACGTTTGGTTTCCTACGTTTACAAACGCAATCCTTCGATCGACAACCTCGAAGAAGGAGCAAAATGCAACGCTTACGGAGAGGAGAGAAGAAACACGGATCGAATCACGGATCCGTGAAAGCAGGACCAGGAAAGCCAAGCTGAAACAAATTGTCCAGATACCCTGGAAAGATTAGATACGTTCTCGGTGGATTGACCTCTCCCGATAAAAGGCTGCTCGATAGCTAGCGCGGCCAATAAGAATACAAAGGCCGTTTCAAACGCTCGCGAGCTAGTCGCGGCTCGCGTGGTCCGGGTTAGAGTGCGGCTTACGGTGTCGAACGAGGTGAAAGAAGAGCTTCGACGTCGAGCTACGCGAGGGAGGAGAGAGAGAAGGAGGATACGGAGAGTCGCTTGCGACACGCAGGCTCGAGCAGCCAGGCTGATAGGTAGGTAGGTAGGTATATCGCCCCCTGACCCCGAAGAACTACCGTGAGACCGGCTTAGCTCCGGCCGGAGCACTCTCCTTTGCTCTCTCGGCGTGCACTGCGCGTATGCACACACGTACACACACCACGCGTGTACACAGGCCAGGCGCCGTGGAATAAAGAAGTGGGAAGGGTACACAGTATGCCGTGACACGACCGAGAAGAATAAGAAGAACAAGAAGAAGAAGAAGAAGAAGAAAGAGCAGAAGAAAGAGAGAGGAAGAAGGAGGAGAAGGGAACGACACGACGAAGGATGTGTGACTCGTGGGTGCAGCTGCAATGCAGCCCGGCTGCATTCAGTGGCACACACAGGACGATAGCTGGGCTTTTCGATGGTACGCCAGGATTATCCTCGCTCGCGAACAAATACCATGCAACGAATTTCGTAATGGTTGCAAGCATGACCGTGGTTTACGAGGAATCTTCTCTTTTTCCCCCGCTGCATGTGTGCACGATTTGATTAGGACTCTTATCGCGAAGAATCTTTTCAGATTTCTTCCTTTCTCTTTAAGTCGAGCTAGTTTGGATTTTCTTTTCGTGAATTTCGAGGCAGAGATGGCACTGCAGAATAATAGTTAGATGCTGAAGACTCCCGAAGGCTTTTAAGAGAAAGTTGTATATGGACGTGGTTCGGGTACGTTTTGACGGAAGATGAATCGTAATTGTGAGTGTACTAGACAACTGCCGAGAAAATAAAAAAAGATACAGGTTCTCATAAAGTTTAATGACTTTTGGATATCCCCATTCGCTAATCGTACGATAGGAGAAAGTATCTGCAACGTCGATACCCAGGAACGATGTAAGCTGTTTCCCCTGCACGTGGATGCCTTGAGCCGTGACACAAAATCGTCGGCGAATCGCACGAAACACAATGTGTATCACGTTCAACGGTAAAATAACCGTTTACAGAGACACCCTGTACATCCTGGGGAAAGTCCAGCCATAAAGCTACGGCGAAAAAAATCTCTATCGGCGATATGGTCGCGCAGTGGATCGTCGTTCGCCGATATTCGGACGGGTCGACAGAGCAGTAAATTATCGACGATCCGTGAGCGGGAGAACGCGGGAACCAAGCAAAAATCTCCGTGCATAAATCAGCAGGCTAGAAAAGTGCCGGACAATAATTACAGGCCATGGAATTTTACGAGAGACTGTCTTAACGCTCGGCCTGGAAACGAAGAACAAACACGACAGGTCAGTAATGATTCTTCGTCGCGTAATTCGCTATTAACTTAATCGAGCATCGATTCCTACGAAACCATTCGTAAGTAAAGACAACGGGAAAGAGAAAATGACGACAGGCGTGAAAAAAAAAAAGAAAAAAAAAAGGAAGACTCGAACGAAGAGGAACGTGGATGCGGCCGAACGTAGGCAACTTTTTCTAGGCGTCGCGTAAGCAATCATCCTGCATACTTCGGATGAAAGAATAAGCAAATAGAAAACCAGCCGTGCCGCTCGCTACCAGCGTTGCAATTATATTTCCAGTGGCGCATCGTGTTGTGAAATTCGACATAATTTCGTCATCCTTCGGTGGAAAGGAAGGAAGAGCGAGTCAAAGAGAAGGGATACGTTTAAAAAATTCATACACGACGACGATACGGGAACATACGGATTCACGCGTATCGAAACGAATGGCGTAGGGAGCAAAATGGCTGCACGACGCGGCTCCACCCACATCCTGATCTTCGCATGCGTGTTCCACGCTCTCATATATCGATCCTTTGATTCCTCTTCGGTCGAAGAATGGAGAGGAAAACAAAAGAGGCGACGCGGTAGAATATCGCGAAGCGTGTGTCTCGACAGGCGTCGAGATCTCCGGAGTAGGATCGGGGACTTCCCCGATTTCACGACACGGAAACCCACGGTACAATTTGTTTGCTGTCGGAAAGTACTTTGCACCATCTATGATCTTTCACGATGTTAACTCCACGTGATCGAAACTATCACCATGTCTGTTGCAATTATCGTTGCGATAAGAACTCGACCGTTTTATCTACGGAAAATTGATCTATAAAAAAAAGACCAACGAGAAAAAGAATGAACGTATGACAAAAAATTAGCATAAACAGCTCACATACGTATGTTTCTGGGTTATTAATATCATAATTAATGATAATAACGTATTGGTTGAGTTAGTTAATTATGATGATTTGATTTGAAGTTAGTAATTACAATATTATCGAGATTCTACCGCAAACACAAACGCGATAGTGGAGGACCGATAATGCACGGAAAACTGAAAAAAAAGTATTGACGAAGTTGTTTAATCACTTTTCGTTCGCGTTACGTTAAGGAAAAAAGGAAGAGAGAGACGCGTGTGTTGCGAGATGATTCAACGTGTTCGGCGCGAGGGTCGGTGGTGGACAGTTATGCAAGGGGCCGTGTTTGGCGCGTCCGCTTTGGCAGGTTCAACCGGTCTTAATCGCGATCGAGTCGACTTCGTCCGATCGAAACTAGTCAGGTTTCGGCTGGAAACGGCCCCAGACGAAGCTAACGTTTATTACCGACTATTTGAATATTAATAAATGATTTTCTATCGGCACGTGTCAGCTATCGTGTTTCGTAGGACGCGCGTCATACTACGTTCACCATTTTTCGATGACTACTAATGAAACTAATCCATTTGCGTTCGTAAGTGGTAGATCTATAAAACTGGACGAAAAGTGAACGAGATGCATGCGTTGCGACGCGTGAAACGTACGTTCTAGAGCTCGTAATTGCTTCCAGATTTGGCGTGAGTCTTTTTCGCTCGATCGCTTCGAAGCTGAGGCCTTGGTACGAGACGACGCACAGATGCTAAAGTTGTTTCTTTTTGGCAACTTTTTGGAATAAGAGAAACGAAAAATTTCCTTAGATTTTTGTTACCTTAGCATCGTATTAATTTATATTTGTCGGTAGACTTGAAGTTAAGAATTCTTTAGGATTAGATGATAATTGTACGCCGATTCTATGAGAGTTGCAGGCTAAATAAGGAATTAGACGGTTTAGCGTTTCGTGAATCTGTTGAAATTCCACGGTGAAAGGATTACGTTGGATACTTATTCCATTTTATTGGCGCAGTCGATCATTCGAGCGGCTTTATATTCCACTATAAATTGTTCCATAGTCTAAAAGCCTTATCTGCTACATAAATTAGACATTCAGGTGCAAATACGAAGAATTTATGCCATGCTTCGAGCATCTCAAGGCTGAGCGCATACATATATAGCAGCCTCGTTATCGCATCCTAATTATTGCACATTTTACCTTCCTCTTTTATTCCTCCTTTTACGCTATTCACGAATCCTTATTACAATCAAGGCTCTGTTCTTCGGTACTTGACATTTGTCAGGCCGTTTCAATACTCCAGTCCATTCACTCGTCGAACAGCGAGTCGAATCTTCCAGCGGTGATTCGTCCGAAACGAAGCGTCTTCGACACGGCTCGACCGCGATTGGTAATTTGCGATTATCACGCATAATCTCATCGATTTCCAGAAATAAAACACATAGGAATAAATCGCGACTAAGGCTGGAGTGAGACGTCCTCGAGGCGAGACTATCGTCGCAGCGCTCAAGGACGACCACGATTCGTCGCTATTCGGTGATAAAATGCGGCATCCACGTGCGTGTGATTCTCACGCGAATTCGCCTGCTGAAGCGAGCGACGTTACATTCTCGAACATCTCCCTGTAACTCCCTTGCTTGTACGTGCGTATATTCGTGTCGAACGGATCGTTTCCTTTCCCCGTCGCGCCGTACGATACCGGTTGCTCGTCCTCTCACTCTCGTCGTCCAGATCTCGATGATGTACGCACGCACAAGAGCGACTAGGAACGACATACTTTCATCGAATTCGATGCAGAAACGAATTTCAATCGAGTGCGATCGATAGAGGGCGAGAGGGAGAAAGAGAAAAAGAGAACCAGTCGAGGAACTTCTCGCAGAACCTCTCGAGAGCGTGGGTTTCTAATCGTCGTGGTTGAAAGTATACGAACGTAGAGAGAAGTCCGCCATTCTAATTAATGTTTACCGCTCGATCGGCGAATTATCTCCTCGATTGATTCAACGAGATGCTTAGGTTATTTATATTTAGTTCTAGGAAAAGTCGACTTACAATGTGTCAGTCTAATGCCGAAGCTGCGATTCTTCGATTCTCTTCTTGCAATTTCGATATCGTTTTGAAGAACGTAGCGGCACATGAACTAAAGGACTATTCGAATCATGTTGCTGTTTTACCTTGGAATATCAACACCGTTAGGATATACAAAATGTAATAGTAAACAAACTCCGGCTAAAACAATGTCGCCGCTACATGCAACCGTCAACCGAAGTTGAATTTAAACTTTCCCGTACTCCCTCGACCAGTATAAATAAACGAACGCGATCGTTAAGACGACCAGTTTTCAGTCTCAGTCTTGAGCATTTTTATCAGCGATCAGTACGCTGTCTTTAACGAATCAGTTAGTATCGAGCGTTCTTATCGAACATTCTTACAAGGACCAGTATCGAGCGATCTACGATTGACTCCGTATTTTGTATTATGTTTATAAATATTTTAAAAATACATTTGACGGCTTCAATATCAAATTAGCCTTGTCACGAATCAACAACGCGACCAACCGTCCTCCACAAGACTATGCCATTTAATCGTCGACAG
Source organism: Bombus vosnesenskii (assembly GCF_011952255.1). NCBI lineage: Eukaryota > Metazoa > Arthropoda > Insecta > Hymenoptera > Apidae > Bombus > Bombus vosnesenskii. The sequence goes on along the minus strand of NW_022882931.1, from coordinate 2,903,606 downwards.
GAAACTTTTAAGTGTACAGGCACTAGCCTCGATTATGTAATCTTAAAGATTCACTTCGATGGTATAAGCAATCGACGCACAAGCGTCACTTGAAAACAGAATTAATTTGTGCACCGGTTGCGGCACGTGCTGGCGAGTTTATCTGCATAACGATCGCCAGAGGTTCCAGACCGCATACGGTCCATCAATTACGTGATTCCTGTAGGTTCGCGTCGCGCAAACTGTTCTCGACGACAGCTTGTCTCGAGCGTACAGCGCTACACCATCACCGGGAGACAAGACGGATCCACAGGAGTTGAGGCTCGAACGGTCGGCTTGAAAAAGCATCGGCGAGATCCCTATCGGTTCAATCAACGCCGTACGAGGCTGTAATCGCGCTTCATCAAGACACGTCTCACGCCTGCTGATCGTGGGGGGTTCACGGTTTTTGTTCTTCCTTCGATCGAGGACAATATTCTCTCGATGTGTAGTCATCGAAATCGTGTAATTGAACGATCAACGGGAACGCTGGAATTCCTTTTTTGCATCGATCGACCGATGTATCGCACTTTTCATCGTAGACACGACGATCGACGGTAACGAGGAACCAATTATAAGAAACACGTTCTCCCTTCAAGAAGCAAGCACGACGAAATTATTACCAGCTCCTAATGCGATTCCTCGCTTGCGCAATTCCACTCGTTGTCCCTAAAGGATTCTATTTCTTCGTACTACGACCGAGCGAGCCACCGATCTTCGAGTCTCGAGCGTTAAATCAGACACGGCGGACGTTGCCAGCGAAACGCGTAAATACGGGACACGCGCGATTACACGCGATCCAAGTGGAAGACGTGCTTGCCACCTCGCGAATGTCAGATGCACGAGGAGGCTGCAACCGGTCGACACGTCGAAGAGAAAGGATTTACCGGGGTCACCGCGTCTACGCGGCACGTCACAAGGAAGATAACCACCGACTAATAGGGTCACTTAGGCTAAAGCGTATGTGTTCAATCAAAAAGAAACTTTACCGGACAGGTTTCTTCGTGGCACGAGTATTGGTTGCAATATACCAAGCAATCTCAGGCTGAAGAAACGTTCGTGGGAAACCTGTAGCAAGTATCAGTCCGAGCGATCTTCGTCCGATCCTACGCCGTAAATCCACGTTCGAAACTTGCCAGAAGGTACTGACTTCGTGTCTCGGAACCCGTATAAACGTGTGTCGATTAAAAATTCGTTGTCGCTAATGGTTGACGCGTAAGAAGAATCTCGTTTGCCATTCGTGGCTGTCCAAGAAAAATACACGGCGAGGCCGCGTATGGTATTACGGAATGGGATGAGATGGATCGACGATCTATCGCAAAAAGCTAGATCGAGCGAAGAAACCTCGTGCTCGAGGCCTTTCTCGATTCGGTCCTTCGGTTGTGCGTCTGGTTCTACCTGTCGGATGTCGCAAGCCGGTAGCATCGGCTGGCTCGATTAAGCGATCAAAGATCGATTAAGCGAGCAGGTTTTTCCGTCGCTGTTTTCTAAAGTCTCTCCTCTCACTCGACGAGAAAATCGAAACAGCCGTACGATACCGTAATTGAAATAGCTGACGCCTTTTTGCCACCGCGGCGAACGCGTAACATCAACGTGTTCGCCGGTTACATGTCGGTTTAAGGCGAACTATGATAATGCGTCGGCTAGAAAGCGACCAGAGACGTGGAATCGACCCAGGCTAATAAGACTCGATCAATTTTTACCATGTTGTAAACATGAAACAACGACGCAGCTGTTACCTCGTTTGGAACACTGTAGCGGACAAGCGTGGAGTAGAATGAGCGGTTACTAGTCAGACACGCGTTCCTAGCTCCTCCCTCCACTAATACATCGTCGCTGTGTCACGAACAATTAATTTCTCGTTTCAAGAACGTTCGATCTACCGTATCCCATTAATCATTCCTTTCGTTAGATCATTTACAGAAACAAAAGGATTACAGAAATCGCGTTATTCACCCTTCAGTTTAGCATCCATTTAACGATCTACTGATTTTCCCATACGATAACCGATGCGGCATCAAAACCAGCGAGGAATAGCAAACTCTCGAAATCAATTCCACGATCTTTTTCACGATATCCGCAGGCGAAATAGCTTTCACGTAATGTCTTTTAACATCCCCACCATAAAATCGAACGCAGTTCGTCTGCCAGGTTCGGGCAAATTCGAGTACGGAAATCAACGAACAGGTAGACATAATCCAACGAATCTCGTAATAGGTACCCTAATCCCATCCAGCTTTCTACATCGCCCGCGGCGGGGACTCGTTCGCGCGCGCACGTTCGCTCTACGCCACGCCAAGCGAATCGCACGACGACGAAACACGCTTCAAGGGCCGAACGTTTCTCATGCTTTGCCGATTCTTTCTTCGTTCCTACTCCCATCTACATCCCCTCTTTTTGGTTTTCGTGCGCGACCATTTGGATGCAAATTCACGACCGATGTATGTCGTCACTTTGCACGAATCGAGCGTATCGAGATGCGTCAATCGAAAGTACCGTTTCACACTTTCTTGCCCGTTCCTCGTTGTTCTCTTGGCTCGGTCGACGATTTGGCGATAGGAAATTTCCAATCTCTCCCTTCGAATGGAAATGAATAAATAAATCCGTTGCTTCGAGGAAGCGACAAAATCGACGGTCTTTCGATGTATCGAACGAATCAGACGCTGATTTAGAGAATAAGCGTGAGTGCGTTAGAAGGTGACTTGACTGAATTCTCCAACTTTCTCAACGATCGTTGCGATCGGACTTCGATCAACGAGACACGTGGGTACCCTCTTTCTGATTATAGCTTTCTAGGTCGTTCGTTATTTCTTATCAATAGATTGCAAATGTTTTCGTAGACACAATTAAAGAAATCTGTATAGAGATCTGATTTACCCACTAAATATTATGACAATTACTTTGATTTTTTACGTATTACATGTGTTCCATACGTACAGTTTAGTTTCAAATTTCCTATAAATATCCGGAGTCTACTAATAAAATTTCTAAGACATCCCATTACGACTTTAATCATCCATAGGTACGATAACCCGAATATCCACCAAGCAATAGAAATGTGATTTAATGAAAAATGGTTTAAATGCATTTTAAGTGTATGCTTTGAGGAAAATTTGAATAAAGTGAAAAATGAACACAGAAAGGTGCTCGACAATCTCGTTGTCTATTCTACCGATACCAAAAATATATCTATACGCACACGCGCCCAGTAAAATACGGCCAGGAGCAAGGTAACGGAATACGTAAATGCTGCGAACCTCTCGAACGTGTTTGCTCATGTAACTCGTACTAATGATACGTTAAATCGCCACGAGGGAGTAATTGCAGGGCTGTTGGTCGTGTATGTGCCAAGTAAGTGGCTACAAGTAAGTAACACGTACGTATTGATACGTGATATGTTTCATTGGATACCGATGTGTATTATTCTTGCAACCGGAATAGCGATATTGTGTGTTGAACACGTTCGGGGAAGACAATCGCTCGTCAGAATGCAAACAGGGTGGTACGCCCGTGAATTCTTCCGACACCGTGTAACGCGATAAACACAAGGGGATACGAACGAGTGATCTATAATTATTGGGAAATCCGATACACGTGTCTCAATAATGCAACACCTTGGGTGACTGGCGGACTCGTGAATACCGCCTCCTGTTTACCGTAGCAAGCTTGTAATCTTTATTATTCGCTGGAAAGATTCAATATACTCGTCGCTCAAACATGAAGTACATACCAGCATGGTATTCAGATTTTGATCGATACAAGCTCTGAATTTAGAATCCAATTTATCGATGACGGAAAGACCTTTTATTCTATGGAACGGCAATTCCCATCGGGTTGACGCGTCCAATGAAGTACTTAACCGTTCCATACCGATTCCTTTGGCACTCGAACGACTTGACTCGAAAGATAATCATCGACCGGCACAATGTAGACGGCCTGACCGTAGTTTGAACCCATCTGACACGATCGTAACGCGATGAATGCGAACAGATAAAGGCTCGTGCATCGCCGGGCAAATTATAGTCGCGGCCGCAATTTCATTACGAAATCTAAGCAACACACGTGGGCAAGCATCGCCGATAGAGCGTGAGAGTCTCGAACTTTTCATCCGCCAACTTTTTCCCTTTCTTCCTTCTACAGAGTTCTTATTATCGAATTTTTCGAATAACTCACCGCGAAGCGTAACCACCATTGGGCGTGATCACTTTCTTCTTGTCAGTCAATTAATACATCAACGCGCTCTCTTGTACATTTTTAGCTCCGACAACGTGGCTGCTTATTATCGTATACCGTTTTACATCGTATGCTTAATATCATAATCATCGTCTTGTTCCGGAGTTTTCATATTTCTTATTACTTTACGCTTTATAGCGACGTTTAGGCTTGTTCTCGTAAATGCTGATCACAAAATGCTGGTTTTTGCACGGGGAAACGTGTCTTTCAAATCATCGTTCGAATAAATGATTACGTAAGAAATTAAAGTGAAAGCGGTTCGAAAAAGAAAAGAGAAATTAACTCCTTGTGAAGAATTAATTTGCATAAAATTCGAAATTACACATATTCTTTGATTCAAAGATTTTGAAGCCGTTGGAAAACGGAGAGATCAGACAGTAGAGTGGGTGCGCAATAGACGGACACGCGTTTCTTTGGAAAACACGCTACTGATACGGGTGAAAATCGCAAAAGAACGCCTAAAAGTTGGTACGGGATTTCGTACGAAGTCAATGGAGCGCAATGAGCAAAGTCGGAACCGGTTACAATCCGTGTAATTGCCACGGTAAATTTAGACGAGGCGAGGAGCGAACGAGCAACTCCGCCGGTCTCTGTCCACTTTTAAAAGCGCTCGCAGCTGTGAGGAAACACGCTCGATTCAACGGTATAACAAGGCGGAGGTGGCGTAGGTATTCTATAACGTTTTAATATCCTTTTACGATAATTTACCAGATGATAAATCTGATTTTAATTTTGAACAAAGGCGATACTTCTCGAATAGAAGGAAAATGAAGAAATAAATTCGTTGCTTCGAAAAAATCGTTGAACAATAAAAAGAGATCGCGGAACAAAATAGAAGCAAGTGTAGAAATTGCAAATGTTGGAGGTTTGAATGCCCTTGGAGAAGGTTGTACGAGAACTGACGACGAAAATCGATGGTGAAACTGGTGGTGGGCCGTGGCGAGATACGCGAACATAATGAAATGGTTGAAGGTGAAGGACGAACTCTGCAACCGGGTGATACAACTATTCGGTAATCGTCTTCAGTGATCGTCCTTGCGCGTTGTCAAGAAAAATCGATCACCAAGTTACCCAACTCGTAAGACAACGCGGAGAAAACAACCTATCTTTTATCGTAAATATTTTTGAACGCGTACATCTTACAATGAAACAAGATAATGAAGTTATGAAAAAATCCTCTATTCGCGTTCGTAAGAAGAGAGAGGAGAAAAACGCGAGATCGATGCAAACCGTAAAGCGGCGTCTCGAAATGGCTCGTTTAAATAGGTTAATGTTCTAACCAGAACAGATTCCGTTTCTGCATCATGTGTTAATCAATCAATTGTGAATTGAAACGAGCCTGCTATCAATGACCGTCACGATTCATTCAACGATCAAATATTTAGCTCGATTATTTCGAGATCCAGAACAGGCTGAAGAAGAGTCGATTTCTTAATATATATCGCGTACAGGCAGCCGCCAACCTCCGCTTCAAGTGAGTTATACCGCTCATTAATCAAAGGAATCAATGTGAATTAAGAAACGCAACGTGCCACCTGTCAAACAATTTCGCGAAATATAATGCGCCACTCACGTAAGCCGACGCGAGTTATTAGTTTCATTAATCAGCTGCAACCTGGCATTAACGTTAATGAAGAAAACCAACCACTACGGGAACCTGTTGCTGTCCCTTCGACGTGTTAATATCCACTGAATCGACTCATTGGACCGTTCAGACATATTTTTTCCAGAGTACATCCTTAACATCCTCGACATTGAACAAGTTCTCCTCGCGCCTCAGGTTTAACCGAGCGATCCAATTTTCTGTTTATTTTCTACACCATCTCTTTAATCCACGTGGAAAATTGTTAAATCGTTAGATTGATTTTCAAAGGCTAACTGTATAGATAAAATTGGAGTCTCTTAAGCGTGAAGAAAATGCGTGGTACTGTCTTCCGCCTCCTACTCTATCCAGAGTTAGACATTAAGCGCGAAAATCCATAAGCGATAGTGAAACTACTTGAATAATAATTATCAATACCATGGAACACGTATTAACTCAACTGCACCGTCAATAATTACTAAGCACTATCTATTTTAACACCAATTTACACCGCGAGAAAAACTAATCTGAGAATCTCCTACGGTCTTTCAAACTCTCAAAGAAACCAACGGAAGAAAACGGAAAACTGTATTTCTTACAGTCCTTTCTCCGCGGTGTGTAAAAACTTCTCTAGATCGTTGGTTTTTCGCTTTCCCTCGTAAAATCGAAGCAACCCGTTCTGTCATTCGCGTAACTTTAATCCAACCGAGAAAATGCGTTATCGTAGAGCAGCTTTCCGGGTCGATCCCCTATCGATTTCGATTTCTCCTTGAAATTTCTCCACTGTCGGTGATCCCCTGGTAGCGATCGGCGGAATGGCAACGCGCGGTGGCGGTAAGAGAAAGGAGAAAAAAAAGGGGGAAAGAAGTGGAGAAGGAAAGACAGCGGCAGTAACAGCAGTCAAGACAGGCCAGAAGCGTGTGGCGGCGTGCGGTAGCGTGCACGTGTGCGTGCGTGCCGGCGCGACAACGCGCTAGATAGGATCTCTCTGGTTGGTATGCGCCAGAGCAGGCAATACGCGACACCCATACCGTGGTCGGAAACGAGCTGCAGGTTCCGTGACCCCGAAACCAGGGATACGATCTCCCGTTGATAGCCACCGCCTGGGAGAAAAGCTCGTTGTTCGATCGGTCTTGCTATATAGCACGCGAATCTAATTGCGCGATAGACGACCAACATAATTAACGGATATTAACCGCTTTATTACGATGTCCGGATCAGACTCGGTCCAATACCACGAGACGATTGGGTCGATTTACGAGAAATCGAATAAAGTTTACACAGGAGGAGAAGTTGGAGGTACGAGCTTTCTAGTTAAGTAGATGGAAATTAGAGCGAAATCTATGGTTATGCGCAATAAATAATGTGAAGATATATCAGAGTGGGTGGAATGTTATTGCGTCAATGCGTATGGATTTTTGTCAGTAAAAAGAATTCGACGGTATATATCTATTTATTGGCGTTTCAAATGATTACCACCTACGGTTTTCAATTAGCGTCTAGCATCACGCAAGATATTCTACTGGTAGCAGGAAGTGACGCGATACCTACTGCATTTTTTCTTATCGACGTAAATTAATTACGCTTACACGTCCCGCGTAATTACGGGATCGTTTATAAGGCAACGAAACGAGTGTAAACTAATTAGTTCCTGTTTAGAAAGCGTATATTTTAGAAGCTGACACTGTAAGACACCCACACCACGTGGTACAATGCTCGAAACCTGTCTTTTGTCGTGATAATCAGGAACGCGCTGAGTTGAAAGAGCCGCGCGCGAGTGATATAATAGTCGAGCAGCACCATCAACCGCTGTATGCATCTAATTACATCTAGATAACTGCTAATGACCGAAACTGCAGCTTTCAAGTTCGTCGTAAGTGTTAATCACTTTATCCTCACTTCGATAGCTACGCAATGCTCGATAATACCTGGCTGTAGGCGGGTTCATCCTCTAGAACATAATTGGATGTAAACACGAACGTCCGATCCGATCGAAACGCCGTGCATAAATCATCGATGAAAACGCGGCATGATAATCTGCTGGACAGCGCGATGCAACCTGGTCGTGTCAGTGCATTATTGGCGAAGAATCGCGATACCGAACGATCTATACAAACACCCGTCACGCGTAAATCGACCGTCTGCCGATGCGCATAAAGTGGATGTACCTCGCAGACGATTGTGCTTTACTAACATGTTATAAATTCAAAGAAATCAATTGCGTCAAGTGGTTGTATGATAGTGAAAGTTACGATGCTTGCAGATATCCTGCATGTGATATAGATGATAATTTATTGTAATAAGTTTAATAAATCGGTAAGTTTGTTGGACCGAACGATTCGTGTAGATATATCTTGACGAGGAAGATATTAAGATAGAAATAGTTCGATTGTAGGCGGAGATGTGGCAAAGGTCAGCCACTTTTTTTTTAAATAGAACACTGCACGATTTCTGCAGCTCATAAATGAGTCAACAATTGTCAAATCGAAATTAGCTTTCATTCAAATGTTAGCTTGGACACTTTCACGATTCCCGGCTTCTCTTCATTCATCTTGGCGAGTACGTGTCGACGGATTATATTACAGAATCGCTTGAAACTTATTCGCATGCAAGTGTATTTAACTAATTGGCATTAGTAACAGGTACCTGATTGAAGCGAATATAACAAAATTCGTCGACACGTCGTAATTAATGTTGGAGTCATCGACCTAATACAAGGGAAACTATTCTCCGAATCTTGTTATATAAACCATAATTGTAAATTTATATCGAATTACTTGGTACATCTCATATCGAACGTGACTTATTCGAGCAATTTTCTTACTTTTCTCCAGAAATTCATTCTCTTGTGCATATCGACATGCAACCCAGCATCCGTATGCCAATTTACATTTCGTCGTGCAGAAGCGATGCCGGCAGCTTAACAGGGATCATACGTGAACGATTCAGGAATCCTGAAGCCTGAAGTTAACGAGCGCGCAGCGAAGATGCCGCGAGGATGCCACGAAGACACCGGTAAGAGGAATCGTTCGTACACGAGTGGCGTAGCGTGCAACAAGCAAACGAGTGATTTAGTCGCTTAGATCGAGGTCCGCATACCGAACGACTGTGACCGACTCAGGACGGATCGAGACCCCGTTGGGCCTCGAGGCCTCAAGGCCGGCGAGCTCGTAAAGCCAATTCGTGCCTCTCCCTCGTTCGACCAAGCGGATTTTCATCGCGCCAGACGAAGACGTGCATCAGTCACAACCTGCTGCAGCCACTTCATGGCTACCAGCCAGTTGTACTTACGTTCCTCCAGAAGTACTCGTCTCGTTAATGTTAATGTTTGCAAATTGTGCGTTACGTCTGGGCACCGATAAAATTACAGCACGAGAGTGAACGTCGATACTGTTCTCTTCGACTCTTAGCAATTTTGTAAATTTTCATTGGACGATCAAGTAAGCAGAATTTACGAAAATTTTTAGATCGATTCTGATACTAAATGGATTGGTAGAAAGTTGGAAGGAGCTATTCGAAGCTGTCGCTCTTTTATTCGAGAAATTATAGATACGTATTGTAATAAGCGTGTGATTTACTGGCTACTTAAAAAAGTAGCTGCGATCACCTTGGCAAATAACAGCACGCCATTAATCTCCGGTTGAATTCATTGCCCTATCTTTTTTCAATGGGTTTCTTCCCTTCTTTCTCGTCCACGCTAATTTATCGTTGTTAAACAAGCTATGCTTACGGAAAGCCGAGGAGCACAGATTCACGAGAAAGATAGGCTTCCCAGTGTGTCCGCGGAACGCGAAACTGTGGAGAAAAGCAGAAAACGCGCGCGCCCCGTAAATTGGGACACGTAGCGCGATTCCACGAAATTTTATCTGATCAAAGTCGCTCGGGCAAATCAAGCGCGGGCAGACACACGCTCGACGTTGGATCACGAGCTGGAAAACAGAACGACAATACATCTGATAACTGCATCAACACCGGCTGGCCGAGTTCGCGCGCGATCCATTGCGAAACAATCGAACGCGAGGCCTTTTCTACGATCGAACTTCGACATCGCGGTAAAATTTTTTACTCGTGGCACGTTAAAATACTCCGAAATTACACGGCTCCGTGCGTTTCAACGTTCCCTTAAAGAAATTCAATAGCTTTCCTCTTCTTAATACTTTTCTGTTCTTCGATTTGCAACCCTCTGCTTTTGCAATCAGAAATTCGTTGTTCTTCTTCAATCTTTACCATGTCAATTAAAAGATCGTAACCTAATGAAGATTCTAAGTTTAATTATCAGAAAAGCAAAGAGAGTTATTTAAACCAACCCATCCTTTTCCACCTGTTAAAATTCGACGCTCAATATCGCAGTGGTCTATCCTCTTTAACCGGCGGCCTTGCTCGCCCCCGTTAAACGGACTCAGCTGCGCACGTACATGAACTACCACGCATTCAATATCAGTGTGCATCGTCAACACACAGTCATACGAGAAACTTCATCCCCCACTGCCAGAGTCCTCCCCCTTGCACAGCTGCTTGCCACCCTTTTTCGACCCATCCTCTTCCATCGCCTACACCGCCACCCCTTGCCTCCCTTTCAACTAATGACGTCATACTGCGACGTCGTTGATGACGTCATTGTTGTACCGCAGTTCCGTTCATCGATCGACGTCCTCCCCATGTCTCGTTCGTGGGTGGAAAACGGGGTGCCCCGATTGCTACGCTTTACCGACTGTTTTTCGCGACTTCAAAGAGGTCTGTAGGTTTCGCGATACCGCATCTGACATGATTTGATTAGCCTTTGTACGATCCCTCAACACAATCGGAGGTTATTTCAGTCACAGTTAATTTTCGATAACGAATATCGTGATCCTGTGTGGAAATAGATAACTTGGATTTCCTCGAATCGGATTGAAATTGTTTGAAATATCGCAATTAGGAAATCGAGAGTCGTTCTAGCGATTATCCCGATGAAGAATTTCCTTGCAGTTACTCGAGAGCCAGAAACTGTTTTAACGGAACTTGCCTAAGATCGGTGCGGCTACAATGCTACCTCCACACTGGCCTTGACTTCTTCCGCGGAATTCACGCACCGCCCGGTCGACTTCTCGAGACTGTACGTTTCGATGGCCGGTATTCCTCACCTGCTTGAATAAAGCTCGAAAGACGAACATAATGCGTCACTAGTAATGGTAATGACTCAACTTTCGAGGCACTAGCGACGCAATACTGTTCTATACTGCAACATCTAAAGGAGAATTATAAATCAGTGACGAGAGATAGAATAGAAAAGCGTAAGAATTTATTAGTGGTATTGACGATAGCTAATCGACAACGCTTCATATAACTGTCCAGAGCATTCCACGGCGAGGTCACGGCAAGAGTGCGATAGCTTTCTTATGTAAAAATTAAACGATACGTCGTCTATGTAACGCAGAAAGTGGATAAATTTACATACTTATAAAAAATACCTTCGAATATATACGGAATATATATATATATATATATATATATGAAGCCGGGCAAACATATAGGTCATGTTGTCGATCAAGTAATCGAGAGATTAAAGATTAAAAATTGCCAGCGTCGTCAAGGGAAATATTCCTGGACTTATCGAATCAAGTATACATATACTTCATTGACTATTCACACGTCAAAGTTTAACGGCCAGCCCAAAATCTGTTAACCTCGGTTCACTCATGGAAAACGTTTGATTTGCACGTTTGTTAAGCCAACCAGATTACTGCGTTGAATCAATACAGACCGCCTCGTCAGTGGCACCAACTAGCTAACACACGTTCCGATACTCTTATTTTCAGGTCAGCTGGAAGACAATTACGAAGGATGAGAATTGCTGTGTCCACCAATAGAGAAACGAATTTCCAACGAATCATCCTGTTACTACGTGAAAAATTTTAGTAGAGAAGCACATGACAACCGGTTGCTCTCTGAGCAACCTATCCTCCTTTTCCCTTGACAGCTCTTGCATATTTACTTGATGACATCACATAGTTACTTACTTCGAGGCGGATAAAAGTGCCGTTATATTTACGACGAGAAAGTGAAGGAAATAGTGACCGCATCTCCGATCAATCGAAATCTTCCTTGCAAATCTTCTAACTCCTACTTTTAAAGAGTCACCCAACTATTGTACCTTATCACTGACTATTTTAACCAACTATTTTAATACCAATTAGCTAAGCTTCTACGTCTATTAATACATCCAAATATTCGATAACAATCGATCCTCATCAACATTCCTAATTCTCAATTACCATCGCCCTCCAATACCAATCACCCAAGCAACTTGGCACATACTTAATACCCACTTAGCAACACCCCCGAAATATCACCTTGAACTACATTTCAGGCGTCTTGCAATCAACGCCGCACCCACTCCGCCCCATTTTCTCTATGCACAATCGATGGAAACTTTTTTTCATCGGTCGGTCATTCACCAAGGACTGGCATCGTATCGGTATTTACGTTAACGCGTCGGTACAAAAAGCTCGCGTCAAAGCACGCTCGCGATGCGTCGTCACGGCTCTGTTTTGGCACAAGCCGCTGCCACCGTTCGCCTCCACCGCGTCCCGCGTCATCGTTTTTCCGTGGTACAACGTCACGCGGAACCCAGCCGAGTCGCGCTAATCCTGAACATCGTTGTGTTCGCGTGTATTAAATTTAGCCACTGCCACGCCGCCTATTACGCGAGCAAACGGCCACGGTAATCCTTCCTGCTGATTATCGCACGCGCCACGACCGCCCTTCTCCCCTCTCCGCGATTTTCACTTCTATTTCGCGGTCCACGTCCACTTTTCCCGGAAACGATTGCGCGACGATGCAACCCTGACACCTCCGCAAAAATGACGGACTCCACGTGACGCGTGAGTTCCAAGGTCGCGGATTGAACTCGCTGCTTCGCGTGAATGGTCAGTGATCTCTCGCTGAGAGCAATTTAAAGGGTTTTTACATATTTATCAAAAAATTTTATAACGACAGATTTGTCGAGAGGAAATTATCGAGAGATCTGTCTTTGTTTTAAGTAGGTGGTTTAAGTTTAACGGATAAGTAGGGGGGAAACACTTTGGGATCCAGTTTTAAAGTATTATTACACTGTCTGATTGAGATATTCATGGTATTTATGGTACCATGTTACGTAAAAAGTCAACATCTAGTAGCTGACGCTTACTCAGAGAACCTCTCATTCATCATCACGATATCAACGATCATCGGAGAACCTGTACTCTGAAACAGGTCTCCGATAGTTATATCATTCGGCGCACATAGAAAGTCTCTTACAAATAGATAATAAAAAAAACTATTCGAAATAGACTCACGGATCGGTTAAGAGTTACCTCATTTCCAACAAGCGGGACACCGCTCTGATGGGAAAGTGATCAGCAACGGATTGACGCGTCGTTGGTTCCGTGGCACGCATAAAAACTCTAGCGTCTTCATGACAAGCACAAGCACGTTTGAAATTTTTTGGTAAACACTCGAAACTCGGTAGAGAGTCGACGGTTGTATTCACTGTGTCATCGTCGGCCAAATAATATCGAGAGGCAGCGACGTGATTCCGCGATCCGCGACGAAACGAGCCGCGTGGTGGTTCCGTGGAGCGTGATGACGCGGAAAACTCAAGAGAATCTCGTGACTGGAGGCGAAAACGCGGCGATATTGACGGCCCCACCGGTCGCCAACGACGACGACAGCGTCGAAGGTGGTGGCGAAGACGGCGACGAGGACGGCAATGCATAACGCCCGAAATAGCGTCGTCCTTGGCGGTGCGTGTGACGTCGTTGTGCTGTCGGTCGGTCGATGACGGACGGGGGCGGCGTAGTGACGTCAGAGTTAATGCCAGAGAGAGACTGGCAGCGTCGCGACGCCACGGAGTTTGCGCGCGAAAGCGGCGTCGTGCGTCAAGTTTGAATGAAACTAGCCACCGCGAGGGAATACTCGCTCACCTATCCACCTCGTTATGTATTCTTTCACAGGAGGGACGACTGGCTGGTTTCTCGAGGCTGTGATCGATTAAAAAGACACTCGACTATGTAAATCCCGGCGGACTGATTGCGTCCGTGTAACGTAATCAATGCGCAAGCAAGTTTACCGTAGGTGGAATTTCGGGACGCGTTTTACGTAGACGCGAAAACGCTGCACGCGACGTCTGACGCGTGTTCTTTACCGAGAAACGCAGGAGACCGGTGGAAATATATTATTACATTGTGCAGAGTATACATATCGTCCTTACCGACCGGAAACATCCATCAATCGAAGGCTTTAGCCGAGATTCCGTAGCGCGAAAACGCGTGCTGTAGCATCGTAAATAACGAAAGTGGTTTAAATCCGACGAATATGGCGATATGGTAATTATATTCCACGAATAATTAGAAATACTATGCGTCAAGTCGGGAGAATTTTCACGAAAACAGGAATTCTTTCAGTGTTAACGATCGATCCTCGGATGGACGGCGCGTAACGGAGAGAAATTATAGCTTGCCGCTCGAACGGCGTCAAAACTCGCGCGGAATACGTTTCCGCGCGGTGAAATCTATTTCAGGTGAAACAAGGTCGCGCGTCAGCCAGTCGCGTTACACATTTTTACTCGGTTCGCCCGAATTACCATAAACCTGTCGAGCATGCGGCCCAGTCTCGTCAAAGCGACGTTACATACGTTGCATACGACGCTTCAATTATACATTTTGTTGCCTTTCTTCCAGGACGTCGTGTTTCTTTCTTTGCCCCTTCCTCGAATCGATGCAATGCGCGATCGCTATCGATCCGTCGTTAATCAACCGTGCTAAAACACAACGAATCAAGTCCTCCCGGTATTTATAGCGCCACTGTCTGACTACTGACCCTTTCACTGCTGGCACGCGCGTTCATATGCATCAACGTCACTTATCGATCCTAGAGTCATTATGCGAGTCACAATCTCATTACGCTCGACTCGAGTAATCTCTCTTTCTCATAGCGAATGCGTTCTGTATCCGGCGGGCGATCAGGTTCTGCTGGTCCCGCGACACGGAGAAACGCGTATGCAAAACAGACCCGTCTACGCACACGGATGTTTTCCAGACTTCGTTCATTTTAAACGCTTTTCCCTTGGAGATTGTACTCGTTCGTATGTTTTCTGTCTCATACTTCCATCGTACGTTCGCGATGATCATGCAATTGGACGTTACGCAACGTTAAATTACTACGAGCTGGTTGTTTATCGACGAGTATTGGTTTCCATTAATTATAATTATCGGCCAATACCGTACAGCTCTTTTCTTTCCCGTGAAACCCGCTTCGAAACGTGTTCGTTACACGCTCGATGAAAGTTTTTCACGGCACAAGTCACATCGAGTGAGGAACCGTTACATAATTGAAGAAGCGGCGTAGCATTTATGCAATATGAATCGTTCAGTACCGCCCACCTAAGCAGCGTCTTTTCACCCTCGTTCCTTCGGCCCGCGAGCTCCTGAGGTCGCTTCCTGATCGCATGTCTCGCGCCGGAAATAACAGCCTATTTCCTCCCACGCATAACCGCAGCCTCATGAAAAACGCAACGCCGCAATCGAGCTTAGTTTCCAGCAAGAACCTGTCATCGCCTGATGACATCGGGCCCGTTCATTCGACGCCTCAATGTCGATACCCCGACAGCGTATTTCCATAATATTTCTACGAGATTAATTGCTATTATGTACCTCGAAAAGCGGGAAGGAAAACAAAATTAAAGAAAGATATTCTAAATGGAACGAATCAACTGATTCACATAGATTATCCTGTGGTACTACACATCGTAGTACCAGATCGTCGCGAACGCCTTATACATTTTAATCGACAGGATGATTCACGATGCCAAAGGTGGTATCGAAACAAGACGCTCTCTGTTTTTCAATCTACATTCCGGGAACGTGGACGTCGAGTTAGACGTAGCGTCGTGCACGCGGGTGACTCGTCGGTCGTTCATCGTTCTAGCACGCCGAAAACGTGAAAAGTGTAACGGCACGTGATGCACGGCGTCTTCGTCGTTTCTTTGGTCGCCTTTGTGTCCCAGCCAAGCACCCGCGGATCGCTTGCCTCGCACGTATATTTAGTTTGCCCAGTAAAACAATGCAATTGGCCTCTAGGAAGCGCTGTCCGTACCACGGGCACTTGCCGTCAAAATACTATCCAATTTTACGATTCTACGAACGATGCCGATTATTTTCACTTTGTCGCTTAACGATTTCGGCTGATCGGTTGAATCGTTCGATTGCACTTTCGTATACCTGACCTCACCGTTAAACCGTTACGCGAGCTTTTTACGTCGATCAAACGCAAAGAAATCGCGAATTTTCAAGAAACCTATGTCGAATCCAGGATATTTTCGTTAATCCGCGTTTACGTTCAATTCTATACGTAGATGTTTGTTAATGGTTTTCTACGATAGCGTAGTATTACCTATCATAATAGGATATTATCCTTTACTTAGCGATCTAAGTGTACGCCATGCGCACCCCTATTATAAATTGCCAATATAATAATTATTCATAATAAAATAAATTACCTCTCGCCTTTACGGGTTATAACCGAGAGAGGATTTTATCGTCGATTACGGGCAATATCATTATAGAGAGGAGGACTGACGGCGACGCTGCGCGTTCACCAGGCTTTTAAAAAGAATTAAGTAGTTACAGACGTGCCAGCTCAGACGGCTGGCGATGCACGTCTCGCTAATGTCTGAGTCTGATTGCACCTAACTACTTGCGCTGTGAAACGGCAACCAGTGCGTTATTCCGAAAGCCTATTACTATTAACGTAATACACTCTCACGACACGTGTCACTTGGTTACCCGTAAACCAATGATTTTCCACGGACAAACCATTCTCGAGCCGAGAGTTTCTTTATGGCCAAGAGAAGGGAAAACGAGAGAGACTGTCACCTCGACTGATTAGATTTCTCGATCTCGATATGTTTATCAACTCTTGCTCCCCTGGGTTGACCAGCGTGTTCATTTTTTTTTTCTCTTTCTGCCCCCACGAAGCCTGCGTATATCGCAATTACATGCCCACGTAACGGTCAGACTGACAGCCGATCGGCTATCGATAGCGCGATGGCGACTTTTAACGGTGCCGCGACACAAGCAGGCATTTAACGCGCGGAAGTCATAATCGTTGATTTACCATTGTCACGGTCGTTACTCTCAGGCGAACCCGACAATCGGTTTTCGCAATTCGACTACGCAGCCACAGGGCAACACTCGGCACAATGCAGCCGAACCAGCGACCGCACCTGCACTCGCTCGCTACACGCTGGTTATATTTGTTCGTTCGCGTACTCTCTTCTTTCCTGCGCGGACAGGTCTCGTGCGGGCCAAGTATGTACGCGGAAAAGAAACGCCTGCCATGCACTCGGCCAACTGCCAGACTATATTTACCTTAACGTACTGATTACACCTGTAAAGTGTCCTATCGAACATACAAGCTATATCGAATCGAACGTTTATACCGCTCTTGAATATGGAATCTGTCGCTAGGTCTGAAGAAAGAAGGGCGAATGAATAATTTATAGGTGCTCAGATGGTTTCACAAAACTGATCTACGTTCATTCGTAAAGATTTAAAGAATTGCGAGAAATTGAAAATTATTTCGAGCAGGGAGATGACGACGATGATGGTGGTGATTTTAAAATAAAACTAATATAGGGTAGAAACATAATGAATAAAATGTCCACGAATGAAAGTTGAGAGCTAAGCTTTTCTTTTGGAAAAGAATTGATCCGTTCCCTTGGAGGAACGTTAGCGGCCAATCGGCGAGTTACAGCCTCTAGATCCTTTTCACAGCTCGAATCGATTGGCTAAGAAGAAACGACTAGAGGGGGCAATTTGTCCCTTCGCTCTATCGTTCGCACCTCATCTCCATTTCGCTCGCTCTTTCCTCTTTAATGCCATACCCAATAACCTTCTTCATTTTCCTAAGAGCGTACACGCGAATTTATTGCGCACACCATTGTCTTTAGATCTTTGGTCGATTCGATCGACCACAGTCTAAAGCTCTATCATCCAAACTATCCTTCGTCGGCGAAGGACAAATAAATCGAATCCGATTACGTATCGACAAGCAATTTAAAATAGTACGTGAACATTAATCGCCCTAAAATAGAATACAACACGTCGATCCATCTTCTTCATCGATAATCGTCATTAATCCCACCGTCACCACCACCATCACCACCACCACCACCTTTTAACCACAACCAACCAGCCATCAGCGAGCATTGTACAATTTCTTCGTAAACGATGAATTTACCAACTATAATAGGACGGTCCCAAGGTCTTTGTTTCGTTTTCTCCCATTTTTTTTTCTTTTTCTGTTTGGTCTTTTTTGTACTAGATGACTTACACTTATTCCAGTGATCGTGGCGTTGAGCCGCATGATGCTCGTAGTTCCGATGATGGTCATGATTGTTGTTAGTATCCGCCGCAATGGTGACCGGGTGGTACGGTGTAGTCGGTAGATGGATCGTCGTCGATCGATCTGGTTGATCGTGATCGCGATCGTGATTGTGATCGACGACTAGATGCCTGCCAGTGGTAGCACGCTGATGGGTGGTCGCAGCACTAACTGCGGCTGCTTCCGTGGCTGTATCCTCCACGGTACGCATCGCACGTACGATCAGCACTATAGCGCTTCGTTTTTAGTCGTTTCATTCACCAAATCCAGTCGTATACTCCGGGGATCCCGCCTCGATCCCGTGACTCTCTCTCTTTTTCTTTTCAAATGCCCACGGCGGCGCGCGAACGACGATCGACGGCCACAACGACCGCGACCATCCTACGACGAACGATCTCTCACTCTTTTTTCTTTCTCTTTGCTTTCTTCTTTGTCGGTCAGATTCTCGCTCCTGTGCACGGCGCGGCCGCGCAAGCGCGCACGTGCGCGATCAGAACGCTAAATGGAAGAGCGAGTTCGAAAAGTTACACGTGGTTTGGTATGACAACAGCTGATCTCGCGCCTTCTCCCGGCTCTCGACGAGATAACGCGAGAATCGCGTCAAGTTTCCGATGTTTCAAATCGATGGATCGTCTGGGTATTACACGACACAAATAACACATCGATATTCCAAATCGTTTTAATCGTCAGTTCGTGATGATTACGATTGATCTCTCGATGATTTAGGTCGTTTGAGGATGTTCGTGCAAAAGCATCCGCGAGAAACTAGTGAAGTGAACGAGTAAACGATGATGAGCGACGGGTGAGAGTGAAAGGGGATAACTCACAGTCGATAATTCTCACGGCTCGTAAACACCGGCTGTATCAGTCACAGGAACGTGGAATTCCTCGACTGTATCATTATCGGCGTAGGTGAAAACGAGAAACGGGATAATAAACAGAACAGGTACGTGCTTTATAACGTGATCCAGCCGAAAGTCGCACACACACAACTCACCCATAACACATGAAAAACAGTGGATGACACACGTGTATCACCGACCTGTCTGCGTTGTCGAAAGGCTAGACGAATCCTTCCGGAAAACGTCTTCGGAGGTCAGCACTCCACCGAGGAGCTCGAACACTTCTCGCATGCAGAATTCTGTTATATGTTGCCCACGTTCGCTCGAAATTTATCGTTCCTCCGACCCCATGGGCGACATGGTTCTCACTGTTATAGTCGTGGCGTTCTTCAAAATTATCGTCGAACTGTTTGAATCGATGTTATCGACGAATCTTTTCCGCATCGGCTCGTCGTACACCGTTTTCTGCGAATAGCAGCTTCCGAAGCTCTCGTTCTCCAAAAAAAAAAAATATCCAGGCGGAACGATTTTCTGTGCCGCGTTTCGCGAGGAGCACAGCTCAACGTGGAAGCTGTCAGAACGTTACACGAGGACACACCGTAGTCCCGTACCCGCGGAACCACGCGCGTTCGAAACGCGCTAGTAGCCTCCCTCTTTCTGGTTGGTCACGCGAAACTCAAACACAAACGTCCTTGGCTGCACCACCTTTTCTTCCTCGCTCGCGTATGTAATCCCCAGTTTTCTCGCACTTGACACGCTCTGTCTCACGATTCACGATCCGTTTAGCACACGAAACTGATACACAATTCGTTGACAAAACGGATCAAAAGAAGCCGTGACAAGATCGATGGCCGCGAATCGACAACGATTCGCGTTATACGTGAAAATTTGAAAGAGAAAGGAAGGAGAAACCGTAGAGAATAAATAGAGAGAAGAGAAAGACAGAGAGTGAAAAACAGCGCGGACAAGTTTTACAAGAAAACGATACGCTCTCGCACGGGTGGCCGGCCGCCGCGTAACTGAGTCCGGATCGCGCGCGTTCCTCCGCTATATTAAAACCGTAGCGTGTGTAGCGACGGCGGCGGCGAACGGCGCTAACGATGACGTCACCTTTGGACGTCATAAACACACACGACAGCAGCCGGCGGATCGATGGACCTGGCTCGAGTGAGCGTCCCTATTGGCCCACGCGGCTGATGATGCCGCTATAGTGACGTCAGCACGCCACCTACCGATCACCCATCTCCCTCCACCCGGATATCCAACCCCACGCAAGTCGACCTAATCCAACCCGACCCGACCTAACACCGGTACATGGATCATCCTTTCTTCTGTTTCTTTTTCTTCGTATCCGCCTTCTTCTTCTTCTTCTTTTCTCTACTTCTTGCTCTTGATTCGTTTTTTCGTAAAAGGGACACTCTCTCTCTTCGACGTATTTTACGCTCTCGATAGCTTATTTCCTTACGACACCTCCTTCATGGTCGTCGGTTTATTTCCATCTTCTGTCAGCGTCTATTTTCCGCGTTTGGCGTTCACTTGGCCCGCTTCCGTTCATATTCTGAGTTCACCTGGTAGTCGTGCGACGAGCGTCTTGGCACCAACGATCGCTTTTGAATTATCGATGAGAGAGGAATTAAAACAGACCGTGGAAACTGATGGATGGAAATGGAACTTGTGCAATATCGTTTGTTAACCTTCCTTATTCGGATTCCTGAACTATCGGAGTGGTCGTGGGGCAAAATGATAGTCAATGTCTAACGCAAAGTGCGTGAACGCAAAATGCATCGTGAAATATGCATCGAGGAGTTATAATTTGTTATTTAGAATTTCGTAAAAATTTAATTGTTTATGAAGGAATCTATAGAGGATAGATGTTGTTTGTCCTACTCGTGACGTAATCAGAATTTTGTACAATGTTTCCTTCTCTCATCTTCGGCTGAGCAACGTATGCGTTACAAAATTTATCATTTTACAGAATGAAGCAATTCCCAGTAAACAAGAAAATCGATACGAAGCCGCTTAAGTTGTTCCGACGTGACGCTCTGCGTATATGCTACTATCGTGAACGACGCTTTATTTCCTATAAAAATCACATAAACCACACGTTTCGCAAATACTCTCATAGCACGATTACATCCAAGGAAACTGTCTGCATCTTCATGAAGAACCATCCCCTTTTATCATTCAATCCATTCTTTTGTTCTTACCCGACTCTTCTGCATTCAAAGGTATCTTTGGAACCCGATCGATTTCCTCGTTTAAATTTCATTCTCGGATCCACCGTGGATAACTACACTATAAATCAGTCGAAGCGTAAACGACCTCTAATTACGTCGATACGATTTGCAATTATTCACCTCCGGCCGTCAATCTAACGCGCTGTTTATCCGTCCATCAATGGACTGAACCCCGGATTGACGCACAGAAGCGTGATTAAATGAACACAGAAATCCACAAGCTGCTTGACAAGCACGCGGCCGGAAATAAAGGCAATTAACTGCATCTTTTCGAATCGGTGACAAAACTACGTCATAATTTACCCTCGCACATCGGCTGCACCATCGTAATTGTCGTTTCTGTGTACGTGCGCGTGGGTCACCGATAGACAAAGACGTCGGCGTGAGAAAGCCGCAAGTCGGACGAGGATATCAAGCAAAATGGGGGATGAACAGAGATGAACGGACGTGGAGACGATACAGGAGAGATAGAGACGAAAGCATGGATTCACCGTTATCGAGGAGTGCCGACGTCGGTCTACTCTCTTCCGCTCTCGGCTCTCCACCACCTCTGCAACCTTCATTCATGCATCAGTCGAGCTACCCCGCAACTCCCCCCAGTGCTACCAACAGCCCCTACCCTCATGCAGCGGCCCTGGTGACTGGTGCACGCGTGGCAAAGCGGAGGCGTAAGCACGAGCCGACGTCGCCCCAGTTAATCACCCGTAAGACGAGCTCTCTTCGACACGTGACGAAACAGCAGTATCGTGTCCGCCACCTGTGAAACGAGCACTGATCTGGAAGAGGCGAAAGAGAAGGATAAGGTCGTTCGATCGGTTCGCCGGGCCGACTCTTTGGTGAGAATTCAGCCGCAACGAGAGATCCCTATGAGCCGAGCAGGCACAGTCAAGGAATTCAACACGGGTGTTAATTCACGGAGAATATCGTCCGTTAGAAAAGTAAGAAAGTTGCCACTAGATGGATTAATTAAAAAGGAGATATATATGTATATATATAGAATGGTGGAGAAAGATGGATATTAATTGATCAGTGCGTTGAGCAGGGTTAAGCGAATAATATCCTCGCTAAAATTTTATCGTCGCCACCCAATATTTCGAAATTCTACCTGGCTATTGCTTTGATGCAACCATTTAATTGCGTCACAGAGATTAATTTGCGAGATAACGGCATTTATATCTGCCTGTATGTACGTTAGAAAATGAAGACATTTGTGAGAGTTGAAGTTTCTTTATTCGATACTTGTAAATCGAGTACTGATCTAGGATAGACTAGAGAGAGTAAGGTCATTCGATCGATCCGCAAACCGGAATCTTCCGGTGAGATGTCGCAGACGAAGGCCAGCGTGACTATCAAGACGATTGGTCGCGCGAGTCTGTGTGTTGAACAGTGACAAGTTTGGTGTCGTGCTAAAAATGAAAAAGAAAAGATAGAGAGGTATAAAAAAGTTGTTTGCCTCGGCACACTCTAGTGACACAGTGTTAAACTGAATGATAGATTCAAAATTTTTGGAACTTCGACGAAATCCGATGGAAGTTACGTTGTTCGATAGTTCGCAGATATGCATCGTAGCAGAGCTCTCGTGTGTCATTATGAACGCTCGCTTCGAATAATGTTGCGACATATTTACAACGAAGAGAAATTATATCTTTGGATTCTTTAAAGTAATTCGACCTGCTATCCCTGTTTTCTTTTAATCAGGAAAGTAATATTATTTCTTTTCTGATAGCTTGTTTTCACGATCACTCGGTCAACTCAAAATTATTTACTCATTTTCTTTAATTAGCTTGCCACCGCTTTGTGCCGCTACTGAAGATCATTGTACCGTATAACGTTCCTCAAGAGGTGTACGGCGCATAATTTTTTATTAGGTTGAGATGACCTTTCTCCCGTGTAATGTGCTGTCAGTGGAGAAGCACGGATGCCAGTGAACCTCTCTCTCGTCTCGTCCCTCCCTGATATCGCTTTTCACTCTCAATGTAGACTTCCCGTTACGATGCGACCTAAGCAACCGCAGATCGATTAACATTTTTCCCCTCGATTCGAGTGGCGTCCTAGTTGCGTAAAGCGATGTAAGAGACAGATTAACGCGATCCTTTCAAAAAGAACGACGCAAGCCCACGCATGCCCATCGTCAACTATTGTTTTTGCCGATCGGCAGACGAATTCCTTCGAGGAGATGATAAACCACGTTTGAAGAAGAAACTAAGAGAAGGACGTTTTAGCAAACGTTCGAATATGATTCTACAATTCACCGACAGTGATAAATGTTGCCACCCCTACGTTACACTACAGCACAGCGATTATAATTTCAAATTTAATGCACAAGACACTGATTTAAGAGCGATGGTTCCTGTAATTGCACCGCATTACAGCGAATTAAGACGCCTCGGTATTACGTATTAACCCTTGACTGGTGGGGTGAAACGGTGGTTACGCAACTGGTAGAGACGGTTTGACCTCAATTAACAAAGTAGATGGAATATATCTTGGCGAGGACACTATCTCGCCTAGGATGTTTCGTATCAACACGTATAAATCCTCTAAGAATATCAATATTTTATTCCTTTACATTCCCTGCGGCTCGCGATAGATTTCCCTATACCGACGTACCCCTGAACTTTTCTGCACTTCACCCAAACTCTCAACAACGAAGCTAAGATAAATTGCACGGTGTTCCAGGAAGACACCTATTACAATCAATCATGCACGTTCTGGAAGAGAACAACGTGACTCACTTTAACCTGCCGGATTACCAGGTGAGAGATAAATTTCGTCATTAACGCCTCCTCTGTCAACATTTCTGGGATCGTGCGGAACGTGCAACGAGGTGAACCGGTGTTTTAAAGCCGAATTCGAGAGCTCGTTTCGCGCGAGAGCTTGTTCGGTCCATCGCGGAAAGAAGGATGCGGCTAACGGAGATGCAGAAAAGGACAAAAAAGGAGGAGGAGAAGGAGGAGAAGGTGGAGAAGGTGGAACCGGTTGTCGTTATGGGTTCTCTCGTAGTCAGGAAGAACCAGCGAGGGTGAGAGGTTTACAGGCTATATTACGCAACCGCCCGCGTGTAACGTCGAGTTACACGACGAAAGGAGAGTGTCACGCTGATACTCGTGCAATGAGAGTTCACGCACATTTATAATACTATTTATAGAACCCGAACGTTCACCTTTTATGTTCACGAATCGATCAAGCGGGAATGAAGAAAGATCGTTGTTTCGTCCTGCTCCTAAGAGACATTTTTCAACGCCATGATTCCACGTCGCAATGTAATTATTATTTATGCGACGTGTCTGATCATCGAGTGCGAAGAAATAGTTTCTCAAGCCGATAAATATATATATATATATATATATATATACGTTGTTTCGTGACGCTACAACGTTGTTTGTTTTTCTATCACGCCAAAGGTAATTATACATATAATGATATAATTAAATCTTCCCAGAGGAAATGGCAAAGAACGCGAAAAGTGACAGGCAGCGTTTGGGCAACACTTAGAAATCGCCAGCTATCAAAATTCAAACGATCTCTATGATAAGTCATTGATAAAACAGATATAGTATTGTTACAGGTCAAATCCTTACTTCTGATTACGCTAATAATAACACGTGCCCATGTGTGCAAATATAATTACCACCCGTTTACGTAACTCAATCGGTCTAATTGCCATTTAGGATGCTAATATTTTGTTTACGATCGCGGTAATACATCGATTGAGGTTATTGTACCGCGCGGCTAATGCTAATTGCAGAGCACTTTTAATCGCATACTCGATGAACCTGTGAGCGTACGCCGGCTGTTTTATGGCGAAACATTGAATCGTTTCGTCCGTTCATGAGCGAATACATAGCCTATACATCGTACAGCACACGATTCGATCCACACGTGAGCATTTTTCGAACGAGTACCGGCAGTCGTTGATACACGCGTCTGTTAATCACGAAACGTACTTGTTCTCCTTATAATTTTTCCACATGCGACCCTCCTTGTCCCATAAATCCACGGTTAATTCTATCTTTCTTTGCCCATGAATGAAAATGCTAATAAAGCAACCGCATCGACCGAGTCTATCGGTGGTCAATAATGCCTCAACGGCAGAACGGTGCGGCGCACTTTCATTTTCACCGCAACTCCGGTATACACCCCGCGTCGTCGTTTGCGAGCCTGTGCGACACACACTGCGTGGGCGTCGAGTCTTTAACGGAACCGCACGTGGAACATTGTATAATATACGCAACGAGCGCGCGCTCCAACTGTCAAGGAAACGGCGAGATGGAAACGGGAGCTATAACCAAGTCGAATCGATTCGCGAAACGCATTACGTATTTTGAAACTTCCAGAAAATTTCTGTGGATGCACGTACCCTTGTTGCAATGTATGCGACTGATTCTAAGGTTCCGTCTAATTTTAGACGTAACACCGGCTGATGTAGAGACAGGATTATCGAACGTTATCTGCTATTAGGACGCGTTGATTCACTTTGATTACTTCATTCATACTGACAGTTTCAATTAATTTACACGTCACTCTTTACGCCTATCTATCCACTGCTAATCTTATCGATTAAAACTCCTGTCCGTATTATCACACGCGTGTATATACGTCCTGATATCTTTCTTTACGCTTTTCAATTTTGAAGGATGTCGACGTAAAACAAATAGATACAATTTTTATTACGGCTCGTAATAAATATCGAGTTCAGTTCAAATAGTACCAGATGATCCTACTAATTATAAAACACGAGAATCTCGTAAGGAGATAATTAAAATATCAGTCAAGATGTCACCGCTCTAAAAGCTAAAAGTTTGTGCGTCTGTCGACCGTGTAATTTTATGTTAACTCTTATCGATCATATTTATTATGATATCTTGGTATATCGCCTATGTAATTCATGGGACAGTGCAGCGTGATCGAAGAAAGTTGCACGCAT
Source organism: Bombus vosnesenskii (assembly GCF_011952255.1). NCBI lineage: Eukaryota > Metazoa > Arthropoda > Insecta > Hymenoptera > Apidae > Bombus > Bombus vosnesenskii. The sequence goes on along the minus strand of NW_022882931.1, from coordinate 2,877,365 downwards.
CCACCGACCAATATACACGATAGACGATTCTTTTCCATCCTGAAAGTAGTCGGTCGCTTCTCCCTGGACCAGGGCGCTTCTGAGATCGTTCCTCCTCTCCTGTCTACCTGTTTTCTTCCCTTCCTCTATGTCTCTTGCTCTTCCTGTCTATTCATCTCTTTTTCGCTCTCAGAGTTCGGGTTTCTTTTCCTCTCTGTTACCCCTCCTTTTCTCTCGCAGTTTTCTTCTCTCTTTCTTTTCCTCCCACCCGATAGATCAGAGAACGATGGGCGATTAGCGCCGCGTGTGAAAGGGAAAGCGAGCGGTCGGCTTCACGGAGGAGGACGATCGACCCGGCACACGATTCGAAACGACTCTCTCCTCCGTACGTAATGTATTCGTCGTCTCTTCTGCGCCCACTCCTTTCTCTCCTTCTTTATGCGACCATCTGTTCGTGTCTCTCTTCCTTTTTTTCTACCAACAGTTTTCTGTCCTCTCCCATTACCCTCTACCAGGTGCCCGACACTGCCGCCTTGAAATGACTTTTTAGAGGATGATTTAATTGCCGAGTAACCACGGTGCCCCTTCCTCCTTCCTTTTTTTACTCGTTTCAAAAAATTGGCAAAGATGTGGGTCACGAATTATATTGGAGAAAGATATCATCGATCGCATATCGAAAGTCTGTTCTATTCATTTCGCACACGATGAAGCTTCATATAATTTGCTTTATGTCTCGGTGGAAAGAAAAGCAAAAAATGGGACTAATGTAACCCGAATCTAAGTTTAATACTTGAAAATAGACATTTCTTAAGAAGGATGGATGAATTCTGTGACATACAGGATGAATAATCAATAATGAATAAGCCACAATATATAAAAATCTAGGACACCTCGATTTAGATGTATTCGTGCTTGCCTATAGAGAAACCGATAAGCTTAAAAGCTTGGAATACCGAGGTGTTAACTGGAAAATAAGATGTTTGTCTTTGGTTGATTGGTATTTTCCTCCTAGAGCACTATTTTGAATACCAGAGAAGTCTAGGCTTGTAGGGAAGGCTGTACTTTCTTCGCGGGAATTTGAGATGCGCCTGACATCTTCGAGACGCGCGGAGACAACTGTTATTCGCATTGTTGCGGCACGTTTCTACAATTTGCTTACGGTATTGTCACCGATGATCGATTCGAAGCTGCAAACACACGGACAAAAGGACGTACATGCACGCGGAATCGTCGGAGGAGTCACAAGAGCGCGATCCTGAGTTTCATGCGTATATCCACCGCGTGACGTTGCGTTTCCGCGTTGCTATGCTAATGAGAGAGCGTCGAAGACCAAGACCATCCTTGGATGAGCTTCGACCAACCGATTGAAAGCGACTATTACGGTTTCGAACTCGGTGGAAAATTGCCAACTAAATATTTTAAATGTGAAATAAAAAAGACCATGTATCGAATTGATTGGTACTCGAAATATGAAATATTTTTAATATAGACAATATAATTAGAAAACATGAAGGACACTTCTACCTGTCGATTAAAGTATTACTTACAGATCAAAGTTTACATTAACATTTGAAGCAACTCAAAAAAGTAGCCTATAAAATGAAACTAGCTTCTGTTGCTTGTAAACCAAGGCAAATCTGTATTTCATTTTGTCGATATTAATCGAGTGCTTCCACTTTTTAACACAGGCATTAAATTAACGTGCTTCAATTATCTTTGACTAATAGTTATCAGACTTTCCTAGGATATTCTTAATGATGGTTTAAATCAATTGCGAATTTCTAAACACGAAGAATGCCTCTAATGGTGCACGTCTTCCTGATAAATTTACGTTCAAGCCGATCCGCTGCTCGGTGAAACCGAAAAGAGAAACCATCCTTAAAACAAACCGCCTACGCTATGGTTCGCCAATCCGCGAAGACAAATATCCGATTGAAATCGCGACATCGATTGTTCATTACTGGCACTATGCGCGGTCCGCTGGCCGACATCGCGTTCAACCGACCCCATGCTTTTAACCCATAACGCATCCCAATGCACAATCTCGAGCGGCTTCATCGACATTCACGAGCGGTTAACGTCGGACGTATCGACGATTTTCTATCGAATACGGTAGCTTCCCGGTCTGGCGGCAGCGCGGTCACGATTATAACGCCATATAGAGAGAATCGACGGCAAGTCGTGAGGTCACACGCGGGGTCGTTTATGGTTTGTACCTCCGCTTGGATCTCCACCACCCTTTTCCGCGTTGATCCACCACGGAAGGAAGATGGAAATGGAATAGCCACTGTGGGAGAGCCGATATACGAGTTGAAACGAATAGCCTCGTCTCGTCTCGATCTGCACAAAGTCGTTAACGAGTCTGCTCGTTATCTTTTGCCATGATTTTGCCTCCATGATTGTTGTGTTTGAGTTCTATACATGTGAACGTTCGCGGCTAGGCATATACAAAGATTGCTTAGGCCGAGCAACGGTTAGAGGCGAGGAGAGCAATGAAAAAGGGAGGAAAGGAGGGAGAGAAAGGAAGGAATCGTGAAGCTAGAAAGGAGGGGGAGGAGGAAAGAGAAAGACGCAGTTGGACACGATGCTAGAGAACCGCGGGAAGGTCGTCCCCCTTCAGCCTTCGAAGACACACAGGTACTTTCTCTCATAGTTTTTCGGTGTCGTCTTTTGCATGCTTTCCTGCACCGACCGACTACAACACCTCGCCGACTCTCCGCCAAGCCGTCAAGGATCCTCCTGTGCTTGTACCGGGATTGTTTACTGCCCGGTTGGACAGTACTACGTCGCAGGACGATACGATTCGAAACGACATTGCTACATGTTTAGATGGGTCAACGGTCCGAGAGCTCCTGGAGAAACTACCGGTTGGTAGGAAAAAGTCCAACACCGAGGGATGGGGAATTTATCGTTGCCTCGTGGATACCGTTATTACCGATCCAATTTCGCCAGTCTGGAAGTCGAATGAGGAAGGAAACAACTGACTGTCTTTGTGGCTCGAACGCTATATGTTTCTAGTTCCTGGTACCGTAGTTGCGAAATGCAACTTCGCTGAACGGATATCATCTTCCGTGGAACAGAGTCGGCGCCCAAATTACTCGCTTATCGTTTATGTAATACAAGTTTCTCGTTACGTAAGATGGGACAGCGATTTCTGTATGTGGGAGGACCCTTCTGCTTCTGAACGTTTCCTACTCTGCTTTAATTAACTCGAACTGCATTGCTTTGGGCAAGACTTGGGATAAAAAATCGGTGTTCAAGAGCAGCCTCCGGAGTTCACAAGAAATTTCTCTACTCGAAGCAAGAAATCTTAAATCACGATCTGAAGAGACTTATGTTCTTGTAGCTAAATCGTACGACGTTGAAGCTCGGTCTCTCTGTGTGAGTTTTGACCAAAGCAGCACGGTTTTAAGTTTCCGTTACGCCACTGTGTAATTTCGCTGATTTACGATCCTCTCTCGAGACTATCGCCCCTACGTTCGATCATCTGGCGGAGAACAAAAGGATTTGCGACCGGTCGCTACCACTACGGGGGAAAATAGTAGAATGCCGGTTGAAACGGTTGCGTGAAATCGCAGATATATAGGTTTATCGTACAGACGATAGAGAGGGACATGGCAAAAGTCGGAGGAAAAGACAAGATGCGATCTCGAGGATGGTGACTCGCGGATGCACGTAATACGGGTTTCATCGTGTTTGACGGATGACTAATGCTGAACCGACGCTGCAAGCAACGTTCAGCCGAGCCTACAATGTCGTTAACAACTTTGCTTGGCCTTGGTCAGGAATAGTTAACGGGCTGTACATTTTTTTAGATTCCGTATCTGCTTCCTGTTATCCACGTTGTGACTCCTGCACACGCGGTTTGTCATTGTCTCTGAATGTTTATCTAGCTGCCAGCACAAATCCATAATTGTCCAGCATTTTTCATTTGATTCATATAACTTTACTCTTCCATGCATTTCTGACAATCGTACATTGCGAATCCTTTTGACAAATTGTATAGCAGAAAGTTACAAGTTCATACGATTCGCAAGCTTTCTTCCAATTCTCGAATTCTCTTAGGTTTGAAATACTTAATTGGTCCACTGATTCAAACAGAGACTGGCTGCTTATCAGATTATCGATACTCTTCTTTCAACCGGTTCAACGAAGAATGAAACCTCACAAATCTCCTTCAAACTGTTAGCACACGCAATATTCGATGTGCTGCACGAAGTCCTGTAGTCTATACGCGTCGCGCGATTTCGCAACGATCGTGTCAACGTTTATCGATTTAACGTATGTATATAACAACGTTTCAAATGTTCCATGTCGCAAAGTATCTCCTCAGCTGGATTTACTTAAGTTAAGTAATATTGCCTACTGCTCTTGCCAATTACTTACATTAAGTAATCGTAAGAGATTCCCTCCTTGCGCGACGACTTCTGATCCTGCCGACGCAGAGACAAGCGGTAATTATGCATTTACGAGGACGCACGTACCTACCACTTTCGCCTCTCTAATTACGGCGGAAGATAATCTTTAACCGGCTGGATTAGTATCTAATGGGACGAACAGGAAATTCATAGACGTTCGATTCATTGATTATGTTAATCTTCGCATGTTTTACATGGTCACCGTTATACGGTATGTATATCTGTCCGGCCAGAGATATCGTGAAATCACTGTTTACAGTCTGCGATCGTTGGACTAAAAAGTTTGTCCTTCGTTCATGATCAGTGAGCAATGCTAAAAGGACCGACAGTCGCTTTCAACATACCTCGTGCGCCTATTGACAGTAGCGAAACTTAGTAGGCATGTGATTGATAATAATTGATTTATACTAATATCGACTAAACGAAAAATATCGTGAAATATGGACTAGACTAGCAATAATCGTGCTATCTAGCCACGTGATCTTGTGTATCAGTATTGATAGAAAAACATGGGATCGACGTAATGTCGATACCATAAAGAAAAAGGCGAAATCACACTTTACCGTGGTCCACCCGACACATTCTCTAACAGGGCACGCAAGATATCAGATAGAGTCGATAGACCAGCATAACAGAGTACTATATCATGATTTTAACGCTTTTCTATATCACAGAACAACTGGACGAACATAAAGTCCGCGTGTCGTTCGATAAATCATATTTTTCTCATCGTAGGCATGTCGTTAACACGAGATTCTTTCTTTTCCGGGTTGTTTTACCACCGTTGACCGTTAAAAGCGTTGCTCGTATCCCTGACAGACACTAGAGGCACACGGGTTTCTCCTATGCTTCTAAAGCGTTCCCATCGCGAGTCCTCGATTCTCTCATTTTCTCCGGAATTAGGTATCCTCGGCGAATGGTACACGACCTCGCTGTCCTGCACGTATAGGTCGTTTCACCTGTCACCTGCACAGAAACGAAAGAGAGAGGACGATCGCTTCGGGCATCGAAGAAAAGGACGCGCCAGCAACAAGATCGACCGAAATCGTGGATGCCTGATCAACATTTGTACACGACCATCTTAAAAAAAATATTACTAATAACACCAACCTTAGTATATTTATCAAACTGTCAAACGAAATATCGTTACGATGAAATATTAAAATCGTGAAAGAGAACTAGAAAACATCGGCGATTTATAGAAATTTCTCCAGACGCTTCCACGAAACGAGTCTTCGTGCCTATAGGATGACCTAATTGAGGATGCATTAGTAATTTCCATTCGAAGAAGAATTCCCATAGTGTGTAGGAGCTAAACGGAATACAGGCTCGCGTTTCGTGGTAAGTTCGGTTCTAGGGTTAGACCTATTCCCCGGTATTTCGATATCGTGTTCGCGAGTCTGCTTGCGTGGGACTGGGTGGAAGATCGCGGTGATTAATGGCGACTAAACGGAGAAGGAGAGAGCTCTGTATACAGCACGAGACCGAGCGTGTGCAGAAACGGCTCTAGGAGCAACAACATCGAGCGTCGCACCCTTGCGTGGCCCGCGAAATCACTCTACGCGGTATGCGTATTGTATGGTAATACCGCCCGTGTACCTACTCCAATATTTATTCCCCGCAGTTATAACGCGCTTTTACTCCGACCGACGCCATCTATCTTATCCAGCCGCCGCCGTCTCTTCTCCTTGATCTATAGATCCTAGCATCCGTCTGCGTGAACGTCGCTGGATCCAGAAGAATATTTTTTCGGTTGCTTATGTTGCGGAACTGTCCGTTGAGATTAACGTGGGACGACTGAGAATGGATGTAGTCTACAATAAAGCTGTAACCAACCAATTAAGTTAAAATAAATTGCGATTTTAATGTAAGTCAAGAGAAGCCTGTTGTTAAACGCTACACACATTGCATAATAGAGAAACACATCCATTTGGTTCTACGCAATCCAACGAGTTAACGTGTAAAGAGAAAATACGTTAGAGGTTTATTAACTTTTCCGATGGCTCGTGTGTTCCTGGCTACGAGACTCTCGCAATGTTTCTAGTGGCGAAAGGATGCGTTATCATCCATACAAGGTATCCAACCGCGGAACACGTGTAAGAGGGTGCATCCCCGAGAAGACTAGATATGTATACGTTGCTTACAAGAACATGTAAGCTAGTGGAATGCCAGAGACGCGCTTGCATGTCCACCAACACGTTTCCCATGTCCTATTCTCTATGTAACCGCGTGATCGGATTTTTCCAAGATCTTTTCACGAAGAAAAGAGAACCTATTCACCACTCGATCAATTACCTGAAGCAGGTGAACGAAACGTGGTCGTAATATCGACGATTCATAATAATTCGCGAAAGATTGCACTACGTGTGCGTGCCGATCTCGACGACTGATGCGTCGAGGATAATGATCGAAATGGATCCTCGCACACCTCCAGTGACCCAATCGCGCATCTGTCCGCGAGGCTAGATCCTGTTGGCCCGTTCTTTTACAATAACGAACGAACCAACGCGACGGCTACATCTCGATCGGGTGGAACAGAGACAGACACCACGGCGGAGATGGAAAAAAATAACAGAGACAGAGGGAACGGAGAGAAGCGGAGACGAAGCGAGACGGCGAGGCAGAGGAGTGAAAAGACAACGAGAGATCAGCGTGAGGAGAGTAAGAGCTGAGAGAGCTGAGAGGCGAGAGGATGGAGGACAGGAGGTGAAGGGCCAGGAGGGGAGTGGGTGAGCCGACCTCTGACCCGATGAGGGGCGACGGGGACCTTGCGGCAACTGTGCCATGCCGGCATAGCTCAGGCATAGCTCAGGCATAGGCATAGACATAGGCTTAGCGCGGCATAAACTAGCGTGCTCGCTGCGACTCGCCCGCCTTTCACTTCGAAGACGAAGGCGAACGTATATAGACAGGACCCGCCGTGGGGAGTGCCTCGTGCTATTATCATATTATAGCCAATTCACCGATGCCGTGCGACGACGACGACGCCGGCGTCGTTGTCAATCCTGACCGCTCAAAATCGCGCCGAAACTCCTCTCGTCGACTGTGTCGATCACGCGATCAATTATATATACATAGGTAGAGGCCCGAAGGGGATTAAAGAAACATCGATTGCCACACCGAAGAAACACACGAAGAAATTCTTAGAAAAATTACATCGTGGGAAATGAGGACTCTCGACTCGAATTTTCCATCGAAATGACGTAACTAGCGAGAAAAAAGAGAGGATGAAAAAACTTTTGTAGACATTCGAGGGACTTTCTTAGAGAGGAGGGAAGATCGACACGCTCCGGCTGGTCGATTATGCGCGCTAATCGCGACGTTACTCGCGCGAGGGCTCGGCGATAGTGCGATACGGAGGTCGCACCGGTGCAGCGCGCGCGTTCGACCCCGGTACTTACCGGTACTACTCATGGCGAGGACACGAACGGCCGGCGATGATAGTACAGAGAGTACCGCACGGTGTCGAACGCCTCTAAGCCGACCAGCCGTGGCTCTCAGGACCAGAACAGGACAGCCAGTGTGGAAAGGAAAAAGAGAGGCGAGGACAGAGAGTACCGGTGAGAGTGCACGGCCGTAACGTACGGTACGATACGGTCGTGCCGGCATGCCCGTAGGTCGACCCGCAGCGCGACGTGTAATTATCATCTCCCAAGGGCCTATCCCACGCTATCCAACTTAAGTGGGACACAAACGATTACTGCGTAAACGATTAGAGAGAGGGGCAGGGATATCGAGGGTGAAGCGAGTACAGGTCTCGGCCTGCATCCAGGGAAAATTTACTCTATGATTGAAAGGAAAAATATCTTTCGTTTGTTGTTACAAGGATGTAAGGAAGAAACGCAACTTCTTTAACTTCATAATTTCAGTGCGACGTGAAAAGATAATTTATTCCACTAGCAAAGGATTATAAAAGTTCGTGAAGAGAGAGAAATAATTTTATCTAGATTAAGAAGAATTTGCTGCTTTCGCGACTTAACGACGTCCTTGGTTTCAACCGCGCGATGCCCATTCCGTTAAAAGCTTAATTAACCGATTAGATTTCAGATAGGAGCGGAGTCAAACCGCGAGCCTAGTCACGATGCGAATCCGCGATTTCAGATGCGATGCACGAGAACACCCGGAAACGCCGCTTTAAATGGGGTCGATAGAAAAGAATCGAAATTAACGTCATTGGTGACTGAGTGGGAGAAAACTAAAAGGTAAACAAACATAGGTACTGGAAATGTAAATAAGACAAACATATTGAGAATGTAAACAAGCTGGAAATTGATCCTTACTTCATGTTATTGATTCAAGAGTACTAAAGCGCATCACGTGTTATTAACTATTTACTTGTGAATTTTACGTTATGACGTGTGCTACAATGAATAGCTCTACACAACTCGTCATTGCTTTATCATCACTGATCAATAAGCCTCAGTCAGGAGTAATAGGTTTCATATCGTGCCTGGATAACAGGAAGACCGAACAGTATTATATTTCCTTTCTCGAGAGAATATCTTATTCGTAACATAGTAATGGAGGATCTAATTATTTTCCATTTTCGATTAACACTTAGGATTCGATTACGAAACCTTAATGTAACCAACGTTGCGTTCCCTAAAAACTTTTGTTGGAATATCTGTCCGTGATGCAACAGCATGGTACATGCCTATTTATTTTCTCCGATGAAAAGTAACACGCGAGCAAAACCGAACAATAAGATCGTTTAAAGAATCAAGCGCAACAACGGAGGGCGGATCGAAGCACCGGCGAACAATGTGTAAGCATTCACCACTTAACGGTTCTCAGAATAGCGTCATCGATGGGAGTTTCCAAGTCTCTAACCCTTTAAATTTACGCAAGTATACCGATGATAGGCGTACTGTGGTCAGCCGTGAAATTGATCATCGATAATCGACGGAGGAGAAGGAAACTGAGAAGATACACCTACGCGTGAGAAACGGTAATGACACTGACCAGAGTTCCAACGAGCAACGCATAAACGCTAATCTAAGGAATTTCTAACGTTTTCATATAACTCTGTGATATGAAAAAGCAAAGAAAACGGACTGTATCCGAGGAATAGACTCGAACACTTGTTGACTGAATGTAAAAATCTGTACAACTTTGATCAAAGTGGATGATCGCCACGAGTTACAAAACCATACGGTCGACGTTTTGCCTTTCGTGAAAGTCTTTCGAGCTCGCGTTTGACACGAATATCGTGTCTAATTACAAACACGTTGGTTCGGAACGATTGTTAAAGAACTGTGATACATTTAAAGCGGACGATCGCGCGGCTACGGTAGGTGGGAACCATCGAGCAGAATCGTGCGCAACGTTGGTGGCCGCCACCCGGCACAACAGACCTAGAGAGTCACCAGTTTTCCTAGCGGTCTATTCATTTATAATCTCTATTGTGATTTGTACTAAGAAGTACCAAAAATTGGTAACAGTTAACAATTTACTGTCTTTAACTTCGAGTCTTATTATTTTTTAATATCATTTCCTTAAAAGAAAACTAGAATGTTAATAAAGCAAACATATAAAAATAAAACGTTCGATACTTTCAAGTTATTTTTCTTTAAGGCAAACAATTCTGCTAAAAATTTCAATTATACAAAACTTTCGTATGCAATTTGCAAACTTAAAACTTATAACTGCCAGATGATGTCGCCTAATCATATTAATTAAGATCGAAAAATTGGAAAAGTGATTAGAAAGATAAATTTTGTAACGAATATTGTATTAACTTGCAGTTATTATTATTATTAGTGCCAATCATTTTATTCGGTACACTATGTAGCAATTATGAATTTATACATTTACCGACCACCTTTCCACGAAATCTAACAAACGTAAATAAAAATACAGGTTTCGTTACGTTATGTAGCAAACGTTTAAAAAGCACAGATAAGTTTGATTTATATGGCGTATAAAGCGAAATTTGTTTTATTATTTATAATCGACTGACTTTTCATCGTGCTTCTCGTCTTGAGAAGATGGAGCGCAATCTAAAAAAAACGATAGCATTCACGATGACGATAATTAAATGAAAAAGTTACTCTAAGACGACTAACCATTAACCATTTAATCAGATCCTCTCGTTGGTAACGGTGACAAATTTGGCACGCGCGATGACAATTGTATTGGTAATGACGTCACGAGCTAACCGAATTAAAACCGGCTCAATATTTCGTCCAATAGCAACGAGTCACGATTAAAAATCTTCCCTCTAGGGAGCCGATGTAGAGCGTACTCATGTGCATCGGCTACGAGAAAAAGAAGTGCAACTGATTTACCGATAGGTCACCGATTAGAATAGCATGAGATCGTCAACCCGAAATATACATAATCATAGATACTATTCTTGTTTAACGACTGATGTAATATGCGTTATCTTAATCCATCCGTATAACATTATCTACACTATACACCTATCGACTTTCATTTTCACTTCTGATAAACAGAAAATTACCACTCAACCGATCGTTTGCAAACTGGAGAACACATTTGTGGCACATTCCCTAAGGGAATGAGAGTTTGTCAAAACGAGTCGTCAATTATGTTAATGATATTAGAATATTATAATCAGAGGTAGTTATACAACGGTCTCGGTCATAAAAATACACGTTTGGACCTCTCACGGTCGATGTATAATTAATTCAATCATTCGCTGTTTTATCAAGAAACGAACACAAATCTGTCGTCATTTTACAAACATCCAATTTTCCCCCGAGGAATGTAATTAATCAATTAGAATTTAAGTTAAAAAATCCAATTTAAATTAAACTAAGCTAAAAAAGATGCAAAGCGGATTAACGTTCGTTTCACGTGCACCATAGACGCATCTTTCTCTGTCTCTCAAGGAAACAGAATATCGGAGCATCCCATGGCTAGAAGGGGTCGACGATACACGTGGCGCGGCTCGGTATACACCGTAGGCAACTCGCGTCCTTTTTCCCGCAGCGCACGAAAGTTAGAGACAATAGGTACGTGGGCGCAGCATCGCGAACCCTAACCTTAGGTGATCCCATATTCCGTTCTCTGCCTTCTCTCCCGTTGAACGGTCTCCTCTGTCTTTCTTCTCGCCGATTCCTCTCCCCTCTCACTTCTCTTTCTGCAACTCTTGTGTTAGGTCGCCAGCGAGAAGCTATCCTCCTCCTCCTCTCCCCCTCGCCGCCTCATTGCGCCTTACCTCACCTGCACCTTCTCAGGTATTTCTCTTTATCTCCGGAGTAGCGAGAGTGCCGCGCTTACGAAATCCCAGAAGTCTGCGCCCGCCATGCGCGCACGCTGCGCTATGCAGCCGCCTTGTGGCGTGCCACCGATGCAACCACGGAAGGGAGTTATCAGCTTCGAACATCGTATCCCTTGGAAAAGCTTCGTTACATTTCTAAACAACTTCAACACGATCCCCTTCACTTTCCACGAAACGTTAAACCACTTTCCAAGTAGAAGAAGACACTTTCGAAGTCATTTCTGATCACAGCTTCCTCTCAGTTACCTCTCTCTCGATGATGTAGTGGCACTTTGATTGCCGTGGTGTATACCTGTCCCGATAATTGGTGGATTTGAATATTTAAACGGAAGCGAGCTGTTGAACGCTACAAGTAATACGAACATCAAAAATGATTTGAACTGATAGCTGGACCAGTCGGCAGAACGAGTTCTACCTGACTCGAGCCGCAAGTGTCTAGACGTCTCCAGTTCCACCAGTCTAAAGTCCAAGTTGAAATTAACGAAATTCATATTATTTGTTTCTCTTGCTTTTTCGAACCGTAGGCTCGTGTTGCTAGCCTGTAAAAGTCAAAATGATGAAAACGATGGTGTTGTGGGGTTTCGAAAAAATACACAAAAGAGTTAAAGATGTTTCAGTAATAGGATAGCAAAGATTCTCGCTTTTAATCTAGCCAGTCACGACTAGACATTGTTGCAAATACAAAGAGGGTTATCGTGTCAATCGGGGTGCCAGAACTTTAGCCGCGTATTTGTCACGGTGCCGCGTCACGCCAATTTCTCTTCGGTAGTCATGAATTCCTAATGCAGGCTAAATTCAGTCGTGTTGCGGATCGGTTTCTCTTTTCCTCCTTCATTCCCGTTACGTAACTCGGCCTGTTATCCGTTTCTAAAACCGCGTGATACTCCTTATTTAGAATATTTTGTAAGCACGGATAATTCGATTATCGTTGATCGACCGTAATCTAGCGAAGTATATACAATATAAGGGGTGGCCGGGGCCAACGAATGCGGGCCACGGGAAAGCATTGTTGCGTATTGGATTTCAGGTTGGGAATACTTCGATCGGACATTCCCAGACAATGGATCTAGAACTGAAAGTCTACGCGCGATACAAACGGCCACGGTTTGCGCGCGGAGCTATCATTCGTCTACGTTATTGTTCTTCTAAATTCCATTAGGATTTAGGTTGGTCGGACGCTCCCCAAAATTCGTTTCTCACGAACCCGAGCATGGACTTGGTATCTCGTTGGAAATGCCACGACTAAGCAGCTGGTTAAACTCTTCGTTCGAAGATTCTGCGGGGGTGTCTTGATCGAGACGAATCGATGATCCCCCGACCGATCACCGTTACGTTCCGCAAGATGCAATTGTGCAAAGGTAACGATCGGTTTTCTTTCCGCGTGGAATGCCGCGGAGAAGGTGCATTCTGAGCGCACCCACCGAGAACGCGGCGCGAACCAACGCGTCGCGCGACGCAACAAGGACAATGATACAAGCTACGATATAGAAATCTACCGAGTACACGAATGATTGCACGGATTGGTGGTGAGATTGCCATTGCCCCGCTGTAGAAGAAGGAGCGAGGATGATCGCGATAAAGAAACAATCGAACTGCGTCCCGCCCACGGATCCGCCAACATTCAATTGTGCCTTTTCCCTCTCTTTTCTTAGCTATTCTCTCCTTCTGCTCGGACCAGAGACACGTTGTGGTACTCTTAACGGTACAACCCCCGCAGAGAGTGGCCCGCCGAGTTTATTGTTCCAGACAATTCAAGTGATTTTCGGTTCGATAACAGATAGACCTGTTTTTTCTCATAAGTACATAGACGAGAATGACAAATTAATGAAATTAAGCATGGAGGAAGAGAAAGAAAGTCAACCAATAAGGGAAAGGTGGAATCGGAGTACGAACAACAAAGGAGAATTCACTGGATTATGGTTCAGATGCAAGCTCAAACTAGATGGATTACCGTGTTACGCAACCTAGGAACCAGACTAGATGATCGAAAGCGATGGAACATTGTCATCGTAGCGTATTCCTTGTTTCGCTTTACCACGGGAATGTAATAACCAGAGATAGTAAAAGTGTGCATCTGATATAATTATATACAGTTTTTCAGACCGCTTAAACAAACAAATTACATCACGACAAAAGTTTCAACCCTTCTATAGGATGCACTTATTTTACTCTTCAATTCAATAGTCACTATACACCCTATTAGATAATTGGATTAGACCCTACCACAAATGTCCAAGCTTTGTAATCTGTAAATTAAGTTTACCTCTCATGAACTATTAACAAATGGAAAAGTTTCCAGAGACATTTCGCCTCCCTTATCAATTCAGTATAAAGAGAAAGTTTTTTATGATTTAAACTATCTCGCTCTGTATAAACACGCTTTCCAACGACCTTGTACCCGGGAAACAAGGGGACGACAGGTGTCGCAACACCCTCTTGCTTCTCCATTTGAACACGTCTATCAGTGACCTAACGAAGAACGTCGATAGTTAAACGAAGGGGAATGTTCTTCATCGGCCTTCTAGTTGTTCTTCATCATTATCATCATCCTCTTCGTTCTCGTCCTCTCACCCCGACGGCTCTTCCGCCGCGATGAGACTTTCGAAATCGACTAGTCGCGTTCGATTCGTGCCACTCGCTTGCTGCTCACGGAGCATCGGCGTTTTCCGCGACGTGCAAAGGTCACCGCAACAGGCCGCGGCACAGCTACACTCTCGGGAAAGAAGACGCGAGTCACCGGCGCGTACTCTTACGAGGGGAGGTCAGGTAAGGTAACTGGTAACCCGGGTCTTCCCTCTTGCCTCTCACCTTCGCGTTTTATGTTGCAAACTAGTACTCGTCTTTAGTAATACTTGTTGGTACCGAGCGTACAAGCTTCTAGAAATCGTGCAGATACTCAAGGAGTAACGTCTGATCATTTGAATCCGGTTAATTTTCCTTCTAATCAGACTTTCATCTGTCGTAAAACATTCCTGAATGTTTGAATATGATATTCAGCAGCCAATTTATACTCCAAAAGTAAGATTCAACAAGGGAGAAAAAAGACCAAAGAATACGTTAATTCGATAAGAAGGTGAGAAAAAACTTGCTGGACGACTTGGTTATTTGCACGTTTTAAAATTAATGCTTCCTTTGCACCGTTTAAGTTTATCGTTACCGTTTATCATTTCTTCCAACATCTATGTCGTTTATCCTAACTTGTTAAAGTAAAGATATTTATTCACAAGTTTCTTCTAACTTCAAAGTGATATTCGGAAGACTGCTTCACCCTCGACGGATAGTCACACGTTGTCTATCGAAGCAACGATGAAGTAGTGAAAGAGGGAGGATAAAAAACAAAGAAGAAAAGGCGCTATATCGCGATGCAATCATCGCTCGTTCAAACGACGATGAATCTGCATTATTCAAAGGCACAGTGAACAGAATATGCTGTGGCAACGAATCTCTTATACGTAGCATAGAGTCGGCATCGTCATCCTCGTCCTAAACTACATTCTAACCATTTTGCAACCCCCCGCTGACCGAACGCTTTTTTCAATACCGATTACTATACCGATCGTACACGTTCGTGAGTATAAACAACAGCTAGGATAGGCTTTGATGTGTACGAACGCGTGGGAACGCCTTTCAGATACGTTGGAGGTTTTTCTTTTCGTTTCTTCCCACGATTCAACAATAATGAATTTTTTACCCGTCGATAATGTATCAAAAACATTTCGACAAAAAAGAAAAAAGAGTACTTCACGGTGAATCTGATTCTACTTGCTGTACAACGCTTTTGAAAACACAGATCAATTGTATACAGAGGAGAGAAAAAGGATTAAATAAGAACACAACTAGATAACACGCTTTCGAGTATCGTGCCGATTTCTACGGAAATTTACGCGCAACAGCCGTATACCATGTAAAATATGAAACTCGCGTATCGTGTAGGATTGGTGATACCGGTACAACAACTTTCTAGAGTATAGCGGAGCCAAAAAAGAACAACCGATACCAATGACGGTGGGTGCACACTCCGACTACCTGCTGACTAGTGGAAACGATTTCTTTGAGAATATCTGAAGTTACGCAATCGCCATACGATTGTGCATATTCAGCGTTTACAATACGGGACGGTCAGAATCGATTTCATAGAGAATTACTCGGGGGCCACAAGCTACGAGCCAACCGGGCATACCTATCTGTCCGCGACCCGTAAGGATTCGATTTGCGTGACGCAATGCCCGCGGCAGAATCTCCTCGCGCGGATTTTTCAACCGACCTCACCGAGCACGATACACCCGCTTGCTTTCACGCGCGATCGAAGCCACTCGTTTCGAGATCACCCTTTCCCCTAGCTAACATGACTTTATTGCTCTAAGATCTTGTATTAGTTACATAATTCAACCTGCATTTAAAAAATCAGTAGATGGTCCAGTCCTTTACTGAAGATACTACTAAAGAAATTAATTTATTAGAAAAAAATGAGGAAATAAAAATATTATTACTTAAAGAATAAATAAATCTTGTAGGGAAGAATGAACCTGAAAGGAGCAAAATGGTTAATGAAAATCATTGAATGGCAGAGGCAAGCAACATTTTACACATCGGACGTTGTATCAGAACATAGTTGATCACATCTGTGATTATTATTTTATACAACAGAATAATTCATCCCAGGTGTTTTAATTCTAAATGAACACTGGTTGATCAGAACGTATATATGTATATTAAGCTAAAACCCGTGACGCGGTCCGTGGATCTTCTCTCCTGTAAAAGGTGCTTCTTCTAGAAAATGCCAGTTTCCTCGCACACAGCAGCCAGTTATTGATTAATCGAGTTGTTGACTCCATGCTTACAACGAGCTTCATCGAATGAGTCTTCCGATTGAATAGAACGCGTAGGTAGACCGAGGTATATACTTAGGGAAAGGACACAGGTGCCTCCTTTGAAGCACTTCCTCCTTTATATAATACAATTACGAGGTAAAACTAAGTTTAAAGTACTGTCGATGTTCGTGTCTTCATGTTGCGTGAGCATCGCTGTTACCCGTTTAGTTTTCCAAGAAAGACACAAATTGAGTGAGTTTGTACAGCTGATCCTCAGTCAGACACACCTCATGGGCGAGGTTACTCTCTTCTTTCTGGATCTTGCAAGGCTGCACCATCGTCCCATCTACGACCCAACCTCTTTCGATGGCAACCCGACGCGCTTCCTCCAACGTTAAGCCCGTCATTGATGCGAACACGGTTAAACCCAATGACGAATAAGCCCTGGATATTAAGATAATTGCTCTTTCTCGAACATTATCTGAAAAACCGATCTAGAATTGATATCTCGATTCAAGCGTCGAGACATTTTTTTCTATAAGATTTGATATATAAAGATTCTTTGAAAAAATTAAATAAAAACTAGAAAAAATTTTCTTTGAGAAAATAATCATTTTCAAATAGATACATAGAGAAAAAAAGCTTCAATTGATTGGAATGGTTATTTGGTTATTTTTTCTCGTTTATTCTACGACATATACCTTTTAAAGCAGCCATAATGTCAGAAACATCCTCACTCCACTCTGCATTAAGGGCCACGTGTACTGCAGGCCAATCTCTCTGCCACATACGTTGTCCTACCATCCATATCTGGCCAAGTTCTCTGTTTCCGCTTTTCAAGTCCGCTGGTATCCGCTTCCATAAGTATTTGGCGTTGCATCTGCGACGGTGATTTTTCGATCAAATAAAGACGGATCGAAATCTCACTCGTGCAGGTCTTATAAGGAACGAATTTGTGTCGTTGAAGTATTGTTAATAGTAAAAAACCGAGTAAGAAGGGAAGTGTTTATTACAAACTCTAAAGTAAAGAAATACGACGATATTCCTCTAAAGGATAAATTTTATGAACCATTGAAACATAAAAACATTATAAAGAATTATTTATTACAAAAAATAAGTTCATTCATAAAATTATGTATACGGTTAACAAACAACATACATATAATAAAATGGGATAAATATTGTGTCATAAATTAGTAAACTACAATAATAGATATGTAATTATTTTTCTATGATTTTTTACGCATGATAAAAGAATACGTCATGCGATCAACAAACTCATAATTCATAAAACCTATTATTCATTCACACGAGATGTTTTCTAATAAAATATAAACGCAATATATAAAGAAAATGGAACATAATTGTAGGTTAAGTAATGTGTTCAACAAACCAAAATTAGCAATATATATAAACGTATGTCATTAATCATATATCTATAAGAAAATGCATATATATATATATCTATACACAAATAAATAAGTAACAAATTTTTATTTTAATTATCGTTCAAGGAAATCATATATTTAAAAAAAAGTTTGTATTTCGCAAGCATGAACACGAATTTGCAGATGGCGTCAGCACGATATATACAAACAATAATTTTATTAGACAAACGTATAAGTACATGTTGTAAATTTGGATCATGAGATGTATGATATTCTTAGATAAAATAAATTATCTTATTTTTGAGCGATATTTAAAAAATAAAGAAAGTAAAGTAACAAAAGTCATGTCGTACTCACAGATCATTTTGATAAAGATATACGGCTAATAATTGAGCATAAGTTTGTGGTGATGCAACTCCACCAGGCGCCTGCGAAAATGATATGCAATAAGTAAGTATATAAAGAATTTACTGATGTTTCTGAAGAACGGAGCAGTAGTCGGCATAACCTATGTTTGAACACTGCTCAAGAAATATATTTACCTCCAACTCAGCTTTCTCTAATTCTTGGAGAAATTTATCTACTTCACTTAGCACCATGGTGAAATTTCGTTATTTCCACAGAGAAAAAAACGATACTGAAACAATTGTGTTAAAAGTACGCGGCAACATTGAAATAATCAACGTCAAACAAGAAATCTAAACATCCGAAGATTAAATACAGGTTATATTGGTAATTCCTGTATTACTTCAATATAGATGGCAGTACTCGACAAGCCAACTTTTCAAATTATATTACGTAACTTCTAATTTAAAATTAATTTCTATTTAAACTCAAATACATTTTTTATATCATCAATTTAGATAATTCAATTTATATAGATCATTTTAATTTTAGAATTATGTAATGAAGTTTAAAGCTATAAAACGTATTTAAATAGTATGTATAACGAACTAGTTCCAAATTTTGTCTAAAAACTACCAATAGAACTTATCCTTAAAAATTCTCGAATAACTGCATTGTTTTGAAATAAAAATATCGATATAAAACGTCATCATAAAAATAAATCATGTCTTTCATTAGTAATTACGATTATATGTTACAATATTGTTTGCATGGCACTTGTACAAAATTCAAATGATATTATCTGTTGCTGCAAGCATAGAAAGCATTTAATGAAATGAATTTTTAAATTTTATTTAAATTCATATTTAATTCAAACTACTTTAGAAGTACATTATTGAGTTTTATTACAAAACTACGAACTACTCGGAATCTGTTTCGCTCCGTATCGATGTGAATAGGTATTTTATGGTACTTATGTAGCTGTTTCTTATGGTCCGTTACGGGTATAATATTTCTATAGTCACGACTGTCATTGTGCTCATGTTAGTGGCTGTATACTGAATACAGCCAAATGACCATTGCATAAAATGTTATAAATACCAAACATAATAATTTGTTATTACTGATGCTGCAGTTTTTGTATTTTAGTACGACCGGCGAAGTGACATAAGCCTAATATGGCTACTGTTAAAGTAACCGAACAGAAAGTTATTCTGTGCGGGGAATACGGTGTTGGAAAGACTTCTATATTTAGACGTTTTGCGAACAATACTTTTGTAACGAGCAGCGATCGCAAGTCTACATTGGGTCTCGATAATATCGATAAAGAATATGTTGTTGAAGACAGACGAATACGAGTAACATGTTTATATATATATATATGTATATGTTTATCTATATATACTTTGAACAATTTCACTTTTCCCCATATATATATTTTTATAAATAAATCATATACGTACCTAGAAAATTTATTCTACATATATGATATACTGCTATTCACATTTATATTATACATTTAATTCTATTTTATATTCTAGTTGCAATTATGGGATACAGGTGGAATGGAAAGAGTTGCATCAGTAACATCAAGCTATTATAAATTTGCAGAAGCTGCTATACTAGTTTTTGCATTAGATAATTCAACGTCTTTCCATCTTTTATCTCAACATTTGCTTGATATTGTCACATATGCTGAAAATGCAAAAATATTTCTGTGTGGGAATAAAAGTGATTTGGAAAGCACAGCTCCACAAGTTACAGATGCAGAAATGGAACAATTTTGGTGAGTTTAATGACAACCTAAGTATTATGCAATGTACATATATGTGCATATTTGAAAAAAACAATGTATTATTTGTTACAGTGAACAATGTCACAATTTAATTTCTGGCATATATAAGACATCATGTAAGACTGGAGAAGGCATACATGAAATGTTTGAAGATATAGCACAGCATCTAGTGGAAGCTAACAGATCACGCATGGAACTGCATGAAATGGACAAAGACAGATTTAAAATTTCGTATATTGATGAAGCTGCTGATCCATCATGTTTGTGCTAAATAATAAATATTAGCAAGTGTATGATCCTGAAGCAACATTTTTTATAACTAGGATAACTCAGTACATGGTAATAAAGTGTGAAGAGTAAAATTACTTTTTTATATCAAATAATGGTAATGCCAAGCTTTTCTATAAGAGAAAGCACCCTAAAATAAAAAATGGGAGGAGTAAGGGAAGTATTAGAAGAATTTATATACAATCGAAGTTAAATTTTAAAGAAGTCATGAAAGCAAAGAATTTTAAATAAACATTTATTAGATATTGAAAGATATTTTACTTAATTAGACTTAATCTATGTATATGACTCACAGTCAACATTGTACATTAAATCCACATAGTTGAAGCTGTGTAACAAAGCATCACTAATGCTGAGTCCATTTAATAGTTTTCAAATCAATTCCTTCTTCGACCATCTCCCATAATGGGCTACAAAATAAGCAATTTAAATATGTATTATTAAGTATATATAACAACCAATATTTAAAGCCATATGTTCTTAATTATGAGAAACGTCCAGTAATAAATTTGTTCCCTCCGTTCTATTATGGCATCGCGCTTTTCGTATTTACCGCCAAAGTTATATCAATAAGGTAATTCATCCATGCTTTTATATTAAATAAATATATTATAATTAAATAAGATGTACCTCATTTCTCGAAGTCTTTTAACGTGTCGAATCGTATTTTCTGCAGTAAAATCGATTTCTTCGATAGTTGTAAAGCGACCAATACCGAATCTATATAGATAAATAAATATTAGGATAGTTATGGTATTACGATATCATAAACATGTTAATTTACCTGATACTAGAATGTGCTAGATCTTCTGATGTTCCAATTGCTCTTAAAACATAACTAGGTTCCAAACTTGCACTAGTGCAAGCAGAACCACTGCTCAAAGCAACATTTTTTAGAGCCATTAATAGAGATTCTCCTTCTACATATGCAAAAGACAAATTTACACATCCAGGATACCAAGCTACTGGATCTCCATTATGTATAACATGTGGTAAATTTGACATTATTTTATCAATCAACCGGTTTGAAAGTATTGTGATATATTTGTGATCATACTAGTAAAAAAGAATAAATTTAGTTAAATATTAGTATATATATACATGTATACAGGTATATAGTTTATAATTAAAATTACCTCCATTTCTGTTTGTGCCAAATCACAAGCTGCCCCTAGGCCTACTGCTAAAGGTGCTGGAACAGTACCACTTCTCATACCTCTTTCTTGTCCACCACCACTTTGGATTGCTTCTACACGTACCCTTGGTCTCCTCCTCACATATAATGCTCCAACTCCTTAAAATTTCATTCATAATAATTATATTCAATATAAGATATATAAAAATTTATCTTGATGTACCTTTTGGACCATATATTTTGTGACCACTAATAGACATTAAATCAATATTCATAGCATTAACATCAATTGGAATTTTGCCAATTGCTTGGGCTGCATCTGTGTGAAAGAACACTTTCTTTTTTCTGTAAAATTGATAGCATCATTGAATTCAAAATTTTTTTTTGGCATTAGTTAATAATATCTTTCCTTACCTACAAATAGCACCAATTTCTTCGATTGGTTGTCGCACACCAATCTCATTATTCACCATCATAATAGAAACTAAAGAAGTAGTTGGCCTTATTGCATCTTCTAATTGATTAAGATCAATAAGACCATTTGCATTTACTGGAATATAAGTTACTTCAAATCCCTCTGCTTGCAAAGCTCTACAAGAATCTAATACACATTTGTGTTCCTACATTGATAAAGTTATATATAAAGATAAATGCACAATAAGTTAATGCACAATAATTAATAGTTCAATATAATTAACATACTATCTGAGTTGTCACAATATGATTCTTTCTTTCTTTGTAGAACCTTGCAACGCCTTTAACAGCTATATTATTACATTCTGTGGCTCCAGATGTAAATATAATTTCTTTGCTATCTGCATTTATTAAGTTTGCTATTTGCTATTTGGAATGAAATATTTGATTAGTATTTTGTCAGATTATAGCTCTTTAAAAAAAAACCATTGTGTTATTTATGATACTAACTTTACGAGCAAGTTCAACAGCAGCTTCTGTTTCCCATCCATACATGTGAGTTCTGGAATGTGGATTTCCATAATATGCCGTAAGAAAAGGCATCATCTTATCCAATACTCGTGGATCCTATTTAATAATTGATTCAAATATCAAGAATTATATTGTAATTCATCACATCATATTTACCAGTGGTGTAGTTGCTTGAGCATCTAGATAAAGTGCCCTGCCTTCTGAAGGTCCTCTTTTGTACTCATCTGAGATAACAGCTACAATTCAATCATAATATTCACATACAAGAATTAACGAAATATTAAAATAACACAAAATTCAATAATTCTTACATTCATATTCTGTAATTTCTGATAAATTTTGACTATTAACATGCACTGTACGGCATTCTTTGATACGATTTAAAGAGCGTAACAAGCTCCTTGCCGGCCGGAACATATTAATTCTTATAAAAACACAAGTTTATGTCAACTATGTTCTATTTTCATAACACATGTTTTAATCACAGATAACCTAACTATATTACTGAATAGTTTTGTTTTCAAATTATCTAATCGATTTAGCTACATTTAGAGTACTTCTGTAAATGTACATACATATGTAAAGTGTAACAATCAATTGCAAATGCAATGTACTTAATAACTTTTTCTGACAAGTCTATAATTTATTAGTTACTGATTTATGTGTACGTACAACTACGCTATGCAACTAATATATAAAATGGTGCAACATTGTTCTCAATATGTATACATATACTAGAGAGGATTCCTCTCTGTATATTTAGAGATGGTGTGAACCGCAACTTATAAATCACAAGTGAATCGATTATGTTCATTCTCAATCAGAATGATTTTTCACAGTGATTTGTAATTTTTTTGATCGTTTCTGATTGGTGGAGAGCATAACTATTTTTTGCACGTATCACATAACTTGTATATTAATATCTTTTATATTATTTTTTATATGAACAATATCAAATTAATATTACGATTTTACAATCGAAAGGAAGAATTAATATTTTACTCTTTAGGATACTGATGTATCTGTAAAGAAAAGAAAATTGAGTTATTCTTCATTTTTAATATTACAGTAAATTTACGATATATGTATGAAGAAAACGTAACGTGACGTAACATTTAAATATAACGTTTAAATTAACATTACATACACATATTTTTGTGTAAGCTACATTAAAGTATTTTATAAGAAATAATTCAATCAAGATCAAGGATTACGATCACAATGAACAAATTCATTCAAAATAAGGTCACGATCACAGTCGTGAATGAAGTTACATCACGACCATGATCGTGATTCCGCAATCACTATTAGTGATTTTGCATAAACATTTCCATTTGCATATACACTGCATATACATATAATGATTTGGAAATATATTAACATTTTATGTGTAAAATTTCACTTCCCTTACGAAAGTGGAGTTAGATATAAGTATCTAAATGAATTAAAAAAATGATAAAAAACGGTTTATTAAATACAATAAATATACAAATTAATCGTATTGATTTGAGTATTTCTAGAATTACAAAATATAATTTAATTTGTATGTAAAAATGTCTGACAAGTAAATGTAAGAGTACAAAATACAGGCAGCGATGTAATATAAATGTATTGAAATAATCATAATCGTAAAATACTGATTAATCGGCATTCATGTAGGAAAATTACTGACGATCTTTCGATAAATTTAATGAATCACCAATGTCACTACCCTGTGGTTGTTGTTGCTTTTTATGTATCGTGGTCATATCCAACATCCCACCAAATTCAGATTTAGAAATTGATAGATCTTCAGTTCCTTGATATTCATTTGATCGATTGAGTTTTGCGTTATCGTTTTGTATTTCCATCTTTTTCCTATCAGTTGTGTAGTCCTCTGGAGTTGCAGAAAAATTTCTACAAGATTCTGAAGATCCAATAGTTGCTTTGAATGGTGACTGGATAGGATCAACCATAGCAAAATCATTTGATTTTCGTTCGTTCGATTCAATATCTCTCGCAGGAGAGATTTTACCAATTGGGCCAAACAAATTTGCAATATTACGCATATATGCAGATGGTGATGGCGATGATGTTCTCGCAAAATCTGGTATAGGAAAACCAGAAAGCTTTGCCAAATCCGCTGTGGAAAAATTAGCTAATTTTGATAGGTCTGAAAATTTAGAAATTTGCTGTGTTATATCGGCTAAAGGAAAATCGGGTGTTGTGGATGACCGCGTTTTATTGATACTAATATCTGTTCCGAGAGGATTAGATACTTTCGAAAAATCAGTTGGCGCAAAATCGTAATCGCATTTAGTATTTTTTACAGAAACTGTAAGTTCCCCGGATTGAAAGCTGGGCATCACTTCTGATGGTGATATATGTTGCTTAGATGTAGAGTTTCCATCCTTTATTTGCGTGATGGATGTGGTGTCCGTAGTTATAATATCCTTTTTAATATTATCTCTAGAAGTAGATGGTTGCATTACAAAAGGTTTTGATGTAGGTGTAATTATTGAACCATCAGGCTTGAAGTTCACAGGTGTAAGGAAGACAGCTGCATTATTAGGTGCAAGACCAACCCCTGGTGGAACTGAGGGAACAAGTGATTCTGATACTGGTACCAGAGGGAATTTCATAGCCAGAAATTCCGGTGATGTCCCATCTTCAGAACCAGGACAAATCATTTCTCTAATTACATCCCAATACGAACCGTTCGATCTATTACGGCCGGGTAACTTGGACGCTAAAGAACACTTCAGATATCGATGTATTTTATTATTGTACTCATATTTGAATCTTATTTTTATATACTTACTCTTAAACGTTCAAGATAAGTGGTATTATTGTTAAAGTTGGTAGTAAAATCAATACCTCCTTCACTTCTATAATATTCTATGCATCTTCTCTGAAATAATAGACATAAAGATGTATTAATTGCCTTGGCTGAATTATTAATTGAATAGAACTATGTAAATTATTACAATTTCTTCTAATGTATCTTGAGAAAGAAAGTGTTCTTGAGATAATGTATAGCTCAAAAGCATTGGTCTTGGATATTCATGAGGCCGATTTTCTGGAGGTGGTAAAGACCAGAAAACATTAAAATTTGACTCATAGCAACTGCCATCTGTATTATAAGGAGCTGAAATCCGTCATTTTGAATTCATTGGACTTAATCACAAGATTTTAAGCAATAAATAATATTTTGTCAAAGAAAACATACAGCATATTAAACCTACGCATGGTGTGTAACCATTATCACTAGGTCCTTTCATTTTTATTTGATAATCTAATTGAGAATCAACATCCCTCAAGGAAGGGGATGCATGAGATCTAGGATGAGAATGATACCATCCAACTAAAGTCACACGTTTCCATTCCATTGCCCTTGCAATTTCAGCTTCAACAGCAGCTGCAGCTGATTTGTCTTTACCAGAATACCGGCATGGAAAGGCAGTTGTTATAGATAGATCTATTATATTAGAAAAAGTAAGTTTTAGTAACAAAATGTGTATTTAAATTACATTAAACATTACAGAAATATTTACTGTGTGAATTAATATCCCAATGGCCACCTAAGTAGCCACAAACTTCTTTATCTGTTAAATGACAATGCAAATCTACTAACAAAGCTGCAGTAGTTGTTATAGTAACTAAGAAAGGTTGTATTTTGCCAAGTGTGCTAAAAGATGTAAGCTCTACCATTGTACTCATATCCCTGAAACATAAGTAATTATTAGTAATGTAAGAAATTTTCTTGTCTTGTATTATTCTCTTACATGGCATGGCTTCTTATCCCAAGGTTAGTATGTTTTACTGGTACTCTTACTACTTGTATTAGAGGACTTGTTTGAACCTTTTCAGGACTTTCCTCCATAGGTTCTGTAATTGTTGTTGTTTCCATTTCTTCCTCTTGATTTCTTAGAAAGTAAATTGTAATGACTTCAGGCCATGATTATTGACTACAAACTGCACTACATTGTAAGTTTATAGTAGATAAAAATTAATCAAATAATAAAAAAATCCTTTAAACAGTGCATTATTGTAATCATATTATAGTTAAAAACCTAACCAATTAAAGCATTTATTGTTATTATTGAATATTGATAAAAGAATAACACTAGTTACTCTTTGCTAGTCATAAAAAACACCCTAAGCAATTAATGGAGATATATATGTGTCAAGGTTGGTATCAAAACGAATTTCAAGATTTGGAAACTCTGCAGTTTACTATAATTTATATATGGATACTACAATTAAATGTTGAATAAATTATGTATTAAGTATTTTCGTATTAAGTTTAATAAAATGATTTATTTACAATATATACTTACGTAATTTTTGCACGTAACATGCAGTAGGTTTATGGAGGGTAAAAAACATATTACAAAAGATAAAAAATTACATAATTTCATAGTAATAAATAAGTGAACAATAATAAGGCACCTCTTAGTTCTTAATGAGTATTTTACCTACAATTTGAAGTTATTACAAGTTTATGCCATCGCATTTGTATAAATGTAGTTAAAAATAGAGTCGTTCGTTGTATTACAAAATGAAGTTATAAATATTAAGTAAAAAAATACTAATACTGTATGTAAAAATTATGATTAGTTTACATTGTTTGATTTTTTGGCACTACAGTACTAACAGTATACTACTCTAAAAATATTACTTTTATGCATACTATAAAAATTTTTAAATTGACACAAAGTTGTATCCATTCACATGTGGGGTTTACATTCTCTGGTCTGGTTCTTGACAATAATCATAAATAGGTATCTCTGGTGGTTCTTCTATCATAAGTTTGGGAGCACAACTTCTTGTTGCTGCTACTACACATAATGTCACAGCTGAAGCAGCAGCTACATGCCAAGAAAATACCAGAGCAATACCTTCTGGTAACATTGGCACTGTATGATACACACGAACTACATGTGCTATCCAACCACCATGGAGTAATGTTGTACAACCTCTTAGAAGTTTTAATTCGGGCCATACAAGTTCTAAAGAAATAGACAAAGATGTTGTCCATACTATTAGTGCTAAAATTTTATCAACTAATGCATTGCTTCCAACACTCCCCCATAAGAAAAGAAATCCTTCTATGAAGAAACTTTGAGCAAGGGCCAATTTAACTAATCCTTCGCTCACATTATGAGGAAAATAAAAATTTAAAACATCAACCAGGCCAGAGAATGCAAAAAATAAATAGATTGTAGCAAGTACAACTTTTGGTGAAACAGTTCCAACTTGTTGCAGACCACCAGTTATCGTACCAGCTAATCCTACAGCAGTCGCTATTAGTTTTAAACTTCCTTCTATAGGATGTCTATGTATAAGTCTTTCACATTTTTCTATAAGTCTTAGTCCCTTTGTCGTATGTGGATCATCTCTAGGTTTTAGAGATACCCAATACTTAGCATATTCGTAACACCACTTTAGGCCAAAGGTATAAAATATAAAGCCGGTGAGAATACAAGGTAAATAGCTATCCATGGAGTATACGTAAAATCGACTTCCTGTTTCTTGATAGTAATCTGCAAAATATATGAAATCTGTAGAAGTGTTGAAAAAGTAAATTGTTCATAAAAAATATGCTTCTTGATCTAAGTAAAGAACCTGAGAAAGAAGACAATAAAAATATATTTAAAATAGACACTTATTGCTAATTACTCACTGTATATAATATCCCTATGCAATCACATATAAAATTTATACCCTGGATGTTTTTCAGAATGAGTGCAATTTTCGAACGTAGTTCGTGAAAAATTATATTATTCGAACGACGCCTCGATCTATTGAGCTGAATTTACAAATCTGTATACATGCATTTCATAGGTTGAAAGCAACGTCAAAAGAAAGTTGAGGCTAATTTCAGAATATACAACATAAAAATTCACACATTAATGCTCCTAATTAGCTTTTTTTTTCAAATAAAAAATTTAAGTAAAAAATTGAGACATGGACTGTGGAACTATGACCACCTAGCGATGAATCGATGGAACTACTCTTTTTGGGACGAAATGGAAAAATCAAATTTCTTGGTATATAATGAGAATTGTTGAATTATCCAGGAATTGCATTAAAGCTTTAACTCCCAGAAATCTTCATAGTATAGCATTTAGTCCGATTTCCTACGTAAGTATATAGTTAATTAATTATATGTAATTAGTGTAAACCACGGCGCAAATGGCTTTGTTGGACATAGTTGTGCCATCTAACGGTACTAATTACTGTCCTTGGGTCAATGCCAACTAATAGTACATTACTGGTAGATGGCACCACCATGTTTAAAAAGTCCATTTTGCACTATTTTACTAATCACTTATGTTTTCGAAATAAGAAATATTTTCATAAATAAAATAGATTATGCATATGGATTTTGACATATTATATATCATTACAACATTCAATTCTGTGTCATCTCACATTGTATAACGATAGCGCAGATGTAATTATTACTGTTTCTCCAAGAATATTATTTTATATCAAGTTAAAAGATTTTATTATTATCTTCCTTTTTCATCAATCAATTTTATTTATTAAACTATGAGGTGTATGTTTATTTTTTAAACACAGACATCCGCATTTTGAAGCCATTAATTCTATCTGTTTTGTTCTATTTGTTCTTTTTAACATTTATATTAAAGTTCCTGTTCTTATACTTATTACAGTTTATTAGAATTTCAATCTTTATCATTACTAAAGCTCCAAACTTGATAAAGTTTCATCCTTTACCATTTGAATCTTCTGAAATGATCAACTATATGATTGGCAACAATTATAATATTTCATATCTTGTTACAGATTTCTTACAGCCTGCATTTCTTCTTATTCTCTATGAAGAACCTAATAGTAGTTCAAAATCCACTAGAATGTAAGTATCTCTGCAATTGTATTCTCCATAGTTTGCCTTGACAATTATTAATTAAGAAGAAAAATTTGATTAGAAGTAGGAAGTTTGAAAATTGTATTCTTATGTTAAAGTAAAATCTAGAAGATATAAAATATAAAAATATATAATTATAAAATAAAAATTGTTGATATACTTAAAAAATTAATAAAGCAGGGTCCCATATAGAATTGTAATTAGATTAAAGTCTTATTTAATTTTTAAGTTTTAGATCTTCAGGATTTCTGATCAAGATTTTCAGTTTCTCGCGTCAATTTTTTTCAAAGCTCTTTTGTTGATCTTACGCAGCAATTAAAAGGAAAAGTAGTTTGAAGATGAATTAATTTTAGACTTTTTTGCATAAAAAGTGGGTGAGCAGGTCGTGCATACGGTGAGCCTCCATTCATAGCACCCCCTACCGGTGAGACTCGGGCAATCAGTATTATTTGATATATAAATACTAATTCTATCACTATGCAGATTAGCAATTAACTGTACAACTATAACTTATTAATTATATGGTAAATAATATAAGCAACTGGCTACGATCGCGTGATTTCATAGTAAAATTTAGTTTTGATTCTAACCACTAGTAGTGTTGTGTTTCTTTTCCGTACTAAATCGGTAAAGTCGAGAATGATATTACAATTATAATGGATTTCTCTCGGAAAAGTTGAATAACAAGTCTATTCTACATTTCATCTATATTGTTTTATATCTATTGAATGAGAGATACTCGTATAATTAGTGATATTTCTTTCGTGATATATGGTACTTTTTTACGTAAACAATATTTTCAATTTACTATATATAATAAATAAAGACATCATGTATCATCGATTGGTAAAAGTAAATCGATGATTGTAATATCTGCTAGGATTTAGCTTAGATCGCGCCACTTCACTCCCTTTTTGCTACGAATTTTTCTTAAAATATATTCACACACACAAACAACGTTCTAAATAAATGAAAACTGCAACTATTCCAACTTTCTGCCCACTGATTTTCATCAAGTTTTTATTTTACAAAAATTTCCCGAGCACTCAACAGCCTACGTTGCGTATACATTTAATACATACAGAGGAATGTTAGGCGATACGATTTTTCAAACAAATTTGTTTCGTAAGTTTCATTTCAGATCGATACATGATTCCAGGGAATATCGATACGCTTTTCGAAATTCAAAGCCCGTTTGCAGATGGTATTGCCGTGACTCTGGAACAGCCTTTCATGTACGTTTCAATTATCGTTATGTAAATTGACTCAGTTTTGTGCTGTGTGTTCTGCATAGGATGAGCATGAACACGTCGGAGCCTTCAGGGTCTACTGATGCGTGTGCAGGGGATACCAATTGAGTAAAGTTAAGATCCCTCGATTTTTGACTTTCGACGAAGAAACGAAAATATCGTGCACGAATTAATTTACTTAAGCAATAAATTCTGAAAAAGATATGACTACCATAAACAATAATAGATGGTTAATAGATGGATCAATGCGTGTAAATGTTAATGAGTAATTTCGGACGGGTCGCGCATACGACATAACCTATTTTAGGGTTTACTCGAAAAGGATAAGCCCAAGGCGGATTATCGCAAGTGGTCCTGTCGCATCTGTCATATACAACGCGTTATTATTCCATTTCTATACGTGTCTCGCTGTTTCTCCCTTTCCTATTGCCAGGATCATGCTCTATCGATCCGAATCGCCGTGTAATCTCGCAATCGGATTATCTCGTGGAACCATGAACGAAACCGAATCGTTGTGTGTCGACGAACACACTGGCTCGATAAATACATGTTTCTTAATATAGGTGAAACGAGATAACAAGGAAATAGATGAGGGATCGACGGTACAGAAAGAAAATCGTTTCGTACAGATCATCACCGTTCCTCTTAACCAACGACAATATCCTTCATGCGGCAATGTTTGATTTGAAAGTGGTAGTTCAATCTTGATCCGTGGAAAGCCGCAGACTTGTCGCGCCGTAAGAAGTATAGCACAACACGTTTTTTCCATTTTCATTTGTCGAAACGGTAAAAAGGGGGCGGGGTGGGAGAGGGTGGGGGCATTGGGGGTGCAATTCATATTTGTCCGTAGGCAGCAGCGGAATTGCACCTTTAATCAAGATTTCTACCAATTTGCGAGCGCCGACGGCGCGAAGACAAAGCCTATTGTTGCCGTAACTGGTTGGGGCTTCAAGTGTTCCAACGCAACGGCGAGAGTCCGATGCGCGTATATACCGGGTGTACGTCCAGATGTAATCATAAAATTGTACGATCGTTCGATCGGAAGGTACAGTATTCTGAGATCTGGTTGAAATATTTTCTAACATTATGGACAATGTAAATCGTATCACCAAACTACATACGATATGTATATATATATATACATATCAGCAAAAGAATTCTCGTATACATAATTTTATCCGATTCGATCGATTATTGAGGAAATAGTGAAAGAAGTTGAAGAATCGATAGTTTGATACAAATGGAAAATACGAACACAGTGTATCTAGTAGTATGCGGACTCGCTAAATGGTCTTAAGGTTGAATCAGATAGATTCGTTTGGAATTTGAGCAATCAAGATACGTCAGAGAGTACACCCGTTATTTCCAGAACATACATGCGCCTTCGCCGGTCTCTGTTGGGCCGGGAGTTGAGAAGAGTATTCTGGAGCGGAGGCTGACGCTCAGGGACTGCCAAGCTAGTCGCTTCGCATCCCAGAAGTCCCTACCCCACCGTTTGCTTCCGGCTAAGCCCGTTGCCACCGCGTCCCAAGCAACTTGAAGCCACTCGTACTTCTGTTTGTGTTTGCTAATTGTGAATTGTCTACTTCTTGCCGGTGGCCCGCGTGTACGCCGCCGCGCAGATAGAGAGAAAAAGAAGAAAGAAGACGAACGGGAAAAAAAGGAAGCTAGAAAGTAGAGAGAGGGTAGTTCCCTGAACTGGAGTAAAAGAGAACGATGAGAGATAGGAAGAGAGAGAGGGAGAGAGAGAGAGAGAGAGAGATCGTGTGTAGAGTAGGAATACAAGCCGCATGCGAACCGAGACGAAGTGAGCCTAGCTGCAAACATATCGTCTACGGAATGCTCAGACTGAGGAAAAACCATCCCTCTTCCATCCCCTGTAGGCAACATAGCTCGGTTCACTACTATCCCTTCATTCCTTACACCCACTAGCGACGACCACTCCTCACCCCTGAGTCCTCCGTATTCCCTTTTCCCCTCAGACACTTGAGTTTACCTCACTAGTCACTGCTTACATGAGTACTACCCACCAAGAGGCACCCGCGAGCAAGAGGGTACCAATTTTTAGTCATCTTTTTCGTCCTCTATCCCTCGAGGTGACGTGACGTTATGGCCTCTTGCGTTTTCAGTACGACGAATACTTTTTACCGTCAAAGTCCGACATTTCGTTCGTTTGGAACGCGACTAATCTAATCGAAAGTCGATACTTCTCGAAGAATCTATCTCTGGCAAAAAGAAAAAAAAAACAGACCGATATAATTGAGCCAACTTGACCGATCATCCCCTTTGGCGGGTGATAATGAGTCCATTCTCGATGTCCCTACGGTCGTATCGCCCCGTCGCGAATAAAACGAAATCGTGACGCATTGTAAGGAAAATGTGTTGGCACACACCCTCCGTCGGCTGCTGCCGTGCTGCTCGGTCGAAATATACGCAGTCTCTCCAGAGACGAGGGACATATTGTTTGGTTCAGTAATTCCTCACGTTATTTCCCGTGTTTGCTTTTTATCATTGTAAACTGATATATTGTCCGGGCTAACTCCCCCTCGAAGTTACCGCGGACGATTCCCTGGAAAGAGGACGGCGAAGGGAAACGAAACGAGATGTGGACACGAGAACGCTGCTAGTCGGGTCCAATGCACGGAGTTTAACTTCGTGGACCAAGCGGAAACGAGATTACTCGCCGACACTCCTGGCTACTGCTTCGTTCGACCGAGACGCAAATATACGTGGAACGTGCATGAACGTGGCTGGCAAACAATAAAAGTATACAATGCGGACGAGAAATTGAAATTGATTGCTCCAGGAAGCGTGACAGGCTGTTACGTTTCCCTGGAACTTCGATCCCTTTATGCCAGATTTTTGTACGCATACGAATATCATCAGCGACGAACGCTATCAACGACAATGGAAAAACTGCGCTGTCGATATCGGGAATATAAATTTTCCTTTGTCTTTCGAGTGGTTGCGTATGACACTGCACCGGACACGTTCGTCGCATGACGCGCCACGTGTGCCAGTGCCAAACTCGTCGCGAAACAAACAATGAATTCAGCTTTATATCCCTCGCACTTGAACCTCGGATAAAAGCTTGTTCGATATAAGATTGGTAAATAACGCGTGGCCGCATCCGATCAGATCCCTAATACCTTTCTACCCTTTAATGCTACAAACAATTCTTTTAACGTTCCGAGAGAAGTCTCGATGGTTAAAGCAAACATTTCGACGTTTAACCAAATTAACGAATAATCAACTTCTCGTATCTTTTTACCACCCACCTGAAATGCCTGTTTTCAATTCTATGTAGAAAAGAACACACATGGTCAAATGTACTCGCGTTTTCCATCCGAGCCATACCGTTTTTCAGCCCTCTCTCGGTTCCATCGGCGGAGTTCCATAATCCGTTAATCACAGTAGACGCGGAAGAGGGTAGAAAACGGGCGCGTAATCTAAGAAAAGGCGT
The DNA here is from genome assembly GCF_011952255.1 of Bombus vosnesenskii. Taxonomy (NCBI): domain Eukaryota; kingdom Metazoa; phylum Arthropoda; class Insecta; order Hymenoptera; family Apidae; genus Bombus; species Bombus vosnesenskii. Next base: position 2,843,425 of record NW_022882931.1, on the reverse strand, counting down.
CGGAGCATTGGCGTCAGTAGAAAGTGGTTGTAAGTGAATGAAAGTGGATGCAAAGGTGGAGGTGTGGTTGCTACGAGGTCGTCTGCCTGGCAAAGCTGGCATGATCCGCCACAGAAGACAGAGGTTTGTCTGTCTTTATCAGCCAGCCAGGTAGAGCCCTTGAAGCCAGCTATGCGTCTCTACCATCGCCACCCCTCAGGAAAAGCCCGGAGGGTGACGGACGCCCACGATTGGCGTGGCTTTCTCAAACGAGGGAGGACATCGTGCACCCCTATTGGCTCCTCACGAATCCATACTCGGTATTCATTCGCTGGCTCATTCGTCGACCCTCGAACCGAACCTTCTCTCTTCCTCTCTATCTCTCCTTTCGCTTCTAACCCCCGCCGGTGTCGAGGCTCGATGCAACTCACCCTTCGTATACCGTCACGGGAATCTTTTCAATGCATTTCACCGCCAGCTTTCACCTTTCGCCGGATATTTCTAAGCAAATATTTTTTTAATAAGCACACCTACCACTCGGTTCGTTAATACGCCTCTTTGGAAGTTTTTCCGTATGTTTCTACGTAAGAGCATACAAAATTACATTCTTCTGGAAGTATCGAGATGGAATGCCTTGAATTAAAAAAAAAAAAAAAAGAACTGAGTTTGTATAGTCGACGAGTGAGATTTAAACGCATCTCAAGACCGTTCTTAATCAGTGACACGAAGACAGATACTTGGTGAGACTATTAGCACGAAGAAATCCCATTTTGGAATACAGTTTCGTGTTCGTCTCTCGAGAAGGCAAAGCGATGGAATCGCAGAGCGTAATCTCAGCGAGGCTGATCAAAGGAGAAAAAGGGATCGATGAAGAGCGTCGAACGCGAGCAAGGAAACTTGGTCGTCGTTCGCCTGCACTTTTAACGTCGCCGCGCTTCGTGTCGCCTTCGTCCCAATTGAATGAGAAAAAAGAGGGAAAAATGGGGAGAAAAGGTGGCCCGGCTGTAGCCGTAGAGGAAAAGACGAACGATAGTAGGAGACAGAGTGGAACAGGGATGGAGCATTCCTTGGGGTGTTGCAGCTTATGATCATGCAACGAGATGGGCGTGTTTTTAGGTTGCTCTTTGCTCCGCCCCTAGTACCGCCCCATTGGTGGTTGCTGTTACCTTCGACTCGTGACCTCCCTTCACCCTTCTGTCTGCAGTTGAAACCTCCGTTGGGTTTCGCCAGCAGCCACCGCACACACGTCAGCAGCGGCAAACTCGGCGCCTCCAACGGCAAACGGATCGTTCGTGATCTCCGTCGATCATCTGCCAGGGATCAGCGATCAACCATTTCCACGGCATCGCGAGGAAAAATTTTCGTTAAAGAACCGAGGAAAGTCCGAAGTGATCCGTCGTGTGCTTGGTTCGCTATGAGATTACGGGACAAATGGTGAGGCGACATCCGGCCGCTGTACACGCGAGCCTATCGTCTGTGCCCAATCAACAGTGTTGTTTCGCTAAAAAGGAAGCTTAAGGAGGATGCAGACGGCATAGAAGATAGCGATGGATTCTAGGAACGGACGTTCCTAACGGAGAAGCCGAGTGGTTGCGACGATTCACCGGAATGGCTGACATTTGGGTGCTTGGCTACTCTGAAACCTAAACTTTGGAACTTTCCCATCGGAGAATTTCGTTATTCGGAGTGAAAAAGTTCAAATCGCACCTCTAAGTAATACGTCTGGGTCGTATCAAAGACTACCAAAGGTTCGAAGGCGTTCAATCCGTCGATGTGATGAACGTGAATCGAACAGAGCAACAGGAAATATTAATTTGCTGAGAGGTTCAGTGTCAAGCGTCCCTGCGACAATGGCGCACAGTCGAAAATCGAAGCGAAAAAATTGATCGTGAGCTTTCGATAATGTCGATGGCTAATTTGAGAGACTTTGTTCTAGTAGATGCCGACCTGTCGAAGGTCGTCGCGTATCATCATGAGTTCCGATGCTTCTTTGAACTGGTGACCCAGAAGAAGTTTCTCGTTTTGCAATGTCGCGTTAGACGAACGAACTGCAAGATCAAGTAAAAAAGACGCTGATGCTGCAATTTCATCGGGAAGTTTGAACTCTGCTCTGGGAGTCCTGTCTGGGTGAAAGTGTTCAGGATTATCGGAGGACCGGAACGTGTTCAGATCACGGAACTCGATTCGATCGGGCTACTACTAAATTTTCACGTATTCTGTAAGTACTTGATTTATTTTCGCTTATAATATAAATAACTAAGTATGATATAAATAGCTGCTTTAAAAATTATCCCCCGATAAATTTTGTTAAGCAGAGAGTTTGATATTGATTCACTTGTACTATAAATCGCTATTCTTCAAAAATTGCCCTCGAAGAAATTTAATTACGTAGAGATCTCGATACTGGTTGTGAGACATTATGATCTTTGAAAGGGAATTAGTGATACGTAGATCGCGCATTCAGATTTCGTCAGATTGTACGTACAAAATCAAATAATTTGGGGAGGATTACGATACGAATGACATAGCACAATTAGCCAGATTTTATAAGTGGATGAAACGGAGGAACTTGTTCCCTTCAGGCTGCTATCTAAATGGATTAAAACGCCCGTCGCGCTCGAATATCTTGTCGAGTTAACGCGATACAAGTACACATTCCATCGCAGAATATATTTCCATCAAGGACACGCAAATTGTCACGCCAATAAATTTCAATAAATTGTAATAGAACATCGGTTGAAAAAAATCTACGATGATTTACAAAGGCACGTCTTATCGGTACCCATTGAAATCAATCAAAGCCTAGAACCTAACAAATCCATAAAAATCCAAGACACAAAACCGTATCAACGTTGTTCCCATTGGAGCGATTCCCATCCAGGATAAGCGTCGGATCGACGAAGCACGGTGGAGATCAAAGACCATTTTCGAAATGCTTTCAACGCGCCCGGTAACATGTATCGTCGAGGGAAAATCACACACGCAAAAGTTTTTTTTCGTTGACGAGATCCTCTCCAAGAAAGAAACCACCCTGTATACGTACCGTGACGCATTAATCGACGAGTGGCCGTACAAGTGGCACTGGAAATTAGCGAACAATTAGCTCGCCCGGTTTATGTTTTCTAAACAAGCGCGGCCGATCGACGGCCCATTATTTCGAAGCATTCGTGCAACGCGGCTATCAAGCCTACCAACTTACGTACCTACCTACCTCTAACGTGTACGCAAGCTTTACCTAAGTGGCTCGGGGTTCGAGCGTGTCCGAAGTATTCGAGCAGTATTCGAGCGTGGTAGTACTTAGGCTTTTCGAGTATCACGGGGCTCGAAAAGAGGAACACGTTGGAGGGGCTCGGAGAAGGGGTCTTGTAGTGTTTCGTTGCGCTTAAAAGGAGGGGGTTTTACGGAGAGGGTTTCGCTGCAAGGCAGCTTTGGTGTTGCAGCCTCTTCAAACCTCGTGCAAACACTCGGGGACAGGGCGTTCGCCTGGTACGACGATTAATATCCCAATAAGGCCTCGTTCATAGGGCTCACTCGACCAAGCTGCTTCGTTCTTTATTCATTGTATCGTAGCTCCTCCCGCGGGATAAACTGCCCGATACCAGGGCGGTTCCGTCACTTTCTTTTTTCCTTCGTCAGTTTCCTCAGGCTTTTCTTTTATCCGAGGCATGCTAGACGGTGCCTTTTTCGCGCGTCACATGTGCGTGAATTGATTACTTTTTCTGGTACAGTAAAACTACGTTTATGTAAATTCCATTTATTTGAAAGAAATTTTATCTAGTGCCTGATTAAACGAACTCTTGCTGATTCAATCTATTCATTCGAGGATGAACTCCTGTTATATGAATTAATTATATAAACTATTTGTCCATCAGCAAGTTCGTATAAACGGACATCTGTTGTACCTAGAATCGAGATACTTAAAGGCTGATCGCTGATCGACTGCATCGAATTTTATCGATTGGTTTTTAAAGGATAAAATAATAAATTCTGATAATGAATAAAATAATAATTGTTCCAATAGCAAAATTAAGAAATTTTGATAAGTTTGACATCCGAGTAACTCAATTATCATATAGTCGGGCCAATTTGATGTTATAGAAATGCGTTTGTCCTTTTGCTGATTAATATGCTTGAAGATCTTACAGAAAGAGATCGGACTTGTATTCGAATTGATCGCAGTTCCACGACGAAATTGCAGGAAGGAAGAAAGGCACAATTTCATTTCGTTGCATCGAATTTGTCGGTGATCGTAACTGGCGCAGCTGACGAGCAAATTTTACAGCGGGCCACACGATTAGCATACCTATCACGCGTGCGGTGTATGTCATTTATTCGCGAGAGGCCACGGCTGAAACGTTGCTATATAGAGATGGTAATTGCAGATCAGACCGCTGAGATGTGGCCATGTATCCCTCCGAATACAGAGATATCGCTTTATTAGTCGATCCTGGTCCCGTTTATGCTCTTGCCCTTATGGTGTTCCGCGTTCGCTGTTTTATTGACAGAGATAAACGATCCTGCCACCGAAAATTTCTCGTTACTCCGACGATGTGTGCTGCTGTTAATTAACAAGTAATGAAAGATTAGATAAGGGGAAGGCATTCGAGTTTGATGGGGATTATAAACAACAAAATATCGGTCGTAAATTAATCAGAGATTATTGCTCTTCTAATTGACTGCTTTTTAAGCAGTTTCTTTCTCGGCTAATTTTTAACGAATGAAAATTCATATCGAGAGGAAGCGAGGAATCAACTTCAACCGATATTTTCGTTCTGTAAATATTTGAAATAAGGAGCAATGGAGGTAAGACGGGGGAGATACTCGAATCCGAGGGAGCCCGTGCATTTTCCTCCTCTTTTTCGTTTTATTTCTTTCCCGCTCTGGATGCTGAAGTTTCGGGGCATTATTACGCTACTTGATTTCGCATCGTGCCAGCTGTCTCCGATTATTCACCATAGAAATTTTGGGGGATTCGAGTTCAAAGGGGACCCCGCAGTCCTCCGCTAATATTTGAGGAGGCCCCGTGTAGTCTTGGGTCTTACCGGACGTTAAGCTCTAGTTTCTGTTGTACTCTTCCACATTCTTTGCCTTCTACTCGACGTTACAAATTTGTCGAACATCATCTTGTGTAAATATCAACGCTCTCTCGTTATCTTTTCACGTTCTCTTTTCTCCACCTTGTTTCGATTTCATTTCAAAAATTTGCTGACAAATAGTCGACGCGCGACAGCCAAGAAACTTCGCTTTGGAATTTTAAAATTCGTTGCGCGCTTGTTAAAGTACCTTCCAAGAGACACCGGCGGAACATTAAAACTTGAGGGAGATCACGCGAGCAGAACTAAGTATTTCAAGTATCCAAACAGGGGTTGAACCGTTCGCGAAGAGACTTCCAAATTTCCTGTCACTTGCCAAAGCACTTTCCATCTTTTGTTTAAATTTCTGCTCGTTGACATCTCCTTTCGCGCAAAACGATTATTATCCTTGTAATCTCGACAAATTCAAACAGCCATTAATAATTTTCACCAACAAAGATGCGTTAAAAAAATGAATTTCCTTGATACGATATCATATGATGCTGAAGGCAATAAACAATCTTCCTTTACCAATCGAAGAACGAACCTTCTTGGCGGAATATTTCACGGATGCGCCAGAGCGTTCTCGTGGCAGGCTCTGTTTTAAACGATCCACGAGCCGAAGACCACCCTTTCCGCCTGTTTTCCTTCCTCCTCTCCCCGTGAACCCGTCTCGCGCCGAGAATCAGCGATAGTTAGCTAGATAGCACTCGCAGCGTTGCAGGGCTTACATCGTGGCGGGTGGATGTCGGTTATACCTGTACACCCTTTCGTGTCTTAGTATGTTGCCTCTGTATTGGACACCGTGCGTGAACACGTACGACGATATCTGTCTCTAGACGTATACGTGTAGGTGTACCACAGGTTAGTCACTCGCACGGTACACTCGCACTGTTACGCGTACCGAAACACACGTACATACATGCAAGACGTTATCTACCCTCTCGAATTTTGTGTGGGTATATGCGTGCGTTAGATGTGTGCGGCAGTACGTGTGGCCGCGAGGTCGAGGATGGGGCTAAAGGTGGTTGGTATCTTGTTGGAGGGTGAGAAATACGAGCTGGCCACGAAGCTCTTGCAGAGGCCTTGCGTGCACACCGATCGAGCTGCAACGAAGGAAGATAGACAGAGGGTGGAAAGGAAGGGATAGAGCGTGGCTAAGGGTTGCTCCGCCTGTTCGCACCCCCTTCTCGCTGTGCTCTTTAAAAAATTAGCTTCTCGATGCGAGCGCCGGCCGCGCTCGCGGATTTTTATCTTGTCGCGTTGCTTTCTTGTTGCTGGCCGGTCAGGTAGCGTGACTGCATTTTTTCACTGATAATTTACGCGCGATGAAACAATCGGGGAATCTATAATTGCTCCCGGGGAATCGTTGATCGTGTAATCTCTCGTTCGGAACGCGAGTTGTTTTGTTCAGTTTGAAAGATTAAGTTGCAAAGACCAAAGTTTGTGGGATACAACGTCGATAACGAATCCAGGGGAATTTGTTAACCGGCTCGATGGATCATTGAGCTTTTTAAATTTTTGCCTTTGAATTTAAGGAAAGAACGGAATTTTTATGATTTTTGTAAAATATGCATTTAATTTGAACGAAGGAGTCGTCGAAGAGCGAAGAAATCGTTCAAGAATAAGATCGCTCGAGCATTTTTCCGGCCATCGTTTTTTAATTCATGCACGTGTAAATACGTCAAAGGGTGCGTATGAACGTGCACAATTGGCAGTACGAGACGGGCGCGCACCGTGGGTGCAATAAATCAAGATAAAGTTATGATAAACAAATTAGTCGGCGCTGCCGCCCCTCACCGGTGTTATTGTCTATCGTATATCTACCTACAAATTACCAGCCGTCCCGAACACCTCGGGGTAACTGCTACTCGCAAGTCCTATGCTCGTCATGTAGTGGTCACATGTACGGGGGTTGGAGAATATTCAAGGGGTAACTCGAAATTAATGCACCACTTCCTCTCTCGGCGTAACCTCGAATTTCATCGTACCAGTGTGCCCTTTGCTTATTCGATGATCCCAGTCTGAGCTTTCAGTGGAACTCCTTTAAAGGCAAATCCTCTCGATTTCTCCAACGATATTTTCAATCGATTCGTTTCGTCGTATTCTATTCGCCAAATCAAGATCGATCTCGTAATTTGTTGAATGTTTTTTTTTCTATTTTTTTAAATTCCTATGCAGACCACTAAACGCTAACCGGAAAAAGTAACGAATCGCGGAAGCAACGCGTGTGTCGTTCCTCTGCGATTTCGAATGGAATCGTATCCAATCGGAGAATTCTGAAAAACAAAAAATTCACCGAGATCAATTTAATTCGGTTCTCCGCGTGGCAGGATCGTGTGTATTCAGCGTGCCTTCGAAAAACGAGGATCGGCCACGCGGCCCGTTCGTTCGCTAATCTATGTAAAATTAATCAACCGCTCCATTTACCCGTTTAGCAGAGTCTGCAGCGTCGAATTTCACCAGAACAACGCTCGTGACACCGATCGAGCAATTCTATCAGCTACTCCTCGAAACGATTTTAATTGAACGACGATATTTCGCGGCCTGTTCCATTATCAGCGCGAACATTCGCTGGCAACGAAAGGTGCGACGTATCCAGTCTTTAACACCAGATCAAAGATATCGATTTTCAGCCCAACCCCCGCTGTCCTATCTCGAAACGAACGAAGACATTAATTTGACTCACTTGCGACGAGTTCGGACTTTATAGTAAATATATACGAGCCGTGGGCAGGTGATGCAACTCTGGCGGATCATCACGGGTCGTTTACTTTAGGTAAAACCTCGTTTCGACTTCCTCGCAGGCGGTATTTTCTTACCATTTCTGTAAAAAGCGTTTCGAAAGCAAAAAAAGAAAAAAAAGACGGTAGTCGTGAAGAATATTTTGAACTTCACGTCGGCTAGTTTCAGATCGACAGAAAGAGAAAATCGTTGCCATCCACAAATGGAAACCCGTTGGCCGGAACGCCACAATGTGGCCGAACATTTCCATAAACGCGTTCCAGCGTGTAGAGGAAAGAGATTCGCCGCGTCGAAATGTGTATCTGGACTATTTATCGGTGTGGCAAGAAAAGTTCCTTCATTCGACTTCGCGTGAAGGTAAGCAGTGGTGTAAAAAATACTTCACCCGCACGGTCTTCATTTTAATTAGGGAATAAATGCGAGCCATAAAAAAGATGCCACTTGGCCAGGAAAGAAGCTCCGCTATCGCATGATTATCGCGTTAGAAAAAATGTATCTGACACGTTCTATAGAGTTAGAATGGAGGCTAAGAGTTATGAGTTCCGTCGTTGAAAATAATTATATATGTACATAGAAGAAACTTTGTTTGTATTTCTTGCTCGATACTTTATTCCATACGCATTATATTATAGCTTAAAAAATTAAAAGACGTGGAGAAGTTTGGGGAGGAATTTAGGAATTAACTGATGTTTAAGGAAAACTGCTTTTTCCTTGTCACTTAATTATAGAGCAGATAAGACGCGAAGCAAGGAGGTATGTTTTCACAAGACACGGGAAAATAATAAATTCCCATGTATAGGTGTTAACGTGATGTTGCATGGAGGGCACCGGAGGAGTGTCCAGTCACGCTATGGAAATTATGACGTATTACACGATTGCCTTTTCAACGTCGCATGCGGCTTGCCCGTGCCGTGACTAATAAGCAGATGTAATGCAATTTAACACGCATCGTATTAACGACTGTTTAAGCCGCTATGTTTTTCGATCGAACTTAACCTTGCTTTCCTTTTAATTCTTTTCATCTTCATCTTCGTTATCTTTTTGTCGTGTCCTTTTATTACTCTTTAAACTCTGCTCAATTACTCTTGAAAATCTTGAAACTTTATTTTGCAATTAAGTTTAGGTTTTAAACTGGAAGCCCTTGCTTTACAGTTTAAGAAGAACTTGGTGGTCGATAAATACCATTAGTAGCTAATTACTCGGCTATTCGGATTATCTCGATTACTTTAATTAACCAACCGTTTTGAATGAACTTCACACGAAGGTTCGCGCGACCTATGCATATGCAAGAGGCCTCCATGTCACCAATTTGCTATTTTAATTTTTATGCGCTCCTCCATTAGCCGACGACCTCGTTCACGCGATATATCTCGCACGCTGATTAAAGTGCATTATCGTGTAAGTATTTTGCGATCTTTTGCGTTACAGGAAACCTTCGTTACAATGCAATGCGTCCCTTCGACATTTTCTTTTAAATCATCTATCACGAAACTGCACATATCGAGACTATATATAGCTATGGTAGAAATGAATATGAAATATCGTTAAGATTACTCGCGCTACAGTATCTGTGAGCAAATGATCCGGTATATGATGGGAAACACCGAATTCCGGAAGTCGTGAGACGACTCTTTTTTGTCTGCGCCCCTACCTTTTTTATTTCTTCCAGTTTGATTTCACTGTAGACTTGTTTAACCATAGAAAGTCATTTTTCGGGTTTTTTCTCACTTAAAATTATTTCACCGTTGCAAAGAAGAAATTTGTGCTCGAGTAGAAGTAACAGAGGACGGCTAGAATGTAACAGAAGTTTATGGACGCCGGAAGTTCATGCTTATTCACTGAGCACCGAAAGGGCGACCGGGTATAATTTACGTATAAATTAAGCCGAATGAATCAACGGCAGACGATTAATCGCAATGGCTTGCCCGTGATAATAACAATGCCCGGCTTGTTTACGAGCGGTAAACGAATATATTAGCTTTTTCATTATACCGCCACGTGGACGTGGCCGTGTCTATCGTGTCTACAATTTGCTCGCGATACCTGACTTCTCCTGGTACAAACAATCGCCTTTCGCTTTTTCGTTTTTCTGTGTCTATTCTGCGAATACTAATCTACCACTTCCATTTAAGTTAGCCAGGCAAAACGAAAAAGAACAACTACGAACAACACGTTGTATTAGACACTTTTTGAGTAACAGTAACTCTAACTGAAAAGCACAAAAACGATAGAATCGAACCAATTTGTCGAAAATATCGTAATTCTCACGATTCATGGTGGTCGAAGGTATGTGCACGCAAGAAGGGAGGAAAAACTGACAACGGGATATAGAGGGTGGATCGTACGAAGTAAACAGGCCGTGAAATTACCTTTTAAATATTAGATTATGATTAAATGTGTACCTACCTCGAAGGCACTAAATGTTCACCACTGGTCCCCGCCTCCGCAGCCAGTTCATAAAGCTGACGATGGGGGTGGTTTATGGTGGATGAGACTCAAACCTCCCTCTCGAGGGCTATATCGCGATATCAATCAGCTCTCGGCATCAGATAAGATTCGCTGCTCAGGAACTGAGTGCTTTTCAAAACGTGGATGAGGTTTTCTTTTTCGTGTCCTCGTGGACTATCAGCTTCGACGGACCAGGATGAATCCACTCTCGTTAAAACGGCAACTGATAATTTTTTTTACTAAACGATCTCGGCATCCGCGTTCATTCGCATCCTCGTATATTATCAGGATATCAAAATCATGTTCGATAAAGTTATGAAAGGGGATTTACATAAATACCAATCGATGAAGAACGCATGCAAGCGAAGCTTGTTATAATTCTCATCAGGTGCGAGATAACGCGACAATGTCGATTTTGTCTGCGGCTAATTGGTATCGTTAATTCACCGTGCATCATAAACGCTCGCGGTAGCACCTTTGGCAATAAATATTCCGACCTCCCCCGTTAGAATTTAAAGGGCCTTTCACACGTGGACGAAGACCGGGACGCATAGGTGAGCATGATGGGCAGGTGTTTATATCCGGCCGGTGTTGCATGCGTGTGCATACATATGCATACATATGCATAAAAAGAAGGATGCCCAGTGGGCATTCTACGCCCACGCTCTCGCTCGTTCTCCGTCTTTCTGTTCCTCTCTGCCGCCTGTCGAAAACCTTCCGTCGCCATAAGCATATGCATTGCTCACTTAGCAAGATTGATATAACCCGATATATATCTGCTATGCCAGCGATAAACGCGTACGGTTGGACGACGTTTGCCGTGTGTGGGTATATGTGTATGCGCGTGGGTGAGTCAGTGTGTTGAAGCGTGCGTGTGCATCCGCAATTACGCGCAAGACGGAATACAGCGAAGGATAATTAATGCAAACGAGGTCGAGTCGGGGAAATTTCGGTTCGACGAGGCACCCGCTGCGAAGGTGAGAAGTGGAATGCTTCTATGTAAAGGAGAAAAAAAAAGCAAGAAGAAGGAGGAATAGAAAGAGAAAGAAACCTGTACAGAAAATATTTACGGGGCCAGGCACGGGCTCATAATGCTCGCCCTCGAGATAAGGAAATTATTCGCGGACAAGTTGCTACGGGCATGTTAAGGAGACGATATCGATCTGGCCAGACGGTTGCTGCAGAAAAATATCCTTTCGCGTTGTTGCTGCCTGTCAGTTCGGTTTCGTGATTGTCTATCTGAGAGAGTAAAGGCGGCATGTGCATCTGTTAAACGAGTTTTATTCGAGACCCTTGTTGTTTCGAGGGTTCCCGGACTTTTTAACGCTTATTTCGTGAGCCGTAAGCGTGAATCAAGGTAAACTGGAGATTTCCCGGTGTTTAAGCAATGGAATTTATTTCGTCGACCTTCTAGAAACGGTCTTACCATTTGTGAGAATGATTAATTTTTCGATAGAGCAGATATCAAGTTCACGTTACGGATAAATGGTACGAAGAAACTGGCGAAAGATAGAAACACGGTAAATATTCTTTATCTATGAGATATTTCATGGTGTTTTCTTGGTATTGGCCAACAAGTAGCTTTCACTCGAGTCCCCATGTTAGCGTCCCGTTTAACGGCAACGAGAACTTGGAAGTCTCCGGGGAGAGTTTGCCGACTAAAACCAACCCCTACTGACGATTCGAGGGGCTGCGCCACAATACAAGCAATAACACGTACCGCCCTCTCCCTTCTCTTCTTACAACGTCATCCCCGTCGCCCCGTTGCACGCACCCTCTCTTACCTTAATCGACGAAGGATGATTTGGTCTTAAATAAACTTCTCACCTCCATCGACGTAGACCACATCCCCCTTCCGCGGCCCTACCACCCGTTTATCACATAAATCGTCGAGTGGTCACTTTGATTATGGGCTCACCAACCCCGTCTTTTTCTTTATTCGCTTCCTCTTCCTCGTCCTTACAAATTTCGGATTGAATTCGATTACAGAGCAAAGACCGCTCGGTTCTCGAGGGCTTTGCCTGATTTCTCACAACCGACATCGTTGATTTGATCTTTGGCTTAATTGTTACAAATCTCAGAAATCACTACAATCGAAAACTCTTTCGTCTAAAACGATTCAGAATTAACATACGATTTTTCTAAATTACAAAATGTCTTAGCTATGGTCCTTTTTTACTCATTTCTTTGACATTACCTACACTTCAAAAATGAACCTATGACTTAAACATGGCTGATCTCCCCAATTGATGAACCTCTTATCCTGTTCAGTTGATGAATCCTCTCTCTAATCAACAAATCTCGAGCCATCGAGTTGGAAAGCCGATTTCGAAAAGCGAGGCTGCAAAATTAATCTGACAAAGGTAGTTCCTACGAGAGATGAAATTAGAGCGATCTCGAATTCTGTGTGCACACCTTTGCGGCCAGGCGTAGTCAAGACGGAGCGTAAAGACGAACAAAGGATCGATCGAAAGACGAGCGTTTCGGTACGAGGCGAGACGGTATTATTCATCAGCAGGCGGAAACCCTTGGAAGGTAATAGACCGACATCCGGCCACGTGTCTTTACTACGATGGACCAATGAGATTCGAGACACGGAGGAAAGAGACGAATCTCGTGACCGATCGAGCCGAAGGTCCAGACGAAGCGTCGGCACGCGCCAGAGCCATGGAATTATTCAAATGGAATTCACGAGCCGAGCCAGCTGCTTCGAGCTCGATCAAAATTGGGGGAGTGGGTCGTACGAACGACACTTTTTGTGTGTCGTATGGCTGTATCTCCGTCTTCGTTCATCCCGTTTTCATCCTTCGTCGCTCGTTGTACTATACAGAGTAGATTTATCGTTAAAGGGAATCAGGATTTTTACCCTTTCAATGGTAAATTATTTCATCCGAAATTAGAAGATGTAAGAAAAGTTTCTTGAAGTTTATGCAAAGTAAGATTTTCACGAACTTAAATAAAGAAATAATTTCTACGCACAGATTAAAAATAACGAGTAGCTACTGTAATTTAGATATTTCATACGTTTCTTACGTGCATTCTGTGTATTTTCATACTTTTAGATTCTCCGTAAATGCATAAACCTCTGTGCTTTACTTATAAAAAAGAAATCCAAACGAATCAACTCAGACAGAGTCTCGATTGCTTTTCGACCACGCATGGCAAGCACTTTTCATTTCGACGTTGAAACGAGACCTGTCTTCTCCTTCCCAGATCCTTCAGAAGCGAAGAAAAGCCAAGGATCGTTTCGCGAGTAAATATAACAGACCGTTCAATGCTGTGTGTCTTTTCCAATTTTTCTGAGTAAACCATTTCCGCAAGGGTCTCTCCCTTATCGTTTTCCTTGGTGTTTGAACGTTGGGAGAACGAAAGGAGAAAGCTGAGAGAGAACGTGAAAGAGGCGGGTGAGGTCAGAAAGCGAATTGCGACATTTAATACGTAATATTCCATATAATCTTGTATGAAAAGCTTCGCGTTATGGTTCGCGGTAGGATAAAGACGGGAGAGGGAGAGAGACAGACAGACAGACAGGAAGAGAGGAAGAGGGTGATTTCTCGAGGGTGGCCAGGAGACGGTTAAAGGCATTGAGCCGTCCAAGCCACTCGCGAGAACTCCGAACTCTCTGCTCCTGCGTTCTCCGCTAAAAACCCCCGGGGGTTGGGGGTGGCAGATGGCAGCCGTCGGACTAGTTCTTTCCAACACTTTAACCCGTCAGAATCGGTAGACACTTAACCCCTAGAAGGGGATACGTACGATCAACGATCGTAACAGGACGTCTTTCACACATCTTTCTCTCGATGTCTAAAATTTGTTATCGAATTTAATGAGTTCATGCTTGATATATAGGGCTTCGTATATCGTTATTTAATATTTTTAAATAGTTAAAGTGCTAGTAAAAGATTGGAAAAATTTGCCCATTGAACAAGGCTTGAAACCTTAACGCTTTAAATATAGCTATCCCGAATAGATGATGAAATTAGATTTATCATTTTGTAACGTTCAAAGGGAAATGTTTACAAAAATGTAGCCATACTTAAAGGGTTGTACAGTCCTTTTATCTGAACTTCAATTCTGAACACTATGGTATAATAATAATATCGATGAATTTCTGATAAATTAAAGTTGTACATAATCCGCGAGAGCACTCGATCAACTTGAAAATGATGGGAGAAGTTCATAATTTCGTGGACGGAGAAGGACGATGATAGAATGGAGGGACGAGTGATTGAGACACGCCGTAAGACAGGTTGAATCGAAGCTACTCCAATCGTGGAAGGTCTCAGTAATCGATTCGAGTAGCGAGGAAGTGCGGTTTCGAGGGGCTTCGAATGGCGGTTCGCCCAGCCAGGAGTGTGTTGTTGGCGGATTTGACGTGCTTATCAATGGATCACAGATGTAATAGGCTGCACGCACCCCAAATCGACCACATAACTGATATCTGATAAGGAACCAATAGCCGTGACGGGATTTGCGTGTGACTATTCATGCCTTAGCTCCCTTCGCTCGACTTGTTTGCTCGTTCGTGCCGTAGGAAATTTATTTCGCGATTTCGAGAAACACGGCATAGGACGGTAAACTTCGACTCGATCGTACGCTATCCTGGAAAAGTAGGAGAGACGTGCCACGGTGTTTCGTCTCGACTCTATCCTCGTATTAAATTCACGGTTTTGTCGATGGCCCTGGAACGACGACGTCCTCGAGCAATTCCTAGCGTTGTGAAAATGGCACATTGCGAATTTACTCTTCGATAACCAAATATTTCAGTCGGTCCTTTGCTAAATTATTTCAAATAACCTTCGCCTTTACCGTGATTCATTGTGCAAATATTTCATCAGTAGTTTCATGTTAAGAAGATCTACAAATAATCGAAGGACAGACATTTCAAAATGTCTAATGATGTCTAAAGCGTTTTCTAATGGTGATGGCAAATAAATTTCGAAACCATAGTCATTAGCCACGCTAAAATAAAAGAAAGAAGGGTTAAGAAAAGTTAGAAGAGAGATTTGAAAAGCTTAGTCAAAGCGTTTGACGTTTGGTAAGGAGGCGTGTTCTGTCATCTGGCATTCCGTTTCTTTCAAAGGAAAATACGATACCGCCGAGGCTGATCATTTTAAAGGTGAACTATAGACTCGTCATCCGGCAGGGCACGCGCCACTCAAGGATACTCCCTCATTCACCATCCGATGATTCTTGAAGACGTGGATAAGTATATCGTACGAGGCAAATGGCACGCAAGACTTCCGGTGCCACCCCTATCCATCCTTGCAGTACCCCCCCGCTGGTGTCGAATTTGGTCCATTCTTCCTTCGAAAATCGTGATCGTGATTCAATAGCGTGAGCGGAAGCGGCGGAAGGGCGCTCGCAGACGTACGCCACCGTTTGTGTGTACGCAACGTGCCTTACGAAAAACCTCTTTTGTAATGTACATTGTCTAGGGAAGTGGGAGGAGACGGTTGGGAATATGAATGGAGAAACAGAGCTCTATAAGACTCGTAAACTCGACTGCGATAAGGAATTGATTCGTTTTTCGAGGCCTCTACTATATATTAATTATTGAGATCCAAATATATGAAATTTTATATAATTTTTAATAATAGGTACTTCTACATAACTACAAAAATTTGGTACGATGAAGATCTGATAAAGAATGAAAATACTTTTTGTGTACATAGGTAGCTTATTTTATATATTTTATTTTAGACATCGTGAAATTATTAAAGTGTAATTATTTAAAGTATTATTCAAGAGCAAATTTTTCAAGACGTCAAAAAAATCCTTTATGGCGCGATAAGCCATAATTTTGTATTTTTACATCACGTGAAAGATTTGATCCTACGTATGTTGTGCTTGAAAAGATTCCTGAAAAGTCACTGTACGTTTACAGCCCGCAGAAAGCCGAACGATCATAGACTCAAGCGAGTCGATAATAATTTGATTTCTCCCATTGCGAGAATGAACGATTCCCATCGCAGCCGTGGAGTTTCTCGACAAAACGAGCGCAACGCAAACAGGCTGTCTGTGGGGTGACTGAATAGGCCGCGAAGTGACAATGGCGGTACCAATTGTTTTCCTGACTTTTATCCCACTTATTATTCCGTGAGACTATTATGATCGTCGTTGGCGATCGTCATTATGTTTGACGAAGGCCGACAATCTCAAGTTACGCTGCCATTGTCAGCGGGGTGCAGCTACGACGCCGAAAATGCAAAATGAACGCGCACAGACGGTGAATCGAGGCGCCCGCTGTGGCGATCGTGAACTCACGTAGCCAAACGGCACGTGTGCACTTTTATACTTAATGGACGGCCTCCTGCGTGCTTGTTTTTCTATAAATCAATAGCCTAGAAACTATTAAGATCGAACAATTATGTTAATACATTAATTTCCTTCTTTCCAATTCTCGTAATTCTCGTAAACGTAATTTCGATGATAGTGAATCTCTGTTTTTGACAAAGAATATTGCTAAAGTCAATAAATGGCAAAATTTATACAGAAATATATTTCCTTTAGTTTAAAGAAAAAGTCTAAAAACCGTTGAGAGCCAACGAGGATACTAGGACTGAACTCAAGGGCAGAAACGAGAAGGACGAATCGGTGATAACGAGGTGTTCCAACCGGGAGTTGAAACGCCACGAGTCGAGGGGTAATAAACCCCCGTAGACTGCGCAGCTGTGAACCCCCCGCCAACCATGCTCGACTCGACGATACGTCGAACTATGTGAATTCGAGATGCATCGAGCCCAGTGGGATTCGTTGCCATTTTGGAAAGCCGCTCGTATTCATACACGCCACGCACGTGGGCGCCAATTTTTTTTCGACCCTTGCACGCTTGCTCATACGCAGGGCTCTCTGGAATCACTTCGTTTTCGTTTTAAACAATGCGCCTTTTGTTGAGCTCTCAGTTTTCCTACTGAAATTTTGTCTCTGCCAAGCTCTTTTTCTGTAAACGACGATGTTCCTCTGAATCTGAGAAATTCATAGTATCTCAATATTTCCATTAATTTTCACGCATGTTGCCAAAATTGTACTTGAAGTTTGACTCGCGAATTTAGAACGATCAGATAGTCGTGTTGCACGGAAGGTAATTTTCAGGCATTATCGGGATATGTCGTTGGGAAACACACGGTGCAACGTTGTTCGACGGATAGAATTAAACTTGGTGGAACGGCCGTAAAGTTCCTTAAAATTAAGCCATTCCCCCGTACACGATTCGAGAGCAGTCGAGGAGCAAAGTAAACGGCGCACAACTGAGCGACTTAATTCAGAATATACCGGCGGAATATAACACCGGGGTACCCACCGCTTTCCGATTCGTGCGAGGCGACTCGCAATTTATTCCTCTTTGCCTCTCTTCGCCTCTGCCACCACCACTCTCCAATTAACTTTGAATCACCCTCTCCGCGAATCCTCTCCTCATAACGCGAAACTTCGAAATCAGGAGTCATGGTGCGTTTAAATTCCCCGGGAAAAAGAACGCACGAGATCGTTTTCATTTCACCCTCGTTTCTACTTACAACTGCAATTCAAATTCCGGCCGGTTTACCACCCTCGCGACCGAACACAAAATTTTGTTTCGTCTTTTATCGTCTGCTCTCTTTTCTATTATGTATCTAGTCGTGAATCCAAGATACTTTTCTCTTTCATATTAAATATTTTTAAATAGAGAAAAAGGAAAAAAGTAATACATTTTTTGTCGAGAAATTCGACCCCCTTACAAAGTTTCTAAGCCGACTAATTTTGGAATCGGCTTACGCGACATACGCTGGATGTACGGGACAGAAAGGGCGGGTTTGTGGCCGAGTTATGGGAGGATAAGCAAGTGGGTGTGTATTGTGCCTCCTGTCATCCTCAGTCGAGCTTTCGTTACCCCAAATGCTAATTATATGTCAACTGTTCACGCGCCATATCATGAAAGACCGGGTGTCACGGATGGAACAATAAGGGTGGCTCGAGCTAATGGTCCTCTTCCACACCAAAGACGCCTCCCGGACCTTGAGACGTTCTAATAAAAATTACACAATGTCTGGCAGCTTTGCGCGCGAAAACTGCGTCGTTTCATTCACATCTGATGTAAAGGACCAACTTTTAATTTGAAAGAAAACGTGTTTTTAATCGGCTTATTCTTGTCACATCCTGTGTTTCCTTTTTTCTCTGTCAAAGTGACAGGTGATAGTGTGCGACATATTTTTACGCTATCATCCATGGTTAAGCAACGATTGTAATAAAGTTAAGCGACAAAATTCGTTCAGTTCATTTCCTTATCGCCACTTAAGGGAAAAGAGCGATAGGCGTGTGACCTCATGAGCGGGTATTATTCGCAGAAGGACTTGCTGATTGATGCACTCTGTACACGCAAAACTCCCATCCGCCCACTTTCACCCCTTCCGATTTGGAATGTTCATATTGGGGAGTCTCGCTGTTTCGAATCATCCCTGCTTACCGTTTTGGGGTTAACTGATTTTATCTTGATAAACGTGTCGATCTACTTTCACGATGTCACATTACGATTTTACACATTTTATTGATGTTTCTTGCGTTGAACGTTGTATCAAAGGGTAGTTGGTTACGAACTGAAGTGATTATCGTCGTGGCGGAGACAACGAAGAAGCAAGTGGAATAAGAAAATGAAAGGTTGATTGCCGGAGCGTAGGAGAGGAGATAATTAATGGGTCGACAACGGGGCGGGTAAATTTGCAAAGCCATTTCAAGTTTCTTCGAGCTCCTTCAACTTTCTTCGAGTTCCAGCGATTCGCTCGTCGTCGTTTGATAGTTTACTGTAGGTGATTGAATTCTTCGGACGATTTGTAATCGCATCGGTAAACTTTGTACATTTAACGCCAACCTCACCTGACGGGGTGCTCCCGTGTTCATCGAGTGGCTCACGAAAGCCGGGTATCGTTTCAGCCCTTCTATCGACCACGCGAACGTCCTTCGCGCGTTCCGAATATTCGCTGGTACTCGCAACTTCGACAAGCGTATAAACGACCCTCGAAAAATTCCCATCGATCTCACGTCATTGTAAAAACATTTAGGAGGAGTTCAGATGATAGAGAACAAAAAGGAAAACGATTTACGCGATATATTGGTGTACAACATTGATGAATATTGGATGCACACGAATGAATGAAAAATTAACAAATTTCACGCAGATCGATTCTAATGGAGCAAGAAGGAAGCAAAATGGTCCCAGAGTAGGGTCGGCCATGCTTCAGTCGATATTGAAGTAAATTGGTAGAATTGTCGGCTGCCGCAAGGAGCAACACTGATTACCTCGGCCGCTCGTTAAGTACTGTAACAATACTAACCCCCACCACATCCCATACGACTCTCCCCTCTCGTGTCACTTTTCCGAGGGTGATAGATCCGTTGGCCAATCCTGTCGCCTCCATCCCCACCGTTTACCCTGCATTTTACGTCTTCTTCTCACCCCGGCTCGACTGCGACGGATTATAAAACGGCAAGTGACGATAAGCCAGAATGAGAAGGAGAATACACCGAATGGTTGTCTCTGCCTCTCTAGAGCACCGCGGACAAGGAAGGAGTCAGTGTGACACGTTCAGTGTAGAAGAGAAAGAGAGAGCGTACATTTGAATGGTAAAAGCGAGGACATGGTGTAAAGAAGACGCAAAAGGAGAAGAAGGCGTAGAAGATGAGAGCAAGAAAGAAAGTAACGCAAAGGGTAAGGGTGAGAAGGGGAATGAAAAAGACAAGCGAAGTAAAGGCAGACAAAAAAAAATGCAAAGAATAGACGGCATAGTAACTTGTTCATTAAGACGGAAAAAGTTAGAGACTGTGAGAAAAACGTTCGAAAGAAACTATATAGGAAGGAGAGAGAACAGGGGGTGGAAATCGAAGTTAGCATGGAAGAAGGAGGGTACGAGTCGTAACTTGCATTTGGAAGCGCTCGAAGGCACATAATCATATCCTTTGTCATTTAAGTTGACAGTTGCTCGGCTCCATGGCGATGAAGTCGACGTCTACGGTTTTCTATAGGTCATAGGGGCGTTTCGGGGGTGCGCGAGGAGATCGTTTCCCTTCTCGAGTCTCGCTTCTCACACCGGTCTTGCTTTTCCACTCCTTGTTCCCCGGTTATTAGGGCTGCCTTTCGCTGTGGGACAATCGAAAGGTACCAGCTAATGGGCGGAGCTTTTGGGCAGGACCACTGCGTCATATTCCACCCTATCGACGGGAGTTCGGTATTTCCACCGTTTCTGGAAGCATGCATTTTTCATCGTGGTTAAACATCACGTTTGCTTTCTCTCTGATATCGAACATTTTACCGTACTCTCTGAAATTTTCTCGTTCTACCACACTTATTAACTTTACATTTTTCGAATTAATTTTTTGTCGCGTAAGATTCATTGGTTTTTTGGGGTTTTCCCTCCTTTTTTGAAGAGAATCGTAAAGTTCGATGAGACAGAAGCGAGTGTATTACGAAGCCACCAGCCAGTAGTCCTATCCAATTCTAACCGTCATTCCAAGTCCAAACATAACGCTATTCTACGGAGCAAACATTTCTACTTTTCGACGTGCAAACCTTCCGTGATACCTCGGGGAAGCTTGCTCTTCAACTGTGCTGACCATTTCGCGACTCATTCAGCCCCGCCATTCATTCCCCGTATCCATGTTGCACATGCTTAATGGCTACCTGTATATTCATGCTGTTTTGTGCGCGAATCAACATTCAAATTGCGTATGCATATGTGATTATATCGAACGATAGCGTTGCCCATACAGTAAACGATTTATCATTTTTTTAATAACCAGGCTTCCTTTTGATGCTGTTTGGAAATCCATTCGAAGCAATGAAAAAGAAGAATGAAACTAAACGACGTTTAGCAGCGTTTAACTCGGAGACGAAGTGCGAAACACAGCATTCCCTTGTCGCCGTTCGACGTTTGTCAGCCCTCATCGTTCAATGCGGAACGTACTTTTTTTATGTCAACACGAGGGCCAATTGAGTGGATATAATAACGGTACCACATGTTTCATTCGAATTCGCCGACATGTGGGTTCCGTTCCGCTAGTTCTCTCCGTGTACGTGCACTAAAACACTAACAGACTTCTGCGAAGGGAGGATCGTAGCGACCACGTAACGACAGTCCTCGGAGTCATCAAATTGATCGCCATGATTTGGCTACTCCCCCATTACACGACTGCTAAAGCCTCGTGTACACTACGTCTCATCCCGGCAATTGCATCAGTCGATTCGGTTACGATGGATTTTTAAACATCGTTCTTTCTTCCTCCTTCCATTCCTACTTCTGATCACCCACTCGGATTCTTAAAGTCGTAAAATTATAAGTCGTTGAATTTGTCGTATCCTCGTTATAAAAAATTATCGATGATTTTTAAATTAGAGAAAAAATATAATCGTCTCAAAGAACCTGTTTGCTTTTCGTAACGATGCATAATGTTGAAAACCCGGATGCTTGTTGAAACAAAAATTTGAGGATTTAGATTTATCTGTACCACAAATGCCATAAATTTGCGTTATCGACTTGTAAATGGATCTTTAGATATAGGGGCGGGTTCGTCACTGTTATCAACCGTAAAAACAAATCCAATACCTGTCCACGGAAAAATTAACTGATCCTGGCACGTCTTCATTTCAGGTCTCTATCATGCAACCGTTCTCAACCGGCAGTACAATGGCGACCGAAACACCGACCAGTCTTCCGCCAGAGAGGGTTACTTCACCCGCGCCCTGCAAGAACTTGACCTTCTCCATCGCTAAAATCATGGAACCGGACAAACGTCTTACCGAGCAGAGCAATAATCAGCAAACGACACCGCCGCAACCTCCACCGCCTAGCATTCCTTCGTTAACTTATTCCGCGCATTTGGAATCGGCCTTCAAGAAATACGTGCCAACGTTGAGGCATCAGAATCTCTTGCAACCCTATTCTCTTCTCTATTATCATCCGAATTCGTTGTTGAGTGCCTTTCCAGCACCACCGCCCACTACACCCACCGTTCCACAGAATTCACCACCACCAACCACCATTCAAAAAGCTTTCTCGAAAATGAGCTTAACAGCGATTTCAGCCGAGAGCCAACGCGAGAAGAAGAGTCCCGGACCACGGAACAACGAACTCAACACGACGAACAAACAGAAAACGTTCACCTGTCCCGAATGTGGGAAGGTGTTCAACGCACATTATAATCTGACCAGACACATGCCAGTTCACACGGGAGCTCGACCGTTTGTCTGCAAGATCTGTGGCAAGGGCTTTCGCCAGGCGAGCACTCTGTGCAGGCACAAGATCATCCACACAGCGGAGAAGCCGCACAAATGTCCGACATGCGGCAAAGCTTTTAACCGAAGCTCGACACTGAACACCCACAGACGCATCCACGCCAATTACAAGCCGTTCGTCTGCGAGTACTGCGGCAAGGGGTTCCATCAAAAGGGGAACTACAAGAATCACAAGTTGACGCACAGTGGCGAAAAGGCATATAAGTGCAACATCTGCAACAAGGCGTTCCATCAGATCTACAATCTGACCTTTCACATGCATACTCACAACGACAAGAAGCCGTTTTCTTGCAAGATCTGCGGCAAAGGATTCTGTAGGAATTTCGATTTGAAAAAACACATGAGAAAATTACACGATACCGGATCACCTGTATTAAATAGCCTAGGTACTTCATCGCAAAGTCACAATCAACAGTCTGGTTACGCGTCGGTACAGCACGGAGCCGGTGGCCATTCGTTCGTCAATCCTTTCTTGCTACCACCGCCTGGTACGACGAGTTATCTCAGCAAAATGTTGTGACAAGGCGACGGTATTAATTACCCGAGGAAGACACAGTGTCCTTTGATCCTCGGGGCACCCTGTTACACGGGGGACATCGGCCAGTTGACGCAACCCTCGAAATGAAGAGACCTCCATGAGGAAGATGTCGATGATGAAAACACGCATATAGAGGGTGAAACTGGAAATAGACGAATACAAATCGTCAGGTACTCACGATGAAAGTAAGTTATTTCCAATACGGAGGCTAAGAAGAGATACCAAAGACGCGGCAGAGACTTCGACAAATGGGGAACGTGTACGTACGTGTTACTGCATCCTTTCGAGACAACCAACTACCTCATCTACAGCATCCAAATTGTAGGATATTATTTCTGTTTTATCTTAAGGCTAGTCTCAGGTCTTTTTCGTCAGGAAACGAAATCATTTCCAACAATTTCTTTCGGATACCTTGTTTAGAAACTGTTTTTTAACCAGACAGAACTTCAGCACCGAAATAAATACATCTGTATTGAAAATTCTCTCGATCACCATTGCCAAGCGAATTATCAAGCGATTGAGAACGATTCACAAAACCGTAATAGATATAAAAATCGTTTTAAAATTGTTCTAAGTTAAGTAAACATAGATAAAAGTCTTTTGGGAAAAGGAGCTGGCAAACAACGATATAGGTGCGTTCATTTAGACAAATTTCCCCGGTACGGAAATATAGGTAGATAGGAATATTCTTAACTTGGAAAATCGGAATCGGACAACGCGACGGCGAGTGTAAAAATGCAGGGCAAACAGTACGAATAATCGAATTAGACGATTCGTCGCGGACAATTCTGCCAGGACAATGATATTTTAACCGAACGAGCAGTTGCCAGCTGCAAAACACGGATTGAATATGTTGGAGAACGCAAATAATCGGTCGTATAGAGCGAAATAAACTACACTGGGAGGTAAATCAACAGATAGACAGAGGAATCAGGGATATATAAACGTGTATTGGCACGAACGTTATATTGGATAGCGGGTCCCCCATGACATCGGATTAATCGTCGCATGAAAGCTCAATCGGTGGTATCCTGTGAGAGATGATTACTTATTTATGTAAATATTTGTAAATATTTGTACCTGTGACAGAGAGTGATTTCGTTACAGCGCCATTAATGTCGGTGCGCAGGGATTATTATCGACGATAGAAAGAGAGAGAAAAAAAAACGAGAGATATGGAAAAGTCGTGTAACGGCTGTGTGTATCGTCGTGACGATTCGATCGAAACGAGAAGATGAGAAGGAGAAAATTTCGCCCGAATCGAGGCGCGTCTTTTCATTTCTCTTCTCTCGCGCGAAAGCTCGCATAGGAGCTTTCCTGCGGAAATAAGCGTAGAGCAACGTACAGACACGTTGGACGCATTATCTTTATCTATACTTAGGCGAAATGTATAAATCGGTGTGATAGTAGCTTTTAAGTGACGCGTAGCGAGAACGTGCAGAAAACGTTGGCCATTAATTAATATCCGTTGTAAAATAACGCTTAGGTACGTTCGCGATCGATTGTTGGCCATCGAGTTACACGCGGTCGTTTTTAAGAGCTTTTGCAATAGAGAAAACGAAGGGAACAGTCGCTCGCTGTTCTCTGTTTTCGTGCGTGTATTTCATTTTCATTATGCATTTTTATTTACCTCTTATGATTTTTAAAATCGTACTATTTCAGTTTCTCTTCCTCTTTTAGTTTGCAGAAGATTTTATCGGGAATTAAACGCATTCTCCACTAGTTTATCTTAATTTCTTCAATTACTATTGTTCCTTTTTATTTTTTGGAACGGAGTTTAATATATTCGAACGCAATTGAAACAGATTCCTCCAGGGAGAACTTAATCGATTCGTATTTCATGTTTCTACCGTACGAACTAGATAAGCAGCCATTAACGACGAGGCGAATTAATTAAGCATGATTAACGGTGAAAATAAAGAAACGTTATATATGTAGATAATCGGTAGAGTAGATGAAAATGCATATGTATGTGTCCCCTATTGTAAATATGAATCGATCCAATGCAATAAAATCATCGATACCAATGAATCGTCGGTCGTCTCATTTCACACCTTCTTCGCACACATCATTACCTTACATTTAACGTATCTACATGTCCTTTAATCCTTCACAATCTTTCAAAAAAGAGTTCATACGTATAATATCGTTTTATAGAGACTTATAGAGGTGCAACAAAATTTGCAACGCCGTCGTAATGCAGTTAAGAGCATCGATTGGCCTACAGAAGCGAGAAAAGAAGGCTTAACCCCGGTGTAATGTACGAAACGAGGGTAGAAGAGCGTTCTAATCTCTCGGCCGCATCTTTCGTTCGATCTCTAATCTGCTGGCTACCGTAAAAAGAACCGACCCTTAAGCACATAGTCTACATTGATCCGATCTCTCGTCGTCTGTAAGAGGAAAAGAGAAGCAACCATATCATCTGGTAGGAAAAAAGAGGAGTGTTGTGAAAGAGGGAAGAGGACCGCACGGGAGCATCATCCGCCATTAGACACGATGCAATCTGTCGCGTTTAGTTTAGAAAGAGGCGAGACCTCGTATAGGAAACGAGTATCGGTGCACGAGAGCGAGAAAGGGAACAAAAGTTAGTCAGAGGTGAGAAAAGAGACGAATCGATATATAGAGGGTGGTCGAAACATCGAGGGGTTGGAGGATATTCCTATCAGAGAGACAGAAAGAGAGGATGACGTGCTTCTGTTCTGATTTGCGCGCGAGATATCGCGCCGGCCTTCTGATGTATCTGTAGAATCTGTCCTCTATCCATTAAATCGAGACTCATCCGACCGCCATCGCAGCAGAGTCTGCCGTCCCTTATCAAACACCACCGGTCGTTACGGTGCCACCCTTGTAGTATGCCTCGTTCGACGTGTACGTATCAACAAGGAATTTCGTGTTTCAGGGTTGACTTGTAAAATTGCATTCATACTAGACGACGTGGATTACAGTAGTTCCAGGAACATGCAACGTTTCGATAATTTGATTAGATTTATATATCGAATTAAACTTCTCTTTTTTTAATTAAACACAATATAGAATTACTTGACATTTTGATGAAAGAATGATACAAAAATTTAGGTAATGTTAAATTTTCGCAAACGACAATTTTATTCTATTTGATTAGCTTTAGAACTGGAATTTGTTTATTTTTAATTAAACAGAACAGAGAATTAGCTGACCATCTTAGCGAAGAGAAAAATTTGGATGTTATTAAATTTTTACAAACCAGAAACGAAAATTGTATAATGATTAATTAGTTTTAGAGTCTGAATACTTTTTAACTAAATAAAATAGTTGACTTCCTTTAGTAGAGAAAAATGTGGACAATATGAACATTTTTCAAATGGGACGACAAGTTGTATAACATTTACCATCATTCTATGTCGATTACAAACGGTGCATCCTAAAAGCGACGGGAAGTCCGTCGTTACCTTTCAAGAAAGGTGTAAAAGAGTCTCGTCGGTCAGCGGGGGTTGTATACAAACAAGTATTTAGCGGCGTTTAATGGGAATTATCCGGGGCCGGAGGTATGACAATTAGAGAAGGATTATTAACACCTGGAGTTGGCTTCACGCTGTTCCAGGAGTCGTTGCTACCGAGAGTTAGATGAAAAACTTCCCCGTCGACGATCATTGGGGACCACAAAACTAACCGCCTCTGCCCTTCCCTTTTTCGGCTGACTCGTTCTACCGCGATTCCGGTTTTTCGGCTCGGCCCTTCAAAAAAGGAAAGCGCGCCGTATTAAATCCGTAGAACCGTGAAATCGTTTGAGAATTCGCTACCTGCATTCCTCGCGTCAGATTAATCGGTATTCACGAAAGATTTCGCGTTTCCTGTTTCCGTCCAAAAGAATCTTCGACGTTTTATAATTTTCATCACTTTCAAACTGAAAAAATAGCACTTTTATTTAAATAGTACTTTTATTTAATAAAATTTGCAAGATTATTGGATATTAAATACATAGATTATAATATAGTATATGTAGCGGCACACGAGTCAGGACAATTCAGAGCCTGTTGTTGTTTTGCCTCGGAGTATCAAGACTACTAGGTTACGAGTAATGTAAAAACAAATAAACTGCGGACAAAACAATGTCGCTACATACAACCGTCAAACGTAGACGAATTCAAATTTTCCGGTTCTCCCCCGGCCAGTATAAATAAACGGACGCGATCGCAAGCGGGAGAGTAATCGAACAGTATCGAAGAGCATCAACGTGTGTAAACGAGTACCGAAGTGATCTACAGAGTTTCTCCGAGTATTTATCGAGTATTTATTCCGCAACTTATATTTGTACCAACGGTTCACAATTCGTCTGTAAATAATTTATTTATTTATTTATTCAAAAATATATTTGACGAACTGCGACAGCAATATTTCGCGCTCGTTATTTCGCTCAACCTAATAACGACTAATCCTCCACATATAAAATATACTATAAGGTGTTGAGTGGAGTCACGAGACAGAATATCAGGCGAATATCAACACAGACAAGCAAATATTTCCGATCAGGGCAAAATGCGACACAGCGGGACACACGTAAATCCCTTGATGCGAGCGATATAGCATAGAGCTACGTAAAATGCGTCTCATCCCCCGTGTGTCCTGTGTTTTGGGACACACGATCGTATCCAGCTACCCCCGCCGAACTTCCCCTATTAATATCCTCGTAATTGGTTAAAACCCGTAACTGATGAGCAAACTGTAAGTTATTATGCAAAGAGACCCTTGGTTCTCGCGACGATGGGGGTTTATGGGATACGGTTCAACACCTCTTCATTACCCTCTTCATCCCTCGATAGATTGTCCTGTATCGGTGTGTACAGTAGTATTACACCGTCCCCGGCCGCGATGTCATTGTGGTACGGATCGCCGGTACACGCCTGGCTCGTTACGGGGTTCATGAAAGAATTCAGTCGACTGAATTTACACGCTTCGAAATACCGCATCGGGTAGCAGAATTTTCGTTCGTCCGACTATCGTGTTTGAGAAGAGGAGAGAGGAGAAAAAAAATGGCTGATCTCCATGGAAGCGTTTTGTAGATTCTCGTGATATATTGTCGGATTTAAACAACGCTTGGACGAAATTCGAGGTAGAAATTTAGGAGAGGAAAAATACGTACAATTTTGAGTAGAGAAAAAATGTAGAAATAAGCGATCGGTTTTATATATATATTAAGAAAAGCGTGAAAATTGTGGTAACCGGAGGAACCATATTTTTCGATTCCGTAGTTACATTTTGATCGTTGAACTTTCCAGCCCCTAAAGCTATGGATAGCCCATCTAATTACGTGGTATCAGGTGTCAACGACGGGGAATCCAGGCTTCTCCCTTTCCTCGATCATTGTGTTCCGGTCGATCGTTATACACGGTTCGACGCCTACGTAAAGCGCGAAGGGGGACGCGTACGAAGCTAGTCGCTCGATTCATCCCGAATCGCTCGACTCGAATCGCTCGACTAAACGGAATACGTAGCGATCTTCGGATGGTCGAGGGTGGATTGGGAAAAGAAGGTGATGAAAGGTGGCACCGTTTCCTTTTGTTATCATGTGACACGCTGCTTCGAGACCCTTTCACCTGATAACAAAGCACGATCTCACTGTTGCGTGTTCATTTTATCGACGTGTTTAATGAAACTCGAAAAAGGGAGAAAATAGAAAGGAGAAGCAGGAGGAAGAAAAGTAAAGAATCGATGCGAAATTTGCACCGAACAGCCATCTCGGTTATTTTAATTAATTTACCCTCTCTATGATTTTGATTGAAGAGGGCTACGCAGAGGGCGCACAAGGAAAAAAACACATTCGCCACTCGCGAACGCGAAATTCGTTTCAATTTCTCGTTTTGCCTCTGTTCTTCAGGCTGACGGATTACGCGCCCCGTATTCCGGCTAATGGAAAAATTCCATCCAGAGTAATCGTGGTAGATCATCGTCGTGAAAAAGGTTCGTCTGGTGAGCTAACGAGGAACCGAGCGCGTTATAATGACGTGCTCCTGCCTGTTGGCTGGAGTTTCCAGAAACGATCCGGATATCATGATAATCAAAGTTTATTGTGTCATAACGCGAAGTTGGGAAGCAAATTGGATTGCAGATTGTATACAGTTAGACAGACAGAAGTGTCGAGGTGCACGAAGGAACGTCGAAAGATATGTATACATACAGATACCTATATCTATATAACGGTGTATATAGATTGGAAATGGCGAAGGAAGTGGTCGAGTGTGCGAATTCTTGCGTGCGCTTCGACTTAACGAGCGGGGAATCGTCGAAGAGAGAAAAAAATAAAGAAAAAGGAACGTTTGGTATTATAATGACGATCCGCTTCGAGCCACGGCAGCAAGTGTGAAGGGTTCCATTTCTCGCTACCACGACACCTTCGTTCTCGATTCTTGCTCAAGCGAAGTGCCATCGATTCGTCCAACCACCTCCTCCGCCCTTCTGCTACTGCTACTTCTCTACCCTCCACCTCCACCTTGCGTCGTTGCCTCCAACGTTCGTCTCCTCCAACAGCTATCTTCCTCATTACACGTCTATCTTCGGTTTGCCCCTCTTGTCGCGAAATCAAACAGGAACAGCGTGGGGGGTTCGAGAAACGATCTTCGCCGTAGGCAGAAAATTTTGACGTTGGTTACAGTTTTAAATAGACTTCTTCTTTAATTTGCGATACCGAATACTATAAGTAGTATGCAATTTTCTGTCACTGTTTTTTGGGTTAATTATCTGACAGCGATTACAACAATCACCATCGGCTATAAAGTTTAAACTATCAAGCCTTCCCATAAATTATTCGAAAACCAACGGTAAGAACGAATAAACGAAATGTCGTGAAAGATGGAAATAAACCGTACAATTTTCCTCTGGAGAAAAACCGTTTCACACTTCGGCTGAAGTTTAATCGTCACGGGTCATGCGACCGGTTACGATTTAATTAAACGAATATAGGTCAAATTAGACCGAGCGAGAAGAAAAGTATAATCGCGTTCTACGATCCACGCAGCGTGTCACGCATATCCAACGTGAAAGGGTTGGGAAGGTCGTCTTAGGGTAAGAGGGTTGCACCGGGAGGTCGTCGCCGAGGGTGCCGGGGACATTTTCGAATCTGTTTAATCTCGGTCCGCGCTGCGTAAATGAAAGCTATCTCCGTGAATGTAAAATCAAACAAAGCGACAAACAATCTGGCCGTCTTCGTCCTGTCTGTCACTGGTCCTCTGTCTATTTCCTTTTCTCCTGCGGCCTAGCATCGAGAGCAGCCAGCGTTGCAACGAGCTGGCGCGAGATTACGCCCCTTGCACCAACGCTTTGATGTGTGCACTCGACACCATCGTGTCACACTTCAAGTGTTTATGAGGCGAATCTTTTTCTCTTTCTCCGTCTCGCCTTTTTCTCCTTCTTTCTCTCCTGCATCGCTCTGTCTCCCACCCTCCTCTCTTCCACGCCTCTCCATTTTTCCCTGCTCTCGCTTTTGCTGCGCTCTTCTGATCGCTGCTGAATGCGACCCGCCATCCCTCTCTCTTTAGTCCACTTTCGTTGGATAATTAACCAGCTACCCCTTTGCGAGCCGAGCCGCGGACCAACCGCCGACGACGCAGCGGTAAGGTCATCGAACCGGAAATAGCCGGGCAAACCAGCCGACATCGGCTGGAGAAGAGGAACGTCGCGCGCCGTCAAGGCGAGAGGATGAAGCGAGGACGCGGTAATTAATCGGTAATGCGTTGCGATCGTGCGTTGATTTCACGGGGGTTTGCCTTCTTTCGTGTTTCTTTGCCAATCGGTGACTCTTGATTTTTCCACTTAATGGAAATTAGGTTGTAGTCTGGAATATATTGATTGATTATAAAGAAAGTGAAAGAGAACAAATACCATATACAAATACTATACTATATTGCAAATAGTGTACAGCTCTTACAAAATGTAAAACGATTAAAGGAAATTCAGAATGACCGAACTTTTACTCTTCTATTACTAAAATGTGATATATTTTTTGATGTTATATATTTTTGTTATTGTAGCTATTTAACTTATTCAGCTTATTTATATTTCAGTTTATCATAGTCAATAGTTTTTAATTATTGTGTTAGGTGCAATAACAATTGACAAACTGGCTGAAATCTTTTCCGTATCGCATCGTGTAAAAATCATTTAAAAAATCACTGTAAATTGCGTGTCTTTTGAGACTTTCTCCTATGCGATATTAATTCTAATATTTATCGATATTTCCACGTTTCCATATTTTTGTAAAACGCTTCAAGATGTGTTTCGGAACATTTTTGTGCCTAAAAAAATCAACACCGTGGCGAGACAGACTATTGTCCTCTTTTATTTCCCGGAGTCCCAGCCAGAATTGGCCAGTGTACGATTCAATTATTGCACCGCCACACAGAGATTACGTATTTAAAAGGAACGCTTGTTTCATCCTTCCCGTTCTTTTCGTTTTTAGTCGGCGGAGGCGGCGAGTTCCAAACCGACACACGAATGAATGACGAACGAATGTGTTCCTGAAACTTGTTTCGACAGTGGCGATAATAAGGACCCATTGAGACGCCAGGAGAGCATAGTAACAGCCACCATTGTGTCTGCGCCGGCTTCATACCTGCTTCCAGCCCGAACGAACATCCTGAAAATCTTCAATGGACCGGACACCGATTCAGGAAGCGGAACTCTGAAGCTGAACGAACGTGTTCTGTTTGACTCCCGTTTGTCTGTTTTTTCTTTCCCTCAGTTTTTCCCTTCCTGCTACGGTAAAATCGTGCAACCGTAACGATCGTCTTTATGGTATTTTTACAATCTTATATTCACCTTCTCCTGGATTTTTATATTTAATCATCTATAAATCTTCATATCCACTTTTGCAGAAATTTTTTAAATAATTGTTTTAAAGTTAATTTATTCAAAGTTACTTTATCAAATATCTCCAAGATTTCTTCACTCTTACAATATCTGTTCGATTGGCGTATTATTCATAGTAGCGATCTTTTAATCGTTTCGAACAGTGTATTTTTTTAATCATTCGGGAAAAGTGGAATTTTGGGAAAAAAGGAATTGGTTAATCTGTTGCGTATCTTTCTTTATAGTAGTTTTCATGCTATTAGAACGTATCGTTCTCCAGTTATACGATAAAGGAAAATATACTTGTCGGAGTCAGGTTGACATTTTGGGGCGTTCGATGAACCTTTATTTACTTTACCGTTTACGAACTAATATTTATCAGTACGAATGTGGACACTACAAGAGGCTATGAGTAATGGCAATAGGATGGTCGAGATGATGGTGACAACGAATTCAGGTTCGATAACGAATCCACGGTCCACGGGAGGACAAGTATCAACGTACTACTCGATTCGGATAACTCAATTGGCGGTTCGTCCAACGACTAACTAACAAACTAACTCTCCCTTAATCCAAAAGGAGCTGCTCTTATATACTCCTATCCCCACTTCTCGGGCCAATCTTTGTTTTTAAGGAGAGCCATATAATCATTTCGTACCTCTGTCAGGTACATGTCCCTCCCGTGACCGTGGCTACGTCTAGTGACCCTCTATGTCACTTCGAGCCCAAACCCATCGTCATAAAGTCAGATTAGAACATTAAGACTATTTCTTATTTTTATTACTTAAGAGTGGCTATAGTAAAAGTCTGGACTAGGGTATTGGGGTTTTCCCAACATTTCGGACGAGAAATCCCGCTGCCCTTCCATCTCCGACATACTTATTTTAATAGTACATGTATTTTAATAGTATTTTAATAGTACTATCTCGCGGAATACGTCGAAGCGTTCGACTATAATAAAATGCCTCAGTGTGATGACTTACGTACTCCAACAACGTTTCTAAGATTTTGAGATTATGTAAGTTTTACCAAGCTAGGTTACGTAAAACGTAGGAAAATCGTAATTGCGGAGAAACCATACAGGCTCGTAGCCATTTCGTCGAAGAGCTGCGTAGATAGGAAACTCTTTTAAATCGGAAAAGGTTTACAGCGAAGGGAAAGGAGTAAAGCCTCGTATTGTCGTTTGGAAATACTCGAGGTTTCAACGTCAATTAAAGAAACCAGGCGTTCCTGATGTTAGCGTGGGTATCAATGGCGAGATCCTGTGCTTGTATACATGTTCAAAAGCGGCAAAGCTGGGATACGATCGCCACCAGCATCTACAAGGCTCGTCTTGACGCTAAAGGAAACCGACATCCTTCGGCGTAGACTTCGCTAGTGACCAAGCCAGATTAAAGGACCCCGACTGTCGACGGCAATCCGCAACAACAACGCGCACCAACGACAATGGCAGGCGTAGTCGAGATTATGACCAATAAATTGAGTCACGGTTCATTTCACTAATTCCCATAATAATCTAATGGATTAACGATTATCTGTTTAGTGCGGCTCGTTTACGTTTCTACGGTCTACCTTCCTTCGAAGATGGGTTCATTCAAAATTTTGAATGAACATGGTCCCCCGATACTTCGTTCATTGAACTGGATTACGATGAAAAAGCCGGAAAAACGTAGCGCGCGAGAAAAAATGTTCTTTTTACGTTTTTTTTTCTTTTCTTTTTTTTTCTATTAGTATCATTATAATTGTCTGTCATAACGTGGAGATCGGTGAAATTTGTGTCCGCGAATTTGATGGACGAAAAAGGGGTAAAAAGCAGAAAAAGCTGACGACTCGAACGAGCGACGGTACTATTTCAATTAATCGAACGTATCGTCGACTATGGTGGAAGAGGAATAGAGGGTATACAGGCTTATCGATGGTTGTTGTCCAATCAAAATAACAGGTGCTTATTTGCTGGTATAAATCAATGATACGAAAAATGAGTGAAGAGCGGCCACGGTCTCTTTGTCACGCGGAAGAGCGCGGCAATTTTAGGGTCCAATTTAATTTAATAACAGCGACGGGGGTGAATCCGGGGGAGCCACAGCGGGATTAACCGGGGGCTGAAACGAGCAAAGACCGTCGATCGGTATTTAATGCCTCCTGCGATTGACACGTAAGAGTTAAACCGGCTTCCCCATCGCGTTTTGGATAATCCAATGACCCGTCGATCGTGTTTCACCTCTTGTTTCATACTCCCGCCGAAAGAATCCAGAATACTTTTAACGATATTGTTTCTTGACATTTCTTGATAACTACGACGCAGATATTTATGCAAATTTATATTAGGTCGTTGGAAAAGTTTCTTTCGTTGTATAAGGAAATAATGGATGCACAACATTTTCCGTTTTATATTATTTTATCGAATTACGTATGATCCATTTTGTTCTATCAAAATAAATATCACGACGTTCGAAAGATTAGGTTTCATGTTTGTATAAAGATACATCGTTGTAAAAGACGGGTCTGTAAAAGAAAGACACTTTTCGGACAACCTAATATTATAAAAGCACTGTGTTTCGGATATTTTATATATTTTTGTAAATTATATAAAAATACAAATCTGCGGTCCAGCGACGACGAACGATGACGCGTCACCTGTTTCATTTAAAAGAACATTAAAAGAACCTTCTAAAAAAAGAGATAAAGTCTGCCAAAGAAGACAGAGATACGAACCAGAAGATAAAAAGAAAGATGAGAAAGAAGCAGAATAAAGAAGAACGAAGTAGAAGGATATGGATAGAGAGGAGCATCAGCCAGCACGATCATCGACGAAGCAGGGAAACAATCGACCGTAAAAAAAGGGATGAAAGGAGGGAGAAAAAAAGAAATGTAAGCGACGTCACGGTTCGCGCCGATTGCGGGTGCACGCAAAAGAACAAAAAGGCCTTTCTGCACGAAGGGTGGACCAGATTCTTGAAATCAAGCAGTCTAAGCGCGTGTCGCGATACGTGTACACGCTTCTGCGGTGTTGTGCGGGATGTGCGTGACGTGGGTGGACAGGTTAACGCGCACCAGGGATTCCTGTGTCCCTGTGAAACGCTTAGCGAGATTGCACCCGACAATACAACAATACAACGTGCATGACACGCCCGACGGGGATTTCGTGGGGTAAAGAGAGGAGGCAGAGCAGCGCAGGAGGAGGAGGAGGAGGAGCAGGAAGAGCAGAAACCAGCAAGAGGAACACGAGGGAATAGAAGGGGTGGATTTCGAGCAGACACTGAAATCTCGCCAATTCTAGAGGGATGCCTCGCCACACCCCTGTCTCTGTGCCTGTGTGTGTGTCTGCGCGTGGAAATGCGTGAGGGGACACCGTTTTCACCCCGCGATATTCCCATCTTTACATGGCTACACGATTTTCACCCTTGATTCTTTCTTTCTGTTTCAGGCTGATGTCACATCTTCGTTTTCTCGAAAACTTTCTTCTAACTATTGGGTTTCGCAGTTAAGTTTCGATCGACCGATTTACGAAATAAAGAAAGAGTCGTGTTTCTCGTTTGATATGATCTGGCCTTTTCGTTGTATCTTTTTTAGAGAGAAATAACGATGGGACAGAAGAGATTTAGCTATAGGGCGGCCATTGACGATCTACAAACTGGATGGACAATGAGATAGTCCCGATTTAGAAGCAAAGTGGCAAGCTGTTGGCACAAAAAGCGTGCTCCTCTGTGTACCAAATGCTGTTTCATCCTCACCCTTCAATCAGACCCGCCTTTAAGTATGTTCCTTCGTGTATCCATCCATATGTATCTAGCCTATAAAATAACACACAATGCGGGTATTATAATGTCCCGGAGATGCACAAGTGCACGGCCTCTTGAGTTTGCGCCGAAGATTTTGTATCTATATTATCGCGGGGTTTGAAATGGCTAATCTAATGGGAACCATGAAAAGACCCTCGGTCTTTTGTTAACGATTCGCAGTACAAGATCGCTTCCCGATCATTTTTTATTTATATTATACACGTTGCATGCATAGCTTTTTGATATTAAAGAAATATAATTTCTTTCTCAGAGAGAAAATAAGATTTGCAATCTGGCTACTTCTTTCTTATTTTATAGATAGACGATTTTCGGCGAAGGAGGATGACCCACTTCTTCGCCATTAGAAATCGATATCACGTTGGTCGAAGAACGAATCGCTATACGTCAAAGCGAGATCAAACTTTTTCAATCTCGATTAATTCCGGAGCGGTGGTATTGCCGTGACAGGACGATTGTTCGCTGTTAAAGAGTGCGGAAAACTGCGGTTGAGTGACACGAGCGCTTGAAATTTGAAAAAAAAATCGAGAGTGGGAGTGGGAAAGTGGAAGAGAGAGAGAGAGAGATGGAGACAGGGGCTCTATGAAAATAAATAGAACGCGATCTCCTGGCGTGACAGGTACCCACCATCGTTTCATGCGTACTGCCGCCGCGGCAATTGGTCTTTGTCACAGACTCTTCTGCGATCACAGGAATTTGGAAAATAAATTCTCCATCTCGATGAAAACACTCGATACCGGCGAGTCGCGAGTCAAAAAGAATTCACCGAAAATTACTGCACGGAACAATACAATTTTCCTACTGCGTTTCCAAAGAGAAAAAACATTCGTCGCGTGTTTCAGACTACGTGACAAACTTGATAAAACGGAGCTTTTCACTTACTTTACAACATTGTTTCAATCCTAACAATCCCATTTTATTCTGTTTCGGTTGTCTAAAAAATATGCGAAATGTGGTCGCTTTTATTCAAGATCTAGCGCGTTAAGGGATCCCGAAACGTAACATTGAAAATATCGCCGGAAAAATTGGTGGTTGCACGCCAATGGGGCGTAAAAACGGTCTATAAATAGTTAAGCCGGCCTTACGAAACCCGCCACGGGAGATAGGTGAAGGTTATAGGCCGATGATTCGTACTGCTGTTCCTCTGATACGTGCGTACACACGCGTACGATACACGTGTATCCGACTGGAACAGGGCCGAAGCTCGTGAAATCTCCATGTATGAAGCCTCACCGATCTTGCGCTCCCGTGATGCCCGTAGCTACCTAGGGGAAATCCCTACGGATCTTCAATGACGATGACAAGGGCCGACAGCCTTTCTAAACACGCAGTTGTAAACGTCTGCTTCGGTTTCATGCTTCCTCGTTCTGAGGATACGTGACGATACCCGATTTCATCGCGAGATCGATGCAATTAATCGGATAAAATGACACGCCTCTAGGTGCAAATTCTGGGACAGACGATAATACTAGGTGTCGAATTTGGCGTTATTAATGTAAAATTAGAAAAGGTTTTTATTGGTTCTAAAACTCTAATCTGTTGTAATGCGTCGAGATATTCGGTTATTAACTTCGTAGATGGAACACTCTTGCACGTGTACAAAGGGAGTTCTTTCGAGAGATTTAATATCAAAGGATACTATTATTAAGGATTAATACTCTCGAAAGTTCATACGAGAGGAATTAATAAAATAGACGCGATGAGTTTTTTTTTTTTTAAGGACTGATTAATGAAGGATTATTGTGGGTTTTTTTTTTAAGGAGGGGGGAACTTCTTTGAGATTGTAACTCTCGTTGGTTACTACAGTTGAATATACGGTTGCGGTAGCTCGTTCGACGAAAAGATTCTTAAAATTCTCGAAAGGGTTTCTTGGCCCACGCGCTTCATCGATTTCGACATCTAATGCGACTGTGCTCGTTGAACAATTTCGCAACTCTTTTGCAGTCTCCATTTCCGATACTGAAGCGTCGACACAACAGCGACAACAACAACAAGCAGATTTGACGATACTGAAAGGATACGCAGATTATCTGCCTAATGCTACTAATACTTTGGCTTTGGCTGGGTATTAAGAGCAAATACACTTACGTCGAACGACCCCATTTCCATGACGCTCTGGTATATAAGCGTTGTGGCATTAGAGCATAAAGGCGATCCTCCTGACCCCGTTTACGTTTTTCGAAACTTTTGTGCGACCACGACATAAATACCGTTTGCCTAAATTCTATGCGTTTCAGCTGCGTGTACCATCCTACTTGATCTGTGGATTTTTAGAAAAGAAAACGATTACTTTACTATAAAGTTAACGTTACACTCTGATCCATTAATTTTTATTTCCAATAAACTTAGCCATCAAAGGATATCGTCGAATCGCGAATGTCTCACAAAAGTTTGATCCC
This sequence comes from Bombus vosnesenskii, assembly GCF_011952255.1. NCBI lineage: Eukaryota > Metazoa > Arthropoda > Insecta > Hymenoptera > Apidae > Bombus > Bombus vosnesenskii. The sequence continues at coordinate 2,805,365 of NW_022882931.1, read as the reverse complement.
TGTTACTTGATTTTAGAATAGATACTTGATCTTAATTTATATTCAATATTTCACATGATAGAGGTCATCGATAGTATGTATCGTCTAAAATATACAATACGCATTTTAAATAGCCCAAAATTAAGTAATCTAACTTATGTTAATTATCACTCAGATATTAATCTGGACAAAAACGTATTCTTAAATATGCATGAGAAAGTAAAGACTATATTATATGCTGTCTGAATTGAAAAAGTAGACGATATCGAAGAAGAAGAATCAAGAATGTCGACACGAATCCGACGCAAACTACAGAAAAGGATTTTCGATAAAAAAGGCTAAGGTGATTTAAAGGGGAAAAGTTGTTTGCGTGGGAGAAGTTGGATTCGAGTTTTGTGGTTAGGTTTAACGCGGACATATGTCAATGTTTGCCCTTCGGCACACACGGTTTTACGCTCATCTGGTTACTTCGCCCTGTCGGACCCTTCTTTTCGTTCAGATGACCGTAGATCGGCGACCGCGTTTCCACCCTTCCCGTTTCACCCTGGCAGGCGCGAGAGAAATGGGGTATGGAGAGAACGCCGATTTACATACCACTTCAAATTCAATTGGAAATTAGATGATCATAGTCTCTAGCAGAACGATGAACTCGCGATGAAACGATGAAAACGTCCAAGTTTCGTTCTTGCGTTCTGTGTAATCTTTGACTTAACTACTTGCTAACGAGACGAGAACTTACGCGGTACATATTGTTCAGCTTGAAAGCTATTTGCACTTGACATTCGTCTTAAGTTCCCGGTTTTCTCTTGTTCGTGCATTATAACACTATCGAGTGGTATATGAAGCACGGCGGAACAGCACGGTTCGTCAGTTCATCAGACCAGAAAGAGCAAGAGAGTGAAAGAGAAAGAGGTATTGTGTGAAATGGTACATTCAACCGAATTAGATGGAGAGGCTGAACTTTCTTGTTAGCAATGGGTGCGATTCGGAGTTGGAAATGTCTGAAGCTTAAGCCAAAGAAACGTTAATCGCGAGTAAATCTATTAACTCGAGACTCGGACGAACTAAGCGTTATAAAAATTCGATTCGATTCTTTTCATTCAAGTCATTTAAGTTGAAGAACTATCGAAGAATCGAACAAAAGGATACAATGTAAAAACATTTCTTGAATTTTTTTTAGAACGCAGAATGCAGCTGAGAGGGATAGAGTATTGTAAAAAAAGTTGTATCTGAATCTTAATGAGATCGATGATATTTCCATCCTTAATGATATGTCGACATATGTACGCAATTGATATGTAAACGCGTAAAAAACTAGAGAATCAAGAAGAAAGAGGAGGAAAGTGAGAAACATTGAGAGCGCGAGATCGAACGTTGTTCGTAGACATCCCTAGAACTCGAGAGAAGGTGTGAATAGAGCGTTCTCGGTAATGAGGAACCTACTGGCTAAGCAGCCAACCATCCAGCAGCCCATCTATCTAGCCAACCCCGTGTTTCATCCCCCCATATCCATTCTCCATCCGTTCCTATCCCTTGGCGTTCCTTCTTCACACCCAACCCCTGAACCGGCCTCTGGCACTGGTGTTGCCTCTGCTGCTGCGAACCCTCTTCCACGCCTAAGGTTTGTTCGCATCGCAGCCTCCATTTTAACCTCTGTTGGCTGAGCGATGGTTTTCGTCCGCGAAAAAAGCAAAAAGCAACGAAAAAAAAAAAGAAAGACGAGAAAATAAACAAAACTTGAAAGCTCGCTTTCCAGGAAAGTTACGCTTGTGCTTTTCTTTCGCAACAGCTAGTCGGAATATTAGTTTCTCCATTTCATAAATCTTCGGAAACTGAATTTTAAAGCCGCGCTAAGTGACCAATTTTAATTGTCTTCTCTTTCATTAAGTCGACGTGTTTATCGTGTTTTCAACGTTATCCGTTTCCTCGTCGACGATTCTTTGACGCGAAACGTTTTAACCTCGGCGTTTACCTTAGTCCACTAATTTCCATGACACTGGTTGATGCAACCCGGCCATGTTGCTCGACGCGGACGAAACGGAATAATCGCACGGCTAAGTTGCCCAGGGAAGATAAAGAACGGAGGAGAGAAGTCGAAGGGAGGATCCAGGGTGGAGCAAGAAAACGCAGACACCGGACGAGATTCTCTCGCGGAAGAAACGAGAGCGATGGAAGAGAAATTGGAAGAGACGAAGAAAGACAGCTTGCTTACAGAGGAATCCTCGAGTTAGGTTGGAAAAGCGTAGACACGGCTGAAAGTTGAAAGGATTTGCCCGGATTAAGACGCGATAACGAGCTTCGTTCGCTCTCGAAAAGCCGCCCTTAAGAGGATCACGAACGACGCCGATTCCGTGATTGGCTGATTATCCGGCAAAGTAATAGCGGCGGTTTATTGTTTTACCGATCCTGACACTTCAACCCCGAAGCAAGAGATTCTCCACTTGGTAACACCCTTCGCGAACATAAGAGAGATGAAAGATCCACGCCGCAGACCACGGAAACAAAAGTAACTGGCAGCGCATAGAAAACGATAGCAATTAGATAAATTGTCAGCCAAGAGGGACAATCGAGTTCCCTTTGAAGCGTTTCCGTTATATAGGAACGACGACAACAGTTGACACGAGTACAGAGAGAGCGTTTGTGTTTTTCCCTCGCTTCCTTCCTTTTTTCTTCTTTTTCCGCGTTTCTCCTTCCTTTCGCGAGTAAAATCGTTGGTCGATTGGCAACGAATAGGGAAGCCCGCACGCAGAAATGTACTCAAGGCTTTTTTCGATTTTCTATGGAGACCCGATCGAGCACGCCTCGGTGTACCGGGAAGAATTGGCAGGCCAAAGCGACGATGGAAAAGGACACCCAATCGAAAGACAATGGACTTCAACCCTCCGAGCGGAGATCTCCGCATACACGTCACGTCACCTATTATTACGATAACAGCTAATCAGTCCTGGGTATCCAACGTGTCATGAGATTCGATCACAGCGTGAATCGTAGACGTTCTGGAAGAAGGGGAACGAGGGTATTTTCATCTCTGTCCCATACTCAATCTTATCCGGTCTGAAATTCTGGCAGAAAATTCTACGTGCTACCAACCTTGCTTGATAAGAAGACAAAAAAGGATAATTAAGTTCTGGCGAGAAAGAAACGAGGCTCCGTCGAAATAGAAGTTCAAAGTCGTTTGGTCAGTCGGTCGACTGGCTGAAGCTCTGGAAGTGCATGTAGATTGAAAAGGAAACGAAACGAGGATGAGGAGCAAGAGAAGGAGGTGGAAGAAGAAGAGGGTCTTCCTGATGGGGTGAGACAGATTGTTATACCTAAACAAATCGGAGGGGGATTGTTTGCAGTAGCATCGTTTTACGCATGAGGCCGCGACCGTTCTTTATTCCTTTCTCGATTCTCGAGAGCCGATGCCACTTGAACGAGCTGGAGTGCAAGCGAATGCACGGGACGAATAAGGACGAGACCCGACGAAATAAAGCTACAGAAGTGGGAAGGACAGAGAAAAAGAGAGAGAGAGAGAGGAGAGTGTGGGAGAGAGAAAGGGAGTCGCGAGTCGGTATTCTCTCGGTAGGTCGTCGGTCACCCCCGCAGCTTAGCTTTGATCTATGCCGGCCTCCAGAACTACCACCCCCGCGCACGCACGCCCCACAGTTATTTTATCCACTTGGAGAACGCTTCAAAGAGTCGAAGGTGCTCTTAACCGTGCATACTCTGGTGCTCGTAGTCATCGTTGGTAAAGGAATGACGCCTGTGCGATTGTTTTTTCGTTTTCGCTCACCCCCTCGTTCCACCCCCCTCACCCTTCATACGACACACGCAAATGTACAGAGGAACCGTACGGATGTGACGAGCCGTTGCGTTCTTTTTTTCGGTTCCTGTTTATCAAACGAATTCATTGTCTCGTTAGGGAGAGAATTCTCTCGGTATTCGAGTCACTGGACCAAAATTGCATCCTTTGCTCGAACGATGAATACAATGTACAACGACTGTGAGATAAAGCTCCGTTATCTAACTGAAATTTGAGCACTAACTGGGCTCTTTGATCTATTTTTCGAAAAATTCGTACACCGTAACTCGTAAAATCGGTTGAATTCTGTTGCGAATCGAAGCAAGAGGAGATAAAGCGAAATTCGGCTAGATCGGGATTGATCGATCGTTACGGGCGAATTTGATTGCATCGGATGACGTTGCCCGAGAAATTTGGTGGCAGCACGACGACGATATCGCACCTGAGGCTTAAAAGACGACAATTAGATGACGTAGTCGACAGTCGGTGTAATCTCGGCTGACGGATTCTCCATATTCATGGGAGATCAGCGCGCGTTTAGTCGGGGGAAACGCCGGTAAGTTGATCAAAGGCATGGCTGCGATGTCGAGGTCCTCACAGCCCCTGCGAACCTTTCGCTCTTTATTACTCAAACAACTCCCCGGCCCAGCCGAAGCTCAACTGTACTTTTCAAATAATGACCCCGTCATATTGTATACCTTTGCATTTTTGCATTAACAACCGCGCGCTTTCTTTAATGTTTCGAGTTCTCCTCGTGGGGATCCGTATCGGTTTTGCTTCCAGAGGTGAAGACAGGAGGGGCACGCGGAAAAATGAAAAGAGAGTTCTTTTTCTTTTTTCCCTCTCTCTCTTTCTCTCTTTTCGTCTTCCTTTTCATCGAATTCTCTGTCGAAAGGAACGAAGGATTCGTCACCATTCTGATCCATTTTCATCGTTTCAAGAGAAATATAACGCGAATGGATATTAGATTCGTTCCTTTGAAGATAATAAACAGTTTCTTGCCGACGAACGTTTTCTTGCCATATACAAATAGAAATTACACGCAATTAATTGCGATTAATCATTAATTAGACGTCAAATGTAAAAGTGACGAAGCTTGAGAAACCTTGCAACGAGCATCGATTCGATCGATCGTTCATCTCAATGTCTCGTAGACCAGCTTGATCTTAAGTGAAGCGAGATTGTTCTTTGATCGTTCTGTAACTGACGTATTATCGCGAAGGATGGCACGATATCTCGTACGGGCCTTCAGAGCCGTGCGAAGCAACGAAGGATCTCGTAGCAAACAGGTGTGACGATGGCATCGCTGCGCCGGTTTAATCTCGAGCGACGCTCCGTCTCAACGAGTTTGACATCGGTTTGTCACCGGATCTCTGTGGAAACGAATGAAAGAGGCTGAACGAGATCTTACATGTCCGTCGATTCTCCAGTGAACGGGAAACCACACGGTCCGACACCACTCGTCCTCTCTCTTCCTCTCGGCACGGTCGTGTGATTCAAATGGAATTAAACGCACTTTTCTCAGCCCCGTCGGTGTGCTACCGTTTCCATTGCACGTTTACACGCAGACAACCGAGGCACACTCGCGAAAAGGTCGCGTAGCGGCACGCCGCCATTTAATTACGCCTTGAAAAGGTTGGTAGGCAGACAGGTCGGCAGGTCTGTAGGTTGATACAGAGAGGTAAAGGCCGAATGTATACTTACTTCCGTCCTTGCGGACTCTGGCTTCCGTACCTCCTGGCTGCTGCTTTCGCCCAGTGCAAACATGGATATGAAAGGTTGAGCTTTTGCCCCTTTGGCAAAAGCCTTCCAGGACCTCCGGTCCCTGGTTGTCTTTCCGTCTGACTGCGATTCTGGATGGCTGCGATAAAATTTGCTCTTCTCTCGTGACGTCGAGAGAGATTACAGTTATCCTGACGAAGCCACACGGCCATCATGCAAATTGAAACTGTTCCCTCTTCCACTCGGTACTTCTCTCTCTCTCTGTCTCTCTCTATCTTATTCTACTTTACTATCCGGTTTGTTTACCCTTACCGCTACTCCTTCTATTTCTTTGTAAATATGTAAATATCTTTGACGATTTTCTCTCTTGCAAAACGGTTTCATTGTATTACCATTTGTTTATTGTGACACGCGCGCAGACTTGCGATTAATTTTTGCCTCGAGTGTCACCTGTCTCCTGTGTCCCTTTTGTGGTCGTTTGATGACTGGGTCTTCAGTTCTCGTACTTCTCTGTAGGTTGCACTTGGAGTGGTTAATTCGTCGCTGGAGATGTCTGAAAAGAGTGTACTCTAATCACGTATCGTCGTTTATAAAATTTATTTTTATACACCGAGCGAACGTCACGAGAAATTTTCGAACCTCATTAAATTTTGGTCAATAGAGCGCCCTGGTTTTATCGAAGAGCGCAGGAGAATTCTTGAACGTCTTGTTCGATCCGCTCCACTAAGCAGAGGTACAAAACCATTATCGATCCTCGTCGAATCTCAGGGACACGTATAAATTTTTGTTCGCTTCGATACACACTCGTCCTTACGCCAAAGACATGCAATATATGTAAGATCGACGATGAAGCAAATGAGGAATGTGATTTTGGACCATGTCAAGCGGAAGATATTCGACATTTGTGGTATTTGAGCCGTTTCCAACAGATCCTTGCATTATGGGATTATCATTACGTGTGGCAAATATGTACTATAGAGCCTGGCACGACATCCGGTAATATCGGCTAAGGCGATTACATTCGAGGTTACCTGTGTTTGGCTCTCCTTTGTCAGACATTTCAACGAAACGTTGTCAAAGAAATCCATGGCGTTACGACGAGCTAACATAATGACTCGCAACCTTTTATAACGCCTTTTATAAATACCTTTGTGACATAATTGTCACTGCATCTGTAAACATAAAAATGTTGGGAAAATATAGTGCAAAAACATAAAGAATCGATGCTAACTGATTAATGAGAGAGAATATGTCGAAGAATTCTTTCTGCTCCTTCAAAAGGCCAACTTCTTTCGGGCCTTTTCTACTGCGTTTCCTGATCGAGAAGATGCTGACATCTGGAAGCACAACAGGATATGTTGCCTCGCTCTATCCAGAGAAGTAAGGGTGGGATTCGGCCGATAATACAGGCAACGCGCCCTTTGTGAGTATACCAACCCCTAGCGTTAGTAACGATCGGTAACGTGGTAATATCCTACCTTTTCGACATTTCTATTTTTAACGTGACTCGTTAACCTTCAGGTAACCCGAAAGCCTCTAATCAGCCGTAGGTATCGGTAAAAATATTTGAAGAAAACATCTATCATCGGTGACCGGAGAAAAATTATCTTGCTCTGATAAGAATGAAACCGTATTTTGATCGTATTTTGTTTGAACCATGAGAACTTTTTTCTTCGAGTATTTAAAGAAATCGGGACGGGTCAAGGAAATTCTTCGGGCAATCGATGCGAACCGCGAAAAACAGTAGACGGTAAAGACGAAATTATTTATACGCTGTTTCGTAAATAGGATCCGATGCTTCTCGTCCCATTTTTTTAGCCGTGAAATATTCGCGAAATTCACAGTCATGGTTTAAGTCGATCGTATATCAAAGTGGAAACTGTTACGAAGTATTCACAGGTACCGTCGGAATGCCTTCATTTCGGAACGAAATGGACGCGATATAAACGTAAAAGCGGAAGGGCCGAGGAAACTGTTTGGGATAACTGTCCGCCAGACTTAATGGAAACCTAAGAATAAATTTATGTCGGTTGCCCACTCAAAATGCTAATGCAGCTGCGAGATATTAGCAAGGAAGAGAGAGAGAGAGAGAGAGAGAGAGAGAGAGAGAGTAACGACGTAGGAGGAGAGAAGCTTCTTCGAAGTCAACGTGCTTCGCTATCGTCGTACTATTTAGAAAGCTCGACTTGTTGGATGTGTTCGTAAATCTCGTATCATAGCACTTCTCATGCTCGCCGCTGTTATCTGGCGATAAAAATAAATTACTCCACGTTGATGTTAATTATGTGCCTCCGTTTCTAATTAAGAGTTCGTTAAGCCAGGGGTAATTAAAATTGATAAACTTCTATCACAACGACTTTGCTAATTAATTCCACCTGCAATCCTTTCTCTTTCTGTGTCTTCCACACTTTTTTGATACCTTCTTTTCTCCTTTTCGTTTTCCCCGTTTGCCTTTGCTTCTCCGTTTCGAAGAAGGTACCGCGCAAAGGGATAATTAAAAAGAATAAAAAAGGGACAGAAAAAACAACGAAGAGAAAGAAGAAACATCTCTGATTTCATGATCTTCCGGGCTGAACAAAGCGACGTCGAAAAAGGGACGTAGATCGATAACGTTTTATCGACATCGGATCTATTAACGATAAAGTTGAGCTACGTATTTGATCACACCCAAGAATCAAAAGCATTATCTCTACGTGAGAGGAGTCATGTGCAATTACATGTTCTGGAGCGATGTCAACAAAGCAATCAATGCGTACACGCTATCGGATTAACTACGCTTCCTTTACGTTCTTGCATAAAGATGTAAGAGAGGAAGAGGATAGAGGTCGACCAATTATTACGTAATCTGACCTCTAATTAGGTTACTACTATACGAAATGTTCGTTATACGAATTAAGATAAAAAGAAGACAGATATAAATAGGAGATTTTATTATCGGGAAAACAGCATTATTAGTGGAAATATCAGAGGTTGTTTGCATTGGATCAAACGCTCTTGAAATATCACAATTTTAAAAAAGTATCTATATTTAATGGTCTCTTGATTAACGTAACAGATAAAATCGTGACGCTTGGATATAATAATAGAATATAATTTATATTTAAATACAGACATTTGCGTTGAGCAAGCCGTCTGCTTTTCCAAAATTGCTCATTACCGTGACAAGCGTGTAATGTGTAGTAGCCAGATAACGCAAGTATATTTTTGCCTAGCTTTTATTTGTTCTGGCGGAGAACCAGTGGAAAAAAGTAGGAAGAATCCAATTCCCCTCATTTCTCACTCTATCGTTTTCAGGAATTCGCGAATCATGGCAGCGATATTACGCAGGAAATGTCTCCTCGAAACGAAAGCACCCAGCATGAATCGAAGCTCCGTACATTTTCAAACAATAGACAGATGTTTTTGAGATAACACGGACGGTTCGTGAATAGAGGCAAATAACACGCTAGCACGCGATCCACGTGAATTAATTCGCTCGTTACACGTTTTCCACCGTTGAGTCGTTGTTTTCATTTTTACCGGACCACTGTTCAAATAATTCATCTCCGCGTAATCAGTGTAATTATTACCAAAGTAAATTATCACCAGGTTTTCCCCAAGTCGTCGAGCGAACTGCACATGTACCGCGCGGACCGCGAGCGAATATAACTACCGATCGATTGATTGGTTGGAAATAAAATTGTTACAACGTATATGTACGGAACTGTATTTTTGACTATGGCAACTACAGTGGGCTGACCACTTCGAAAATTGCGCGCGGAAGAACCCGGATTAATCTCAATTAAAGGCTGGCCGGCCGATCGATCGGAACTTTTCGCGTAATTCTATTTCCCGTTTCAATCGAATCTAAATTCGATAATCTGATTCGACGAAATTGCGCCCGATTTGCATTGGAAAATTCCGATGCGCGCCTTTCGGTCGCACCTGACGCGTGAGAATAAACTTTTCGAGGACAATGTGAAGGGAGCAAAGCCGGAGATCGTTGGCCACGAAGAGAAGGAGAAAGAAGGAGATAAAAAGTAAAACTTCAGCAGCCAACTGCCACGTACGAGTGACATCCGATTATCAGCGTCACGTAGCAGTACGATGCTTTCAATTATTGAGAATCGCGGCCACGTGATCATCATTACGATACACATCATTGCGAGTGAGTGAGAAAGGGAAACGAAAGAACGAACGAAAGAAAGAAATGTTCAATATCACAGCAACAGAATATTCCGCTCGATTAAAGGATGTTCGCAATTAGTATGAAAGCGGTCGCACTTGGATCGTCATCGATGTTTACGCTCCGCGAAATAGAAACGCGTATCTGAGCGGTTGAAAGTGTGCGAAGGGTGTGCGCGGCAATCAGTGCGGCTATAATTTAAGAAGAATTCACGTAATTTCGGGCGAAGGAGAACGGGGTTGTTTGGTGAGTTAACGAGTCGTTTAAAATTCTACAAAATCTCGTTTTTTCGCTACTGGATCCGGCTTCCCTGCACCGACTGCTACGTTGAAATTTTTTTCCAACCACCCCCGCATCCTCTGGTCTCGTGTTTCCCCTGTCTCTACTATGGACACGAGACGGAGTAATCGTCGCCCTCGGCCGCCAACTCGAGAGAGAATTTCGCACGATTCGATTAAACGATCGTATTCGGTAAATCTTCGGTTGTTCGTCATCCAGGACTCTTGATTATCCGGCAAGACGCGATTCTCAGTCTAATAAATCAACAAACAAAACAATTTTCCAAGGTTCGCAGTACGTAAGGTTCGCTCGTGTAAGAAAAAAGAAGCCGAGTCGTCGCGGACAGCCAGCGTTTTCTAGACGAACGAAAAGTCGAGACGAACGGAGCTCGCCCTAACGAACTACATTGTGGATAAAATAAGTGGAAAATAAAAACGCAACGCGGCCGTTGATATTGTATAGTCGGGAACCGTATACTCTTGTCTTTCGGTGGAAAAAGAAACTTGTTTGTTTTATTCACTTCGCTTCGAAGAGATTATGGCGGCTTGGATGAAAAAAGAAAATCACGTTGGAACGAAGCGAACTTTTCTTTTCTGTCTTTGTTTCCGTGAGAACAGAACGATCGTCTATGTCTATTCTCTTCTCCCTGAACAGCCCAGCTGCTCACGGCAAATATATATTCGAGTCCGATCGCAATAAAGCCATCCCATCGATCCGATTGCATCGCTAAATCAATTATATGCTGAATTTCTATTCTCCACGTCATATGGCCTTTTACATTTTCGTTTCCTACGGAACGTCGGGATCAACGAACTCATTTCCGTTTCTTTCGATCAGTGGCCCGATTTTAAAGGGGTCAGTACCATCGTGCTCCCAGATGTAATCACTTCAAACACAAATACAAGCCAGTCCCCTTTGTAATTCCCCTTATATAGCAATTACTTAACCTAGTAATTACTATTGTTGCTCGGCCAACTCCTTCACCATTTGCTAAATATTTTCGAGCCATGTGGTAAAGAACTTCGCACCGGCAAGGGATATGGCAAAGGGATTTCTCTGATTATGTGCACCGTCAAGAAATTAGCCGAAGAGATTCCTCCCCTATCTGACACAATACGACATCGATTTAGTACGATAGGAAATATCAGAAAGGAAAGAAAAATTGCAATTCAAATAGTAAGACACTTGGAATATTAAACAGAGTTATTAAGACAGATGATTAAAACGGTATAATAACCTGACATTAATTTAATCAAATGAACAGTTACTTAGTTGTAGAATGGAATGTATTCGATTCAAACAAGTCATTACGTGGAGTGCCGTGCTATAAAATTCTTCCTCATATATATATAGAGAGAGAACTTCGTAATTGTTGTAAACTTGCAGATATTTTGAAAGCATGGAAGAAGAAGGAATAAACGCAACGTCGTTCCAGTTGGGCCAAACAAAAGTCGATGTCTCGTCGTCCTCGGAATTTCCGGATAGTTCCTCGAATTTCGAAACCTCTGACACGAAACGAAGCGCATGGAGCACGTGCGTTACCATAGTTGACCTCGTTAACCATATACTCATCGTTTGTCTGACAGCGTTCACCCTGTATTACTCGGTGGCTCACAGTGTCTTCAATCATACGACCCTCTGCACTGTCGGGGTATGTATCTCGACGAATATTCAAATATTTTTCGAACTATTTTCTTTTTTATCTTCACCCTCCTCTGTTCGTCGATCCAAAACATCCTCCATTTAATCCGAGATTACCCCTTTTTCGGATTACGTTCATTCCCTTCGTCTTTCGACGTCTTTTTCCCGCAAAGGAGCGTGGAACGAGCGAACAGAAATTTCAAAACAAACGTAGACCAGGTCTACGTAAACCATGAAATTGAACGAAGGAAAGAACTTTGGACTTTCGCGGTTTAATCGTTCAAAAGAAGGAAAAGCTGTTTTGGTTGGCCACGAGGCAAAAGAAACGCATAAACAGAGGGCAAAAAATAGAAAGAACCACAGAACAGAAGTTTCGTGGGCAACCTTGCCCAAGAATGTTCTCCGTGACGATTACACTCGATTCAGATTACGCCATTTATTTCCCACTTACACACATCTCGCATCTCGCACGATAACAACGAAATCCAAATTCAGCTACGGGACCGAGTTCGCCTATTCCAAACTAGTTCTGTTCCCCGAGGGGAGAGATACCGTGGCTAACCAAAGTGGCTAAAGAAGTTCTAACGACTTTGTCCAACGATTGCAGCTTCCGTGATCGCTGACGACTCGATCTTACCCTTTTCAGTACGTCCTGCTGATGTCGGAGGCTATTGTCGTGCTCGCTGGTGACAACATCTTGACGAGATATTTTACGCACCGCACAAAGAAACACCTGCACTGGATTCTGCAGCTACTTGGCCTGATCTGCATCATTGCCGGTGTCGTGCTAATGTACCGAGTGAAAAAAGTACACTTCAAGTCCAATCACGCGATCCTAGGCATCACATCTCTAATCATAATGATCTTTTTAACTGTGACCGGCTATCCTGTTTTTGTCGCCACGAAACTCCGAAAAGTAATAAGACCGATAACGATTAAGTTTGGCCACAACTTCTTAGGTTTATCGTGTTTCGCGATCGGTATGGCATCACAATGTTTAGGCTATTGGAAATTCAGAACGATGAATATTTCGTCAAAAGTGGACGCAAGGTTGATCTGTATAATCGTTAGTATTATGATCGTTGTGCTTTCGGCAAGGAAAGCCCTTCCGACTCTTTTCCAACAGTTCGTAAAACTATTTAGATAAAGAAATCAATAGAATTCGAGGTGTTAATATTGATAAATTGATTGATTAGATTATCGACACGTCTATTGTAGATTGGTGTTGCTTCATTTCTAAGACTTAAAGTAAACGTTGAGAGATTTTATTGTCTTATTATCTTTATCATGTTTTTTTAAAAAACTTATAAGTATCTGAAAAAACACCGATCCAAATGGTAGAAGGTTTTGAATCGAAAGAAAAAATGCGAATGTATTTTTTTATTTTCCTTTAGTTAGGCGAACGTGATCGACGAGTAAACATAATTCGATTCTTAAGCGATATGGGGAAATTACACAACGTTCGTTGGAAAATAGGTATTGCGTTAACGAATGACGCGATCCCATCGTGTAATCAAAGTTCAATTATATAAAGTCATTACGCTGCGATATTTCCAACGTATGCATCATCACGGTGCGGTTCAATCGCCGTTTATACGGCGATTCAAAAGCAGTTACAGCTCAAACGCATTTCTATTTCACGAACAAGACGATTGGCGTTGCATGATAATTCTTCCATTGAATCATATCAAAATCGTTCTTCTTGCATTGACGCAAAGTGGATTATTCATTGAACCATATGCTGCTGACTGTTATCTGTCAATCGACGATAAAGGCAATTCGATAAATCCTGGAATATCGTAGTGAAATACTATAGTCCTTGTTCGTCTTTGTTTTAATTATTTCAAGAAAATAATCTTCGTTATTTATATTTGATAAATGAAGCCAAACTTATTCAATAGCGAGTCTGAACTTGTGTTTTACATTTTTTTTTTTTTTTGTTTCGCTTCTTTTCCTAGTTGACGTAAATATATAGTTTCCAAATACTGCTACACGATTAAAAAAATTCAATTGACACGTATAAATGTCATTTAAATGTAATATTGTATTTATGCGTAATATTCTCTTCGAACGTATAATCCCAGAGTCGTAATTAACGCGTACGTTGGCACACGATAAACTCGATAAAACTGCCGTTTCAGAAATCATTTAAAAAAACGTTGGTTCCGTCCACGCGATATATGCGCGTGTCTGTATATTTAGTTGGCTCGTCGTTACCGATCGCGTGAAACGTCTAACGAAATTCTCGTCTGTAACGAATATTTATTCGCGCGTGGCACCTGATTGCCATATTGGAAGACGCAGACGACGCTTCCTCGGGGATGCATGTTTCCCGTATATACGCTGCAAACATGCAGATGCATATTCGTGTTTGAGCAAATACGCGAACGACGTTTGCCCGAGCCAAACGTGAACGCATTAATTAGGAGATTTGCGACTCTTCCCTATTGTCATCATTGACTAGTTTTATCTTTCTATTTCATCGGGAAAGGCGGAGGAGAGGCAGATAAAAATTAAAAAAGAAAAGGAGATTTCGTTTGATAAATGTGATCCGAGGAACGTTAATTTAATACGAAACGTTTGTCTTCTGGCAATCGATGCGATCTAATCTCCACGTGGAGTATCGTTGGAAAGCTTCGGATCCTTTTTTATTAATCATCGCCCATTTAGATTCGTTCGAGAATCGTTGTTTCGAATACTTAGCGAAAACCTTTCTTGAAAATTATTTAAATTGAAACTCGTTACGTTCCCGATATCATTCGTTAGAAAACATTTGTATTCTAGCGTGGCTCAACGTGACGTGAAATATTTGAACGCTTTACACCAAGTAATTTCCCTTTTCGCGTTTCATGCTCTCTGCAAAAAAGAAACAAAAAATCCATACTATTTTCTTGATTTTTTGCGACGTGCCATCGTTCGTGTTCCCGTGTTAATTGGTCACGGTGTTGGATTAAATCATCATACTGATTATCGCAATTGTACATTTGCTCGGAGCTCTCGGATTGTTTTAAACTAACAAAAAGTACTGCAAAATAAAACATATCGAAAAGAATTAAAGAGCTGAATAAATACGAAAGTATACGGATTTGATGGAATTATTAATCGCTACAGTTCGTTATCGTTATTGTTTGCGCCCGTCGATTGATTCGAATTAGTTCGTTAAACCGTGAAATTATTCGACCTCGCCTCTTTATTAATTCGTTACACGCTAAATAAACGACGCAGATTTTTCGAACGATGTTTTTTGTTTGGTAAAATGGCGATTTAAAAAACAACGCAAGACTGTATTTTTTCGAGAACACAACGAGACGAATGCAACGCAGCTGTAGTCACGCGATGTATTTTAAAATATGTAAAAATTTAATTAGAATTACATATCGTACGTTTGTACCGGCGGAAAATGAAATAAAGCTTTTAAAATCCTATGTGAAAACAGCGCCACGGTCCAGATACTTTAGCCCGTGTAAGTTTACTATAAATATTAACAATATTCAAGCAACTGTAAGGTATGTATATACGTGTACGCATGTAGCTTAAACTCCGTTAACTGGAGTTCATCTATTGTATGAATAATTCACATCTCGCCGTCAACTTATAACGCATTAAATATTCACAGGGCGTGCGTTAAATTCGTGCAGACGTTTGAATTTTTCATATTAAGACCAGCTGGTCGCTCATTTTCAACGTGTCTTTCTTCGTGATCTTTCATCCGTATCGACCCGTGCTTAGGATTACATGAACCGAAGCCTAAAAAATTAAAAAACGAAGGGGGTGGGCAACGAATAAAGAGAAGGAAGGGAAATGAAAAGGGATAACGAGTCCATGGAGGAACTGTGGAAAAAGTTCAGCGAAACCTATTTTAAACGCTTGACCACCGAAACGCCGAGCTTTGGCGAATTAATCACGAATTAACGACGAAAAAGAGGGACGCTGCGGTGTCTCATGACGATCTCGCGGACCGGAATCATTTCCACTGGAAAATGGAGTTAAAGTAAAAACGGTGGAAAAAAAGAAAAAACGAAGGCAATTCGACGCGCTTTTTACGTGCAAATTTGAATGGTCGTCTGTGGGAGCGCAGTTGCCATTGCCACACACGTTTTTCCATTATTACTGCACGCACGGATTCTCCTCTTGCCTTGCCTTAATTCACAGTTTCTCTCCTGCTACCATCCACTTCCTAAAAAGAAAAAACCAGAACAAAAAGAAAAAATAGATGATATTCACCCGTGCCTTTGTTCCTGCCTCCAATTTAGTGCTTCCTTTTTTTTTTTTTTAGGCCACTCGATGGATCCATCGAATGGTCGATTTATGCTGATGCATTTACGGCCATCCAGGGTTGGCAGCAGGATGCATTGTTTAGTTGCACGCAGCCTGCACATCGTCGATTCGACGATCGCAGCTCGGCATTGGAATGGAAAATTGTAACGTAGGTGCTGATAACGTTGCACAGGGCGGATACGGTTAGGGTCGAATACAGGGTGATCTTTAATTGCGTGTCGATGCTTCAAACTGCGACTTTCCTAATCCCTCTTAGCGCACAGTATCGAGGAAGAGCGCGAGATTACGTTTAAGAGATATAGTACCAAAACGACGTTCCGCCGAAGATTGACCGAGATTAATGGTACACCGTTGCTTTGCTTCCACGTTTATTGCGTAAGCTAGACTAATCGCTTTCCGAACTTCTCTTTAATCGTTAATTATATCGACACATTATAACTCTATAACAGAGAATCGGTCGATTAAAACGTGATAAATGCGAATCGGTCTAATAATAAAATTCCACTTTAATCTTCGTATAGCGTTTTCATAGTTTCCTCTGTCGTAATACCGCAAAAGAGAATATCAAACTCTACCACGTGTAGCTATAAAATGAAAAAAAAAGAAATCATAAAGCAAGATACTCCATCGTGTTCAAAAACTTTGAAACTTTCTTTAAAAGTGTCTAAAATAGGGAAGAGTGAAAAAAAGCAACCAAAACATGGAATAATTTCGTTCATTTTTTAGACGAGCAAACTTGCTACCGGAAAGTTTGATTACCCCGTAGATCACCATCTGACGCGTATATGCACGTAGGTTCGCGGTCAACGAAAATCGACCGGGAACTTTTATAATCCGTATCCGACAACGAAGTGGCGGTCGAAACAAAGTTACCTCGCACGTACGACACCGCTGCATGGAGTTCTCTACCGCGAAATTCCACGCCAGTTACGCTCGATTGAATGTAACTGCGTGTTGTGTCTCCTTTCTCTACCGAACCAACCATAGCAAGACCTTGCTCACGTACAATAATAGCGATTTGAAAATTCTATGGGGTTCGAGTTCGATTTCTTCCTCTCCCTCTATTTCAATCTTTCTTTTTTTTCTTTCTTGTTCTGTCTTGTTCGATGGCTGGCCGCGAAATTGACCAAGCAACGGACACTGTTAATCCTAGAACGAGCAAAATGGGAATTAACGATAGCAAATTTCTCATCGGTTTTGGCTAGACGTTCCCTCCAATAAGTGCGGTTTTGGATATAGATAACCCGAGGACTGTATTTTAGGATATTCGTTTCACCGGCGGCAGGATCGTGTAATCCTCGATGAAATATTTAAATTCCCGAAGAGTAGCTGAACGGGAGGGATTTAATTAAAACAAGAAGGATCTATGCCACGAATAGAGTGGCGGACAGAGACAGGAATACAGAGGGATGGAAGGAAGAAAGAAGCAAACTGGCAATTACATTCCGGGTAACACCGTTTTGCAAACGAGTACAATGACATTGTTAATTAAGCATACCGGGAACAACGAGCGGATAATATCGAATCGGCGGTCTTTTAACTTTCGCACTCGACAATATATTCATTATCCTCTTAATTAGCATATGTCATGACCAGGGTTAATAAACGCGCTTTTATTCTATGCGAAAAGCGATGCGATATTACCCGCGACCGCTGGTAGTTTCATTTTTTCCTCGTAAATCGTCCCTTTTCCCTCTGACCGATATTCTCCTCTCGATCGTGCTTCTACTGGATTCAGACTGGAATTATACATATGCATGCTCGGATCGAATCTCGTCGTGGTTATCATTCATCCACGAGGCCACAGGTATCGAGCCTGCGAATCAATTAATGTAAATCAAAAGCTGCGAACGAAAGCGTGCGCCCATTCGTTCGGTGAAAACGGCACGACCGTATACACAGTCCATTGTGAAATCGTTGGTTGAAAAAGGGAACCTCGATGTTCGGGAACGACGACGACTCTATTTCAAGCTGATATCGCGCGACGCGTACACGCAAGATTACGCGGGTAGTGCTGCTGGCTGCGATTGTGCGCGCCATTGAATTATGTCCGCGGGAACGCAAGTTGTCGGATGTCCACCGACATGATAGCGTCGCCCGTCAAGTGAAACGGTCGTGTTTCATTTTGGTCTGCCTACGTCGCTGCTAATGGAAGTTACGCCAATCGAAGGAAAAGGTCGATGCATACCGCCAACTAGAAAGGGAATATCGACTCGCTTTGAACCCCTTCGTGAAATTTTTAGCCGATGAAGTTGATAGATGGACGAGATGTCGAGGAGTTTCGTCTCGCTCTGTATCGTTTTATTGGTAGAACGTTGCTTCGTACATAGATTTTGTGTTTGAATAAATCAGAATGGTTAACACGACATGGAACACGTTGAACTGTAAAGCGATGATACTTGTAAAGTATGATTTCCGTGAGATAAGTATAACTTTTAATTGCCCATTGTGTAAGGTAAATTTTGTAGCGATTGTTTGTATAATACTGACAGAAACGCGTTATCGCGTGAAACGTATCTCGTGAAACGTGCGTGCCATTAATATGAAACGCGGCCATGGAGGAAGAAGAGGATGATTTTGGGTCAACGCCAGATTTTAAACTCATTAAACACGAGCCGTTCGGACGGACTTGGGAACGCATTTATCTGCTGTTTCGTTTTACTAGTATATGGAGGAACCGTTGGTTATTTTCATTCGTGATTTCGTTCTCTGTTTGCGCAGGACGAATATTTCGGCTCTCTTTCCGCTCTAACGGCAGAGAAATTGATTTAACTACAGGAAATAGGATATATAAATCATTCGAGCCAGGGTGTAATTCTTTTGTAGAATGGTACGTGTAGAGGGTGTCCAGCGTGACTTTGTTATACCGGATATTCGTTTTGTTCGTTCAAATTCATAGGAATCCATACGCGCGCTGGCCCTTCTTCTCGCCGGACTCCCGACCACGCCACCAATTTGTCAGTCACGTTCGTTCAAATTTGTCCGGCTAAACGGTTCGCAAATTACGATAAAATCATCCATATTTCAACGAATAAATTATTGGTAGCTTTCGTTCAACGAATCCTTCTCGAAATACAATTGTAAATCATTTACGACGGTTCGATGAAAGCAGAGGGAAAAAAGAGAGGAGGAACAGTTACGTATTGTAGCGAGTTGGTCTCTACGTCAAACCAGTGATTTCCTCTTCGTGGAATCGTTATATCCACAATATCAACAAGTAATATCTCGGAGAGCGTAGGTTGGGATTCCCGGAACGCTCTGATAACGACACAACGAAAACGCAACGATAGCGATACACGAGGAAAAAAGATCCGATCGGGGAAAACCGTAAGAAGAAGAACGCGTAGTTATACAAACGATCGTGACTCTTTCTCTTTCGATGATCTTTACCGAGTCGTGAGTTTATCCTCGATGGTCACACGAGCCAATGAAGAAAATGGAAGGAAAAAAACCGAGAAGAAAAATAAAAGAGAAAAACACGAATTCGATAAACTTCTCGCGGCGATGTTCATTTACGTAAGAAGAAAAGCAACTTTAACACCGCGCCGGCCGTATCGTTTAAAGATCGAACACAGACTCAACGATCGACGTAGTTCTCCAACTTTAAATTCGGTCTTCCGAAAGTTTCCACGTACAGGTATATATACGGAGGCGACGAAAAATTCTTCTTCCCGCGGTCTTAAAGCGTCGACACTCCCTTTACTCCCTTATACTTGGAATTTCGTTGGCTCTGCCTTAAGTTCAGCCTTATGTAATCAAGCAAAGGAATCGAGAACTCGTAGGTCGAACTACGGGAAGCATCTGAGCATCTTTCTTCTTAAGTAACTTACCTTTTCACAGTAGTTTTCACGTGGCGCGCGATGTTCGTCAGATATTCCTTTCGCATTGATCCAACTTATCCCATTTTCCATTCTCCTCCCCCTAACGTGCTCGCGGAATGAACTTCCACTTTGAAATCTCCAGCTCGTGATTCGGGTATCCTTTTGACGATGTAATTTACGATAAAGGATAAAATCGATGACAGACAGACTTCGTTTCGAAACACACAGACTTCGATGGCAACGAGATGATAGCGTAACCCCACAAACGAGGTGACTGCATTCGGTGCAGAAGTAAGCAGAAATTGCGGAACGATTCTCTCTCTTTTTCTCTTGTCAACGTTTGAACGGATAGATCGTTACGCGAGGTTACAACGTGGGAGATCTTGGTTACCCGATATACACCTGAACTCGACGAATCTCGTAATCGATCGGATCGGGAACGAATTACCTTGCAAACCACGGTTTGTTTCCCCTCTTTCACGAAAGAGTCGGCCTCTTCGTGGTTGTACGCCACTGTGTTATCAGAACGAGCTGCGTTTCTACGATCGTCTGCGGTTCAAGATACCGTTCACGATCCGATCCAACGTCAGCTCGTGTGCACCTTTTGTGTAGCTTCACGAACGTTGTGGAGTGGATGGAAAAAGGAATTTCCATCGTTCGACACCGGGGCTAAGTCTTTATTAAAAAAGCTTCCATTCCAGAAAGCATTCATCGCTCGAAGCGAACGTTGATGGGATCACAGCCGCATATAATTTTTCAGATACATTTACAGGAAGACATTTATTTAAAGGTATCTGCTTCCAGTGAGATTAGTTCGCATTTTCGTATCCGGTTCGGTTGAAACCGGGATAAAGTAGATGCTACCCGATAAAGTCTACGGTAAAAGCAAACTTTCCTCTTAAATTTTTTCTCGCGATCCGACATCGTACGACCGAGTAAAGTGGCGATAATGATTGCCGATACCGCGACGTCGATGCAACGGCGACCACCTAGTCGCGCTTCAAATCGAATTTTTCTCGTCCCTCTTTACATTTTTGCAACGTTGAAAATCCAATTTATCCAGCCCCGCTTCAACCCACCAATCGCCGTCCACGCCCCACGCGTATTGCCTTTGTTTCAGCGGGAATTATTTTTGTATAAGACCAGATATAAGCATTAACAAGCTCGATATCGATCCCGGTTGTTCCATTTTTATTTCTGCCGCCGCTCGGTTTGCCAGCGTTTCATAAAGAATGTACGTTTCGCGGCAGATAGATGCATCGGTTGGCGATTGAAAAAGGTCGCTCCAGGTACTTGCAAGTATGTAACGGAAGATATCGACCGTTCGTTTCTCAAGTTCGATGGTATCTTTTTGTTTCGCACAAAGAATTCGTGTCGTATTAACTCGTAATATCTGGATTTCTGTGGAAATCGTAACTATGCTATTCGATAAACGAATGAATAATATAAACGAGCGAAATGTAATATTATCGAGCACTCTTTTTTGTATCTGTTCCGTAACTTTAACGATACATCGTGTTTCAAATAGGACGTTTTTCTTCTTGAAGATCAAGCTCGTACAGCGACGTCAAACAACGTACGTGGCCAACCGCATAAATATTTCTTTAAAATGCATTTTACGTACTCGAGGTCTCGAGAGGATAGGATATATATGTATATGTATACGTGTACACCTATCTTGCAGTGGATCATCTCGTTGTTTCGTCAAAGTCGTTATATCCGTGCTAGGCAGCGTATAATCTTTCAACGGAGACGAGATTGACATTGTATGCATAGCACCGCGAACTTGTCATAAGGTAGACGCGTCAAAAACCATTTTACACCTGAATCCGACGAGGAAATCTAATCTAGCTCCGGAAACATATCTGCTTCAGCCAGGTAAAGATATTCTGGCGTTCGACGTTGAAGGAACCACGAGTAATGTTCGTCAATCGTAGCCAACTCCACGTGACGCTGTTATCACGTGGAAAAGCGAGCATGCAATCTTCGTGTATTTCACAGAATAAATCATCCAATCGTGCACGAGTTTTTATCTTTCCTGTAGAATGGCGGACGACAAACTTCACATACGATCGGCTGTGTGTATCAGGCCCTTCGTACCTTCAAATATTCATCAGGAGAACGTTCAATATTTAAAGGCTTTTAAATGCATGTTTTACCGCAATTACGTTAGCCACGTTCGCGCACGGTTGTGTGCAATTAGATACGTTTGCACTAAAATTTTCCCTTCCGTCGTCCAACGAATCGGCCGTTATAACACGCCAGTGTAAATTTACATTTTTCATACACGCTCCTGATATAGTAGTCGCAGTCACATTTTTTGATTGCTTTTTTTACCCTTTTTTCCCCTCTATCATTCTGTTCCTCCGCTACTTCATCTCCTTTTTTGCATATATCGGTAATAATGAAAGGCCGCTGATTTTGAAAAATGCACGGTTCGGTTGAGACGAACATCGAGCTATTTTCATGCCATCCACGTTCATTATACATACACACATACAGATATGTAGATATAACGTATATATATATACACAAGTATGTCTAATATACTAACCATCGTATGTCTTTATCCATTTTCTTAAGCCAGATCAGGTGCGCAAATTTTTGTGAAACGTCGATCGATGTCGAACGGCCACCTTAAGTGGATGACGCGGCCCAAGGGGCATCCAAAACGAATTTGTTCTAGCTCGTGGTGGCATGAACCACCTCGTTCGCCGTATATAACAATCAGGGCTTATCACGGTTCGTCAGTAAAAGGCTGACGAGGCGTGGGTCAATCCCAGCCCGGTCGATAAGGTCATCGAGCTAGCGACCAGAGTCATTTGCCGACACCAGCCAGGTACCTCGTAGAATTATCCTCGTTGACGAGCGGGCTGGGCTTAGTGGCCGCATTAGGGGCTCGAAATTTCTTCCGGAAATTCACCTAAGATGGACGAGAAACACGTTCCACGTGTCGCGCCGGATAATATACCGAGCTCAACTGGCCCGATTTCTAACGAGCCTGATTAAAACTTCGCGCACTTAGACCTATGAGAATCTTCCGGATCGAATATTTTTTATGCTAAACCATCACGATAAGGCGAGCAATTATTTTTATTTATTTCTCGAGTGGAAAAAGATTTTTTTTATTAATCTGTGGTTGTTCTTGCACATAAGATGGATAGGATTAAAGAATAATTGAAAATTTTAATTCTTGTAAAACACTTCACGATATTGTATACATAATTTACTAGGTTTGTTCTACCCTTTCTGATAATCTTCTTCGATTATCGACGCTTAGGTTACTGTTCTTTCTGTTTTTATCTATGAAAGGGAAGCATGACTGGGGCACAGAGGAACCAATTTCAATCGCGTTTTTAACCTTTAATTCCTCTACTGTTCTTTTAGTTCTTTTGTAATAACCGATTGAATCGAGCGTCGGTTGCGATAAGCATTCTTATCGATCCTCGTGGCGTCGGCGAAGAGCTGCTACAGCATTGCTAGGTAATAGCTACATAATCAAAATATCGTTATTGCTAAACTGCTTTAATCGAGCGCCATAAGAAGCATGTAGTTTATCTAATGCTTCAAAGGCTGCCAATTAATTTGTTAATTTCTTGGAAAGTTGACAACGCAACGAAAATAAATTATATTCAGCTAATTGCGAGCTTCGAGTGTAGACAAAACGTTCCTTCGTCGGTTTCGCCGCGAACTGTTTCTCATTTCCTATCGAGCCGAAAGAACAGGACGAGTATATTTAGAGAGACGAATAAACGGATGTGAAACGAATGTCGATTCAACCGAAGATAAAGTTTGAATAGCTTTTATCAGAATTGCCATCTAAAAATAAGTACATTAAAACTTGAAGTAGTTACCAAGTGTGATTACGATGGAATGTCTCCTTACACTTTCTAGGTCTTGATGCTGTGAACTTCTAATTCGTTAGCTTCGCGCATCAATCTTCATCCTCGTTTTCGCTCTTGTCTCGTTGCCTCTCTGTACAAAATTCAGGGAAGAGCGAGAAAATCAGCATGCAAATGAGACATCGTTTCGTATTACCAATTGAAACATAGGATATACGATAATCAACCACGAAACTAAAGAATATACAAGACTTTAATGGAATTTGTATTTAATTTCTCTAAAAAGTTGGATAGGTTTTCGACAAAAATTACGAGAATACGTGAAAGGTGGTTTCCGGTCAGTGGGTCGGCTTTCTGATTGATTGTCGTTACGGAATCATTTCACCTAGTCGTGGGCTTCATCCCCGGCTAAAGGATTGCTTGCATATCGATGAGGTTGTAAAATGACCAGTGACATGGTCAGCGCTTCGAATTACCGACGTATGCTGTATGTGGAGTCGAACAAGAGAAATACGAGAGTGACACAGACGCATAATTGATTCGCATCGGTGGAAAGTGTCTTCGGAGATCTAACGTGACTACAACCGATCGTACATGTCTCCAACCGGAATTAGGAGTGTACATCCTTTGTGCTCGTGAACATCGATATCTGCCCGTCGTAGTAACGTGATTCGGCTTCGAGTCACGAGTCCTGTTCCAAAGCTGAAACTTCCGAATGTTATATAGTGCTCAGCTTGCAACTCGTTACACACTAACCTAATCTGTGATGGCTAAACTAACATTTTGAACCGACAAGTTGCCATGGGAAAGGATACCATGTTCGATGGCAGCTTGTAATTTAGAGAATATACTAAAGTGTACGTCAACGAAATCATAGCGTCTTGGACGAAATAATACCAATCAAAGATCAGAGATTCGGAAACAGTGGACTCGGCCTTGCCTCGTTGACGAGACTGCTGGAATAGATCAGAATCATCTTTCTGGAATAATGACGTCCAGATCTGCTGGCTGTTGGTACACGATATTAACGATTCAAATTTAGCACGCCCGAATGCTGGCTGCTGATTGCAGGCTGAAGGCAACTTTGATTCGCGCCACCTTAAATCGGGTCAACGGGAAATTGTTCCTTGAAGGGAGAAGTAAAATGATAAAACGATTAAAGAAAAATTCTTTAAGCGACTTCCACGATGCTTTCATAATTGCATTCGGAATCCGTGATACCTCTGATTACACGGGATTCATTGCGTTACCAAATGGATCGAATAGATTTCATCGAAATGCATACCGGATGATGTAAATGTTTTAATTTAGGAATTCGATCTTTGAATGCATCGGCCGGAAGCCTCTCTATTCCCCAGCGGTGTAATATTCTAGGCAAGTCGAGCAGGAAGATGAAATCACTGTTGCGCTGGGTAATTCACATGGCATTCCAGTTTGGTATCGAATCTCTTAATCAAGTGCGTTTGATGGTGTGCATGGTAAACATAATCGAGTGCCGATTAAAATCGTCTTCAATAGAGATATACTCGATTCGCGATCCTGAAATTTAGTTTCGATCGTTTCTAACTGCCGTGCAAACCAATAGTCCGTAACAAATCGTTTGGTTCTCGTTCAGTTTAATTTCGTCGATAGAATCTTGGCTAAAGGGACGATAGGATAACGGGAACAATACATCCCTTCGACGACCACAGGTTTTTCCTCTGCGGTAACGGATCGTTTGAACATCCACTCTACGTCAATTAATGGGATCATAATTCTTGAATAGTTTCGATGCGGCGTAATAATCAATTAGTGCCGATTGGACGAAGCGGTAATTTTAATGTGGCAAACAATGCCATTAGCATGCAGCTATTATCGGGGACTGAGGCTCGAATTGTGTCACGACGAAATTATTCTCTATCTCCAGAGAGCTGGAGAAACATGGAGAAAGCGATTTGAATGAAAATGCTTATGCACCATGAACCCATCGCATTCCGCTAGTATTTTACTTCAATAAAGAGGCCCGGTTATATTACACAGGAACGAAAATACTGTCTATTGTGTGACGAAACAGTACCGAGGTATAATTCATTACTTACATCTGTCTCTTACTTGGCAGAGCTATGCGAATATCGATTTATATAAAACCAGGAAGATGTCGAGACGGTGTTAAAATAGCAGTGCTAATAAAAGGGGAAAAAGCTTTTAAACGAAGGATGAAAGAGCGATCTGTTATTATTACGAAAGTTATGAATAATCCAAGATTTCTTATCCGTGATTTCCGAAGTGGAATTTATATGAAAACTTTATTCAACCGTAAATGAGATTAACATTGTGCGACGTTCGTAACATATATATATATATATGTGTGTGTGTGTGTATATATATGTTATGTATACGTATGTACATACAACAGACAGCGACTATATCATCGAACATCACATTAATTAATCCATCGCTTTAACTTACAATAAATGAAACGATCTTGTCGAATAGTGTACGCTCAAAGAAATATTATCGTTTATAATCAATCGGAGTAATCACGATCGATCCGTTTCACATGACAGGGGAGAAGGGGGATTCCTCGGTGTGTATCCTCGATGCAGTCCACACGAGCATTTCGTTTACTCGCATCGAAATCCGTGCACACCGGCTTGATAATACCATTGGGTTTATTATTTGCAGAAACTGGATTATCCTCGTTGACAATGTGTACGGATACGTGAAACAGCTGTCTACCTAGGAAATAGTGGATTAGCTTGGAAACATGCGGCAATACTAACGCTGCGAAACATCGTGGTCCAAGAAGATCACCTTGCGTTCTTCGCGAGGGATTAACGAAAACCGTCTTCTATAAAGGATTTATACTATATAATTTATAGATCGACGAACAACCGACATAGAAAATATATGTACAATAAAATTTGATGCGAACAATCATCGAGAACGAAAGATCGATACGCGATTGGCACAATCAAATTTGATTTTTAACAGGGGAGGATAAACTCGTTCTAACGCGATACGCTAAACACGATAACTTCACTCGTCGATTACGAGCTTCGAATTTTCTAAAAACGTGAAACACGCTCGCCAACAAATTCGATAGTTCGCAACAATTTTCCATAGTCCGCTAAGCGCCGATTCCCTCTATAGTATGTATAACACCTGAGCACGGCCATTTCGTGGACGTCAGATAGAACTAATTTAGACATTATGAGCAAGGTCGTCTGTGCAGAGCAAGGCAATAGAAGATAATGTCGTTAGGCTGTGCTGTATTACGTCGGGATTATCACGATTAATTACGCGTACCTGAACGTGTAGGCCGAATATGCAATATTCCATTAATCTCGGCAATCTTTGTCCTTTTTCTAATGTGATATTAATCGTTAGATAACGATGGAATTCTCGTCGATTCAACTTTTACGTATAACGTAAGACGTAAGTGACGCGATTCGGCTCTCTGTCTTTCGTTTCTTTCGTCTTTTGTTTTGTTTTCTTGTTTGTTTTCTGTCAAGTTGCTGAAACATTCATTGAAATTGCGACGATCTCTCATCGTTGCTATTAACCTAACAAATTTCACGAGCGGAGAACGAGAGAAATAGTTAACGCCGGTGACCGAATAAAGTTGTTCGCGGAACATCGTTGGAAAGTTTGACCCGGCAAAATGCGCCAGATCGCGACAGGATTATCGCCATTAATCGTACCACTCGTCGCAGGACAGATTACACAATTACACTTTTACGATCGTGATAGTTACACACAGCTTACACATTTACACATATCACAACGGCTAACAGAGGTGGGAAGTTTAGTCGCGGGCGAAATATTAACTTTTGAGCAAACACGGGTGTATACGTTGAAGAAACGTCGAAATTTGCGTTCGTCTTAGAACGGTCGAGAGGAAGGAATCTTACGTCTGAGGGAGGATGCTTCGGTATTCTCGCGATACAACGAATACGTGAGCGTCGTTCGAAGTAGCTATTCGAGCATCCATGGTTTTAACGATACACCCTAGACCAGTTCCGTTATTTTACAGAGACATCATTCTCGTAGCTCGTTACATACTTTTGTCTCACTTCCCCGTATACACGGATAACACACGCACGCACACGTACACGTCTTTCACTATCAACTATTCGATTCAATTCCTTAACTATTACGTAACGCGTATCACGATAACGTCGCTCACCTTCCGAAGATCAAAGGCTGGTGATTTCAGATCCAACCGGAGTCTGTCGTGGATACAATTTTACCGGAACAAACTGCACCTGCAACGTCATAAAATTCACGCGCGCAACCTGGACATTTATCCTTGTTTCTCTCGTCGAATTACACAGCTTTATCTCCTTCTCTTTCGAAAATATCACAACGTTCATTTTTCTATATTTCGAATGGCACACGTGGTGGGGCACAAAGATCAGTTCGTGACGGTGGAATGCAGCACCAGTTTCAGCGTGGTGAACATCATCAATAGCGCACTGCAAGCCATGACAGATGGCGACGAAGCGATGCTGTGCTGCATCGCAGCTGGATTATCTCCTTTGAACACGTGCACCAGGACCCGCGCTGGTTGCGCGTTACTTGCCTCGCAGGTGTAATTTCCGGAATGACGATCAGACGCACGAGGCACCTCCAGCCAACTTTCGCGCCCTACCAAGTCCGTGCTGACATTGACCCCTTGATCGATGTCGTAGTTGATCATCCGGAAGTTATGATACCAGAATAGGTAGGAAGGCGTTTCTGTTGACTTTTTTACGAGGCAGTGGAGCTGCAGGGTGCTACCTGGCCTCACGAACTTCTCCGAGGGACCAGCTATCTCTGCTCTGGCCTCTGCAAATGGTAGAACGTGACGTGTCAGACGTGAGTAGCTTACCGTTCTATCCCATATTGTTTACTAGGGTCCAAGGCGGTTATGAGCACTAGGAAGGATGAGGTATGCATCGTGGCTGGTTAAGGGTTGTACGGGGATAGCGTACGAAATCCCACTCGCTTCACCCTCTTCCTCACTCTCTCGCTCTGTCTCCGTCTCTGTCTGTCTGTCTGTCTGTCTGTCTCTCCTTCTCCCCCCTCTCTCTCTCTCGCCCGTTCTGGTTCTTTCAACCGTCTCATGAACCAGGCTACCTTTGTGCTATCTCTTCCGCAGACTGACACCCCAAGCCCAAGAATTTTAAGTTACCCTTCACTCGTACCACGAATTCGATGTCTCTCTCCGCTAAACTAGCCCAGCCCCGTCTACCTTTTCGTTTACTCGAGCTATCGTACTCGTCTGTTCGCTCACCGACGCAGACTGACATGACAGCCCTGAGAACCCGTTATAGGGTCAGGTGTGATGGAACACTGTAAACATGGGGCAAAACCTACTCCATCCCTAGTCGGATACACTTTTGCCCATCCGCCTTCAACCCCCGGCGACAGGGCTTCCGTTTCACGACGTGTCACGGACGAACGCACGTGAACAGGAGTGTAGATCGAGTTTTAAGCGCTTCTCTGCGTGATACAAGCACGCTCTTTTGAAGCGTCCACGCTCCAAGTGGTTCTCTCTATATCGCGATGGACCATTGAATCCCGAGAGTAGACGCAAAAGAACGCGCGTTCTCGCTACGTGTACCACGAATAAAAACAAATCCGTCACGAGCTAGTCGGACACGTCCGAAATTTATTAAAACGTCACGATTCGAGAACGCTCGGGATTCCAACGATGGTTCGCTTTTTCGTTCCTATCGTGCAATACGATTTTCTCGCGGAACCAATACGTGAATTTTAACCGATCCGTTAAAACGACTGCATTTTGTTGTTTATACGCTTCGTCAGATTGGCCAATTTTTGCTCTCTCAACTATCCGTCTGCTTCGGCTTTCGCCGTTTCGTTATTTTATTCGTTTTGCTCGAAACACTTTCGCTTTCCTCCTTTTTTTCTCTTTCTCTTTTTTTTTTTTTTTTTTTGTTCCAATCTTTTCTCGCTCTTCGA
The DNA here is from genome assembly GCF_011952255.1 of Bombus vosnesenskii. Lineage (NCBI taxonomy): Eukaryota > Metazoa > Arthropoda > Insecta > Hymenoptera > Apidae > Bombus > Bombus vosnesenskii. Next base: position 2,775,908 of record NW_022882931.1, on the reverse strand, counting down.
GCATTCAATTACGTCGATCGAATCATCCGGGCTGTGTAGTTCGTAATTTAGTTTCTTAATTAATTTCCACGATGAGAAAGAAATTATAACGCGAGTCTATATACCAGGTAGAAATTGAGGAGCTTATTAAATGTGATGTGATCTAATCCCTTCTCCGGTCTATGTTGAAAGTTTTAAGGGTGATGTAGCAATATCGGATGATTAAAATTAGATCTACAAGGTGCGCTTGTGCGATCGTGAGCATACTTGGAAAGGTCGACGTACCGTTAGGAGGTGTATTTATCCCTAGACTTTGAAAATCTTCCATTTCTCTTTTTGTTTAATGATACGATACGTCTAATTAGGCCTTAACGAGACGTTATTAAGGCCAACTTTTGGAACTGTCTTCGTGACAATTGATAGGATCGTTATCGATTCAAAAGTTTCCGGAGAAGGTAAATTCCTTCCAAACCAATGCCCTCGTTAAATACGTCTTTACCAACTTCTTATTCTTTGGTAATCCAATCTGATTTTCAGCCACGAAGCTACTACGGAACGCGCATACTGTTGATTCGAGAAAGGGCTCGATCTATTCTCCTCGATCGCGTTTTAATTAGTGAGCAAGCTACGTAATCCAATTTCTTTTTTCCTCTTGCCCTTATCCGTTCCGCCGTTCTTTCAACGAGAGCAATCGTTAATAATCAGAGACGATGGAAATGTCCTGAAAATGCTTATTCGATCGACTCGAATTAATCGATTAATTGCATTAACACAGGAACTCGCCTTTGTAACTATTCACCGTATGCACGAATTACGTGTGAGGGGTGTGGGCGTACGTATAGTCAGACACTCGCAGGCGATTGATTTTCCGCGTTTTTCCAAAGCAGTAATGGTATAGATCGTCGTTTTATTGAAATCTAACATAAAGTACGGGTGTTCTATAGTGGAAGTATCTCTTATTGATATTGCGATACGATATCTCGACGAGTGTTTGAAAAATTTTCCAGCCCACTATCCGAACCAAGCAAACGATAAAATTCTTTTATAAGTTTCGAGGGCCATGACGTTTTATCGTTGACATCTTTTTAAATCTTTCACGGAAGAAGTGGTTCGTTGAAGATTGGATGAATGGGCGGCAGTAATTTGTAAAAGAACGTAGTTTTCAATGGGAAGTCTTTAAATTCGTGCCGAAGCAAGGGGACACAGCGTTAATTAACGAATCGAGTTCACAAATTTGCGGGATATTGCGCACGAATCGGTCATCGAAATCCACCACAGAATACTTCATTCAGTTATTCAGCGTAACATCCCTATCTGTCCCATGCAATAAAACATCGTAATTATTTAGCAGTATATAAAACACTATAATCGAAACGTCCCGACCGTGATCCCGTTGTACATCATCCTCAGATCAGAAAAATCTCGGCCCATGAATTTCAAGTGTGCAAGAAGGAACGCAAATATTGCACGTCCCGGATTTGAGTGGGGGTGGAGTTGAGGGCAGGAGAGAGTATAAATATTAAAAATACCTGAGAAAGGCTCTAGTACGTATCCGTCAGATGTCACGACAAAAACACGGTCCCGGAAACCAGGACAAAATTAGATAGTAACTGGCGTTCGCCGGCGTGCATACACACACACAAATACAGATGTATTCTTATATATAAAATATACATATATAGATGTAGGAGTATATATATGGATCTATGGATATAGATATAGAGGGAACGTACTTTCAAAAACTAGAATCTAAATGCAAATACGCGAAACACGCAGAGACTGAGAAAGGAAGAGAGGGAGAAATGGTGAGAGAGAGAGAGAGAGAGAGAGAGATACAGAGAGAGAAACAGACAGACGGAGAGGAACGTCGCTTAAAACGGCGACGCCGGGACCAAACGTCGTAATTCACGAAACTTCGGCCTCCTTGGTCTGATAAAAACCGTTTTCCCGCTATTGATCGGCCATCTGCTTAATAAAATCCAGATAAAAGTGCTTGCCAGTCTTTTTCTACAGGCTCTCGGACCCCGATTGCGTCGACACGTGGAGCTTGCGTAAATGGAAATGAAAATGTAAACACTGTAAACCGTAGCTAAAGAAAACAGAGGAGCATTGAAATAGGGAATGACCGAGGAAGAGACTAAGAGGAAGAAAAAGAAAAAGGTGACAGGTAGAAATAGGTGATCTGATAAAAGAGAGGGAATTCTTAAACTGCTGTTTTCCTTTTCTGGTGGTAGCGTATAAGGAGAAAGAGTTTCTGCTACAGATATTCTGGTGTTGGGTGTCTTATCAGGAAGCCGGACGAGAGTGTACTGTCTCTAAGTAGCGACGATGCTCTTTACGTGCCCCCTTTGGTGGAAAGTATTCCCACTTTTCGAGCTCGCACTGCAAAGCCGTCCAACAAACGCGTTTCGGTCTATTTTATTTCCAGCATTTAACTGTGTTCTTGTATTATATTATATTCGTTATTGTAGCTGACGTAATTGCGACCGGGCAACAGTGAAATGCGAAACGCGACACTAAAGGAAAGAATGATATTAACGGAGAAAGAACTGAAATACGTAATTGTGTATGTATATGGGACAAGACATACGTGTGGAGGTTACATAAATGGAGAGAGACAGGGAAAAGTGAAAGAGAGAGAGAGAAAAATCATACGTCGAGTCGGTCATGCATGTTGTTAAAAAAAAGAGGTAGACGATCGATACGAGTAATCGAACCGATATTTCTCCGATGTTTATCCACCGTTGTCGAATATGATTGTGAACAGTGAATACGGAAAAAATGATGAAAAAAGGTTCTGTTCGGAACATTTATTCCAATTTCATTAACTATTCGACGAAATAAACTAGAATTTAATTTATTCTATTTAATGGATCGGGAGATAGAGTAGATTTTGAACTGACGATAAAAATTTGCGCGAGAGAATGAAAAGCATATAAAAAAAAGCAAAAAAAAGTAAACGGGGAAAAAAGAAAGAGGATTGGAAAAATCGGACAGGCGTCCATCGCAGCCGTTATACACGATAACCAAAAATCGGGCACAGGCCACACGCAAATAGCTTATATCGGTGTTTAATATCACGCTTACCGACAACCTCGAGGAACAGAAATATACTAGTGGGTGGGTGGGTGGATACTTGGCACTGGTACAATCCAGCATCCCTCGGTTGAACGTATTTTATTTGAAGAGTCCAATCCTCGCTGTGGTGGAAATGAATTGCCTGGAACCGCTCGTCGTTGGCGTACGTTGTCAGTCCTACGGTCAGTAACTCCTGAACGTTCTTCCGCTTGATCCACGACACCTGGAGAGCCAGCAAAAACTCTCGTTAACAAGAATGATCACTCGCCCCTAACCAGAATTGGTCATGAAACCGGAGAACAACGAAAAAGAAAGATCCCATCTAACGACAAGGGATTCACCTCTGTGCCTCTTTACGTGGAAAACAGCTAAAAATTTCAAGTTACTACCAGCGGAATGCATGGCCTGCCTTTATCGTAGATCGAATTTTTCATCATTTGTTCCCCACGAAATTGGAAATGTTCTTCCTCCGATAAAAATCGCTCGATGAAAAACGAAGGGGAAGTAATTTAGTTCCTTCTATATGTACTTCACTCTATCGACAAATGTGCCCCGTTACGGATCCAGATTTTAATTAATCGTCGGTGCTTCTCTGTGTGTACAATAATTCGTAACTATCGGATCTATCGTGGTAGCGAAAACGATTTCTTCGAAATAAGCCAGCTTGATATTGCCCGAAGGAACAAATAAGCACGGTGTCTGTTCACGACGCTCACTATTCACTTCCATGTAATATCGGGGTCCCCGGTCGCGGCCTCTGCCATTGTCTGTCTATTACGGTCAGTAACTATCGTCCTGACGTTATGAGTACTAACGTTGCCATTAGTCACAGCATTTTCTATCTATGGCAGTACCCTGATATTCATTTTGTCATGGTCATTAACTCTTCTTCTCTTGTCCATCGATTCTTCTTGGATCCTCTTAACTTTGTCGAAGAAAATGACTGCTTCAAAACGATTAGAGTCGAGTCGGACTTAAACGTTCCTCGATACAGGAAAAAGCAAGGGGAAAAATGTGGTAAGTTCTTACGATATAAGACGTGGTGGTACGTTATATACATATAACGTATGTAGCGTGTGTGTGTACACATATATTTTGCATATATTATATATATTGTATATATTAAGTTGTCCCAAAAGTTCCTTTTGTTTTCTAAGGAAATAATAGATGCTTAATATTTTTTTATAAATAATAAAAAGCAAAATATAAAATAATAATATAAAATAATAATATAAAACAATAATATAAAAATATAACTATTGAGACAATATATTTATATAACATTATAATAAGTATATATATTTATATTTATATAACATTATAATATATATATTTATATTATATATATACATAACACGCAATCAAGCAACTTTCGCAGGAATATCGACATACATACGAGTTAAACGCTTCGGACTATTCATTAGCTTGGTTCGCAAGTTCGTGAAAATAGAACTATCGAGTTGCGATCGTAGTTTGGTAACTTTCGGAAACTAGTAACTGCCCTGTAAATATCGTGCGCATATTACAGTCCAGTAAATGTACTACATCAATAACGATCAGTAATTGCCGTACGCGGGTTCTCACTTGAGATTCTGTGTACCTGAGGGTAAGCAAGAAATGCCCTCGGCCAGAATAATTTCTCGAACTGTGACACAGGATGATTGCACAGCTCGTGACCAGAATTGATTGAGGCATGATATACCGCGTGACACGCACTATGAGAAATTCTATCTACAGGTGATTCGCGTTTATTCGATAAATTATCTATTATCACTCGGTTCGATCACGTCCGATATTATCGCTACTTTCATCCCACTCGCTTTAAAAGTACCGTATTATCTGGAAAATCGATATCCTTTCATTCTTTAACACTTAGCATTATCAGGTCGCTTTTGTAAATGAGCTATAATGGAGTAGAAAACACCTGTTAATCAATTAATGTGCGATATGTATTTCCAAAGTTTTTAAAGATCTTCGAATGACCTTAAAACGTCAATGACATGATATTAATGATTACTCATGATTTAAAAATGAGCCTGAATGCCAATGATCTGATTTGGGACGACCTTTCATGACTTCCGAATGACTTACACTTGCAATGACATAATTTTTCCATATCAATATCCAAGTTAGCAAATTTTATCACATGACGCGTGAGTTATATCATACATTTCGATAAAAAATTTGAATGAAAAAACGTTATCTTTAACAAGAGGTTAGATTAAAACTTGTCGCAATGCGGGCTAGTTGAAACAAAAGCTAACCGCGTAAACGTGACGTTTTTTTTTACATTTCGCGCTGCACATTCGCCCCTTGAAATATTGACGCGGCGAACAATTTATAAAACTCATATTACGCGTGGCCATCGGGGTGTAAATAGGCGATCCGTGTAATGTACCGCGATTTTTATTCTCGCCGAGGCGATTCAGTGACTATTTCTGCGTTTCACGCCAAGCCTTCCTGTATTTAAAAGCGCGCAAGCCTATTGCAAGAAGTGCTATCAACGAGGATAATCCTCGAAGCTTGCCACGAGATGATGGCGTTCTCGTAGTTGGAATTGGCCGTGAAATGCGAAGAGAGAGGAAAATAGATCCGTCCCCTACGATAGGATCTTGTCTCCTATACGTATTTATGTCTATCGTAAAGTTTAGATACCTTGTAACGAGGGACACGAATGCTTTTATTCTAAAATTGAATTCTTGATGTTTGTCTACGTGAAATATATAATCTCGACGCGATAGATACCGTTAACCTTCTTCCTTTTAATACATCGTTTCTTTTACAAGAATCGGTCAATTACATTTTCCGAGCTTTTAATCTTTTAATTTGCCCTTCGAGAAAGAGAGAGGAAAAAACGAAGACGAAACCCAAGTAATTCGCCAAGCTGCACTTGTATCAAGAAAACGCAAGGCACTTCTGCCTCTTCTCGAAACGATATCAAACACTCAGCGAGAGATTAAATGGAATGATTCGGCTGCCACGGCGTGGAGAAGGATTACGCGACTCGAGGTAGAAAAATTGAGCGTGGAATTGGAGAGGGAGAGAGATTTGTCTTCGGACGATAAGACCCCAACCCGGACGTTGAGCCCAACGTGTCGCGAAGCTTTCCGCGAGAATTGCTCCACTTGCCACGCGTTGGTCCTTTAACGCGTACCCCTCATTAACATTTTACCTTCATATTTCATCCGCCGCGATACTTTATATATGCCGCTTCGCTTTTAAATTCCGACGCAATTTTTCTTCGCCGCTTTCAGTAAGCTTCTCGCCTATACGCCCACGCCGACCCGAAGATTTTACGTAAGACGCCACCTCGTGAGATTCAGGTGGCATTTAAATAGCAGAAATGTATGCCAACAGAAACGACTGGAACGATTACCTAGATCATGACAAGTATTGGCTACATCTCGTAGAATAATAAGAAACGATGGATAAACAGCCAACACGGTGAAAGAGCGGAATGAGAAAGAGCGGCGTCTCCAAGCACGGTTTCTCGCGTACTCTCGAAATTTGCTGACGGAACTTTCATCGTTCTTACTCTGTTGAAATATTTCTTGGAATAAAAAAAAAATTGAGAATAGAGGAACAATGAGAAGCAAAATTCGTGATAAAACGTGCTCCCATAATACGATGAGTATCGTAAAGAAATTCAATCGGTCCGTAATCAAGTAGATGAAAGGACGCGATGATACGCTATTCGACTCACGTTTTCCTTTAAACCTTTCAGAGGTTACCACGCCCAGCCTCGAATCGATTACACTTCGCACTTGATTAATGGTACACAAATCTATAAACGATTCGAGAATCGTGGAATGTGTTACGTATAAACATGCACCGCAGCGAAATCGTGAAATTCCTGGAAATCCAACCGCGATATCCGTTTCGCGGGACTGAACGAAAGCTGAAGCCGTGCTCCCCTGCTTTGCGTAACTTAGGATCGGGTTAAATGACTGTTCTACTCGTGGAGAATTCCTACAAGCACCCGTTAGGTTGTCATACCAGGGGCTCGAATTCGCAGGAAAGACGAAGTGGAAACGCGAAACAAAATGAGAGAATCAGAAAAGACATGTTCACCGCCGCCACAGATTACAAACAGCTTGATCGGAAGTGAAACTGACGGTACATAGATGTGCAATGTTATCCCTTCAAAGCGTTACTTGTCATAAAAAAGCGAAATAATAAAATTTATTTCGTTGAGAAAACCATAGCCAGTGTATCATTTCAAATAAACTCGACCACTAGGTACTGTATCGGAACATGCGTTCCTTTTTTCTCTGTTCAATTTACGAATGAACAATAGATATTGATAAATAAAAGTTCACAAATATTGATCATCAAGGAGCGAGTCCCTCTCTCTGCGTTCCCTCCAATTTTTCTCTTTTTTCTTTTTTTACGCCCATATAATGCGTATGGAATGCGAACTATAAAAAAAAGGGGAGTAAAAATGCGGGTCTCATCACGCGGACGATTAATTTAGTTTCCGTCGGTGCATCGCGATAAATATTTGTTTCATAAAAGCACCGTTTTAATTAAGCCACATGCATTTCTATGCAGCGGCGCGCCGCTCCCCTGCAGCCTTCCATTCGATTTACATCCCGCTTAAATTATTATTAAAGTCCGCGCGCGCATAATGCATGAACAGCCGCGAGCGCACCACCCGGCTATCTCCAGAATCCGTCACGAAACAACTCTTTAGGATTTAATGAATCGGAAATGAAACACACGAACCAAGCATTCATACGCGAATTTTGAAAGGAGCTTCGTGTCTCCTACCAGCAATACGTGAACCGCGTTCACCACGTTCACTACACTTGCCGCACATTCTCTTTGACCGAACATGAATCACAGTCCGTCCAAAGTAAATTTCTGAGGTGTTTCCATCATTTCAAATTCTCCGTCCAGTGGCGTGCGTCTATAACTTTCCTTTTCGCTTTACCCGTCTCCGTTTTCCCATCTTTAACCACTAACGGGGTGCATGCCTGTTGCGTAAGGAAATTTCGAACCAGACGTTTCCCATCCACTTTGCCAGTGTCATATTTGCAGTTCTCGCGGACGAAGCAACAGAATACGTCTGCCGGGACGCGTGTTACCGTCTTGAATGAAACTCCATAGGTCGAGGAATTTGTGCACGGAGAGATTCTCGAATAGACCCGACGAAACTTCGTCAATGTGTATATCTTCCTCACCTTAAGCAGGAACGATCTCAACCACGGAAACCCTTTCGTGCTGTAAACACTCAAACACTCGAAGTCCGAATGCAGATATGCAGTTGGTACCATTAGAGACTAACCGGATGTTAGCTCGCTATCCTTTGCGAAACAGGTACCCCTGGTTATTAATACCGGCTTTCAGAACTCTAACAACATGCTGATACCGCTCGAAAGATGTAAATTGTTCAGTGGCAATTTGTCCAGTGGGCACCTGCAGGCGATATTAATTGCGACCAGGCGAGACGAAACGATGAAAGAGAGAATTTTAATAGGAGGTCTAACAAAGCTCCAGAAATAACCGGCTTCGAAGGTCTTTTATTTTTCGTGATATTCTTTTCCCTTTGCATCGCATGTTCTATTATCGATATTGCAATTCCTAGGCTCTTAAATTTCCCCAGCGAAACACGGTCCGTTGAAAATTACGATCGTATAAAAGTAAAAAGTTAGTACGGGGCAAATGGACAGGAAAGAGCTTCCGGACAGGCGTTCGCGCGAGTTGCTGGTTTCCCGGGGTCGAGAGCGGAAACACAGTAGCGAAGTTTTGGCCGTCTATCTGAAAATCAGTCCTTGTACGTTTGTCGGATCTCAAGACACCCTTCTAACGGTTCACGCTTATTGAGCAATTCCCCGACATGAATGCAGACACAGGCTCTCAGCGCAATGCCTTACATCGCTTTCACGTTCTCTCCGCTCCCATCGAGCTCGTGCATCGCGAGCCCACCCAATTACTAGGATACAGATCGTTAGTGATTTCCAAAGAGATTCCCCTGTACAATGCAAACTCGGCTTCCGAACTTCCCCTTTTCGACCCGCTTTACCATGGAAGATGCTTTCACTGACTCGCCGTAACAAATCGCGCGTGTACCTATTTACGACTGAGATTCGTTGACTGAGAACGTTCACCAACACCGATAACAACAACGACAAGGTTTATGGTAGACTCTGGTTTGAAAATAAAACAGTATAAAGGAAGGTTACAGCAAGGTGTAGAAACATGAAATATAAAGGGCTAAAGAATAGATCCAGTTACATAAAGAACTAGAACATCAAAGAGCGTAGAAACTCGATCAAAACTGATCGTTGTCGCTTTGACTTCATTTCTGTACGTAGTGTAATGATATTTCCCGCATGTACACTTTTATAATTATTTAACTACTGTCCGTATGAAACCGTCGCTACCAATAAGCTATAACGCAAGTCGACTGTGTGCGGGTTCTTCCATCTGCCCACTGGAAAACCTCTGATTCGATCCATATTAATGATCCTCGGCCGAGTTCCAACGATGCCGTTTCCACGATGTGAATTTTCGTTCGTTGGAAGTTGCACAGAGTTCTTGCGATGGATACGATTCGGGCACAGGGTTCAACGAGAACAACGCCTTAATGTACACGTAATTTCCAGTCGCGCGTAGATTCAGATCGCGAAGGAACTCGGAGCACAGTGTCCGTGAGTAATTGCTATTTTCTTGCCTTTAAATCGTGCCACGGCAAGATTATTATTCATGAACCAAATAAACTATCGTATTGTCTGTAACAACGTTCGCCTGGCCGTTCCGTTCCGTTGCCTCCCGTTCTGTGTTCACGTAACTTGCCGTTAAAATAAATTCGTCGAAGCACGTTCGCTCTCTTAACCAACATTTATAGAATAGCGGAACGTATTTCGCGATCCAACCAGACATATCTGGTCACTATCGTCACGGTTTCGCGTGATATTTTCATCGAGATTTGAACATGAAAGAGAAAATAGATAGGAAAGAGAGAGAGAGAGAGAAAGAAAGAGAGACAAACAGATAGACAGACAGACAGACAGAAGCGAAAGGGCCAATAGCAATCCAACCGATTCGATATAATTAGATTTACATCGCATTTCGGTTTCGTCTCGTTTGAACGGAATCCAAATATTGCTGTAAATTATGGGTAAAAAGGCGGCCACGACCCGCTTTAGCCCCTCGACTTTATTCCCGTCGGCCAACCGAAGTTAACCCCTTTTTTTCGGAACGTTAGCCTGTCGTTACTTTCTAACGAACTATGGATATATATATATATATATTTACTACATATATATATTGCTATATATATACCTATATAGGTATATATATATATGAAAAAGATAGAACAAAAAGCGAGGCGGAGACGGCAACGACACGCATTCATAAATGTGAAACTTTCGTCGGGCGCAATCGAGATAAAAGCTTCAAAGACCGGCAAGTGTTGTCACGTGATGCGGTGGAACGCGGATTATCAAGCTACCGTTTAACCAAAATACCCATTACCATAATACTGGCTGCGCGAAATGGCAACTCGAAAGAATGGAAAACATGCGATAGCGAAACGGAGGGGAAAAGATGAAAGAGAAATAGAAAAAGGAGGAAGACCTTGGGGTCGTGCGTATTACTTAGCGTTGATGAGAGCCTTAATAATAAAAGGGGAAAAAACGGAACATGGTAATCGAGGTTACTGGAATTGGCGAATTAATTGAAACGATGCTATCGCGGGATTCTCCGAGTGACCTAACGTGAGAATTTATAAGAGGAAACGAGCACGTTCGTGCGAATCGAGCGTTCGTTCGATTCTCGATCTGTTAATTAAAGAGACAAGAATGCGAGACTAAAATAGCCCCGGCTTTATTAAGTCTCCAGACGATTTGTTTATCTTTGTCAAGCTACTATATATACGCACGTACTCAGGGAAATAACGGATGTCGATTTACATTGAAGAAGTTGCCCGTGAACAATGAATCGCGAGACAAAGAAACTTGGAAAATCGAACCGTATGTATGTAAATTCCTGTAGTGTTTAAATGCTTGTCCTTATTTCATCGCTTCACGGCAATTCCCCGTGTCTCGTGCAACATGTACGATTCCTGTACGCGAGACACGTGGCTCTCTAATGGGCAATGCCGCTTCAATCTCGTGGAGCAAGTAGCATAGTATTATATGTTTCACCCATCGATACGATATGTCCGTGCGCTTCTCCTTTCTATTCGCCGGCTACATAAAAGAGATTTCATATAAAGGACAGGCAATCTTCGAGGGATAAGTCGAAACGTACATAGACTTCTTTCAGTTCGAAGACGTCGCATTCAATTAGAAGGCAAGGCTCTTGCAAAATTGCAAAAGACTTTGCGCGCGATCCGCCGATGCACGGACAGCGATACGGCCCGTTTCATTATCTCGTACCTTTCTCCATTTTCTTTCTCTTTCTCTATTCGCTCTCTCCTTTTATTTCTTCTTCTTTCTCTACTGTCCCTTGCCTTCTCTCCCTGTTTTCTTCGTTCGCTCTTTCCCCAAGCACGCAATGAAATTTTATACGGCCGAGCCACCGAGCACGTAGCGACAATAGAAGTAGCGTGCGAATTGCTCGACGGCGACCTTCCTATTGATTTCCACCTGCGTCGATTTAACTCGACCTCCGTACTCACCCTCCCAGCCATCGCTTTCCCCTTTCCATTCGGCTCATCCACCGCGTTCCTCATTCCACCACGATGATGCTCTGTGCTCGACCACCAAATTATTGCGTAACGCGACTACTGCGCGCGCGGAAAAAGACAAATAACACGGTAATAACTCCGTGAATATCGCGGAAAAAACACAGGAGGGAAATTTCCCTGGTTGGATGTCATCCATCCGGGCAAAACAGTTTTCGAATGGCGGTAGCTGAGGTGCTCGCGGAACCGTGCCATTTCTATGCGCGTGCACGGGGATGAACAAAATGTCAAGCATCTCGTGAGATTGGATGGGAAAACGGGCTTCTGCTTGCCGAACCTTTCGCTCTGATTTCTCGTTTCCCGAATATAGCGACGCGCCTTAATGGCGCGCGCATTGTCGATCTTCTACTTCTCTTCCTTGACGATGACAATTCGTCGGAGCATTTAGGGTAACATTCATCGGAACGTTTCCCATTTCCCACGTTTAAATCAGGAGAGGTCGGCCGGAATCGTTATCGTCCGGACGTTTCGTGTTACGTGCACCAATGATATTAATGCGAACGCGATCGCCTCTCGAGCGTCGGAGCTAATTGCGCGCGACACGCAAAGTTTTCGCCATTGGAACGTAACGCGTAACACAGCGGCGATAAAATCCCGCGAATATGCGGCTTAATGAAATGGTACACGCTGCTTTTCACCCCTCTACTCGACTTTTGATTGCGTCCATCGTATTTATGAGGCACAATCTATACTTGCGGTCTCAGGAAATGCTTATGCATTATGGAATCTCGTTACGAGCCACTAATTTCGAAAGAAGCATGTTCTTTCCCCTTCCTTCCTCTTTTTGTTTCACTGTGTTTGTTCTTCGTGCAACGACCATAAAACAATCAGCCGTCGTCACGAGCTATTAAGCTCTGTTTCATTTGACGTCTCTTTTTTCTACTTCACGGCGATATCGCTTCAATAAAAATGGAGAACAAAGTTCAAGATAGCGAATTGGTTCTCACATCGATTCCCGTGTCCGTGTACCGCGTTTCGAAGTCTCGGCTTGCAGGTAAACTGAGGCTAACAATGGGTGAACCCGGGGGAAGCGACTTCGTCTAACGAAGGGAAACGCAAACATTTTATTTCGCAACTTTCGAAACTTGTCGAGCTAAACGAAAGAGGCTGTGAATTCTCTCTCGGATTCGTCTTCTTTCTTCTTTCTTTCCCGCTTGCTTTGTTCTGCCCTCCTATAGATTTTCTTTTCCTTCTGTAGTTCGATCGAAAATTTCATTAAGACATTCAGGCCGACACTGAGTAGTCCTCTATTTTGAACGTGGGATACGTATTCTCTTGGGAAGGATAATAAAATATCCACGAATAACCGACGATTCATAGGATATAATTGAAAGCTATTAACATGCTATTTGACGGGCTCGTAAACGATTTTGTTACTTTTAACAATACAATCGAGGGATGAAAGAGATACAACTGAAAAGTTAGAAGTCCCGTGTCGCCCAACTCTTTAGATTTTAATTCCATTTTATACAATCGCGTGCCACGAATAAACCTTCCAATTAAAAGTCTCGACTGTCTTCACTTCAATTAAAATCTTTCTTTCGAACCGTATTATCCTCCAATTTGGACTCGATCATAATCGTAATAATAACGAGGTTTAAGAGGATCTATACAAGATAGCTAACGAAGATGAGAACCTAAACGAGAACATCGACACAATTTACGTACAAAAATCTGTCATAGAACTAAAAAAAAAAAGAAAAAGAAAAAACGGGGCTATTTCTTTGATTTCTTCTGTTTCTTTAAATCCTATGGTTCGGTACACCCCGGCTACAAACCCGACACGAACAGCTACTAACCCTCATTTCCCTCGATTCTCCCAAAGGCCACCCCGTTCAGCTCTAACGTTGATATGATAATAACTTTCCTGCGCTCTTGGGAACGGAAATCGCGTAAAACCCGAACTCCGGGTAATGCTTTTTGAAAAACTTTTTGAAGAATGTTCCTCGACTTGAATCTCACCATTCCATCCCCCAGATTATGGACGACGCAAGGTAGGAGAGCGGTAGATCCAGATTGGGCGGAGATCACCGTGGAATTTTCGGTACCGAAGCTCATCGGAAGCGTAGGCGGTAGGTCGATGTCCAGTGGTTTCATGCTGGCTTCTAACGAATTCCCGTTCGCCGGGACGACTTCCGCCGTGACCGCTGTCGGGTACTCTGAAAAATAAGCATTAAATCAAAGGAATCATTGCCATGTCGTTGAAGGATTCAGGGTGGTTCTCCTCGGCACAAAGCTCGTCGTACCACGAGCAGGATCCTCGTTAAGAGGCTTTCCTCTGGACTTTACTCAACCCCTTTGCGCCTTACCTATCGACCCCTTCAAATATTTATGCGCACCTCGAATAGCCCCAGAGGATTTGTTGAAACAAAGGATTGTTCTTTTCTCGTGTTTATTTGCTAACAGGGAATGAGAGGCGTCAAATGGAAATGTCAGAGAAAGAAGACGTATAAGAAGAATTGTGGACGAATAGCTTTTCGTTGTTTGATCGAGTACGATTTATCGATGGGTTGAATTTTAAACATTCAGTTAACCGTACAGCGTGCTGGAAAGTCAAAGTTAACTTCCGTCGATCTGTCTTTCTACGATGGCTTGTAGTTCTAACGGGTTTATTTGTTATCTCTCGTCGAACAAGTTGATCGAACCATGAATCAGGACAAATGTTGATGACCGACCGTGATAAGCAGCAGAAAATACGGTCAATCAATCGAAGTTAATTTTCATGATGGACAGGATTAACTTAATGCAATAATTCTTGTCAGAGGAAAGTTTAAAAAATACGATGGAAGTAGATCTCCTTTTCGAAGGATAATACGACTCTCGAATCATTTTAATGATAATTTAAAGTTTTAAGCCTTGGAAGGTGGGTAACCACAGACTTACTGTTGCTCGGGCAAAGTTTGGGAAACTTTCATCTTCTCGAAAAGAAAAACGTTCTCTTGTCAGCGTCGTCGCTTCCTTACTTATGCTAGTGGAACGTTGGCGGTTTTCGTTCCTTCCACCGGTACATTATCCCTCCAAAAAAAGAGGTAGAAAAAGAAGAATTAAAAGCGGAGATTGCGAGAATCTTCTACGTGTTAGTACTAATTATGTTATACCGATACACGTTTGTATTAGTTACATTATTCCTCTTTATCTATACATACGTATGAAAAGCAGCGTTATGATACACGGTTATGAATCTTTAACATACTTTCGCGACCAATTTTTATGGCGTTAGCATAAAAGCGGATCAAAAATTGCAATTTTAATAAGACTGGAATAATCCCGAGTATGCATAAGTATATCATTTAAATTCCGTCTGACTGATCATACGTGGATTTAATAGCCATCTAGTCAGCTAGGGTGCAATTGCGCGAGATATGCGCATAAAATTTCGTAGGATAAATGTTAAAAAGCTCTTCTCGACGAGTTTTGCGAACGGTTAACTGTCTTTTCACGAGGCGAAGCTGGATTTTTCGCGGGAGTTCGCACGGCGAGGTAAAAGTTTAGTTCGGAGATAAGAAGAATTCCGTGGCGGGAGTGTTTAACGAATGCAGCGAGTTCGCTTTGATTCTCTTCCTCCATTTTCTTTTACCCGATCCCTATTATTCAATAGAACGTCAAATTTACTAGCCGAAATTTTTCCATTCGTCCGACACTCGATCTAACTTCGGACTCTCGAGAGTCGTCGGATAATACATATACATATGGGAGCACCGCGTGAGACGGGTAAAAACAAATAGCGAAACTTCGAAAGGCTATCCGGGAAAAGTTTCATTATTTTCAAGAACGGGACCGTGCCAAGAATTTCTATTAAAATAATAAGAACTTAAACGAGCGATTCTGTTATGAAACGTATCTATACCATGGAACGTGAAGGTAAAAAGTCCCATCGAGATATTTTCGAGCGAAAATCTTGTTTGAGGCGTTAATTTTTTTCTGCCAGCTTATCGAAACTCTCTTTAAGCGGAAGGCAAACGTTGCTTTTACGCGTTCCTTTTCGTTCCTTGTTGCATAATTTAATTAATGGATGGTCGGGCTGAACGAGGCAATCAACATTTTAAAAGATAGCAGCCGCTGGTGTTACATTCTGCTCGACGTAAATCGATTCCACCAGGCGCGACAACCAGATTCTTGTAATCGTTCTGACCAGCTCGTTAAACGAAAATCAACCTTTATACCAAAGATAGTGGAAAAAAGGAAAGAGTAATCCTATGACAGGAATAATCGACTGTAAGGTGTCGTTATTACTGAAAACTTGGGAAATGAGATACTTCTGGGGCTTAAGGAACAGCAATATTCGTAAATTCCCATGCGCTAAGCGTCTTTCAGAGCAATTTAACTACCAACTTTTCTCCAACGTTCGCTAAACTAGAAATAAAACACCACGATGTCGAGCTCGTTTGTTTCACCATAACTTCAGCATGCCGCACTCTCTTTCCCTCTGGTTGGCAACTTCAACTACTCCGGCTGCGAAAATTTATTCCCAATGCGAGACAGCACGATTTCGTGACGTAAAATAACGCGAACATTTCCTTCGCATAGATTCCTTCGCGTAGGAATACGGCAAGTACGCTTTTCGAAGGTCGTTTCGCTTTCCAGAAATCTCAGAGCGCGACGAAGGTGCAGGTATCACGAGACACGCGTAAATCGCGGCATCGAAGGAAATTTCTCGACGATGTTCAAAACGTCCCGGAACAGTACTGGTGTTTCCGACACGTCTTACACACGGTACGTATAATAAGTATCGTGAGTTCTAAACACGTAGTACGGTACATAGCTGCGTGTAGCCCCGGGCATAAGCTTCATCGGGTAACAATCATGAAATATATCGAACACGCCGTTCTCTGTGTTTCGCCTCTGTATTTCTCTGGCATTGGAACGAGCCGTCGGATAAACTATTTTTCGGACCAAAATTCTACGTTACACGAGCAAAACGAACATTCACACGCGCGTAACAGCCGGCCCAGCAGATGGTCATAGATATAGAATACGAAACAGGGCCGTGCGTGATATTTCTCCTCTCGTTCATCCAAGTATATTTAGCAAGTAAACTGATGAACAACCGCGACACTGCACACCGGTTCACCCCTTCCCGACACGTCGTGTATCTTTTTTTCTCCTTTTTCTCTTTTACGATCCGACAGACGCGTCACGATGAAAGCGGCCTTTTTACCGCGTTCTTTACATAGCCTGCGCGGAGACACGCGGACTCGCGGAGACGCTTTTTGTCCGGCTACGGACGCAATAAAGCGAATAAACGCTCATAAACGAGCCTAACCGTGGCCCAACGACAAACCCCCTGAAGGGAAACTATAAATTCACCGCTACTCGTTTAGCGAATATTTGTTCATCGAAGGTACACGTGGCGCGTTTTACTAGCTCGGTATGTTTTCCTAAGTAAATCGCCAGGCCTTCCACGGAAGTTTCGCGGCAGGGTTAAGCGTGCATCTAAAATTTGCATGAGTGATGCATCTCTCGGTGTGTTGCTAAATTGAACAAGTAACCCTGCTGGTATCGCTTCACGCAGAAATAGATTAAATTAAGTTACGCGCAGCTTCTGTACGAACTCTTGGAAATCTGCGGTGAACCAGGCTGATTCCTCGCGAATGGAGAATGGTAAATAGCATGTAATAAATTCCGAGAGATGGAAGCCAGTCCAGTCGGATTCTGGAGATTAAACTTGACTTAAATTTAACGCACAAGACGTATTCATATTTTTCACGATGAATCGCTATGAAAGGGCAAAAGCTTTTGTTCTTATTTCGCTTGGGATACCGTGTTCAACGTATTCGTTGCGAATTGTAATTTGAGTAATACCTGCTAAATAATATATCAAAATAAAGACACGTATTAATTGAATCATGTCTACGTCGGGAATCAATAAATAAGACAAACAGAGATGTAACGACTCGCAAGGATAGGAAGGTTACGTGCGACGAGATTTCATAGCATTGGAAAGTGCGGAACTCTCGTAGTGCTTTATTACCGTGCTTAAACGTGATATTGTACTCATACGGCATAGTTTGTTACAGAGTATCTATACTCGTAATCTACGGGGAAAATATTTACTGCGTGCATCTGTTGGCGCATAAACACGCGTATTGCGATTTATACCAGGTACCAGAGAGTTGAACTTTATTTACAAACTTTTGTTCATTCATTTACATAATGAAAACGCGTGACGTTATCATTAACCTCTTCGTACGTTAATAATAAAACTGAAATTATGTTGGCTGAAATATGAAGGATATGGGAAAATAAGCGAGATATTATCGAACAAAGAATTATCGAGTACGATGAAAAAGAGTAGAAAGGGGAAGGTGAACGAAATCGAAGTAAAATGTCAACGATTTCGAGAGATAAACGAGCACTTGTGCCCGCAGGGTGTTGCCAAGGGTTCATAACGTTCTCGTTAAAGAACGGCTCTCGAAATGATCGAATTTCAGGTGCAATTTCGACCCGATGAAGCGATAATTCGATAGCAATAATGGTCACGCATCAAGAGTCCACTACTAATCGACACCAGACCAGCTATTTTGTCGTTCCTCGCCAATATTATAATCGGCTTGCATTATTCGCTGCTTCAAAGATATATCTGTAATTTATAAACTTGTAATTCAAAACCTCTCCGCTTAACTGCGCATTAACGAACGAAGGATGAATCGGTGTAATTTACATGTTCGAAACGCGAAAACTTCTTTACATATGTCACCGATCGGATGAATAATGGTCGCTTATTCACTTTGAGAATGGCCGGCACCAGTGAAATGGCAAAGCCACTTGTTATCTTTGGAATTTAGTAATAGCATTTGCACGATTATATATGTACATAAAGATAGAGATGAATGAAGGGCATTAAATATCTCCAGTATAAAAGGACAACGTGAACGATAATGAAATAACGAAGAGAAAGGGGCTTAAAGGTTTTCGTAGCTGGAAGATCCGAGAAGAATCTCGAGTTAACTTCTTAAAAGGAGCATCGAAGCTGGAACCTAGCACGGGACCGCATTAGCACATTAAATGGCTACATTAAGAACTTTATATAATAGTTAATTCGGTCTGTTTGGGCGGCGCTATTGCTTCCGGTGAATTTCATCGTAATCCCGGTGTCTTTCCACTGGCGTCATAAATGATCGATAAAGTCCACACCCTGTGCGCCTGGGGACGCATAAAAGCGCCAACTTTTATGATGGTTGAACCTACGCGCGTTATCTATTAGCGCGAAACGATTGCGAACAAACCTGTATTCGAGTCGTGTATAGCGATTAATACGCGTTCTCGATGATAAGAATAGAGAATAAAAATTCTCTTAGTTATTAACGCGATAACACACCGTCAATCGGGAAATTCATATTCATACAGGGCAATGAATAGTAAATGCAATTTCACCGAGAATAATTTCCAGACTGTCGGTTAATAGAGACGGATACGAACAAGAAGTGTTTCGAGTAATCGATGAGGCGTAATGACCTTCGACGGATTTCCTCAGATTGTCTCCGGCCGAAGAAGAAGATCGTCGTACTTTCGAAACGCTTTGTAGGTACGTTATACGGACAATACAAATGTAATTCGGTTGGAATTTGTTAAAAACCGAAGTGGCCCTATATCGCGAAAATCTTAACAAAAGATGGCGCGTTAAGATCTTTACGGCTGATTGAAGTCTAAGCGAAGATATTATTACGATGGTACGAGACCAGTAAAGTGGATTCGAGGGCAACTCGACTCGGGAAGATCTATAAAAATGATCGTAGGCATTTCGAAAGGGAGTTCGATGCAGGACGGGCACGCTAGCCCGTATATAGTCCCCGTATTACGCGCCTGGTCTCGACAAAGCGACGATTACGAGTGCTACGTAGCATGGAATGGATTCGCCGTAGGCGAAACGACGAAACGTTCCATCGAGCGAAACGCAAACATTTGAGATCGGAGCTTTGTATGGTAGAGAGTGAAACAAACGTGCCGAGGAAACCGAGAAGCGTACGTGAACACGTCTATACTTACCAGCAGTTCGCACCAGCACGTTAAGCAGAATGGATAGCAAAAGGGTGGTGGCCCGGTATCCGTGTATTATGATCATCAGCCACCTCGATACGTTGAATCCCGCACCGTGCCATAGACCCGTGGCCTCGTGCACCATATTTTTCTGCCTCGCCTTTTTTCACCCAGCTTGCCGCCAATTGCCAGCGCCTCGTCGCCCGCCCTCATTCACCGTGTCTTTCTCTGATCCAACGTTAACCCCTCGATTGGTACCCGTTCTCGAGCCACGGGTTTTATCTGAGATTGAAAACGCTCCTTACACTCAGAAGGAATTCTCGGAGGTTACATCGCAACTACTCTACCAGGTCGGGAAACGTCGTTGAAGAAACTCGATTCTTCCGCGTCGATTTGCTGTTTTCGATATTTCGAGTAGACAGAAGGAACCTTTTATCGCGTTCCACTGTGTTGCAATTGTTGCCTGTTCTCTGGTCGCCGTTTCCAAGGATTGATTAGCACGACCGTAGAAAGAGAAAAGTTTCTGTTGCCCTGGAAACCTAGGAAGCAGAACTGACCTCGGTCCTGCGACAGGGCTGGAACATCTCCGTGAGTAGCTTAGCTAGATCAATCCCCTCTGTCTTGCGTCAGTTCACGGATTACCAACTTCTCCATGAGGCGTGTCTCGTTCTAAAGTATACCGACGGTAACCGTCGTTAACCGTTGCTAATTTCTAGAAATTACAGACGAGTCGTTCTTCCGTGACAGCCACACGAGCAAACGTTCTCGAGAAAAGGTTCTTTCGATCGAAGCGTTGCAGAAGTCGGTTTCTCGAGCTTGTTTTATCGCGATCACACGAAGCGTACAAGCCAAGAAAATGCCACGGAAGGTTCTGGCAAGTTGCTCGGTCGTCGTGTTCGACTATTGTTCCACAGTTATAGGTTGCGGTCTCTCGAAACGTTCGAGGCACACCAGATCCCTTCTCATGCGTCCGAAGGACAAGCAGGAAGATACAAGTATCGCAATGGCCGTCGGATTTGAATTGCGCTGTGGTGTATATTATTGAAGTTCGCAAGACGTTGTGGTGACCCGTTGGACGACACCCTTTGGAAGCAAAGTTAATAGTTCGCCTCTAGGCGAAAGGACTTTCTTGCTTACCGGTTTTCCATTCAGCCTTCATTCACTAACCTTCCTGCATGGAACATTACTGAATTCTGTACGTTATCAGAAATACAGGATGCTCTAGGCCATAGAACCGAGCGCGTTTCCCGGGTTTCTCTTTCTCGAGTGGCTTTCAGCGTTCCGTTACTACTGTTCCACAGCCAACGGGCTACTTCTGTGAAGAAATCTCTGCCTTTCTTTTTACTCAACAGTACATAGACACCGACAGTACAGACGGGCAGAGAAAGAGAAGGAGAAAGAGCCGTCGACAAGCAACATTCGCGCTTCTATTCCGCTACTTTCCTACTACAAGGCTTTTCTTTACTGCTTCAAGTTAGATATTAACGGAATCGCGTGGGAATTTCACGACGCTTTCAGCGAATACTCAGGATGACTTAATTTCTAACATTAATATTTCCACAGCCGCAAAAGCTTTCTTGCTTCCGATTCACTTCCTGTCCCTTCGACTACGTTCTTTTGAATCCTTCTACAACGTAACATCCACTGGTATACTTGCCTGCGTCAACACCGATAACGAATCCGGGCTACTACCATCTCTTTACCGCGTCAACCGCCAGGACTTTCGTGTCACGTTGTCCTTCCTTCGTGAATCTACGTTCCTCTATCCAGATTTTAATTGGAAATACAGGAAATGTCAACGCTGAAAGAGGAGGGTCCAAAGCGGAACTTTGAAATGTACGGGGATTCTCACCGGGGTCGACACGAGTAGAAATTTCTCTAGATATTACAAAACTAAATGGACGAAGCGAAACACGACGATCATTAGATGACACGACTAATATTCTGGCTTAAGCGGACCCTTGTCACGCCTACCTTCTCTGGTCCCTCATTTACGAATGTCTCAACTGTTCCAACCCGACGTCACTCTTGGTGCGCGTTAACAGCGAGCTCGGCGCAACGTTTCCACCTTCTTCTCGAGACCCTTTTCAACGATGCATTTTCGACGCTCGGCTACACTTAACCGGCACACGGCCTGCTTCCTTCTCGCTCGGCAAACCGTCGTCGCTCTTCAGCGTGTTTTACACACGCGTTGCGTTCGTCTCGGGAGGCAAATGCCAGAAGATTTACTAAAGAATTTCGCGGGCTCCCGGGTTTGTGGATATTGTGCAAGTTTGTGGAATACTGCGGCAAGCTGCGGCAAGCTGCGGCTACCAGACGACTGTGTCTTTAGCCAACCAAGTTAACGCTCTCTCCGTGTCTGCCTCTAGGCAGAGAAGCCGATCCTTCTCTTCCACAACTTCCTCGAACCCAAGAACGTCTACCTGCGTAAACACACACGCGCATGCCACTCTCAAGCGATAGTAGCGCGTGGCCTGTCTTCGTGGAAGATCGTCGTGGTTAACCCGCTCCTTTGAGGAATTTGCCCTGTCCCGCGGTTGGTATCCGTACAAGGCCGAGACCAAGCTGCACTGCTTCAGGGATTACGGATGACTCGCTTCCTTAAGGGTCGGCTCGTTCCTGATACTGCTCACCCTCCTGAAATTCGAGCACAGTGGATATAGTATAGTACAGTAGAAGCGTCTCGTTGTCAGACTCGACGCTCGTAAAATCTTAATGGTAACAGGGCTCTTTTTACTTTGCGTTTAGGTCTGACCCGAAATCTCGAAAACCCGTAACGAAGAAAATGTAATAGACAAAGCGGAAAAGAGAATGACATTTTAATTTAATAGCGATTCTTTCTTTCTTTCTTCTTGGCTTTCACCTCAGACTAGTCCCTTAAACGTTTCTGCATCGGAATAGCTCGTGATTTTCGCGTTTACGTAGGCGCCTTTTAATTCGTTATATTAATTGGAAACTCGGTAAATAATTTACGCGCGTAATAACCGTTAATGATAATAAAACCAGAGAATTACTTTCGGTGAATTAATTTCGACGAATCTGTTGCTCCGGGCTATTCATTGTTTCGTCGTTCATCCGGGAATTGTAAACTCGTAGAAAACAACGATCCCACGAGGTACGCGTATAAAAGTCTATCTGTCCGACGTGTAACGTACGTACGGTTTCGTTTTCGACGGTGAAACGCGTTAGTCAGCCGGTGGGAATTACGAGGAACGAGAGAGAAAAAGAGAGAAAAAAAAAGTGAAAGACAGACAGGCCAAAAGGATAGAGAAAATCATTTCGAAACGATTCGATGGAAGAGGACTCTTGGATGAAACGAGTGGAATAGACGGTGAAAATTTTCACTTGGACACGGCAAAGCTGAAGATGGAAAACGCGACAGAGGCGGCATTTATTAAAAGATCATCACTCATTAAAGGATCCTCGAGAAACGAACGAATCGTTGCGACGCCACGGCGGCAGCCACCAAAGCTCACGAGTACACCGCGATACATCCAGTGAAAAGCAACTTTTCCCTCGTCCACGAGAAGAGCACTTCTTCCTCTCCTATCTTTACTACGTGGAGCGTTAAGCTCCCGGAAGACGGCGCGAAATTTAACGAGCGACTAAGGTCGCGAGCGAGTCGGAGTAATAAAAAAAAGTGAGGAAAAACGAGGCTGAGGCAAACGGGATATAAACGATGATGCGGTTCACGCCGTTGGAAGAGGCAACAACTAGTGGTGGAAGCATCAACGATAAGCTTGGAATATGTGTGAGACGGTGCGTGAGACAGAAATGAAATTGTGGTAAATGTTCCGACGTAGATGCATATTTTAAGATAAAGTAATAATAAATCAAGAACCCGGAAACACCGTGTAGGATTAAGATTTTGAAGACTCTCGTAAGATTGAGCGGTGGACGGAGAAAAACAAGTCGATGATATTTTTCCGTCCATTTTTTATGCTGTGAAATCGTAGTATGCTGTAATGCGCGAATTATTCAGGAAAAGATACAATGTCAGGTGTGTGTGTGTGTGTGTGTGTGTAGTGTCTTTCGGCTTTCGAGTACATACCGTCTTAGTTTACGTTAAGGTCTGCGGGTATAACGATTATGGTTACTGCCACCGAGCTATTATCTTACTCGTGAGAACTCGAAATGTATGCATCGATGAAAAACAATTTTACCTGTTAAATATTTTCCAAGCTATTCAATGGATATGCGAATTACCAAACGTGGGTCAAAGAATTTTTCTCTTTCGCTTCACCGTACAAGCAGAAAGTTTTCTGGAAAATTTGGTCCCTTTTATCGTGGACTTCGGTCATTTTTGAATCGCTCTTTTACTTTGATAAAAGAAATCTCTCGAAGGAAATGGAAAGTGTTTCCTGAATCTTTCACCGGACCATTTAAGAGTTCGAAGTAAGCGAAAAAGCTTCAATATTTTAAACGGCCATCTTCTCGGTGAATTTGGAGAATGAAGCTCGACGATGGATCGTTCTGAATAATAAGCACGCTAGAAAATATGAACCGCCTTAAATAAGTTTGCTGTCATGCTTCTGGCTTGTCAGTGAATAACTAGAATATAACTCAATGTCTCTCTTTTCTCGATACACGCGACTCAACTTCCTTTCGTCTATATTTTTCGCTGTACCTCTATCGGGATTAACACCACGGACGATCAGAATCTTAATAAACAAGCTAGAGTTTCCCCCCTTATTGGAGATTATGACCCACGTTTCGAATTAAGAAACCTCGTGTTTTAATCTGTAAAGAAGGGTACGTGATCGACATGATAACGAACAGTGGGATAACGCACGATTTCTCAGGAATCTATCGACATCGGGGAGCAAAGTCACGGAGTTCACAGAGGCTACGTATCTTCTTAGGAAATATGGCGGATTAAGGATTTAGGATCAGGAGCAGAGGATAAAGAGCGGTCGACTTTATGAATACTAATTGGTATCCGGGAGGACATTTGTCGGTGGAATTTATCGGGTTTATCGGATGTGAACCCTCTGTCGTAGCTCGACGAAGCTCATTGAAAAGGTACGCTTCCAGACGGATCGGTCGTCACAGAGAGAAGTATGACGAAAAACTTAATACCGAGAGAAGAGGAGCGTATTACGTAAAGAAGCTTCGACTAAAGAGTCGACCGTTGAATAATGTAGATCCTTCTATCTGCACCATCCGCTCTTTTCCTTTCGCATAAACACGTATCGTTCGTACATGTACAGGATAGAACGGTCTGGCCTGAATTTGGCATCCGTACTGGGTAATTAAGTTCACTTCGTTGTGTACAGATTCATCTCTCGCTCTGTATCTCGGTGATACACGAAATTGCACAATTGCCGCGTCGATTAAAGTGCCGATAATCCTGAGCATCGATTTAACCTATGGGTTCGTATCGATTATCGAGCCGATCGTCGTCGGATGTCACGTCCTATTTGGCCACTTGACTGACCCGAAGACATTTAAATGAAAATCGTTGCCCTTTATTCCAACGAGACAACGGTATTGTGGCGAACGTCACGGCGACGCAATACGTTTCACCTCCCTAGCGTCTTTCTCTTTACATGCATACCTATACGCGCATGCAGGTATATAGGTTCATTTACAACGAAACAAAACGAATGAACGAGAGGACGTCGATGAATACGCGCAAGGAAGAGCGGTTAATTGAAAATCTGTATCATCCTGTTTGGTATTCATTCATATCGAGACTATGTATTGTACAGTAGGTATCGATTCGCATTACATATGTGCATAATTTCGCGCGCAAACCAGACTTCGTGGATATACACGATCAAAAAAAATGTTATTTTTTCTGGCGCTACACCGGATACATCGAGATATTTATTCGTTGCTCGAGAGAGTCGATTGAAACTTTTCACGATTGCATTTCCGCGGTATCGAGGGGTATTCGGTTTTCTGTGGAGAGCGATTACACTAAGTGTGATTAACATTCTCACGTCACGGGAGGAAAAGCCAGGCTTTTGTTTCGTGCGATGACCAGGATGAAGCTTTGAAAAACAGTTGTAAGGAACTTGCGCTACGGAGAATATTATACGATGATGTTAAGCGTAGAGCTGCATTGTGCGGTTATTAAATGGGGAGGAAAGTTTAGAATGGAAGCGTGAACAACGTTTTGTCTCTCGGAAAGAAATACTTTTCGTGGAGGAGACGAGGAAACGAAGTAGAAACAGGAGGAAGAAAACGGGGAAAGAGGAGAAATACAAATGCCACACTACGGTTAGTAGGATGTTAGCCACACTAGTGATCGAGATTTTTGCGAGAAACCGTCCTACCAGCGCGAAAACGTTTTACGTTTGATATTTCACGAAAGGTGAGAATGTCGTTTACGTGAAACGTAAAACGCCGTTTTATTAAAACCGTCGAAGCGCGAAAAATTTTTTGTGATGCTGGCCATTCAATAATATCTCGTAATAATCTGTCGCTTTTTTTCATGAATAAAATTACCTGCAGATATAACAGCGCCTGTGTTACTTTGTATATCAATAACACAGGCCGGCGAGGTTGGATGAAAGTATCGTATACAATTCGTTATGTACAACAGTAAATTACTGCAAATTGTTGATATATTTTCAATTCTCCGTGGAGCACGTGGGGAAATTTATTTGGTATACAATAAAACACACTAATGGACCAATATTTATTCGTCCCGGACGTGATATTATCGCAACGACGGTCCATCGATTACAATTATTTCTCGCTTAATTTCACTGTTTTGAAATGATCGGCGAAATTTAGAACAATATACGTGTTTGTCATTTCCCGATACGATATCGTGACACATCATCTATGCAAGCTTCTTCCACCAGCCGTTTGTTTGCCTCTGTCTCTGGGAGAACAATCACACTCGTGAAATTAGTTCAACTGGGAATCAATTCGAAATGACCGGCCCGAAATGGGCAAGGTGGTCCCCGTTGAAATTCATGGAAACCGTGAGAATTACTAGAACGTACGATTCGTTCAGGTGAAAATACATTTTCCACCAGTCGTCCATCACCTATTGACAGTGTTATTGATCATAGTAGAAAAGAGGTGGAATCGAAGAAAGCAATCAACGGGGACATTCAACCTGTCTCACTGACAAAGCATACACCAGCTCACGTCAATGACAAACGCGAAGCATGGTGTTAACAGCAATGAAATCCATCGTGAATGGACCTTTTTAAAGTTAAACGACACACATACACGTAAATCCGGTCGGGATATCCGTGTTCAAGAGAATAATATTTGTCCGATCGTGAAAAGTGGGGAAGTGGAAGGAAGGAAAGTACGAGAAACGAATAAGACAGAGACGAAGAAGAATTTACCTGTTGTTTCATGGGAAACTAATTTCCGAGCTGTCTCCGAAATCTCGCCTAATCTCTTCGCGCCGAGTTTTCTAACAAAGTGCTCATTAGCGAGAATTACATTCCACGCACTACTACCCTATTGGTCGGTCATTTGATTACATGTTTACAAATTAGGTTTTTTTTACAACGCAATTTGAATCACGAAGTACCTTGAACGGGTATCCGGATTATTTTAATGACTACAAAGTCTCGTTTCACGGTGAAACGGCTCGCTTTGAGATCGAATAAATTTCGCTGGTCATCCCTCCCTTTTGGGTTGTATGCCACCGCGTAGCGTGAAATCTACGCTAGTTTAATTCTAGTCTCGGCAACAGTGGCATAGTCTTGTGTTATTTTATTATTGAACAATTATCGGGAAACGCGATGAAACACGCCAGGCCAATTAAAGTTATCGTCTACATGTCGACCGGATGCAGTGGCAATAAAATTAATATGCCAAATAAAACTTTCGATAGCCGGACGATTTATCCGCGTGTAATCACCACAATTATCGCCGTTTAATTACCCTTTAGGATGACAAGTTTCTTCTTTGTCGGTCGTGTACGAAATAAGACTTTGCCTTTTCACGACGCCAGGAGTGGCTAACGAAGGAATAAGAAAGTTCAAGCGAGTTTCCATTATCGTGCACGAAAAAACAGAATTAATGAGTCTCTTTTTTTTTACTCTCTCTCTCTCTCTCTCCCTCCCTCCCTCCCTCCTCCTCCCTGTTTTCTCGTTTTTCTTTTCTGTTTCTTGCAACCAAGACTTTTTCCCTCGATCTTGCACGAAGCGAAACACGTCATCGTTTTTTAGTAGCATCCTGTCGACGTTAGAAATATGGCTTAACTGTTTTCTTACATGAATACCACGTTTTCTAAACTCCTACCCGATACAGTAAACCAACAACAGCACCAAAACTACAGCTAAGTTCCTGTCTATTCCATAATTTCGAGCCTACGCCATATACAGAATCACGACCCTATCCATCCTAGACTCGACGATTTACGTTCTACAATTAGGTCCTTCGTTTAAACTGTCACCCGATTGCTCGACAGATAAGTCGACGTCGTGTAGATACTCTATGAACGATGAAAATTTATCACCCAAGTTAAAATCTAGTTTCATCGAGTTCCCAGGACGAAGAATTAAAGCGTATTAAACACGGTTTTACGCGTATTCCGCACGTATGCGGGAATAACATAGTTAGTTCGCAACATTAAACAAAATTCGCAGTACTACTCTGACTTCTACACAATCCATTTTTGACGAGGGTACAAACACATCTAGGTATACATAGACAGGCATACATATAGACATGTATCTCGTAGGTACCGTAGTGTGTAAAAAGATCCCGTCCGTTCTTTTGACCCGCTTTTACGCAAAAAACATCTGACACTCGAAAAGAATTCAAGTAGACGCGGACGTTGGTACACAGACAAACACTTATACCTTACACGCCGAGGAGTACAGGCCGCGGAAAAAACGTGTGTATTGAATGAATACTCAATGAGTTGCCGAGCCGTAAAAAAAAAACCGAACCACCGGCTAAGGGAGGTAAAAGAAAAAGGGAGAAAATATATTCAACGAATCGCGAAGTTATTCGAGTTATAAATTTCCTCCAGTTTCTCCGGCGCGCTATTGACTCTGTTCGAACCGAACCTTTCTTTAGTCGACTCGCGACAATTGCTCTTTGTACGGTTTTAATCTCACGAGCAACAAAACAACGAGGTAAATCGATGGCTACGGAGTGTGGGTATGTAGAAACAGGATGAAAATGACAAATTGAAAAGAGCGAAGTGGCAGACTTACGTGTCGCCGCGACATTCTGTAGCTTCGATAGATTACAAGATCGTCAAGTTGGACAGGAGACAGGCACGATGTTGACATCCCGCCGATAAGTTGTCGACTCGCTTAACGACCCTCGAAGTTACGTCGTTGTCCCAAACGTATCATTTTCCAGCTACTTGACGCGGCGTTTCCCTGTCGAAGTTCACGGCTCGAGTGCACCCTGGCCGAGCGGGAGTTTAATGACGTTCGAAAGATCATTAAACTGGGCCGCACGCTAATTAACCTAAGGGAGAATAAACGCGCTCGACGCGACGATGCATGACGCGTAACGAGGCTGTTCGGGACGATGTGGAAGGAAAATACGAGGAGACGAACCGTAGGCGCGAACAAAGCGTCTCTAATGGAACGAGCTCGAGGCGAATCGTGACACGTATGTGCCTCTTGTATTGACGAACGGAGAACGAACGAACGGAACGGAACGAAATAAAAGGTCAAACGAACGAACGGAACAATATCGTTTTACCGCGCGGCAAAACGCGAGCAACGCGTGAAAAAATCACGTAGCATAAGACACGGGAGACGCGTGGATTCGACGTCGAACTCGTCGTGGATTGCACTGGCCGGTTCAGCCCTTTACCGACTCGTAGGGGTGGCAGCAAAAGCGTGCAAGGGGAAGGGATATAGCACGATGGAGGGAAGAATGGGTGGGAGGGGGTTAGGGGAAAATGGAGGAGTGAAAGGAAAGAGGGATAGTGGGAGGATGAGGATGGAAAAGGGGAAGAGGTTGGTGGATATATAGCTAGCAGCATCCACAGTGCTGAAAACCACCGTGGTACATTTCGCGGGGCTCCCATGAGAGAGGAAACAAGAGAAAAACAGAGAAACGAAGGAGAGAGGGCACGAGAGTTGGTGGCTCCTACGAAATTAAAACAAAAAGCGTGGGGAAACATATCGTATCGCTGCAAACGGACTAGTACATACGCCGTCACTACTCGCAGTTTTCCTCCTTCTCACTTACATTCGTGTCTCTAGTTGCACAACCGCATTTCTCTCCATCCGTCCTGTACGCAAACTTATTCTTTTTCTCGCTGGGTGGAGTCAATTTTTTCTTCCTTTTTGTCGTTTATTACGCGTCGGCGTACACGTTAGACGCTAGAAATTACGCGACGTTATATTCCATAATACTTTGCCGGGCGGTGACGACTCGTTTGTACCGTGCGCCTCATTTAAAAAGTTCTAGGTACAGCAGTACTAGACGAGGCCACTGAAACGCGCGATTCTTTAAAAATGAAAATCGGAATCCCTCGTGTATTAAGAATCGGTCTATCTCGTCGGACAACCGCGATTTATCCGGCCTTGCACTCCAAATCCACTCTCTCTTTTCTATTCCTATGACCTATTCTCTCTTCCTTTTGTTCCCCTTTCCGCGACACGAAATTGCAAGGATAATACATCCAGCGCGATAAGTAACCATGGATCGCTATAGTAATAAGTTCTCGTAGCACAGTGAACGAAGTCGAGCACACTGTCCGGAAGTAGATCGTTCCGTATTTGTACCTGTGGACGCGTCTCATCTTTTCTATTCGTCACGTCTTTCTACCTCGTAGAATTTTATCGTATACGCGTTTGATACATTCTTTGTCGGTTAGAAAGCGCGAGCGTATCATTTAATTAGGAACCCTTTCAGTCCTCTCGCCTTCAATGAAAAACAAACCCGCAAAACGAAGAAAAAAGAAAAAAGGTGAAAAAAGAGAACGCGGTAGAAAACGGCGCACACAGCGGCATAGAGACGCCTATGCAATTACCCCGACAGAGAGCTTTAAATTTTCTCCAAATTACTGGGCCGTGTTTCACGTCGTACGCGCATCCAAACTCTCCCTCGGTTTCCCACCCCCTCAACCTTATTTTTTCCTTAGGCTCAACCTGCTTCGTCGCTCTCTTTCCTTCCCTTACATATCTATACACTTCTTCTCTCACTCTTGCTCTTGTTCTCTCACGACTATCCCTTTCCAGCCAAGCTTTGAAATAAAAGTCGATCGAGTGAACACAAGGGCAAGCTGCCGAGCACCTCGTTCATCGCCTGTAGATTTATCGTTTCGTTCTCTTTCAGTGGTTCGCCATGAATCGCTGCTCCAGAAGAGAACGACCAACATTGTGGGAATCGAAAAAGCGCAAAGAAGAAGATAAAGGGAAAACATGACAGGAAGGGAAAGTCAAGCATGACGACCACGCACGGCGCTTCAAAACGCGAACAAACAAGTATAGAACCGATGAAAAAAGGACACTACAGGGTGCCGTAGCAACTATGCTCGTCGAAGGGTGGCCGTGATTAATGATAAGCTGCCGCGATTCGAATTTCGTGGTAATAGGATAGCCTGGATATTTTAAGGATAACCCAGGAGACACGCTCCTGGATGTCTTATCTGACGCAGGCGCTCGCGCACCGCCCCACCCAGTTGCAGGAATCGTCACCAACACAATCACGATCCTACGATAGAGTTGAATGTAATACAAAGCCAGAGACTCGTCTACATGCATGAGGGTGCACGTGGTCACGGTTGCCGGATAAATTTTATTAAACCTGGTGGGGGTGTAAAACTGCATACACGGCCGCATTAGTCTGACTATAATTTACGAAATTATACGCCGCATGCTTTATTACATGCCATTTTTGCGAGCCTGTAAAATTTCCCTGGCTTGTAAAATTTACTAACCGATCGATGAGGTTTTTGCGACAAAACAACCGCGCAAATTCCTCTCCGCGCGAAATTGTCTCTACTTCAAAACACCTATTCAGAGCTCGATACTTGGCATATTTTACATTCACACATATTACTTACACAAGTCGAGCTTTTAATATTCTTAAAATGCGAGAGGAAAGAGAATTTTATCACGATTCGTTTTAACTCGATATTTATTAACACTGTAATTTCCTTTCTACCATGAACAAAGCAAAGTAATAAGAAACCTTCCATATTCAAAGCAACTGCTTATTTGTCGAGTAGTCGTGAAGCAACAGTGGAGCACAAAATGGTAAAGCAACGTGCAAAAAGTCAGACGATAGAGGGGCAAAAAAAGGGGATGCCTAAGATAGGTAACTCTACAGTCTACAGGGATGCTTTTTAAAACGCCACCGCTTATGCGGATTTTCTCCTTGAACTGACGTACGCCTAGGCTACGTTGTAACGTCTTGTTCCCCTTCCTCGATTTTATGGCTATTGCTCTTCCCTTCTTCCTGTTACCGAGTTATTTAATCGAATCACCTAACTCCCGCTCCCTTTTGTCAAATGTTTGCTCGCTTTCAACTAGAGAGCAAACGCAGCTTGATTAACAAAAAATACAGGGATATGTCTGAGACTAGAAATCTACTGAATCTCCCTTATAAGGTTTGTTTGCTCTCATAAGTGATTTATGAAATATATAAAAGTCGAACGAAGAAATAGTACACGAACTATTGAGATTATTTGAAACCTATCCCAGGATTGTTAAAAAATTATTGTGTTGGTTGTTCGGGATTATTTAAGCATTATATTAGCGTCATTCGATGCCATTTCGAGGCCATTGACCGAAATCGTTTCAAAATTATTCAAGATCTTTTGAAAATTATTCTACATTTCTGCACTACTTTGCTAAAAGCATATAAAAGAAGGATCTCCTCTTCGTATTTTCGTATTTTGCATCTGTAACGAGCAAGCAATAGAGAGACGTAGAACGAAATATATGCAGATACAGTGGGATTCAATAAGAAACGATCCAACGGAATCTTGAATTTTATTGGTGGGCTAGTTTGAAGAACGGTCAAACGAAAATAACATTTCGATTATCTGATAATTATAATAACTGATCATAATCTCTGGATGTCTCAAAGCAACTACGCACGAAGAAACTTTGCAAACTTATTACCAAGTGACCTAAAGCCGGAGTAGCTTAAGATAGATTTATCATTTCTGTGTGTGGTTTAATTAGAAATTCTAACAAGCTTCGACAACAAATATGGCGTATTTCGAAAGTTCCAATGTACCGTTTGCGTGAAACTAAACAGCGAGCTTTTGGTTAAGGGATTCATCCGTGATTCTACCATCCTTTATTTATGAATGTCGGGAAAACAATGGCGCGTTATAGAGAAAATTTGCATATAAATTCAGATAGCACGGCACACGATACCTCTCGCGCCCTTAATCGACACGGATAGCCGAACGAAACATAGCCGAAGACTTACTTCGTAAGTTGTAATCGTAACATCCCCCTAAATTCATGATATATTTTTATTTTTGATATTTTTGATATTTTGTTCATTCTTTATCATATAAAAAAGTATCTTAAATAACATTCACCGTCTAAAGCGATTATGTCTAGAGGGTACTATTTTTAGTTTGTACTTAGCTACGTAGTAAGAGCATTTATATTTGTTATGTTCCTAGAAAAATCCGTACTTTACAAAAATCCGAGACATTTTATCACACGGCTGTAGTTTAAGAATTAAATTAAGTACTGCAACACTTTGCAAGCTGCTCCGTTTGTTATCGGTTATTACTTCAAAAAACATAACAAATCTCTCGCTTTCAAGGAACAGAAGCAGTGAAAGAAATCTTTTTGTCTTAGGACGAATAACGAATGAAGTTCGTGTTGCATTCAGAAGCAAACACTTACGTAATTAAAGATACAATCAACGAGTATCAATCAACGCTTGATAATAACGATCGTATTTTTAACCTTTTATTTTACTTGATTATTATACTCGGACATTCTAATAAGAACAAATCTATACCAACGTTTCTTTCTCTTCGATGATAGAAAATGATTACGCAAGCCACAGAAATACGCGAGCCTCGTTATATTATATGACTCGTGATAGTCGTGACTCAAAAAGAAGAATAAAATTTCTTCCGAATTTGATACTCATCATCTGTTTTGCATTGCAACGTCTATTATTCTAAGAGTCTAAATTATACTTGATACTGTTGACTGAAACGGATCTCGAGTTCTCCCCTCAACGTATTACAGTTAAGTATGGGACAAATGAACTCTTGCTTTTGTAAATCTACCCAGATTTTATTCGTGATACAAGTACTACGAAACTAACGTTAGGTTTTATTGCATTCTGGTGTTTCTTGCTTCTAGCCATTTTTGTCCTAGATCGAAAGTACACGACATCCAAAGGATTTATTGGAACCAATTTTCGTACTAGGTTTTTGCTAACTATATCGAAACCATGACAATCGTTTTTTCTCTAACCAATCATCTAGCTAAGCTGGAACGATAAAAATCTGAAATATTTCGTCGTTCTACCGATAAATCAAAAGTTAACCAAATAAAGTACGATTAGATTGAAGGCATTTTAATTCCCTAATTCCCTTGGTTGTAAAATCTTAGAAATAAGCAAAGCTGTAAAATATAATAATGCAAAAATAAATATCACTTGAATAATGTTTAATATGTAAATATGAATCATAATAGGTAATTGAATACATAATAGGTAAATATACTAAAGATATTAAATATAATGTTACATATGTAATTAAATATAAAATAAAAATAAATCGTCCTGATTTAATACGTTTATTTAGTAGAAAACTAAATTATCTGGTAAGATTAAAATTATTCGTTCGCTGTATGATATAATGATTTTAAAATATATTACTTCAAAATTACATTCCAATATAAAAGTTAAATCTTAAATTAAATTATTATAATAATAATAATTAAATTATAATAATAATATCTGCGAATTAAATTATTCGGCAGAATAATTATACAATATCTTTGTTTTATCTCATCATGTACATTCATCAATTCCCGCCTTCATAATTTATACTTGTTGCATTCGCTGAAGTACACAGACTGCTATAACATTTATCAATACAATATCTGATATTCAGCAACAAGTAGAGTATAAATAAAGGCATTGTTAACAAATAAATAAAAGGATCCTATTTTGAATACAAAATGGTTAAAAATATCACAAAAATCCTTGACATTTCGTGGAGATTTGGTGGTACGAATCTAACCTCAAAACACAAATTGTTTTAGAAATTTCTGTTATAGTTAGATAAAATATTTTAAGTACCTTTAAAACGTTTGATAACTTGTAAAGTATAAAAACTATCATTAGTGTTCTTCTTTTTGCTCTATAAAAAAAATGAAATACGTTATTTATTTAGTTAAAGTTAGAATAAGTATAAGAATGCAAAACAATATATAATATTAACATACTGAAGAACCTAACCCCAATCCTCCCCTGTACATATAATTAAATAGTACATTTTTATAAAGTAATATAATATTAAATAAATAAATTTTTACAGTAACAGCAGCGAGTAATGAATCTGACAACATGGGGAAATCATTCTTACATTTAAAATTAAAATTAGAAGAAAATGGCAAAACAAGGAACATTTTTGTAGAAATGACAATCAGTGAATTTTATAAATTTCTACATGATCTAGAAAAAGCAAAATGTAATCTTGATTTGTTACTTTGAATATCATTTAAAATATTTGATTATAAGTTAATCTTCTAACAGGATTATATCTTACAAAAATACTTTAATTGTATAAATGCAATATTACATTCAATAAAATAGTACAACTAGAGATCGGCTACTTACAGATATGTAATTATGACTAGTTCACGTAAAAATTAAAAACGTTAAAAATAAAACAGAAATATAAAATAACCTTAATATTTTATAATCATTTAAATATGTATAAAATTATTTTTATATAATCTTAATTCCACTAACTTCAAATTTTCTGTGTATCCAGTTCTTAGTACTGGTACTTGCTGGTAATTAAGAATTTGTATGTTACAGTCCAAGTGTATCATAAAAATGTCTTGCCAAATGACAAAGCCTTCCACACTAAAAGACATTATCATTTTTTGAAATTCCACTTGAACATTTATGTAGATTCTATTTTGAAAAATCTGAGATCTGAAAACAATATAAATTTATGTCAGTAATAGAGAAGTTTGTCACTGAGCAACATATAAATATATTGATATTAGAAAATTTAAAATATTAAGAATTAGATACTCCACAGAAAGTTTTAATAGCATTAAAACAGTCAGTAGAAAACTGGGAATCTTTATTTATTTTTCAATCTTTACAATCTTGGATTTCCTTACTCTCTATCATACCTTTTCATATCACAATGAAGTGGATACCTCACTAATTACATACGTAATTCATCAAATATCATAATTATGTACTTATGTTTCTAATATAAAAATAAATTTATACAATCTGTTCATAATTGCATATTTAATCATAAATTATATTTACACAGTTCAATTATTTTGTTCCTTTTTGTTTATATTAAATTAAATTAAATTATTTGTAGGCAGATATAAAATTAAAAAAATTTCTAAGAGAGTAATAATAATTAGGTTGTCAATTAATACTGTGGCACTTAAAATACTATTGAAAGGCGCCAAATATATGCAATAGAAACTAATAAATTGTTTTAAAAAATATTTAGAGCTGAGATTGAATATAGTCAGATCACCTAAAAATTTTAAATACACAAGCAGAGAAAATAATACGCACTTTATAGTTCCCGCATTTGAATGTATAAGTTGGTCAGAAAAAGATGATATTTTATAATGCTCATTGCCCTACGTTTTGCAGGAGGAGGGCTAGCTACAGTACCTCTTTGATTATAAGGTTCTGCTAATGCTAATGCAGGATTTTTTAAATCTGTTGACGAACTTGCTTGTAACTTCTCTGTTGAAAGTTCTTGTAAGGCTTCTTTCGCTTTTGCTTTTTGTTGAATAGATTCTAACACTGGTACAATAGCACCAAGTAAAGGACGTTTAGATGGTTCTCCAGACCAACATTGTTCCATTAACTTCCAACATTCATTGTCAAAAGAAGGTAATCTTTCTGGACGTATACCTAATAACAATGAAAACAATACTTAGAAAAGAGGAGTACAAAGCTAAATAAATTCTTCAAGACTTATAAACTTACCTTTTCTCACACTAGTCCATAATAGTTCTTTATTATGGAATTGTTCAAAAGCATATGGTAATCTTACATGTCCCGCGCATATGTACCAAAATAAAATTCCAAATGCATATACATCGACGCTACTATCATAATGACCAGAGAGGAGCTCTGGTGCCATATGAACAGGTGTTCCAACAATACTCCCTAACATCATAACTTCAGTGATGCAAAATCCAAAGTCAGTTAATTTTGCTCTATTTTCGGTATCGAGAAGAACATTTTTTAATTTAATATCCCGATGTACAAGTCCTTGAGAATGAAGATAGCGTATTCCTTCCAACACATCTAGAGCTATTTGTATGCGTTCTAACCAAGATAAACCAGCGCGTATTCCACAATATAAATCACGACTTAAACGATCCGATATTAAAAGAACTGCAGATCCAAGACCAAATCCTCCACCATAAGATTGATCAATAACTGATCCACGAAGCTTCACTATTCTTTTATGTTCAGGAATGGACCTACTATAGTAAAATTCCATAGCCAGATCATTCCAATGGCTTTCATCTGAAGGAACAACTGACTTAACTGCACAAGGACCAGATGTGCCTCCCCAGCCATCAGAAGCAAATACAATGCCATATTGACCACGACCAATTTCTTCTTTATAATGGGGCATTCCATAGCGAACAAGATCTATCATTGATGTGGATTCTAATGCTAATTTAGCTAATCTAGGAGCATGATATTTTCTAATAGCTATTCTTTGTTCTTCAGTTCTTTCTAACTCCCCAGAATAATAATTTTCTATTGATCTGAGAGCAGCCTGAAATGCATCATGTGAGGACTCAAGTTTATCTCCAAATTGCATCAATATCATTTTAGCCAACTTTGATGCTGATAAAGAATTCAATATCTCAATTTCCACTTTTTTCCACCAAGCTACATCTAGAGTGTGAGTTGATGACCATTGCAAAGATGAAGACATAAAAATCAGATTGAATCTTTCTAAAAATGAATATATTGAAAATGGTGAAGAATTATGTAATTCAATATTATATGCAGCTGAAAGTATTTGTTTCAAAGCATCACTAGCTAATAAACAAGTATCGCATTCGTATGTTCTTTCGAGACTCAATAAACAACGCTGTAAGGTACCAAAAAAGCTTTCACGTAAACAGTTAACGGAATTTACAAGTTGCTTTGCAACTTTTTCACCTAAACAGTAAAGCATTATTCTCTGAACTTCAGAAATTGCAGCTTTGACGGTTACAGACCATTCCGTCCTCTCTTTATTATTGAAGTGGTTTTGATATAAACATACATCATTACTAGATGATAATACATCATTTTTCATCTCTTGAATAATATTTTGTATTAATCCAGTTAGTTCTTGTTGTTTTTCATGAACAATTTTCATTAAATTGTCATATAATTCATTTTCCTTCTGTTGAGCATACTGTATTCTCTTAGGAGTTATTTGAATTATACGTGCCATATCAAAGGCACTTAAAATAAACTTTCTTAGGCTCGTTGTATGTACTTCATTTAAATAAGTGCTAGCATTAATAAGGTATGTTTGCAAACATCCACGAATGAAATATAAAATTCGGTCTGTTTTTTTGTATGAGTCAAGAAAGTCACTAGAGCTAATACATTGCCCACTACCGAGCCAAGATAATTGATCAACTTCAACAGACTCTTTCATTCCAAGGAAACCTAAATTTGCGAGCTGATCCAACCATGTTAAACCAAGCGAATTCATTCTATCAAAATCAATATCACCATCAGTTTTACTTGATGTAGAATCATTAGAACTTAGTCGATTTTGAAGTCTATGTTGTTCAGATTCAGTCAATTCAGCATCAATGCCAGTCATTAAGATATCTCCCAAAGATGATATAAAAAGTACTGGATTAAAGGGGTAAGACTCCCTTAGGTCTCTTAGCTCTTTCAAATTTTGTTCTGTTAAAGGTTGATCACCAAGCGCATATAAAAATATTGGTAAAATAGATAACAACTCTTTTTCAAGAACTTTTACCGCCCCAGTATTTGGAGCAATAAATATTTGAACACCATCTTTTAATATAGGTTGGTTTAGTTGGACTTCAAGTACTGTTGGATAAGTTGTATCTTCACTTCCAGATTTTGTTAGATCTTCGATTGGAAGTGTAGTCCAAGGTTTTTCATTTGCTTGCAAATTTTCAAGTATTTCATATTCTAGACCTAATGTGAGACTAATGTGGTTTGTTTGACCATAAGTAAGTTTAATCCACCGCCATAATCCATTACATACTGGTAAGATATTGGTAGATATTAAAGTATTAACTATTGTTGCTTTTGCCTTGTTATCTTGTCCAAGAACTACAATAGCTGGAGAATTTGCTAAAATATGTGTGATTCTGTCCAATGTTAAGGGGGGTAGTAATTCCTCCACAACATTTTCTGTAAAAAAATATTTAGGTAAAATTTTATTTTGATCTTAGCGAAATTTAAAAACTTCAATATTTACCTCCAGGAAAGAAATTTTCTAGATTAATAACTTCTAAAGTACGTTGAGTTTCTTCAAGAACATGTTGTAGGTGATTTCTATTACGTAGATATCTTCTAAACTCTTGTGGTAATTTGCTTACCATTTTTCAGTCTTGTTTTAAAATCTTTGGCACTTCAAAATTCTTTTTACCCTGTCAAAAACATTTTATATTAATTCAAAAGAATTTCTAATTTTTTAAAAACTAATTTTGTGTAGTTAGATTATTAATATAAGATTTATATCATTAATATAGTTAGCTTCCTAAATTATATTCTTTCTATTTATCTTTATTTTTTTTAACAAGAATGTACTGAGTATAATTGTTAAAGTAAATATTCTACTAATAATGGTATGATTAAAATTGAAAATAGTTTATTATAATGAAACCAAAGCACGTAATATACAAATTATTTTTATACATCGTTCATATGTTACTATAATATTTTTGGCAGAATAAAATATGTTTAAAAATGTTTTGAGAATGTTTTTAAAAACTGACACGATTACTACATTACTAACCATTAAAACAGTTAAGTTATTAACAATTTCAATTGAAGAACTATTTATTGAACAATTTTTATTTCAATACATAATAATGTTTCTTTGAATATTTTGTTATTCACCTAATATCAATCGTAATCTTTAATTACCGAAACTATAAGTACTATTGATGTGTAATAAATATTAAACAATTTGGTACAAAATTCTTACCATAAATTTACACGCATTCACAATATAAATATTAGTTAGAAATTCAGGCAGTTAATCCAATAATATCAAAACTTTTTATCACGGAAAATTATTATTCAAAAATGATAATCTCTACATGAGGAGTATATACACATCCAACACATAGTGGACACTAGGGGCAGTTGTTTTGACTTAAGCGTGTAAATGGTTTATTATATCTATGTTCTCATTCTGATATTGATTACAAATGAGAAGAAAATAATAAATTGGATGATATATTGTACGCATCATTTATTTGAGGTGATACATTACTTTAGCATATGCTTATGTATCCTTGTTTTATGCGATTAAGAAAATACGAACAAAGAGTATAGAATAAACAAGATTCCCCTTACTTCACAAGATAAAATGCATAGATACATGTTAATATTTGCTAAGAATTTATAACTGTAGTGAAATGCATTTATATAAATGTTTATTACCATAACTTATCGAGTACTTTGTAAAAAATAATCCACTCCAGTATATAAACATAATCCTTACCAGTGTCTTATCTGCGACATATTTTTTCACATATAATAAAATTTATGTAATGGAAAGAAAAAAGAGGAAAGTATTTTTGTAATTAAAATATGAATATTTGAATGAAGTTTCAAATTCCTTTATTTTTAAAAATTTATTTTTGAATCAATGAATTCTTTATTGATAATACAAATCTTTTACGTGCAAATTGTCAAAGAATAAATACATAATTACATTACATTATACAGGTCAAAAGTACTCTTTATTCCATAAAATTATATATATATATATATATATATTTAGCATTTATAAGAATATGTAATTATTCTAACCATTGACTAAGTGCTCCAACTTTGAGAACATTTCATGGTAATATTCAACAGCAATTACGTTTGAAAATGTGAAACCATGTGAAAGAAATATTTCACTACTTTGCTACGCGATTATAACAGCAAATAGTTAATTATAAATACCATTCAAGAATAGAATCTTTTATTTTTTTCTTTATCCCCAGTCATTGTTGCGTAGAATTCACTTTCTGGAATCTTCTGCAATGTGTGCTGACTTAAAAATTGACGATTTTTCTGTTATTATTACCGAAAACGACTACGTACACTACGATTGACTCATTGCTTTGCTCTTCCATTTCGTTACTAACATGACAAGGTATAGGCAGGGCTGAGAATGTCATCTGTATACAAGTTTTGTATCTTGCTATAACCTAGTGTTTTTATTAACAAGTATTTGCATGGGTGTAGTTGATGAACTCGCAGACTGCTTCCGGTAGAGTACTTATGCCAGCTACCAATACTATTTTAGTAATATAAATTGAAATTCAAGTTGTAATTTGAGCGAATAATTTTATATTATTTATTAAGCATTACAAATGGTTAAAAAATTAATTCCGTTGCTGAGCAATGAATATTGAAATTAAAAAGTTTCTGTAAATATAATTCGATATATAATATAAATCGATAGATTAGAAATTCGACTTAATTATATTATTCTGTCATTTTAATTTTTATATAAATTCACTAAATAAATATATATTATATAATATATATATATGTTATATAATATTATATAATAAATAAATATTAAATAAATAAATTTTTGTTCTAATATGAACATTACTGAAGTTAACTCGTCAGTGAAACCCCAGATGGGGTATATCGGCAGTGAAATGATTTGATGTAGTAGTCAGTAAAGCAGGTTGCAAGTGAATTGCTTCCTGCATTATCTACATTTGAATTGAGACGTGTTGATATGTTGCAGATGGCTCTGCGTGTATCGCGTCTCTGCATCCGAATACAAAAGTTAAATTTCCCGCGTTTCTATTGTTGTAATCTTTTCTCCTCGTAGCGTCGGACTATCGTTTCTGTTCAACAATTAGTTTGTGAGAATATAGTTGTGCTCCAATTGTAGTACTATCGATCAATTGAAATATGTGAGTATCTATTATCCTAAAAACGAATATTCATATTGTTCAATTCGTTGTTCTTGTATCGTCACAATTTGTGACAATTATTTATCTTTAGTGGTTTTGGTTAAGTTAGAATAAATTTTATGCAATTTCTTAACTTTCCATACGTCCTAAGGTATAAATTAGGTTTGTCAACGTAAATATCTTCGCAGTTACGAGATGTAAGAGGTGTTGTCACTTTGTTACTTTTATTGTTAGGGTTAGATTATCATAGCTAGGAACCCCGTGTTATATTTACGTTTCGATGGCGTGCATTTTAGAAAATGGTGGGCACATTAAAGTTTAAAATGTGCTTACAATAACCGTGAATAAAAATTCTGTTACAATTACGATCTGTTTTATGATCAGTTTTTAATCTAAAAAGAAAAATTCACAAGTGTAATCAGTAATCAAATTTATTAGTTTCTATTGTCTTGGGGAGCGATATTCTTTTCCGATTTTATGGTGTGGAAAGACGATATAATAAGGAGAGAGCTGCCTCGAGCGGAGCTGCAAGTAACGAGGGAATAAGAATGGCTAGGCAACCAGGGGTGGTACAAGATTTAGTGGACTCGCTAGTAGCCGCTAACTTTGCAAGCTACGTCTTCTTGAAAGTATTAAAGCAATGTAGTGTGAATGCGAATAATTTTTTAC
Organism: Bombus vosnesenskii; assembly: GCF_011952255.1. Classification (NCBI taxonomy): domain Eukaryota; kingdom Metazoa; phylum Arthropoda; class Insecta; order Hymenoptera; family Apidae; genus Bombus; species Bombus vosnesenskii. The sequence continues at coordinate 2,733,248 of NW_022882931.1, read as the reverse complement.
AGATAAGGGTATTATTTCTCATATTTGCTTGTAAAAGTTAATTAAACATTTAAAAGCTTAAAGATAATATAAATTCTACCACGGAATAGTATTAAAAATGAAAAGAAATCACAGTTTCAATCATCTAGTCGGATTCGATTTATGCTTCAGAAAAAGGAAACTGTTGACTCAGGGAGTATACACCTAATGCAATAAAAATAAATATTCCGAGTCTATACTGGGTAGGATGGTAAAGTATGAGAAAGGAGATAGAAACTGGATAGAAGGCGGAGGCTATGATGTCGTTCCCCACGTGTATATTTCATAACGATATATGTATAAAAGCGAACATACTTTAGAATAAAATCGTTTTTTATTTTTATAGATTTCACACGTGTTTCGCGTATGTACAACGAAAATCGTGATCAATGATCTTGGTGGCAACTGGTTTGTAGCAAAAGGTATTATAATTTTCTAATTCTTGTTCCTCTCTATCCTGCTATGGATTTTTATTATAAAATTTAATATTTGTTTTTTATTCTCTGTCGTAGATAATTCAGCTACAGAATGAATATGAAAGTGTTAGAACGACAACTACTGAAGCAGATTACTTCTATACAAAGGACTAAACACAAATCTTATGGTCGTTTCGGGCAGTTTAATTCCAAGATCTGGATAATGGATCCCCGGATGTACTTTCAGGGTTGCTGTTCCGTGAGTTTCAGTCTATCTTTATTTCTATTTCTCACGATATCGATACATTCGTACGCTGTGTGCAATGAAGAAATTCTGCGTCATATTAGAATATGTCTACAATATTTCATTTATTATAACTTGACTACGGATATTTATGCAAATTTATATTCTTATGAATGCAAGTACTTATCTACCTGAATACCTATTTAATATTATGAGGAATAGATACTTCACATTGAATGCATTTCTGCAACTTTATCCAACAAAAATCCGCAGTGTAATTATAAGTTTAAAAATTTATCTCGATATACTACATGTTACTGTTTATGCACAACAGAGCTTTTTTAATTTCTTTTTAATGCAACTGTAATTTATTATATGTATATTTCCAGGGAAATTTATTTTTCAACATATCTGCTTAATTTCAATTAATTTCGTTAATAAATTTTTTAACTCGCAACGTATACCAATGTAAAACGGTAGTCGAAAAATGAAAGTTTGATATAATATCGAAGTCGAAGTTTTCTAATTAATTGTTCATAATTTTATTAATATTAACAAGCAATGCTTAAAAGATTTAATAGGATGAAAAAATAAGCCGTATGAACGAACGCGTTTATTATCGTAGATAAAGGTACGTGAGGAATGAAGATACACAATGATCTGTTTTAGCGTTCAGGCGGAGGTCAGGATTTTCAGGAGCGTATAATTAATTTCCCATGTCACTCGGAGCCCTTTCTCTGCTCTTCCTCGATCTGCCCCACGCAAATCCCCCGAACCACGACGACAATATTGCTGGCCATTTCGTTCGACAGTGCCCAAGCGCCTCAGTAGTTCTCCTCCGTTCCCGAACCCCTTTTCAGAGCTAACCCCACGCAGAGAAAGGGGTGACTTTACGAACAAGCATCTAGCGCCGATCTCACCCTCCGTCCTCTTCGATCTAACGATTCTTCCTTTTCTATTCTTTACATACCGACCCGTCAATATCAGTTTCCGTAATTAAACATAACAGATCAACATTCGACATTACGTAACCAAGCTTCCTCGTTTTCTATACGGACGCGTATCTATTATTGGTATACTCGAGCACCGGAGCGTGTGCATCGTCTATATAGGTATCCGAACGATCTCCTGACCCCCGGTTACTCAACTCGAATCGGTTAATTGGATAAATGTCCGATGAACGCCAGGCCATCTCTCCCCGAAGTCCTCCTATACTCCGTCGTCTCCACCTCCTTCTCTTACTCCTTCTGCCATTCTCGCAGCTTTCCGTCGGGTTATTTCCCCTTTTACTCATTTCCGCCTCTGTCCTTATCAGGCTCATTGGGAAAACAATCACTTGTTCCGCAGAGATGAATTTATCGAAGCACGCTGTTTTTTCTCTCGTTGAATATTACCCGAGAGCAAAGGGGTGGATCTACAGAATTAGCTTAGCATTCTTCGATTCGTCCAAGCACTGTTCAACGATGCTGATAGAATTTACAGACAACTTAGAATCTAGTGATTTTCTTAATCGTTATCGTTGACGTGTTTCGCAATGCGGGTTACTTTTCCAGGCAATTTGTCATCGATATTTAATTCTATAGTCTGGCTGGTCCAAGTTCTCTTTTATAGATAAAAAATTCCAATTCATTGAAATATGTTTATTACGCAGTAGTATGGTATTCGGTTGCACGTATGAACGAATAGCAAAGAAAGGAAAGGAAAATGTATAAAAGGTAAAAGAAGGAATCTTTCTATAAATATATGTAAACACTTTACGATTTTTAGAGCAAGTTAAACATCGTTTATGTATAACTCTCTCAAGTACAGAATTAATGTCCATTAACAACAACTGTAACTATCATTAAGTAATAGTGACAGAGTTCTCAAATTAGCTAAAGAACTCTAATCGCGTATATCTATTTATTTTACGATCCCTCTGGTGACGGGTCTCACGGAATATTGCATTTCCAGTTTCCGCAAACCATCTCTCTTCATTTGTCTCCTTCCGACATCGACTTCACCCTTGCATTCTATAATCAGTTTACAGTATAGTCTCATTACGCGATTTACATTATTAATTGCGCACATACTTTAAATTATTTATCATTGAAAGTAGACATTCACTTCGTTGCTCGTCGATTATTAATCGCTTGACATTTTTGTTTCTAATTATGCATGAATCAATTATTTACGTAATCCATGTCGATAATTTGTTCTAATGTCTTATTTATGCAAATGCGACACGATTCTAAGCGGTGTATTTATATTTTAGATTTCCTTTCTTCGTCGTACAACATCTGGCAGCCGTTCAAAATTAGGGTTTCGAGCATAGATTAGGATGCGTCGTATTCACATGCTGGCGGCACTTCTTAGTGGCAACGACGGCAAATAAGGTAGTCAGATTCTAATTGCCTGTCATAAATCAAGGACAGCACCTGCACAATCTCAGAATGTTTATAGGGCGGTGCTGTTACATCCTTCATTAGGACGAAGCATAGATGAAACGGCATACTGATTCGAGTTTAATTGATACCCAATTAGATTGATATCGTTAATTTCGCTTTGAAAGTGAAACAGCTACTTAGCTGCTTCGTTCTGAGAATCATCGTACGACGTATATATCTATAATATTACAATCTGTTTTTGATTATTCTACAGTTACGTCCTACGTTTATCACTTAAAATTCTGCCCGTGCTTCCGACCACAGAATCCGATTAAAAAAGTAAAATTAATGTTAGAATTATCTTCGCTTATGTATCTTCGAGAAACGAAGCGAGCAGCGAAGGTCTGTACGCGATGAAAAAGATGCTAGGGGATTCGAACAATCTCATCGTCGTTTTCCTGTAGGGTAGCGAATTAGCGTGGAATTAGAGCCGAAGACGCGAAGAGAGGCAGAGATTAGTGGATATGTAAATTAGACGCCTCCTTTGCCATGCTATTTGTCATTTTTGTCGAGTCAGTCTGTTGGGGATACGGAGAAACAGGGAGAAACCATTGCGTAACGAAGGGGGTGAAGTCAGAGTTTCAATTATGTCATCATAGACATTGTAACAGATAAATTCATGTCTCTCGGTAATGCTGTGATATGATTAGTATTTGTGGCATTTACGTTCGGGGATGTCGCCTAAAAGTTTCAACGCCTAGCGTCGAATTAGTTGTCGTTTAACATAGTCTACGGCAAAGTGGATCGTGTACGGTTAGCTGGCAATGCTCCAGTGTACATTTCTTCTTGTTACATAATTGAGTGGTCAGGATAAAAATGTGACGTTTATGAAACAGCCCGGTAATATTTGCATCGTTAAAACTCTGCTCGCGAAATATAACGTTATCGAGCAAATGAAAGACTTCTCGGATGAAGAATAAACTGAAAAAATGAAGTACGAGGGACAGAGGAGGAGATCAGGACGGAAAGAAGATAAAGTGCAACCCTCCCGCCAATAATATGCCGACAAGCTTTATTTTATTTAAGCAGCCCCAGTTTTTCATTACATTCATCCTCGCGCCTCCCTCTTTATTCTCATAAGACACACCGACGGAATGGGTACAGTAGTGAAGAAAGAGCACCCCTATTACTCGAATATATTATTTACTATTCTCATCTTTGGCATTCCTCTCGCTCTTCTTTCTTCAACAGTTTCAAATAGAATCGATTACTATTCACGTAGAAAACTACAAGTATATTTTTCATTCTTCCTGAACTTTGACAAATTATTTCTTAAACTTTTTAAATTTCTTTTCTCGTGTTTCTTTCGTTACGTTGGCCGATCGTGAACGGATCGTTCAACTTTTGTCTTTAAAAGTGGAAAATCACGAGGCGAGTGTTACGTTGAGGCTGGCAGGAGAAAAAATCAACGCGTAAAATCATTTTTAGCATACTCGATTTCATCCTGACGAACGATCGCATTTCGGGATACGAGGCAGGGAGGGAAGAAAAAGAAAGCGAGTTTAGGGTGTCGGAGATGCAAGATTACCGCCGAAAAAAACTTTTGCTTCGACTAGAAGGGATTTATTCCGGAATCCCTGTAACCTATCGAAGCAGGTCATTCCACGCAATGTCCATGGTCGGAAAACTTAGATGACCTTGGGAATCGCAATCGATCGGCAAAACCTCTAGGGCGGAACGCTCCAACTCACCCCTCTGATACATACGCGATAGGAGCTTTGCTCCACGTGAAAGTAATCTCACGCATGCTTGCAACTTGTATGCAAACTTTACAAAAGAATCATTTCAAGAGACTATTTGTCTATTGATTCCATTGTCTCGAGGAAAAAAGAAGAATTATTTTCCCAATCTGTTTTATGAAAATTCTAACTAAAAAAAATTCATGATACTTTATTTTTAGTAGACCATATCTATTCTAAATCTAATCGTGGACGCGTAAACTTCCGTGTTTAAACATTTGTGCGTGTACGTATGCCCGGATTCCCAGTCGTTCCTTCTTCAAGAGTACGTGACTGCACCCGGGAGCGCCATCCCTTCTACCCTGAAACAGGAACATCGAGCGCTAACGGAACCCAGGCCAACCCCCCTACTCTTAGCCATTGCATACTTTATTGTGCGCATTATTTAAATGAGCGCAACTTCGCCGTAATCTTGCCACCGAGCAAACCCCTCCAACTCCTCCACTTCGTTCTCTTCTCTACCCCTGTACCAACTACCTAAGCAACCCTTAACGTGTGGCGGTAGCTGGCGCGGAAAGGAGCGAGGAAACGACGAAGAACGAGGAGGAGGGGAAGAGCCACTAGCAATGGTGGGAGTAGGGTTTAGGTGTGGGTGGTTGGTCGGTGGAGCTTTCCCTGGGGTTGCTGCTGCTGTGGGGCAGAGAAGAGGCTGGCCGACCGTGTTTTTGCGAGCTGTTTCTGCTGACCAGTGCGGCTTTTCCTGTGCGGTCATCTCTCGTCGCCTCCCAAAGCTTGTAGAGTCGCTTATTGCCCCGAAGCTCCTGTTAACCGCCCTCTTTAGCTTCCTGTCCCGACAGTCCTACCTACGTTACATCTTCTTTTTTTTTCTGTATCGACACGCGAATTCCACCGACTTGAACCGTTCCTTCATTCTTCTCAATCTTCCCGTGCAACTTTTTCACTATCTTCCTGTCTTTGTTTCTTTTTTATAGAATCACTGAGTCGGAGAATCTTTTTCACGTAAATCGATAAAAACATATTCAACTTGGCATATTTTTTGATCGATCGAGAGTGTAGGTTGATAAAGCTTTCAAGTGCCCGAATGTTTTAAACATTTCTACTAATGGAACTGACGTATCCAGAGACAAACGCTTTTGCGAAGCTTTTTAAGGGTTGGTTGCATCTAGTCTCTTTCTTCTTAGAAATATATTCAGCTTGTATAATTGTATATCGTCGTATTCCGTGTACGAAACAAAGGTTATTTCGGATTCTCTAGGGCCGAACAATTAGGCGAATCACACGAACGTAACAGCTGAACGTTAACTCGTAATGTGACCCTTCATTTACTCGACCGTTAGCCACACCCTACTGCCCATCAACAACGAGTTCTCATCATTCCCCTGTATTTTCCGATCTCTCGTACTAATCGAGGTTTAGATTTATTCCAAGAATCGCTCGTGAAAAATATGTAAATCTGGAATTGAGATACCCTGGCGTCACTCATTGCGAACGAAAATAGCTCGAACGTTTAACGAAGACATCAAAGCTTTATCGGTGGCTTCCTTTAGGTTCAAATTACTGGCGGGTTTTTCCTTATCTTTCTCCTTGGTAAGCCAGGAAAGAATAACTACCAAAGATATCGAGTCTGCATATGTATCAACGCGGTGAATACTCCATAAAGAGATCGATAAAGACTGAAATCGAGTTTCGCCTCCCTTTTCGTCCTTATATCTTTGGTAATCGTCGCCTTTAACGTACACACCTAACGTTCGATTCAGCGAAAACGTAACAATCCGAAGAACAAGTTGAAATTTGACAATTTGGTGGGAACAAGTGGCAAAAAATGTGTGTAAAAATTTCATTTCGACACAGGTGGAAATGTAAACGAAGAGAAAGCTTCGAAACGAAAAGACAACAGGAGGAGTACGTAAAAACGTGGATGTGCCAGCTCTTGAAAGGCGATAGAAGCGTCTGCGGCGTGAACCGGTTTTATAGTTGCGAAATATTTGTAAATATTTCCCTCTTTCGGGACAAAGATTCGAAGGGGTTGAAGAAGCTCCTCTAGGCGGCGGTATGAGTCGAGGGTAGAAAGGATAAAAGCTTTCTGGTTTGTACGTTTGACGGTCAAACGAATTCTGTATTTGGCAAGGCCTACACTCATCTAAAGCCCTTCAAAGAAGTGCCACGGCTCGGTATAAGCTTCTCCTACGATTAGTACTGGTAACGGGTTGTTTGCGTTGAAAATATTTCAACCTGTGGCAGGGAGGAGTGTGTAGCTTTTAACAATTTCCAAGGTAGATTCGTCGGTATTTACGGAGTACAGGAAATTCTCGCGTATCAAGCTTGATATTATGTTTGCCCTTTCTACGCGTTCGTTCACGCGATTTTCTTTTCATCGAACTATCTTGTCGAGCTTTTACTCTCGTTGCAGAAATCGATCTTAATCCTAGCAAAATTCCTAGTGAACGTAGAGAGAAAACTTCATGTGTTTCGATGTAAATCAGGAAGGAGTAGTTAGCAAGTAGATTTGTTAGTTCACGGCATAGTAGATGCTTCAATCACGTAAGGGTATCCCCGATCAGTAAACAAGCGAGGGTCGTTACAGCAATGGTTAAACCGATGACTATAGGCCAATAAGAGGTCGGGGGTATTTAGGAGGGTTGTTTACGGCTACTTTTCTTTTTCTGGTCAATAAGGTTTAACCACCCCTAGAGACCGTCGATCTATCCGTCCAGTTTTCCTAATTGCTGACGTTGCAACGACTATTTTTTCTCATGTTTTTTGCTCCCTCCAAGCGATGGCTGCGTTTTCATCGTGTTTCTAGAACAGAGGTTTTTTTATTCTTCTTTGAATCTCATTTCGCGAAACATTTCGTGGTTATTCTACGAGTACAGATTTTGTTTGGTTTTTTCCCTCCAGTGTGCTTCGTGTTTGTTGCTTTTCATTGCTGGAGAAACGTTATGGCTTTACCATACAGACAACTTTTATTAGCGAAGCTACCGGTATGTGCGATGCACCCTTCGTAAAAATCAGATATGGGAACGCTGCGAAAGTAAAAACAATGGGACCGAATTGGACGGGAAATATCGCAGTAAGTTTAAGGGTAGCGCGACGCTAGAGAGCATTTGCATGTGCCGATCGACCATGCGGAAGAAACGTCGTTTTCATCGTCTTTTGCTCTTAGGCAGCTTGTTTTTCTTTCTTTACCCAACTCTTTTCACGTATCCTCTCTCTTTCTCTCTCTCTCTCTCTCTTTGCCTCTGTTAATTCACGTGGTCTTCCAATGCAATTTCCAGAAATGACGACAAAAATCTCGATTTACCATTCCCTGCATACTGTTGTCTTTTATCCCTTTAACAAAATAATAAGCCAGCGTGAATGTCAGAGTTGCTGGAGAAGACTTAACGAATATGGATTAAAAGTTCTTGGAGGCGCAATACTATGAGGGAAGGAAAGCAGTCAGGGAGAAAGAAAGCAGATAGTGAAAGAGAAAGGGACGTTGAACCGGCTGTAGAATCGGCTTGGTATTTGAGATTGGTGGGTGCAGGCGGGGGTGGGTGGCTGTACGGGCCGATGGAATTGTGTTTGTATTTTAATGAGGGGGCTATGCTAATCCCTCTCGCGGCACGCAGTCGTTTCTCTCCTCTCCGGGAGAGAAGGAAAACCCGTTTTTCCATTTCGCGGCAGCCGCAAACGGCTCACGGCGTTGAACCGAGTTTGAGCCGCGTGAAGAGAAGCCACGCGGTTAGAGACCGACGAATAAATTCGCACTTCACTCGTGTATTTGCAAATTTTAAAGGGAACCAAAGTGGAGGGGGCGGGAGGTCCCTACAACGCCCGATTGTTTTAATATCTTTTGCCTGCCTGCTTGCCCGCTTGCTATTGGAGGGTGTTCCTGTACAGCTTGGAAATCGAAAGCATAAAAGGGGAGCCATTTTTCCGTTCTCGTTCCTGTTGCGTTTAGGTCTTCTTCTTTTTTTTCCTCTCTTCTTCCGTTTTAGCTTTTTTCAACGTTGCCAGGCAACTCGAATATTTTCGTGCGTTTGAAAACGTATTATTAGATCGTAGCCGGGTAAACGGACCCGTTAAAGCGTTTTATTTGCGTACGGCCGATTCTTAAAGAGGATCATTTCATCCTTTTCAGAACAAAAAGTCCACCCTCGACGCTTCTCCCTGTCTGAGTATGCTCGATGATGCTGCTCTCTCCTCTTTGCGCCCCCGGCATCGTTTCACCCCTCTTTGACCCAGTGCCATAATTTCAGGAATCGATAGTGTTCATACGCGTGCCTGCATACGCTCGTTTTCACCTCCGCGCGATCGCTTCCTCGGCAAAGTCGTTAATCTTCGTACGAAAGAGAAAGAAGCGAAGAAAACGAAGCCGAACCACGGTTTATTAAAAGTTGCTCGTCGTTTCCGATCGTGTTCGTAGAAATGAAATAGCTCTCTCGAGATGATTTGCCTCGGTGGTAACCGAGTGATTAATATTTTTCCGCGGATCCTGGCGGATCGCTCGCGAGCGAAACGTGGAAACGGGAATTCGTTGCAAACCGCCACGTAGTTCGGCGAGTGGCTATTACACGAAAACAGGACCGAAAGCTTTTTTCCAAGGGAGCAAGTTTGGAAAAGTACGAAAGTTCCTGGTAGACAGGGAGTTAGGTTGATAGGGACCGATCCAATCCAGTCGATGTATTTACAGATCACTAGCCGAACCATAGGAGTCTTGTATTTCTATATCGAATTCAAATCGCATCGTTTCTCCGTTGTTTCTCGTCCCAACGAAACGAAACAGTCTATTCGCGTAGCAAAAATTTCCAACGACACTCTTCTGTTTTTTTGCTTCTTTTATAGATTACGTAACGTGTACGATTCTGTTATACGTCTCTGTACTAGCTATATAACGATCGATATCGGTCGTCGTGTAATAAATCGTCAAGAAAGATTGAAAATTTCTTGAATAGACGGAGGTGGGGGGAGGGGCAGAATGTTTAATCGGATTCAGGGTTGACAGAGCGTAGGCCGTTTTGGTTGAACTTCGGCAAACATCGCGTATCGCGGATGGTGTGTACAAGTGTGCAAGCCTGCTTGAAATTTTCACATTCTCTTTCGCGTACAATCGTTCCACGTGGAATCGGAGCGGGCTAGGCGGCAGCCGGCAGACGGTTTAAACAATCGCCGAAGGGAAAACGAGGTGGAAGGAAAAAAAAGGGGGGAAAGGCTAGGGGTAATCCCGCTTCTCGTCTGCTTCGTGATACATCGAGATATCGCCGAGTCGTTGTTGACCGAAGTTTCGATGATTCTGGTCGGAGAGAAAGATTCAACTCGTGCCTGGACGATTATGTGCGACAGACCGGTTGCCGGGGGTTAGCCCCTCTATACAGGTACAGGACTGGCCGCCACCGGAGTATCGATGTATTTTCAATACCGAGACAAAGCGATATAATCCGCGTTTAATTGGAAAACTTCACATCGCCGTCTCCCTTTTCGATACAAATCGAGGCAAAACTCCGAATCGCGGCAAACCTCCCCTCTTCTCGCGCCAGTCATTGTGGCTCCACTCGGCTATTTCTGCCCCCAGACGTAACCGTTTTGCGTTTACGTCGTTTTCTGCAACTTTCAATGATCCTCCCGCTACTACTTTCTCTGCGTTTCACGAAACAAAACGGCAACCGAACTTTGTTCAATCTTTTATACCGCTCGATCCGCTTCCATTCGATCCGCTGGGAACTAGAATCGGGTGTGCATTTATGACTTTCGTTCTATGGCAAATCGATTGTAAAAGATATTAGATTTTTGAAAATATCTACCACCTATAATAGCAATGATATTCAACGCGCGTTATTTGAAGGTGTCTGAAATTTTATGCAAACAGGCCTAAAATGTGTAAGAATAAATAAATTTAAGGGTGCAAAGAAACAAATAGAAAATATGAAAACAGACGAAACAACATTAGCAAATGAAATTAAAAGTTATATATAAGACGGTGGTATGTAAAGTCTGCGGAGAAATCAATTTGATGTAATTTTCCTCGATTTCTTAACAGACTTTCTTTACGAGACTTGTCTGACGTGTTCGACACCTTGTATATACTGCATTCACATTTTTCCACGTCTTTTGGTGGAAGAAGTTGGTTGAGGATGGGGTTAAATTTAAAAAGTTTTTTAAGCGTGTTTTGTCGTGCTTTAACGCTGCACCGCGAGGGAAACTTACGCGCAAGAGCGACGACGATCCTGTTTGCCCGTCAGTCATGTCGTTTCCGTAACTTTGGGGGATGATTAACCTGGTGTGACGCTGGAAAATAACATTGGCGACGTCTTGTTCACATTGCCGGAAGACTGGTGTTTCCGTCTTTCTCGCGGCTGCGACGACGACGAGCTTAAATCGTGTAATTTCGCTCGGCTTCCAGTAAACTAGTTTTCCACGGCGGACTTCCCCTATTTCGCCTTGTGAATATTTTAACTTTACGAGATAATTATATCCCACATAGACACTCATTACGGATGATACGTTAAAGTCGAAGAAGGTTATCGCGATGCCTTCTCTACTTTTCATTTTATTTTTTCTTTAACGAAGTAAACCTGTTTCGTATGAAATTCCTTCGTAAGGGTGGAAAGTTTTTCCAGCAGTAAAATATACTCTGTTGAAGAAGAACGGTAAATGTAAGGGAGGAAAAGTTTGAAGAGCAACATGAAAAGTATACTCGTAAATCTCGCTTCGATGTTGGAAAAAATTAAAACAATCGTTTAACGTTACTATTCATTCCGATGTTAATCTTCACCGTAAATAATAAAAATGTTTGATCGATCCTCGACATTTCGTACCATGCTACGTTTCTAATGCATTCTATATTTAAACGTAAAAATGTATCGCCCACGATACGTAACGCGAGGAGATTGAAATATTCAAATTGACTTCTCATTTATTGACACTTTCGCATTGCATTCCCTTTCGTGCCGCTCTCTAATTATAAATGTCACGAGTTAGTATCTCTGATTGGTTCTTCTTATAGACATGTCACGCAAGTTTTACAATTGCCAGCCGTATTTTTAAATAACAATATCAACTCACCCCTACGAGAATGACACAGCTGGCTATCGATACGACTAAAATAATTATAGTATCGTGGATATACGGTCTATTTCCATCCTCGTGTCACGATTAAGTCGGCCGATGGTGCAGCGAAAGAACGAGACAAAAACGAAATGACAGCGTCATAAATACCAGATTCTTCCTTCTTCTTCTTCTTTTTTTTTTCTTTTTGTCGACTCGATGTTTTCGGAGGGACAAGAAGTTGTCGAGAAGAATCTTCCACGGGGCTGGACGAGGATGAGAAGCAGTCGCGATAATTGTTATTACCATAACGCCTGTTATAAATGATTCGGAAGATTCGTCCTTTGATTGTTATGCCCTGTACTTAATAATACCTTGGCGAGGAGAGCGAGGTTTGAGTCGGATGACGGCGAAATCAGGCGTGAGAAGGCGCCACCCTTCCATCCTTTTAGCCGCGCTTTTAAATGTCTTTCAAGTTTTCAGCTGCGCGCAGCAGTCTTGCCCGACAATCGGAGGGTTACCCGCTGCCCTTTGTCCCGATAATTAAATCTAACGATTGTCATATTTTAATTGTTCTTCTTTACCAACGGACACGGCCGATACCGTAATGACGGCGTAGCGGAATCAGTCGAGGGTACGAAACGCTGGCGGAAGGGTTCAGCATGACTTTTGTTCCATTACGTATCTTTGTCGTTTGCTTCGGCAAGTTATCGCTTTATGATCTTAATTGCTGCAGCCCTTCTGCAAGGGAAACTATATTTTTCACGCTGGTTGTAACGTAACTTGACAGAGATAAGTTATTGATAGTTTACGTAATATACCTCGCGTGTATGCTCTAAGGGAACGAAATTTTAGATTGAGAATGAGGCAATAACGCTCGAAACGGATCGAGAATCGTCTAGAGCCGATAAAAGAAGGCTAGAGAACGGTAGAGAAATAGTGGGCCGATGGAAATGCCATTAGCTAATCTTTTTTGTTCCATGTATCACGGGACACGAGAACACCTAATTCCGCGTGCGCTATACGTATAGACGTAGTCAAGTCGGATTATACGAGCGAAACGATGGATCCACCCGGTGGTATCTCTGTCAGATAATCGCAATTGGTTGGAAGCGTGGTGAAGGAGCGCGCGCGCGCTCTCCCCGGGATTCTCTGCAATGCCGGAAAACATTCTCAATATTTGCAGATTGCAATGAGACATGCGAGCGTCGCTTCTTTTTTACTCTCTTTTAGATCCGCTTTAGGCGGTTTCGAGACACACGCTCACCGGTAATGGGCCTCCACCTTCCTTTTTCTTCTCCTCTATTTTTTTTTTCTCTCCCTTCCCTCCTTTTCTTTCCTTTTTTCTTCCTCCCTTCTGCTTACGAACCCTCGCCAACCCCTCGAAGAAGCCTGCTAGCACTCCACCCCCGACCGCCCTCCCATCGAGCCCTCAATTTACCTCAACGGCACTTCCTCCTCTTCTGTCGGATCGTAGGTGTCAATTTGGCCTCGAGTACCTGCCGAAGTTTTCACGAGTCTTCCTCTTTATCCTTTTTAATTTTTGCCATACCACTCGAACATTTGTCTCCGCTGATTGGATTCTTTGTTGATGAAAGTTCGAATTATTCCCAGCGATCGTGGGTCTCGACTCGATGGAAGTTGGAAATGATTCTGCACGAAAGGGTTCCGATAATTGTCTGGTTGGAAGCTTATTGTTTCTTCTTTCGTCATCCATCGTATTCGTTATGCGACTATCCGTTTCTTCGTCCTCTTTCCTTTTCCCGTCATTTTATTTAATGGTCGCTGAAAGTGAAAAACAAGGGGGAGTTGCTAATTGCGTTTTTTTTTTGTCCTTACCGTTGGATAACGTCGACGTGGGATCGTGTAATTATTAGCAGCGTGAAATGTAATAGAAGAAACTCCTCAGACAGCGGAGATAATGAAACTTAGAAGGGGTTGAAGCAATTTAGGGTGGTTGTCGCACGTATGGTTGGCAAAACCTTTGCCGACTCGAGTGCTTTGTGCATACGGAAGCAGAGTTTGTACGCCTTCGTTGCTGCCCCCCGTTGCTCTAATTCGTCATTCGCATCCGCCCGAAAATTCAAACATACTCTGCTCTGTGTTCGATGTTGAGCAACAAGATCTCGCTGATTGATTACACGAATATGTCTAGATGTTTAGAGTAAATGCAGAATCGTTTAGCCGCTAATCGTGCCGTTTACCGCGATGTGGTTGATATCGATTTATCTTGGAGCGCTAAGCGAGTGGAACAACTTTTGAAAAGAGTGCTTGATTACATCCTCGGAGACGTATAATTAACTGCCATGAACGAGGGTGGCGTCTGGAGGTTGTATAAATAACTTACGCATTGTCTTGGCACTGAGTCTGCACGTCTCGTGTTTGAACGACCATAATTTCCCCTTCTTCTTCGTCCCAGCGAATCAAACAAGTCGAACCACTTTCATTCACGCGTTAGACTTTTATATAATCTTCAATTCTAATTCGGCTTAAACAAATATGAGAAAGAGAAGTTAATTTTTTTCCATTCAGTGTGTACACTTATTAGCATGAATTTAATTAGACCGCCTGCTTGGTTGGCCGGGTGTGCGTCGACACATTGTATAAATACAATTATTGTTCATAAATATTCATCCACATTTAATATCGGGGCATTGTGGCGCAGAAGTTTGAGAAGAAGGCGACAGTGGAGTTTAGTTGAAGTTTTCAGAAAATTCTCTGTCCCCTCTTTACATTGATGTAATAATCTGAAATTCCTTCTACGCATAATGAAGTATACGCAGCAACTTAAATTAATGGAAACACAATAGAGGGCGGATGGAATGGTAAAATTGCTTTAATTATCGTGTCCAACGTCCAGACATTGGTGTATCGTACGCGCTTTAAAGAGAGCGACCGTTTAAAGTGCGTAAAAAATATTATTACGGTAATTGATAAAACGACGGTGAAAGAAAAAAGAAGAAGAAAAAAAAAACGAAAAAGAAAAAGCACGATGTCCGCTCTAGATTCAACGAGTTCACGTTCTTCACGTTGTCAGACGATGAAAAATCCCCGGTTTTGAAACAAAGAAAGTAGCACTTTCTGCCTTCCTGTTCCTCCTCTCCTCCTTTTGCCTTCGTTTCGTCGTTTTTTAATTCACCAGTTGAAATATTTGCCCAAGGTTTCTTCCAATTATAATTAACCTCAACAATATTCATTTTCCATACTGGAACGAAGTTGTTCGTCTGCCAAGAGACGACCCTCTCGGAGATTATATTAATTAATCTATTAAGATGTACATTTTTAGCAGCGCCGTTATACCGACTCTTTCGTTTCTTCTTTTTTCCCTATGCCTCCTTGTAACTTCATGCCTCTGTCCTTAAATCTTTTTCTTACTTTATTCTCATATACCACAAGAATCACAGACTTTCGGGCTATTAATCAGCGTATTGGTTTATTACGGTATAGAGAATCTGTGTGCGGAGAGGTGAATGGTTCCCTTTCCATGTTTCGTAATATAAAGCAGTTAAAGATCGAATAAAAAGGGATACCGTGGTGTGATCTGTGGCGATGTTGCGGCTCGTCTTGCAACGAATCGTTTGCAGGTAAAGCGATGGTCTGACGCGCAGAAAATATTTAATTAAAGTAAAGATCGAAAGTCCGTGGCCATAGGTCAGAGCCGCACATTTCCGAACGTCGGAAAACCCTGGTGACTTTTTTTATCGAGACCACGTGTCACACACCCCCACACGTTATTGGTAAACTCTTTCCGGCTATTTAATTAACATGCCTCGCTCTTCGAACGCCGCTATACCTCGAACGTTCCAAAAATGCGGCGAACTTGAAGCACGAATCCAACCAGCCGATTATTTTTTTCAATAAACCGTGTATGAAACTTTTTGTTCAAGCTTAAAACACCAATGAAGCGTATCTATTTCCTTGGAAAGGAAATTATTATTAAGGATTAATCTGGTTCAAATTGATTTTCTAATTTCTGCAGTAAGTGCCGTTGCAATTGATTCACATGTAAGATGTCATAAACGAATAAACGGCTAGGATCGCGATTAACATTCCATAAACGTGTCATAGATTATGGTTATCTCATACTTGTCGAGTTAAACGGAAATTTGAATAATAGTGTATAGTGTGGGAATAATTGATAGCTGTAGATATTAGGTCAGAGGTGCAGGATTAATGTTCGAATGCTCTGGAAGAAAGATAAAACTGTTTACGAAATTCTTTTCCCACTGAGCATTGAAAGCACGATTTTACGCGACTTTCGTGAGATCTATGAGGGACGTAAGCGCGTAACAATAACAGCTGAACGGTGGAACATGCAATTCCGACTATGCCCCTAGCTTTTTATTTCGTCATTATAAAAGTTGGAACGAAGTCTCATTTCTTCTGTTACTTTTTTACGAACGGATGCAATATTTCCGAAACTTTTAACGCCTTCCGTCGCAAAGCAAATCCGGACTCGCCCGAGGCAATTTTACGACAAAAACATCCATTAAACGTCCACTTCATTAATGGTTAAATACATTAAGCAACGTGTCTCGTATTTTAATAGAGACATTCGAACATGTTAGCAAATATTTCTCTTGAAATTTCGCACTATAATTAGACCTTTTGTTTCGGATATTTTTTTCTATTATTATTATTATCCGAGGAAACATTCCGGAACGCATTTGGGTTTCATGAAGCGGCTTGTCCGTAAGTTATGCGGAGTATTCGGAAAATGGAGAACGTTGTCGCGTGAACAGCATGGGGTCCCATATCAGCGTGAAAAGTCTCGGTAATCCGACAATTTGTATTTATTTCCTCGGCGAAATCTTTTTTCATGGTAGTAACGATGAAAAACTTCACTCGTTACCTCGGTCTTGGTCGTTTTCTCACCGTGAAAAAATTCTTTAAGCTAAGTACTCAAGATGAACCGTGAGTTTTATCTATCAGATTTTATCGGTATCCTAAATTTTTCTCTCTGTCCGCTCTAACAAAAAAATACGAAGAAGTAAGTCCAACAGTCTTGTTACTCGAAAGAACAAACCTTCCTCTAATGCAATGAGTAAAAACGTTGAAACTCTGCACATTCCAGACTGTATTATCGACCAGTGGAGCACTTATCGAGGCTACTTGGTAACAGGGGATATATCGAAGCAGAATGGTAGGACTTTCTCATTGAAGTGTTAATTAATAATACGCCAAGTGTCCGATCGTTATAACGTAGTCATCTTATTACGAGGCCGGCGGTGTCTCATCGATTTATTCGTAACGTTCTTCAACCACTTCACCGATTTCATCCACAGAGATGCTTAAAATTGATAGATCGTATTTTTCGATGTTTTTAGCTTCGTATTTCGAAGAATGAACATTTTTCCTTCGTAAGATTCACGGTTGTTATTCGTCGATTATTTTAAACGTTTTAGATCTCTTCTACCGAATTACGGTCGCAGATACGGTTCAACTCGAGACCGAGTTATTGTTGCTTTCCAGCGTTTGCTCGTTGTGTGTTTTAGGTAATTGTAATTCGCCGCTTGTGGCAAGGCGTGACGTTGGGCCGAGCAACGCCGTGATCCTTCCAATCTACGAGGTGACGATGCTAATTGCTTCAACAAACAGACAAACAGACATGGTTTCATTTCTAAAGCGAACAGTTGCTGAAGACGATAATCTTACCTCGCTTTCTATCTCTTACCCGTTCTCTTCCGAAGAAATTTATAATTTTCCTAAACAACTTTTGTCCCTGCCGATAATCTTGCATAAATATTTATCCAGTTATGAGAAACAAAAGCAGAGTAATTTTTAGGGATAGAACATAAAGGAAGGGAACATTTTAATTTGTTAACCAAAACAAACCAAAATCGCTATTAGAAGAACCGGGAGGATCAACAAGAAAATCCGGCGAACCCTCTAACGATAAAGCGTTACGTAAACAAACCTTCCTCTTTTGTCTCTACAAGAGCTTTATCGCCATGGTGTCCTCCCATGTATTCGTCCTTACCATTTTAATGGAACGACGTGGTTACTGGTTCGTTTAAGTCGCTTCGTGTACCACGATGCATGTACTCTCCTTAAAAAATAAAAAAAAAAATAAGAAATAACAATACAAAAAGATGATTGTTGATCAAATTGAAAGATTTGAATGAGTAGATAATTAACAAAAATCATCACTGCCCTCATACATGGCGACGTTTATACTAACCACCCATCTTTTCCCTACATGCGGGCATTCTATTATGCAATTAGAGAAAGGAGAATCAGGAAATTCTAAGGGAGCCAGGGCCCAAGCTATATCGCTATCGAACATGACAGGACACGGTCGTCCGACACACCCTTTCTTCGTTCGAATTCGTACGGGTCCGAACTACTCCGATGTACTCCTTGCTTATCTCAAAAACATCCTCCGTGTTTGTTCGATCCATACGTTCTCCAGGGAAAATATTTAACATGGTGTGACGTCGTTGAATTTTCATCGTTCGGCGCCAGTCGATCGTATTTTTCTTATTTCACCCTGTTGTCGGAGCGTTTCATCGATTGTCTAAATTTAGTACGGCTCTGTTAGCGTTAATATTTGACCGCATTATGCAGTAGATGCTCGCGATCGTGTCTCTAGCTCACGAACGACGTAGTTGAACTGGACGACCCTTGTCTATGGGGGTAGTTTGTATAACGAGTGATAGTTTAATCAGTTGCTCCGCTTCTGACATCACGTCTGCGGGTGCAAGCGAGCCCAAACTTCCTTGAAATTCAGTGTTTGTCAAGGGCAAGGACCTGTTCTTATCTATTTCCCTGGCTTCTAGACTAGGCTGCAGGTTAACCAGCTAGTCGAACAACTTTCCATCATGCCGTACCTCTTCTTCTTTCGTCATCAGGAAAATTTGTCTTATGCAAGGAGTCACGGGGACGACGTATGAATCACTTGGGATTCCGAGAGGTTGAATCGGTTGACCTAGTATCTGGGAAGGAGGTGGTTTCCACCCCTTTGCCTTACGTTAATTTAATAGAAGGGACGCGTGCTGTCCTAAACCACCCCTTTCCTTACCCTTTCTCGCTGGCTGATACGCTAACTTACAAGGGGCGGTTATCAGACGTCCTTTGCCTCCTTCCTCCCTCAACCCTTCAAGATTCCAAGTTATCTAACGTCCGAGGATCTATGCTAATATCGTCAGATTAGTCTGGGAAGTGCTCACAGATTGCAGTATTATTGAAATTTCGATATCGATTAGTCTTCTTATACCGACGTGCGACAAAACATCCGATTTCTGTTACGACATCTGTACAAGAAGATATTCGTGTATACTGTTCGCGTATCGAGAGATCTTTTTTTTATCAATGTTCGATCTTTCGCGGTGAACGACGCTTCTACGTCGTGGTTCTATTACGTACGAGGAACTTTTAAAAAGGTATAGTTAATTTCTGACCGAAGAGTCTAGCGAAATGGTGCCTCGCCATCGTCCGCAAAAGGGTCCGTGAAGGGAAGTAAGGACAGCAGTAAACGTAATTTGAATTTCATGGCAGTTTAACGATCTTAATTAGAAAGCCCTTGCTCATTCCAGCTCGAGGCCGTCCAGACCTGAAACCTGGAACCTCGAATCTCGAACCTCCCTCTAGACTTAACCGGGCTTACTCAAGGAGAGACGCGTTAAGCCAAGAGGGATCTTACCTCGCTGTTTATTCTCGTATTAACACCGAGTCTAAACTAGCCGAAGACAAATCGTGTACACCGTACAAGAAGAAGACACTATCGGCTGAGCTGGATTTCAGAGTAAGACGCTCGTTCGTTTTCCCTCCAATCGTTTCGTCGTCATAGAGCTAAAAGGCTTGCGCCGCGATAACTTATTATATTAGTTTGTACCTTGGATGCTGGTATTTTCAATTTTCACACTACACCGAGTATAAAATACGCTTATCCGCTTATCCAGAAAATAGCTTCGCCTCGTCATCTTCTACGCGAAATATGCCAGGTCATTGTAATTCGGAGACCACATCACACACAATGACACGGTGCATTCTTATACCTGTTTTTCACCCTTTGCCGAAAGGAATATTCGCTTGGCGTTAAGTGGTAACGATACTCCCCTCGTATTTAATTTCCTACGCCTCGCCGGAATATATCGTTTTAATATAGCGGCGCGTTTGCATCGCGAGCAAATCCTTCGGAATATCCAGTGGTCGGTCGACCGTCCGTATCCGTAGGGGGTGAATTTCGCACGAGAGTGGACGCGGTACTTGGCCGGGGGTGGACGCCGGCCAAGCCAAGGCAGAAACAGCGGAGGGTGACCGAGGGTGGTCCCTAAAAGAAACATAAATAAGACAAATAGGGGCGATCGACAATAGAAAATATCGAATGTACAGAATGCTCCATAAATCGGAGGGTGGTTGTGAACGCTAGTAGAGGACGAGAAAGAGAAGGAAGATCGTGAGGGTGGGGGGGGGGTGGTAGAAAGGAGGGGTGGTTGCCGTTTGCTATAAGGCGAGGCGATCTTTTTATGTTCCAACGCGCTCCCTTTTGCTCCCTCAGAAATATATCTATGGCCAATATCCGCAACCATTTCCCGAGCATGTTTCCACTGCGGATTCGATATACTAGCGATGGCAAGTATAAGCCAGCCGATCTTCTGTCCTTTCGTTGATAGTTTATACGTAGGTTTTCCAAGGTGAGAATATCCCAGAGTTGTTTCGCTTTATTAGACTTACCGTTGGATCAACGAATTCTCCAAGACACGTGTTTTGTCGAGAAGAAAATAATAATAATGTATCGCGTACATCGACGTTGGATAATATCGCGTGTTCGAAAAGTTATTGACTAGAGGAACGCCGAGAAAGAGAGAGAGAGAGAGAGATGAGCTTTACATCGTGCTCGTTATCCACGGAGGGAGGTTGTAAGACGTGGGTGGTACATATACTGAGGGTTGTAGAAGAACGAGGCGCGTGTTACGTACGAGAGGGTTTGCAAACATAACCTAACATTTGCGTAGCAGTGTCGCGTATACGCGTTCATATATTCGGCCTGTACGAAGAAGGATGGAAAAGGGTTCGAATGAGAAAGCGTGGAGCGGTAACGCTCGGCGAATCTTGGTGGGGGTGAATTCCCAGGTTTACGTTTACAACCTTAACTACAAATTCGACAGAGTTACCGAGGCATAAGGGGGTGGATTGTATCTCGTAAGGGTGGTTAGAGCCGCGTGTAAAAGCCACCCACTCCCTACTATTCTCTGCCAGTTGTTAAGAAGTCCCTCTGGGCTAATTTCGCTTCTATCTTCGTGCTTCCGTCGTTCTTCGATGTCTTGGTTTCGCCCGTTTCAACCACTTATTGTTCTTTCGCGTCACCTACGTGTTCCGTCGAATTATTCGCTTGGCATTCGCGATACTTTTTTTCCTCCTGCTCCTCCCCGCCCAGGTACGCTAAATCCTTTAATTAGGAAAGATTTATGGGGTTTACGCTGGCGTATAAAAAATAATATACCGAACGATAAAAATAGCCGAGCGAAATATAAATTGCGATGATTCATACAGCCAACGGTTATTTATCGCGCAGCCAAGTATATGCATTGTGCTTTGAGCCGCGCTTTCGCCTCCATGAATTATAAGTGCGGTACACACGATTATTAGAATAGCTATCTGGCCCTTTTTTGTATTTTTTTTTTTCGCTCGCGGAACTGGGATCTACATAATTTTCAATAAACTGTATTGCGCGCCTCCATAAATTCCCGCCAAACGTACCGCGCGAGCTACATCAAACAATTTCGATGAAATACACCGACAGCGCCGGGTTCTCCGCGGACGCGTCGATCCGATAAATATATTATCAAGCGTTGTATTAATTAATTAATCCTTTCTTAGCGGGATATCTTTCTTTCATAACGAGATAAAGGAATAAATGAGCGAGAACCTCGGAGAACCTCTTTCCCTCTCTCGGACCCTCTGATTCTGGGGCTCACCCTCTTTTGGCGCGGTCGAGAAAAAAAGAAAGAGTAGAAACGTGGAGTCACCCCGTACTCAGTTTTGTGGCACGCCCGGCCGACGCAATACGACAAAGCATCGAAATTATTTATAACGGTCGTTCGTTAAAGGGAAAAACTCTGGAGGCTACCCAGCGTCTATTGCATCGGTGTGCGTGAATGAAGTCGAATTCGGTCGAAAGAGAGATAGGGAGGGGGATTCGTTAAATGCAGTGAATTCGGCAAGAGAAACGAGCCGTGCCACGTTACTAGGACTTCTCTCGCTTGGCAAAGGCTCTTATCAGTTGCAATTGCATCGCATTCGTCGATGTTGTACGAATGTACGCGACACAGTTGCGGTTACCATCCCATGCCGCAAGGGTAATATTGTCGCAACTGTTATTTATAATCCGGCTATTTACCGCGGGCAGTTGCCAGAAGAGCACAGTAAAACGAAGCATCCCTTGTGCACGTACACGTAGGTCCACGAAGTCGTGTGCGGAGTCTATATAAATTTCACCGGTGTTATATTGGCTGCTTCGTATCGTGTACATGCATTTATTATCTCTCCGGGCTCACACCTCCTCGGGAAAGTTTACTAGAAAATATGCTGCGGGGTTGCTTTGTCCGCTTATATCCACCAGTCATTTGATTTATTCGTGATAACGAGAGCTCGCTATCGCGGGTGTTTATGCTTCTGCTACCCTTTTCCCATTTTTCTTTCGACGGAGGACGCTGGGAATTGCGGAGAAAAATATTAGGAGGGTTCATCGTGGGATTATCAATTGCTGCGGCTGTGTTCTCAAATTATTAAAACTCGTATCGAAACGCGCGACATTCGTGTTCTTTAAACAGGGACAATTTCTGGCTTGCTGGATAATTATTTGGGAATCGTAGTAGGTATATTCTCCTTGGTTGATCTACGCGGATATATACTACTGATCTCTGACATTGGCTTCCCTGTCTTTCGGGTTTTAATTCCATTTTGTTTCATGTCCAATAACGGCTGAAATTTTAATTCAGAGTTAAGGGTTTACAATCCTAATGTGGACATTTTGCAGGGAAATTGTTCATCGTTATAGAGATGTACATCTCTTCGTCTTTTGTTTTATTTTCGTTTGTCGCCTTAACGTTCTAATTATCATTAATGTCGAGTGAAATGTCTCGTTCCTTAAACCACTCTCTGACCTCCTTTGTAACCCTTCTGCCATCCTTCTTGCAGGCTCCTTTCCCAATTGTTCCCTTGGAGTTAGTAGAAGTCCGCTAGGCGCCTTATTAATGATTTGGCGCTGCGGATGTAAATAGTTCCTCGAAGATATCTCAAATGTCTCGAATTGCTAACAGACGGATAATCTTATTTTTATCAGCCGAGTGCAAGCTTCCCTTAAATCTTTGAAAACCGAACGATAAAATTACCAAGTTTTTAGAATGGTTTAGGTCGCTGATAATCGACGTTTTCACGAACTTTCCAAAGTGTTTTGCGCGTTTTGACCAACAGGTTACTCGACTGTGAAGCTCGTCGTGGCGCGCAATTACGAAGTTTGTTTTAAAAAAAAATTAAGAAATGTAATTTAATAACTGCAGATGTCAATTATAATTGTACGATTCGAAATTTTCACTGTGAAAGCAAAGTTATTGATGACGTTAGAAATCTTTCATAAATGCAGGTAGTATCATCGGGATTGGCATTTACATCTTTAGGAAATACGCCACCGACCGTGCCAGTCAAGCAGCGGGGTTGGTAGCAAAAGCGACTTGTTTGGTCGTGAGGACGTTACCGAGGGTTAAAACCGTAGAGAATGAGGGTCTCTAAGTAGATCTCAAGTGGGAGATTTATACAAGCGAGCGATACAGGCTTCATTGTCATACTGTACAGGTTTGCATATACATATGATCATACAAGTTTTAAACAAAAATTCTTTTGGATTTTTACTATTTGCATTTTTTTAACCGTATCGAAATATGAAAAATTTAAGAAATCTTGTAATAAATTGTATAATTATCTAAATGACGTTACGTATCGTAATACACGTTGATTTAACCAAGTTACGAGACTTTGGACATGTTGCAAAAGTCACGCGTCGAGGCAGGAGTCTAACCGTGGCGCCAGGGGACCAAGAGAAATATTAAACAGTCTTGTTTTCCCGTAAATCAGTTAGAAATTCCCCTCGGATAAGGGGACGGTGAGGGTAGCGACTTGGAGAGGTGGCTGGCAACCCCTCTGGATCTCTAATGACACCCCCTTCCCCACTTTCATAGCCGCAATTCATTCTTGAGTTGATATTCCTGTAAAATTTTCGACTCTTTAGAATTATCGGTAAGACACGGTTTCCCTAACTGCAATTTACACGCGATTTCTCATTTGCCGATGGGTTATAGTAATCCTGTTTATACGTGACGTGTTAATATCTTTACGTCAACGTGCATACGTTGTCATTTGAACATTCACTTAAACCAGGGTTTCGAGATGAATCAGTGGGATCATTAATAGTCGATCGAAAGTGTTAGCTGTTCCACAGTATCGCTCTAGCTCGTAGTTCGTATCGAAATCCTTCGAAATCAAGTTGATCGTAGCGGTAAGTGACGTCACTAATGCTTTCTTCTACTATGCAAATGTACCCTTAGCTCTACGAATCTTAGGGTTGAGCTACATTTAAGGACGTGACTAATGCGCCGATACTTGGACCAGGTATTTACAGCGAAGATTTCATTCGTCGTTTCTACGTTTCGTGGGATTTATTGGGACGCGGTGAAAGAGGAAGGGGGAGGGAGAGCGGGGGAAGAATTGGATCGAGTACGAGTGACGAGATGACGATCAATCTCTTTTAACGGCTTCGTCGAAGTTTTGTCGAGGATTAGATCGTTCGTCGAAACAGGGGGTGGATTTGCGCCGTTTCGAACGCTCGGAGGATCTTGGCGTGAGAGAAAACCACGGCTCGTTAATTTGTCATTCGTAGGATCTGTAGCGCGTTCCACGTTCCGTTCGTTCGCTAAATGTCAACTCCTTCGTTTTTCTTTGTCAACGAGTTACAATGAGAATAAAGCTGACGCTATACGCGGGGCCCCTATTGTATCTTCAATTCAGACTGAAAATTACGTATTCTCTAGAAAACACGGTACGCGAACTAGGGAGATTATTTCATGTTCGCTAATTAGGTCCTGTGCCCCTGATCATTCTAACAGCTGGAATTTGTCTTATTACGCACTTCAAAATGGAAAGAAGAAAGAACCGGAATGAGCGAAGAGAGAGGAGATTCCCTTGGTATGATACTCTTGAGAGTGAAATGCTCTGCGAGACAGAGCCCCAGACATCCGGATGGCGGGCGGAAGAACAAACGTTGAAAAACGGAGCTGGACAGATGCGAGTATTATTTACCCGGTCGTGCATGTGTTCGCCCCGATGTCAGTACTCGCGGTTTCCATTGTTCGAAGACTTTTATAATTGGAGAGAGACGGTCAGCCGCATTAATGCGTCCACGAAGGGCCAGTCTGGCGAACTTTTCAATGGAATCATAATTACGTGGTCGCTAGATATTACATTTCTCTCTTCCTTTCACCGATGTCGCCGCGTCCTGGCTTCGCTTTTCTACACCACATTTTTTTGCCTACGCTTCGTTACAGCTCATTTTTATAGTTGGCATTTCTTTCGATGTTCTTTTATCGCGTCGTTTTTGTTAATTCGATTAGCAATCTCTATGCGAGCGAACGTTGAAACGCGAAACACGACGCGGCCGATTCTCTACCTTTTCAGAGAGAGACCCGACTGGGTTGGTTCGTGAAAATCTTTTGTGCGAATAAATTTAAATAATGGAAAAATTTCGCGAATGATAAATCTCGGCGCGTTATTATGAAAAAACACACGCGATACGTTATAGGAAAATGTCGGAAGTTCGAGAACTAAATGGGCCATGTTAACCGCAAGCCGCACGAAACAAGTACGACGATGAAATAATGTATTTTGCAGTTTCGTCTTCGCGGGGGAAATCGAAATGAAGGTAGACCGGGCGCAGACTGTCTGTGAAATTTGTAGAGAAAATACGGTCTTTTCCGTTGGTCGGCTGACATTAGCGGAAATAAACCATTATGAAAATGTTCCGTAAATAGAAGCATGACCAAACGTGGTGCGGTTTTGGGGTCTCCACCTTTTGCCGTAGTGGGTTTCGACTTTCAAGAGGGTGGTGGCTCGACTGGGGGGGATTATAGAGCTTTGCCAGGATATCAATTATAACCAGAAACAGTTATTCTGTGCACCGAAACCCTTTTCCGCCCCTTTCCTACCCTTGCCTCCCTTGCACCGTTCCGACCATTCCTAATCCTCTGTAAATTATATTATTTTCACTGTTTGTTTACCGGTCTCCCTATTCTGTTCCCTTCTGCGCAGGATTTGCGGCGACTTTCCGGCTTTTGCCGCGTCTCACCCTCTCTTTACGGGACTTCGTATTAAAATCATTACTCCGAATGCCGTTTACCATAACGAGTTATCGTGCTAGGCGCCACTATATTCACCTTGCCGCAAAAATCGATCGAACGTCACGATCAAAGAAAGAAAGAAAGAGGAAAAAAGATATACATTGGACACGTTAATTGCTCCATTAGCACGGATAATTCTATCCGCACACGTGAACAAGCCCTATTTTTATTTGGCCTGGGATATTATGCAAATACTCGTGCACTCTGTGAAAATTATGTATACCGTTCCACTCGTGGTAACGACATTGTTCAGCGTCGCGTCAAAATCTCCGTGTCCGCCGAAAAATCTTACGATACGTACATTTTTTTCCACGCTACACCCTTTAACACTCTTATTTCCCCCGGTGCCCTGTTCCTGGACACGTGTAGCAGAGACCTTATTATGCAAATGTACGAGGTGAAACGGCCTGGACCTAGCTATGATCGTTCGGAGACAACCCCCGCGCGCTCCTGCGGGTGCAGTTTATACCGTGAACGAAGTGGTTAAACATAGAAGCTCGCTACAGGGAAACAGGATGCCTGTGATACGCACGTGCGTTGTTTATGGACGCTTATAATCGTGCGTATTTTCTTAAATGTCGTGGCAATTGCATTCGTCTAAATATTCAGATTAACCGAATTCTAAGACGAGACATCGAACATAGAACCAATATGTTAACAGTGGTTTGCGAGTAGATCGAATCGTCGATCCCCAAGGTGGACCGTGTAGGCGAGGTCTTCTGTTATCGATGTACGAAATGTACATTTGCACTTATGATCGTACGTACACGTATGTACCGCGCAACACGCAAACCAAATGTCTATGCATTCCACGAAGATCGGCTAGGACACTAAGAGAGATTGGAAGAGTGAGCGAGAGGGGTAGCATGTGCGAGTGAGAATTCGCCGCTAACCAGTCGGTGGAGGAACGGTGGGAGTGTTGTTGGGGTGATAGCGGACGGGGGTGGGTGTTTACTTTTGGTGTTGGGCAAGTAGCGCCCGGCATGCATGGTTCCCTCTGATAGCAAACACTGAGTATCGATCAGTATGACTCTGGTAAACAACTATTGTAGAGTAGTATAGTATAGAACGGGTTTTGTCCCCTTCGACCCCCTGCCGCTCCTCGCTGTCCCATTCCCTGGTACCACTGGACACCCCTTTGCTCCTCGCAACCCCTTCGTACTGTGTGCCAACCCTGCGTCCACCCATTCCCATCCTCAACAACTCCGTCGTGTACTCGCGATATGCCTGCTTACGTGTCGGACAGGGCCGTCCTAAACGAAGATTCTTTCGAAGAAACGCGTGTCGTACAAAAATGTGATTTTTTCCCACTTTCGTATTTTTTACTTTATTCGTTGGTATCCATCGCTTCGTGTATTGGCAATCGTTGTTTCATTTATAAACAAGTTATAATGTCGTTTACATTTGATTGTACGATACGATGTTATTTTGAAATTCGTGTTTGTTCCACGTGAAGTGAAATAAAGGTAGACGCACGGCATTAGTAGATTCGGATATCCATGACCAGACATCGCGCATCGCATGAGCATCGTAGATACTCGAAAAGGGCCGAATCCATCGATGTAAAAAGATTGTAGGAAGATCGTTCGTATTTTGACGAATTAATTATTTTTTTTTTTACAACAACATCACGGCAGTAGAGTTTGAGAAAAATTAGTAGTAAGATTGGAAATAAGTACGTCCCTGAAGCGGATGCTAATCATCTTGGCGAAGGGTGTCTGAAATTGTCGCCCCATCGCGCAATCCCCAAGCTCGACAACCCCTGCGACTCACCCTAACGGTTCGCTTAACCAAACAACCTTGATAAATTATGCAAAAATCAACAACACTACGAAATGCACCTCCCACGCAATGTGGATAGATCGAGGGTGAAACAGCACGATCCTTCTCCTATGGTTGTTAAAAACTTTCTTTTTTTGTACTTGACCAGGAAATTACACCGATACAATGATAACCAGAGACCGTAATCTTCTTAGAACACGCTTGTACTCGACTGTGAACGGGGGAAATTATTATAAACCTTAATCTTCTTCATCGTTACTTTTTCGATACAGTGGCCTAATTTCAATAAACAATTTATTCAAACGTTCTCACCGAGAATGATAATGCGGCTTTTTAACATATATGCGGCGTTGCGTACGATTAATAAATGCATAGCAATTAGAGCGCAATAATTCGATGAAATTTATTGCGGCCGATATAATTTTATCAGAAATTTTCACCGAATGTAGTTTTATTACTGTGTGAATGAACCACATTAACCGTTTATGCCGCTGTGCATCGACGTGAACGATGTGTGACCCATGAAATCCGCGAGCCAATAAATGAATATAGCCCACGCGTGAGAATAAAATCCGTCGCTAAACTGTGCAACAGGTGTTAGAGGTTATTGACAATCTTTTCATCAGAATGACGGTGTTTGTGCGATATTTCGCCGAATATCGGGGCTTTTAAGCGATAACGATGTCCCTTTCCACAGGCTCCTGTTTTGTCGCATTTTCCGGATATTACTTTCCGACGGGTATTATTTTCCTGTCGATTAACGATTGATCTCTCCTCTTATTTATTAAACGCATCTCTTTCCGCTGTGTCGACCCTGTAATTATTATTGACAGCGAGAAAAAGATACATCCGATCGGACAAATCGAATTCTTATATGACAGTTTTCAATTATGAAATCGATAACGTCAGAAGGCGAAAGGATTTATCGAAGTGAAACAAAAATCGTGCTCTCTGTAGTATCTCGCGCTTGTGTGTACGCAACGCTTTTGCTTTTCACGCTCTCACATTGCTTGTTTCCCTCGGCATCCCTCTTCCCCCACCGCCATTGAAGGTTCTTATCAATACCGTAGCTATGCACTCGGCATTGTGCGAATGGTTTGGTTCCGTCCGTCGAGAAACAAGACGGACAACAACAACAAACAACAACAAACTAGCCAATGCAAAGTCCCCCTCCGTGCTTCCCTTCCACGACCTGTTTTCCCTACATTGTCCTCACCCCCATCATTCGCTATCGTTCCGATTATAACCATGACAGTTTCAATCTTGCATACCATACGCTCCTTTCCTCGATATGTGTCACTGTCTGGCACAACTTTTCATGATAACCTCTAATAGTATCTGCTTACTCTTTCGTTCACCGTGTTCTATCCAAGTTTCTCATTCACCGTCCGTGTATTCTGTATATATCGAAATTACTCGTACCCGGAAGCAAGAGGAAGATTATTAAAATGTCAAAGAACGATTCCTTCCACGGCAACGAGCTATGAATAAAAAGAATAAAAAAAAAAAAAAAAAAAAAGAAGCGAACGCGTATATTTAGAAGAAGGGGTATTCATGCAATTTCCACGGTGTATGCACGTCGGTTTTAAATATCATGAATGAAAGGTATTACGAATTGATGATTATATCCAAGACTACGTGCATACGGCGATGATAAATTGCCCTGCGATGTGATGGTGATGAATGCATCGGAATGGCTTGTCAGCTTTAGTGTGGTCTTAGGACTAGGCCGAATCGATAACAATAACTACATCGAGCCGCATCAACTCCCGTCCATATCTTAACGCAACCTCTGCCGTGCGTGAACATGGATCAGCATCTATCTTATAAACGATATCGCGGAAACCTACACGTGCCACGATTACCTGATTATCTAATTACCGGTATCTCGGCAGTGTTGCCGCAACACGTTGCAAGTCAAGTGTTCCTTGATGCGGCACGATACAAAATTCAAACGTCTCCACATTTTTGCGTGGCAGCGAAGTCTGGCTGTACGTTCAAATCAAACGCGTATTTACGAAGGAGAAACTGGTAAGTGCTCGGCGGAATATCTAAGAAGACGCGGGTGACAACGGGACAAAGAGAGAGAGGCAGAGAGAGAGACAGAGAGAGAGAAAGAAAGAGCGTGAGAGAAGCAAGACACGGACAAAGAAAAGAACGACAGACACGAAGGCAGAAGGAGCTACGTACAAGTAGTGAGGCTTCGCGGACGAAGCGTGTCTGACAGAAACGGGACTACAACGAGAGACGAGGAACGAGATACATCGAGATAGAAGGTGAAACGAAGAGGCAACGAAACGGCGAGGGAGGGATGGAGACAGAGGGAGGCCGTGTGAGTGCGCCGACTCAGTAGCCGCGTGTTCGGTGCGGCCGTAGGGTTTCGCGGCCAAGCGGTGCCGAGCGTCGCACAGTCGCGACGGCAGCCACCGGCGCGCGGTACCCCTTTTTCTTTAAACCACACTCTCAATTCCGCACGGTTCAGCGCACGTTTCCTGCGTCGACGACGACGACGACGAGGATAAAGACCAAGGACGTGGACGAACACGACGCTGGTCAGCTCCGATTGCGAAAGAGGGCGCCTTTCGTCGTTACCACCACCACCACCACCACCAACAACCACTACCACCACCACTACTACTACACTACTACTACTGATACTGTTACTACTATTACTGCTGATACTACTACTGCTACTATTACTACTACTACTGCTACTACTACTACCACTGCTACTGCTACTATTACACTACCACTATCATCATCCACAACCCTCCTTTCAAAAATATCACGCAGCACCTACGAGGATAACACGTGGATACGCATCGCTCTTCCCTTTGGTCCGACAGATAGACAGATATCGTCGTAACCTACCGTTGTCTCGCCGCATTGTCGCGCTCGCGTCCCGGCCAGAGAAATTAAAAACCGCGACACCGAGAGAAATCGAGACATCGTCCTCCTCTCCCCAAGGAGAGAGACACGTGGCGCGGCGCACGCGGAGGTGACCACCGACGAGAAAGAGAAAGAGAGAGACAGAGAGAAGCCGTGAACCGCGAAGGCCGAAAGGGAGGAATAGATAAATAGATAAATAGACCTCTGAAGGAAGGACAGAGAGCGAGGGAGAGAGAGAAAGAGAGCGGGAAGGAGAGGAACGAGCAGGTGAAAGAGAGAAAGGGGGGAGGAAGTGGACCCCGTGAGGAGGAAGAGAGGGAGGCGGAGAAAGGTAGAGAGGTGGCAGAAGGACAGAGGAGCGAGAGGGGGTGGGCGGGAGAAGACGGACAGGGAGGAAAAGTACGAATTACCAGGACGAAGATTGTGGAAGATAGAGGAGAAACGGGAAACGGGTCTTGTGTCTCCGTTTCGTTTCTTCGAAAAATACTTTTACGAAGAGAAGGACGGAGGAACAAGCGAGAACAGCCACGAGCGAGACGACGAGGAGGAAGCGGGACATGCTGGAACCACGCTGGAGACCCGTCCAGGTAGAGACTTTCTTCACCCCTGCAACACTTGTTTCGTCTTCACTGCACTGCTTCTTAATGACACCCGATGCCTGATTGACTGTCTGTCTGCCTGATTGCCTGACTGCCTGCCTGCCTGACTGTCTGCCTGCCTGCCTACCTGTCTGCCTGTCTATGATTAAATACAATCGTATGGTTGTATCTCAGTCACGCATTTTCTCTCTCTCTCTCTCTCTCTGTTTCTCTCTTTCTCTTTCGTTTCGTTCGTTTAAGTCCGTCTCTTTGTCTCATCATTCTCTGCCGCTTGCCTCATTCATCGTTCTTTGCGTTGCTCTTACTCAATGATGATCGCCACGTGCCATCGACGAGTCCCTTTGCACGCTGTCGTTACCCGAGACTGTTGTTCAGCTTTTTTCCAATCATTTGCATCTATCGCTTCCTTCTCTCATTGGTGTGCGTGCTGCTTTTGTTCCACCATATTTCCTCCCCTTTTTGTCCGTTGTTTCGTATTGTTTCGTTTTGTCACCGGAGAATTTAGCATCTCCGCGCAGATAGCTTGTACCGATCGGCGAACGTACATACGTATAAAGATTCTGTCTTTGGTTTAGAGATCGGTACAGGACGATATTTATCGATAGGCACTGTAATACGATTCGAAATAAAATCGACATTTAGTACGAAAATACTTGAGATTATCGTTACATTTTTAATGACGAGCAACGCGATTTTCAGTCAGCGGAATTGGGTCGCTACGAAAACAGAGTTAGCGGAAATGGGTATTTAAATATTTGGGAAAAACGATCGATATTACGAACTTATCGATTATTCCACCGAAAGACGTGTAACAGGCGACCGCTGATCACAGTAATGTGCGTCATAGCGGTTCTAGTATTTCGATAAAACCAAGTTTAGGCTTATCGCGTTTTGTCGTTTAGCGGTAGCCGAGCGTTTCTCGTTATAATATAGATAAATGGCTCTTTGCTTTGGGGTTTTCTGATTGATCTTACGTTGAACGAACCGGACGATATTCGTGGAAATGACACTTTAACGATCCTGACAAGACAAATAGGTGCACCGGACAAGCAAAATGGTTGGTCAAATAAATCTCGCTACACAGTTCCAAGATTAACTACGCTCGAGTAACTAAATGCGTATCTGCCTTAGTACAGAAATCTTTCCGGCAAAACGCATTTTTCCTAAAAATAATCTTGGCAGTAATAGGCTTGCTTTGACACTGCCTGAAAATTTGAAAGATATAATACACCGATATGAATCATCGCGTTATTAGCTCGATTATTTCAACGACTCACTATCTGCAACCTATTTCGCGTGTATAGTGCTTGGTATCGTTCCATTTCAACTGTAATTTA
The DNA here is from genome assembly GCF_011952255.1 of Bombus vosnesenskii. Classification (NCBI taxonomy): domain Eukaryota; kingdom Metazoa; phylum Arthropoda; class Insecta; order Hymenoptera; family Apidae; genus Bombus; species Bombus vosnesenskii. The sequence goes on along the minus strand of NW_022882931.1, from coordinate 2,700,421 downwards.
TCGCTTTTAACGGGAAACGTATGACTCGAATCAAAGAAAAGGCAAAGGAAGAAAATAGTAAGAAAAAAGGAACAGAAAGAGAGTACGATAGGAACCTAACGTTCGTTTGATTGCTTTAAAATTACAGTGGAAAGACCATCGATTAATCGTGACGCCTCAATCTCCCCTTTAAATTTATCCGACGTATCCAACGAAACATCCGAGATGGCACCTAGCTTGGTATATTCGTTTGGTAATGGTAGTTACGCTTCAATCGAAGAACGCTTCGTGTTACCTGGGAATAGGGGTGATTTTTCTCAGAAGGATATAGTCAATGGGAGTAGACGAAGCTATGGGAGGATGATGGTGTATGGGTGGTGTAGGTATGAGACTGCAGAAGTCCCGGGGTGTAGTAGGTGGAACAACGCAGAGACGGAGGCGGTCCTACCCTACTTGGGGGCGTTAAAGAAGTAGGTGGGGTTGGCCACCCCCGCGCATCAACCCTTGCACCCCGCGTCTCCGAAACCCCTGTGAATCGCCCGGTTCCCTTCGATCCCATATTCGCCAATCAACTAACCCACCCTGCTTCTCCTATCCTCTCTCCTTTTTCCGTTTTCTAGTGCTCCTCCAAGGTTGCCGGTACTCCGTGCAGCCATCTGCTTCTGGTCCCTTTGGCTGACCAAAGATTTCGTCAAAATTCAAAGGCGGCTGCTCACTGACAGCCGTGTTAAAACAGATCGCGGTCTGACGATCGCTCGAAAGGCTAGAGGTCCGTGTGGAGTGAAGACGACGATGGAACATCGATTGGAGAAGTGTTGGAAATTCTGATACGGTGTTTCCTGTTCCAAGTTGAATGGTCGCGTGGTCCACCGGTGTACCGATCGATTCGTCGTGTTATTTCCAAGTGCCTGGTGCGTGGTATCGCCGGTTCATCTTCTTGCTCGAGCTGGGCATTACCTGGCAACGATTCCAAGTCTTTGTCACGCCTTTCTCGTTCCTCGAACGAAGGTTCAAATCGGCCAAAGGGTGTTGCTTGTCAATCGCGGTGTATATTTCGCATCATCCCCGCCACGACTGGCGTGCTCGCCCATCTTCTCACCTCTTTCGCTGCTTCGGACGTAGACCCGTCTGAGTGTGCACACACGTGCGTTCCACGCATACACATAGCAGGGGCAGCGGGCGTGTATGCAGCCTCATAGGATGAAGATACATACGGTACAGTGTACCAACACAGTTGTGCCACTATAACCCCCGTTTTCGCGCTTGCTTGGCACGGCACAGCATCCCTCTTCGGCTACTTCCGGCCAGACCAAGCTCCGCCCACTTTTATATTAATCACGTCTTGGTTCGCTCCTGGCTTCTGTTCTCCATCTTTCTTCCCCGGTGAGCGATTTCCTACTGTGGACGCTTGGGAACCACACCTTTGCTCGTTGGTTTATTCATGCTCCAGGTTTGCGACGCGAATCCCCATATATATAATTTTTTTCCTTCTACTTGGTTGTCGCTACGGTGAAGGATACGATCCTACGATGCTTTCTTTACACGTTCCTGATCATGACATGGTACATGGTGATCCGCAAATGCAGGCGAAGCAATAAATAACCGCATACGTTTCTCTATCGGATCAGACTCTTATTATAGTAACGAATCAATATCGCGTCTGATAATCTTTCCAAAAGAAGTATAGATCTGGATAGATCCTTCGACGTCTCGCTAAGCGTAAATTCTCCGGTAGTTTATAACGCGTCGCTTTTTTCCCCGGTACCAGCGAAGGGGAGTCGTAGTGCGATATTTCACGAATCGTCGTGTCCTCGACGGCTCGAGAGGAGCCGAAAAAAAAGAGAGTAAAAAGAGTGATTCTCGTCGCCATGTAGTTGACTGCGACATTCGTGCGTTCCGAGCACGGTGCGCCAGAGTAATGAATAATAACCAGTTATTATTGCCAGGTCGAGCAATAAACACGCAGCTCACAAACACACCACCCCCTCGCCGCAATAAGGGTTGTCACGCATAGGTACGACATTTGTTTCCAGTGCGCGTCGAGTGTGCACGTTACGAGCACCACCTTTCTACAGATATTTGTTCCATTGTTACACGTTGTGTATCGTGACTGCTTCTCCGCCACTTTCGCGATCTACCGATCCTCGTGCCGCCTATCATCCGTCACAGCCACTTCAACGCCACTCTGCATTGTCCTCGTCGATTCTTCAATTCATCGCGACCGCTCGTTTTTATTATTTTCCTTTTCCGTTCCACGCGTCACGCGGCCGTACGTCGTGCAAACCGCCAGGGCTAGCGTCTTCAACGCGTCATCGTGGATTTACAATTTCCTTTCTGAAAATCCGTTCCATCGCATTGACCATCCCTTTCGTCGATAAACGAGCAGAGTTGACAGATTCGGGACAATTTATTTCAATAACGGTACGATTAAATTTGCACTGGCAATAGGGCTGTGGAGAAAATACACGCCTGTCTGAGCATTGATATGTTTACCAGCAATCATTTAACGAACAGCTACCGACAGTGTCGATCATGCTAAAAACGAACGTTTCGACGAAAGTACGATAGTTGGATGGAATTAACATCGGTGGAGTCACAGAGGTGATCGATCCGGCGATAGTATGTTAAGACGGTGTGTATAAATTGTTTTGTAAATGATGGAGTCGCGACATGGACGCGAAACGTTGTATATCGATGCAACCGATATCGACGCGAGGCATTCGAATTCCTAGAGGTTGGTTCATTTTGTCGCGATAATACGCATTCCATGTCATTCCGATAGCGCGTGTACGGTAATGCATCATCGCCCCCGCGACGGGTATTTGTCAATAGAAACAGGCATCGACGCCGCAACTGCGGCAAGTATACGTCAATATACATAACGACCGCCTGTTGACTTGTTACGTTGTCGAGTACCGCCGATGATTCGATGATTTGCCGATCCATGACTGCTCCGTGTCAAATATGCCCCCACGGTTGTTCCCGTAGGCGCGTTAACACGGGAACGCCGGCGGCCGTTCATTTGCGATCGGCGCACTAACGCGCGTCGTTACATTAAATTATCATCCAGCGATTGTGATGTACCGACGGTTTGCACGGCGACTCGTTATAACAAGATCATGGCGTCGCCTCGACGACAATTTCCCAGATATCCCGGTGCATCATGAATAATATCGCGATAAGGCTATCAAATCGAATATGTTTGGATCCGTTCCGACGTTAACTAGGTAATTTGGGTAATCGAAGGGTGACGTTGACGTTACCTAATGCGAAAACCATCTTTTTAGACTGCGAACATCAACGGTGACATTTATATATTTGCTCGCGCTTCGTTTTTGTAAATAGTATTTTTAGAAGATGTTTGGTCTGTTATAATAGTCGAAATGCCAAGCAGTATTCGTGTACGGAGTTCTTGTCGGAAGACGATTTCGAAAATTGTTACGAATATAATGTCTACTATTTGCTCTACGTCAACCTCGCTTCCCCTTCTCTCCCTCTCTCTTTTCTTTTTTGACTTTTTGCTAACGTCGCGCAGAGAATCGTATAGTTTCTTTTCGAAAAAAGAGAGAAGAGAGCTTTCTCCGTCGACGTCATTGTGCAGAAGGACGAAAGTACCAGAATCGCAGCGTACAAAGAGCGTTTCACGTTCCCTATGGGACACCGAGGAGCGATTCGCGGGGATGGGCTCAAAAAAAGCCGATCATTATCCACTCGTTCTGCATTGGTCGCGTTACCCGATGCAACCTCGTTTGCAACGACTTTCCTCTCTCCTCTACTATAATAGAGATTCTGTACGATGCTGGACATTGGGAGCGACCGCCGTATTAAAACCCATTCGTGTTTGAGCTCGTGATCCCATCGCGTATCAATTATTACGCAGATTTGTACACAAAGGGGGACGGCCGGTGTGCCGCCCAATATAAACCGCAATAATCGTCTGCATCTACTGTCTTGCAATTCGAATCATGCTCTCTCGACATCGCGACGTTTCATCGTCGGTGGCCGAATAACTACGCTCGAAGGAATATTCGATCGTGTAAGAAAATTCCATATGAAAATGCAATTTCTCTTGTGTGGTCGTTCGACGATGAAAAGATCGCTAAAATTATACGGTGTTTTAATATAAGATAAGACAAATCACAGGTTAAAGAAAATCACTCGGTAAAAGAAAATCTCGTCGCGTGAGTCAGCGTACCGACGGCATGGAAACAAAAAGCGTTTCTATCGACTTGAATTCGCTTCATGCGACTGCATCGTAATAAAATTAAAATACAGGGCGTGGTAGCTGTTCGCGATAACTTTCGAGCCGCTGGAAGATCGAAGTGTGAAAAGCGGAATAGGGAATGGACGAATATTAAATAGGATGGTGTAACACGACACCGGGGTCTATGCAAAAATCTACCTCAACACACCTTACATTCATCTAGCTTAAAATCGTGCAAGCGTTGGCAGTTATTCGAGAATAACGGAAGTTTCTTCAGGGTCGAATATCACGGTGTCAATAGGTGAAAACTTGGTCACCTCGTCGCGACAGTGAAAAGAGTCGATCATGACCAGACCATACCGCGTTGGTTACGATGTATCTCGGCGCAACAACGCCGATGACATAATAGAGCGACATCGCAATCCGTAGTGAACTGCGAGCGACGGCATATCAAAATGTAGATCGGTCTTGTTTGAATTCGCGGTTCTATCATGAATCAATTACCGCGCAGATTTGTACACAACGAGGATCGCGACGAAAGCTCGCGCGTGAAGGATGAGGGACATAAAGAGGGATTCGCAAACAGGCGAAACGGTTGTGGGTCGTGGGTGCGTAGATACGCGCCTGCACGCTGGTGTTCACCTGTGTTGTTGATGCATACGTAAACGTCAACCAGAGGCTCTATTCGAGCGTAGGGCCGTAACGTTTTTACATGGATGCTTCTTTATCGTCGTTCATCGCTTGTTCCTTCTTTTTTTCTTTTTCTTTTTTACTTCAATATTTCTCTGCGCGATAATCATTCCATCCAACTTCGCCTATTCGACGAAACGACGTAAGTTCGTCGTCGTCGTCGTCGTCGTCGCCGTCGTGTTTAAAGAACGAATATTCCAGGCTGGTTAAGTCACCTTTATTCCTCGTGAAGTGGACGAGTTCTTCTAAACACATTCATCCTATCGATGATGCCAAAAGGAAGTCTTAACTATGTATTCTGTATCGGTTACCGCGAACCGGTTCTTAGAGAGCGATTTCCTCTGGATGTGTCTTTGTCATAAAAATTTAGAACATTTTGAGGAACAAGTTCCACGTAACCCGTTCAAGCGGAACGTGGGAAACTATCGAAATATTTTTTTCATTAATTTCGAGATACGCCGTGGTCGATTGTAACGTAGAAACACTTTGAATATTTATTCGTAACATATAGGCTGTCAGGACAGTGAATGGTTACGCAACACATCCAGCCGAGTACCCAAATCTAATTTGAACGAGTCAAAGCTAACGAAGAGTTGTTTTCGCGTGGAAGTGTATTTATAACAGCAGACTCATTTTGAACCCGGTCGTGTTAACTCTTTCTTTCTCGAATCAGCTCTCCCTTTGATGATCCGACCAGCCGTTTTAGAACGTAACTATTCGCACTATACGCGAAACGATTCAGACGACGGATTCCCAGAATCTTCGAAGCTCGTGTGATCTTCCGCGACAGAGGAAAACAATCAACACGCTAGATACTTTACCCCTTTACGTTGCATTGACAAACAGTGTATTTATGAAGTGTAGAACCATGTCACCGAGCCAGACGGATGGCGATATTATCTCCAAGTATGCTGATAAGCGTACATTCAGTACAGGAATAAATAACTACTAGCGCTCTGGAAAAATTATTGCAACCTAAACTGTCTTATCTATCTCGATTTTGATTGGTCGCCGTGGATAATCAGAGTATACCACTGTTTACGAGTTTGTCGAAACGGGCAAAGAGCTTCCTCCATCCTGCCTCGATTTGTATTTTCTGACAAACCGTCTTATCGTTCTCTCACTTTCTAGACTAAACTCGATAGCTCCCTCGTTCGGATAACAGTGGTGTACTTTTACCAAGTGTAATCGTTTTCGTCCTTTGAAACTTTCTACTCGTGCGGATCGTTCCGAGCGTTTACTTAGAGAAGAGACAGGTTGTAAAATTCCTTTTTCGACGTGGTGGAGGTGGCAGTATCGCATCGTTGCATTCAATCGAAGAAACATAATTCTCCTCGCGATACCCACGCAGTTCACTTTAAATTCCTCTCAGCCAGTGTGGTCTTATCAGTTCGGCGACACCGTCTGTCTGCCGTTGAAAGAGATTGAAGAAGTCTTCGGAAGACAGTGGACGATACGCGTTCCAGTTTCCCTTCTTTTCGAGTTAAATTGTCGCAACGCTCGCCGTTTTTCTTTCAAAAAGTTTGCATCGCTCGTCGCGAGTGTTTCATCTCGTTCAACGATAGTTGAGTTAAATTTTAACATCGACGCTGCATGCGTGTGACAATAGAAACGTGCGTGGAGAAAAGTGATCGAATAGAGAGCGACTTGAGAGAACAGTTGCGCGAAGAAAACATTCGTTTGGTCGAAAGATTCAGAGACATTTTCGCAAAACTGGATCTTTCTGGGTTTCTTATGTTCCACGTTCTGGTATTCACAAGCTCGATCGTGCAAGAGTTACAAATGTGCTTCTTCATTGGATGGCGCGAGGGCGGCATAAAAATTCCTAATTTGTGAGCCAAAGGAGCTGAGAAGGTTAGTTCTTTTCAATTCTAATTCTCTAACCACCGTCTTATCACGAAATATCGACGAATATATTCACTATGTATACATATATACACTAACGTATATTGAATGATGATTCCTCGTTAGAATAATCAAGACGCAGAATCCATCGGCAGAAAAATAATTCCGCGTCGGCGAGATTCATGAAAAGAGACTCTCCTTACTCTACCTTTTGCATCAGTTTCTTATCTGAAACCACTATTGTTTGCACGATATTGTTGTACCGAAGATAAGTGTCCCATGCGCTCATTATACAACCGCGCGTTTATTTACCTACGTCGTCTCTACAGATTTCACAATCGTCGCGAAATATTTAGCAATCGTATGCAATTTCGCATTTGTGTCTCTCTCCAGCTACATTAAAATCAAAAACAATCTCTTGCAACCTTATGAATAAACAGGATTTTTATTCTTTATCACGTTCATTATGTATGACGTGGATTCCAGTAAGCACGTATTTTTATGTTTACGACCGATACTTACGTGAAAAATCACGAAATTATGGGAAAAAGATGTCGAAAACTGAGATACAAAGTTTTCAAATCTACAGCCAAGTATTGTATGAAATCTATTCGTTAGCGTGCAACAGAGTAGGAACTGAATAAAAACCGGATTTTTAATGAGCAGTGTGAACTATACGATATTACGGCAGAGATCTAAATCGTTCATTAATTTATATGTATGTATTCCGAACGATTATCGAAGCATTGGAGGGAAACAGCGATGAAAGCGACAAAGTCGAAGATGGAAGAGCGTCGAAGGACAGCTCGTTTCCATCCATCCCGTTTGTGTGAAGTGGAGGGACACGATCGTGTCAGGAGATGCACGCGATAGAAAGAGACTGTAGGAAGATGACATAATCCCACTCGCGCAATTTGCGAAACAGATTTACGCGTGGGACGGACTCCAGCGCGCGGGCATTTATGATAATGTGTAGCGCGGTTTACTGGTCGCGACTCTCGACGCTGGTTGTGCCGAGCCGCGGTCTCGTCGCATGTATACGACGCGTGCACGTATAAATTCGCGTTGACTATTCGCTCGCGCGCGTTCGATACATTCTATCGCGGATATGTGTGTATGCTGTTGGTATAGTACGTGTGTATAGATGATAGGAGCGTCGGGACGACACGGACTGTGGTATGAGACATGTGTGGAGATACGTACGTGGTTGTTCGCTCGCGAATCCTATTTAACGTTGTCCCTGATGCCCTGGCTGACGCACACGGCTACGTAGTCATATGAGCACACGCACGTGCACGCTGCACGATGCACGATGCTCCGTGTATCCCCGCTGGCGGGGAAAGAGGGTGACCGGGATAATCGTGCAAGACGATTGGTAGCTTCCTGTCGGTCACGTGACCGGCCTGCATCGCGGAACGACAGTGCATGGGGCTGCAGAGGATGACATTCGTTGCACTCACCCAGTGCCGTTAAGTAGCTGGATAGGATGCAGCCGCGGATTAATGGTTACGGATACATCTTGGATGCAATGATTTGTTGGCTTTTATCGCGACGAATCGCCAGAAACGGCACGGGACGAGTGTTAGGCTTCTTCATCGTGGCTACCCGACGGGATTAATGATATCTGCTTGTTGGAAGTACCGTGTTATTTACGCTATAAATTCGTCCGGGCCACTCGAACCGCGTATTAAATTATTGCGGATACATTTTAAGAGAGTAATTTAGAACGACGACGTTCTCTTCCGTGCCAATTTTCAGACGAACGTACGACGATGGTTCGGTTACCATCCTCCGCGATCCATCGTCATCCGGCTGGTCGATTTATCAGTATTTTTACCGACTTTCCGTGAAACTGAATCGCGTTAATTTCGTTGTATTTTCGCCACCGCGATCGATTACGGATTCTGAAGCGGAGCTGCGACCGCGTTATAGACATCAATTTCCCGACCCCTGTCACGTATCGTTCACGAACGTTTCGTGTGATGCTCGTCAACGTCGATTGCTCCCAGCTTCGTACACGGAAACTCGATTCAACCAGGTGCATTCATATCTTGTCCTCTTAGCTGCTAGAACATTAACCAATCCACAGATTTCAGTCGTTCTAAAAGTTTCACTCATAAACATAATCGCGAAACATTTCGATTCGTTTCGAACGTCGAAATAAAATCTTGAATATGGATGAATTTATAGTATATACGATCTGCATATTCTTTTTTTATTTAATTTCGAATTACGTTTATTGATAAAATGTTTATTGTTCTTCGGAAACGATAACGATTTCGTGTCTCGGCATCGTTCGATCTTCAGCTGCTTAAAATAATTCGACTAGCATCATCGAGATATCGTATCGTAACGGTATCACGCGGCAAAAAAAAAAGTAGAGATTAGCTGCGCCGTTGATGCCCCGCAATATCGTGCCATCTATTTTGTAATAGAAACAACGGAAGAGCCTAATTCCGCGAGGTTGCTCTCGTCCTCCTCGCCATTAGATGTGTAGATACATGTCGGCGCGCATGATGCCATTCCTATCTACCTATACTTACTTACCTAGCTACCTACCTACCTAATTATACCGAGTGGTCCACTCGAAGCGATAAGCGATTTACATACCGAACGACGCGATGGATTTACCGCTCGCCTGTGTACCACGTATACGCGACTCTCTGTTGAACCAAAAGACTTTGCTCCATTTTGCTCCTATTCTGGGAAGTCTGACAAAGAATTCGAGCTCGTTCCGATACTACTATACACCGCCGCTGTTTCTATTCGATTTTCTCGGAGCGTCGAGGTCGGTGCGTTGCCATGGAAAATAATTAACGAAGTGAATGGTATATTCTTGAACGACGGTATTGTGCATTTGACATATAATTTAAGAGTTCTATTTTTTCCCCTAATAGCGAATTGATGAAAAATATAATAACCGGGAGATCGATGGGTTATAAATAATAGAAATATAGGTTATAGCATTATTTATATTTGGCTTAATTGCAACCTTGAAATCGGTCTAACGTCATAAATATCGCGAATCTGTTATGAAATGGCAACGTGAATATGCAAAGACAATTTCTCGACCAGTATAAATCTTTAAGCGGTACACGACAACTTCGCTTAATAATTGATAAGTAAATAATTCATTCGAGGTGGTGAACACGACCGTGCCAAACGATGAGACAGATTTACTGTTCGTCCCTCTACCAGACGCATTTGCTCTTTGCTCCATTCCTAGCGACTTTGGTATATTTCGCCTCGCGGTCACGGAAGTTTCAAGTATAGTTAGCCAAGTGTACTAAGCATCGGTATGTATGTAGCTGGCTCTCATCGGTTCATTTATTTTACGCGATCGGTCCACTTAATATCGCGACCGAGTCACGGCAAAATACTAATTTTACCACCACTCCGCGGTGGAAGAAGTGCAGGTATACGTGCGATATAAATTTTGGGAAAATCTAAATTTTTCATCGTCGCGATTCGGTTCGGGAATATTCCGTGGAAATAACTCATAAGCAACGGGATTTAATAGCGTACATACGAGCCGAGGAACTTGTTTAACGCACGACACGTTTCGTTTTCGAAGATTCGATGTGCAATTTCGTTTCGATACTCGTCGCTGGCTGGAGATCTCGCTGGCCGATTTAATCTCGCGAGATTAGAATATCGGCTAGTGAACCAATGACAACAAGATTCTATTTCAAACGATGGTTATTCTTAGATTCGCGTAAATTTAATTGCGACAGCGGTAGCGACGTATATCTCCAAACATGTATCGTGCTTGAAATATGACTTGGAAGTATAGTGCAACGGCAATTATTTAATTCGGTTAATTATTGCTCTTAGAGCAAGACGTTTCCAAAGATATATCGCTGAAATATCGTTGTCTATAATTGCGCAAACCCGAAACTCGGACGTTAGTAACGTTATTTAGAAAAGTGCGAAATAATATTGTTTAATTGGTTGCGTATTTCACGGAAAGCGAGGAAGAAACGGAAGTATACGTTGAAAAAAAGTCATGAAGCTTTATCATTCTTCCGTATGGGTTTCTGTTTCTTTTTCTCTTCCTCTATCTTTATAGAAGAAAAAGGGGAAAAGGAAGAAAAGAAATGGTAGAGTTAGTAAAGTTAATATTTTTAAAGGAATAATGAATTCAGTAACCCCAGACTGGGAGCACCGCACGTCCCAGCTTTAAATCTTTTCTGTAAATAGATTATGGCGCAAGATAATGAAAAATTTGCCAGCACCGCGCGCCTAAGTTCAACGCTCGTTCCTTTGAACTTTCTTTTTCGGGTCCGCCTGCTTTCTTTTTCAAGATTTCACGCCCTGCAGATTTATGTCTCTCATAGTCACCTCTATTTTCCTGTCATTATTCATGCAATAATCGCCGTATCGTTAACCTATCGCGTAACTCATCGTATTCTATAAATTCTTCGAAGTATTCGAAACACTTAATATATGTACATACGTACATATATCTGATTACTAACAGTCGAACACACCTTGTACGGTACATTTTCCTTTTTCGCGTACTCGAAGAGAATCTCCTCGCAGAAATGAAACGTTGAACAACACGAAATGCAATATTATCGTGCGACTTGTTCTCTGTATACAAGTCGAGATAAGATAACGCATACTCACGGAGAATCACATGATTAGAGTAATCGAGGCATACTTGTCTTCAATCGCCGGTTAGTTAGCAAAGAGAAAATTGAAATATGAATCATCGAGTACATAATCGTGCTCTAAATAACTCAACCAACCGTCTTGCGTGTATACGGGAGGAACGAAACAACTCTGCGGCTCGTGCTCGTTTCTTTCTAGTTCTCTCTCCGCGTTCCACGTCTTTTCCTTTCATCCACTATCTGCTGCATGCTCGTTATATTACATTTTTCTTGCTCACGCTCCACGCCCATGATTCTGTTTCGTACGGTGAAACGGCGAGTAACTGCAAAACAGAGATACAATACTCGCGCGATCGTCCCTGCATCGTCGTTACGCGTGTCTCATTAAACCATGCCGTACGAGGAAACTAATTAGTTGAGATAAGCTAGGCTTTAATTCGCGGGGAAACACTGTAAATACCTCGATGCATCTGGACGCAGAACTATGAATAAATTTAGGCGTGTACGGTGTTAGGAGAGAGCGGTGCGTTACACAGGCAATACACGGCTGGTGGTTCGTTCTCGTTGATAAATTCATGTTTGCCCGTGTTTGAATGTACCATTGATGAGAGGTAGAAATGGTCAACGTTGGCCAAGAAGTTGCTGCTGGCTCGAGTCTCTCGCGGACATCAGTATTAATAGTTATGAATCTAGAATAGAACGGACCACAGAGCTGTTATGTAGATACGCGAGCTGTAAGAGCTTGGTCATCGGCGTGCACGTTTTATGGTCGGCCGATACGAGCCGATCGAAAGAGTTTATTCTCGCCACAGGTCGACGACAGAATAGTAGCCATCGACGAAAATCGCGCAACGAGACGCAAGAAAGAGGAAAACGAGTGGGATTGCTCGGCAATGGGGAGGCCGACGAAGAAAATCTTCCCGGAAGTTCGCGTATGAGTCGCCCCAAAGTTTACGCGGGACGTGTTGGGAATACCATTAGGGTTAATGATCTTAACGAGGCTGAATGCGAGGAACAGAGACGTTACGATGCATCGGGAGTAAACTGATTCCGTTGAGGCTTGCATTTATGCTCCCTTAGTGCAATTAGTAGGATGCAAAAGTTCATGTACCGAACCGAGGGATCGCGTTTCTGCATAGAAAGGACGCTTGTACGGTTTATCGCGCGATAAAGTTGAACGTGACACGTATCCTCCCAGGTTCATTCGATGAGTGTATAAACCGTGATAATCTGATCGAAGCAGCATTCGTGTAGAGGTTGTTGGGTGCGACTGTTCTTGCGAAATTAATCGATTTCCAGCTAGCTTAAGGGATGAACATTCCTTGGCCGATCGTGCCTGTTTTTTAGTGTTAGTCGATCCGTCTGTGTTCAACTGGCTATTTATAGATCAGTCTCCTTAGCGGCTACGAGTCGGCAAGAACATTGGGCAGCCTTCTTCCTCCGACCACCTTAGGCCGCTGCTTTGGTTCTCCAACTTCTCTCCGTCTTTTCTTCTTCGCGTCATTGAAATGCGTGCTCCGGTAATGGAAACGTTCTCCTATCTCTCTAAATGGCTGCTACCACGATAGCGTAGCGCAATTTAATCGAGAGAGCCCAGTCAGTTGCACGGTTAGGATAAAAAAGCGTCCAGAGCAACGATAATACCTATACGTTATCATTTTTCTTTTCTCTCGAGAATGGTGTCCGGCTGGAGAACCACTGACTTTTCGAGCGACGCGCGCAAATACGATTATCACAATGGCAGAGGCTTGTCTGGCTGACGGAGTCATTAGTACAGTCATTATATTACACGTAACGAATTACACAAGAAGGTATCTCGTATCTATACGATGCAGAGGTATCCGATTATTCGAATGTCGCGAGCGTGACGGTTCGATCTGAATCGAATGTACATGGTTCGAAAAGGGCGCGTACAGCGATAGGAAGAGAGAGAGAGAGAGAGAGAGAGAGAATAGAGAGTAGTATGTCGTTAGTATTGTTGTTCGTTGATCGAGCCGTTCACGGAGCATACAGGTTCGAACCTTTGACGCGGTATGTCACATCGTTATAAAAAAGTAATAATAAAGAGCACCAAGTATAACGACGGCTAGGATTTTGTACAGGATCGTCGAACCGCGAATATGTGAAGTGGTTCCGGGATACGGGTGACTTAGGGGTTTCGAGTCAGCCCAGGGTGCTAGGCAGCAAGGGGGGAGGGAGAGGTGAAGAGAGAGAGAGAAAGAGTGTGGAATGACGACATGGGTATTGGTGGAGTACGCGCGCGCTTACTAGGCGACCGATTGTAATTATTTTTCCCCGATGACTTTGCCCTCAATGATTGTGCCTCTGCACACGGTGAATTGATACTGAGAATCCCCTCATCAGTCGCTTCTCTATACGGTTAAAACGATGCGGCAAAGTTAAACGCTACCGGACCGTGTCAGGGAAAGAGTGTTCTTCGCGTGTCGTGCACAAGCAATGATTGGTCTGCCTGGACAGGAACAGGGCTAGAAATCATTGGCATCGGGTGCATTCATTCGAGCACCGGCGGTAGTCGGGGGAAAAAAGAATTTAGGCACGACAAGTAGATGGGTAGGAAGGAACGTATAGACACAGCTATGTATAGGTACGTACCAGAGAGCCAGTGTCGCCAGAGAGGATACTCGAGCGTGATTATTTTTTACTCCTTATGAAATACCATTTCCGCGCGACCGCCGCAAGATGGTAACGGAGCTTACATCCTCGCGCCACAAGCTCGTTACATACTTGCTTCTTTTCAGATAATAGCGGTGCAATTGGATTCCCATTTTCTTTGGTCGCTTCCTTGCGTGATCGCGCGAAAATATCCTCCGTCGCCTGGGCGAAAGATTATAACGATCGTATTATTCGTTCGTATCGATAATGCACGATGGAGTCACTTGCGCTTTCCATTATCTCGCCCGTTACGAGCGCTCGAGATATCTTGTCCATTGGGATATTGTCGAACGATAATTAAAGCGAAAGTTGAATACGATAACGCTAGGAGATTCGTAGTATAGGCTGTTTCAGCGACTAGTTTCATTCCTGTTTTCTGCAATTTTTCTGTAAATTATACGACGATTCTTATCAGATGCTTAAATTACGTGGAGATTCGCTAAAACGTCGACCAGTAGCCTATCACTTACGATGACGTTATGTAAGCAGAATCCTAAGAGGCAGAGAACGTTCTTGTCTAGCCATATTCAGCTTATCTCGGTTGTTCCGTTATTTACCTGATTACGGGCCAATTAACTCGCAATCGAGAAAGAGGTTGAGGGAAATCGATGATCGAACCTGCCTCCTGTATTCGCGTATAGAATTCTATAGCGACACGATACAGTGTAGTGATACCGAAGCGCGACTAGCATTCATTCGCCAACTATTTCGTTGGATAATCTGTTTGGAGCGCGGGACGAGAGTGAACGGTCTCGCGATCGGGATTTTAAACGGAGAGTTGTTTGACCCGTTCGAATCGGCACGAGGAATTTCTCCTTACCTTGTATTTTATCTTAACGCCGGTGAAAGTATAGAAACATTGTTATCCACGTATTTGGTATATAAACATCGAATTTCCTCGTTTTATCAGTCGGAAAATAGCTTCGCCCGAAGAAAGTTGTTGGTGAAAGTTAAAATATTGGGAAACGATCTAAATCGAGTTTTTATTGACCTGTTTTATAGTTAAACATTTTTATATCGATCGTTTAAAGTATCACGATTCCGCTGATCTCGGATAGTCGATGAATTATTTAACGTCTGATCGTTTGCTTGATCGCTCCGTAATTGCAGTCTGTCAAGATTCTTTGTAGCTTGCCAACGTTCGTTGAAAAAGTAATGAGAGTAATCAATTCCTCGGTTTCCCGATTAGTATATAAAACACACACACGCACGAGTATGTCGTGACGGAAAATAAGACGGTTACGTGGTCTACGGGACACAGCGTGGCTGGCGTCACAGGTGTTAAATATTAAGTCGAGTCACAGAGAATGGACGTTTCAGAAGTCGTGCCAGACATTGCCACGCTTTCATTTAGTTTATGATATTTAAATGAAGCTACGTCTGTCTCTGTGCCATAATGCGATATAACAACCGGTAGCACCGTGACATTACACACGAATGAATTATTCGATCGTACATCACAACCCTATCGTGAATTATTCAGCCGTATCTCTCTAAGATGTATCGCGTATCGGGACAATTGCTTGTACACGAATTTAATCATCTCAAAGAAAGCCTGGGGATTAATAACGAAAGTGTAGATTTCACGATACTTTGATAGCAACAGAGGAGAGAAAATAACTTCTTCTTTTTTATACATCCGACCATAAATGAGGCTCCTGCGTGGTACGCTCGAGGGTTGGAATATGATTAGTATGTCGTTATAGAAGCATCGGCTTGGATACTTAAATTAAGTTTATTGGGCAATTTTCACGGCGTTACGTCCTCCTTGGCGCGACCCTCGTAAAAGATAAAGTCAGCCCGTTGTATCGAGACCGCTCGAGGTGACTTTGCGATTCTAACATTTTCTCCCCAGACTGTTTCCTATTAAAAACTCTGAAAGTTAATGAACGCGATTACGATGTTCGAGAAGTGGCAGATGTATATACGTTCCGGAAAAAATTGCCAGGGTTTGCGCCACAGGAAGACAATAAACAATGGGAGTAAACGTTTCATTCTCGTTTTACAGAGTTTTACGAGAGCTCGAAGGTCCAAGTTCTTTCCCTTCTCACCAACGTTCGTTGTGGTATCCCTCTGATATTTGCTAAACAATTAAAATCCTCCCTCTAGAGAATAGTTTCTTCTTCGTTTGCGTAAGATTAAGAAGTATCCAAGAATTCCGCCATGAGAACAATATCATTCTGGCTGTTGATTCAATGGACCACGTCGTATGAAATGTATTCCCTTGGTTTTCACAAGATGAAATCGAGGCTGGTCCGGCTCGATTATTTCCAATGAGCGATCGCACTTTCGTAATTAGTCGGTGGAAGAGCGGTTTGCCACTTCTTAATCCCGCATCGATTGGCGAAAGTTACCCCTAACTACTGGTTGGTGGAATTTTTCTTTCTCTCGGCGCTCTGGTCTGCCCAGAAATCCGGAAAATCGTGAAAAATGCTTTAAATTCGTGGCGATTTGATTGATCGTGTTAATAAGAAAGTTTCCTTCCTTTCTTCGGCGTCCTTCATTCATTGGCGTCGTGGGGCGGGGGGTGGAGGGGATGAGAAAATGCGAAAAAAGCTCCTTATCGATTGGTCGATACACCATTGATTCAACTTGATTGATGACAGACTTGGTTTTCGTTTAGCTGTAAATGCGCACGATTTATTTAACATCTTCATTGTGTTATAAAAAATTCACAGGTATACGAAAGTAGAGATGCACAAATATGTAATTATGTAGAGTATTCGTTACAATATTTTGTAGATGAAACGAGTCTCTATTTGGCTTCCATTTCTTTAGTTATATTTACAAAAGAGTGAAGCTGTATAAAGATTTGCAGCCTAGTTATTTGTACGGTACAGATTTAAATGTGGAGGATGTGAAATAAAAATTATAAAATTAAGAAAAAATGTTTCATTAATGATTCATATTAAATACATATATGCAGAGTATTACAATATAGAGACAAATGCGTATTGTATAAAAATGATTTGTTTGCGCGTAGAATTATAAGAAATGAAAATCCGAAACGAAAATGTTTTCCCCGGAAACAGGAGTAAAATTGCAGTTCGGTTGTAAAGCGGCGCGTTATAAAGCAGTCGGAAATTACCAATTAATAATATATTAAACAAGCAATTTGTGTTTTAGTTGAGTAAAAGAAGTCTCGGAAGTTCGGTCCCGTGCATTAATTATTGCCGCGATAAGTCGCTGGTTTCTCTCCCTTCTTTCTTAGTTTGTCCTTCCCTTTCTTCCAGATTTACGATAAAAAGCATCGAGTAATCCTTCTCGAGGAAATTTCTTACGCCTGATCGAGCCTCGATAAATATCGAATGGAAGAACGAGATATTTATAGCTATTTTTTCCATCGGCCCAGCTTCCCTGATGGTTTTGAGAAAAGACCAAAAGAGGACAATAAGAATTATTAATTCCTTTTGTACGCGATTGAATTCAGAGGAAACCGTTCGAATCATCTTACAATCTGCTGTCTGCTTAATAGTTGCACCTAATTGGCAGCGTTGCCCTGCCTGCTAAATTGCAGACAATGCATACTTTGTAATGTTATGCTACTATTATACCGATATTCTCTTCCGCCTCGTTCATTTTCTTGTATTGCTCTTTAAGGCTGCGGGGATCTGTTATTATCAAGAAATTCGTTTCCAGCTCTTCCTTTATTCTTCGTTACAATATTTCGTTGTTTTCTACAACCGGAGAGAACCATTGTTGGAAAGCTCGATAAAGAATACCGAGAAGAGGGTGTCGAGAATTTTGAGATTTCGGTTTCCCCTAAGTGACGGTCAAGCAACACTCGATTCTCGACGCAGCTTTTAGTAACTGTATCAATTCTCGGTCGTTTCACTAAATCGCGCCCCTCGATCGCCTTCGACCGAAGTCGTTGGAAAATTTAGGGTTGGTAGCACGAGTAGGTGGGGACGGTTAAGAGTGGACCCTTTTACCGGGGGCAAACACAAAATGCATTATTTATTGCCCGTAGCGACTGGCAATTCATCGAATTCCCGCTAAAAGTGAAAGAGTTGAGGTCGAGGGTTGTCGGTGGCGCAACGCAAGGTGCGTTCGCCGGGAACGAACGTCAGGGGTGGAGTTAAGTGGCACCTTTCCCCCTCTCCTTTTGCGCATTCTCACATATGTACACGCGTTTTTTCGCTCCCTGACAGAACGACCCTCGATCACTTTCTCGTCAATTTTTCGCCCAGTTAATGGCTCATAGCACGTACGTATTCATACTCGGAGTCAAACATCTAGATCTTAGACTATCACGATCAGCCTTTCGTTTTATTCGTTGAATATCCTCGAGAACCTGGCAGTTTAATTCAAACTTTCTCTTTGTATCCGGGGAACAAATGGTTCGTAAGTTTTCGAGGCACTAATTGCGGGAGGTAAGGAAGCAGGACGAGGCTCGATGGAGCTGTAAAGTGTGCCGTAAGGGAACGCTCGAAGGGAATCGGAATAAACATTCGATCCTGCCTAGATCTTTCCTTTCTGGTATCTTCGATGTCTCTCCTTCTGCTTGTCCCTCTGCCTCCCCCGTTCCCCCGTTCCCCCGTGATTTATGTTAATGTTTTTGTCTGGAACTCTAAATACAAGGAAAGGCGATTCGATTCCTGCCGCGTCAAGTTCGCAGCCCCTTCCGTTTTCTTATGCTGATGCCGATTAACTTAACTGCTTTAAGACGGCAATAAAGGTCGTCGACGCGATTTAACCGGTTTCCTTTTACCATAGAATCGATGCCGTAACGCCCTCGAACGTGAAACCAAAGCTTCAGCCTGCATATTGACGATAATGGGAAAAGTTGTTGGGCTCTTCGATATCTGACTTCTGGTGGGAGTGTCGATCAATCAGTCTACCCGCGATCCCACCGTGATCTTATTTTACACTCTCTTTTTATTTGTCAATTTCAAATATAATTTTTTCAAATTCTTATTCAAATAATTCTAAGCTCGAGGGAAGAAACACGTAGAAAAATATGAGAAAACGATCGAACGAGATTCTTAATAATGGCAACGCCTTCTTCAAGCTTCTCAGTGTTCTATACTTTTCGAGCACCCCTTATTTTCACCCTTACTCTCTTCAACCGCTGCCAATTCTCGACGAAACAAATTGGAAATAATCGATCCTGGCCAAGGCATTAATAATGCTCGATCGACCGTACGATCCTTTAAGTTGGCAAAGTCTGTTTATTGTTTTCCAGGATTGCGATAGGCCTGTTACCAACGAGAAACCACTTGGTATTGGGCAAGTTCGCATTAAACTGACCGAGACCCAATCCCCTGCACCCTGCAGGTACACAGTTTCTGTGGCGCCGGGCTGGTTTCGGAATCTGAGAGAGTTTTCGAGGTCCGGATTACCTTATCTACGGACTCTCACTCGCTCGCTCGCGCCAATTCCTAAACGAAATCCCGCCAGTCCATATACCGGGCCGTTTACGCGACGATTTACCCCTTAAACCATCCTCCGGTGGTTGTGCCTAAGTCCGGTGGGTAGTAATGCGATATACGAACTATCTTATCCGCGTGTCTACCCCTCGTTGTCACGGTCTACGTCATAGTCTCTTCATCAAAATAAAATGACCCGTCACGTATTATAATCCAGTGTGTTTTACAAGAACTCAGCGGTTGATCCTAATGATCAAGCGAGAATAATGTTTATTCGGGTAAATAGCGTGGGACTGTTTTTGACAGAAATAATCGCCCGACACGTGACTACCGTACCATCAAAATTGAATTCGATGTTCGATAAAAAGGTGGTATAAACGAGGTTTTTATAAAAACGAGTATCTGTGAGTATTTCCAAGCGATTCCCTTATGAATTTCTAAACTTTTATGTATACTCGTAGTAGCGTTTTGAAGTGTACAAGATTTCTTTATCAGAGTTCAAACATACCCACGGTTTTCTCAAGTCAAAGGTATTGACACTTGTACTATCTTTGTACTGAATCTTTCAAATATTATTTATATTTAATTATTTTATTTTGTCATTATATCATTATATATTTATAATTATTTTATCACACGAAAAAATCAAACGTAGGAATTGATAAGGCAACTGCAACCGTTTCCCAGTTAATAAATGCTCGTTTATACGCCGCCGTATCTCAATCGAGCGTTTCCTCGCGCACGTGTAGCCCACCCGGTTGTGAAGCACCGATTTATGATTCATGAAAATAAGAAACACATATTTCGACGAAAAACATCGCCGGGCTGCGATTGATTTAAGCCTGATCGTAAAATTCTCGTCAACGTGGGCGATCGAGCAAACACAAGAGAGCAACATTGCCTTTTGTTTAAAAAGTTTCCTCTTGTCTCTTCTAGTCTTTATTTTCTACTTTTCAAAAGGATAAAGAAGGATGATCGCGATGTATTTTTTTCTTTCCCTTTTTTTGGTCCAGTTCGAAGTGACGGAAAAAGGGATTCCCCTGCACCTGATGCAATTAACTCGCTATTAACGAAGCAGACGTTGAACAGAGGCCCGCCGTTACGAAAGTATAGCTTGCTGTACGTGATTAAAACGGGAATTCGTTATGGGCACACCGAGCACGTCGATAAGATTAATTGATAAATGGCTAAATCGATCGGCTCCGTTGTAGTTTCACTTCGGCTTGGGCTTATCGGGGGAAAGATAAATATCTCGAGGTGCCGTGGTAATGATAATCGAGTTAATTCGAATATGCGTTAGACCCCGAGATGATCTGTGGCAAATTATCATTACAACGATCATATCTCTTGGTTTAGACTATTCGTGCGATTTTTATATCGTATTTAATAATCTCTTAAAAATTATCCGACGTTATTAATTCGAGTAACGATTAAGAAAAGAACTTGGTCAGTCTAAATCTTTTAATCACCGTCGATTTAAAGTCTTTGTCTCATTCAAAAAGAATCTTTTCGGCAAATACCAGGGTAATTATCTTCGAATATCTTGAAATATTATCTATTTATATCGTTTGAAAGCTGTAAAGACATTAAATGATTAAGTGCGAAGCTAGTTCAACTTTATCAGAAAGTACGATACATTGTATATAGGAATTTTTATTGTACGAAATCTCTGTATGAACTTGTAAGGCATTTATCATCGTAGATTCGTAATCGTAGTCGATGATTCTCAGAGACGTGTCGCAATCGTTCCACGAAGTGCAACACAAATAAATAAACTGAATGTATGTATAAGACCATTTCTTACCGCTTGTGATGCATCATGTTAATCGAGACAGGAGAGAAAAAAGAGGACAGAAAACAAAAAAGATGATTGAAGTAGAACAGAGAGAAGGGAAACTCGAGTCTGCGTAGTATCATTGCGGGACATGTGTTTGAATAGCCGTGTTGCTCCGATGTTTTCGCTCGAAGAATTGCACTCCACGAGGATTAATCAATCGAATCCACTGATTCCATGAAAATACAAACTTTCGTTTCTATATTTAAGACATTCTTTCAAAACGGTCTATCGGTCGTAACTCGCGATAAGTCTTGTTGCAAACGAATGCAACGTGTCGACGAGTTACATTCGGATGGAAATTCATATTGGTAAGCGCGTAATAGTCGGTCATAAACATAAACGAATGGCTGTTATCGGCTGATCGTAAAACGGGTCTAAGAAATTGAGCACTCGACATGAAAACGTCGAAACTCATTGACGAGATTGATACTGCGAGTCTGCGTTGACCTGTCAGGTTTTCTGACACGAGGGAATAGAAACAGCGAAGCGACAGTAGACAGTCACGAAGTATACTGTCACACGCTTGGTAACCGTAGAAAACGTTATCCACGCACGAAAGATCGAAGTCGATGGTACGTACGGCTACACGTGGGCGGTGGTTAAGGTTCGATTTCCAACGTCATCTTTTCGTCGGATTCTTTTCGATTGGTTCTGCTTCTGTCGCGTTGAAAGCGACGATCGCGATGACTCAACGATAATAAACCGTTAAACACGTTGTCATCTGTTTGTCTATAATTCTCTATCGCAGTCCTTGTACACGTCGAATAAACAATATATTCCGTCTCATTTATGATATATAACCATGTTGCAAGAACTTTACGATGATCTAATCGCGAAACAACTTAACGACGTTTCAAAGTCCCGGTAATATTTCAAGAATCGAGAAAAAGATCGGAGAATGTTCAGAGAGATTAAAGCCAGGAGAACGAACCGAAAGAAAATCTAATTAAACGCGTGCTTCGGTGAAATCGCCTGAACGCCGATTTAATAAGCACGTGCCGTGTAATTTCAATTAGCCCGTGATATCCGTGAAAACGAAGTCGCGACGATCGTCCCCGGCGTGTTCTTGCCTCGGCGGCTATTAATATCACGAGCCTCCTTGTATTAGGTATAGAAACGATAAATAACGGATAAAACCGCATCATTAAGACGATAATGGTGCGCGCTGCTTCTTCGATACGTGAGTCGTCTGCGTGTAATTTTTGTACTCGCTAATCGCATACATGTATTCACGCGACTGTCTGATAACAACAGACACAAACTACTTCTATTATCTACAGGATGTTTCTTTGACTGGGTACTGCTACCTACTTTAAAGGGTGTATTTGATAATAATTTCCGTTTCATGTTCTCCATTGAACCGCTTGCGATCATCTAAGAGAACTATCTACAGATCTACAGCTACGAAATTTATAGTTGATCAAGAGTCTCCTACAGGCTTGAATTTTGATGGTCAGTATCTGTTTGGAACACTCGGCGTGATGTTAAGAAGATACAAAAGTGATTGGAATTTATGTTTAACGTCAAATCGATCGGTCTATGGACATAAGTAGTTAGAGCAATTTGTAGAATCTTACGTATTAAAATAGCATGTCTGACGTACTTTGTCAAAAGGGAGCCTCGAAGAACACCGTGACATTTTTGGTAAATTCGTCGTTCCTTCGTCATTACGACATTCCATTTAAACCTGATGAAAATATCGTTAAGAGTGGCGAGTTTTATTTTCCTATTAAAAATATCTGTTTATCATATAAATTCCATTGTACTATAGTTCCTACGTTTCATTCGATATTCCATGGAACAATGGAACAAGTTTAAACTATCCGAGCTAACACGCAACATTCTTTTCTTAACAAGGCGAAGCAATAGTTTAATTTCGCAATGAAACTGCCTTGACTCAAACTCTAGCTCTCGACCCATTCCATTTTTCAACAATCCAAAATACAACCACTCTTCTCGAGTTTCAAGATCTCGCAACCTGTAGCTCGGCTTGTCGAGAGGAAGCGTGGCGACATCGAAAATGACAGGGAAGCTCGTGAGAGGTTCGGTAGCCCGTCGACGCGTCACGAACGATCACGAAGCCGAATCGAAAGAGCGACTCGTAGCGGTCGTTCGTACTCGGTTATAGCCGGTCAGTGTAAACTCGGCTTTATTCGGCGTAGCCGTGCTCGACTCGCTCTCTCGTCGGCCCTCGATTCTGCCTAGCACAGAAAAGGATAAACGACGCGATAGGTGACGCACGGGTTAGAGCGGAACGGCGGGAGAACAGTGGCGGGAAGACGGCGGCAGCGGCGGCGGGTGGTGGGTGGTGGTTCGGCGGCGGCTGCTAGGTGGTGGCGGGAACAGAGGGGGGATACAAAACGCGTAAACAGAGAGTCAACATGTAAACAGGCCACTCGCGAGACAAACAACGTGGGGGCCGCGGGCTGTTCACCGAACGAGGCAGCCAGGCTCTCGCCTGTTCGTACGTTCGTTCGCTCGTGCGTTCTCTTTGGTTGGCATTCGTGTGTGCTTCGTTTCCGTCCGTCGGTCCGTCTGTTCTACTCCGATCCCGCGTGTTAGCTCTCCGGCGTGTGTCGGATTTATCGAATCTCGTGGCTGCGTCCGTCGACGTGGGTACCGGCGTGTTCCAGCCAAGTCGAGTGAAGCATCGATCGCGGTTGCATCGCATTTCAGTTGTACGGATAACGCGCGGCCGATAACGGCTGAAAACGCGACGATCGATCGAGAAACTAATTTGTTTCCATTCTCCGGCCGTGTGATTCAAGGTTGGAATGATGTTTTTGGAGAACCGTCTGCCCTGCTGGTCTGTCGTTCAGTGCACGTGATTTTCCCTCCACCTGGATTTGACGTGCGACGTGTGATCGCGATGCGATCGTGATATTGATTTGCAAGAATGTGACTCGTGCCATCGATAAAAACCAAGCTTTTTGTTGCTAATACTGTTAAATATCATTAAATGTGTGACGGTATAAAGTGAAACGTTTGTTGCGCCAGATACTAATAATATTCATTAAGGATCGATTAATTGTGGAAACGAAATTTTGCGGAGACTATAAAGGTTTGGTACGCTTTGTTTACTCGTGTCGCGCTCATCCTTGTTCGTAGTTCAGTGGACTGTTAGTGTCGTGTTGATAGTTTTTGTTCTTCGTCCCGAGGATCAAACGAGGTTTCGCTCCCGCGTTTGCCTCGATAAGCGGAATGTTGGGTAGTTTCCTCACGATGATGCAAGGTTCTGCCGCGTACCGTGTTACCGGAAAATCGATTAATGTTCGTTCGTGCACGTGAAAATCGAGGCATCGTCGAAACTCGATATAGCAGGGTAGGAAGAGAGAGAGAGAGAGAGAGAGAGAGAGACAACATTCCTCCGTGGATCGTCAACAGGTGTACACCTTAATGATACACCGATGAGACGATGGAGATTGCTGTTAACATCCGTGTACACTGAAGAGGAGGTGCTCTGGGGTCTCGCGTGAATCATTAGTTTCTTGCAGCGGTTCGCTACCACGTGAGTAAGCAATCGTTATCGTGCGTTTTATTGAGATTTATGCGACGCGTTGCCGTGTGTAAATGTCTAATTGTTGCACGAGAACGACCATACGCGCCACTCGCTAGCTTTAGGAAAATAACTGTTTACCGTTGACTAGGTTTAAAGAAATGCTATGCGGAAATAGCACGACTATCGTAATGGTTTTTTAATGGATGTGAACATCAACCGCATATAGGTTACATACACACGTATTTCGCCCGTAAGATTGCCTTGGTTCTCCTTATTTAATGTCGATTCGACGTTATTCAACGAGTCCTTGTTCCTATTCGTTCGCGTTTCGTCTCGTCGACACGTTAAACCTGGAGTGCCGCTACACGTGGAACGCGTGCGCGACCACGTGTACACGCTGCACACGATATCGAATGATAATATCGATCGATCTCCGAGACGTTGACAGCCTAATTCCAAGTTGTTGCGATATGAACAAGTTAATTCCGTTTTCACGAGTTTTTAGACGTTCGTCCGTGTCCTAAACAATTCGATTTAATAGCGTTTCTCTAATTGTTGGGTTTCTATGTTGCCACGGAATAATTAGAGGATCGCGTCTCCGACCGAATCGAAGCAAAGTTCAAGGATGAATCGTGACGTTACGATATTGTGTACAATACCTAAGTTTATCGTGTGTTTCACTTGTTTAGCATACCTTGAATAACTTGCACAGCGATGAAGTCACTCGCGTGACCGACCTGCCAATTATTTCGCGCAAAAAGTTACTCGTTACGAGTTAAAATATCGATTTTGTCTCGCCCATTTAATTCATCATCGCCGGCCGTTTTTGTCCGAGGACGTTCCATGAAAATATACTTAATTGGTTCGTTCGTCGGTTCGGTCTCGTTGATCGAATCCGAGCGATTTAATGGCTCCTGTCAAAGAATAATTCGACGAAATTCAAGTCGTCGATGTCATTGAAGGTTGATCTTCTAATAACTATGTATACTTCCTTTCACTACGCGAATACGTCACGGTGAAGTCATATTTCGCTTCAAACCGAAGTTCATTATAATGGTATCGGAAAAGAAAGCGGAATCATCGTTGTATGATTCGAAACGGTCGCTATCGCGTCTAGGTGATCTTGTAATTACACCGAACAATATGTGTCTTCATTACAAATGTTATTTCTAGCAAAAGAATGCCCATGAAACGGCAGAGATAATCGCCTCTGCTAACCGGAAGTTAAATTTCTCGAAGCGAGTTTCCATTAAGCGTGTCGGGTTGTAATGGTTTTACAGCCACAGATAAGAAGTAAATCTTGGTTCGGTAAGTTCTACCATGGTTTCTTGACACGTATGTTCGTGGAATAACGTTGCCGAGTTTCGAGAAGGTGGAAAACATCGAGGTAACGATCGCTACTAAATCGTCGTTTATTTATCGATACTTTGAATCGGCAATCTTTTTTCCTCGGCACTCGATAAAGCTTTCCTTTACGATTCTGTTCATTCATGTTCTCCTCTCGTATTCGAGGCAGGTTACACTTTTCCACTCGGATATGGACGTGGCGTCTACCGCCAGTCAGTCGAGTCTTTAGACCTCCGTGTGGAATAAGAAACATTAAAAAGTGTTTGAGGGCAAAAGCGAGTAAACAGTTGGTTATTTATAGCCGCGCTGTGCGCTGACTTGCAAGGTGGACCGAATAACGGGGAAAACCGTGAGGTTTCATCGTACGTACGGCACGGTCGTTATTTTCTCGGATGAAAAAAGAAGCCTTTCTATGTTTCTTCCTTTCGCGATTAACGATGCGCATCACACCGAGGAATAAAAAAAGTTATTTAATATTGAAATGATTAATACCATTCACAGATAATTTCTTTTTCTGCTGTTTATACCGTGTGTATCGTTACACGTTTCTTAGAAGATTAATTCCTCTTTTTTTTTCGTTGTCTGGAAATTTATAGAACTCAGACTCAGGCCGACAAGAAACGCGGGTTTCTATCGCATTTGCGGTTATAATGTATAAATAGCGGCCCCAAGAAAGGACGAACGCTCGTACATAGAAAGAGACACGCTCGGGTTTGGCTGTCGCGTTGATTGCTTTATAATAGCTAAACAGCGACGAAAACGAGAAAAAAAGCAATTTTCTAAGAGGAAAAATATATTACTGGTATTGCTACATCCGCTTAATGAGTTTACGTCCACCGATTAGCGACCTCGTGTGTACCTCGTTCGTTAGTCAGTGTTTACGAAACCAACGATACGCCATACTAGTGTTATTTCCGCTCCGACACGATTTTTCGGTGGCAAGGTGTCATCGACTGGGGGAACCGGAAAATGACGAAAGAAACGAGAATAAAAAAGAGAGGCGAAATAAAAAGAGGGAAACAAAAAAAAGTAATACACACGCTGATCGAACACAAGCATCGAACAGCACAAAAGCAATTTGCGGTCGTAACGCGGCGTAAACAGCGTCGAGCAAACAACTGATACAAGCGAAATAAAGAGTGGTTCGTTTAAAGATTTCATTGAACTGCCATGATAATGGACACCGCGCGTACACAAGCCTAACGACTCGCACCGCACGGTTCGTATTATCAAAAGAAACTATTGTCAAGCTATTGTTAACAATGCGTTGTTATTAAAGCCCCTGTGTTCCCGTGACAAGCAAAGACATTGTGCGTCACGATACCGACCAGCCTAGAAAATCGTAGAACCGAACTTTTGTTCTACGTGGGACAAGGTCTTCTTCGCACCTCGCATTAATCCCTCTGACCTTCGATCATCGGATCGTTCACAATGTTAGTAAGTACAACGCCTCGAGTCGATGGTATCTTTCGTGAGAATTTCGATTCGTCTTAGAAAACGCGAACGTAACACGGCGAGACCAGGCATTTCCGATCGTTTAGAAAATTGTCTTCGCGTATCTTCTTACCATAATTTCAATCGAACTGTTTTAATCAGTGCAGTCGTTAATATTTACTGGCCGGTTTTTATCGAACGAAAAAACGGCGGTCGTTAAAATTTCTTGCTTATCCCCACCGAAGTGGATGCGAACAGTTCTATGACTTGGAACAGACACATTGCATTCGTATGGTCATTATCGGTTTCCTATAAATAAAATCATGCTTCTCGATAAAGCTGCCTAGCGCGCGAGCCAGAGTCGTTTAAAACGCGAGATTTACAGAGTTCTGTTATATAAATAACCACAATCACGGCCTGTGACGTCGATCCGCGTGTAGTTCGCACACATTTGATCGTTTCCTTTCTCTTTTGTTTTCAATGAAGACTAATCGTTTGTTCCCGTGTCGCTCTAACACTTTGGAATAAACGTGCCGCTCTCGAAATCGCTACGTTTGGTGGGGAGTTAATGAATTTCGACTTCCTTCACTCATTAATGACAGGTTCCACGTTTTCATTTTTTCCGCGATTCCACGATCTACAAATTCGTTTCAGACGTCACCGGTACGGTGCGTCTTCTTCCTCTTCATTTGCATACATATACATTGTTTCCGAGTAGTCATTCGAAGACGGATCGTTTCACGATCATTTTTCATCCTGACGTGGAACAACGGTTGTTTACGATAGTTTTCCCGTGGTTCTTACGCGGCCTAAGAAATGCACGAGCCTCCTGTGGTCCGTTACTTTCTCAATGTTCGCCCATTGTCGAGATTAGAGTAGCAGCATTACTCATTCTCCGACCTAATTGCACGCGCCACACCACGCCGCGCTGCGAAGAAAGTCGGCTCGCGCGCGTTTTACAAACGCGATGCCTGTTTATTCTTCGTTGGTGCATTACCGCTTGAACGAAACATTTTCGTATCGCGGCATTTGCGAGTCACCAGATGCGCGCGACCACTGTATACATACACCGTAGTCCAGCATTTTTAAACTGGTACACTCGGAATTGAAAAAAAGCGGCATGAATGGCGCCTTGGAGGTTTCGTTTACACCGGCTCGGCTGAATATCAAAGCACAAAAGCAGGCTTTAAGCGTCGTCGTCGTCGTCGACGTCGTCAACGACGACGACCACGGGTTTCGAATATACACGTGCCTCTCTGTGTGTACGTGTTGTTTAGAACACGCCGCGACCATCGGGGAATTAACGCGAGGCTGAAATTTTTCTTTCGAGCCGCTGTTCTCTCTGCCTCTTTTCCGTAGCCAACTTTTGTACGCCTGACAAAAAAGAAAGCGAAAGTGACGTGAGACGATTCGACATTGTAACTTGTAAATGTTCTGGTTGCCCGTGCGTACGTGTGCTCACGGTTTAAACGTTGGTGTTGGTGCATTTAAATGCAGCAGTAGGGCGGCCACGCGACGCGTACAGATATATACGCGTACACGGATTTCATTCCTCCCATCCGGTTAAAGCAGAACAAAATAAAAGGTGAAACAAAGCGGAGAGTACGTTTTCCGAGGGAGTTTCATAATACCTTCTTGAATAGAGCCACCGGGATAGCCTTACACGCGCGCTTTATAATGTCGTTTGTGAGTGCGCGCACAAACAATGAGTTTACCTTGCTGCTTTAAAAGAAGAACGCGGTGACACGTGCCCGGAGACCCCGAAAAATTTAAGTCACCCGTTCGCGTGTTACGTTCGCGCCTTATCCTCTTGAAACGAGAATAAGCTTAAATAAGTGTTAAAGGCACGATTCAACCCCCGGTGCTTTATTTTTTAATCGATACGCCACACTTCTTCACGCTCGTTTGAAATTGCGATTACAGCATGATAAATTGCTTTACCTTTTACATCCTTCTTCTTTTCTTCTTTTCTTCTTTTCTTGCTTTTTGGTAGCGCAAGAAATTAACAGAGAGTCACGATAGGCGGCCGATCGCGATCACTTGATTATTTCACATGTTTATTGATTGATCAGAGGTATTCCCAAGGGGAATACCAACACCGGTACTCACGTCATCGTACTTTAGATATCGAGCGTTGATCTATTACATCGGCTAGATTAGTTTTCGCGGTGTGGATTGCGAAATAAAAAGTTTCAAACCCGTCGGGATCCATTGTAAATTAGATCATTTGTATTCCTTGTTACAACACCGTCGCTCGATTTTCTGTAACGGTGTTATTCATCGAGCTCGCTTTCCCCCCACTTCGCGTCTCCTTCGTGAAAATTGTAAAAAATTCTCTGTAACGTTTCCGCGTTGCCTGACGATAGAGAGATCCTTCGAAAGCTATTTTAAAAGCAATTACCTCGGTTAGCTCGGCGAGTCGAGACACATCCAAAGAGATCGATAATTGATCGTTCCTCCGGCGTCGTCTCATTGTCAAGGCCAATTGCATACGATGAAAATTCACGGTTTGATAAATAGGAAAGTCGGTTTTCGCTGTGTGCACGTTGGCGCGTGTGTAACGCCACGGCAAAATATTCGCGGTGTCATTTGTATTCCGATTATTTGTGCGGAGAGCGTGTAATCGATTTGTCATAATGACGTGCACTTAAATTATCTACACGGATAGTAGTTATTTAGGTGTAAAGGGATTTATGGTTGTACAACGTGTCGGTTACGATATACAAGCGGGTTTGAGCAGGCGTATGGTCGTAAATCAAAAAGGCTAGAAGTTTGTTACAGAAGGCAGGGAGGGCGACCTTTTAACTAACACGGCGATTAATTCGTATTAATCCAAGAACAGTTTCCAGTCAAACGTTGGAAGGTAATGTCAGTATCGTGAACTATCTTATCTCGCGTATAATACGATCTTCGATGATGCTCGATTATGCGAATACGTTTTAAAATCGAAGCAGCCGGTGACTTTAGAGAAAGAAATTCGTTTTAATTCCACCTAGTACGAGCCGTGTCTTTCTGGTATCAAGGTCGGTCGCGACGCCGCCGTTTTAGAACAATGCAGAATGCAGTTTAATTCCGTTTTCTTGGTCCCGAGAACCGGCTTGACGTGTTTTCTTCTGCAGGAACTAAGGGATCTCTCATACCAAATATCCTGACGTCTACTGACTCACCCAGCAAACAGCTTCTACCACATAAATAATCAACATATTACCCAGTAAAGTGTCATTACACGAGAAGTTAACATCTTAAAACGTAAGTTTAAGGTCCGTATGTCTCGATGAAGGGCGCATGGTTCGATATGAAGAGAGCTTAATGTGCAGTCGCCCACTGAGATACTGACTCGGAAATTACACGCACGTGCTTTATGTACATGCACGCTGTCTTATCGACTTACACATACGCGTTCAGGTTTCGCGTGTATGAACGTGCACACGACACGCGTATATTTACGTATATTGCACGTGCCCGAAGCGTAACAATCGTGGCCGCGATGAAATATCTTCGCGACAAACCGACGATACTTATGAATAAAACGCCACTTTCGATGTGGTTGTAAATTTTCTTAGAAAAAGGAATTATGTATTTGTCATATAGGTCGTTTTAGTTTTGCGTGTTATGTTCTTGTTGCGATAATTCCACGGTAGCGAGTTCTCGGTGACAATCGAGGCTGTCTTGGCGGTAATTGATTAATTGAACGGGCTTCAGCCGTTCGCAGATTTAACTGAGTCATGCAATTACCTGAAAGGAGGATTTCCTGTTTAGGCTACGGAATTAAGTGGGTGTTCGTAGATACGGCCTATTCGCGGTTAGTATCGTGTCGAATTATGCATATACTCCGCCCAACGTGCCTTAGATCTAACGTACGACGCTTCGAAGCTTCAAGATTGCCACGACCGAGATTTTTACGCGGGACAATGTTCCATCTGGCTATCGAAAATGCGTTCGATGCAATAAAACGTGAATGATCGTCGACATGCAATTATTTCAGATACCGGCCCCTCTGCTTGATATTATTTACGCACGATATCCAAATGAGTTCATTATTGATCGGTGGTTTTTTTACGCAAGCCCTCTCGACGTCCATTTACGAGCGCGTTTAAAACTGAAATCAATTTTAAATGGTACGATAATAATTTACATTCGCTCCATCTTGATACGTCTGCCATCAACGATGGTTATACAAGCTATTTTTTCTCATTGTTCTCGTACATAAACCATAAAGCGTTTCTGTTAGTTGAAATGCACGTTGAAACGATCGTGATTCCCTTTGAAAATTCTATTTACAATCTCACGCGCAAATAGGTTCTATAAATTATCACCCGATAGGTCAATTGCCCAGTGAGCGCCGGGTGTATATTGGTCGTAGTACGTTTGAAAGGTGGTAGGTGTTCCTTGGGATCGAGTAATATATAATATGTGGCCGATCTAACCCGGCACGCCGCGCCGTATTGTAAGATTACGTAAATCACGTTAAGCAGCACCTTGCCTGGAAGGAATCTCATATATTATTCCAGTCCTAATATGGCCGTACGTGCGTGCATCCCTGATGGTTCCCGCTCCTTCAGATGACACGATATCAACCCTGTCTCTTGCCGCCTTGCTTGGAACGTTTATTTCCGGCTTACGTCTGTCGTATATACACCCGTTTAAGTTCCTCTGCAGGGACTCAAACTTTTCTTATCCTCCTTATTATACTTGATTATTTCCTCTTGAGTTCTTCTAGACCAGTTAATTAAACTCGCCTCGCCAAATGGGGATGTCGAATAGTTTTTTTCTTCAACTTTCTTGACGACGTCATTTTTATTTTACTTTTTACTATCGTTAAAGACTGTCCGCGTGATACTGTTGCAAATAACTGTACATACGTAACTTGGAAAATTACGACTCTGCAATATTTGCTTGTTTGTATACAAAATTGTCTTACATTTTCGAAAAAGTTGTTATCACGTTATCGTGATAGGTTGGTTGGTTCCAATTGGTTAAGATCGAAGAAAAGAATTTGAGAGCCACTGTAAAGGTCTTCCAAGCGAGAACCTCTCGGAAAGGGTTAAAGGAAGGGCGTGTAACTCTCCGTTATCTCGCCGTGCTTCCGTTGAGGGGGTTGAACGCACGGTGGGGGTGGTTTCTCAACGGGGGTAAGAAGGACGGCAATGGCAAAAGGGACTTGAGGGCCAGTGCCCCGGAGTTAAAAGAGGTCCGCAACATTTTCATGATTTTCCCAGGCTAATTGTTATGCATGGCGCACATCCCGGCCGTTTAGCCTTTAAACTCCGCGACCTTTCCCTCTTTCTTCTCCGTATACTGCCTTCCTCCCTTTCCTACGTTCTCTTTCGCCGTTCTTGCCTCACGAGCATTTCCTTTCTATCTCACAAAATGTCGTCGGGCAACCCCCGTCGCGCACTTTTCCAGCTACGTCACTGAAACTCACGTTCTTCTTCTCGTACGGCTCGTAGCAACGTTCTCTTTCCCTTTTCCTCTCTTTCTCTCTCTCTCTCTCTCTCTCTGTCTTACTTTTTCTCCTCTTTTTATTTTCTCTTCGCAGCAGCATGATAAGGACGCGCACGTGCTTCCGCGCCCTCGCAAGGGGCGCCTTCTGGGAGAAACCGATACCGGCTGGGTCACGGGCCAACAGTCTGCAGGAGTTTTAGGAATAACCGAGATTCCCAAACTTTACACCAACGAGTTGAAATCGCAAGGAAAATTCTTATTGAAGATAGAGTTGCAATAATTAGCACTGCTAATTTCACTTAACGTGCTTGCTATCAGTTTGTCCGATTCATCTTCTCGCTTTACTGTACACCTTCGTTTATAAGTATAATTGTAGGACATTTACGAAATCCGTGCACGAAACTTCAGAAATTGTTCGGAATTTATCAAAAACTCTGGAATTATTATTTTTTATGTTATAATAAAAATCGTATAAAAATTCTTGGCACTTGCATTATTAGATTTTCCACCGTATTTTGTAGTTGCTCTTTGATTTTATGTATTTCATGAGCTGGAAAGATTTTTAACAGACTTCTCTGATTTGCATATATGATTCATTGAAAATTGCTTACGTGGATTCTAGAATCAATGGATTGCGTCTGTCAGTGTATAATTGATAATTAATTACGTACTTGTACCTGTAGTTCTTGAAATAACCGTGACACGTTTCAGCGTATTTCTAAACTCCATTTTGTATCAATATATAATTCTGACTAATTAATCATTTCCTTAACAGCCTGATCGATCACAGCGTTTTGTGCTAAATAAGCAGGTACCCTATTATTTATGAGCGAATAATATTTATCAAGAACGTATGATATTCGTAAAATAAGTGGATAAGGGTAGGGGTAGTATACATGTTGTTAGTAACATATGGACGTTATTCCAAGACCAACAGTCAAGAGAGAAATTTCGAAGAAAAGATAATTACTAAGTTCTCCGTTTTTGTATTTTACATTGGTTTGTTGTAACTGACATAGCAAACGTCTGTCGTAAAGTTCTCCTTTATGACCCTCGAACGTACTCACGTTTGAAATTTATGAAGGTATACCGTAAAAAGATTGGACATTGGTCACAAGCGTTGTTTGGCTCTAAAGTACACGCACCGTGTTAACCACGTAACTCGTGCGCTATCGATGCAAACTCGGATATAGGCCTTGCGATCCTTTTCTCGTGGTTGTACACGTTGAACATCACGCGACGTTCTACCAAAGCCGGGTACACGTCGCAAAGACACGTAACAACAACTGTGTTTAAAACTGTAAAGGGAAATAGCCCACTTTGGATGTGTAACGCGAAGAAACGCGTTCTTTCGTGTAAGATCGTAACGCGAAGTAGCAGCAAGTTTCGCGAAATGCTATAGACGATAGGAATTGTTGCCGTTCTATAGATAGACTTCTGTTCTTGATTTATTATTTTTAGTACAGACGTCAGCATTATAGCTCTCACGTAGGGTATAAAACGCAACTCAAGCCACTCATTTCCTTTCTACTGCTGGTGTGTACCGAATGCTAAGTTTAGCGTGTACTAGCTAGCTTGACTTCAATAGTAAATGACACTCGGATGCAGTAGTTTACCGCGGTGTAACGATGACGATTTGCGACGTTTCGTTGGAGCGATGCTCGCGGGAACAATGAGCTTGTCTTCTGACTGGCTATCTTTACAAACAACAGCGTCATGGTATTACGCGTTGTCGCGATAAGAATGTCTAATTCATAGCTTTAATAGACGCTCTTTTTTCTCGATATATCTCGTAATAACAATTTATATATGTTACTTAAAGCAATGAAAATCTTGGCCAACGCCCAAACGCATCGTACAAAGTAATTGTTCGTCGTTGTCTCGAGCTGCCACTGCATCATTGTATTCGAATCTATTTCTCGATAACTCGTTTCGAAATGTTTTAATACGTTGATACACCGTGGAAGAATATTAAAGTGTAGCATATGGAGGACGTATATCTACGTCAAAATATCTTTTTTGATCCGTAGACATAATGGGGATGGCGTGGTAAGAGTCGACGAAGGAAGAAACAGTTCGTCGTTAGATTACTATTATTTCATATATCTCGTAATATATATTTAAGATTACTCGAAGTGTTTCATAATCTGTGGTTTGGTACCACGCATTTAACATTTCCTGCTTACTACCTCGCTTTCACTATTACGAAAATTAAAATTGTTCGTTAATGAATAATTCAGTTCAACATGAAATATTTCAGATTTTAACCCCTATTTCACGCTCATTAGGACATTACATTTGACTAAGAAATGAATCAAACATTTTATCACTGCCATTAATCTGTTAATTTATTTCGCGTTGATTAAAACTCCTGTTCTCAGTCGCACGTATCTGTAAACATGATGCATCGCGAATGGTTGGTACGCCAGGCGAGCAGTTCGTGACGGAGGTGTGACGGTAGCGAAGGGTGCGGCGGTGAGTTCTGACAGCGTCGCGGTAGCGCCGCAAAGACCTTGTACCAGGGGGAAAGGAGCCCCGGGGAAGGGTTAAGCGTGTCCGGTCGGGAAATAACTTTCTTACCTACTTACGCCTTCATCTCCTGAGGGCAACTAACTGCGAAACGTCTCGAAACTCTTCGCTTCCTATCGTATTGTGATGTCGAGGAAGGTGTCTTCTCTCGAGGGACGGGGTTTCCTGTTTCGCGTTCGACAGACCGCGACCTCGGTAAACTTAGGAACACTGGAAGCACTAGAATCGTACCTTCCTGCTCGAAATTCACCCGGCAACTTCTCAAGCCGGTCTTTCAATCGCGATACCAGCTGATTCTTCTCTTTTCTTCTCCTTTTTTTCTCCCCTCTACCGCTCCAGACTGTTCTCTCTTTATCGTAGAATTAAAATTCAATTAACGTTCGATTATGGTTTCCGTGGCGCGGCAATCTCGCTGAGATAACCAATATTACTTGTTCGGCGTGAACAAGGTAATTACAAATGTATCGCGTCGGACTCGCGATAACGGCACGGCTGGTTAAACTACGCGATCAAATATGCAATAATTTTCTGTGCGGTTAAAAGCGTGTGCGGCTTGGGGTGACTAAGGACGGGGGAGGAAGGCGAATTTACAAATAAGAAACGAAGAAGTAGAGAAGGTGAGAGAAGGACAGAGTAAAAGAGAGAAGAGTTAGCCGAGTGTGAAACGTCGACGGGCATACAACGTTGTATCGATAACCGGGTGGGTTTTCTCTCGGTTGCTGGACTCTGGCGCAGGGGATGTGGAGAATAGGGTTCACGCGCGAGCTCTCCTAGTCTCGCGGGACACGCGATCTTGCCGAGCCGGTGTATTGGTCATTGTTTATTCGTACTTGCATGCGCACTTACGTGAATGCAAACGGACACCGGCGCGGCGATATAACGAACCGTATTTTCTAGCGTGTTGCAGCGACCAATATCTGACTGCATAAAGCACGCACGTGACTACAATAGGGTGGAAAAGTAGCTGCGCCTAGTGTTAAGCCCGATAACGCTGTTTAAACGAAACTTATTCGTACCGTTCGGTCTTTGCTTTACGCGTGCTCAGTGTCATTAGGCGTTGATACACGATTAAACGCGAGCAAACCCTTTGATGAAACCACTCGGCAATTTCAACTCGAAGGAAATGCAAGAGAGTACCAGCACTTACGTGTTTCCACGTTTAATAATCGCTAGATCGAGACGCGAGTCGAGTCTTGAGAGTCGAGTTTACCGCGAATATCGACTGATTTCACAGGCCAGGCGTGTCTACGTTGCTTACTCGTGAGCGCGAAATAAACCAGAACAGACTCTGATTGAGTTATTGACGCGTTAAATATTTCAGACTTATTCGTCCCGATGTCGTCTCGCAATTAACGCGATCGTTCTTCCGCTAACTCTTGGTAAATAGAATTATCGTTAGACGGCTAACGCGGTTTGTCCAATTCCCTCGATCCGTGTCAACAGTTGAAACTATTACGGTGACTCGAATCTATTTCCGCTTCCACGTACCTAACTAACGTCTCTAAATGATCTTCCTCGAAGGTTTTTCAGTCACCCTTCGCGGTAGCAATTTGCGAGTATCCTTGCTCGAGGCTCGCAGCGTATATCGATACGACGCTTCCTTGGACGTACGAGCGTGTATCTGAACCGTGCACACATATTTCCTCGTAATCCGTGGCATTGCGTGTTTCGATAACGCGGACAGCTAGTCGGAACGGTATTTTATGCTCTCGCACTTTCCCTCCTCCTCGGAGCTCTTCCTTTCAGCGCGATATCTTCAGACTTGCACTTAGCCGAAGGTGACCGCCCACGTGTATATGTATAGGCTTTAAGTATTGGCCGGATCACGCTGACGCGAGCTACATTCGTTTTTACTGTTATTACGCGAACCTTCTCCATCGGTGGACCACGATTCTCTCTGGTAGCTTTACAGAGATTTTGATAAAATCTGTCGAATGATAAGTGGCACGGATTCATTATTTGTGCTCCATTACATGCAACTATAATACCGTGTCCACCACGAGGGAAATTGCGAAAATGGTGTATCGGAGAGTTTACACGAGATTTTTCACAGTTCGTATTGGAACGGCGTTCACGATGTGTAACGAGACGCTGGTGGATTGGCACGATCGATGATAAAGGATATGATTATGTTGTAAAAGGGCTGTGTTGTCAGCGGCGTCGTCGTGAGCGAATTGAAATTTTTGTGTTTGAAACGCGATTCTACGAGGGAATGGAAAAAAAGACACACGTGAAAGGGTGGTACTGGTTGCACAGGCTTTAAGAAAAGCAAGGGGGATGGAATGCACTGGATCAAAGGAATCGTACATTTTTAATGATGTAACGCGATCGTTCATAATATTTTATGCGGTATATAAATGAATAAAAATAATATATCACCGTGGATGGTACGGTTTTATCGCACGCGCACGCACCGTCCAGTGTATTTAATCTGCGATACGGCATTCTACATACCTACGTACCAATAATGATGAATTCCTAGCGTTACTCGCGTTTGCCAGGCTGGTAATACGTATGTAACTAGCGTATAACATTAACCTTTGATGCACCGCGTTACAATCAATTAATTGTGCCTTTTAAAATTCTGATTATTATCGATGCGGCTCTCGAAATATTCATCTGGACGGTATCAAAATTGCGTGAGAATTTATATTTTGCAGTAGCCCCGGCCGCAACGGCAATTTTTGATAATTTACTAGCGTTATTTCGCGCGCTTTATATCACCGATGGGATACCCCGAAAGCGTTAATAATCAAACAATTAAATTCACCGGAATTGTTGGACGAATAACACACACACGTTCGTGTACGTGGATACGAGGGAAAAGATAGGAAGAAGGGTAAAATAAAAAGCGAGATAAAATATCAGTCGTAACACAGGTGCAATTTTACCCTCTAAACCATTCTAATTCCAGCGCCGTATGAACGGTTGTATCGATCGTAAACTGGACATACTTGATATCTGTAAACCAGTATCAACCTGGGTTTAGCCTGATGTTAACTGTTGCTCTCGTCACCAATCTATAGAAAACGATATAGAAGCGCCGATTGATCGGTTAAGTTTAGCTTTCTGTCGAACGAGTAAAGAAATAGAAACGACGATATCAACCTTAATACTTTTGTATGTATTTATTGAAATCTGTAACAAATTTGATTTCCATCGATCGTAAGACCGTTACGAATTTATTTTTGCAACAACTCGAACGACTAATGGATTGATTGTTCTGCAATGTGCATGGATTTCTCGATTCTCAGACAGTACGAACGATATATATCTCCGTTATTCATGTGGCTGCAAAAGTTTCGCCTATTTATACTTGTGTGCAAAATTTGCGCACACCGTCGAATACCGGCAAATATTCGGTGTTCCGCATCGACTCATCGATCCACTTTATCAGTCGCCTCCTAACCGCGATATTTCCCACGACCAATCACCTGGGAACTTTCGCTGCCTGGGATTCTGCTCGTTCTTTTTTTCCCCATTTTTATCAGCCCTCGCCTACCCCCTCCGCGTATCTGGCAGGCTGACTGTGTTCCAATTGGAGTACAAAACGTGGCCGATACTGGCAACCGGTATCGGAAAGCAACCGGCCACGGAGGAACTAAATCGCATACGAGTACACACGTCGTGCAAATGCACACCCTTCCAACCCCTAATGCCAATGACCTGCTCGCTTATAGGCACAAAGTCCTAGCTATATCTGACCGTCTGTATGTTACCTATTCTTAGCACGAGGAACTCCATATGCATAGTATATGTACATATACGTATGTACGTGCTCTTACATACACGTCTTTGGTGTTGGTCTTACATGAGCCGCGTATACAGGGAACCAATAACGAACGTATTTCGTTTGAGGTTGGAGTGTGTTGCACGTCGAGCAGAAGATCGGTCTGTTTGCCTTGTAAGATTCCATCTTTCTGTGCCGTGACGTCTCCGATTGGCTAACGAAGGTAGAATTTTAATTAACGATATCAAAGGACGAGGAAACGATGCGAAACGAAAGACTCGGCGAGGTAAAATATTAAATAATGGGCCGAGAGTAACGATCGTTAGACGTTGTTACGAGCAAGTTTCGCGGTTCATGAAAGAAACTGGCGTGAGTTAAAGAAGCAGCAGGAAGAGAACCGTCAGGGCCATTTGATAAGCAACCGTGTTCATTATTGCACATTAGCCCAGTTATCGTCACGCCTTCTTCTGCTTAGTTCTTAGCCTCTATCTCGTTCTTCGTTCCGCTTCGCGGCTACTTTATCTACCGGCATTCTTGCAACGCTGATACGTAGGCAGAAAAATGAGAAACGGTTGTCTATTCGTAGAACAGTCGTGAAACGATTCTTATCGTTCGTTTTTACATCGAATTTTTACTGGATTTGTTGATAATAAAAGTACCAAGAGGACTAA
Organism: Bombus vosnesenskii; assembly: GCF_011952255.1. Classification (NCBI taxonomy): domain Eukaryota; kingdom Metazoa; phylum Arthropoda; class Insecta; order Hymenoptera; family Apidae; genus Bombus; species Bombus vosnesenskii. The sequence goes on along the minus strand of NW_022882931.1, from coordinate 2,660,556 downwards.
ATATCGCAGGCTCTAAATCTCCCCTTGTCTTTAAATCGTATCGAAAATTACGAAATCATAAAAAATTCAATGTAGCAAAGACAGTAGCTCGCCCTTAGCGATTAAGGGATGTACGTACAAATGCGAACACCGCCAGACAAGATTCTTACGACACTCAATAAGGTACACACTCGCTCGCCCGCCGAAAAGGGTGCGAACAAGGGGTTGGTTGAACGCACTGAACGCCAGGTTTAATGAAAACAATCCTAGTTTATAATCCACGATAAGTCTCCTGGCACGAGCCATAGCGGAACAGCGAATTCTCTTACCTCGATCTGGCGAGAGGCCGACTCTCTCGAGAGAAGTCAGCACGGCGCGGCGTGCCTCGCAAGGACTTTCAGGAGGAGTGAATTGGTGGCTAGGTTCCGCGAGGAAGGGCGAGGTTCTGACTTTAACGCGAGCTCTAGAAAGGGTTGGAAAACGAAGGGACCGACGTGTAAGACGGAGGACCTTAGTGGGTGCGAGAAAGAGGGAAGGAGAAGACGACAAGAGGTAGATACGAGCAGAAGGACGACTGTCACGCGAAATGAGGTGCGCACGGTGGTGAAGAGACAAGACGAGGGGTGGCTGGAACGTAGCGGCGGAGAAGTAAGAGACGGTGCTTCCTTCTTCAGCGGCTATTAGCAGTTTAGCTTCTACAAAAGCCTTCTAATTGTACACGAAATTTGCTCGGTCTACCTTCGTTGCCGCTCGACAATATACCTTCTCGCTATGATGGGAGAAAGAGTGTGTGTATACGTCTCTGTATATGAAACGCCGAAGGGGGTTGACGGGGGTCGAAGCAAGGTAATATCGTAGAAGGTGGAACCGAGAGTCGTCTCATTCCTCCGACGTTTGTTAATTTGCCACGCGAGCATGTTACGCGAGCCTTTAGTGGCTGTTCTTGCGAACGGAGGAATGAGAAAAGTCCAAGTTGTTTGTCTAAACGATGGATATAAATACCAGTGTGCATGGCCAGGTTTTGCCAAGACGATAAACTAAATTCAAGTCTAGATACCAGGAAGCTATATCGTCTGGAAATTTCTTAGATTTATCCTTCGTAGTTCCAGCGAATATCGCTGTTGGGACAAGGAACGAAGCCAGGTTACAGTGCAAGAGGAGAAGAAAGAAAACGCTTGAGATTTAACACTTTTTACCAGTGAGTTTCACGATTCCGCGACGGTCATTACCATTAGCAGAGGATCGAGAATCCGTGGAGAATAGTGGGTGAAAGAAAAGGCGGACTCGGGATTCAGATTTTTCATTAAGGAGACGTCGACTCAGCTATCCGGTCGCCCTCTTGGTTATAAGGGGGAGAGAGTGTGGACGGAACCCAAGCAGGCAAAAGCAAGAAGGGGACTGATGGCAGAGGACGGCTGCAGACTCGCGGTATAATATGGTGGATTAATACGCGCAAAATCTGCCACCTAAAAGTTATTAATGACTGCCACGCCGGTAGTTCGCCGTGCGACGCGTCAAAGATTTTATAAAGGAGGGGTTTCACCCTCCCTTTCTTCAAGCCACCCACCAGCGTGACACGTCCATTCTTCAAGGGCGCTAAAAGAAAAGATCCCGGAAAGCCAAAGTTGTCAGCTACTTTCCTACCGCGCGACCTCGCCAACCTTATTGTTCTTCTCACATTCTTTAGGAAAAAAATTTTAGATTCGTATCTTTCTCGTCCCTTGATATTCAATCGATCCGTAGAACGTCACTGAAACGTGTCATTCTCCTAGAAAATCCCCAAACAGATTGGTTCACGGGAACGTCGAAAAGCTATCCCTGCGAAAGACGATCGAACGCGAACACGCTCGGCTCGATTGAAGAGGAGAGAAAAAGAGGAGAGGAAAAAAAAAAGGTAGAGCACGTTACAGAAACGATACCGAACGAGGAGTCGCAGCAGCGAAGTAGGATTTGCAAGGGGTTGCCAAAGGGGTCGAAACAGGGGGTGCAGATTTGAACAAGAGCTCGGTTGCTATGCAAATTGGAAAGATAATAATCGATTGTCGGAGGATGGTTGCGTTGATGGGCTCGCGGATGAGCACAGCACACCTCTCCACCTGGAAAACACGCTGATCTCCCTCACACCCCTGGCCCCCTCTTTTCGCTACCCCTTCCGACCTCGTATCGCCCATCCCGATCTCCCTCAAGGGAAATTATATAGTCTGCCCTCGACGTGCCCCCGGTCCCATAGACCGTCAAATACCTTACCTGTCCCGTCTGCATTCATTCCCTTCCGTGTCTCGCCCCTATATCGCCACTCCGTGGACCTGAGTGGTGGACACTACGAATTTTTCGGACACCTTCATATCGAACCTCGTAACCGACCGAGAAATGGCACGATTGAAACGCGACTGTTCGATTTTTCACACTGATATTCCACGACGTCTCGTATATCACGTCGATAATGTTGGTAATGCTCGAGGTAAAGGAAGGTGAGGACAGTCTTTTTCTTTTTTGAATAGTACAGGAACGAGATTACTGGATAAAGATCAGTCCGTGGCTTGTTTTTCATCGGTTCGAAGGAAATTTATTTTCTCGCCGCGATGAATAATGATGTTTGTATATTTTTAAATTCATCGGCATAATGAACGGCCCAGTAATCGAATCAGAGAAGTAGGGAGGGAGGCTGAACGGAGAAAAGGAGAGCGTCTGCTAATTGAAGAAAAGCCCTGGCGCGCATCAATCATCGGAATGAAAGATCGCGTCGAAAACGGTACGACCCTTCTTTTTTGAGACATCGGGAATGCCGTTAACGTTGACCCGATTTTCCGTTCTTTCCGTTTCCAGTCTTCTTCGCGACTGTACGAAAATAAGGAAAACAAGCGCGACGGTGTTTAATTTTAATGAACCTCGACACGACGAGCTATAAATTGCGTGTGCGGGGTCGAAAGCGTTCGCGGAGGGAAAAAAACGGGCGAATAGTAGAGACGATGACAGCGCTCGTCGTTAAGTAGTTGATTCTCGCCACGAATGCATCGTGCGGAGGGAATTGGAATAAAAATCCTTAACGAAACATCTCGAGGCATAAATTAAGCCGCCCCGGTTGGATCGGGTAAGCGCGAACGAAGGAGAAGAGAAGTGCGCTTGTAAAAGCGGATGCCAAACGAGCGACGAAGGTCAGGAGAAGAGAACACGTGCGTTCGAACAAACGAAAGCGAAAAGGGGGACATCGAAGGGTTGGGATGAAGGGAGAGAGAGAGAAAGAAAGAGATGGAACGAATAGAGGTGGGAAAGAGTAGAAGGAAGTAGGAAAAGTGTGCAGAGGGTGAGGAAGAATGAGAGTTTCGTGTTTGCGCATATTCCTCGCAATATTCTCTGTTTATCTCTATTGCCCCTTGTTTATCCAGTGTCCGTCCGTTCGTCCTTCTATTTTCATTTTTCCTTTTTCCTCCAGTCCAGGTCTTTGCGTGGCCAGGCAGGCGGTGGTCGTTGTCCGTCCTTCTTCTCCGTGTGACCAGGTACAACACTCCGCCTATTTGTCTGTCTCCCTTTCTTGCTTGCGCCACCTCCTATATATTCCATGCGGTGTTTACGTTCGAGATAAAACGAGGAACAAACAGCGGGCATTGGGCTCTCATGGTCACCGTACAGTCCGTCATAGCATCGTCTAATGTGACCGAGAAATCGAAACATTCCGCTTCCACTTTTTTTCTACGATGCCTTTTTCCCTTACAGGCAGTTTCTTACAATTTTTTTCCTTTTTTAGAGAAAGTTGATCTTAATATTTCGTTTACCCTTGGAGGGACGAAAAGACGCTTCGATGTATTTTCTGTAATACATTCGTTACATCGTTCACTCTATTTCGAAATTCACAGGAAGGTGAAACATCATCAGTCGAACGTATGGATTCGGTTCTCAACTTTATGTCGTAGTGAAAAGTGCAATAATCGCGATCGAAAGGATCCGCGGAAACGTCGTATTTTTGATCCGTTCCGGGATGCATGATTTACGGATCGTGCGGAGCATTTGCCTCGTGGGTGTAATGGAAAAACACTGCGTCGTACGCGCGACTGCGAATCAGTATATATTATACTGGAACAAATATTTTGTACGCGAAACGACGGTGTCCGGTGTGTAATTTCGACGCATCTGTACCTGCGTCACGTGATCCGCCTTGTTATTCTCTATACGTTCTCTCGAATCCATCCGACGAGCGAGACGAACGGGCGGACAGACGAGAAAGAGACAAAGAGAAGGACGGAACGTAAACGAGAGGCAGAGGCACGAGAGGTCTTTGGATACGCGGAAATCTAAAAAGAGAGAAAGGAACCGGGCCCGGTACAACGCGCGCGTTACAACGATTGTTTCTCTCCGCCTGGGGAGGCGGACGCGATACGATAAAATCGATCCTCCTGATCGGACTATCGATCTCGTAAACAACCAGAACCTCTCGTAGGTCGTATCGCGAAGAAAAGCCGCCAATGAAGCCCCGCAGCATGTTGATCCAATGCATTTACAATAACGACGTTGTTTATCTGTCGGACGACAAACGACTGGTTGTTCTACCCTCGTCGTCACCACCACCATTACCCCGTATCTTCGTGTTACCCCTTCATCCCTGTATTTCTATCTTGCGCGTCCACTCTGCCTCTCTCTCTCTCTCTCTCTTCCTCTACTTGTGTCTACTACTACCGCTTTTGCCCCCCTGTGTTCCTCCTTCGCCGTATCAACGTCGACCTCCTCCACTTTACCCCATTCATCTCCGTCTCTATCGCTACTCTCCGTCCGTTCCATGTATATACAATCGTCGTTATATATTAAACACGCTGCAACGTATACCGAGGCAACGAGGCATCGACGCGCCAGCCAAGTGTACACGATGCACACGATGTCGGCCGCGTGGCGTCTAGATAGCGGTCTTGTTTATGCGATATCTTGTATACGCGTCTTGGACTTTCAGTTCAAGTTTCACCGAGACATCTTACCATGCGATTTTGGGAAGTTAGAGCTCGATATTTTTTGATTACATATTTTTTTTTTCTCCGTTTCGATCTCTCCAGAAGGATATACACGCGGAACTTTTGATTCGTCATCGATTTTTAGAAAAATCTTAATGGTAGTTAGCGAAGAACTGGAAACAGCTTCCGTGGCGGTGGCCTCCTCGACGCAATAGGGTCGCAGGGGATCAGGGAAATGCAGAAGGTTACTAAGAGCTAGGGAACTTGTAACCAGCACATAGAAGTTTTGCAAACACACACAGACGCGCGTACCATAGACATTCCACACTGGCAAGCTCTCTCATACTCTGGGGCAAGTATCGTCTGGCTAATGTAAAAAACATGGGTGCACACAACGTGTTGTGTGTTGCTTACATTGCGACTCTCCTTATTCCCGTAGGGTTAAAACAGGGGGTCGGGCTGTAGGAGGCTGGCGGAGCAGGGGGTGTTGGTGGGGCTGAATGATACCACGGGGTTAGCATTGTTTTGTGCGACGACCACTCAGACTCCTCGTCAAAAGAGCTGCTAATGTCGGTGCACGTCTACTGACGTCAATAACGCATGAGGCCAAATTGAAAAATTATCACACCAAAGCGAGGACCGTTGAAAACCGTTGTTTAGAGAGAGGGTAGCCACCGGTCAAAGATGGTCGGTAGTTACGCGATAGCCAAGCAGCCTAATTCCAGTCGACATCGCTCGACTCCAGGCAAGACTCTCGCCTTTTGTCTAGGATCGACTTGTCGGCTTAACCTAAACCAGAGAAGCGGAGTATGTTCGATTTGAACTTTAAAATCTCAATTAAGAATTCGTGAATTTAAATTTAACAGTTACATCTCAAGTTTTTGACTCGGATCTCGGTCGATATATTTCTGAAATTTTAAATTCAGACTCGACTGTTATTCGTTAAATTACGTAGAATCTAAATCCGGCTATTTGAAGCTGAAATATTTAAAAACGATCTTAAACCGCGTAGATTACGTATAGTACATGGCTCTATCTCCAAACTCACCACCTCACGACACACGAATGAAACTGTAGGGTTCGCGATCGACTGACGAAACGGCTAAACAACGACTGTACGTCGCGTTGGTGGTGGTGGTGGTGCAACGATGCGTCGGAGAAAAGCTACTTTACGAGGGTGGCAGGTCTGATCGTTGGGTTCTCTACCCGCTTTCTTGCTGGCGAATAATTAGAGCCGATAAGTCACAGCGCAACACCCTGTACCGCGGGGATGAGGCACACCGGTGAGACGAGGGGGCCGGATTTAGTGGGTGGGCGCTAGGTTCTGGGCGAAGTTGAAAGTTAGAATCGCGAACGGGGCGCAGAGGCTTGGAAATCGCGTGCCGATGCCCCATTACACGGACAGACTTAGCTTCACCCATAGTCGCGGTTCCTACTTTCGACTTGCAAGGGTGAAAACCAGCCTGCACCCTTCTCCCACCTCCCCCAACCCCTTTGCCGCCGCCTTTTACACCAAACGGCTCCTGCTATCCTTCGGTTCGTCCAATACGGCATTGCCACCCAGCGTGGCTGTTACTATTTAGGGTAATTTCGCTTTCCGATAACCGTTACGTAAGCTCGGTTTCGTCGGTGCCCGCCGATCGATCCGATTGTCTGCCATTCGTTTCTAATCGTTTCAATGAGAAGATTCGATTGTGGGTGAATAAAAGTGTACGACAGTCGGTTGGTAACTTGTTAAGAAGGCTTTCTTTGTTTCGATCGGTCTGACTTTAATTGGATGGCTTTGTTCGTTGGTTAGTTTGCCTGGCATAATTTAAAGTAACGATGAAGTATATCGGTCGAATATTCGTTTAAAGTGTTGCTGTACGAAACCGGTTGCCTTCGCGACTGGCTGTTTGTTGTAGTATTTCAAGTTGTTATCGGTATCACTGGCAGATAGAATTATTTAAAAGGCAGTACAGATAGTATATTCTTCGAAGGTAAAAATAGAAAGACTTCGAGCGCAATAATTATAGTGTAGAGACAAACTTCAATAAGTGTTTGTTCAATTTAGCATCAGTCAAAGGTCAAAGAAATTTCTGAGTCATTTATGAAATTATATTTAGATAACAGATATGCGGTAATGTGCAATTTTACAGACAGAATTAGATACGATGATATACTTGTAAGATGATATACGTTTAGCCGTTTGATATCAAATACGATCTTTCAAGGGAATTGTTTAGAAGATAGAGAACCTGTTGATCGTGTATTAGAAATACGTTCGCGACAATTGCCCAATTCGAACGGATTATGTATTTTGCTGGTTGTTTTCATCGGTCTTGTTTTGTCGTCAAATTTGATTTCCAACGTTCATACGAAAATACACTGATTACGCGAATTACAGATAGATAACGTCACGAAAAATCAATGGAACGTCGTTGGTCGCAAACTTTGTTACCGCAGAATTTTCCAACGATATTCAAATGATCTTCTCGACTCTGCATTTCAATAATATTCACGCTATGCTAGGAATAATTTCTATTTTGTCGAATGACAATGCAACGTTAGTGCCGTCTGCATAAATTGTGACACAGCGTGTTTCAGGTTGTTATAACCGTTCCTTTTGTCGATATACGACCGTGTACTAAAATACAAATGCATCAAAAATTTAAACGTCATTCTTGGACATGGCTTAATCGATAATTCGTTCGTTTCGTAACGCCGTTGAAACGTATGTTGAAACGTTTAACCATCCGGTTGAACATTAATGTGAAAAGGACTGAAAATCTGTTGCCATTAGCAAAAGGAAAACCTTTAATCTTCGTCTCTGGAAGTTATCGTTTCTCTACGTTGAACAAAGGAATCGAACTAACGCGACGCGCGTTATCGTCAGTGCTTCAAGATTTTTGCTGTGGACGCGAAACCATCTCCGTGTTCTATCTGCGGATCCAGGACAATAGACAGCAGTGAAAGGAGTTTTTTTTACTGGCACTATTTTTAACTTTTCGGGGGCCTCTGCGGCGATGAACGCGCGAAGAGAAAGGCTCGAAGCGTTTGACCACGCGCCGGACACGGATGAGTTATTTTGATATCGGGACTTCATACCCCATTAGGTCCGGTTGACGATTATTTTGGAAGCGAGGCAGGACAATACCTTGACAATACTCTGACCGCTGGTCGAACAAGATCAGCCAGTCTCCTCCCTTTTCTGTCGTCATGGATCCACGTCCCTACGCTCTCCCTTCCCTTCTCGCGTGTTTTCCAGCTTGTTCTAGCTTTTTCTTTCTCTCGCCGTACGTTTGGTATACTGGAGAACTGAACACGTAGCTATCGTCGAGTTTTACTTGAACGAAGTTGCAAGAGAATTTACTGATGGGGCCAGGAATTCCACAACAGGAAGCATATTTCCATAAACGTCCCTTTTCAGAGCAACGTAACAATATACGCGGAAAACTTACGGTGTCTGGGGTGGTCAACAAGGGGTGGCAGTTTTCCGCGACGAAAAGGGTGTTCAGGCGAATTGAACTAACAAGGTCCCTAAGGGCAGTTTACGCCCGATATCCCGGTAAACTCTAAACCGTCGGTAGACGATCGTTTAGCAAAATACTTTCTCGCAATCTGTTCGTTCCTTCTTCAAGAAAGTTGTATAGTAAACATGCCTACATACGTACATCGGCGCTCATAATTATTCCAACGATATCAATAGGCGCCAAATGTATTTTAAATTATTTAAATTTGACACGTTAAGTAATACGCTCAAGATTGAGTTCATTGTTCCAATAATGAATCGTTAATACATGTTAATAACAGCAAACAGTCTTTATTTAATTTTTCGCAAAAATGAAGTTCAAGTTTTTATGAATGGTACTGCACGTACCGCCCTCCGTTTATAAACATTAGGACATATACACAAAGTTAGGTAAATCTCCGAAATAATTAAAAGGTTATTGCAGTATCGAACGATCATTATATTCCACTTGTAACTTGTTCTTGCAAGTAGCATTGGCAAATGCAAATTTAAATTATGTATCGTAACATGAACGAGGTGTACCATGAAAAAAAAAATTGTCCTCTTCTAAAAGCGAAACAGCACCTAATTTAATCTGTTTCTTTAGCTTCATTTATTAAAGTTTAACCAAACAGAGAATTTCCCAATGAATCCACGTCTTCCAAAGACTAGAACTAACTGCGAACAAGTTCGAGTCGCATCTTGTACGCGTTATTGGCGTGAACGTTTTGGCAAGGGTCTGCGGAAGTACCTTGACTTTGATCAACTTGCCCCGAAGTCCTTCACTCGTGCTCGACAGTTCTTACATAGCTGGTTTAGGGTATTGTTTGCCCGCAGTGCGCCGATGAGAAATGGGAGGCATAGATCCTGGTGCCGCATCTCAAGTAGGCACGTCTCATGCTAGCTAGCAGTGACCATTTGTTAAAGTCCACTTTCGCCGCCACCTGTCTCCCATCGGTTAGGAAAACAGCTCATAACACCGTCCGCTGCGCAGTGTGATGGTTGTTTTTTGCCCTGGCAGACGGGGGCGTGAAGACTGTCCTGCGGATAAAATGTCGATGTCGTTAAGTCCAATACCTGCCACCACGATAGCCTCGTATCTCTCTCAATATAAAGTTTCTATATTTAAAGTTGCATCAGTGCACGACGCAACCGCTGTTTATTCGCTGTTTTGATTTTATTCGTTGTTTAATCTACTGTTTGCACGAAACCACTGACACGGATGTGTCTCGTATTTTGTGCATGCGAGCGAGTCAGAAGAAAACATTGTATGGTAGAGAATAAGTTACGAATACACAGTGAGAGAACGCAAATCTGGCCACAAATGCGTTCTTCTATTTTTCTGTATGATTTGGGGATGATCTATCTAAATTGATAGAAACACACTGAAACTTTGATCGTCAAAATTAATCACGCATATTGTTCGAATAATTTATTTGACAATTTTTTACTACTTTTAATCGTAATATTTGTAATATATTTTTTACTATTTTATAAATAGAAACACAAATGATAAATTAATAGAAATGTCACGATTCTTTGCTTTTTCAATCTTTTTTACCATGTTGGTCACGATCCCTAAATTCTTTGATAATCGATAAATTCTATTAATTCTGATCATCGATATTCTATTGTAATTCATATCGTTAATGTGTGAATAATTCTTGAATGATGTTCTCTCTCTTTTTTGTGATCATTCGGGGAAATTAATAAAATCAATTGGCGAATATTGTGGGAAAAGTGTGGCCAGCTGTGAGACTCGAGAGCGATGTTACTTGTCAATTCGCTCGTCGATTCGATTGCTGGTATGAAAGTATCGCATTGAAACCATATCGGAATATCGTTTATGCGTCTCTCTAAATCACGCACTTCGTATTGGCGCTTGTTGAGCTCGGTTGCATTCCTATCGCGCTATGCAACGTAACACGAATTTGCCGGCATTCGTGATATAATTACAAATTAATTACTAGGGCTTTATTGAAATTCGCGTTGGGTTTTTGAAAATTTTGGAAAATTACCGAAGATCGATCCGAAATTGGAATTCTGCGATGCGCCCGTTTATGAGTGCGCGTACCAAGCAATACGATACATACATATTTAATATTCAACTGGAATATTTTATTACAAGTCATGAAGACAAACAAGCGTTTGCTATTATTATTACACTCGATAAACCGGAAGATCATTCAAAATATGTAACATTGAAAATGTCGTATCAACTACAAATTATAAATTGGAATTTCGTATTTAAGTCGATCTTGTAACCTTATAACTGTTTAATAGTTTAATAGTTTATAGCTCCGAACGAATATCACATAATTATAACAGCTTTCTCGAAAGATTATTTAAAATATGTAACACTGAAAAAATGTTGTATCAACTACAATTCATAGGCGTATTAATTATTATCAATTATAAGATAAAAGTCGAAATTTCGTATTTTAATTGACGTTACAGTTAATGTAATTGTAGAAGTAATCTTCAAAAAATGATAAATGTATGTAAGATTGGAAATATCGTATTAACTATAAAGTACAAATTAATATATTTCGTGTTTCATATAATCGATTTTATAGCTATACAACTGTACGATAGGTTAATTGGTCGGAGGCTTCTCGGGAATATAATGTAGCTACAGCAGTTGTCTCTGGTATATTGATATGCAACATATATCTTGGGCTTATAGGGTTATTAAGGACTTCATCCGTGTCTCATGGTAGGATTACTACGTTATTATCCTTCGGTAAGTGGCAGGTTGGTCGGTCGGATGGTTAGTTGGTCCCTTGTAAGGAAGGCCAAACATCATCTCCTCCTTTACTCGGTCCCTTGAGCCAGCGGCGAACTAGTAAGACATTCGCCCCCTTCCAAAATCGTCTGGTGGAATGGGACCCAGTTGTGAATTTGACCCTCGTAATTAATTTATAACCGGGGTTCTTGTTGCGAAGCCAGTCGGATAAGCAGAGAGTGGGTGACCTCGTACGGTACAGTTCCACTCGAGTTTTGGTCAATTAACGATACCGTTCGTAAACAAACTTATCCTCGTTTTCACGCGTAATCAATCCCTCCTCTTTCCACTTCTCCATCGTTTCCATTATTCCACCTGAAATTTTATCTAGGAAATTATAGTTTGAAACTTCGTTCGAAGTCGTTTAGAGATTTACGAACGATTTCTCAACGTCGTCCAAGCGTCGTAAAATCTTTGCTTCCAGCGATTTGACCGCTGATCCTTGGATGCAAGAAACGAAGCACAGCTCGTTAGGGAATAGGCATTACTCGCATGGAAATCTTTCACGAGATTACTTTGTTGTCGTAGTCTTCTACTCAGAATGCTCGGTATACGCATATTCTCTAGGTACTTATTACAGATCTAATACAAATTCGACACAATTCGGGGATGAGGGAGTTGTCGGAAAGTGGTCGAATAGAAGATGGAGGTAACCTAAGATGGAGGAATCCATAGATCGCGGAGCTAACAATCAGCCGTAAATTATGGTCTCAATATCCATTGTGTACCCTGCTTGCTCTCGAACAAGCCTAACCCCAGAGTCTAAGGCCAAGACTACTCACCCCTCCCCCACCCCCCTCCACGTTAACAGGCACAACGGTAGAAGCACGACGAGAGGGTCGGTCGGCTCTCTCACGGCCCAACTGAACCAAGAGATATGTATATTAATGGGGCAATCTTACATAGTTTTGTTTACCTTGCCCCCATTCTCTTAGTACGTATACAATTACTATCCCTAACCCCTACGGTATGCTTAGTACAGGGGCTGACTGTCTCCTCTTTGGTTTCTCTCTTCGTGTACCTCGCCTTCTCGTTTCTATGAAACGTATCGAATACGTACGCGCACACGTATTCTAGTCGATTAATCGAAGTCAAGTCGTTGCAACGTGTAGATTATTTTATATTTTATACTCGGAAGAATAAATGGTTATTTCTATGGATGTAAAATATTCCATCGGTCGTTCAATAGACAATCACTGATACATCATGCATAGGCTGAAAGGGTGATTTCCTCGAAAGATGCGTGTAAAAACATGTACAGGACAATATTGACGGAAGAAGGGTCTCGATAAAAGCGGGTTCCGTTCTTGAAGGGTTTAAACGGAAGCGGGTCGATGGAAATCCCATTCTACGCGGCACAGGGCTTTCAGCAAAGAAAATATTGTCCGCGATACGAGCGATAGCGGAGCAGAACTTTTTCACCTTTCGTTCCCTACCCTCCCTCTTTTTTAATTCCGTACGTGGCTGAACGCGAGCAGCTTTGTAGCGGGATGTACATTTCTCTCGCTGAACAACCTCATTTGTGTAATCCCCGAAGCTTCGACAACAAACTCTCTGCGGCATTGGCGCGACGCTGAGGGTGCATGGGAAGGGGGTGTGAGCACGACATTAACGTACTTTGTAGTTGAACTCTCTGTGGCAGTTACCACCATCGCCGTCCCATCTCTGACTTTCTCTCTTTTCGTCTCCGGATCTGTCTCTTTCTCTCTTTCGCTCTTCCGCGGCTTCATCGTCCTGGGTGAAATTGCAATTGTAATAGCAATTATCTTATTTCTACTATTGCTTCTTTGTACTTCGATTCGCGACATACGGTGTTGGCGGTGATGCGAATCAGAGAGAGGAGAGCAACGTTGAAACCGGGGGTGGGAAAGGGGGCGGACAAGGGTGGAAAGATCGCGAATGAAATTAAACGTTGGCGGGATGGTCGTGACGCAATTTCAGTCGTGTGGCCGTTTACTGGGGCGGAATGACGAGTCTTTTAGCTGAATATTGCCACAGCAGTGAGTTACAACTGGCTTTCTCTCTCCGGTATTGTTGCATTTTTCATTCGCCAATTATTAGCCGGAACACGCGGCTTCTCTTGGAAAGGACTCGAAAAATTGACTGCGCACGGAACGTACGTAACGTCCTGCTCGGTACATTGTGGACAAACGATAAAGTTTATTTCAATCTTCGTGGAAAATTGAAGGGAAAACGAAAGGTTCCAACCAGAGCGGCTCTCGCACAGAGATATATTCAGTAGTCGTGGTTTTAATCATTGACCCTTGGTACACTGGTTACGAAACCGGAAAGTAGCGCCGGTAGAACCGGTGGAACCAAATTGCAGGAAGAGAGTCTGTATGAAGGGGCTAATTTGAACGAGGCGCAAGTGAAAAGTCTGCATTGCGTCGCTTGTTAGAAGAGTAAAGATAGGCCAGCGGGCTAAAGAACGCTGGTTTACAGAACGCGGAACAGGAAGGAGCATTTCATTTCGATGCAAAAGGGCTGCTACGGGTTTGTAAAAGGGAGGAACGATGTGTCGATCGACAGAGAGAATCGTAGGAACGTTGTAGCGACGGTCTCGGCTCACGCTATACGAGTAATACGAGGCTTGTTGAAATTCGTTCGAAGTAATCAATATTATAGCTCGCCAAGATATATGCGAGAGAATGTGGGCAAACAGTGTACACACGTGCATTGTAACACGGCAATAGGGGAGGAGGTTCAGGGTGTAAGAAGGATGTAACATAGGATGGGTAGATCGGAAGGGGGGGGCTAAGGGGAAGGCCCGGATAGGAGGTAGAAAAGCAGAGAGGCGAGGAGAGACGAAGCGGTGCCGGAGGATGGAGTTAGAGGTGGAACAGAAGGGGTTGAAGGGGACCGCGAGGTTCATACAGCGAGGGCTCCAGCCCGCGGGGGTGAACTGGGGGAAGGAAAGGGGTGGACAGCCGGACAAACAAAACCCTTGCTGCTTCATTTCTGCCCGTCTGGCCAGACACCGACCCTTTATACGCGCGCGCTTCCGTCCTGCGCTCGACTCGTTCATTCCCTTCCTCCTCGACTAGTCCCCCGGAACCCCTCAATGCTTCGTCGAGTTGTACTTTCAGTACGTTACTTTTCGAGTTCGTTAATTAACGGCACCGCCGCCTCATTGGCGAGCTCGCGTCCAGTCGAAGGATACGTCAGAATGGTTTTCGACGAGTGGAGGCACCCTAAATCGCAGCCACATTGTCTTTGTCTGACAGGATTCAAGTTTAGATGATAGACACCGAAAGGTTCGGAACGGTACACCCTTGATGGTCTTTAAATGATTCATAAAAAAAATAGCGATACGTCACGGTGATGCATAGGTATTCATATAAGTCAAAGCAGTGGGAAGGGTTGCCTTGTGAGTGGTGTTACTTATGTCTTCATACAACGTTAATCACTACTCTACCTTCTATTTCGATCGAAAGACAGTATTACAACTGAGACTACTTACTGTCGTCTTGTTCATAATTACGTATCAGGTGGTAGTTTGGAAAGTTATAATACTACCACGCTCGAAAGGATCAATAAAGCTTCTATTTTTGTTGTTAAATTACATATTTAAATTAGTTCGATAATTAGTTCGCGTCTGTTTAACTTTTTTTCCTCATTATTTATTGTTTATAACATAATATGGTTTCTGTTTGCTTCAGGTCAGTGGTGTATACTTCCCAGGCTTCTGAGACAGAGTGACATGGCTTGTTAATGTGAGTTGAACGATACTTATCGTCCGCGAAATACAATAATTGTTTTTTCTTTTTTTTTCTTTCTAAACTCGTCTTTTTTTTATTGATATCTTATATCTATCGAGCTTAACCCGCGCGACATTATTTCTGGACAAGTTCCAAAACAAAGTACGTTAGCCCGACAGAGACGAAGAGAGAGGGTTGAACGAGCGCGTGGGGTCGACCGCGCGCTTTACTCCCCGTCGTTTTAGGGGATGAACGATGCGAGACATCGATAATCGCATTTGTTGTACGACCGTCGATACGAAACTTTCGGAATTTCGTCCAGCTAAGAAGCAAGGGAAGTTTATGACTTAGGAAGTATTATATTATTCGAATATTCCTCTGACCTCGCTCTATCTCACCCCCCAATTTCCAATTATCTAACTTCTCTACCTCCCTGCGTATATCAAGATCTTTCACTTAATCTTTCGCACCAACAACAAAATTTCCACGATCGAAGCTACAGAAACAATCTGCAGAAATCCCTGCTCTCCCGTGTGCATTCCAACGAGCGCGTTAATTGCGAAAAGCGAGAGGCCAGAAAACGCGGAAAACGCGCGCGTAACAGCGTAGTTTATTTCCAACGGTGTTGCGTTCCTTTCTTTTTGCTCGCTTTTTCTTTTTTCTCTTTTTTTTTTTTTTTTTTTTTTACTTTTTACTGTGAAGAACACTCGGCGCCAAAGTGGGAGCTAATAACATAAATGAGGAACACAGCACGTTGCTTTCGTTTTGTTCTCACCCCCGCGCGCGTGTTTTCTTTCTTCCGTTCGTTTTTGCGCCAGGCCAGCCGCTCCGCGTATAAAGTGGCGAATATGGGGTGTGAAATGCATGTCGGTTTCACGGGGTTGCCGAGCCGTAATAGTGGGAACAGGAGCGCGGCGGAGGGCGCGCGCGGTCGAGTGGTCGGGTTCTGGAACGGGCTCGAGTTGCAGGAGTCAACTTGGCCGCTCATTGGCTACTTGCTGGCGACCGCCACTCGCGAAACATTAGTATTCTCTGCTAATTAAAATGTAACTGAAATTGTAATGGTCTGCGTGTGGCGACGATACGCCAGGAAACTAGGGGATGGCGTGAGAAAAAGAGAGAGCAGACGGCGGCAATGGTGAGCGTTACACCGTACACCACGGTAACGCACGATGTGTACTTTTTCATGCTCGGCTTGGGGACTGAATAGAGGAAAATGTCAGACCGTTTTGCGAAAAACGACTGTATCATAACGCGATTGTTCCTATTACTTTTTCCCGGTGTACTATGATTATCGTCGATAGAGGCCAGATAGCGCGCCAGAAAGAGGAACGAAATTTAGCGTAGCACGTAGAAAAGGGTCTATCAAGTTTCACGAAAGCTTATCGTCAAAATATCCATGTCGTATTTTACGACATCATCAGACTCGTAGAATTAGAGGAAAGATACTTTATCGAAAAGGGAGGAGATTCGATTTCTTGGCCATATTCGAAACGCATTATCTTTCTACTCTTAAATCACATTACCTTCGAGGTACCCTTTCTGACCTCTTCCCCCGTTATCTCCGCGCCGACTCGTCTTTCGCTCTTATTTTATTTGTTTCGCTTATCCACGCTGTTCTGGAAGCTCGCGCAGATTTCGCGGCAATTTACTTTATACGCGTTACGTCGTTTTCCGCCCTCTCGCTCCCACTCGGAACACCGTAGCCACCCTAACGGTAGTAGGTATCGTCTCATTCGACTCAGGCCGCCCTCACACCCTTACGATGTTCTTATGGGGCTCACACCAGGCTACCGTCTACGTGCACGTACAGAAAGCCCGCGAACTTGTGTTGCTCGTTCTATCGTTGGGCCACCCCCAGGGTGTTGAAGCTCTTCCGCACTTATTTCGCGCTAATTCACCCCTCAAGACCGCTTACACGCCCTCCCCCTACCACCGCGACCACGGCGAACCAGTTAGCTTTTTTTCTCACGTGCCGTGAAGCAGTTCACGTTAAGCGGTTAAGGGTGAACTCAGTTAAAGAGGGGCTGTAAATTCATTGACTGACGAAAATACTCCCGCCGGAATTCCCGGAAGCATCTTTCAAGCTTCTTCGATTTCATCGATACCTCTTGTCCGTACCGTGGCGAGGGTGAATACCCAGGCATGCATATACCTATTTAAATTTTGATGAGGATAGGTCATCGAACCTGATCATTCGTACTGTCGTGAGTATTTTTATCGTACACCCTATTCTCCCTATAACATAATATACCTGTACGTTCTACGATTCGAAAAAAATTTCCCCATTAGTAGGACATTTGCATTGAACGGTTGACAAGCGGCAACAAAGGCCGGCTCAGGATTTTCGTCGTAAATAAGCATTACGATATAATTTTCTGTCACAACAATGGCTGCCGGTGTTACAAAAGGTTTAGCCACGAGGCGACCGTCGGCTACTACCCCGTGGACAATGAGAATGTCCGCGTTACGCCATAAATTGATTTGCGAAAGCGTTCCTGAAAAAGCTCTCTCCTCTCAGCCGAGGAGAGAAGAGTACGCCGTGTGGCCAGCCACTGGGTTGGGGCTACCCAGGCTTTTGAGCTTATACCGCAAAAATTACGTCGCGAGAGGGATTGTATTTATGTTACATAATTACGCCACGCGCGACCAGCGGATAGGAGGGGTGCGGCTGGTGGGCCGAAGCAGGGGTAGTTATGAAGGGGGTGGTTTGGTGAGCGAAGAGGAACCAGCCAGAGGAGGAGCGGGTGCGAGGAGGCGGGAGAGGGTGGGAACAGAAGAGGAAAAAAATCGCCTGGTCGAGGAAAAGTTTTTCGGCGGCTGGTTCGACCGACCGACCGACCGACCGACCACCCGGCTAATGAATAGAAATAATTCTCGTGCAATTGTGCTTTTCGGTAGTTTTCAATTAACAGTCGCCCACCCCCTCTCCTTCCCCGTGAAGCTTTTGCGCCATTCTCCGCAGCGCCCTGCCGCGAATACCGTTCCACGAATGGACGAGCTGTAAGTTTTTAAACGGCTCGAACGCGCGCGATTCGTACCGTGTAATTACAGCGTTTTTCCCATTCTCCATTTCGGGGCTGGCCATCGCCATTGTGTCTGTTCGACATTTCTGTTTTCATTATACTCCCTTGTTCAAGACAAACAATTTTCGTAATTATCCAACGATTTCCGGTCTATCGTTGCAGAGATTCGAGAAATTTCGTCGATGTACAAAACGTAAGAATTCACAGGCGGAAATATATATCGCGTGTACAAGGAAAGGCTATCGAAAGGTATCCCCTCGGTATGTGTCGTCGCGGAAGGTAGCTGGAATCCCGCAAAATAAATCGGATCTCACTGTCAGTGATCCCCGGTAATATTTGTCTTTCGCCGGGCCATTTTACAAGATTTCCTATCTACTCGGCTTTATAAGCGAGGAAGACGAGGAATCGGCCAGCCAACGAGGGGTGACTCGGACACAGAGAAGCGGTGAGTTCACGTCGTCAGATGGGGGTTGAAAAGGGAGTGGGTGGCGGTTCGGTGTGATTCCCTGGGCTGGCTGGTAGAGAAACGACCTGGCTAGTAGTGGTGGAGAAGGTGGAAGGGAAAGAGTACACGGGACAGGGTCCCGCGGGATAAAACGGGCTATCAGATGTGAAACTCACTGCGTCGAAATGTAAAAGCTTCCTGACAAATCGGTTTCTATTACCGCGTCGCGGTGGGTCGCCTTTTTTATATTGATGGCATTATTTTGCACGGAGACGGGAGACCGTATTTTCTGGACACGTACGGTATTCTACGGGCTGGAGTACACACGGGATCACAACCCCCGCTTATGAATCCCGGTTATTTGCCCGGGAAATTAATGTGCGCTTACCACGTATTCGTGCGGCCGTGGCCGCTATATCAAAGAAACTGACTGACGTTCGATAAAATTGGTTATTATTACCCCTTCTTATTAAGTCCTCAAGGGGTTGTGCGCCCTGCTCTCGCCAGGTGCTTCGTTTTATCCTCTTTTAATTGCCGTCCGTTGCCACGGCGCCAAGTACGTATAGACTTTGGAAAAATACTTTCTCCCTTTTTTCGAGGTAAAATATCTAAGAATAAACTGGTCTTGGTAGATACGGATTCTTTTCTACTTCAAAATGATAAAAAGTTACTGGTGTAGGGATGGTTGTCCGAAACAGAGAAAACGTGTCCCGTAGGAGGAAGAATCTTTTCGTCGGACAAAAGCAGTCCCAATGTCCTCGAGGATCCTCAGTCACGTGTTCCGTACAAAAAAAAAAAAAAAAGAAAGAAAAGAAAAGAAGTATGAGCGCGTACGTGGAAAGAGGTTGCTGGGTGGAAGGTGGTTAGAGCCATTGGGTGAGGTGGGTGGGCAAAAAACATCCGAAAAGAGTTCCGTGGTGCTTGATGGTGTGAGAAGGTACAGCCAGACAGTCAGACAGAGGAGACAGACAGACAGACAGACATGCGGGAAGGAATGAAAATAATAATACCCAGCGTGGCCCTGGGCCATAGGTGTCAGTGCCGGCAGGAAGGAAGGAAGGACAGGAAGGAGCGCGTTGAATTTGTCATATGTAAGTTTCACCCTCTTCTCTCTCCCGGGCCGGCACACGCACCAGCACACATCCCTGTGTGATTCTTGCTCCCTCTCGTGCAAACCAACTAGCACACCACGTATCGTCGTCCGCGAGAGGATTATTTCAGAAAGGTGCCAGGAATCGGAGGGACCACGTCGAGATTCGGGTCCTTTGCGATGCAACCACCGTCCCTTGTGCGGATTTCTCGCGTGCGTTAGGAAATGTCTCCGGGGTATATTGAGATACTGTCACCGAATTTTCTCCCGCAACCCCTTGAGATCGTGCCTTGGCCTGTGGACACACACGCGTTACTTTCATCCCCTTTTTCGCTTCAAGGCCGTTGAACCGAACACCTCGCTCCCCGTACCACAACTTTCGACGAAGTTTCCTGGTAGGCGCATCGTGTGAATCATCGTTCTCGTTTAAGTGCCGAACTTGGAACTTTTATTCGGCAGAATTGACGTTGAAAATGTAAATTATCGAGGAATTTTTTTTTTTTGAATAATTTATTAATATATTCTAGGCATCGAATCGGATGTCGGACGATTTTTGGTTAATTTTTAACGTCTCTGTAGCACTCTGTGATGGATCGGTTCTTTGCAATACCGTATTTACCGTGTTCGTATATTGTCTGGTTGGAGGCACAAACGCCGCTGTCTGTTTAATTTTTCGCTAATACTTGTCTGCGCTCGCGCGGATATCGAATTTCAATTGCGGTTGCCTGTAAACAAGTGCTCCGTTTTATTATTTATTACCATCATTCCGGCCACTTAATCAAAAATACATTACCGTTGATGACCCTCAGCGTCTGACATTTTCGATGCTCGAATGTGGGAACGCGAATGATTTCATCAGCGCGTTATTAAGTGGGCTTTGATTTTCGATCCTCATTTTGCAAACCGAGCTCTTTGTCGCGGAACAGATCCATCTCTCTTGTCCGTTCCGTTCCAATAGATTACATACCTGTCAAATGAAAATATTCTATTTGCGATACTGTTACTCTAATCATAGTTATTGCATATTTGTTAATTACCGCGTAACTCGTCTGGCAAACGCGTATATCCGTCTCGTTTCTCTACTCGATTCAGACGAATTTTCGGTGAATAATATTCATAATCGGCTAGAGACCACCTACTACGAGGAATTCACACGCACGCGATCACGATACTTTTTCATTTCATCGCTGGTCTGATAAGTTAAGCGGAGATGGTTTTTTTAATTCCGGCCTCTCGAGTTACAGGGGAGAGCAGGCGGGTTAGGTAGGCGCGTTGATAACGTTGATTAATTACGATTCGGCTCCGATTATCGGTGCAATCGTGTTTTATTTATTAAACGAATATTTGTAGTCATGCTATTATTTATGGACTCGGACTTGCATCGCGCACGATTCCAACCGTGACTGGTATATGCGTCTATGTATCTATAATTTCGTATAGTTTGTAGCTTTCATGTAATATAATATACGTATATATTATACCTATAGAATATATATGTATATACATATAGATAGCGACAACACTATTAATTAGGCCTTGTCTTTCATTTTTGTTTAATGATACCCCGTGCAGCTTGAAACGGCGGGAAATCCTTTGTGTTTTCACCCCGTTGTTTGGCGGGGTAAAAACCTGAAAAAGCGAGAAGCTCTGGCCGAGTGAGAGCGGATGCTTGTATACGTTCCATTCAATGGGGTTAGCAACGCAAGTCCACACGCACGCCGGTGCACACACATGTACGGGCGGATACACGTGATAGGGTTGGACAAATGAAGTGGATATGACATAATGATTTCGAGAGGCTATGTACCGTAGCTTGTTGCCTGTCGGACGGACTGCCGCCCGACCTCGCCTTGTTCATTAAAGTTTTCATTCCTGTCGATAATATTAATTACGATTCGCCACCGCCGCGCTGGAAAGAAACAACGTATCCGCGTACTTTTCTATCTCTTCTCGAATTTCGTTCCTCTCCGATGAACCGTCCTAATGGATTATCTTAAACAAATATACGATCGAATTCAAATTTATGTATGTACGTATACATCGTGGCCATTATCGAATGATTTAACGGCGTAGAAAAGAATTGAAAAATATTATCGTCTATCTACAGAAGCAGCGTTCTAGATCCCCTGAATTTGATAATTGCAACCTTGATCAATAAACAGTAATCACGTTTATAGAACGTGAAGGGGAATAAAGTTACATCGTGTATTTATACTTGCCGCGTATCCCCTATCATTTTCAACAATTTGATCCAAAAATATGATATCGTGTGATCCGTGTAATTATTAATATTCGAAAAAAATAGACAGAAAATAAATAAAAACGGATGAAAGGGGAAAAATAAAGGACAAAGTTCCCCAAGTCATCGACCACGTTCTAGTTTTCAAAGGCAAGAATGCCGGTCGTTTCAACGAACGATTCACGTGCCAGGAATGGTTTGTCGCAGTACAGAGACCTGTTATAGCGCTATCGTCTTTGCTTGTTTTTTCCTACCTCTACAACCCTCTGGCCCTTCCACGGTAAACAACAGACATACCCATCCCCCTGGCACAGCCACTGCCGACCCCGAGCCGTGCCTCCCACTTGCAAGGCACCACCCCTCATCAGTCGGTCTGTACAAATATACTATTGTATTGATCCTATACCTTTTCCACCTCCAACGTTCCTCCTTTTGTTCCCGAGTATCCTCGTTTTACATTTTAGCCGCTTCCGCGAAACAACTAATGTGCACCGAGTGTGTTGACAGTAACTGTCTCGCTATTGTTGCACCCTCTCGCACTCGCCTCGTCCTCTTTCATCCCCCGTGCAATGAGAGGGATCATCGCGCCGTGTGCACGAAGCCTGCGGCATTCTTCCGTTCGATTCTTCTCTCATTTCGCGATAAATCGGCTTTCCCTCGGCTCCCTTTCGCGAGTCCGCACGCGTCCTCCAATCGGTTTACTTGTAACATTTAGAGGAGACACGATCGACGCTTGAATTTCGTCGATCGATCGTACAGATTTGGTAACGAATTGCATCGCTCACGTTGGGGCTTGATTTAAAAAAAAAAAAAAAAATAAAAGAAGATTCCATGAAATTAATCGGTAAATTATATTATTCACAATATCCAATATCGGTGTATTATTCTTCTTCTATACTTTAGCGTCACAAACATAAAAGAGACGTATTCGTGATACTCGTAATAGATACATATTATACGTATAAATATATGCACAACAATGCATAATAAGGGACGAAGGATATGTATTATCGTGTAAATCTATGTGTAGAAAATCGAGTCCAAGTTTATTCAAACCTGGTAACAGCTACCGTTGCGTGGAGTCGTAATTTGAAGAAATTCCTACGCAAGTAATCTCAAAATTATTATTATCCAGGTTATCTGTACGTTCTTCCCCCCCTCCCTTTTTTTTTAAATTTCAAGTTTTAGCAGACTATGAATCGTTCTGTAAGTCTATAGGTAGAAAATCGAGACCAAGTCCACCGTTCGAAGGTATTTTTGCGTCTAACAGACGCTTAACGGGGGTTGGCGTTAATTACAGAGCGCGGAAAGTCGATTTCGCGAGGAGATCGCAATTTTGTAAATACGTGTGCGCCTATCGGTTTTATTGCCTCGACGGGGTTGTGTGTTTCTCAACAACAACAACACGCTGGGCGAACGCTGGCAAACAGGAGCAGCACGTAACGTGCATTAATACGAACGAGCTGCCGAGAAGTAAGACTGGCGAAAAGGGGTGGGAGTTTATATCGTGAGGTGAGCACGCGATGACGTGATTCTATCGATTATTAAACGAATAATATGCAGTCGCTCGCACTGCCCTGTACCATGTGCATCGAACCACACAGGCAATTTGGGTATGCATCGTATGCATGAGTTTATGATCGCGCGAAAATCCGGAATGTTCGGCACGGAGTGATACGATGGAAACGAAATAGAGTTCCTGCGAAACTAATTTCATGGAACGGTTACAACCGACGCCTCGAAAATGCCGTTGTGGTATTCTAAAATTAGGAGTTACACACGAACCACCAGCCCGGGCAACTCTTTTTTTCCTCCTGGTGCACGACTGCCCTCGTCCATGTGATACAGAACAGTCTCGAGCGTGGCCTTTTTTACGCGACAATACACGACGAATCACGGTGCATGCTGATTGAGAAAACCTCTACACTGTGATTTTCCGCGCTACATTGTGAAACCGGAATATTCCAAGAAATTAGGGGAATGAAAATGACTCGTTGCTGTTCGTTCCTATCGATCGTTTGCTTGGAACATTTTTTTTCAAATCGAGCAAAAGATTTTTCACTGAGCGCATTACGATTTAGAGATTTAAAATATACGCGTAAAATTTTCATCGGTGAGAACGATCAAAAATTTCCCTTTCGTCGGATTCTGTCAGGTGAACCGTACCGAAATCTCTAGGACAATTTGCACGACGTCGTTGCGTGCCCAGTGAGAGTCGGTCCGTACGTACAAACAGGTATCGTAACGATCGTAACGCATCGAGGTCGAAGTAACCTGCAAGGTAACGAGCAAAAAGGATTGCGCTAACGAAGTGCCTGACGGGTAACTTGCCCAAGCCCTGCGTCCGGGGCAATAATGTTCCCCCCGGTTGGTAAACTCGTGTTTGCACAACTCTTTGTCCCAGAAGTACACACACGCGGTTACAAAGGCGTACGTGCACGTCAGCGTCGAAGAGACGACGCGACACGGACGAACGAACCGACGACTCCTGCCCTCGCGTGCTCGGACCTAAGGTTTTTTTTTCCCAGTTGTTGTATGCATAATAGCATTAGGATTCATTAGCAATCAGAGATGGACCGACTGGACGCCCCGTTGGATTGTTTACCAGAGTTCAGTCAGTTCACTCGCGACTCTTCCGCCCGTTGCAACCCCCTGCAACAGGCCGTTTCCGACGTTGCGTCGTTCTGCATCGTTAGAAACGTCGGTAATTTCGTGGTTCGTCGCGTCGAAAGACGTCACGCTCGAGAAACTTGAATTTTACCAAACACACAGAGAGGTCGCTTGGAATTTTTCGAAGGGTAGACCACGGTAGAATCTTCGTTCTACGAATCGATTCATTTATCCGGATGTAATAATATCATTCGAGGAGAAAGGCAGAGGAAGAGAAAGAGAGAGATTTGGATTCCGGCTTCAATGAATTCGTATAAAATGTTTATCGTCGTGTCTCGAATTTCTTACTTGTTTCTCCCAGGCCCTGTTGCACGAAGCAACGATACAGCTGGCGTAGATGTACGTGTTTTGTTGAAAGGCAATGTCACTGTGGACGTTCGCTAACAATAAATTACTCGACGGTTGTTAGAGCCGACAATACGCGCGTCTGTATCAATTTACCTGGAATCGAGCGACATGACTGAACTTTCGCGTGTAATTTCTATCTATGAGGAACGTTGAAAAGGTAATGGAATACCCGGGCTCCTGGGCGTCTATTTATAATTTCGTCTCATTCATTCGAAAAACAATCAAACGCAGTGAAATCGTACGGGTGGACGAGGTCTCTTTCGCTCTTGTTGCGACACCGATCGAAAAGGGGGATAAAACGACAATGAAAATACATTTGCAGGCAAAAGCGACAGGCCATCGAGATAGCTTATGCTTCCTGGAAAGAGGCGAAGGTTGTCACTTTACTCGGTACAGGACATGGCCACCTCGTATTCTGTTTAGTTTGCCGTTCGATTCCTAGCAAATATCGTTTGCGCTGTTCAATGGGTCTGCACGGAATAAACATCGTCCAAGTATCCGCTTAAGCAGAAAGACGGAATCGACGTGGAAAAAACGCTGGATGCGTCACCAGTTCCTTTACGATTTCTGATCGTTTCGTTTAAAATATACTGAAAATGATAGGACAGTTGAATTACAAGCCATTTATCTATATCGCAGACTACCGATCATAAGTATCCGGATACGTAAATGAATACTAATTTTATCAAAATACAAATAACTAATACAAACAAGGTACCAGTAAGTTAACTGGAAGTTTGCTGGTAACGGTATTTACACGCTATCTTCTTTATACAGTTAGCAGACTGTAAATTTAAATTTAATGAGGCGAAAAAACTTAGCAACGCTAATATCGACATATTTACATATGACTACTTAGAATAATGTTAGTACTTGTCTCTTTGCATTATCTGATTTATAATTTGAAAATGAAACAATCCCAGGAAAATAAGTCTTTCGTATAACAAGATATTTGAACGATAATCTGCGCGTTAGCTTGTAAAAGTCTGGAATGATCATAAAGGATAAAATCATCGCAGATTTCTCTATCAGTAATTTTGTGATTCAATTACGTCCTATCAAAGATAAGCGAGTTTGCAGACACTATCGAACAGTAGTATATATTCAAAAAGATAGAAACAGACATCTTCGGTTATATCGTCTTTTGTTGAATCGCGCTGTGGGAAATAAAATCGTTTTACGATAAAGTGTCAGGAGGCATGGTCACCAATTAATTCGCTGGTTCGGCTTGCTACCTTCTATTTAGAGATTTTTACGGATCACGCGTGTTCGATCGGGATTAAAACGAAGAGACTGGATGGTTGTTCTCGTGGGGAGGACGGGAGGGTGGGACGACGAATCGTTGGAAAACGGCCGATTAGCTTTTCGACAAAGGATGGCCTGGGCAAGGGGGGAGGGATCGGTTCCCAATACCATTGTATTGGTAAACGGCGTTCATTATAAATAGGGACCACGACACAAAGCACAGAATAAATATCGAGATATCCTATTTCCGCGGGATGATCGTGTCCGCTGTTTATTCTATCATTTTTTCACGAGATTTCAGCGAAGTGTAAATACTGCGGAAAATGCAGAAACGCAAGGCGACTAAACATAACGATTATAAGCGCCCAGGGGCTTCGATGCGCCGTGCTGCGCGCTGCTGGCTTGTTTTCAATGCAGTTGCATTGAACCTTGCCTCCGCGTTCTGGGCGGCCTCCTCATCCCCATCGTTACCGTCCGAACCCGGGGTAACTGCGCCCTTTGTAAAATGTCGTATTGACCTAAAAAACGAAAAATGCAACAGTCGACTTGATGAAGTTCGTCGAGGTATCGTAATTGCATCGCCCGGAGTGTGCTTTGAGCTCTTTTCACCCCCGTCGGGGCTGCGGAGGTCTCGAAAGCCGAGAGAGACCTACGCATTGTTATGAGCTTGTCAGAAATTATTTAAAAAATTAATTTCCCGTGACACGAAACGAGCTCTTTCTCTATCTTTCTCTCGCTCGCAGATTTTATATTATATCCAACCGGACAAGGGATTTTTTATCGCAAACCATATCTCCCATCCACCCCTTCGCGTTATTTCTCTTGTTCCGAGTATCGTCGTTGCGTATGTCGTTATCGTCGTCCTTGTTTTTCAAATACGTTTAACCAAGATTCTTGGGGTTTAGCATGGGCGAATCCTTTGTCACCGATCGTCGATTTAACTCGACACGTGACACTTACACGCTTGCTCCTTTGACTTTTCGATCGTCTCGCGGAACAGATGTTCTATATAATCCGCGCCCTCCAAGTCCTAAAGTTTCCCCTTTAGTTTTATTACCAAATTCGCAAGAAGCTGCGCCACCCAATTTTTATCGGTGTTGTTTTATCTGACACTTCTCAGGCTGCCTGTTAAGCGTTTGCCTTGAAAACGATGTTTAATAAGAGTAGTTTCGCGAAAGGGATCCAAAGTTTCTCGACACTATGTCGCGAAGATGTTTTTCTCGAAACGGCGAGGGTGTCGGCAGAGGGGGGGGGGGAGAACCGAGTCAAGAGACGGGGATAATTTTCAGACATTAAAAATGATATCGGGGCAAAACGCCGCGGGACAAGGGTTGAAATGGCCCGTAGGAAGCGAGAGAGGGGTTGAACGCGACGTGGGAAGGGAAAAGTTGGTGTATAAACACAAGTTACGTAAGTACATTACAAAGTGTAATGGCGAATCGGAGGTTGCTGCTTGGTCCGCGCCGAGTAAAAGTGGCCTCTTTAACCCCCGAGAAGGCAACCCCCGTCATTTATTATGCTATATTGTTACAAGGAAATTGCGTTTTTATAAGCGGACTCAGCTCGAGGAGCGAGCCACAAAGACTCGCTTTTTATCTCAATTTTTGCCTCCTGTTTTTCAACGCACATCGTTCTTGCGAATTCTCTCGCATTTCCACGCGATCTTGCTTCAAAATTCTCTACAATTTCCCACAAACGCCACTACAGTGTATTAACGTTGTTAACGTTAAGCTTACGAATCTACTACAAACCGCGTAACATCTTGTTGGAAACACAGACGATAGCGGCGCTTTTTCGCGGGAAAAATCGAAACATTCCACGAAACGAGCTTTTTCACGTTTCAACGCCTTCGGCGTACGAACCACGCTGGCTTTATTAATCCGAAAAGCTCTCAGTATCCCCGGAGAAGCTTTCTCCGCTGTCGAGTACCGTCGGGAGAAACAGAGAGGAAAAGAGAGCTGCTCGAAAATTCCGTGAGCGTGTGGGGCGTGAATTGGGATTCGAGCTTTTGTACATTAATATCACGAGTGGCGACCCAGCCGTACTTCCTTGCAAGCTTCGCCGCACCCCGCATCTCGAGGGGTGGAAAAGAGGGAAAAAGGTGGACCGAACTGGCAGCATGTTGCGCGATCGTAAACACTTTGCATATTTCCCGTACCATTGGCGAGCCCCCCTAGCTGGCTAGCAGCACCTTTCCGTCTTTCTTTCTCTTTATCTTTCTCTCTTCTTCCCTCTTTCGTGGCCGCATACCGACGCTTTGCAATTAACTAAAATCGATTGTACGAAGGTGCAGGATGGAACGGGCTCGATATATATATGTTTCGATGGGCTTTCGTGGACGCGTAATATCGCGAGATTTCATTCGATTCTTTCCGTTTCGTTAAACCGCTTCGGAACGTGATGTTTCTTTTTGGGGTTTTTCCTCTCTCCTGTTTTGGGGGACTTGCTTTTTTTTCTTTTTTTAGTGTGTACGCGCGTTCACACGCCTGTTCACCCTTTTGCCGGGCTATTTATTTTATTGCGATTCAATCGTTGGCTGGCTAACGACGTTCTCGTTTAGTCAACCCCTCCTTTCTTCTCCTTTCTCGTAGGTTTTTTTCTTTGCCGTTTCGCTCCGTCGGACTCGCGAGACCAATTATTAATTTTTCCGAATATAATAAATGTCCGACCCTCTCTGTCTCTATTCCTCATTGTCCCGGACAAGAAAAAGAGTAAACTGGTAATAATAATAATGCCATTGATTTCGAGAATCGAAAGTTTCGGGCCACTTCTCCGATTGTGGCGAGAAAGCGGCTCTCCGCTGGGGAGAAAAAAAAAAACGCGAGTAAGGGAGGAAAAAAGGTAGCCTGGCGCGGGCGAAGTTTAGACTCTTTCTCTCTATCCCTCCCTCTGCTGGTTCATTAATGGAGAAAGGGTGGCTGCGTAAGAGTTGAAAGGAAGGAACGAGCTGAGCGAAGGAACGAGTAGAGGGGAGAGGATGAATCGTGGAGCCTTCCGAAATCCGGGGAGCCTTGTAATTGGACCGGGGATTGCAAAACGTCGAAACGCCGTCGAGACACGTCTGTCAGCTGGTGTTCTTTCATAACGCCGGGGTATTTAGGAAGTCGAGAATTTTTCGCCAGAAATTTATGAGTCATTGAGTTCGAGGCAGTTCGAGAACTCTCGTTCTCTTCGATCGTCTGACATCAGCTTGGGTATCCGGCAATTTCACCAGTGAATTGCTTTCATTCCGAGTTTCTCAAGCTTCTCTCGAAGAACAAAACAGATTAACAACTACGTACAATTTCTCGTGTGTTAGACACGTTATAGTCTGTATCACGACGATGAAATCGTTCGACTAATAGTCCTACAGCTTCCTCGCCGTGCTAGAAAATTATATTTGCCCGATAGCCGGCCGATTTTGTTCAACCTCCGGCGAGACACGTAGGTTAAAGCCGAAGTAGCGCGAATTAACGAGCGACAAGAAAATTCATGTCTCGATCTACGAGACTCTTCCCACTTCGGGCAACGTTCGCCAGCATACAGTATGCACGATAATTCCGCGAGGCGTCTTTCTCCCAAGAAACCCGCTGAAATAACCAACCGACCTACCATCCAGCTGGATTAACTCTCTCAACCGTGTGTCTACCGCGGAAAGTAAAATATTATATCTGGCCTGGGTGGGCCGGTGGCCGCAAGAAATACGCGCGGTCGAGTGTTTTTCTATCGCCAAAAAACGACGAAAGATTCGAAAACATGGAAGGAGAAGTTTCTCCACTGGGCGATATTAGCCGGCGTTACACCGGCGCCCCGTTATATTTGATTGGGCTGTTCGTGTAAGAACACCCTCAAGCTCCTCCGCAGCTACCCTTCCAGCCACCACTCCTCCTCTTTCTCCTTCTTCTCCTCCCCTCCTCCACGACTGCCTCTTGGCCCTCTTCTGCTCATCCACTCCCTCGGTCTGTGCAGCGAAATGTTGGTTAAATAATATCCGCGCTTCCAACCGTAATTATCTCGCTCTCAGATTTTCTGCCTTGCGGGGCGAAGAAGGTGGAGAGCCGAGAGGTTGGCTGAGAAGAGGGGAGGGCCGATTCTGCTCTGGTAAAAGGCAAGGGATGGAAGGATAGAAGTTGGAGATTGAAGGAAAAGCGTGGGTATGAGAGTATTAGAGATAGCGCCGGTTGATATTCGCGCTCCAGAGAGACATTCCTTGATGATGGTTCGTGCGACTGGGGTGTTAGTCGAACATCGTCGAATGTTGTAATTGATAGGGTTCGAGATGGTCGATCGAACGTGTGTTTCCTATGCGTTTAGACGGAACGAGCAAATGCGTGGTCCTTCCAACGGTTTTAATAAAGTTGAAGCGTAAACGAGCAATCTATCGCTGTTTGACGATAGCTCGCCGAATCGGAAATTGAACATCCGAGTGCTCTGTGAAAATGCATTTGCAATTATAATTTCTTCATCACACATTGTTGTCATGAATCTGAACGAAGATTGAATTGGGAATAACTATTCCCAATAAGCGTTCTAGATGCTCCATCTAATCTTTGCGAACGTTCGCTCGCCATCTTCATGATGAAACTATTTTAATGTAAATGTTTTTACAAAGGAGTTTATTGAATTCAGAAAATACAGATTTTAAGTACATTATTCACAATTATTATGCGTCACTGTATTATGCGTCTTTTAATGTAAATGTGTTTACGAACGGATGACCGTTTGCTCGCAACTAGCCCGAACGAGTGCTCTTGCTCTCGTTCCTCTCTGTGTTGCTGCCCGTTTGAATGCATCATTAGATGAGAATTTTGTGCGTAATATAGTCGACTATAATGGCGGGCTGTTTTGCAGGATGGCATGCAAAACAGTGGGAAGATTGATACATTCGATGCTTGGACGATAGGAGAAGCGGACAGCGTGTGATGTATGGGCCTCTTGATGCGTTCGTTCGTAAGATTGTATGTAGAGAAGGTCGTTAAAAATCGAAATTTTATATTCGAAATGGTTTTTCGTAGCAACTCGAGCGATTTCTGGAGAGGCGCCAGGGGATGGGTAACGGAGTAGCTACATTTCTGTAGCCCTATATTCATGCTCGTTTTATTGACAGAAGAGAAAAGCCAGGCTATTTTATGCGGGCATCCAGGATCGTTTGCAACATACCGAAAAAGCTAACAATAAGTCAAAACACCGGCGAAGAAGAGGTAGCATTTTATGAATAATTCATCGATCGCGAAAGGTATTAGTAGAAGGCACGAGCCAGCCGGTAACATGTAAATGAAGCGATAAATTTTGCATGGACAGCCCGCGAGCCTCCCTGTAACCTCAATTTGGCACAGTTTTGTTGCTTCTTTCTACTCGCTTGACGATTTAATCGTGTCGAGAAACATAATCGACTCGTCCAAAACCTGAAATCTATACTCTGTATCGTTGAAAATACGTTTCTCTTTATCGATTATTCGAAGGCCACATGGCAGGAGAATATGATAAGGTCATTTTTCTTATTTTTTACATTTTTCATAGCGCTTGATGATTAAAAAAAATTTTTTTTCATATAAAGTAAACGCAGGAGAGAATCTGATAAATTATAATCTGACACAAATCACTTAAGAATAGATGATCCACTCATGATGCTTTTTAAAAAACGAATAATATCAATTTAGTTATTATAATAAGTTGATTTAAATTAATTAACGTTAAGCTGTATAACTAATGTTACTAATATTCATTGAGCGCTTAAAAGAATAATAAAAATATATACAAACATTTAATCACGAAATCAAATGAAAAGATAGCTGCAACATGGATTTGGTTAACACATTGAATTTCAAACTTGCTCTTGTAATATAAAGAACAGAAAATGTGACTCGTCATGTTTCTCGCCTGTTGCCTTCGTTTAGGAAAATTCTATTAAATATAAACATCGATTTCTGGCATCGTTGAATGGGGGTTATTTCGTTCGCAATTAGACATCGGCTGTGCAATTTCATCACGCTGGAATCATAAGGCTTATCCAACGGGAAGATCGACCAGGCCACAGACCCCTTGAAAATCCGACAAAACTCTTCCGGCGCCCTCGAAGCCACTAGCAACCCCTTTTCTCCAAGTAACCGTCGCGTAAAAGGGGGGTAATGGCAGCGCGTTGCGGTTTTCAGCCTTTACGACCGAATTACGACTTTTCAACTATTTTTACGACAGTTGTTTCAATTATTTCACCAATTTGCAATTAAGAACGCCAAGCACCGCGGCAGTTGAATGCCGTCCGGGGGCCTCCGCGGAGGGTTGCAAAGGGTTGGCGCCTCTCCGAGCTTTATGGGGCTGATAATTTCGTGATTAGCCAATTAAAGGAGAGAAAAAAATTAAATCGCGCGTTTCTCCAGTCTCGGTCGATCGTCAGATGAGCCTTCGCTCTTGACGTTATCTTTAATTTTTCCCTTTCTTAACCTCGTTCGAACAGCATTCGTTCCGACCGATACGTATCCGACAAGTCGCTTTCCAAACACGTTCATAATGCTTGTAACTGACAAGTACGCAGCATTTCTATGCGGCTATGCGAAATTTGAAAGCGTAAATATGCACAGAATGCAGATAACATGGAAGGACGTATAAAGTGTAAAAAATATAACATTCTTTATAACATTAATTAGTTAAAAGAATTTTCTAGCTGGATTCCAGATTTTTTATTGTATTCGCAAAACTATGAATTTGCACAGATATCCGCAAGTGTACGGACAAGGAATATGTTTTATAGGATAAAACCGCGATAAAGTGTAAAAGGTTAAACTCTGTCGTATTGCTTTCTTTCTTCATAAAAAAGATACGTGGCAGTCATTCCCATACCATCCACTATGGGTCGGTGAAAATTCAAAGAAATTTTCTTCGGAAGATCGTAGACCGACTCAGATTACCGCACCTTTTATTGACAACGATTCGTATTCCCGATCGAGTTCTGGCTCGATCAGCAGGCTAATTTCTACCTTCTCGTTCCGACAAGATCTGCCAATCGAACGTGGCAATACTTTTAAGCTTGAGTCCAAAGGGACTGGCGAGTAGGAGAAGGTGGCGGAGGAGGTCAGTATTTGTTCAGTGGTGTGGTAAGCCGAGTGTGGTAGTGGGGTTGTTGGCATCGTGGTCGAACGGGGGCATCGAGGGGAGCCCGAAGGAGCTAGTGGCGCAGAATAACGGTAAGTCTAGTGTTTATTTGATGGCCCGTAATCACGCTATTTTGTCATCAACGGTAGGCCTCCTTCCGCAATGTAGACCGTCCGTGGGGCTGGTTCTGCACTTATACTTACCCTAACTCACCCCCGTCCGGGCAGCCCACTCGAGAAGGAGGAACTAATTCGAAGGCTTTGCCGCAGTCAGGGTGCATCTTGCTTCCGGTATAACTCCAGCCAGGCAAATGTATACAGGCGCGTGTACTGGGATATATGCTCGCGCAATCGAATCGAGATTTCTGATATTCCTCGTCTTGCTATCGTGTGCCTCCGGCGTACGATCATTCTATACGATGATATATCAGAATCCGAAGAAATCGTTGGATTTGTAGACTGAAAGGAAATCCGAGAAATTTCTCTTAATTTCCGAAAGAAATATTTTTAGGTTGCTACTACAGTGAAGGACAAAGAAGTGGACATGTAAATTCTTGTAATTCGTTTAAAGGAATGTTTCAGTGATTAGAAGAATAATATAGCATAGTGGATTCATTCAATGATTTAAGGTCGTGGTTCAACGCGGGAATGCAATCAAAGATAGCGAACAATGCTGCGCGTGAATGTTGCGTTATGAATTATTTATGAACATTATGTTGTTGCACGCGTCATGCTCTTCGGAGATTTATGGCAGCGAATTATTTTTCTGCTCGCGAACATTCGAAAGAAGAATAGAACATAAAACGGCGCGATGATATTCAAATAGTTCTAGTTACAAGCGTGCAATTATCGCCGTGTTCTATCGGTTCGGATGACTCGCGAACGATTTCGAAAGTGTTGTTAAGTTTGAATACTCCCGATCGATCTTGGGGGACGTTTCTTGAGGTTCTACGGATCTTGAAAGAGAATAGAGTCGCGGCTCGTGCAAAGAGCATGTGTAATAACGGTGCAAGCCACGTGAATCATCGGGCAAACGCCGCACCCACGTCTGTACGCCTTCGCTGTGTATGTTTTTGTTGTATTCTCTAACGTGCCGTATCGTTGCCTTGCCGTTTATTGCATTTCTAATGCAGCTAATGCATTACGGTACACCGCCTTTGCGACTCGACCACATCATTGATCTGGCAGGTGAAATCAGCTTGTAATTATGCTTTCCGCATTTTTCTTATTTAAATATCATAAAGACAGTACCATACTATTTCCCTTTATATAACTCTATAAAATTAATTTCACAATGATCGTTTATTTATCTATTTATTATCAAACTGTTGCATCTAAAGTGGAAGATGTCATGAATTGAAAAGCTTCCTGGAAAAAGAGTTCAAATTCTTCATACTTGTTACATTTGTATTAATAATTATAATGGCTCTTACAGAACTGTTCTGTTTATATCTATAAAACAAGTCGAAATTTTCTTATATAATAATTCAACTGTATAATTTATTTTTCAATCCTTCTAAAAATATGCATCAAAAATTGATGGTACATTTTGTTTGCCTTTCCCTCGTTGCTATTCGTAATCCAGCCAAGGATCAAAATAGTGTTAAGAAGGTACTGTAATAACTTTCGGGCCTATTGCTACCAGCATGACGTTGGAAACAGTTCCCAAAGGGCAGCTTGAAATTGCATTAACCGCATAAAGCCAAGTCGCAAAAGGCTCGGGCATAATTTTCACGATAACACGTGAAATAGAACATCCGAGTGATTAATGCACGCGCTTCATCAAGCATGCCATCTTCGTATGGTGCAGCGTGTATTATATGCCTGAGCGAAATTAATATTCCGAGCGCGGCAACGTGTCTTAAAATGTAAATAAGCCAGCAAAACGTGCACGTAGGTGTCGGAATGCAAATTCTTGATTTGTCGCGCTTATCGTTCTCCTATGACAACAACGAGGACGGGCCAGCAAAAACCATAATGTAGCATTTCGATTTGGCAATGGCATCTTGAGAAGCTGCCCGGCTATGATATCGAGACACGCGTGTTACTTAGGTTAATGTTACTTAGGTGACTCGCATAGCATCGGTGTACACCTCGTTGAAGACTTAATACGCGTAAGCAAGTAATCCCCCATATCTCGACGCTTTCTCGATGGAGAGTCACGATTACCTTACCCTAAGCTATTGGGTTACCACAAATCCCTTGTATGCTCCGCTGATTACCTATCGTCCTCGACTCCTTGCACAATTCGAAATTTCAAATTGATAGAACGATATAGTGGTATTTCTGTGAATTCGAAATAATTCTTACGCGTAGTACTCACTTTTAAAGTACTATAGAATGAAAGTAAACTTTGCAATTCTATCAGACAAATTAAAATTTGTCAAATTTAACGCTGAAATATTAACTCTTTAATCCGAGTAATTTATAATATAATGTTTTCGAGTATCCAAACGACATAATTAAAATTTTGTAGATTCCAGGCAACGTAATTCAAATTCATTGAATTTGAATCGTCATGATCAATAGTTCAAATGCTTTCAATTGCAATCGCCATAATGCAGATCTTTAAATTTGAACGATCAGATTCAAATACAAGAATTTATTAGCTTGTCGAAAGTAACCCAATCTTGCCCGTGTCTCCCAATATTTCACCTTAAGTCACCGACGATAATTCCCGTTATTTGTCATTTCAATAATCGATTCCACTTGACACGGCATCGCTCACGTTACACCGGAGAAACTAAATATAGAGGATCTAAATGCAAACTCAAATGAGCTCCGTTTCACAGTCATTCTTCCAAAGCCACATTCCCAACCAGACCTTTACTCGCCGAACATAATTCACGAAGAATTTCCTTTGAAAATATCTCAACTCCTAATCATCGATTCGTGACCACGATGAACGTGGCCCAATAGTCGGCCAGCGGAACACGCTTGCGTCTCGCAAGCTGCACGCAAGTGCAAAGCATCACGGTGGGTCGTGGCGTCGGCTTGCGGTAGCCCATGGTTATAGCACGGATCATAATAATTGCCGAAACTTGCTTCAAAGCGGCAGGCATTCCCCTTATTTGCGAAGGGTTATAGTTTCGGTTAGCGGCAGGGACTGACGCAAAGCTTCATTGTAGCGGTTCGACAAGAACTGCGTTATATAGCAGTCGACTGCTCGCAGGAGGAGTGAGAGGGAAGACTGTAAGAAATTAAAAGAAAAGAAGAGGAGATGGTGTGCACGTCGTGTCAGACACGTCCGAGTCTCAAGAACATTTTCTAGCTTAAGGGTTCTCCTCTCGTAACGAAACTTACCCTTTTACTCCGGTGTGCTCGTGCTATCTCCCTTCGTCGTTGCACGTCGATTTCGTGGCTGTTGTTCAGGTTACGCGAAAAGAGAGACGTTTCGCCTCGCCACGGCAAACTTGCCGAGAAGTTCGACGCCGGAACTTGTCCATAGAAGAGAAGCGTCAAGAGGAGCCCTCTCTCTAGCTTCTAAGCGTTGGTTGGCTCGACCGCCTGCTACCAAGCTCGTCCGTTAGGTTTCTCGGTTGCTTTTGGTTGCTTGCTTGGCCGCGTGCTGATCCCTATCGCCTAAACGAGGTTTGGCAACGACGCTTAGCCGAGGCCTGCCTCGAGAAAAGAGTTTCATTAAAAGCGGGTAATGAGGCAGTCAGGACTGGGGTCTTCTACTCGTGAGATTCACGTTATATGCTTTCGTTGCTCGATGGAGAGGGGGGAGGCGCCATTATTTTGAGGAAGAGTTCGATTAGCATGGACGACGACCCTTGGGATGGGGTTGAAGAGAAAATACCTCGTCTGATCCTAATACCTTTCTTTTCACGGTGTTAGTTTGCAGGCAGCCGCCTGCTTCAAAACGATTCCTCCTTTCCTTTTGCTATCGAAACTTATTCAGTGTGTCTGACCGTCGTAAGAGACAATTATTACAGAAATAGGAAATTATTTTTTAATATACCCCAACTAAATTGATTAAAACAGCAAACGAAGAACATTATACCTTGTTCTGTTGTCGGACTGGTTTTCTCGAGTTAGATACGCGTCTTCGATAACTCATTCCACGTCTTAGCCGGTCGCGAGTCACGGAACGTGGCACGGGACTATTGCGCCAGCAGTTGACTACTATTCTCTGAAGTAGGAATCTGCCGGAACGTCGAAACCGCAACGCAACTAAACTACCAGAGGCTGAGAAACGGCTGGGAGGCAGTGGCCGAGCCGGTAACCAAAATTTATATACAAAGTATCTTCGCTGTCCAGTTGCTGCTGGCGAATAAGTAAAACAGTAAACCGAGACGCGTAGGAGGAGTCGAACTGAGGGGCGAAGTTGCACCGTGCATAGGGGAAGTGGTTGTGGTCGTCAGCTCGTAAATTTGACGATAGGAATGCTTGGGATTTTTCTCGACCATCATCGAGTCCTGCTCTTCTTCCTTTTGTGCTATGCCTCGTTACATTAGTTTCAACTGGGTTCTCCGGTTAAACGCACGTGTCTATCGAGAGGATGCAATAGAAGTTCCATTCACTTGGCAATGTGATATATCAGAGAGTGGAAAGAAGGATCAGCTTCTTGGTAGTGGCGTTTTGCTCTTAAGTTATCGACACGACGCGACGTACACAGAGTATGCAAATGAAGGCGCACGGTGTACGATACGTATGTCCGTGTGGCCGGTGTCCGTAGCGTTTAGGCGAATTACACGGTAAATTTTGCACGATATCGAATGGCCGCGTTCCATCTTCTAGCAGGTATCTACACGTGCACGTACAGGGTGCACCGGGAGTGTATGGCATAGACTATAAAGCATAACGTGGGGGTTGCATCGGGTCAGATTTAATACTAGAAATGGGAGGGTGTGGCGGACGAGCTCGAGGGCCACAACCATGGTTCAAGCGTATCGTGTGCATAGTTATTTCAACTTGTACACTCTTTCGCAAAAGCCTATCTATCTGCGTATTAAACTTTGCTCGATACGCATTGGTTCTTCTAACGGCGTCGAGTTAAGGTTCTTCATACTTCTTTAATAAAATGGATCTCGTCGACTTCTAGAAACTACGTACCTTTAAATACATCAAGCTATTATCGATAGCTTGCATGAAAAATATATCAGCGAATCAGGGGATCTTTCGCTAAGAAAAGAAACACTCGTAAAAATATCAAATTTATTTCAAGCTATCGTTATCCATGCTTCATCGGACTTTTCTCTTCGCAACCCCGGCGATTTCAATCGCGTGACGTTTCTTGCAGCGTGCGGCGGTCGTCGAGCGTATTTTTGGAAGCAAGTGTACGTACTTACGTATACCGCTATACGGCCTATCAGTATATACGTAACCGCTTAGTATACCTCAGTTGCATGCGGACGGCCAATGCCATCCGTTAAATGCAATAAACACGGAATCTTGCAATTCACTGCTCGCCGCTAACGTGTTTCGCCTATTCCTCCGCGAACTTCGCGGCAACAAACCGTTTCTTGCATGGTCGCGGGTAAACACCAGCCTGAAGATTAATTAACGCGCCTTTGGAAATAGACTGACCGGTCGGGAACGGTTCGTTGCCTCGTCGATTTAATTAGAGGATTCGGACGGCTGCCGCGAGTCCATTCTGAAATCCGATGGAACCAGCCGAGAAGTCCGTCGAATGTAAATACTCCGACAAGGATTCGTTCGAGTGCGATCACCATTTGGGCAAACTTTTCGGGGAACCAGGGTTTAACGGGACAATTAATTCCATGTATCCCGATTTTTGTTACCTATTCGTACAGGCGGTTTAAAAATCGAGTATTTCGAGTATTTACTTTTTCAGGAGGTTCGTAACTTTGAAAAGAATTAAAGAATCCTTCCTGATTCCTTTTCTACGAGTGATAAGTTCTCCTTTGATTCTGCTATTCCTCTCGCTTCTGCGTTACGTTTTGTGTACATTTAGATAGCTTTTTTTAAATTTTAGAATGTTTCACTGATGAAAATTCTGAAATATACAAAAAGTAGTAAGATATATTGAATAATAATAAAACTAAGTGTTTAAAATATATATATTTTAAATAAATATAAATATATGTAATATTCATTTTGGATTACATATACTCGAAGAGAACTTAGAAAAATACTATAGATTGCAAAAATAACAAAATACTTTTATCGATATTATTTCAAAAACGAGACTCCAAGTATTTTATATTTCAAGAAAGTTCGTAGCTTCCAAAGGAAATTCTCAATTCCTAATTTTCCTTCTACGAGTAAATATAACTATAAATCCTCGTGTGGAAAAGAAATACCAACGAAAACACCAAAATACTTTCATTGATGTTGTTTCAAAAGCAAGACTACAGCAGGTATTTATACGAAAAGGAGATTTCTAATTTTCGAAAATGTTCTCCACTCGCCGGTTCCGTTCCTACGAGCAATGGGTTCTTGATTTACAAAAAATGCCACACTCGAGGAAAGTATCACAATACCGTCATTGATCAAACCGTGATTCAATGACCATTGTATCCAATTACAACAACGACGGTACTCGGTAGTAAGCAAGTTGCCCTGCAAGAAAATGGAAAACACATTGGCTGTGTCTACGGGCCTCTCACGTACGGAGTAACGAGCGTACCGGATCCGTTTGTAGCGCCGAAGGGGTTAATGAATTCCGTAGCGGCACATACGAGTATATCTTCGGTAAATCGTAGCCGGTCGCGGCGCAGCTAAGTGCAGTAACGAATAATCAACAGCTCGCGATGCAAGCCAGAGCACACATTCGTTCCGTTAAATGTTGCCCGGTGTGCGAAGATGAGAGACAGAGAAACAGAGGAGGAAGAGAAAGAGTGGAATGGAGGTTACGGATAGACGATAGAACATCCTATAGGTAGCCACCGCGCCCCGTTTGGCGGCGACGGTGTAGATGTGTGTCGTTAGTATTTAGTGTTTAGTTAACATCGGGGATGGAGAAGCCGCCAGTGTTTGTAATTGGTACAGTTTAGGAGCGACGAAAGCGATTGTGTACCTCACAGATTTTACCCTGGCCCACGAAGGCACAGTCGCAGAGCTTTTGTCTGCCACGTAACGATACCACGCTGTTCTAGTCAGAGACAGTTTCAAATCGGCGCGAGAAAACAGCATGCCAGATGGCGCGGCTACGTATCGTGGTCGTTACTACAATTAGATATTCGCCTCGGTCTGATCTCCAAATAATAACACCGTTCTGTGCACCGACGAACGCCCTGCTTGAGAGGTCCTGAGTGAATCGCCTAGCCGTTACTTGCTTCCGCGAGACGCGTAATCAAATGGCGTTT
The DNA here is from genome assembly GCF_011952255.1 of Bombus vosnesenskii. Classification (NCBI taxonomy): domain Eukaryota; kingdom Metazoa; phylum Arthropoda; class Insecta; order Hymenoptera; family Apidae; genus Bombus; species Bombus vosnesenskii. Next base: position 2,620,263 of record NW_022882931.1, on the reverse strand, counting down.
AATTATTGCGCCAAGTTTTGCGTGATTCATCGATTCAGAGCTAATAGATTAGAAAAAGTTCGAATCAGCTTGATAGGCCTTGAACCGAAACGAAAATTTAAATTTTTTCATTCGTTAAAATTTTCCAACTTTATGGGTCGAATCCACAAGCAACGATGAAATTCGAACTTTCAAATTTTCAAAAGGCTGAATTTCAAATATTTCGATTTCCACAGTTCAAGTTCCAATAATACAATTCCAGCGTTCAAGTTGAAATTCGCCAGCAATTTCACCATTGGCTACAAAAATTTTGGTTCCACCCTCGCGCGTATTTTTCTATCAAACCTACAATTTTCCAACGAAAGTTTCGCAGGCATCGCGATACTTTGCAGGTCTAGCGGCGTGCTCGCATTCGCGAGAGTTTTTCCGTGCATGACTTAGTATTCCGGAACGCGTATAGCCACTTATTTGGAGATCAGGAGCCCCTCGAGCGAGACGACTTTAGGCCGAGCCAGTCTCTCGCCGACAACAGGTCATATATTTCATTTTTAAACAACAAAAAAATGCTAATGCAACGTCGTGCCCGTTATCGACTCGGTCCTGTATATGAAATAATAAATAATCGCGTAAGCCCCGTCGCCATTATTTTTACGTCGACTTTGCTAAGGAGATACACAGTTTCCCCGGGTTATACTCTCTGCGTCGCCCCGTTTCGTTATATACGTTGGCTACGTGACCTCGGCCACGCTGTGTCGCAGGAATTTTGCCATCGGATAGATCATTATGATTTGCGCAACGATCACGATTCATCTTATCGCCGGTCGAAACGTCTCTGCCTCTCGTTACCTTACCTAAATTCTTCCAGTTATCTTTTTCTCCTTGTATTCTGAGTTTAATCAATATGTACTCTTCTCGTTGATCAACAAAATCTCGTTGATTTTCCGATTTTTATGTTATGTAGAAAGTGGAAAAGATGTACTTTAAGATAACACAATTAAAAAGAAGTAACAATCGTTACCTTTAGTTGTAAAATATAAACTGTTGTAAATATAAAAAGAAGAAGGTTCTTTAGGAGTCGTTGTAATTATCGATTTAAACGTAGCTAACACTATGAGACAAGAACTAAAATTATGGACACGATTTACCGAATTGATCGTATCATCAGCTACGAAGTACCTCAATTATATTTAGTTTCACGGAACGAATCACAGGATTCTTTCACGTTCCGTAATTTCCGACGAGAACATAAAATCCTCGTGTGTAACTGCATTACGAATTTTTCGAATTACGAATGATAGGGCGCGGCAAGAATTATGCGAATTTTATAGCGTCGGATTCTCCGGATCCTCGGCTATTCCCATGGAATCCTGAGAACGATGCAGAATCACAAATAGTAAACAGACAGCATAACGCATAGCCGCTAACGATCATATCTGCTGAACTTACAAGTAATTAACATCGTAAGTATTTTAATTCCACGA